>NC_135233.1:984582805-985782805 GCF_051348905.1 Ranitomeya variabilis
AGGGGGCAAGAGATTTCACGCTCCCCATACAGCCACATATAGGGATAATTACAGAGTACTGGGGCCAGGTGCACCTAAATGGGATTAGTAGTAATGTCACAGTCTCTTCATCCTCATCATCTTCATCATCATCAACATATTGTTACAGCGTGACCAGATTTTTTTCTTCTAATGATAAAATAACTATTTTTGGCCGTTACGATGGTGCAGCTCTGTCCTGGCCCTCTATCACCTGTAATCATTTCCCTTTATGCATCCTTATCCATGATGTATGTGTGCTTCAGCTAAAGTAGATAGATCTAGATTATTAGATAGACGATGGATAGATATTACATCTAGACAGAAGAGATAGATTTAGATGTATGATGAAATATATATGATTGATAATAGATTAAAATAGATAAATGGATGGACAGATAGATACTGTACATAGATAGATAGAAACTGAAGCTGCACCAGTCTTGTAAAGTGTGGGCAAGGTCCTCCAAGTCCACTGGCAAATGGATAATAATAATATAGGAGAAAAAGAGGTCACACTCCAAACATAGTAAAAAAAAAAGTAAAAATAAAAGTTTACTATATGCCTAAGGTACACGACCTTTTTGCTCAAGGTATGCGCCGAAATGTTGAGTACCTTTGGCATGGAATAAACTTTTTTCAAATGTTTTCCTATGTTCTGAGTGTGACCTCTTTTTCTCCTATGGCTAGACATAAATATATAGATAGATTATTTGGTAGATAGATAGATAGATGATAGATAGATAGATAGATAGATAGATAGATAGATAGATAGATAGAGGATAGCTAGATGATAGATGGATAATAGATAGATAATAGATAGATAATAGATAAATAGATAGATAGATTAGATGATAGATAGATAGATAATATATAGATGATAGATAGATAGATAATAGATAGATAATAGATAGATATTGATAATAGATATAGATAGATAGATAGTAGATAGATAATAGGTAGATAGATAGATAGATAGAGATAATAGAGGATAGACAGATCGATAATAGATAGATAATAGATAGATAGATAATAGATAGATAAAGAAAGATGGCGCTTTCCAAATCCTGGTACAGAATGCAGTCATGATGGAGGGATGTGTATTAGTGGAGGAGTGACACTATGGCAGAGCCTGTGTTATGCACAGGGGGCTTCTGTTATTCTCTGCCCTGTACCTGCTGCTTTGGTAGATGTAGGCGTTTGATGTATTTATTTTCTGCACCTTTTTTCTTTTGTCTTTTGACTTCAGATGTTTTTCTTTCTTTCACCAGAACCAATGCACACTCCAGGTAGCTGAGCACTCCCCAGTGGCAGGGTCCTCACTCCTGCTGAGCCCTATAATGAGGTGAGAGTCGTGTCTATTATGAGCAGCACCAGGTTATGGGTTTAGTGCAGAACCCTCCATCTCGGTGGGAATGGCCACTTGGCTTATGCTAATACCCTACAATAATAAGTCTGACTTTCATGTTGCCCATTAGTTGGTAAATGACCTGATACCTGGGGCTGCCACACACATTAGTCACCTATTACCTGCAGGGAATACTCCTGCACCCACAGCCATTCTATAGGGTAGGGACTAGGGACACATTTTGCAGAATGGATAAAGCAAATATTTAGTGTCTTAACATCAGTGGGGTGGGGTGACAGAGTCTCTCATTTGTGATGTTTTAGATACATAACTTTTTTTATTATCATATACAATAGTAAAAATAACACATAAACTAAAGAAACATAATGAAATAAAGAACAAAAATGTCTTAGATATGTACAGAATTATATTTATAAAACACAAAAAATGATAACAAAGAGGATATAGATGTAATAATAAAACGATAAAAGCAAAAAAACACAAATTATAAGCCATATATTAAAAATAGAAGACTAAGACTGAGGAATACATATACATTTTTATTAATCGGTCCTTGTAATAACATTACTTACACTAATATCATATGTGCTAGTAATCATAATAAAATTATAATAAAGTTCTTATTATTACTGCAGTCCAGGTTTCTTTATTATACCTTCACTACTACTACTAATAATAATAGTATAACAATAAATAGTAACACAGAAATACAGTGTAGATAACGGATATTAAATATGTTTGTAATAATATTGATCAGATCTTCATTATTTGATTGATTATTTTTAGCATTAATTAAACACTTTTATTATTATTATTATTATTATTATTATTATTATTATTATTATTACTACGGATCAATACTCAATGTGAATCCAATAGCAAATATATATAAAAGGTCTCCTGTTGATTTTTTTATTACCAGAAGTAAAGACAAATTTAATCTATAAAAACTTTATTACAAGATATATTTCAAAATATTTGGCCACAATTTTAATTTTAGAATTTTAGAACAAATCTAATAATTTAGAAATAATCTTTCTTAATTTGATAGTACAATATATGCTAATAGATAGTCTTTAAAAATTAGAATAATAAGACATAAGTACATTTCCGCAACACATCCAAGAAACGCAGCATTTGTTATGAACCCTGTAGTGTTATCAGTACAGAGATAAGATAACTATGGAGTGGAGATTGGGGATTAGCGGCCACTTGTCCTGTCTCTCAGCCTCAGCTCCACAAGTCCCAGCAGCTCCCTGTACTGCAATGTCTGCTGGTCAGACACAACACAAGCACATGTCAATCAGTGCAAACACTGAGTATTAGCATACGGCACAGAGCCATTCCCCTCATTACCAGCCATCATTACCAGCTACAAAGCGGCCAACAAGCCAACAGGAGAAACACCGACCATATATAGCATTCCCAGGATAATAATACTAACAACCATTTTGGTATTGTAGCATTTGTATGTCAAATATTCATAAACATAATAATAATAATAATAATAATAATAATAATAATAATAATAATAATAATAATAATTATTATTATTATTATTATTATCATTATTATTATTATTATATTATCATTACGTTCCAGTACACAGCAAATTTGTATGATTATTATTATGATTATTATTATTATTATTATTATTATTATTATTTTATCATTATGTTCAGGTACACAGTAAATTATTATTATTATTATTATTATTATTATTATTATTATTATTATTATGTTCCCGTACTCAGTAAAAACAAGATGATAATAATAATTATTATAAATATTATCATCATCATCATTATTATTATTATTATTATTATTATTATTATTATTATTATTAAAATTAGTAGTAATAACAGTCATAGTAACTGTTGGCGATTATTGTTGTTACATTATTTTAATGCTATAATTAAATTACAGCAAGCGAGATAACAATAATAATAATAATAATAATTATAATAATCTTATTAATATTAAGAATTATTATTATTTTAAATAGCAAATAAATAAATTGTTATCCTGTATTAATGGTTATTAGAAAATGTCAGACATGATTTAAAAGACATGCAGAGAGAGAGTAAACAGATAAATAGGGCATATATCTATGAATAGTAAAAGAGATATATCTATATGTGCAAAAATTAGTATACAATGTCGTGAGTACAACTCAATTGTTACAATGTCTACAGCAGTGTAATACATCCTGATGCATACAATTCAGCTATAGCTTCTATGCCAAAAATGAGCCATTAATCTAGCTTATGTAGTAAGAAGACCTGCGCTGCACAAGCCCCCTGGTCTCTGGCCCCCTTTGTGCTGATAGATTGCTGGCCACTGACACAGGGCAGGAGCAGGGATGGGGCACACATTACCTGCAGTTTGTCATGTGCTCAGATGCTCAGGGTCTTATCTTGCAGACATGGTTCCCTTCTTCGGGGCTCTCTGCTCTATCTGCTCAGAGTGGTCTACAACACACATTAATTATATTGTAAAGGCTGACCCCACCATAGAGAAACATAATCCTGGGAGCTGCACAGCAGCCAGAAGTTTACCATTTGGACATTTGTGAAATGTAATCTGCATACCTAATTGATTCCCACAATATCACTTAAAAGCAGAAGATGTGTATCTGCATGATGGATATTCCATTAATAGGCACATCCACTGGGCTCTGCCAGGCACACTGGGGCTTTGAAGATCACACTCCTTATATAATGCCCACTTCTCACATTAGGCTGCATTTTTACCTGTTCTCATGTACAGTGAGATTCCCACATAAGTCCTACACAAATACTGAGGAATAAAGTGTTTCCCTCTATTACATACATTCCCAGTCTGTGGAGGACTAGGTCCCATTAGAGCTGCTTTTCACCATTTTACAGTAAGATGCTTAGTAAAAAGCATGGAAGGATGGTAAGAATAGGAAAGAACAGCATCTTTCCATCATGTGACTCTCTCTCTCTCTCTATATATATATACAGTATAAATCATATAGACTGTCTCTGACGTTATACATTCATACTATAGAGTGGCCATACACCTGTTACAGATGTCCAATGTGTACCGACTCTCCAATAACAAGAATGTTTGGCTCCAAGTGATGGAATTTCAGAAGGTGGATGGATCAATAAAATATAATCTAGGTTTGGGTAATTGATGTTTAGTTATAGATTTATAGAACAGATTAAAAAAGATAATAAAATACAGATGTAGCAGAGTTGGATCTGGCATGATGAGTTGTCACTTGTGGTTTTTCGTAGCCTGGGTCCTGATACTATATAATCTATCATCAGTTGTTTTCACATGTTAACGTATATGTTCTTTACATAGTTATGGAGATGACAGATTATTGATAGACGGATAGATAGATAACTACAGAGAGATTCTGCTATTACTCTCTTCCTTGTACCTGTTGTCTGGGTATAAATATTATTATTATTATTATTATATGCTTTTCCCTTCACACATATATGTGATTTAAAGAGAACCTGTCACATGAAAAAAAAAACGCTATTAAAATGCAGATATGATGATAATCTGTAGAATAATAGCGTTCTGAACCTACCTGGTGCCAGCAGATAGATAGATGATAGATAGATGGATAGATAGAGAGAGATAGACAGATAGATAGATAGATGGATGGATAGATGGATAGATAGACAGACAGCCAGACAGACAGACAGACAGACAGATAGATAGATAGATAGATAGATAGATGATAGATAGATAGATAGATACAGACAGACAGACAGACAGACAGACAGACAGACAGATAGATAGATAGATAGATAGATAGATAGATAGATAGATGGATGGATGACCTGTAGTCTGGGTAGATGTAGTAATGAGATATAGTTTATTTTTGCACATTTCTCTTTTGTCCCAATTCCAGAGTTTCACATACTTGTTACCTGTAACTGGAAAGCAGGAGCCTTGTGTGGACACACTTACTGTTTACTCATTATCGGCACTGAAACAAAAATGGTTGTATGTTGCTGTACTGACAAATGTTATCTTCCAAATATAGAAGAAATATGCAGAAGAAAGAGCCATGAGCCTGAGGTTTCTGGCTGGGTTTAGTTCTAGTGATTACAGCATTAATCCATGTGAAAATATTGCATGATACTATGATCTGCACGATACACGTACATGGTCATCATATGGTCAGGTCTCTTCTGTCTGATCATTATGTGACCAGCACTCTTTCTTTCTATGCATGTAAATACAACACTCAGAGGTCCGGATGTCCACTTGATAACACCATTTTATGTATAGCAAATATTTTCATATATATGATCTTGATGAGGGGTGTGCTGGAGTCAGACGCTCCTGATTCATGAAGAGGCTTATGCCTCGTTATGATTAAGGAGCACCGGGTGATTGGCGTGCCCCTTCGTGTGCGCCTCACCACAAATCCTGCTCAGCCCGTGCTAGAGTAAAATTTGTAGCATAGAGAATAAATTTGATGAGCTTCAGTCACCATGCCCCTGTCCCACCCCGGGAAAAACTGGTGTGAAGACTCCAGAAATCACAAAATTTAGGTGCAGATCTGAGATGTACTTAAATTTTGTGACTTTTCAAAGCTTTTACGCCACATGTAAACTTTGATGCATAGGGCTCAAAGTTTATGTCAATATAGTACTATAAAACATTTAAAATCAAGAAAACCCACGTTTTGGAATGTAGCACGTTACAAGGGTTTTCCAAAATTCAGGGAACTTAATAATCTGCAAGTAAATAGCAAGTAAATAGCATTTAAATCATGTCTTGCAGACTTACTGGAACAGCAGCTTCAGGGAGAAATGAAGTTCTATTCTCCCTGCAGCTGCCGGCTTCGCTGCAGATTACCATTATGTCATACATTGTCAGCCGTGTGCTGTCTCCTTTTAATTTTGCAATGTATAGGAAAAGCTTTGCAATGTATTGATTTTTTTTTTTTTTTGACTAGAGAAAAACACCAATGAAACAAGGGTGTCAAAAACTGAAACACAAACCAAACACTGTTAAAAATCGTCTTCAGAACACTGATATAAGTCAGATAGATTTTTCCTGTACAAAAAAATTAACTGACGTATGAATGCGCCCTAAGGCTGCATTCAGACACATTGCTCATGCTGTAGCAGTTCTGTACAGGTGCAGTCTTTTTGCTATTTTCTTTCACAATCACTTATTCTTGCAGGGAAACAGTGGAAAGACTATACAGGCCCAGACGTTCTGTGGTTAAAAGGTGAAGCATTACTGTTGCATGTGAACACAGCCTTAGGGCCCCTTTCCACTTGCGAGAGAAAAAACGGTCGTAATCTGGACCGAAAAAAGGGGTGTAACGTATGCGATTGTCATGCGAGTGTCATGCGAGTGCAATGCGAGTGCAATGCGATTTTTAATCGCATCATCCGTTTTTTGTAATCGCATCATCCGTATGACATCCGTATTACTGTCCGATTTGTACGCACCGGTGTCCTTTGAAAAGCCGGCAAATCAGTGCTGTGTACAGTAAAATCACACTGACAGGTTAGAATAGAGTAGATATATACACATAGAATAGGTATATATACATATATATATGTCAGTGAGACACCTATATATGTATATTTATATTTAATGCAGCGCTAGATAGCATAAAAGCAGCTAATTCAATTGCCGGCTTTTGCCCTCTCCTTCCCAAACCCGACAGGATATGAGACATGGTTTACATACAGTAAACCATCTCATATCCCTTCTTTTATTACATATTCCTCTTCACTAATGTAAGAAGTGTCTGTGTGTCAAATTTGGGGGCTCTAGCTATGAAATTAAAAGGTTAAATTGCGGAAAAAATTGGCATGGGCTCCCACGCAATTTTCTCTGCCAGAGCGGTAAAGCCAGTGACTGAGGGCAGATATTAATAGCCTGGAGAGGGTCCATGGTTATTGCCCCCCCCCCTGGCTACAAACATCTGCCCCCAGCCACCCCAGAAAAGGCACATCTGGAAGATGCACCTATTCTGGCTCTTGGCCACTCTCTTCCCACTCCCGTGTAGCGGTGGGATATGGGGTAATGAAGGGTTAATGTCACCTTGCTATTGTAAGGTGACATTAAGCCAGATTAGTAATGGAGAGGTGTCAATTATGTCACCTATCCATTATTAATCCAATTGTATGAAAGGGTTAAAAAAACACACACACATTATTAAAAAGTATTTTAATGAAATAAACACACAGGTTGTTTTAATATTTTATTGCTCTCTCAATCCACCTGAAGACCCTCGCTTGGCAAAATAATAAACCAACAATATACATACCTTCTGATGAACTGTCACGTCCCACAAAGTAAATCCATCTGAAGGGGTTAAATCAATTTACAGGCAGGAGCTGTGCTAAAGCACTCGCTCGTACCTGTAAACCCCGGGTGCTGAAAGGAAAGCTGGGTGATCTGTACTTACATTGAGTCGCGGTGAGGCGCCCTCTGCAGGATGAACTCACATGAACTCGAGCGTGGGAACTTTTCCAAGGCTGCAGTTCATGAGAACATCCAGCAGTGGGCGCCTCACCGCGACTGTACTGTATGTAAACCATGTCTCATATCCTGTCGGGTTTGGGAAGGAGAAATGAAAAGCCGGCAATTGAATCTATCTATCTATCTATTTAATGCTATCTAGCGCTGCATTAAATATAAATATACATATATAGGTGTCTCACTGACATATATATATGTATATATACCTATTCTATGTGTATTCTAACCTGTCAGTGTGATTTTACTGTACACCACGCTGAATTACCGGCTTTTCAAAGGACACCGGTGCGTAAAAATCGGACAGAACTCGCATGGTGCGAGTGCTGTGCGATTTTTTTCTCGCACCCATTGACTTGCATTGGCGAGTCTCGTCCGAGAATCGCAGCAATACGCAGCATGCTGCGATTTTTTTCTCAGCCGATCCAGATTTTTCTCAGTCCAATTTCGGCTGAGAAAAAAATCGCAAATGAAAAGACACCTATTGAATAACATTGGTCCGAGTGCAATCCGATTTTTTATCGGATTGCACTCGTCCGTTTTCCTCGCAAGTGGAAAGGGGCCTTTTAGCCTCATTCAGACATCCATGTATCGCGGTCTGTGTATGGACTGTGTTGCATAGACAAGCCACAGGTTTCCTGACCAGGCAGGCTCATACCCCACAGAAGATCACATTACCAACAAAGCCAATCATCCTCCCACGACAAGACAAACGTCAGGGGGGAAAGCCGGCTAGTCTCATCTCTCCATATAGTCCTCAGCCAGATCTGCATTCGCGCAGCCATGCTCTGATTCATGCTGCCTGTGGTTTGGGAAGCATGAATCATGTGACAGGTTTAAACAAAATTCTAATTGTTTTTTCAGACCTTTGCTGCACAGAATGTTATAATGTACAGTTCCTATGATTTACTATGCTGCACACATATACAGCAGGTGTTTTAGTCCAAGCACAAAATGAACCAGGTGAGCACTGATGAGGAACTTGTCCAAAGTTTGTAAGGGTATGTTTCCACGTTCAGGAAACGCTGCGTGTTTGACGCTGCGTAGAGCCGCAGCGTGAAACACGCAGCGTCCAGATGTTACAGCATAGTGGAGGGAATTTTATGAAATCCCGTCTCCACTATGGGTGGTAACACGCATCCGGCGGCCCTGCGACTCCGGACATGCTGCGCGTCTTTTTAGATCGCAGCATGTCCGTTTACCTTGCGGCGACGCTGCGCCACTGCAAGGTAAAACACAGGGCCCTATGTGTGGGGTGCGATGAAGCCGGATGTGTGCAATGAACACATCCGGCATCATCGCGTCACAGAAGGGGCGGAGCTTAGGGCGGAGCGGGTTTGCCGCTCCGTCCAAACCGCCGGCCATCCTGAACGTGGACACATACCCTAAGAGTGTGTTCACATTGCAACTTTTTCTGCAGTTTTTTTTTTAAAGCAGGTCTGCTCAAAAAGTAGGGGGAAAATATGCTACCAAAATGATCAAAAGAACATTCCAATTAGATTATAATAATAATAATTTTTATTTATATAGCGCCAACATATTCCACAGCGCTTTACAAATTTTACATATTATATGGGAAACACTACTTACTCTTCCTAGGTTGAGACGTTTGAACGTCTTCTAAACATTTTAGGCTTTCATCAAAGAAGCCATGTGTTTGAAAGAATCCATGTCCATTATCCACAAGGAAAACACTTCATACTGCATAATAGAAGTCAATGGCAAGTCTAAAAAAGACGCCTGTTTTTTTTTTTTAATTTAAAAAATGCCAGGAAAAGACACCCAAAGAGAAAACTAAAAACACACAAAAAAAGCAGAAAAAATATAAAAAAATGACCAAGAAATTAGCAAAAAACATTAAAAAAGATGCTTCACGTTTACAAAAATCTAGAGAAAAGGAGCGATTCCTGAAGCATCTTCTGCTTGAAAAATGGATGTTTTTGACCATCGCAAATAGACAGTGTGAACATACCCAAACACAGGAAAATAATGTGTTTTTTTTTACAGGCCAATGCATTTTGTATAATTGGATGTGTTCACAGTGAGTCGACTCTTTACTTTTCCGCACCACAATCTACTGAAATGTCAGCCATGCAATGATGAGAGTTGTATCCATTATAATGGCTCCTTTTCATTTGTTATTTCTACTTCTCTATCCGCTTCCCACACTAGAAGCTCGAGGCGTCTACGTCAAGCTATAATTATTCAGGATCAGTCCTCCGTCACTAATGTCACCAGTTGACCATAACCATCATGTCGTCATTTATCAGATTCATCTACTCTTTATTATTATTTAGTAGTATTAGTCTTAACAGCAGTTTTCAGTGGTCAATAACGCTGAAGTCTGGAGCCACCTTTACGTGCAGGTGAACTCGGAGTGTAAATGCTAGGCGAATGATCCACCCCATGTCATAGTCATTAGGAAGCATAACAATCCGTTCACCACCCTCTGTCAGGCGTGCAGAACAGCCCTCAGGTCATATTGGTGCACATGTAGAAATAATGCTGTCCCAGTGAGTTGTGTTCCTTATGATACATCCACATACTTGTGTTTCCTTTGCCTGGCGTACGTTATAGTGCTCTGCTCCATATATTGCATTGATAGATATGGCATACATTTGGCACTTTATAATCACACCACCATCCACCATATATAAGCAGATCACAGTAAGAACTTATTTCCATTTATCAGGCTATTCGGCGTTTTTTGGTACAAAACTGACAATGGGAAACTGATGTCAGAACAGATAACAAATTTCTATGGGATCGTTCACTGACATTCAGCACAGTAGTTGTCCCTGGTCATCACACACTTCGTCATCATGTTGTGTCCAGCACAGTCAGAAAACCATTGACCAAATGTAGCGCCCCCACTGCCGCAGGGCCGAGGGGTACCCGGTACCGGGCCTCTGAGTCTCTGCTCTGGGGTTGTCACGGCGGCTAGGCCCCGGCCCGTGACCCTGCCGTGGGGCGCACAGTGAATGATCGGTGTGGATGTCGGTGGTGCAGTTGTGGGGTGCAGGTCGCGGTCAATAACGAGGACACCAAGTTGCAGTCTCTTTACCTCTTTACTGGAGATCTCTGTGTCCTCAGTCCAGAGTAAGGTCCACCAGGCTACGCAAGTCCGGCCGGTCCAATGGCACCTCCAGAGTTCACTTCACAAGTGGAAATCGGTGCCTTCCGTCTTAGCGCTATGTGTTGTAGTCCTTCCCTGCTGTGCTTACGGAAAGTACCCCACAACCGTTGTGTCTGTTTCTTAAGTTCCCTCACAACTCGATTAAATGATGTTCTTCTAATCTTCCGTCCCTTCCTGATGTTACAGTTAGAACGGCACCCATTTGTCGGGTAGGCCTGGAGTTCTTCCGGGACCCTAGAGACGCCCCTCTCCCGCAATTGCCTCCCAAGACTTCATAGGTGATATGTGTTAGACAGCCCGCCTGAGACTGACTGTCCTGCCGCTGTTTAGAGTATTGCTTGAAGCTGATTATTGTAATACTCCCTCGGCGTTCCGGCCACCGGTAGTGCGCCTCAGTAGGATGTTGCTCCGGTCTTACAGCACGACCCCTACTGGTATTCTCCTATCGCTTGATCTCGTTTCTCACTCAGCACAATCTATCTCGCTTCTAATCCTTTCTTGGGTCCCGCCGCTTCCCGGAGCTGGCGCGGACCCGTTACGTTCTTTTCAATGCCAAGCCTCTGTCAGGATCCCACCCCTGACAGAGACCCTACTGTCTCTTCCTCCACAACACCCTCTGCCACCAGGTGTTGCTTCGTCCAATCCAGTCAGCTTTCTGATCTAACTTCCTGCCTGACCCCCAGTTTACCCACTATGGTGGGGAGTGGCCTAATGAATAGCACCCTTAGCTCCCCCCGGAGGCCCAGCTGTGAAATGTATTGGTGTCTGTGATACCTGATCAGATGAACTCCTTCAGTGCCATCGGACGCACCGCAGCTCCCCATAGTGGCGGAGCCACAGTACTGCAACGACCAGGACTCTGGGGCGCTGCACAAACACAACTGGTGAATGGAAATCCAGACTTAGGCCGGTGTCCCACTTACAACTGCAATGCGAGAAACTCGTGCGTGTCTCTCTCCTCAATACCAGGCACTGCCACCGGCTCTCAGGACCAGAGTGTGCGGCTGTATGTATTTCTATGCAGCTGAACGCTCTGGTCTGAACCGCCGGCGGCAGTGCCGGGTATTGAGATACAGGTTTCTCGCATTGCAGTTGCAAGTGTGACCCCGGCCTTAGTGGGATTTACTTTTTCAGGTATAATTGCATTGTTCAAAATGGGATTCATCCTGAAAGTTATATTTATCAAGCCACTGCTATCAGAAACGTTTCGTAATCCAAACAATGATTTTCTCAGACATCATTTTCTTTCAGATACAATTTATGTTTTTTTAACCCCTTAATCCCATATGACGTACTATCCCGTCAAGGTGACCTGGGACTTAATTCCCAGTGACGGGATAGTACGTCACATGCAATCGGCCGCGCTCACGGGGGGAGCGCGGCCGATCGCGGCCGGGTGTCAGCTGACTATCGCAGCTGACATCCGGCACTATGTGCCAGGAGCGGTCACGGACCGCCCCCGGCACATTAACCCCCGGCACACTGCGATCAAACATGATCGCAGTGTACCGGCGGTACAGGGAAGCATTGCGCAGGGAGGGGGCTCCCTGCGTGCTTCCCTGAGACGATCGGTACATCAGCGTCTCCTCCCTGCAGTCCCTGGATCCAAAATGGCCGTGGGGCTGCATCCGGGTACTGCAGGGAGTACTTCCGGGTGCAGACCAGGCTCTGGTAAGCCTGCACTGCTGTATGTCAGATCGCCGATCTGACAGAGTGCCGTGCAAACTGTCAGATCGCCGATCTGTGATGTCCCTCCCTGGGACAAAGTAAAAAAGTAAAAAAAAAAAAAAAATTCCACATGTGTAAAAAAAAATAAAAAATTCCTAAATAAAGAAAAAAAATATATATATTATTCCCATAAATACATTTCTTTATCTAAAAAAAACAAAAAAAACAATAAAAGTACACATATTTAGTATCGCCGCGTCCGTAACGACCCAACCTATAAAACTGTCCCACTAGTTAACCCCTTCAGTGAACACCGTAAGAAAAAAAAAAAAAAAACAACGCTTTATTATAATACTGCCAAACAAAAAGTGGAATAACACACGATCAAAAAGACAGATATAAATAACCATGGTACCGCTGAAAACATCATCGTGTCCTGCAAAAAACGAGCTGCCATACAGCATCATAAGCAAAAAAATAAAAAAGTTATAGTCCTCAGAAAAAAGCGATGGCAAAATAATTATTTTTTCTATAAAATAGCTTTTATCGTATAAAAGCGCCAAAACATAAAAAAATGATATAAATGAGGTATCGCTGTAATCGTACTGACCCGAAGAATAAAACTGCTTTATCAATTTTACCAAACATGGAACGGTATAAACACCTCCCCCAAAAGAAATTCATGAATAGCTGGTTTTTGGTCATTCTGCCTCACAAAAATCAGAATAAAAAGTGATCAAAAACTGTCACGTGTCCGAAAATGTTACCAATAAAAACGTCAACTCGTCCTGCAAAAAACAAGACTTCACATGACTCTGTGGACCAAAATATGGAAAAATTATAGGTCTCAAAATGTGGAGACGCAAAAACTTTTTTGCTATAAAAAGCGTCTTTTAGTGTGTGACAGCTGCCAATCATAAAAATCCGATATAAAAAATGCTATAAAAGTAAATCAAACCCCCCTTCATCACCCCCTTTGTTAGGGAAAAATAATAAAATTAAAAAAATGTATTTATTTCCATTAGGGTTAGGGCTAGGGTTAGGGCTAGGGTTAGGGTTAGGGCTGGGGTTAGGGCTGGGGTTAGGGCTAGGGTTAGGGCTAGGGTTAGGGCTGGGGTTAGGGCTAGGGTTAGGGCTAGGGTTAGGGCTAGGGTTAGGGTTAGGGTTAAGGTTAGGGCTAGGGTTAGGGCTAGGGTTAGGGTTGGAGCTAAAGTTAGGGTTAGGGTTGGGGCTAAAGTTAGGGTTAGGGTTGCGGCTAAAGTTAGGGTTAGGGTTGGGGCTAAAGTTAGGGTTAGGGTTTGGATTACATTTACGGTTGGGATTAGGGTTGGGATTAGAATTAGGGGTGTGTCAGGGTTAGGGGTGTGGTTAGGGTTACCGTTGGGACTAGGGTTAGGGGTGTGTTTGGATTAGGGTTTCAGGTAGAATTGGGGAGTTTCCACTGTTCAGGCACATCAGGGGCTCTCCAAATGCGACATGGCGTCCGATCTCAATTCCAGCCAATTCTGCGTTGAAAAAGTAAAACAGTGCTCCTTCCCTTCCGAGCTTTCCCGTGCGCCCAAACAGGGGTTTACCCCAACATATGGGGTATCAGCGTACTTGGGACAAATTGGACAACTACTTTTGAGGTCCAAGTTCTCTTGTTATCCTTGGTAAAATAAAAATGTAGGGGGCTAAAAATCATTTTTGTGGGAAAAAAAAGATTTTTTATTTTCACGGCTCTGCGTTATAAACTGTAGTGAAACACTTGGGGGTTCAAAGTTCTCACAACACATCTAGATAAGTTCCTTGGGAGGTCTAGTTTCCAATATGGGGTCACTTGTGGGGGGTTTCTACTGTTTGGGTACATCAGGGGCTCTGCAAATGCAACGTGACACCTGCAGACCAATCCATCTAAGTCTGCTTTCCAAATGGCGCTCCTTCCCTTCCAAGCTCTGCCATGCGCTCAAACAGTGGTTCCCCCCCACATATGGGGTATCAGCGTACTCAGGACAAATTGGTCAACAACTTTTGGGGTCCAATTTATCCTGTTACCCTTGTGAAAATACAAAACTGGGGGCTAAAAATCATTTTTGTGAAAAAAAAATGAATTTTTATTTTCACGGCTCTGCGTTATAAACTGTAGTGAAACACTTGGGGGTTCAAAGCTCTCAAAACACATCTAGATAAGTTCCTTAGGGGGTCTACTTTCCAAAATAGTGTCACTTGTGGGGGATTTTAATGTTTAGGCACATCAGGGGCTCTCCAAACGCAACATGGCGTCCCATCTTAATTCCAGTCAATTTTGCATTGAAAAGTAAATGGCGCTCCTTCCCTTCCGAGCTCTGCTATGCGCCCAAACAGTGGTTTACCCCCACATATGGGGTATCGTCGTACTCAGGACAAATTGCACAACAACTTTTGTGGTCTAATTTCTTCTCTTAGCCTTGGGAAAATAAAAAATTGGGGGCAAAAAGATCATTTTTGCGAATAAATATGATTTTTTATTTTTACGGCTCTGCACTATAAACTTCTGTGAAGCACTTGTTGGGTCAAAGTGCTCACCACACATCTAGATAAGTTCCTTAAGGGGTCTACTTTCTAAAATGGTGTCACTTTTGGGGGGTTTTAATGTTTAGGCACATCAGGGCTCTCCAAACGCAACATGGCGTCCTGTTATGACCCCAATGGCGAGGGTCTCAGAGGAACGTGGAAGTCTGCAGAATACAAAAATCCAGCTCATAGGGCAGTGGTAACTGGGTTGACCATATATCTACTCCTAACGCCAACACTAGCAGTAGCCGGGGATCATTCCTACGTAGATTCTAGATGACACGCGCCAGCCGGAGAATCTAGCTACCCCTAGTAGAGGAAAAACAAAGACCTTTCTTGCCTCCAGAGAAGGGGACCCCAAAGCTGGATAGAAGCCCCCCACAAATAATAACGGTGAGGTAAGAGGAAATGACAAACACAGAAATGAACCAGGTTTAGCACAGAGAGGCCCGCTTACTGATAGCAGAATAAAGAAAGGTAACTTATATGGTCAACAAAAACCCTATCAAAATCCACACCGGAAATTCAAGAACCCCCGAACCGTCTAACGGTCCGGGGGGAGAACACCAGCCCCCTAGAGCTTCCAGCAAAGGTCAGGATATAGATTTGGAACAAGCTGGACAAAAATACAAAACCAAAACAAATAGCAAAAAGCAAAAGGCAGACTTAGCTGATATAACTGGAACCAGGATCAGTAGACAAGAGCACAGCAGACTAGCTCTGATAACTACGTTGCCAGGCATAGAACTGAAGGTCCAGGGAGCTTATATAGCAACACCCCTAACTAACGACCCAGGTGCGGATAAAAGGAATGACAGAAAAACCAGAGTCAAAAAACTAGTAACCACTAGAGGGAGCAAAAAGCAAATTCACAACAGCGTCCCATCTTAATTCCAGTCAATTTTGCATTGAAAGTAAAATGGTGCTCCTTCCCTTCCGAGCTCTGCTATGCGCCCAAATAGTGGTTTACCCCCACATATAGGGTATCGTCGTACTCAGGACAAATTGCACAACAACTTTTGTGGTCTAATTTCTTCTCTTACCCTTGGGAAAATAAAAAATTGGGGGCAAAAAGTTCATTTTTGTGAAAAAATGTGATTTTTTATTTTTACGGCTCTGCACTATAAACTTCTGTGAAGCACTTGTTGGGTCAAAGTGCTCACCACATATCTAGATAAGTTCCATAAGGGGTCTACTTTCCAAAATGGTGTCACTTGTGGGGGGTTTCAATGTTTAGGCACATCAGGGGCTCTCCAAACGCAACATGGCGTCCCATCTCAATTCCTGTCAATTTTGCATTGAAAAGTCAAATGGCGCTCCTTCCCTTCCGAGCTCTGCCATGCGCCCAAACAATGGTTTACCCCCACATATCGGGTATCAGCGTACTCAGGACAAATTGCACAACAATTTTTAGGGTCCAATTTCTTCTCTTACCCTTGGGAAAATAAAAAATTGGGGCGAAAAGATCATTTTTGTGAAAAAATATGATTTTTTATTTTTACGGCTCTGCATTATAAACTTCTGTGAAGCACTTGGTGGGTCAAAGTGCTCACCACACATCTAGATAAGTTCCTTAGGGGGTCTACTTTCCAAAATGTTGTCACTTGTGGGGGGTTTCAATGTTTAGGCACATCAGGGGCTCTCCAAACGCAACATGGCGTCCCATCTCAATTCCATTCAATTTTGCATTGCAAAGTCAAATGGCGCTTCTTTCATTCTGAGCTCTGCCATGCACCCAAACAGTGGTTTACCCCCACATATGGGGTATCAGCGTACTCAGGACAAATTGTACAACAACTTTTGGGGTCCATTTTCTCCTGTTACCCTTGGTAAAATAAAACAAATTGGAGCTGAAATAAATTGTGTGTGAAAAAAAGTTAAATGTTCATTTTTATTTAAACATTCCAAAAATTCCTGTGAAACACCTGAAGGGTTAATAAACTTTTTGAATGTGGTTTTGAGCACCTTGATGGGTGCAGTTTTTAGAATGGTGTCACACTTGGGTATTTTCTATCATATAGACCCCTCAAAATGATTTCAAATGAGATGTGGTCCCTAAAAAAAAATGGTGTTGTAAAAATGAGAAATTTCTGGTCAACTTTTAACCCTTATAACTCCCTAACAAAAAAAATGTTGGTTCCAAAATTGTGCTGATGTAAAGTAGACATGTGGAAAATGTTACTTATTAAGTATTTTGCATGACATATCTCTGATTTAAGGGCATAAAAATTCAAAGTTGGAAAATTGCAAAAGTTTCAAAATTTTCGCCAAATTTCCATTTTTTTCACAAATAACCGCAAGTTATATCGAATAAATTTTACCACTATCATGAAGTACAATATCTCATGAGAAAACTTTGTCAGAATTACCAAGATCCGTTGAAGCGTTCCAGAGTTATAACCTCATAAAGGGACAGTGGTCAGAATTGTAAAAATTGGCCCGGTCGTTAACGTGCAAACCACCCTCGGGGCTTAAGGGGTTAAAGGATGTACCTCATTCTTATTATAGGCTATGGGGCTGTTCACATGTCCGTGTATTTTTGAATATTGATTGGTCCGCATCAAAACAATGAGGCAATGCAAATATATGGTTCCATTTAAAAATCGGACAGCACTTGGATGTCAAACGTGTAACATCTGTCTAGTGTCTAATTTTCATGCTTGTTTGATAGGAGAACTTGTGAAAACATCTCATATGGTAACAAGAAGAAAAAAAACCCTGGTTAAACTCTAAAAATTGGCACATTGACCAAATACTGACGTAAATTTGATCCAAAAATGTTACAAATCCGGCACTCAGTCTGGTGAATTTATTTACAGTTTGAGGCAAAGTTTATACACTTTTCCTCAAACTAAAAAAAAAATCACCAGACTGTGTGCCGGATCTTTTATATGTAATGGGTTGGGACCCTATCTGTGCACCGAGAAACCTCAGGAGTGCCATTCTTTTAACTTTGATCCACTGTTGAAAATAGCTACATTTATTGTGTATGAGATAATAAACCCAGCTGAATGAGCCTTAAAGGGAATCTGTCATCAAGTTTTTGCTCCCTCATCTGAGAGCAGCCTAATGTAGGCAAAGAGAAGCTGAATCCAGCGATGTATCACATAAACTACTGGGTGCAGCCGTTGTGACACAGGCAGAGCTTTTAGCTTTAGGATGAATCAGAGCTGAGAAAGCTAATCCCGCCCACCCCTGGCTCTATATATACAATGTCCATAGACAGTGAGGTCCCTATCACAGGAGGGGGGTGTCCGGCCAGGAGGCACTTCTGCTGTAGTCCAAGCAATGATAAGTTCCCGGTGCTAAAACAATCACTGCAAGCAAACAACAGGAAGGAGCTTGATAAGAGAGGTATCACTGAAATCTGTGTTTTATCCACTACCTTATGCTGTCTTCAGATTACATAGCAAAAACCTGCTGACAGATTCCCTTTAAGTCCTACCATGGTGCAGCACCCTTTAAGATATTTATTTTCCTACTGAAGGAACAGTAAAAGCATTTATTAAAATTCAACTGAATCTTAGCAACCCCTTTCACCTCTCGTAAACCATTACCGAATAGATTTATATAGGTGTGTAAGAGCACTTTTCAGATTTTACGTACTACACACATACACAGCAGATTCATGGATCAAGCATGGGTGGAGAAGATCAGTGCAGAGGATGAGCTTCTGCAATGTTAGAATCAGAGGAAAATACATAGCGCAGATTTTCTTTCAAGCATTTGTCCAAGCTTGGACTCTTTGCTGTCAATATTCCCCAGTATTGCTGGTGTAAGGAGGAAGACCGGGCTGCGGGTACCTGTACCGAGCCGGGTCCAGAACTGTTGAGGCTGCCTCCCTTGTTGCCTGGGGGAAGCAATTAGGAGCGGCACCAACCTCATGACCTGGGTAGGAGGGGCAAGATAAAAGGAAAAGCACGCGCAGCCATTGGGAGTTTGGTGCGAACCAGCAGCAGCGCGCAGCCAGGTGAGCAGCGTGCTCCATCCTCTGAGCACCGGAGCCGCGACGGGCTGTGTTGTTTGGTCCCCACCACCTCCAGCGGGACCACTACAGACAGAAGTGCCCTGCACTCAGTAGCTGCCAGAGACAGAAGTGCCGTACGCTCAGAGATTGTGAGTACCACGCACGTGCAGAGAAGAGAAGGCCAAGTACCGGACAGACTTTTGCGGCCTAACCTGCCACTTGCTTCCTGCTCGTTTACATGTGACTCTGAGAGTGCTACAGCCTTGTTTGTTTCGGCCGCATGTGCTTATGGACCAGTGACTCAGCGGAAGGTACCGGAGACCGACCGCTGCCGCCAGAAGATGGACCATCGCTTAAAGGACCCCATCTGAGGACATCACCCTGCCGCTGCCGGTTCTACAACCCCCTGCGGGATCATCTGCTGCAGAGGACCATACAGGACATGATAAGTTCCTTCATTGGACTGCTATTGTTTTACAGTTGCTACCCCTATTATTCCCCTTTAACCATTAACCTCCCTGTGAGGAGTGAATACCTTGTTTTATTAAATTGTTACATCTTGTTAACATTTGCTCTGCCTCCTGTTTGTCACTGCATCCCACAACCTGCTTACACTGGCATGAGAGGGTGATCATGTGACTGCCTATCTGTGACTTGGTCACATGCCAACAAAATATGTCCAGCTTCTTTCAATTGAATTCTGTGGAGAGAAGCTGAGCACTTCTAGTCAGCATGTGACCGTCAGTAAATAAATCTGCACAGCCCTTATAAAGTGAACACATTTTGTGTATCTGAACTTGAGTACACAGTGTATCAGCTTTTCAATTCTCAACACCAAAACCACAAACCGTTAATCTACGAAATTGTCATCCGTAAGGGCAGGTGCAGACGACCGTTTTCTCCACATCTGAGACAATCCGTTCAATTATGCTAATCAGACTCTGATCCATGAACAGAGTTTCATCAGAATGTGATCCAATTTTCTCAGAGGTGGAAAAAAATAAAAAGTTTTTCCACTTTTTCTATAATGTCAATCCGTGAAAATTGGACGGCACTCGGATGTCACCGATTTTTTTTTCCACAGACTCATAGAGTCGAATGGGCGAGGGCCATTTGATTCTTCGAGGCAAATCATGCATTCTGTAATTTTTTTTTACTTGGACCATTCATTATAAGTAGCAATGGGTGAGCATGCTTGAACATCAGGGTGCTCATGTACGCTTGGTACTCAATCGAGTATCATGGGTGCTCAAGCATGTTTGGCGCCTGTTAGGCTGGTTTCACACTTGCGTTTTGATCTGCAGCGTTTTAAAAAGAAACGCATGTGGTGAAAAAACGCATGTAAACGCGGCAAAACGCCGCCTTTTTTAGACGCATGCGTTTTTGCATGCAGAAAAAAAAACGCGGCATTTTGCCGCGTTTACATGTGTTTTTTCCTGCATTTGCGTTTTTTTAAACGCATGCTGAGAAGTGTGTGACAGCTGCCAATCATCAAAATCAACTAGAAAACCCACTATAAACAGAAATAGCTAGGGTTAGGGTTAGGGTTATGGATAGGGTTAGGGTTAGGATCCCTAGGGTTAGGGTTAGGGGTAGCTTTTTATTAGAAGAATGTCCTGGTCACCAGGTCACTGATAAGCCACCCCCCACCATCAAGGTGATAAAGGGATCCAATCCCTAACCCTAACCCTGACAAGCCAACCCCCACCATCAAGGTGATAAAGGGATACAAACCCTAACCCTACCCTTAACCCTAACCCTGACAAGCCACCCCCCACCATCAAGGTGATAAAGGGATCCAAACCCTAACCCTAACCCTACCCCTAACCCTAACCCTGACAAGCCACCCCCCACCATCAAGGTGATAAAGGGATCCAAACCCTAACCCTAACCCTACCCCTAACCCTAACCCTGACAAGCCACCCCCCACCATCAAAGTGATAAAGGGATCCAAACCCTAACCCTAACCCTGACAAGCCACCCCCCACCATCAAGGTGATAAAGGGATACAAACCCTAACCCTAACCCTAACCCTAACAAGCCACCCCCCACCATCAAGGTGATAAAGGGATCCAAACCCTAACCCTAACCCTACCCCTAACCCTAACCCTAACCCTGACAAGCCACCCCCCACCATCAAGGTGATAAAGGGATCCAAACCCTAACCCTAACCCTACCCCTAACCCTAACCCTAACCCTAACCATGACAAGCCACCCCCCACCATCAAGGTGATAAAGGGATCCAAACCCTAACCCTAACCCTAACCCTACCCCTAACCCTAACCCTGACAAGCCACCCCCCACCATCAAGGTGATAAAGGGATCCTAACCCTAACCCTAACCCTACCCCTAACCCTAACCCTAGGGATCCATAGGAATTGGCTATTATGTTGACCTAGTGACCAGGACATTCTTCTAATAAAAAGCTTTGTTCAATGTGGACACCCCAAGATATACGGTATTGCTATAGAGTACTAAAAATATAAACTCGTAGAGTATTGACTGTCATATAGGGTTAGGGTTAGGGGTAGGGTTAGGATTAGGGTTTGGATCCCTTTATCACCTTGATGGTGGGGGTGGCTTGTCAGGGTTAGGGTTAGGGTTAGGGTTAGGGTTAGGGTTAGGGTTTTCTTGTTTTTTCTTGTGTTTAGGGTTAGGGTTAGGGTTTTCTTGTTTTTTCTTGTGTTTTCTTGTGTTTTTATATAAAAACACATGCGTTTTTAACGCAAGCAAACGCATGGGCTTAAAAACGCATGCGTTTACATAGACAACAATACATTTTTTTGCCGCGAATAAACGCATGCGTTTTTTTCCGGCAAAAAAACGCCGCTAGAAATTACTACAGGTTGCATTTCTGCAACTAAACGCACGCGTCAAAAAACGCATGCGTTTCCGAAAACGCGTCAAAACGCATGCTAAAAAACACATGTGTTTTTAATGTTAAGTATAGAAAAAAAACGCATGCGTTTTTTAGCGCTAAAATGCAGCGGACAAAAACACAAGTGTGAAACCAGCCTTAGACAGCCAATGAACATGCAGGGATTGCCCGCCATGCACAGTAATGCCATGGTTATGGCATTATATAAGACCAAATGACGCGATACTCGGCAAAAGGTTTAATAATCTTGCTATTGCTATTGCAGTACTTATATAACACTCCTGCAACATTAAATTCTTCATCACCTTGGGTTTTTCAATTTTTGAGCTTCCGTTTTTTGCTCCCTTTCTTCCCAGAGCCATAACTTTTTAATTTTTCCATCAATATGGCCATGTGAGGGCTTGTTTTTTGCAGGACGAGTCGTACTTTTGAACAACACCATTGGTTTTGCCATATAGTGTGCTGGAAACCAAGAAAAGAAATTCAAAGTGCAGTCAAATTGCAAAAAAGTGCAATTCCCCATTGCTTTTATTTTTTATCATGTTCACTAAATGCTAAAACTGACTTAACATTATGATTCTCCAAGTCATTACGAGTTCGTTGATACCAAGCATGTCTAGGTTCTTTTTTTATTTAAGTGGGAAACAAAAATCTAAAGTTCGTAAAAAGAAAAAAAGTTGCCATTTTCTAGTCCCGTAGCTCCTCCATTTTTCATGATCTGGAGCTGGGTGAGGGCTTATTTTTGCATGTCAAGCTGACGTTTTTATTGATATTATTTTGGTGTAAATAGGATAGAATGAAAAATTCAGGCACTGTAGGTGATTTTGAAGAGATTATCAGCATTTATTATAATAAACACACACTTGGCATTTAATAAAAGAACCAACGTTTCAGCCTAATTCGGCCTTGTTCACTGTTATCTAAATAAAGCAAAAAGACTCTATACATAACTGGATATTAAACAAAGGAATATGTGTATAATAAAGGGGACAATATGTAATAGGGCAAAATAATTTCCCACACTCATGTGAACAAGAGCTGTAAAACAAGGAAAGATGTATAAAAATTTGTGGCCAGAGGTCCATATGGATAAACGCATATTTACAAAAAACTTGCTACATGATGATAACCGTATGAGATTCACTCAGTAGTACATATTTAAGACATGATACAAAATCATACAAAATTATATTACAAAATTCTATTGATCGTAACTGGAGCTATATACAAGAACAGGGAAGAATATATAAAAGGAGGAAATACGGATATCAAGTATCAATGAAAAGAAAAACCAAAATGGAAGCTGCGGGTAATTATACTAGACAATCCCACCCAAAAGAGCCAGCCAAAGCATGAAGTAAATGAAACTAGCAAGGAAAAACTGTGCCAAATATACAGAAAACAAACGAATTGAATATGGGAATTACCTTATTCTAGGAGGATAAGAAAAAGTGAAATCTGCAAATGTATAAAGGAAGGAATCAAGAAACACATAGTGATAAGTAATAACAGAGAAAATGTGAACAATAGAAAAATACCTATGTCACATGGAAGCCAGGAGCCTGTGGGTTGCCAGTGGTGCATGTGTATGACTCAACAGGAGTCCATTTAAATAGCGACCAGAAAATGATTGCTGAGAATCTGCTGTGCATCAGCTGTGTATGCGCGGGTAAACTGTTCGCAAGTCACGCAAGGCTGTGAAACAAACCGCGCATGTGCTGTAGCAGAGGGAAGTAAGGAAGGGCGGAAGTGGTTGAATAGCAATAGCGCGCTTGAGCTGAAACCGAGAGTGAAATGTCAAGTGCGCATGAATTGATGTCGGAAGCATTGTGTCAAATGCGCATGAGCCGACGTAGTTGCAGGAGAATGAAGGAGAATCTAGTGTAAGTGCATTGAGGATTATAAGAGTCTCCAACACGTGGCTGTATGGGAAAAATAATCACCCTTAGAGATATTAAAGCATTGCAGGCAATGGAGACAGGGAAAAGTCCCTCTCTGTTGGGTGGCTAAAAAGGTCTGTAAATTGCCTGGTGTTTTTCAGCCAATGTCTACCCTAACCAATAGTTTCCTCAAATTTTGAGGTTTCTTGTGACACATCAAGGATTGAGAAGTGAATTCAGGAATGTTGGGGTAAGAGTTCCCCAAAAGTGGCCAGTGTTTACAAATAATATGTTGGAAACACCTCGTGAAAGGTTGATAAGTGTTGACAAATGCGATCCTAGGCAAATCAATGTGGGAAGGTACCGAAGAGGGGGTGGAAAACGATAATAAGGATTCGGGATACCCATGGTTGACAAATTGTTGCTTCATTTCTCCCAACCAGGAGAAACGAGTGGGGCCATCGGAAACGATCTGATTAACCCTACTGTATTGAGACCGCGGGAGAGATTTTTTTCACATGTCTAGGGAGTTAACTCAAATAATAAAGAAAACTGTTCCTGTCGGTTGGTTTCACATATAAGTCCATACTCAGTGTACCAGTGCCAGAGACCATAACATTAGTATCAAGAAAGTTAATTTTTTTCATAATCGTATTGCATGGTGAACTTAAGAATGAGGACCTGCTGATTCATAAAAGTTTAAAATTCCACTAATGAGGCTACGTCACCCTTCCAGATGAGAAAAATATCATCAATATATCTCTTCCAGAGCTAAATATGCTCCCGGAAGAGTGCATGGGTGTAAATGTATTCAGATTCTAAATACACCATGAAGATATTTGCATATGGGGGTGCAACATTAGACCCGATTGCTGTCCCGGTTTTCTGTAAGAAGAACTGGTCTTCAAATATGAAAAAAAATCTTAGTTAATATCAGTGTTAACAAAGACTTGGAGAATGATTTTTGATCAGAAGAAAAAGCAGTATTATCATTGAAAAGGTTGTGACCGCCAGAATGCCTCTAGAGTGTTCTATGCTAGTATATAAACTGTTGACATCCAGGGTCACTACAAGACTCTTAGGAGGAACACAATGCAGATTCTGTATATGAGACAAAAAGTTAGAAGTGTTCCGGAGGTAAGATGGAATATGATACAACAAAGGATAGAGAATTTTTTCTAGGACAATAGCTAACGGAGACAATACGGAGTTGGTGGAACCCAGTATTGGTCTACCTGGTGGTATAGATTATATTTTTTTTTATTGCCCATTATTGCATTTATAGTTAAAGATATGATCTTTTGATTTCCCGTCATTTCATTTTAATGCAATGATGCGGCAACCAAAAAGCGTAATTCTGGTGTTTTGATTTTTTCTTGTTACGCCGTTTACCGTTTATTGATTGGGCGATTCTGAACCTGGCGATACCAAATATGTGTATTTTTTATTTTTTTTAATTGTTTTATTTTGAATGGGGGTGATTTACATTTTTATTTTTTAAATATTTTTAAAAACATTTTTTCTACTTTTCACTTGCTTCAATAGTCTCCATGGGAGACTAGAAGCTGCAATCATCCGATCGCCTATGCTACACATATGCTGCAGCCCTGCTCTGTAGCTAAAAGGATCACCTTTTGTGGACAGTCAAGATCCAGGATTGGCAGGTTGTCTGATCAAACTAGGAGACAACGAGGAGCATCTAAACACTTTGTCAATGTTCACAAAGGGGACACCACCAATTTTTTTTCTCTTGATTGAAATGGAAAACTGTTTTCTTTTTGAAAGAAGTAGCATGCAAATTCTTTCAGAGTTTTTCAGCATGATTTGAAAGCAATGAGAGTGCAAAAGGATGGAGGACAACATTGTTCGCAGCAGTGACCTGGGAGTCAGAGGTGCTTCCAGGCGTCTTCCCTACGCTGTTCCCATTCCATACGAGTGCTGTTTCCATCTATTTCAGCAATTTTCCTGCCCATCTGACCTCCTGTTAGGGTGTGCAGGAAAAATGCTCGCGTTTCCCTTTCATTTTCATTATACTCGTTACTTGAATCAAACACATGTAAAACAGGTAATTGGATGCAGTGACACAAAAGCACACAGAAGGGGTTAACAATTACTTATTTATCAATATAGGAACAACCTCCTCGCAGGGAGCAACAGGAAATAAATGAATAAAGTATGAGAGGAAAACAAAGGGAAACAGTCATTCAAAATGGCAGTCTATGTATTAATTCCACTTAGAGTGAGTTCGCTGTCCATTTCTCCTCCTGAGTCAGATGGTTGGTTGGCTGCCGGCTGAGGCCGGTGCTGTGTTCTTCAGGCTTCCCCGCCTAACAAGATGTCCTCACTTCTGGTGTCAGCAGGCGGTCACCAGTCTTACCCGCTGAGCCCCTAGTCTGTTATGCTGCAGCTCCGCAAAGGAACATTCACCACAATTCTCCACTTGGCACTGTGCCCGGCCATGATCGCAGCTATGCAGCCTATCCTTCCAAGTAGGTCAGCGCCGGTCCTCTCTGACTTCTTTCTCTGGCGGGCAGCCCCTCTCTTTTCCCACCCAAACCCTTGTGTATCTTCCTGACTCGCCACGCCCCTTCTGCCCGGGTTCAAGGTTTGCTCCATACTAAATCTCCTTCCCCCCTGCAACAGTAGGTGCGGCTCCAGCAGTTCCGGACCCAATGCCCTGTCAGCACCCACAACCCGGTCTTCTCTCCTACACATGTCAAACCTGCTCAATTCGAGTACCGAGCAAATGGAGATAGTCGTTACTTTCATTCCAATGTGCAGTTAAATGGATAAGAGGTTTTCCTGGCCCTTGCAAAAGACCAAATCAGGCTAAGAGACTTTTGCATTAGATTGTGCTCACATATATATGATCATTTGATATTTTTTCTATCATACCGCTGCTGCCGCCTCCTCGCTCGCTCCCAGCCTCTGCTTCTCGTGCGCGCGCATACCAGGTTCAGTGCTGCACGTGTGCACTTCTGATCTTCTGTCGGCGTCTCCTCTATGGTCCTGGATGACTAGTACCCGGAAGTCGGTCCTCCTTATTGTCCTCTCTATGGTTCTGGAGGTGTGTTACCCGGAAGTGCTACCCTGCCTTTAGGTATTTAAACTGCTTCCTGCCGTCCCTCTGTGCCTGGTTATCATTTGTTCCTTCAGGTGTTCCTGGCCGCTCTTAGTCTCTGTGAAGTTCGTTTTCCCTCTGACTTTGGGTTTATCCTGTCTTTCCTGTATCCTGCTAGCCTCTGCGTTCCCTCAGTTCCTCTGCCAGTCCCTGCACTGCTGCAGTTTACCCACCAGTCCTGTGTCTCTGCAGTACTCACCTATCCTGTGGTCCTACTACCTCCGCCTCTTCTTTGTCTTCTCCCGTCCTGGTCCTCCAGCTTCCATGGCGATAGTCCCTCATGGGCCTGCCCCTAACTCTCCCTGTATAGGGGGCGGTCTATCTGGTCAGCTCGTCCGTGAGGGGTTCTTCGTCGCGGTCTAGAGGGTCCACTTTCCGTTTTCCCTCTTTGAATCGTCACACTCACATTAGGACTGCACTCGGATGACATCTGAGTGCAGCCTGATTCTTACAGCATAACAGTATAACCAGGCCATGGACCCCGTTGGTGTCTCTGCCACTCAAAAGGAGTTACTTTTTTTGCGGGAGAACCAGACTAGAATCATGTCCTTTCTCAAGAACATGGAGTCTCGTCTCGCGACGTTACAGTCTACCGACCCTGGTAACGCTACTCAGTTGGCGGCTCTTCAGCAAGAGTTAAGTCAACAATGGGACACTCAGTCCCATATTTTGAATTTTATGGCCTCTGTCGATAATCGACTTCTCTCTATTCAGACTGCTGCTTCTGCTCCTATACAGGCGTCCGCTCCACAGCCCTCGTCCCGTCTTGCCAGGCCACCTCGGTATGTTGGGGATCCTAAATTATGTCGCGGGTTTCTCAACCAGTGTCAACTACACTTTGAATTATCCCTGCTACTGTACCCAACTGACCGAGCTAAGGTGGCTTTTGTGATGTCCCATTTGGTGGGCGAGGCTTTGGCTTGGGTGAACCCTCTTTGGGAGCGAGATGATCCAGTGGTTTCTCAACTTGCTCTCTTTTTAG
The DNA here is from genome assembly GCF_051348905.1 of Ranitomeya variabilis. Classification (NCBI taxonomy): domain Eukaryota; kingdom Metazoa; phylum Chordata; class Amphibia; order Anura; family Dendrobatidae; genus Ranitomeya; species Ranitomeya variabilis. The sequence continues at coordinate 984,610,855 of NC_135233.1, forward strand.
CCACCTTCCGCAAGGTGTTTGATGAACCTGGTCGTCTGGTATCGACTACTGAGTCCCTTTTCAACCTTAGTCAGGGGACCCTTTCTGTAGCTCAATATGCCATCCGTTTCCGGACACTGTCCTCTGATTTAGGTTGGAATAATGAGGCTTTGGTGGGAGCATTTTGGCGAGGTTTGTCTTCTCGTATTACGGATGAGCTGGCAGGGTGGGATACTCCTTCTGCTTTAGATGACCTTATCTCTTTGGCGACTCGCATTGATTTGCGGTTCCAGGAGCGCTCTCGTGAGGTTGTCAGAGAGAGGAGATCTCCTCGTTTATCCTCCGTTACACGTGGTACTTCTCTTTCCCAAACCACTGCAGCTTCTTCCTCTTCTTCCCCTGAGCCTATGCAGGTTGATCGCCTCAAGCCTGCCGAACAACGCCGAAAGGAGAGGTTCGCACAGAGCTTATGCTTTTATTGTGGCAGCGCTTCTCATCTTCTGCGTTCTTGTCCCCAGAAGCTGGGAAACGCCTCCGCCTAGGTCAGGTAAGAGAGGCCTCCCTAGGTAGCCATGATTCCTCTCCACCTTTGATTTTGCCTGTTATTTTACACATGGGTTCCAGTCGCTTCTCTCTTGAGGCTTATGTAGATTCTGGTGCGGCTGGGAATTTTGTTCAACTTGAGCTGTCGAGAGGCTTGGGATTCCTGTCAGATCCTCGGAGGTTCCTAGGCAAATAGCTTCTGTCGACGGTCAACCTTTGCAGGACGTGGTTTCTTCTGTCACAGAGGAGATTGATATTCAAATTGGAGCTTTACATCGAGAAAAGTTGGCATTTTATGTTTTACCATCTTTATCCCATGCATTTCTTTTAGGACTCCCCTGGCTAAGAAACGATGAACCTACTCTGAATTGGCGTACTGGGGACGTCCTATCCTGGGGACAGTCTTGTCAAAACAGATGCCTGCTTCCCATCAAGCCTGCTAGTTTCTCTCACTCAGCTCCAGAACTAGCGAATCTACCCGCAGCTTATCACTCTTTTTCGGATGTTTTCAACAAAAAGGAAGCAGAGGTCTTACCTCCGCATCGCCCATACGACTGTCCGATAGATCTTGTATCCATCTCTACTCCTCCTAGAGGTCGTATTTATCCTCTGTCATCCTCCAAGACTCAAGCCATGTCTGAATACGTTCAAGAGAATCTGGCCAGAGGCTTTATACGGAAGTCCTCCTCACCTGCAGGTGCTGGTTTTTTCTTCGTCAAGAAGAAGGACGGTTCCCTTCGTCCCTGCATTGATTACCGTGGCCTCAATAACATCAGCATTAAAAACAAGTATCCACTTCCTCTCATCCCAGAACTTTTTGATCGTCTGCGTGGAGCACGAATCTTCACTAAACTGGATCTCAGAGGAGCTTACAACTTGATCCGAATTCGTTTGGGAGATGAATGGAAGACTGCGTTTAACACCAGAGACGGTCATTATGAGTATTTGGTGATGCCTTTCGGCTTATGTAATGCTCTTGCAGTTTTTCAAGAGTTGGTGAATGATGCTTTTCGGGACCTACTTTACACCTGTGTAGGGGTGTACTTGGACGACTTCCTTGTGTTTTCACCAGATCTGCTTTCTCATAGGAGACATGTGCGGCAAGTTCTTCTCCGTCTGAGGGAGAATCGTCTGTATGCTAAACTTGAGAAGTGTGCCTTCGAACAGTCGTCCCTGCCGTTCCTGGGCTTCATCATCTCTGATTTTGGTCTGTGTATGGATCCGGCTAAAGTTTCTGCCGTACTCAACTGGCCATGTACGCTTGGGGTTAAGGCGATTCAGCGTTTTCTAGGATTCGCAAATTACTATCGGCAATTTATTCCTCATTTCTCCTCCTTGTCAGCTTCCATCTCTTCTTTGATAAAGAAGGGTGCCAATCCTCGTCTTTGGCCAGCAGAGGCTGAAAAGGTTTTTCATTCTCTCAAAGAAGCATTCGCCTCCGCTCCTTTACTCCATCGCCCTGAAGCTAATAAACCCTTCTTCCTAGAGGTTGACGCCTCTGCTGTCGGTGCCGGAGCTGTGCTTTCTCAGAAGTCTTCTACTGGTCGTCTTGTGCCCTGTGGTTTCTTCTCCAAGAGTTTCTCTTCTTCTGAAAGAAATTATTCCATTGGCGACAGAGAACTTTTGGCCATTAAATTGGCCTTAGAGGAGTGGAAATATCTGTTGGAAGGAGCCTTACATCCCTTTGTCATCTTTACGGATCATAAGAATTTGGCATACATCCGTTCAGCGCACCGACTGAATCCACGACAGGCCAGGTGGGCCTTGCTCTTTGCCCGATTTGACTTTGAACTTCGCTTCCTGCCTGGAGAAAAGAACTTCAAAGCTGACGCTCTATCCAGGTCCTTCTTGTCGGTGGACACTGAGGAGGAGTCCTCGCACATCATTGACCCCGCTAGAATCATCACACTTGCTCCAGTATCTATGACCTCTTCTTTCTTCCTCTTCCAGTGCCTACCGCTCCGTGGCAACATATCGCAATGGATTTCTTAACTGATCTGCCTCGTTCCTGTGGTTGTACCGTCATCCTCGTGGTTGTGGACCGTTTTTCTAAAATGGCACATTTCATTGCTCTTCCTGGTCTGCCTTCGGCTCCTGAACTGGCGAAGATTTTTATTCAACATATTTTTCGCATTCATGGTCTTCCACAGCACATTGTTTCTGACCGGGGAGTTCAGTTCACCGCTCGTTTCTGGAGATCTCTCTGTAAGTCATTGAACATTTCGCTTGATTTTTTTTCGGCCTATCATCCACAGTCCAACGGCCAAGTGGAGCGTACCAATCAGATCCTGGTTACTTATCTCTGACATTTCTCCAACGCTCATCAAAATGATTGGTCTGACTTACTACCATGGGCCAAGTTTTCTTATAATAACCACACCAGCGAAGCTTCTACCAAATCTCCATTTTTTGTCGTCTGCAGACAACACCCTGGTCTTACTCTACCAGTTCCTCCTGTCTCTACTGTGCCGGCGGCAGATCTTCTGTCTAGAGAATTCTCCAGGGTTTGGCAGGAGACCAAGTCTGCTCTCGAACTAGCTCAGCATAGGATGAAGAGGCATGCAGATAAAAGGCATCTCGATTCTCCTGTGTTCCATCCAGGGGATAAGGTCTGGCTTTCTTCTAGATTTATTCGCCTTAAAATCCCTTCACATAAACTGGGTCCCCGTTATATTGGTCCTTTCGAGGTTTTGGCACGTATTAACAATGTTTCTTACAAACTTAAGTTACCTGCCTCTCTTCGTATCCCTAATTCCTTTCGTATCTCTCCTTAAGCCTGTAGTTTTTAATCGGTTTCATACCTCGACTCTTTCTTCACCTTCGCCTGTTTCCGCAGACAATGTTTTTGAGGTTAAGGACATTTTGGCCATGAAAAAAATTAGAGGTAGAACTTTGTTTTTGGTCGACTGGAAGGGTTTCGGTCCTGAGGAGAGATCCTGGGAGCCTCGGGAGAATATTCAGGCTCCTCGAATTTTCGCTAAGTTTCTTTCTGGTCTAAAGAGGAGGGATGTAAAGACGGGGGTACTATCATACCGCTGCTGCCGCCTCCTCGCTCGCTCTGGGCCTCTGCTTCTCGTGCGCGCGCGCATACCAGGTTCAGTGCTGCGCGTGTGCACTTCTGATCTTCTGTCGGCGTCTCCTCTATGGTCCTGGAGGACTAGTACCCGGAAGTCGGTTCTCCTTATTGTCCTCTCTATGGTTCTGGAGGTGTGTTACCCGGAAGTGCTACCCTGCCTTTAGGTATTTAAACTGCTTCCTGCCGTCCCTCTGTGCCTGGTTATCATTTGTTCCTTCAGGTGTTCCTGGCCGCTCTTAGTCTCTGTGAAGTTCGTTTTCCCTCTGACTTCGGGTTTATCCTGTCTTTCCTGTATCCTGCTAGCCTCTGCGTTCCCTCAGTTCCTCCGCCAGTCCCTGCACTGCTGCAGTTTACCCACCAGTCCTGTGTCTCTGCAGTACTCACCTATCCTGTGGTCGTACTACCTCTGCCTCTTCTTTGTCTTCTTCCGTCCTGGTCCTCCAGCTTCCGTGGTGATAGTCCCTCACGGGCCTGCCCCTAACTCTCCCTGTATAGGGGGCGGTCTATCTGGTCAGCTCATCCATGAGGGGTTCGTCGTCGCGGTCTAGAGGGTCCACTTGCTGTTTTCCCTCTTTGAATCATCACACTCACATTAGGACGGCACTCGGATGACATCTGAGTGCAGCCTGATTCTTACAGCATAACATTTTCCTTTCTTGTCTTACCGAAATGTCACAAAGAGATGGATTGTTTTTGGCATCCAGGCCATCTGACTTATCTATTAGCTGAATCAAAAAAAGTTTCAAGCAGAACTTTCTGTCTGGCTTTGGATGCTGGACTGGGGCACAAAGTGAATGACTATTTCATTAGTAATGTTCAGTCCAAGAATCAAAAAACTGACCAGAGACAACTGTTTTGCTAAATCCACAGAAGCAAATAAATCAAACGAAATCAAACGATAGATGTCCATAAATTATTTGTAACAATGAGAACTGACACAGGAAATAAGTATTGACCATATTTACTGAAATTTAATTAATACTGATGACAGCTTCAAATCACCTCCTTTAAGGAGAAACTAGTCACATGCATTACTTAGGTGTGATTTGGGCCCATTGTTCCACTCAAACATTCTTCAACTCCTGAAGGTTTTTTTGGCTCCTTCAATAAACTCATAACTTTAGTTCCTTACATAAATTTCCGACTGGATTCAGGTCAGGTGTTTGGCTTTATTTTTCTTTCTCTGAAACCAATTGAGAGTTTCATTGGCTGTGTGTTTGGGATCCTTGTCTTGCTGAAGTGTCTAGCCTCATTTCATCTTTATTATTCTGGTAGATGGCAGAAAACTTGTTTCAAGAATGTCTCTGTACATTTTTCCATTCATTTTTCCTTCAATTACATGAATTTTACCAGTGCTGTATGCTGAAAATCAGCCCATAGCATAATGTTCCCACCTTCAAACTTTCACTGTTGGTATGATGTTTTCAGGATAAGTAGTGCCTTTTGGTCTCTAAAAATAGGTGTATTGTGGCATCCAAAAAGTTAAATTTTGGTCTGATCTGACCTGACTATATTCCCACAGTATTTCACAGGCTTGTCTAAATGTTGATGAGCAAACTGTAAATGTACTTGAACATACTTTTTATTCATCTATTGAGTCTTGTGTGGTTAACGTGCATACTGGTTATGAATGTTGAGTTGTTTACTTAATGTTTTCTTTGAAACAATTGTACCTGCTGATTCCAGGGCTTTCTATAGCTGTCCACAGGGGGTCCACGGCTCTTGGACAACTCTTCTGATAATTCTTTTCACTCCTCTGTCTGAAATCTTGCAAAAGCACCTGGTCGTAGTAGGTTTATGAAGATATTATGTTATTCCCACTTCCAATTATAGCCCCAAAAGTATTCACTGAAACCTTGAGTAGTTTAGAAATTTTTCTGTAACCAATGCTATCGTATGTTTTGCAACAATAAGGTTGCGAAGTTCTTGAGACAGCTCATTAATTTTACCATTCGTGAGATGTTTCTTGTGTGGTACATTTTTAATGAGATTTCTTTTTATAGGCGATCAGTTTAACCAGCTGAAATTATTTTTCACTAAGTGGCAGGATTGCTCTCTAATTACTGATAGCTTTCAGCTGGTGTCATGACTTTCAATGGCTTTTTGCAGCTCTCTTTCTTTGTGTTTAATACTTTTTCCTGTGTCATTTCTTATTATTACACATAACTTAATTCATGGACATCTATGGTTTGATTTCTTTAAATTTGTGGATTGGATGGGTTGTTAAGGACATCAGGTGAGAATCACAGGTTTACCGCAACACAGAGGACCCAGAAGACCATGTAGCCTGATTTCTCCAACTCCTGTACTGACTAGAAGCACTTCTCCTTCATATTAAATGGTGCAGGTTTCTTCTAGCAGTACAGGGGTTAATCTGCTTAGTTGAGAGCTCCTGGAAGCTTACCTGCGTTAAGGCTCTCATCTGTTCACTGTTGGCCACTCCCCTTTACTATATGAACTGGACTCTGGCAAGCAGGCACTGCCAGAGCTAGCTTCATTGCTGCACGGTTTAAGAGTTGGTGGAGAGTTGTTTGAGTAGGCATTTGGTGGATTTATCTAAGACTGTTGCATGGTTTAAGTTGTGTGCTAATCCTCTCCTTTCTCCTACTTTGTTTTTTTTCCATCGTCCACTCTCCAGTTTTTGCCATACACCACTACTTCTCTCCCCTGGGAAGGGGAGAGAATGGACTGAGGGCAGATTCAGGAGCTCAGCAATGTTTGTGGCCCCAGCATCTTCACCATTAGAAGGAATTAGGAGAACAGGGAAAGTTACGGTGCCCCTAGCGTTAGGGAAAGGGAAGGAGCCCCTGGTCCTGGGATACTCAACAATAGAGTCGTAACAGTGAGAATTTAATATCAATAGCACCTTTAAAAATATATTTACTTAGAAAATTGATGATGAATACAATACTCATTTCATTCGCCATATACAGTTAGGTCCATATATATTTGGACAGAGACGACATTTTTCTAATTTTGGTTATAGATATTACCACAATGAATTTTAAGCAAAACAATTCAGATGCAGTTGAAGTTCAGACTTTCAGCTTTCATTTGAGGGTATCCACATTAAAATTGGATGAAGGGTTTAGGAGCTTCCGCTCCTTAACATGTGCCACCCTGTTTTTAAAGGGACCAAAAGTAATTGGACAATTGACTCCAAGGCTATTTCATGGACAGTTGTGGGCAATCCCTTCATTATGTCATTCTGAATTAAGCAGATAAAAGGCCTGGAGTTGATTTGAGGTGTGGTGCTTGCATTTGGAAGGTTTTGCTGTGAAGTAAACATGCGGTCAAAGGAGCTCTCCATGCAGGTGAAACAAGCCATCCTTAAGCTGCGAAAACAGAAAAAAACCCATCTGAAAAATTGCTACAATATTAGGAGTGGCAAAATCTACAGTTTGGTACATCCTGAGAAAGAAAGAAAGCACTGGTGAACTCATCAATGCAAAAAGACCTTGGTGCCCACGGAAGACAACAGCGGTGGATGATCGCAGAATAATCTCCATGGTGAAGAGAAACCCCTTCACAACAGCCAACCAAGTGAACAGCACTCTCCAGGAGGTCGGCGTATCAATATCCAAATCTACCATAAAGAGAAAACTGCATGAAAGTAAATACAGAGGGTTCACTGCACGGTGCAAGCCACTCATAAGCATCAAGAATAAAAAGGCTATACTGGACATTGCTAAAAAACATCTAAAAAAGCCAGCACAGTTCTGGAAGAACATTCTTTGGACAGATGAAACCAAGATCAACCTCTACCAGAATGATGGAAAGAGAAAAGTATGGCGAAGGCGTGGTACAGCTCATGATCCAAAGCATACCACCTCATCTGTAAAACACTGCAGAGGCAGTGTGATGGCTTGGGCATGCATGGCTGCCAGTGGCACTGGGTCACTAGTGTTTATTGATGCTGTGACACAGGACAGAAGCAGCCGAATGAATTCTGAGGTATTCAGAGCCACCATATTGTGTGCTCAGATCCAGCCAAATGCAGCAAAACTGATTGGTCGTCGTTTCATACTACAGATGGACAATGATGACCCAAAACATAAAGCCAAAGCAACTCAGGAGTTTATTAAAGCAAAGAAGTGGAATATTCTTGAATGGCCAAGTCAGTCACCTGATCTGAACCCAATTGAGCATGCATTTCACTTGTTATAGACTAAACTTCAGACAGAAAGGCCCATAAACAAACAGCAACTGAAAACCACTGCAGTGAAGGCCTGGCAGAGCATCAAAAAGGAGGAAACACAGCGTCTGGTGATGTCCATGAGTTCAAGACTTCAGGCAGTCATTGCCAACAAAGGATTTTCAACCAAGTACTAGAAATGAACATTTTATTTACAATTATTTAATCTGTCCAATTACTTTTGGTCCCTTTAAAAACAGGGTGGCACATATTAAGGAGCTGAAACTCCTAAACCCTTCATCCAATTTTAATGTGGATACCCTCAAATGAAAGCTGAAAGTCTGAACTTCAACTGCATCTGAATCGTTTTGTTTAAAATTTATTGTGGTAATGTCTAGAACCAAAATTAGAATAATGTTGTCTCTGTCCAAATATATATGGACCTAACTGTATATATATATATATATATATATATATATATATATATATATATATATATATATATATATATACAGTGACATGTAAAAATGTAAAAGTTTGCCACCTCTGGTTAAACTTACTGTTAGTGTGAACAGTAAGCCAGGAGGCATAAACTGTTATCTATATGTTGACTTTTGAATTTATGTGTTTTTTCTTCAGTTGGTAAGAGTCTGAAATGGTGACTCTTCTTGTAGTTTAAATTGATATTTGTAAATTGATAAATGGTTGTTATTTACCTTTTATGAGCTCCTACAGTTTATTGTACAGTTATCAATGCAAACAGGGATTCAGGGTAACTGCACGATGATGTTTGGTGATATGTTGATTACACATTATACCAGGCCATGCAGTTTGTTGACTTGCAAATACTGAAGGATAAACTAAATAATCAAACAATGAGAGTTATTCTGATCACCCCTTCCTCTTGACCTGTGAACAATGGCTTGAATAACAGTTATGAGGCAGAAAAAGAGGATATGCCTCTGTAACAATATATAGCCAAAGATCCAAGACATCGAAGAGATCAAGAGAACCTGAGATTCTGTACAAAAACCACAGCCAAGAACACTCTACAGGATAGCTGCCAGATCATGGCTCCATAACAAAGTACACAGATTTGACTTTCTACAGGATGCCAGCTTAGGGAACCAAAGCCCTGGCTGAAAAAATACATATCTGCTTCATTAACCATGAATGAACCCATGGATACGTTTTTGGTAGTTAGGATTTGGACACACTGGTCACCTGAGCCCCATGGATATGTTTGTGAAACTAGGATTGGGACCCACTGGTCACTTGGCTCCATGGAGATGTTCGTAGAATCCAGGTTGTGAACCTCTGGTCACCTGGTCTTGTACCTCAATGGACTGTCAACTTACTAAGCTTGTTGTTAGCTCCTCTCTGTGCGTTCCACAGGTGGGAGTAGTTGGCCCTGGAATCTCTGAAGTCACAGCTGCTCTTTTCTTGGTGAGTCAGCAGAAGGGTGAGACTCTGTAATTTTGCACCATCTTGGATATTTTGCTGGGACTGTTCTCTGGGTTATCTGCCTGTTTTCTGGTTCAGTACAGTATTATCATACTGTTTTACTCTCACCCTGTGTTGTCTGAGTAGTATTATGCCCATAGTAAAAGGAGAACGGGCGTTCAATGAGCCCTAGTCAATGCAGTTTTGGTTAGCGGACTAGGGCACCCGCTAGCAACCCGTGTCTCCACAATATATTTTTTTTGCCTAATATACAAAGGAAATGTGTCATCTTTAACTTTAGGCCTTTTAGAGATCATTTCATCTTCAACCTGCTTAACTGTTTACAATAACAGTAATTTTGACCAGGGGTGCCCAAATTTTTCCATTTCACTCTATAAACGTGTGTTTATACATATACAGGAAAGATATACATCTTGGTACTGTGTTAGCCAGTAGATAGAAAAATATTTTGAACTGAGAGTCCTCAGTGGTTGACACCTTTTAAGGGCTAACTGAAAAGAAGGTAACAAATTGCAAGATTTTGAGACTACTCAGATCCCTTCATCAGGCATAGACTAATAAAAATTCTGAAGAATCACATATTTATGCAAAATACAGCCCAGAAATAATGCCATAGATAAGACAGGTGATGTGAAGCAGAACTACCATTATGTGAGAGTGATAAACAGTTGTGTCCATAAATATTGGAACAGATCATAGATAAGGAGTGTGAATGTTTTATTGTCCTCTGATTGGAGTCTGATTCTATGTTGTGATGCCACCACAAGGTCTGAGAAGCAAATTCCTTAATTGATGTAAAAAGACATAAATCCATGCGACATACTGTATTCATTCCTGCACTGACAGTGTCAAAGGTCATCATCAGTTTATATTCCCAGACTCTTCTGTTTCTCTGAGATTTGAAATTACCCTTTAATACAAGTAATCTCATATCCATGGTGCTGTGATCAAACAACACTTCTTGACAATCAATTTCACATACTGTTGTGCAAATGGAATAGACAGCAGATGGAAATTATTAGCAATTATCAAGACACCCTCAATAAAAGAGTGGTTCTGCAGGTGGGGACCACAGACCACATCTCAGTATCAATGCTTTCTGGATGATGTTTTGGTCACTTTTGAATGTTAGCTGTGCTTTCACACTCGTGGTAGCATGAGACAGACTCTACAACCCATACAAGTGGCTCAGGTAGTGCAGCTCATCCAGGATGTCACATCAATGCGAGCTAGGCAAGAAGGTTTGCTGTGTCTGTCAGCGTAGTGTCCAGAGGCCGGAGGCGCTACAGGAGACAGACCAATACACCAGGAGACATGGAGGGGGCTGCAGGAGGGCAACAACCCAGCAGTAGGATCGCTACCTCCGCCTTTGTGAAAGGAGGAACAAGAGGAGCACTACCAGAGCCCTGCAAAATGACCTCTAGCAGGCCACAAATGTGCATGTGTCTGCACAAATGGTTAGAAACCGACTCCATGAGGATGGTCTGAGTGCCCGACGTCCACAGATGGGAGTTGTGGTCACAGCCAAACACCGTGCAGGACGCTTGGCGTTTGCCACAGAACACCAGGATTGGCAAATTTGCCACTGGCACCCTGTACTTTTCACAGATGAAAGCAGGTTCACACTGAGCACATGTGACAGACGTGACAGAGTCTGGAGATGCCATGAAGAGCGATCTGCTGCCTGCAACATCCTTTAGCATGACCGGTTTGGCAGTGGGTCAGTAATGGTGTGGGGTGGCATTTCTTTGGAGGGCTGCACAGCCCTTCATGTGCTCGCCAGAGGTAGACTGACTGCCATTAGGTACCGAGATGAGATTCACAGACCCCTTGTGAGACCATATGCTGGTGCGGTTGGCCCTGGTTTCCTCCTAATGCAGGACAATGTCAGACCTCATGTGGCTGGAGTGTGTCAGCAAATCCTGCAAGATGAAGGCATTGAAGCTATGGACTAGGCCCGCCCATTCCCCAGACCTGAATCCGATTGAGCACATCTGGGACATCATGTCTCGTTCCATCCACCAATGTCACGTTTCACCACAGACTTTCCAGGAGTTGGCGGATGCTTTAGTCCAGGTGTGGGAGGAGATCCCTCAGGAGACAATCCGCCGCCTCATCAGGAGCATGCTCAGGCATTGTAGGGAGGTCATACAGGCACATGGAGGCCACACACCCTACTGAGCATCATTTTGACTTGTCATGAGGCATTTCTACTGAAGTTGGATCAGCCTGTAATTTGATTTTCCATGGGATATTTATTTTGATTTACATTGATAATTGTTGTTTTATTGTTCTGAACACATTCCACTATGCAATGAATAAAAATTTGCAACTGGAATATTTAATTCAGAGATATCTAGGATGTGGTATTTTAGTGTTCTCTTTATTTATTTGAGCAGTGTATATATACATACAGCTCTGGCAAAAATTTAGAGACCACTGCAAAATGTTCAGTTTCTCTGATATTTCTCTTTATAGGTATATTTTGAAGTAAAATGTAAATTGTTCTTTTAGTCTATAAACTTCTGACAACATGTCTCCGAAGTTCCAATAAATTTTGTATCTGAATTTTTTTCTGTAAAAGAGAAATGGCCAAAATTAAAAAACAACAATGCTTTCATACCTCACATAATGCAAAGAAAACACGTTCATAATCATTTAGAAACAACAATACTAATGTTTTAACACAGGAAGAGCTCAGAAATCAATATTTTGTGGAATAACCATGATTTTTAATCACAGCTTTCATGCGTCTTGGCATGCTTTCCACCAGCCTTTCACACTGCTTTTGGCGCAAAAATGTAAGCAGTTCTTCTTGATTACATTCCAGAGGTTTTCATCAATGGGGTTCAGGTCTGGAGACTGGGCTGCTCATGACAGGGTTTTGATGTGGTGGTCTCCTAATTTTTGCCAGAGCTGTGTATATATATATATATATATATATAGTATCAAAAAAAGAAGGCAGCACTCCATTATTTCCAAAAATGCAGGGTTTATTCAGACCCACATATCAGTGCCAGTGCCAGTGCCAGTGCGACGTTTCAGCTCTACTGAGCTTTTCTCAAGCCTTTGTGGGTCTGAATAAACCCTGCATTTTTGGAAATAATGGAGTGCTGCCTTCTTTTTTTGATACTATGAACAGTGGACGACCGGTGGACAGGTTGCCTGGAGGCTTTGCACCCGTAGATAAGTAATACCGTTGTGCTGTTCCTTTTTTCTATTAATATATATATATATATATATATATATATATATAAAATATATTTCCTCACTTACACTAACCCCTTTATGACCTATGACGTATCGGTACATCATAGGGCGCTTCCCACTGTTTGATGCAGGCTACTTTTCCGCTGCATGTGCCCCTAACAGCCGTGGTTGGAATCAAGATCCACCTGTGGCTGTTAACATGTTAAATGCTGCTGCCAAACTCTGACAGCGGCATTTAACATGATTGCGTCGGAATTGCGTCATTAGTTTCGCCCATTGGCACCCATGTTACATGACCATGGGTCACCGTTGGGTTGGCATGACAACCTGGGGATTGCAGGAGACCACTGTGGTTGTCATTTCCGGATAGCCATGACCGCCGACCTGTGGCCAGTGCTCATAGCAGATGAGCATTTTAGCTATACATAGCAGGGCTACAGTAGCACAGGTGATCAGATGATCGCAGCTTCTAGTCTCCCATGGAAACTATTGAAGCCAGTAAAAAGAAAAAAAAGTTTTTAAAACATTAAGAAAATTAAAAAACATAATGGCGTAATGAGAGAAAAAAAAATCAAAACGTCAGAATTACGTTTTGGTTGCCACAACATTGCATTAAAATGCAATAACGGGTGATAAAAACATCATATCTACCCCAAAATGGTATGAATAAAAACAGCAGCACACAAAAAATAAGCCCTCACCCAGCCCCCGATCACGGAAAAAGGCGACGCTACGGGTCTTGGAAAATAGCATCATTTTTTTTTGTGACAAACTTTGCATTTTTTTTTTACCACTAAAATAAAAAAATAACCTATACATGTTTGGTATCTGTGAACTCATAATGACCTGGGGAATCATAATGGCAGGTCAGTAATAGTATTTAGTGAACATGGTAAAAAAAAAAAAAAGTTGTGGAATTGCATTTTGTTTGTAATTTCACCAAACTTTTTTTTCTTGTTTTCCAGTACATTACATAGTAAAACCAATAGCATTGTTCAAAAGTTCTACCCCTCCCGCAAAAAACAAGCCCTCGCATGGCCATATTGATGGATCAATAAAATAGTTATGGCTTTGGGAAGAAGGGGAGCAAAAAACGAAAAAAGTCAAAAATTAACTCTTTCTTTTTCTCTCTATATATACTGCACAGAGACATGCTGTTCTGCTTATGTACATTATATCAATATACAGAGGATGCAGGGTATAAACACTGTTGCTTGGCATGTTAGGAATGGTTTTATTGATTTGTTACGTGATTTGACTCAATTTGTCTCTGTGAATAATCTGAACAATAAGGTTGCTTTACTGAGATGAGCTGTAGATCCTGTCACAGCAGCTTCATTCATCATCCAAAATAGATATTTTCCTAAAAATACCAGTTACAAGAAACAAGAAGACTTTATGTTTTTTTTTTCCTAATAAAGGGTTTCTGCATGCTTAACTAATTCTAATAAACATTCCAGTGGACTGTGTACTTGTTTTATTTCTTTGACCTTTTCATATTGGAGTCAAAAGTCTATATTCACAACAGTACTGAATATTGAAACGGAAAATGCATTACTTTTCATCAGCGTCTTTCATTCTTTTCTCTGTGAGTGATTCGACCCCCGAACCGGCACCTAGAACAGTCCGTATCAATATCTGATGTTACGAGCAGATGTGAAAGACCCCAACGAAAACATGGGATCAGTTTCTCCACTGTTTCAGTGGTATACTCTGGGCATGGTATTATTTCATGACTTTTCTCCTAGGCTTCTGAGTTGCGCCGTGAGCTAGGGGTTCTCGGTACCTGGTCCGGTACTTCACAGGGGGATGTCACGGTGGCTGCGACCCGGTCCGTGGCCCAGGACGCCCATGTAAAAGGGAAAGGTCTTTGAAGGGATAGAGTTTATGTTCGTGATGCCACCTGTGGTATTCGGTCATTGGGGACCGATGCTGCTTTAAGGGGTCCGCTGAGGTGATGTTATGGCAGGTAGATGGTATACGTTCCCACAGGTGAAGTATATCCCCAGGGCTTCCCGGTGTGTAGATGGTGATATAGTGAGAGGTGCAGAGAAGAACGAGGACACAAGGTTGCAGTCTCTTTACCATTACTGATGACTTCAGCATCCACAGTCCAGGGCACCAGACCACAGGGCAGGCAGAGAAGTCCGGGCAGTCCAGAGACAAGCGAGTTCCCCTGGGTAAGTCAGGTGGGAGCCTACCACTCTGTGCTTTCTGTCTCTAAGCTCCTGCTGCCACTAAGTGTCTCAACAAGGTCTTTAATTTTAAATCTGTAACAAAGATAAGCAAGAAATTCAAACAAATAACAGCAATTATTGGCATTTTTAGTCCCTGTAACGAGCTGGGATTTGACCTATGGTACTATGAGGAGACCTGCGTGGTTCCTGATCTAACATGTCTGCTGATACTGTAATAGACCCACTAGTGTGTGTACTCTCTGTAGGCCTGCATTGTGTAGGTAAATTGGGCAAGAGTCTGCGTCTTCTTAGATTCACCATAGGTCTAACAGATTCACCAATAGCAGAGGGTGGATTTTCTGGTTCCCCTGCTGGGGTGACATTAACTGCTTGAACCTGTTGGTGCAGAGTCTCTTCTGGTTCAGGATGGTACGGAATCACATTTTGTTCTGGTATTTCCATCTGGGGAAAAGTCAAGACAGGTATCATGAAGACCTGATGTACTTGAGTCCAAGACTGGGGAAAATCTCCAAGAACAGTGCGAATCTTCTTTTCCTCTGGTTCCATGGGTGGAGATGTTCCTGGGTCTGTTTCTCTGTTTCTCAATTTATCAGAGCATATTTTGAGATGGTCTCTGGATACTGCCGTCGAAGTTTCTCCTCCATCTTTACTGATAAGGCAGACTTTTGTGTTGTCAAAGTTGGAAGGTAGAATAGTGTAAGGTTCTGCTTCCCACTGGTCATCATGTTTGTGTAATCTCCTTTTATGCTTTAGCACTTGTTCATTTGGTGACAAGGGACTAGCAGGAGCATGTTGACTAAAGTATTTTTCTTGCTTTTGTCTGGTTTGTGCTAAACTTCTCTCTACGCATTCTTGCACTTGGCGATACTTTTCTTTTCTCTCAGTTTCCCAATCAGTGTCTGGTGAGATATCTTCAGGGGTTAAGACTACCATGTCTAGATCAACAGGTAGTTGACTGGACCTTCCCCTCATTAAGTATGCTGGCGTATAGTTGGTGGAATTTACTGGGACATGGTTGTATAAGTCTACCAAATCTGGTAACTTTTCTGGCCATAATCACTATCTGATTCATTTTCTCGCACATTCCATTTGTTTGTGGGTGATACGGAGTTGTTCTGATCTTTTTACATCCGAACAGGTGGCAGAATTCCTGGAATACCTCCGCTTCAAAGGCTGGACCTTGGTCAGTGAGCACCTTCTCAGGGTATCCATGGGGTCTACAGAAGTACTGTTGGAAGGCTTGGGCTGCTGTCTTGACTGTCTGATCCTTGACAGGTACAACCACCAGGAATCTGGAGTAGTGATCCACAATAGTCAAAGCGTAGACATAGCCTGACCAGCTTGGGGTTAGCTTCACATGGTCTAAGGCCACCAATTCAAGTGGCTTTTTGGTGACTATGGGCTGTAGGGGAGCCCTTTGGCTGTCATGGTCCTTTCTGCGCTGACTATATGGGCCACACTCACAGCACCACTTTTCAATGGTTTTCCTCATGCCAGGCCAGTAGAATCTTCCACGTAACAGGATTTTCAATTTCTTCCATCCAAAGTGTCCTGCTCCATCGTGGTACGCTTCTAGAACCATTGGCGCATCTCGTCTTGGGACCACTATCTGCCAGACTAGCTCATGTGTGCGTGGATCAATGTTTCTTCTGCACAGCTTACCATCGTAGATGAATAATTTGCCTTTTTCCTTCCAGAGTCGCTGTGTCTCTTGTGGATCATCTGGACCAGGGTGCGAGTCTGCCAGTGTCAGCAGTTCTTTCACCAGACGGATTGCGGGGTCGCTATCCTGCGTTTCCGCCCATCCATGGTGGGCAACGGATTCAGCGTGGTTCCGCGTTTGTTTTTCCGCCTGTTTCTCACGTAATGAGAGTACTGAGTCGCGCTCCAGGGCAATGGAATGCTGGCAGCTCTACTTTTTCAAGTTCTTCTGGATCCTCTCTCACGTCTGGTAGGTTGGGCATTCTGGACAATGCATCTGCGTTGGCATTCTTGTGCCCTGCACGGTATTTGATGGTGACGTCTGTTGTGATTCGGTTCGTGGGCTCCCCCGGTGGTCTCTTGTGGTACTGGTGTCCTGCAAGCTTTGCCTTCTCAGTTCACCTGTTCCTATCAGGATGTGGGAGTATCCTATTTAACCTTGCTCCTCAGTCATTCTAATGCTGGCCATCAATGTATCCAGAGTGATTCTGTTGCATGTTCCTGCTCCCAGTTTTCTGCTCAGCTAAGTTGGACACTTTAGTCCTTAAGTCTATTTTTGTATGTTTTGTCCAGTTTGCACTTATGTGAATCTCTGCAGCTGGAAGCTCTTGTTGGGCTGAAATTACCACTCCGGTGTCATGAGTTGTCACATGAGTTAAGGTAATTTCAGGATGGTGTTTTGAAGGGTTTTGCAGCTGACCGCGAAGTCCTCTGTTGTATCTTTCTGCTATTTAGTTAGCGGGCCTCTCTGTGCTAAATCTGCTTTCATACTACGTGTGTCTTTTCATCTGCTCTCATCGTTATTATATGTGGGGGGCTGCTATCTCCTGTGGGGACATTCTCTGGAGGCAAGCCAGGACTGTGTTTTCTTCTACCAGGGGTAGTTAGTTCTCCGGCTGGCGCGCGGCATCTAGAGACAACGCAGGAATGCCCCCTGGCTACTTCTAGTGTGGTGTGTAGGTTTAGCATCGCGGTCAGCTCTAGTTTCCATCACCCGAGAGCTTGTCCGTTTATTCTATGCTTCTGATGTTTCCTTGCCATTGGAAACCATAACAGTATGGCCAGCCCAAATGTTTAATCTATAGGCTGAAGCAGGAGAGAAAAGGAACTGTGTGAAACCTTTTTTTTTTTTTTCCTTCCTCTGAAGTTGCACTCCAGCTCTAATTGCAGTCTCCTGTTTTCCTCTCCTCTTAACCCCTGAATGGCTCAGACTTTATCTGTTGAAATATGGATCCCCAGAGTCTGGCTACCAATTTGAATAATCTTGCCTCTAAAGTTCAGAATATACAAGATTTTTTGTTACATGCTCCTCGGTCTGAACCTAAAATTCCTATACCGGAGTTTTTTTCTGGAGATCGATCTTGTTTTCTAAATTTTAAATACAATTGTAAATTGTTTCTTTCGCTGAGATCTCATTCTGCTGGAGATCCTGCCCAGCAAGTAAAAATTGTTATTTCTTTACTGCGGGGTGACCCCCAAAATTGGGCATTTTCATTGGCACCAGGGGATCCTGCGTTGCTCAATGTGGATGCGTTTTTTCTGGCTTTGGGGTTGCTTTATGAGGAACCAAATTTGGAGATTCAGGCTGAGAAAGCCCTAATAGCCCTCTCTCAGGGGCAAGATGAAGCCGAAATATATTGCCAAAAATTTCGAAAATGGTCTGTGCTTACTCAGTGGAATGAGTGCGCTCTGGCGGCAATTTTCAGAGAAGGTCTCTCTGATGCTGTAAAAGACGTCATGGTGGGGTTTCCTGCGCCTACTGGTCTGAATGAGTCCATGACAATGGCAATTCAGATTGATCGGCGTTTACGGGAACGCAAACCTGTGCACCAGTTGGCGGTGTCTTCTGAAGAGGCACCACAGAGTATGCAATGTGATAGCTTTCTGTCCAGAAGCGAACGACAGATTTATAGGCGCAAAAATCATTTGTGCTTCTATTGTGGAAATTCTACTCATGTTATATCAGCATGCTCTAAACGAACAAAGAAAGTTGATAAATCCTCTGCTATTGGCACTTTGCAGTCCAAGTTTATTTTGTCTGTAACTCTAATTTGTTCGTTATCTTCTATTGTTGCGGATGCGTATGTGGATTCTGGCGCCGCTTTGAGTCTTATGGATTGGTCCTTTGCCAGGCGCTGTGGGTTTGATCTAGAGCCTCTGGAAGTTCCTATACCTTTAAAGGGTATTGATTCTACACCATTGGCTAGTAATAAACCACAATACTGGACACAAGTGACTATGCGTATGACTCCAGACCATCAAGAGGTGATTCGCTTCCTTGTACTGTATAATCTACATGATGTGTTGGTGCTGGGATTGCCATGGTTGCAAACTCATAACCCAGTCCTTGACTGGAAAACAATGTCTGTACTAAGCTGGGGATGTCAGGGAAATCATGGGGACACATCTTTGGTCTCCATTGCTTCATCTATTCCCTCTGAAATTCCTGAGTTTTTGTCTGATTATCGTGAGGTTTTTGAGGAATCTACTCTTAATTCTCTTCCTCCTCACAGAGATTGCGATTGCGCCATAGATTTGATCCCTGGCAGTAAATTTCCTAAGGGTCGTCTATTCAATCTGTCTGTACCTGAACATGCTGCCATGCGAGAGTATATTAAAGAGTCCTTGGAAAAGGGACATATTCGTCCTTCTTCATCTCCTCTTGGAGCGGGGTTCTTTTTCGTAGCTAAAAGCGATGGTTCTTTGAGACCTTGTATTGATTATAGACTCTTGAATAAGATCACAGTCAAGTATCAGTATCCTTTGCCATTGCTGACAGATTTATTTGCTCGCATTGAGGGGGCGAAGTGGTTCTCTAAGATTGATCTTCGCGGTGCGTATAATTTGGTGCGAATTAAGCAGGGGGATGAGTGGAAAACCGCATTTAATACGCCCGAGGGCCATTTTGAGTATTTGGTGATGCCTTTTGGTCTGTCAAATGCCCCTTCGGTCTTTCAGTCTTTTATGCACAATATTTTCCGTGAATATCTGGATAAATTTATGATTGTGTATTTGGACGATATCTTGATTTTTTCGGATGACTGGGAATCTCATGTTCAACAAGTTAGGAGGGTTTTTCAGGTTTTGCGGACCAATTCTCTGTTTGTTAAAGGTTCAAAGTGTGTTTTTGGGGTTCAGAAGATTTCTTTTTTGGGGTACATTTTTTCCCCCTCTTCTATTGAGATGGATCCTGTGAAGGTTCGGGCTATTTGTGACTGGACGCAACCAACTTCTCTTAAGGGCCTTCAGAAATTTTTGGGCTTTGCTAACTTTTATCGTCGATTCATAACTGGTTTTTCTAGCGTTGTCGGGCCTTTGACTGATTTGACTAAAAAGGGTGCTGATGTTGCAGATTGGTCTCCTGCTGCTGTGGAGGCCTTTCGGGAGCTTAAGCGCCGTTTTTCTTCTGCTCCGGTGTTGTGCCAGCCTGATGTTTCTCTTCCTTTTCAGGTGGAAGATGATGCTTCCGAGATCGGAGCGGGGGCGGTTTTGTCGCAGAAAAGTTCAGATTGTTCAGTGATGAGACCTTGTGCGTTCTTTTCTCGAAAATTTTCGCCCGCCGAGCGAAATTATGACGTCGGTAATCGGGAGCTTTTGGCGATGAAGTGGGCATTCGAGGAGTGGCGTCATTGGCTTGAGGGTGCTAAACATCAGGTGGTGGTCTTGACTGATCACAAAAATTAGATTTATCTTGAGTCGGCCAGACGTCTGAATCCTAGACAGGCGCGCTGGTCGTTGTTTTTCTCCCGGTTTAATTTTGTGGTTTCGTATCTGCCAGGTACTAAGAATGTGAAGGCGGATGCCCTTTCTAGGAGTTTTGAACCTGATTCCCCTGGTGATTCTAAACCTACGGGTATACTTAAGGATGGGGTGATATTGTCTGCTGTCTTCCCAGACCTGCGACGTGCTTTACAAGAGTTTCAGGCGGATCGGCCTGATCGTTGTCCGCCTGGTAGATTGTTTGTGCCGGATGAGTGGACCAATAGAGTCATCTCGGAGGTTCATTCTTCTGCGTTGGCAGGTCATCCGGGAATTTTTGGTACCAGAGATTTGGTGGCTAGGTCCTTCTGGTGGCCTTCCCTGTCTCGGGACGTGCGTACTTTTGTGCAGTCTTGCGATGTTTGTGCTCGGGCCAAGCCTTGTTGTTCTCGGGCTAGTGGGTTGTTGTTGCCCTTGCCTGTTCCTAAGAGGCCTTGGACACACATCTCTATGGATTTTATTTCTGATCTCCCTGTTTCTCAGAAGATGTCCGTCATTTGGGTGGTGTGTGACCGCTTTTCTAAGATGGTTCATTTGGTGCCCTTGCCCAAGCTGCCTTCCTCATCTGAGTTGGTGCCCCTGTTTTTTCAGAATGTGGTTCGGCTGCATGGTATTCCGGAGAATATCGTTTCCGACAGGGGATCCCAGTTTGTGTCCAGATTTTGGCGGGCGTTTTGTGCCAGGATGGGCATTGATTTGTCTTTTTCGTCTGCATTTCATCCCCAGACAAATGGCCAGACGGAACGTACTAATCAGACCTTGGAGACTTATTTGAGGTGTTTCGTGTCTGCTGATCAGGATGACTGGGTCTCCTTTTTGCCGTTGGCTGAGTTTGCCCTTAATAATCGGGCCAGTTCTGCCACTTTGGTCTCCCCTTTCTTTTGCAATTCAGGGTTCCATCCTCGTTTTTCATCTGGTCAGGTGGAGTCTTCGGATTGTCCTGGAGTGGATACCATGGTGGATAGGTTGCATCGTATTTGGGGGCAGGTGGTGGACAATTTGGAGTTGTCCCAGGAGAGGACTCAACGTTTTGCTAATCGCCATCGTCGTGTTGGTCCTCGTCTTCGTGTTGGGGACTTGGTGTGGTTGTCCTCCCGTTTTCTCCCTATGAGGGTCTCTTCTCCTAAGTTTAAGCCTCGGTTCATCAGTCCTTATAAGATTTTGGAAATTCTTAACCCTGTGTCTTTTCGTTTGGACCTCCCAGCATCCTTTGCTATCCATAATGTCTTCCATCGGTCATTATTGCGGAGGTATGAGGTACCACTTGTGCCTTCTGTTGAGCCTCCTGCTCCTGTGCTGGTTGAGGGTGAATTGGAGTACGTGGTGGAGAAAATCTTGGACTCCCGTGTTTCCAGACGGAGACTTCAATATCTGGTGAAATGGAAGGGCTACGGTCAAGAGGATAATTCTTGGGTTACAGCTTCTGATGTTCATGCTTCTGATTTGGTCTGTGCTTTTCATAGGGCTCATCCAGATCGCCCTGGTGGTTCTTGTGAGGGTTCGGTGCCCCCTCCTTAAGGGGGGGGTACTGTTGTGATTCGGTTCGTGGGCTCCCCCGGTGGTCTCTTGTGGTACTGGTGTCCTGCAAGCTTTGCCTTCTCAGTTCACCTGTTCCTATCAGGATGTGGGAGTATCCTATTTAACCTTGCTCCTCAGTCATTCTAATGCTGGCCATCAATGTATCCAGAGTGATTCTGTTGCATGTTCCTGCTCCCAGTTTTCTGCTCAGCTAAGTTGGACACTTTAGTCCTTAAGTCTATTTTTGTATGTTTTGTCCAGTTTGCACTTATGTGAATCTCTGCAGCTGGAAGCTCTTGTTGGGCTGAAATTACCACTCTGGTGTCATGAGTTGTCACATGAGTTAAGGTAATTTCAGGATGGTGTTTTGAAGGGTTTTGCAGCTGACCACGAAGTCCTCTGTTGTATCTTTCTGCTATTTAGTTAGCGGGCCTCTCTGTGCTAAATCTGCTTTCATACTACGTGTGTCTTTTCATCTGCTCTCACCGTTATTATATGTGGGGGGCTGCTATCTCCTGTGGGGACATTCTCTGGAGGCAAGCCAGGACTGTGTTTTCTTCTACCAGGGGTAGTTAGTTCTCCGGCTGGCGCGCGGCATCTAGAGACAACGCAGGAATGCCCCCTGGCTACTTCTAGTGTGGTGTGTAGGTTTAGCATCGCGGTCAGCTCTAGTTTCCATCACCCGAGAGCTTGTCCGTTTATTCTATGCTTCTGATGTTTCCTTGCCATTGGAAACCATAACAGACGTCGTAATTGGACAACCGAGCCACCCATCGCTGCTCCAAAGCACCGAGTTCTGCAGTCTCTAAGTGGGTCAGCGGGTTGTTATTATTGTAGACTGTAAATTTTGCAGAGGCTAGATAATGTTTGAATCTCTCTGTCACTGCCCAGATGATGGCGAGGAATTCCAGCTTAAAGGAGCTGTAATTTTCGGGGTTCCTTTCTGTGGGGCGCAGCTTCCTGCTGGCGTATGCAATTATTCTCTCTTTGCCTTTTTGTACTTGGGACCTACCCTCACCTACTGTATTCTCACCCATCCCTTGAAGATTGTGAGCCTTCGCGGGCAGGGTCCTCTCTCCTACTGTACCAGTTATGACTTGTATTGTTCAAGATTATTGTACTTGTTTTTATTGTGTATTCCCCTCCTCACTTGTAAAGCGCCATGGAATAAATGGTGCTATAACAATAAATAATAATAATAATAATACTGCTCCCAATACCACGTTGCTGGCATCCGTGTACAGCACAAATGGTTGGTCGTATCCTGGGTAGGCCAGTACTTCTTCTCCCGTGAGAGCCAACTTCAATTGAGTGAAGGATCTCTCCAGCCCGTCGTCTCAGTCAAATGGGGTATTCTTACCCTTGGTTTTCTTGGATTGGCCCACTAACAGGTCTTGCAGTGGTGCGGCTATCTTAGTAAAGTCTTTCACAAATCTTCGGTAATAGCCTACCAACCCGAGGAACTGTCAGACCTCATGGAAGTTACTGGGTTTTGGCCAGTTCTTGATGACAGTGACCTTGTCTGGATCTGGGGCCACTCCTTCTGAGCTCACCACATGGCCCAGGTATTGCACATTGGATTTCAACAGAAGACATTTTGAGGGTTTTACCTTCAAGCCAAAGTTGGACAGGGCTTCAAACACCTCGGCCAGGTGCTTCAGATAATCCTCATACGTCTTGGAGAAGACAATGACGTCGTCCAGGTACAAGACCGTTTCGAAGTTCTTGTGTCCGAGACAGCATTCCATCATCCTCTGAAATGTTCCTGGGGCGTTGCACAGTCCAAACGACATGTAATTGAACTTGGAGAGACCCAGAAGGCTGTCTTCTCCTTGTCCGCCTCTGCTATGGGAACCTGCCAGTACCCACTGGTGAGATCCAAGGTAGAAAAGTAATTAGCAGATTTTAATGCAGCCAATGACTCTTCTATTCTGGGTAGCGGATATGCATCCTTGTTTGTGGAGCGCCCCCACGTGCAAGGGCAATGGGGTACTCGGTACCGGGTCCTTCTCAGTTCTGGGGATGTCACGGTGGCCTGACTCAGTCCGTTGCCCTCGGAGGGGTGCCCAAGTAAAGGAGTAGTTCGTGACGCCACCTGTGGTATTCAGTCAGGGTGACCAACGCTGCTAGGGGTCCGCTGGGGGTGATGTTATGGCAGCTAGATAGTATACCTTCCCACAGGTGAAGTATATCCCCAGGGCTTCCCAGGAGTGTAGATGGTGATGGTGTAAGGTGCGGTAAATAACAAGGACACAAGGTTGCAGTCTCTTTACCTTTTATGGAAGACTTCAGCGTTCACAGTCCAGAGTACCGTTCACAGGGCAGGCAGAATCCGGCCGGTCCGAAGGCACATCCAGAGTTCCCTTATCCAGGTGGAAATCAGTAGCCTTCCTACTAGCACCTGTGTGTTGTAGTACCTCCCTGCTGAGCACCACGGGATAGTCCTCACAACTTTCGTGGATGTTTCTGATGTTCTCTCTCTCTCTCTGTCCCCCAGATGGTATGGATAGGACAACCCGTATGACGGGGTAGGCCTGGAGCTTAATTATAGGGAGCCTAGAGACGCCCCTCTCCCACAATTTGCCTCCATGTCTTCTTAGGTAATAAGGTCGGGCAACCAACTTGGAACTGACTGTCCTGCTTGTCTCTGAAGTAATGCGTAGAGCCTATTACTCCCTCGGTGTTCCGGCCACCGGCTACGTGCCTCAGAAGGAGGCTGCCGATCTTGGGGCAAAACTCCTCCCGGTATTATCTCCTTGTGCTGTGACTTCGTTTCTCACTCTCCACAATACAGTCCCTTTCTTGTCCTTTCTTAGGATGCTGCCGCAATGGGTGCAGGCGCAGCTCCGTAATGTTCTATCTCATGCTTGGCCTCTGTCAGGATCCCGCCCCTGACAGGGACCCTCTGTCTGCAGCTCAGATGTTCCTCCTTTCCCCCTGTCTGCCTGACAGTTCCTCTCTGGGTCAAACCCAGGCGGCTTCTGACTAACTTCCTATCCAACCCACCAGTTATACCCGTGTGTGAGGAGTGCCCTAATAGATAGAAGCAAGGCTCCCCCTCGTGGACTGGAGTGTGAAGTGTAGTGTGGGACTTGTGATACCTGGTCAGGTGAACTCCTTTAGTACAATCAAACGTAATATCACTCCCCCTAGTGGAAGAGCGACATTACTGCAACGACCAGGACTCTGGGGTGCTGCATTTGTACTGCAGTTTATCTGCCTATAATCTACACACATCCTCATGGTGCTGTCTTTCTTTCTAACGAGGACTAATGGAGCTGCCCAGGGGCTACAACTATCTCTGATTACCCCAGCCTCCTTCATCTCTCACAACATACTTTTGGCACACTGGTAATGAGCTGGAGGTACAGGCCGGTACCTCTCCTTGATGGGTGGATGACTACCCGTGGGCATGTGATGTTGTACCCCTTTTACCTGCCCGAAGTCTAGTGGGTGTTTACTGAAGACTCATTCATAATCTTGAACCACCCTGTAAGCCCCTTGTTTCTGGTGTGCAGGTGTAGAGTCAGTGCCCACGTGCAATTTTTGACACCAATCTTCCATTCGACCTGCAGAGCCATTGTCCTCCAGCTGGGTGGACGGGACCAAGGGTTCTGCAGCCTGTGTTACAAGGTTGTTGGCAGTAAACAGTTTGGCAAATGTGGCATATCTGCTTAAGTGAACTTCCTTCTCTCCACAGTTGAGAACACGTACTGGTACTCTCCCTTTGCGGACTTCAACTACCCCTCTGGCTGTCAGGATCGTAGACCTACTATCAGAATACACAGGTTCTATGAGTCTTACCTCTTAACCCCTTAGTGACAGAGCCAATTTGGTACTTAATGACAGAGCCAATTTTTACAATTCTGACCACTGTCACTTTATGAGGTTATAACTCTGGAACGCTTTAACGGATCCTGCTGATTCTGAGATTGTTTTTTCGTGACATGTTGTACTTCATGTTAGTGGTAAAATTCTTCGATATTACTTGCGATTATTTATGAAAAAAATGTAAATATGGTGAAAATTTTTAAAATTTTGCAATTTTCAAATTTTGTATTTTTATGCCCTTAAATCAGAGAGATATGTCACACAAAATAGTTAATAAATAACATTTCCCACATGTCTACTTTACATCAGCACAATTTTGGAAACAAAATTTTTTTTTGTTAGGGAGTTATAAGGGTTAAAATTTGACCAGCAATTTCTCATTTTTACAACACCATTTTTTTTTAGGGACCACATCACATTTGAAGTCATTTTGAGGGGTCTATATGATAGAAAATAACCAAGTGTGACACCATTCTAAAAACTGCACCCCTCAAGGTACTTAAAACCACATTCAAGAAGTTTATTAACCCTTTACGTGCTTCACAGGAACTCAAACAATGTGGAAGGAAAAAATGAACATTTAACTTTTTTTGCAAACACTTTAATTCATAACCATATTTTTTTTATTTTCACAAGTGTAAAAACAGAAATTTAACCATACATTTTGTTGTGCAATTTCTCCTGAATACGCTGATACCCCATATGTGGGGGTAAACCACTGTTTGGGCGCACCGCAGCGCTTGGAAGAGAAGGAGCGCCGTTTGACTTTTTCAATGCAGCATTGGCTGGAATTGAGATCGGATGCCATGTCACGTTTGGAGAGCCCCTGATGTGCCTAAACAGTGGAAACGCTCCACAATTGACACCATTTTGGAAACTAGACCCCTTAAGGAACTTAACTAGATGTGTGGTGAGCACTTTGAGCCCCCAAGTGCTTCACAGAAGTTTATAACGTAGAGCCGTGAAAATAAAAAATCGCATTTGTTTACACAAAAATGATATTTCCGCCCACAAATTCTTATTTTCACAAGGGTAACAGGAGAAATTAGACCACAAAAGTTGTTGTGCAATTTCTCCTGAGTACGTCGATACCCCATATGTGGGGGTAAACCACTGTTTGGGCGCACCGCAGAGCTTGGAAGAGAAGGAGTGCCGTTTTACTTTTTCAATGTAGAATTGGCTGGAATTGAGATCGGACGCCATGTCGCGTTTGGAGAGCCCCTGATGTGCCTAAACAGTGGAAACCCCCCACAAGTGACACCATTTTGGAAACTAGACCCCATAAGGAACTTAACTAGATGTGTGGTGAGCACTTTGATCCCCCAGGTGCTTCACGGAAGTTTATAATGTAGAGCCGTGAAAATAAAAAAAAATCACATTTTTTCTACAAAAATGATCTTTTTGCCCCAAAATTTTTATTTTCCCAAGGGTAACAGGAGAAATTAGACCACAAAAGTTGTTGTGCAATTTCTCCTGAGTACGTTGATACCCCATATGTGGGGGTAAACCACTGTTTGGGCGCACTGCAGAGCTTGGAAGAGAATGAGTGCCGTTTTACTTTTTCAATGTAGAATTGGCTGGAATTGAGATCGGATGCCATGTCGCGTTTGGAGAGCCCCTGATGTACCTAAACAGTGGAAACCCCCCACAAATGACACCATTTTGGAAACTAGACCCCTTAAGGAACTTATCTAGATGTGCGGTGAGCACTTTAAACCCCCAGGTGCTTCACGGAAGTTTATAACGTGGGGCCGTGAAAATAAAAAATCCTTTTTTTTCACTCAAAAATGATTTTTTAGCCTGCAATTTTTTATTTTATCAAGGGTAACAGGAGACATTGGACCACAAAATCTGTTGACCAGTTTGTCCTGAGTACGCTGATACCCCATATGTGGGGGGAGGCACTGTTTGGGCACCCATCAGGGCTCGGAAGGGAAGGAGCGCCACTTGGAATGCAGACTTTGATGGGATGGTCTGCAGGTGTCATGTTGCATTTGCAGAGATCCTGATGTACCTAAACAGTAGAAACCCCCCACAAGTGACTCCATTTTGGAAACTAGACCCCCCAAAGAGCTTATCTAGATGTGTGGTGAGCACTAGGAACCCCCAACTGCTTCACAGAAGTTTATAATGTAGAGCCATGAAAATAAAAAAAATCATATTTTTTCCACAAAAATGATCTTCTCACCCCCAAATTTTTACTTTCACAAGGGTAACAGGAGAAATTGGACACCAAAATTTATTGTGCAATTTATGCTGAGTAGGCTGATACCCCATATGTGGGGGATAAACCACTGTTTGGGCGCATGGCAGAGCTTGGAAGGGAAGGAGCGCCGTTTTGGAATGCAGACTTTGATAGAATGGCCTGCAGGCATTATGTTGCGTTTGCAGAGCCCCCGATGTACCTAAACAGTAGAAACCCCCCACAAGTGACCTCATTTTGGAAACTAGACCCCCCAAGGAACTTATCTAGATGTGTTGTGAGAACTTTGAATGCCCAAGTGCTTCACAGAAGTTTATAATGCAGAGTCGTGAAAACAAAAAAAAATATTTTTTTCACAAAAAAGATTTTTTTAGCCCCCCAATTTTTATTTTCACAAGGGTAACAAGAGAAATTGGACCCCAAAAGTTGTTGTCCAATTTGTCCTGAGTACACTGATACCCCATGTGTGGGGGGGACCACTGTTTGGGCGCATGGCTGAGCTCGGAAGGGAAGGAGTGCAGTTTTGGAATGCAGACTTTGATAGAATGGTCTGCAGGCATTATGTTGCGTTTGCAGAGCCCCCGATGTACCTAAACAGTAGAAACCCCCCACAAGTGACCTCATTTTGGAAACTAGACCCCCCAAGGAACTTATCTAGATGTGTTGTGAGAACTTTGAATGCCCAAGTGCTTCACAGAAGTTTATAATGCAGTCGTGAAAACAAAAAAAAATATTTTTTCACAAAAAAGATTTTTTTAGCCCCCCAATTTTTATTTTCACAAAGGTAACAAGAGAAATTGGACCCTAAAAGTTGTTGTCCAATTTGTCCTGAGTACACTGATACCCCATGTGTTGGGGGGACCACTGTTTAGGTGCATGGCTGAGCTCGGAAGGGAAGGAGTGGCGTTTTGGAATGCAGACTTTGATAGAATGGTCTGCGGGCGTTATGTTGCATTTGCAGAGCCCCAGATATACCTAAACAGTAGAGACCCCCAGAAGTGACCCCATTTTGGAAACTAGACCCCCCAAGGAACTTATCTAGATGTGTTTTGAGAACTTTGAATGCCCAAGTGCTTCACAGAAGTTTATAATGCAGAGTCGTGAAAATAAAAAATATTTTTTTTTTCCACAAAAAAAGATTTTTTAGCCCCCAAGTTTTTATTTTCACAGGGTATCAGGAGAAATTGGACCCCAAAAGTTGTTTTCCAATTTATCCCGAGTACGCTGATGCCCCATATGTGGGGGTAAACCACTGTTTGGGCGCACGGCAGAGCTCAGAAGGTAGGGAGCACCATTTTACTTTTTGAGCACAAAATTGGCTGTGGCGTTTAGAGACCCCCTGATGTACCTAAACAGTGGAAACCCCCCAATTCTAACTCCAACCCTAACCCCAACACACCCCTAACCCTAATCCCAACCCGATCCATAATCCTAATCACAACCCTAACCCCCAAAACACCCCTAACCCTAATCCCAAAGCTAACCATAACCCTAATCAAAACCCTAAACCCAACACCCCCCTAATCCTAATCTCAACCCTAACCTCAAAACCTAACCCTAATCCCAATACACCCCTATCCTTAATCCCAACCCTAGCCTTAACCCTAATCCCAAACCTAACCCTAATCCCAAATGTAACCCTAATGCCAACCCTAATCCAAATCCTAATCCCAACTCTAACCCTAACTTTAGCCCCAACCCTAGCCCTAACCCTAACTTTAGCCCAAACCCTAACTTTAGCCCTAAACCTAGCCCCAACCCTAACCCTAACTTTAGCCCCAACCCTAGCCCTAACCCTAGCTCTAACCCTAATACTAGCTCTAACCCTAACCCAAGCCCTAACCCTAAGGCTATGTGCACATGTTGCGGATTTTGCTGCGGATCCGCAGCGTTTCCGCAGCTGTGGGTCTGCAGCAGTTTCCCATGAGTTTACAGTACAATGTAAACCTATGGGAAACATAAAACGCTGTGCCCATGCTGCGGCAAAAACCACACGGAAACGCAGCGGTTTACATTCCGCAGCATGTCAATTCTTTCTGCTGATTCCGCAGCGGTTTTACACCTGCTCCATAATAGAAAACCACAGGTGTAAAACTGCAGTGGAATCCGCACAAAAACCGCGGTACATCCGCGATAAATCCGCAGGAAAAACGCAGCGTTTTGGTCCTGCGGATTTATCAAATCTGCTGCGGAAAAATCCGCAGAGAACCATTCTATGTGTGCACATATCCTAACCCTACCCCTAACCCTAACCCTACCCCTAACCCTAACCCTAACCCTACCCCTAACCCTACCCCTAACCCTAACCCTATTTGGAAAATAGAAATTCATAATTTTTTTTTATATTATTACTTTTTTCTTACTAAGGGGGTGATAAAGGGGGGGGTTATTTACTATTTTTTTTATTTTGATCACTGTGATAGGATCTCACAGTGACCAAAATAAAAAAAGAGGAAGAATTTTCTTCTGCCGGCCGGCAGATCATGGCGGGACAGAGGACAGAGAAATGACATCGCTTTTTTTTTTTTTTTTTGCGGTCGCCGGTAAACAGTTAATTACCGGCGATCGCAAAACAGGGGTCGGTAAAAACCGACCCCGATCATGTTCTTTGGGGTCTCGGCTACTCCTGGCAGCCGAGACCCCAAAGAACATCCGGGTGCCGGGCGGCGGGCGCACTGCGCATGCGCCCGCCATTTTTTCCCCGGAAAAAGATGGCGGCGCCCATCGGGAGCCACGAGGAGCTCCGGGGGAGGTAGGTGAGTATTGGGGGGCTATCTGGGGCTATCGGGGACCACATTTCTCTGTCCTCCGATGTGCGATCACATCGGAGGACAGAGAAATTAAATGACAAATCGCGTTTTGGGTTTTTTTGCGACCGCCGGTAAACGGTTAATTACCGGCGATCGCAACTCGGGGGTCGGTAAAAAAACCCTGAATCATGTTCTCTGGGGTCTCGGCTACCCCCGGCAACCGAGACCCCAGAGAAAATCCGACTCTGGGGGGCGCTATTCACTTTTTCCACAGCGCCGTTAATTAACGGCGCTGTGGTTTAAGTACCCTTAGCAGCCGCCGTTAAAAGGCGTATCGGCGATCGTTAAGGGGTTAATTCTACCCGTCCCACTTTTATGGTGACCTCTTTGTATCCCACTTGTGGTAATGGCTGACCGTTACTGGCTACTATGGTGAAATCATCATCAGGGCCACGGGTAATGTCTGTGTCAGCCCAATAACGTTTATATAGAATGTAAGGCATAGTTGTCACCTGAGAACCAGTGTCCAACAAAGCGTTCATGGGGATACAGTCGATCACAATGGGGAGAACAGGGTTTTTTTCCGTTTTTTTCGCGTTTTTTTTAGCATTTTGCAAGCGTAATTAGCTTGCAGAATGCTAAAGTTTTCCAAGCGATCTGTAGCATCGCTTGGAAAACTGACTGACAGGTTGGTCACACTTGTCAAACATACTGTTTGACAAGTGTGACCAACTTTTTACTATAGATGCTGCTTATGCAGCATCTATAGTAAAAGATAGAATGTTTAAAAATAATTAAAAAAAAATAAAAAAATGGTTATACTCACCCTCTGCAGCTTCCGTTCCTATAGATGCCGGTGTGGTTCAGGGCCTTCGGTGACGTCACGGCTTGTGATTGGTCGTGAGCGGTCACATGAGCGGTCACGCGACCAATCACAAGACAGTGACGTCACCGCATGTCCTGAACCACACCATCTATAGGAACAGAAGCGGCAGCATGCAGCGGTGAGAGGCGGGAACACTCCGGGGACATCGAAGGTGAGTATATGACTATTTTTTATTTTAATTCTTTTTTTTCGACCAATTATATGGTGCCCAGTGCGTGGAGGAGAGTCTCCTCTCCTCCACCCTGGGTACCAACCGCACATAATCTGCTTACTTCCCGTATGGTGTGCACAGCCCGGTGCGGGAAGTAAGCAGATCAATGCACTCCTAGGTGTGCGGATTCCCCGCAATTCCGCATTTTTAATGAACATGTTGCTTTTTTTTCCGCGATGCGATTTTTTTCGCGGAAGAAATCGCAACATTTGCACAAAACATGCGGAATACACTGTAAATAATAGGAGACATAGGTTAGCGTTTTTTTCGTGTTTTTATCACGTTTTTATAGCAAAAAAACGCAAAAAAAACGCGAAAAATCCTGAACGTTTGCACATGGCCTAAGACCACAGCATGTGGACAGCAAAATCAAGGCCAGAACTTATCTTTGTTGAAAAGAACTGCAAAGCAGAAGAGACCAGGCAGGGATGTGAATCCTCCAGGAACAATGGGCAACTGGCACTGACTAAAGGGTGAAGCAAGACTAAATAGCCCTGTCCAAATTGCAAAAAGTGAAAACACCTGATAAATGCTGTGATTCAGAGACAGCAGCGCTACCACTTACAACCACCGGAGGGAGCCGAAGAGCAGAATTCACAACAGTTATGGCAGGTAGATGGTATACCTTCCCACAGGTGAAGTATATCCCCAGGGCTTCCCGGTGTGTAGATGGTGATATAGTGAGAGGTGCAGAGAAGAACGAGGACACAAGGTTGCAGTCTCTTTACATTTACTGAAGGCTTCAGTGTCCACAGTCCAGAGCAACAGATCACAGAGCAGGCAGAGAAGTCCGGGCAGTCCAGAGACAAGTAAGTTCCCCTGGGTAAGTCAGGTGGGAGCCTACCACTCTGCGCTTTCTGTCTCTAAGTCCCTGCTGCCACTAAGTGTCTCAACAAGGTCTTTAATCGTTCTGCTGTCCTAGGACTGGTACCTGTATGGCAGGTAGCTCGGGCCGTGTGAACTGGGGACTGTTCTTGGTGACTCCAGGCTCCTAGGTGCTGCTGTGCCACAGGTAATTATGGGCAAAGTCCTTGTAGAACAATACCCTCCGGTTCTGCTCTGTGTTTTATAATCCACAAAAGCCTCGGGCTCCCGGTATCCTGATTCTTGCGCTGATTCTCTTCAGAGGCCTGCTCGTGGCCTCTTGGACCTTCCACTTCCCTCTTTGCTCCACTCCTGTCTGTCCTCACACACAGACTTCTACTACAAACTGAGCTGTCTCCGTCTCCAAACCAGGATCTTTATTGAGGGAAGCTGCCCTAAAACAGGGCTTGGAGCTCCCTCTCCTGGCCTGGAAGTGGAAGGTGTTGTGTGTGTGTAAACCTACCAAAGGAAATCCCACTTGTCTACAGACATAGCACTATCCTCCCCGTGAGGAAGACAGCACTACTGTGGTACCCGAACTCCTGGGGTGCCACACTTCTCTGAAGGAAGAATTAAAATGTATGTATATATAAAAAAAAATAAAGCACATGAAAGCCATGAAAAATACTACTAAAAAATTATGTGTGATAAATGCCAAAACATGTTGCTACAATTTTCATGCAAGTTATCACTATTAGTCCCCATGCAGATGACCAAGAGTCATGTACGTGTTTTACTCGTATTTTTCACAGATAGAACACATACCAATTATAGTCTTTGTGGCTGTTCACATGTCAGTGTTTTTTTTTGCAACTAAATGGTCCACAAATAATCACAGACATATCCATTTTTTCATGGATCAAAATTACCCCTTTAAAGTTTACTATGAATATAAATGAATAATCATGAATAGCACACAGATGGCACCAGTGTACAATGCGTTTGCCATCCGTTATTAACATTACTGGACACAGATAAAACACTGCTGGAACTTGGATCCAAAACACTGATAATTGATTGTACGTACGAGAATCAATATACTGTATATCAGGGGTGTCAAACTGCATTCCTCAAGGGCTGCAAACAGGTCATGTATTCAGGATTTCCTTGTATTGCACAGGTGATCATTTAATCACCTGCACAGAATGATTCCAGCACCTTGTGCAATGAGAAGGAAATCTTGAAAACACGCATGGTTTGAGGCCCTCGAGGAATGCAGTTTGACACCCCTGCTGTATATTATGTTATCTGCAAGAAATACGTAATATACAAATCCACTGTTTAGTGCTACAGATACAAAATAACTAGAATGTGCCAGAGCATACACTGTTCTTCACTACTACTTTAATGAGAAAAGTAATCAGTCAGGGTATGGTCACACTTCTCATAATCTTCTTCTCATGCACTTCGTGCCTTTATTTTCAGAAATTGACCTGTTTTTTCAGGATTTTTTTCAAACTGCAGCAAGTCATTTTTGCCCAAGTAAAGCACATTTTTTGCAGATTTTCCTCATAGACAAGAACGGGAGGCGAGAATCCTGATTTTTTTTAGTTTTTATATACAAAATATTAATTTTGAACATAATATATCAACAGACAAGGAGCAAAAAGAGAGAAATGCCAGGTTCTCCCAATATATCAGGTAAAAAAGGGTGGAGTATTCCGATAGACCAGAGGTCCCCAACCTGTAGCTCGGGAGCCACATGTGGCTCGCGGTCCCATGAATTGTGGCTCGCGGCTGTCTGCCAGCTTGGTGCATTAGCTGCAGATTTAGTAAACTGGTATGAAGAGCTCATCTCAAAATGGTGAACTTTGTGAGTAGCCCTGCACAGAGGAGCAGATTTGGGTACACTTCTTCTGGTCTTGGGGGTTTAGAGATAATTTATGGTAAGTATGGTACACTGGAGACAGGATGATGCTACCGGTCAGAGGAGGTGCTTGAAGATGGATGTGACTGTGGGGGGAGTGCGTGATGGGAGAATGCTGAATGTGCTGGGGTGTGGTGGTAACCCCTGGATCTTGGTATATTTCTTCGGGGTGGTTTGTATGGAAAAGCTTTAGTTATCATTGTACCCACAATGGGAGCTTTGGTTGCCACAATTGTGAGGGGGGACAGGAGCTGGATGTGTCTCGCGACCCTCTTGCAGAGCTGAATATGGCTCTCAAGGTCAGAAAGGTTGGGGACCACTGCTATAGACTATGTATACAGAAGCATGCAAATAACGGGGTAACTATGAACTATCAAATAACATAAAGAAAATATTTATTGGAATATATTAACAAAATGAGAAAACACTCGTATATGAGGTCTAATCAGGAGGAAAAGAAACATGAGGGGGGATTATCAGTAAATAATATCACCCAGGGGAACACTGTCCATTGTATATATATATCCAATAATCAAACTATGCAAAGTCTAAGGAAATAGTTCAAATACATACTTCCAATATATCAAAATATACTCATAGTTATACATATCAAAAAGGACTTTATGCTGATGACACACAACTATACACGTCATCCCCTGACATTACCCCCGCTGTACTACGGAACGCCAGTGACTGTCCGCAGTCTCCAACATCATGTCCGCTCTCTATCTGAAACTCAACCTCTCCAAAACTGAACTTCTTCTGCTCCCGCCATCTACTAACCTCCCTAAATCTGACATTTCCCTCTCCGTGGGTGGCACCATAATAACACCCCGGCAGCAGGCACGCTGTCTTGGTGTTATGTTTGACTCCGATCTCTCCTTCACCTCCCATATACAATCTCTTGCCCTCTCGTGCCGCTTACACTTAAAGAACATCTCTAGAATCCACCCTTTTCTCACCATGGAAACAACAAAAACCCTCACTGTCGCCTTGATCCACTCCCCCTGGATTACTGTTAATTAATTGGCCTCCCTGTTACTCGACATTCTCTTCTCCAGTCCATCCTTAATGCAGCAGCCAGGGTTGTCCATCTAGATAATCGGTATTCAGATGTGCCCGCTCTTCGCCAGTCGTTACACTGGCTGCCCATTCATTATAGGATCCAATTCAAAGTACTTGTTCTCACCCACAAAGCTCTCCACAGTGCGGCACCCCCATACATCTCCTCCCTCATGTCGGTCTATCGGCCTAACCGACCGCTGCGCTCTACAAACGACTGTTGACTAACCTCTGCACTAATCCGTACTTCCCACTCCTGACTCCAAGACTTCTCCCGTGCTGCGCCAATCCTCTGGAATGCTCTACACCAAGATATTAGGACCATCCACAATTTTCATAGTTTTAGGCGCTCCCTCAAAACACATTTGTTCAGAGCGGCCTTTCACGTTCACTAATCAAAGTCATTTTATGTGTAAGTGTGCATGTGTAGCCCATTCACTATCTCCATCTATCCCCCACCCCCTGAAAATGGCTGGACCATCACTGTAAATACACCTTTGTAAATACACACCTGTACTTTGTATCTCCCCACCTCATTATAGATTGTAAGCTCTCACAAGCAGGGTCGCCTTATTTTGCTTTAATTGTATTGTTAAAGTTGTTACTTATGACTGTTGTGTTTGAAACTGTTATGTAAAGAGCTGCAGAATATGTTGGCGCTATATAAAGATTATTATTATTATAATAGTCAAAAGCACGATGCATTGCTTACGCATGGTGTGTATGAAGCATGTGTGTGTGTACCCTCCACACTGTTTCTAGGCATATATTGATAGGGCTCAGTGGTTAGCACTGTTACTTTGCAGCGCTGGCGTCCTGGGGTAAAATCCCACCAAGGAGAACATCTGCAAGGAGTTTGTATGTTCTCCCCGTGGTTGCGTGGGTTTCCTCCAGGTTTTCCAGTTTCCTCCCACACTCCAAAAACATACTCATAGTGAAATTAGATTGTGAGCCTCATTGGAGACAGCACTAATAATGTTTGTAAAGCGCTGCAGAATATGGTAGCGGTGTATAAGCAAAGCATAATAATATATGACTACGCTGACTTTGGTCTTGATAAAACAGTGGACCTACACCAGCAGATGACATGGCTCCTGAAACCACCATTGATTGTGGATACTTCACACTAGGCCTTGGAAATCAAGGTCCAAGAGTCTGGAGGAAGAGTGGAGAGACAGACAATCCAAGCTGCTTGAGGTCTAGTGTGAAGCTTCCACAATCAGTGATGGTATGGGGAGCCATGTCATCTGCTGATGTAGGTCTACTGTTTTGTATCAAGACTAGTGTTGAGCATTCCGATACCGCAAGTATCGGGTATCGGCCGATATTTGCTGTATCGGAATTCCGATACCGAGTTCCGATATTTTTGTGATATCGGAAATCGGAATCGGAAGTTCCCAGTGTATGGTTCCCAGGGTCTGGAGGAGAGGAGACTCTCCTTCAGGCCCTGGGATCCATATTCATGTAAAAAATAAAGAATAAAAATAAAAAATATGGATATACTCACCCCTCCGGCGGACCCTGGACCTTAGCGATGTAACCGGCAGCCTCAGTTCCTAAGAATGAGTGAGTGTAGGACCTGCGATGACGTCGCGGCTTGCGATTGGTCGCGTGAGCGCTCACATGAGCGGCCACGCGACCAATCACAAGCCGCGACGTCATCGAAGGTCCTTCACTCTGCATTCTTAGGAACGGAGGCAGACGCTTGGACCGGTGAGAGCCAGGGGCCGTCCGAGGGGTGAGTATATCAATATTTTTTATTTTTATTCTTTATTTTATACATGAATATGGATCCCAGGGCCTGAAGAAGAGTTTCCTCTCCTTCAGACCCTGGGAACCATTCCGATATTTTGTGTCCCATTGATATGCATTGGTATCGGGTATCGGTATCGGCGATATCCGATATTTTTTGGGTATCGGCCGATCCAATCCGATACCGATACCTTTGCATATCGGAAGGTATCGCTCAACACTAATCAAGACCAAAGTCAGCGCAGATGTCTACCAGGAAATTTTAGAGCACTTCATGCTTCTCTCTACCGACAAGCTTTTTGGAGATGGAAATTTCATTCTCCAGCAGGACGTGGTACCTGTCCACACTGCCAAATGTACCAATACCTGGTTTAAAAACAACAGAATCACTGTGCTTGATTGGCCAGCAAACTTGCCTGACCTTAACCCCATAGATAATCTATTGGGTATTGTCAAAAGGAAGATCAGAGACACCAGACCCAACAACACAGATGAGTTGATACGACCTGGCCGTGATCGTTGGTAAGTCGTTGTGTGGTCGCTGGGGAGCTGTCACACAGACAGCTCTCTCCAACGATCAGGGGAACGACTTCGGCATCGTTGAAACTGTCTTCAACGATGCTGAAGTCCCCCTGTAGCACCCGGCTAACCAGGGTAAACATCGGGTTACTAAATGCAGGGCCGCGCTTAGTAACCCGATATTTACCCTGGTTACCATTGTAAAAGTTAAAAAAAAAAACAGTACATACTCACATTCTGATGTCTGTCACGTCTCCCGGCGTCCACAGGGTTAAAACTGCTTTCGGCAGGAGCGCTGGTAATGCACGCGCTGCTGCCGAGAGCTTCCCTGCACTGAATGTGTCAGCGCCGGCCGTAAAGCAGAGCACAGCGGTGACGTCACCGCTGTGCTCTGCTTTACGGCCGGCGCTGACACAGTCAACCCTGTGGATACTGAGGGACGTGACAGACATCAGAATGTGAGTATGTAGTGTTTTTTTTTTAACTTTTACAATGGTAACCAGGGTAAATATCGGGTTACTAATCGCGGCCCTGCACTTAGTAACCCGATATTTACCCTGGCTACAAGTGAACACATCGCTGGATCGGCGTCACACACGCCGATCCAGCGATGACAGCGGGTGATCAGTGACCAAAAAAAGGTCCTGATCATTCCCATCGACCAACGATCTCCCAGCAGGGGCCTGATCGTTGGTCGCTGTCACACATAACGAGATTGTTAGCGGGATCGTTGCTTACGTCACCAAAAGCGTGACGTTGCAACAATATCATTAACGATATCGTTATGTGTGACTCAGCCTTTAGAAACTCACCAAATTACCAAAAGGCAGCAAAGCAATCAAATGTAAATGGGTTTTTAAGGCCAAGCATCACTGAAGGCAAGGTTCACAGATTTAAAGTAAGATTAGAATGGCATGGGGAAAGATAACCTCCAGTGATGAAATCAAGAAGTAAAGCCATCTTTTTGTAAAAAAATGAAAAGCAGGTAGTGATTTAACATACCATGATTAAGGTTCTTACCTGGAACGTGTTGGTTTTTCATCCCAGGTTGTGGTGACCAGGATCCATGTCTTTTTTAATGTACTATTGTATCAGATAAAAGTTTTTAATTTTTTTACAAAAAGATTATTTTTCTTTTTTATTTAATCGCTGGAGGTTCTCTTCCCCCATCCCATTCTATTTGCTGACGTCTAAGGCTGCCGTCACACTAGCAGTATTCGGTCAGTATTTTACATCAGTATTTGTAAGCCAAAACCAGGAGTGGGTGATAAATACAGAAGTTGTGCACCCACCTTGGACGAGTGTGCCCAAGAGAGAACCGCCGGTCGCAAACTAGATGGTACAAAAGTCTTGCCCGGTGGCACAGACTCTAGCGAAACCGGGGCCACAGTTCTCAGGCTCTTGGTGGGGACAATAAGCCGAGGCTCCTCTTCCTCCTCCACAGATGACACAACGGAGCGAGAGAGAGCGTCGGCACGAATGTTCTTCTCCCCAGAAAGAAAATGGAGGGTGAAATGAAACCGGGAGAAGAACAAGTACCATCTGGTCTGGCGAGAATTTAACCGCTGGGCTGTCTGCAGGTACACCAAATTTTTATGATCTGTGAAGACTTGGAAGGGAAAACGAGCTCCCTCCAAGCGATGTCTCCACTCCGAGAACGCCAACTTCATGGCTAGCAACTCCCTGTCCCCGATGGAATAATTCCTCTCTGCTGGTGAGGTCTTAGAAAAGAAGAAGCAAGGATGCTTCTGACCTTGAGCATCCTTTTGGAAGAGGACTGCTCCAGCACCAACAGATGAGGCATCCACCTCCATGATAAATGGCTTATCTACATCGGGGCGATGTAGGATGGGAGCACTAGCGAAGTGTGACTTTATGGAGTAAAAGGCCTTGGAGACCTCCTCAGACCACAATTTGGGATTTGCCCCCTTCTTGGTGAGGGCAACCAAGGGAGCTACCAAAGTTGAGAAGTGCGGAATGAACTGGCGATGATAATTAATGAACCCCATAAAGCACTGCACCGCTTTAAGAGAATGGGGTTCCTGCCAGTCCATCACAGCCTGTAGTTTGGCAGGATCCATGGCCAATCCCTGGGTGGAGATGATATAGCCTAGGAAAGGTAAGGACTCCTGCTCGAACATACACTACTCCAACTTGGCATAGAGGGCGTTTGCCCGTAGGAGGTCGAAGACTTTGCAAACATCTCTTCGGTGGGAGTCAATATCTGAAGAGAAGATGAGAATATCATCCAGATAGACTACGACCGAGGTGGTGAGCATATCCCAGAAGATGTCGTTCACAAAGTCTTGGAAAACGGCTGGGGCATTACAGAGCCCGAAGGGCATCACCAGATATTTATAGTGCCCATCCCTGGTGTTAAAAGCAGTCTTCCATTCGTCCCCCTCACGGATGCGAATCAGGTTGTAAGCACCCCGCAGATCTAGTTTAGTAAACACCCTTGCTCCCCGAAGCCTATCGAAGAGCTCAGATATCAAGGGCAAAGGATACTTATTCTTAACGGTGATGGCGTTAAGACCCCTGTAGTCTATACATGGACGCAGTTCCCCATTCTTCTTCTGCACGAAGAAGAACCCAGCCCCAGCAGGTGACACTGACTTCCTGATGAACCCTCTTGCCAGATTCTCTTGAATGTACTGAGACATTGCCTCCATCTCCAGGAGAGATAACGGATAAACTCGATCCCAGGGAGGCTCAGCACCAGGTAAGAGATCAATAGGACAGTCATAGGGGCGATGGGGCGGAAGGGTCTCCGCTGCCTTTTCGGAGAACACGTCTGCATAAGACCAATATTGCTTGGGGAGAGTGGATAGATCTGCGGGTACCTCTGTAGTCGCAACCTGAACGCACTCCCTCTGACACCTACCCCCACAAGATTCACCCCATCCCAGAATTCTGCCTGAGGACCACTCGATATGAGGAGAGTGGTACCGTAGCCAAGGTATCCCCAACAGGACCTCATCAATTCCCTCAGGAATGACGAGCAGAGATATAATCTCCTGATGGGATGGCGACATGGACAGAGTAAGAGGGATGGTCTGGTGTGTTATCTGTGAGGGCAGTGTCGACCCATTCACCACTCGTACCGTTACTGGTTGAGCTAGCATAACCAGGGGTATTGCGTGACGTTGGGCGAAGGCAGAAGACATAAAATTGCCCTCCGCCCCAGAATCCACGCAGACTTCTACCGAGTGGGAGGATGAGCCTATAATAATTGTCCCCTTAAAGGACAATTTGGAGGCAAACGTCGCCGTGTCTAGTGTACCTCCACCTACTACCACTAGACACTGACGTTTCCTTGACCGCTGGGGACATCTGGTGGCAAGATGTCCTGACTGCTGGCAAACATGACAGACCTTGAGTGCACAAGTGGTCCGGAACTTAGATCCCGCTCGTGACACTTCCATGGCCTCATGTGACTCAGGAACCAGAACCAGAGATTCCAGAGGTTTGGCGAAGGTGGGAGCCAGACGAAACCTCTGCCTACACTGGGCTCGCTCTAACCTCCGCTCGTTAAAACGGAGGTCAATTCGAGTAGAGACAGTTATTAACTCCTCCAGTGTGGCAGGAATCTCCCTAGTGGCCAGAGCGTCCTTAATGTGATGGGGATAAGGGCTTTATCCGACCACTCCAGCTCAGAAGCTAAAGTACGAAAGCGGATGGAAAAATGGCTGACCAAGGACTCACCCTGAGTTAATGCCAGCAGTTGGAGCGCCGTGTCATGGGTGACTTGAGGTCCTAAAAAGACCTGCTTCAGAGTGCTCAGGAACAGCGGAGCACTCTGCACGACATGATCGCCATGCTCCCACAGCGGCGTAGCCCACTCCAACGCCCTGTCTGACAAGAGAGACAGAATAAATCCCACCTTAGCCCGCTCAGTGGGAAAACGCGCAGCCAGGAGCTCGAGGTGAATAGGGCACTGACTCAGGAATCCCCTACAAGATTTGCTATCTCCAGAAAATTTTTCTGGCAGCGGGAGGCGAGATAATGTCAGAACAGGGGTGGCAGTGGACAAGGTTGCTGCAGCCACGCTAGCAGCCTGTACAGCAACTGCGGCAACATGCACAGCTGAGGTTGAGCTCTCGAGAGCCGCGAACCTACCCTCCAGCTGCTGGATATACTGCAGGGATTGCTGAATGT
Source organism: Ranitomeya variabilis (assembly GCF_051348905.1). Classification (NCBI taxonomy): domain Eukaryota; kingdom Metazoa; phylum Chordata; class Amphibia; order Anura; family Dendrobatidae; genus Ranitomeya; species Ranitomeya variabilis. The sequence goes on from NC_135233.1 coordinate 984,652,541, forward strand.
CCGCCATTTACTAGCCAGACCCTGGCGCTAGTATTCTGTTAGGGCTAGCAGAACGCACCGAGTAAATAGAGATGTTTTTATTGATATTGGTGTGTTCGCAGCCCGGGGTCCACCGTGCAGGAGTACCTGCTGCTAGCAAATGGCGGCACTATATGGCGGTATGGACTAACTCAGTTAATTCACCAAGTAGCCGTGAAAGCAAAGCACTGTGCCCTGTTAGACTTCACAGAGGCACAGGCTAACTGCCCAAACAGAGAGCAGTCAGTGGTCACGCATGCACACAAAACTCCTCGCCGGAGGTGCCAGCATTCTAGGGGCTTATTTCAGCCAGGTCCCTGAATACATACAAACACAAACTCCTCGCCGGAGGTGCCAGCATTCTAGGGGCTTATTTCAGCCGGGTCCCTGAACACACTCTCACGTGACCACACTGGCGCAAAGCACTTAACAAAGAACAATACTAGCGCATGGCCATGCGAGCCTTAAATAGTTGCAGCACGTACAGGACCTTCCTAGAAGGACCAATGAGAGGCTGCCACAGAGCGTGAGCACCTACAGGACCTTCCTGAGGGACCAATGGCCTTAGCTGCAGTATCTGATCATGTGACCCTCGATCTCCACTGAGAGATCTTACTCTGGGCATGCTCAGAACGAGAAAAGCAGGACTTAGTCCCAGAAGCGTCTGCTCGCTGCCCAGCACTGACTTCAATGGCAGAAGCAGGAAAGGCAGCAGTAACTCTTTGTACAGAGTCAGACTGAGCGAGACGGTGGGACCGACGTCTCCGCTGAGCAGGCTCCACTGCGGCAGGAGAAGAATGGGAGACTGCAGCGGAGATGGCCCGAGATTCCCCCTGTGCAGAGGCGGGAACTCGACCCCTAACACTAATACTGCAAATATCGGGTATCGGCCGATATTCGCTGTATCGGCATTCCGATACCGAGTTCTGATATTTCTGCGATATCGGGAATCGGAAGTTCCCACAGTGCAAAAATGCAGTCTAATTGAGTGTGGGCGGTGCGTGGGTGGAGACTGCATGTCTCTGTGCGGGACTGTGGGCGGTCTATGCATGCCTGCCGGGGGGTCTGTGCGGCCTCTCCGGGGTCTTTGCGGCTTGCCGGGGGGGTCTGTGTGGCCTGCCGGGGGTCTTTGTGTCTGTGCAGGCATCGTCCGATGGGACTACAAGTCCCATCGGACGATGCCTGCTACAATGACAGTCATTGACACATTAGCCAATGATGGGACAGTAGTAGTCCCATCATCCGGCTAATGTGTTGAATGTAAAAAAAAAAAAATGCTACATACATACATAGTAAGAAAGGGTTAATAAAACACGCACACATTGGGAAAAAGTATTTTAATATTCTTCATTTCACCATACTTACCATACTTCAGCGCCTGTAAAAAATGTAAAATAATAAACCTTATACTACCTGTCCGCCATAGTCCAATTAATAACGAGTGTCCCACGACGATCTCCCCTATAGAACAGTGACATCAGGTGATGTCACTGCTCTATAGGACCCTCAGTGACACACTGACAGGAGACAATGGCTCCTGCAGTGCATCACTGAGGTTACCTGAGTTCAAAGTTTCACTTTATGGCAATTGCTGCAGAATACCTTCCTCCCGTCATTGTGTTCCTGGAGCCCCTGGAGAGCGGTTGCAACAGCTGTTGCTGCCGTTCTCCACGGGAGATCGTCGTGGGACACTCGTGGATTTCTGCGGACAGGGAGTATATTGTGTTTGGTTTTTTTCATATTTTTTACAGATGACACTGGCTTCAGGGATCAAAATGACAAGTAATTGTGAGTATGTAATCTATGTTTAATGTACTGTATGTCTATATGTATGTATTGTATGTAATATATGAATGTATTGTATGTATGTAGTATGTAGTATGTATGTATGTATGTAGTATGTGTGTATGCAGTATGTATGGAGTATGTATGTATGTATGTATGTAGTATGTATGTAGCATGTATGTAGTATGTATTGATGTATGTATGTTGTATGTATGTATGTATGTAGCATGTATGTAGCATGTATGTAGCATGTAAGTAGCATGTAACATGTATGTAGCATGTATGTAGCATGTAGCATGTATGTAGCATGTATGCAGCATGTATGTAGCATGTATGTAGCATGCAGCATGTATGTAGCATGTATGTAGCATGTAGCATGTATGTAGCATGTAGCATGTATGTAGCATGCATGTAGCATGCATGTAGCATGTATGTAGCATGTAGCATGTATGTAGCATGAATGTAGTATGTATGTAGTATGTATGTAGCATGTAGCATGTATGTACCATGTAGCATGTATGTAGCATGTATGTAGCATGTATGTATGGAGGTTTTTTTTTTTTCATTCAACACATTAGCCGGATGATGGGACTACTACTGTCCCATCATTGGCTAATGTGTCAATCACTGTCAGTGTAGCAGGCATCGTCCGATGGTACTTGTAGTCCCATCGGACGATGCCTGCACACACGCACAGAGCCCCAGCATGCCGCACAGAGACCCCCCACGCCACACAGAGACCCCCACGCCGCACAGAGACCCCCCACGCCGCACAGAGACCCCCCACGCTGCACAGAGACCCCCCACGCTGCACAGAGACCCCCCACGCCGCACAGAGACCCCCCACGCCGCACAGAGACCCCCCATGCCGCACAGAGACCCCCCCACACCACACAGAGACCCCCCACGCAGCACAGAGACCCTCCCACGCCGCACAGAGACCCCCCATACCGCACAGAGACCCCCCATGCCGCATAGAGCCCGGGCGGCCCACATCGAGCCCCGGCACGCCGCACAGAGCCTGGGCAGCCCGGATACAGCCCCGCATAGAATTAGATCCCTGGCAGGCCCACACAGACCCCGCCCGCACACACAGACACTCACAGTGTCCGCCCACGCACCGCCCACACTTTTCCCCCCTCCGGAACAGCATATAGAAGGACAGAAAGGGCTTATTTACGTTCCGATATTTGTGTCCTATTGACTTGCATTGGTATCAGGTATCGGTATCGGCGAGATCCGATATTTTTTGGATATCGGCCGATCCAATCCGATACCGATACTTTTGAATATCGGAAGGTATCGCGCAACACTAGTTACAACAACTGTTGTTTACTACTTTTAATAGAGCATGAGTTTCCGTCTCCAGCAATAGTGTTATAATGCTAGGAAATGCTAAGAAAGCATTGCTAAAAAATAAACCCAGGAAGTTCTTGTTCACTGTGTGTGTAGCTGAAGCACATTCTTACTTTCACTTTGCAAGCTGACAGACAAGATGCTAAGATCCTAAGCTATAAGAAATACCAGTTGTAAGCTTTGTTATCTTTGTTCCTGAATAAATATACTGTATATTCACTGTTTAATGGCTGGACAGTACAGAGATTAATCTACTGTCAACAAGCACAGATGACAAGGTCGCAATACAAGTCTATGGGTCTCCCCATAAAAACATGTACAGTACACTGTTGGAACCAATGTGCCATCATTATGCTGTCTGCATTTAACATTGCAAAGTGTAGAAAAAGCTTTGCAATTTATTTATTTCTTTATCCATACCGGAAAAACTCTGATGACCACACTGATGGTAAAAACGGACACACGGATGACACATTGATGGAAAACACTGAAGACACCTGTATCGGTTTTTCATGTACGTGTCTTATACAGATGTGTGAAGGGGGCCTAAAACGGATGGTGTCATTCAAATATACCATTTATTCCACAAAAAACAAGACCTCATATGGCTATATCTGCAGAACATTGTAAAAATTATGTGGCAATTGGAAAAACAGGAGCAAATAATAAAAGCTCAAAAATTGTTTGACACTTTAGGCTTGTTTTGTTACATCTGAGTTCATTCACAGTACATAGTGGATTAATTGTGAAACTAGGAGTACAGCCACTTCCCCAAAGTGTCCCAGGAGCTGTTTTTCAACATGACAGTGCAAGGATGCATTTTGTTCATGCTATTTTGAGCAATCTGTGTGGCCTAAGCATGCTACAATGGCCTGCAGCGTCTCTGGACTTGACTCCCATCGAGCACATCTTGGGCAACATTGATGGCCAGCAGCAGATGTAGATGATTTTCATGCACAAATGCATACAGGGTGGCAGAAAGTTCCTCAAACAATAATAACCTTATTGATTAAGAGGTAGTTGTAGGAAAAAGGCTGCAAAAAAAGAATTCTTTAAAAAATAGTGTTAATAGTTTATTTTTATCACGTGACAAAATGAAAAGTGAAGGAACAAAAGAAAAATCTAAATCAAATCAATATTTGTTTTGACCAATCGTTGACTTCAAAACATCATTAGAGCATCAATTCTTCTAGCTATACTTATACGCAGGTTTTGAAGCAACTGGAGGGAGTTTGTTCCAAACATCTTGGAGAACTAACCACAGATCTTATGTCGCTATTGCCTTTTGCAAATCCTTCTGTCTTTTCATGTAATCCCAGATAGACTGATGTTGAGATTAGGGCTCTGTTGGGCCCAATTGATGAACCATTGATGGTAAAAACTAACACACAGGCTAAAGATTCATATACTGTAAATCTGATTAAAAACATTGATGGAAATTGGTCTTTTTTTTAATACAAGAAAATCACTGACATCTGAAGCCTAAGACTGTAAATTATAAAACAAAGGCTCATCTAGACGAAAGTATTATACTTCCGTGTTCTGTCGGTATACAAAACAGTTAGCATACAGACAGCACACTGACTGTAAGTCATTGAGGTAGTTCACATGAAGGTTTTATACACAGACTGATGATCTACTTGTAAAAAAGTCGTAGCATGCTTTACTCTGACTTGTTTTTCAGATCAGACTTGCCTATTAAACTCATTGGGTGTATTTTAAAAAACAATGTCATAAGGATACAGTCCTTATGGCATCTGCTTTTTACGAATCCATTGCACTTTTCAATATAGATAACTATTTATTAAGAATAATTTTGGTTCTATAGCGCTGACATATTCCGCAGCACTTTACAATTAAGTGGGACTTGTAGAGACAATACAGACATTACAAAGTAATCAAAGTAATAAATACTTCAACAGTTACAGGAGTGAGAGACGTGCCTGCAAGCTTACAATAAGAAAATAGGGGGATACATGATACACAATAGATGCTGTATATAAAGTGCTTGTCATGTGTGGTTCAGCCATCATTATGAAAAATAGGGCATTAAAAAAAATAGGACATAATGCTGCATGAGCCGGTCATCTGACATTATTTGTCTAAGTACAGTTACCAAGTGCTATTGGGTGCATGGAGGATGTGGAGACAGATGAACAGTAAGGCCATGTTCACACTTTGTGGTTTTTACCGCGGATCCGCGGCGATTTTGATGCTGCGGGTCCGCAGCAGTTTCCATTGCGTTTCCATTAACATGTAAACCCTATGGAAACCGCAAACCGCAGTGCACATGCTGCAGGAAAAACCGCGCAGAAACGCAGCGGTTTACAACCCGCAGCATGTCACTTCTTTGTGCAGAATCGCAGCGATTCTGCACCCATAGAAATGCATTGTTCCACTTACTTCCCGCATGTGGCTGTGCCCACGATGCGGGAAGTAAGCGGATAATGCGCGGTTGCTACCCGGGGTGGAGGAGAGGAGACTCTCCTCCAGGCCCTGGAAAGCCTAAATAGTGTAAAAAAAAAAGAATTAAAATAAAAAATGATGCTATACTCACCTCTCAGCGCTGCACGCGGCTGTCCGGTCTCAGTTGCTGTGCGAGCAGGACCTGCGGTGACGTCGCGGTCACATGACCGTGATGACGCCGCGGTCACATGACCGTCACGTCACGAAGGTCCTTCTCGGCACAGCATCTTTGGAACCGGAGCGCCGCGTGCAGCGCCGAGGAGATCGGGACGTATATAACCAATTTTTATTATTTTTAACATTACTATTGATGCTGCATATTGCTGCATATTGTTAGAGACAACTTATAAAAGAACAACCCAATCTAAAAATAGTATTTGCATAAATAACCATAAATATGATGATAATAATTCACCAGGGTGTCTTTTACAGAAAAAAGTGGAAACCACTCAAACCAAGGATCAAACCCAATTACCAAAATTTGGATATACCAGGAAGACCAAATAGGATTAATTAAATCTTTATTAGACAGTGATACAAAATATAAAACAATTAAGATTAAAATTACAATATATCATACAAAAATGTGCAGCACGGATGGCATATGACAATAAATATGTCGATACCCACATGCACAGTAACAAAAAATTGCTACATATATATTATGTGCAAGGTAAATGCTCTCATATAAAGATATACTAATTCCTGAGAATAAAGTGCAACTGAATATATAAAAAATATAAAAACTTAATAAAAACTCCAAATACTAGTGCAAATATGTGCAAAAATGCTGCAGTGCTAAAGGAAGTTAATATTAAACCGCAGCGTATTAAATCAACCCTGCGCAGTGAAGACAGGATCACAAAAGTGCTAAGTGCTCAAAAGGGAAAATTCCCAGGAAAAAAATATGCGAATGATATTACCTTGGGGTACCCTGCCTGACCAGCATACACACTTACGCCCGACGCGCGTTTCGGAAACTTAATTCCTTCGTCCTTCGAATTAAGTTTCCGAAACGCGCGTCGGGCACAAGTGTGTATGCTGGTCAGGCAGGGTACCCCAAGGTGATATCATTCGCATATTTTTTTCCTGGGAATTTTCCCTTTTGAGCACTTAGCACTTTTGTGATCCTGTCTTCACTGCGCAGGGTTGATTTAATACCCTGCGGTTTAATATTAACTTCCTTTAGCACTGCAGCATTTTTGCACATATTTGCACTAGAATTTGGAGTTTTTATTAAGTTTTTATATTTTTTATATATTCAGTTGCACTTTATTCTCAGGAATTAGTATATCTTTATATGAGAGCATTTACCTTGCACATAATATATATGTAGCAATTTTTTGTTACTGTGCATGTGGGTATCGACATATTTATTGTCATATGCCATCCGTGCTGCACATTTTTGTATGATATATTGTAATTTTAATCTTAATTGTTTTATATTTTGTACCACTGTCTAATAAAGATTTAATTAATCCTATTTGGTCTTCCTGGTATATCCAAATTTTGGTGATTGGGTTTGAATATTGCTGCATATGCAGCATCAATAGTATAGGAGTAATCCCGCAGCGGAAATCGCAAAACAAACAGCGATAAATCTGCAGGGATAACCGCAGCGGTTTTGCCCTGCAGATTTATCAATTCCGCTGCGGGAGAACCCGCAGGGCACGCCGCAGAGTGTGCACATAGCCTTACATTAGTGAAGTGAGGTAATAAGCCTGTCTAAAGAGATGTGTTTTTAAAGCACACTTAAAATTGTGAGGGCTAGGTATTAATTGGATCGATCAAGATAGTGCATTCCAGAAAACTGGTGCAGCACGAGAGAAGTCTTGTAGACATTTGCAGGTATTTGGGTTTGTAATGATTATTATTGATGTATAAAGATGGATTCCATACAGATGCTAACAGATGTTAAAAACAGACATACTGATGTCATACCATTTGCTCATCTAAATCCAACTTAAATTGATAATTGGTCACTCAGGATTTTATTTAGCGGTTTCAGACTACAGTGGGGGTGAATACAAATACACATCTCAATTTTCAGATCTATATTTTGAAAATAATTAGAAAACCATGTATAATTTCCTCTACACTTCACAAATACTTGATATTTTGTGTTGTTATATCGCATAAAATCCCAATAAAATACAAGGTGAAAAGTGTGGAAAAGTTCACGACGTATGAATACTTTTTCAAGGCCCTATATTTATCCATCCGTGAATACCACTAAGGCCGGGATCACACATGCGAGAAACACGTCCGTGTCTCGCATGTGAAACCCAAGCTCTGGCGCCGGCACTGTGGAGCGGAGCGTGCGCCCGCATAGGAACACATGGAGCTGCACGCTCCGCTCCCAAGTGCCGGCGCCAGAGCTTGGGTTTCACATGCGAGACACGGACGTGTTTCTCGCATGTGTGATCCCGGCCTGATGGTAAAAACTGACACACTGATCAAACACTGATGACACAAACGGTCACACGACCCGTGCATCCAAAACGCTGACGACATAGGTGACATTTTTTCACGTACGTGTTTAAACACGGATGTGTGAATGAGGTATAAAAGAGTTATTGAAGTGAATTACGGTAATAAAGTGGTGAAATTAAAAAGTTTAAATTTCTGCAAAAAACAAGTTTTCATATAGCTCTTGAAAGGCAAGGATGAAAAATTAACGCAAAAAAAGAACACAACTGTCTGGACAGTGAAGGAGTTAAAAAACCAAGTGTAATGTTGAGTATAGCGTCTCCCGTAACTCTCTAAGCTTCATGCTTCTATAAAGACTTTAGCAAAATCTGTTGTTTCCACAGTATGTTCTCTCTTAAACTATTAGCCAATACACACAAAGAATCTGCTGTGCTCATGGCAGAGATCGTCTGTCAGACTTGCTTATGGGAAGAAAAAGCAGGCCGTAAAGGAACAAAACTTAATCCGTCTGTGGCAAAGCTCTGCATAGTTCAGGACCAAACATCATATTCCCGTTAATGAGATACAGTAAATGAGGCAAACTGTCTCCAAGAAAAAAAAACACAGCGGCGAAAAGGAGGTTTATAAGAGAACAAATAACACAAGACATAAGAAACAAATGAATTTCTTGGCGCAAAATGGATGTTTGGAAGAACCGAGTGGCAGTTTGGGAAATGGTTGTAAAATGAGACAGAGGGAAGATAAGCAGCGGACATGTCATAATGGACTGTATCAAATCCCACATCTGGACAGGTCGTTTTCTTTCAGCAGTGGTCTGAAGTGTGGAGATTAGCAGCGGGGATAACTGGGTGCTAATGCTTTACAATTTATCATCTGTATCAAATGGAAGACGGCTGATTAATCAGACTATTGTCAATGATCACAGCGGGAAGGAGCATGGGATTGATCCTGGTGTGAGGAGCGATGACGGACGCTTACATAGTCAGCTCTCTGATTTACTAAAATGTATAGTTTAACTCTTATTCTTTAAGCACAAGATGTATCTTTATAATGTGAGGTGTTTTATATGTCGGTGCTTTATATGAGTGCTTATTAGTGATGAGTGAACGTGCTCGGATAAGGTGTTATCGGAGCACGCTCTAATAATATGTTGTAGTCCCCGCAGCTGTGGAGATTGCCTGTTAGGTCTGTTTGCTGGGTGTTGCAGCTGTCGAACAGCCAGGAAACGAGCAGCCACGGGGACTCGATCATATTATTCGAGCACGCCAAAGTCACTCGGTTAGCTCTCGAGTAGTGTTGAGCGATACCTTCCGATATGCAAAGGTATCGGTATCGGATTGGATCGGCCGATACCGGCAAAATATTGGATCTCGCCGATAACGATACCCGATACCAATGCATATCTATGGGACACAAAATATCGGAATGGTTTCCAGGGTCTGAAGGAGAGGAAACTCTCCTTCAGGCCCTGGGATCCATATTCATGTATAAAATAAAGAATAAAAATAAAAAATATTGATATACTCACCCCTCTGGCGGCCCCTGCTCTTAGCGGTACCTCCGTTCCTAAGAATGCCGAGTTAAGGACCTTCGATGACGTCGCGGCTTGTGATTGGTCGCGTGACCGCTCATGTGACCGCTCACGCGACCAATCACAAGCCGCGACGTCATCGCAGGTCCTTCACTCGCTCATTCTTAGGAACGGAGGCTGCCGGTTGCAGCGGTTACAACCAGGGCGCGTCAGAGGGTGAGTATATCCCTATTTTTTATTTTTATTCTTTATTTTACACATGAATATGGATCCCAGGGCCTGAAGGAGAGTTTCCTCTCCTCCAGACCCTGGGAACCATACACTGGGAACTTCCGATTCCGATTTCCGGTATCACAAAAATATCGGAACTCGGTATCGGAATTCCGATACCGCAAATATCAGCCGATACCCGATACTTGCAGTATCGGAATGCTCAACACTACTCTCGAGCATGCCCAGTTAACACCTTATCCGAGCACGTTCACTCATCACTGCTTATTATTTATTTTACTTGCTTTCATAGCGCCATTAATTCCACAGCGTTTTACAGACATCATCATTACTGTCCTCATTGGGGCTCACAATCTAAATTCCCTACCAGTATGTTTTTGGAGTGTAGGAGGAAACTGGAGCACTCAGAGAAAATTGACGCAAAAGGAAGAACATAGAAACTCCTTGCAGATGGAGCGCTGCCAGATTACAGTGCTAACTACTGAGACAATGCGCTGCCACATTTAAGGGCTTGATATGAGTGCTCATACTGTATGTGAGTGCTCCTTATAAATGATTAGATGTCAGTGCTCCATATGAGTGCGACATGCTTATTTGCAAGTGCTGTATATGTGAATGCTTCATATAAAATGCTTACATGAGCTCACTTGCTGTTCATATTAATCTAACAGCCTTATACAGGAATTGTGCTACTTCAACATCACATTAAATCCAACCCAAGCACATACAGGCATATACACTCTAGGGCCAAACTGCTCTTATTGACCTGAATTTTATTGATTTATTTTTACATCTTACAGATAATGCTATTCGTTATGCCGCACAAACAAAATGTTAACCCTTCTAACTTCCCAACAAAAAAAAAAGTTTAAAAAATGATGGTGATGTAAAGTAGACATGTGGTAAATGAGATTTGCTAACTATTTTGTGTGATATAACTATCTGGTTTGACTCCTTAACCCCCGGAGCTTTTTTTGGTATTCTGTTATTGTTTTTCACTCCCCTTCCTCCTAGAGCCATAACTATTTTTATTTTTCCATCAATATGGCCGCGTGAGGTGTTGTTTTTTTGTGGGACTTTTGAACGACACCATTGATTTTACCATGTCGTGTACTAGAAAACTGGAAAAAAATTCCAGGTGCGGTGAAATTGCAAAAATCGCTGGGATCCTTTGAAGCGTTCCAGAGTTATTACCACATAAAGTGACAGTCGTCAGAATTGTAAAATTTGGTATGGTCATGAAGATGAAAACAGGCTCGGGTGTAAAGGGGTTAATTGAGTTTTGCGTTTCCAGTTCATTGAATTTAAATAAAAGAGGTTGTTCCAGGCTGATTATACCATGCAACCAAATCAGTTGCCACAGCCAGTGCATTGAGCTCATGCAGGTAAAATCATTGGTTCCTGTATGTGGATGTCCTATAACCCCACTTGTCTTACACTGTGATTGCAGGAAGGTAGCAGGCTGCAGCGAGGGCTCACAAGGGAGAGGATCTTGATAATGGATGAAAATGAGTTAAAATTGTTTTGTTCTGCGTCATTGCTTTCCTGGGCATAGTGATAAAGGGAGAGGATCCAAAAATAACAATTGAAAATCCAAAATGATGTCATGCTGATGAATCCAAACACAAAGACGGGTTTTGCATACGCTTATGGAAACAAACAGAACATAACCGTAACTCTGCCATAACCAAGTCAATGTTGATATTTTAGGGATGTATCAGTTCCAGTAGGAATAATTCTATATCTATGTTGCTTTGTGAAACCCACAGCAATAGATTCAGGCTGGGTTCAGGGCAGGTCAGTCGGTCCCTGTGCACACAGTATCACACACAGACAAACTTTTGATAGGGCTCGCTGACACTGGTGTAAAATACGGAGGAGTGCAATGCGAGAAAACGTCACACTGCACTCTGACCAATGTTATTCACTCTGGCAGTGCTCATCTGTGTATTTTGTCTCCGGTCTAATCGGCGTCAAGAAAAACTCGCTGCATGCTACAAGTGGCCGCGTACATTGCATGAGACTCACCAATGCAAGTCAAAGGGTGCAAGAAAAAAATCTGACGGCGCACGGACCATGTGTTTGCCGTGCGATTTTTACACACATCTCAAAGGAACCACGAAATTTCATTAGCCAAGTACAAATGGATAGAGAGATGATAGATAGATAGATAGATAGATAGATAGATAGATAGATAGATAGATAGATAGATGGATAGATAGATAGATATGGGTAGCACGGTGGCTTAGTGGTTAGCATTGCAGCGCTGGAGTCCTGGGTTCAAATCCCACCAAGGACAACATCTGCAAGGAGTTTGTATGTTCTCCCCGTGTTTGCGTCGGTTTCCTCCCCCATTCAAGACATACTGATAGGGAATTTAGATTGTGAGCCCCATTGGGGACAGCGACGATAATGTGTGCAAAACTGTAAAGCGCTGCGGAATATGTTGGCACTATATAAATAAAAAGATTATTATTATTATATACACTCACCGGCCACTTTATTAGGTACACCTGTCCAACTTCTTGTTAACACTTAATTTCTAATCAGCCAATCACATGGCGGCAACTCAGTGCATTTAGGCATGTAGACATGGTCAAGACAATCTCCTGCAGTTCAAACCGAGCATCAGTATGGGGAAGAAAGGTGATTTGAGTGCCTTTGAACGTGGCATGGTTGTTGGTGCCAGAAGGGCTGGTCTGAGTATTTCAGAAACTGCTGATCTACTGGGATTTTCACGCACAACCATCTCTAGGGTTTACAGAGAATGGTCCGAAAAAGAAAAAAAATCCAGTGAGCGGCAGTTCTGTGGGCGGAAATGCCTTGTTGATGCCAGAGGTCAGAGGAGAATGGGCAGACTGGTTCGAGCTGATAGAAAGGCAACAGTGACTCAAATCGCCACCCGTTACAACCAAGGTAGGCCTAAGAGCATCTCTGAACGCACAGTGCGTCGAACTTTGAGGCAGATGGGCTACAGCAGCAGAAGACCACACAGGGTACCACTCCTTTCAGCTAAGAACAGGAAACTGAGGCTACAATTTGTACAAGCTCATCGAAATTGGACAGTAGAAGATTGGAAAAACGTTGCTTGGTCTGATGAGTCTCGATTTCTGCTGCGACATTCGGATGGTAGGGTCAGAATTTGGCGTAAACAACATGAAAGCATGGATCCATCCTGCCTTGTATGGAGCATCTTTGGGATGTGCAGCCGACAAATCTGCGGCAACTGTGTGATGCCATCATGTCAATATGGACCAAAATCTCTGAGGAATGCTTCCAGCACCTTGTTGAATCTATGCCACGAAGAATTGAGGCAGTTCTGAAGGCAAAAGGGGGTCCAACCCGTTACTAGCATGGTGTACCTAATAAAGTGGCCGGTGAGTGTAGATAGATATAAGATAGATAGATACAGGTACTTCTCACAAAAGTAGAATATCATCAAAAAGTTAATTTTTTTCAGTTCTGCAACACAAAAAGTTGAACACATATATGATATAGAGTCATTCCAAACAGAGTGATCTATTTCAAGTGTTTATTTCTGTTAATGTTGATGATTATGGCTTACAGCCAGTGAAACCCCAAAAGTCATTATCTCAGTAAATTAGAAAACTAACAAAAAAACACCTGCAAAGGCTTCCTAAGCGTTTAAAAAGGTCCCATAGTCTGTTTCAGTAGCTCCTCGATCTTGGGGGAAGACTGCTGACTTGACAGATGCCCAGAAGGCAGTAATTGACAGAATCCATAAGGAAAGCACATTTTGCATTTCATTTGGAAATCAAGGTCCCAGAGTCTGGAGGAAGCGTGGAGAGACAGACATCACTAGCTCAGAGCCTCTCGCACAAACAGAATTGCAGCAAAGCTGTGGATGAATCGGAGAAAGTAATTTCTCCATCTCCACTGCCGGCGCTGGCTTGTATCGCACTGCAATTGGATGATATCCAAGTGATGTGCATTGTGTCACTTGCACCCATAGACTTATATGGGTGCGAGTGAGCGAGACTCGGCCAAGTCTTGATGCCAATTGCAGCATGCTGCGATTGTTCTCACATGCCGATTCAGCATGAGAAAATAATTACAGATGTGATCTGCCCCATAAATTAACACTGGTCCGAGTGCTATGTGATGTTTTTTAGCATAGCACGTGTCCGTATTCTACACAAGTGTGATCCCGACCTAAGGCCTGTCCCACACGTCCAGATAATTCCGGTACCGGAAAAATCGGTACCGGAGTTATCCGTGTCCGTGTGTCTGTGAGCTCACGTAAGCCATCCGTGTGGCACACGTGCGGCACACGTGCGGCAGCTGTGTGCCACCCAGGTACCACACGGACCGTGCAGGAGAGACAGCGCTACAGTAAGCGCTGTCCCCCCTGTGTGGTGCTGAAGGCTTAATTCATCTCTTCTCCCCCGCAGCGTTCGCTGGAGAGAAGAGATGAAAGATCAATTTTTTCTATTTTTTTGTTAAAAATAAACTTTGCTGGTGTCCTCCCATCCCCAGTGCGCCGCCCGGCCCCTTGCAGATGCAGAGAAATACTCACCTAGCTCCCGCGATGTCTCCTCTCTCCTCTCCGCGCCGCAGCTTCTTCCTGTATGAGCGGTCACGTGGTGCCGCTCATTACAGTTGATGAATATGTGGCTCCACCCCTATGGGAGGTGGAGCCGCATATTCATCACTGTAATGGGCGGCACCACGTGACCGCTCATACAGGAGAAGCAGCGGCGCGGAGAGGAGAGAGGAGACATCTCGGGAGCTAGGTGAGTATTTCTCTGCATCTGCAAGGGGCCGGGCGGTGCACTGGGGATGGGAGGACACCAGCAAAGTTTATTTTTAACAAAAAAATAGAAAAAATTCATCTTTCATCTCTTCTCTCCAGCGAACGCTGCGGGGGAGAAGAGATGAATTAAGCCTTCAGCACCACACAGGGGGGACAGCGCTTACTGTAGCGCTGTCTCCAGCACGGCACACGGACGGCACATGGACAACATCCGTGTGCGGTACGTGTTTTACACGGACCCATTGACTTTAATGGGTCCGGGTAATCCGTGCGCTCCCATGAACACTGACATGTCTCCGTGTTTTCCAAATGGACACACAGTCCGCGAAAACACGCTGACATGTGCAGAGACACATTGATTTTAATGTGTCTACGTGAGTCAGTGTCTCCGGTACGTGAGAAAACTGACACCTCACGTACCGGAATCACTGACGTGTGAAACCGGCCTAAGGGCTGTCCCACACATCCAGATAATTCCGGTACCAGAAAAAATCGGTACCGGAGTTATCCATGTCCGTGTGCCCGTGAGCTCACGTAGGCCATACGTGCGGCACACGTGTGCCCCCCGTGTGCCGAGTGGGTACCACACGGAGCGTGTGGTACCCACGCGTGTGGTACACTGCATCGTGCTGAAGCCGCGATTCATATCTTCTGTGCAGCAGCGTTTGCTGCATAGAAGATATGAATAATAGTGTTTAAAAGAAAGATCTATCTGTCCGCCGCCCTCCCACCCCCTGTGCGCCCCCCCGCTGTTCTAAAAATACTCACCCGCTTCCCTCGTTGGCTGTCGATGCTTCCTGTGCTGGCCGGCCCTTCTCCTGTATGCGGTCACGTGGGGCCACTCATTTACAGTCATGAAAAGGCAGCTCCACCCCTATGGGAGGTGGAGCCACATATTCATGACTCTAATCGGCGGCCCCACGTGATCACATACAGTAGAAGGGCCGGCCAGCACAGGAAGCATCGACAGCCAACGAGGGAAGCGGGTGAGTATTTTCAGAACAGCGGGGGGGCGTACAGGGGGTGGGGGGGCGTACAGGGGGTGGGGGGGCGTACAGGGGGTGGGAGGGCGGCAGACAGATAGATCTTTCTTTTAAACACTATTATTCATATCTTCTATGCAGCAAACGCTGCTGCACAGAAGATATGAATCGCGGCTTCAGCACCATGTGGGGGGACAGCGCTTACTGTAGCGCTGTCTCCTGCACGCCACACGGACTGCACACGGAGAAGGTCCGTGTGTGGTCCGTGTTTTACACGGACCCATTGACTTTAATGGGTCCGTGTAATACGTGCGCTCCCACGAACACTGACATGTCTACGTGTTTGGCACACGGAGACACGGTCCGCAAAAAATCAATGACATCTGCACAGATGCATTGATTTTAATGGGTCTACGTGTGTCAGTGTCTCCGGTACGTGAGGAAACTGTCACCTCACGTACTGGAGCCACTGACGTGTGAAACCGGCCTAAGAGTGTGAGCCTTTCTCAAGCAATGTGAAAGCGAACAGACAAACTGTTTATCAGTACTTCTATTTGAATATCAATTATAAAGATAAAGTGCATAAGTGCTATATACAACATCATATGTGCATTTTGGAATTTATTTAAATACAATACAATGAAGTGCATACTGTTTTACATACAAAATTAATGTACATACATTACATGTTACAATTTTCTAAAGAGGAGTTCCGTCTTCATTTTTTTCATTATATTGAGGATTGGTCTATTCCTGGAAGACTTTGCACCTAGATTTTATTACTGCTTGCTAATGCTGCTTTTTTCATCTTTCTTTCTTTCTTGATTGCTTTATTACTTTTGTAAGAATGATCGTATTGTAAGTACACAGTGCTATATAATATGATGATTGCAATATATTAAGAGGATACAAATGTTGTTGGGAGGAGAAGTAGGAGTGCTACTTTAAGGATCAGGAAAATGTATATAAAAAGAGTCAGCTTCAGTAGCATCCACAATACAGAGCAGCAGATGGAGCTCTGCAAGGATGTATAGGGAGGTTCCGATTATACAGCAGATTGAACTGAATCTTAGGCCAGCGTCACACTAGCGAGTTTTACGGACATATGAGTGCAGAAAATACGTCCAGAAAATACGCATTGCACACGGCTCAATGATTCTCTATGGGGCAGCTCCTATCTGCCGTATATCCGTATCCGTAATATACGGTATGTTACGGGTGTAGAAAATCGCAGCATGCTGCGCTTGTCAGCGTATTGCGCAAAAAATCTGCCAATGAAAGTCTATGGGGGCGAGAAAATTACAGATTACACACGGACCATGCGTGTGAGTTGCGAGAAATACGCATCGGTGTTCTATAGAAAAGCCGGTAATTCAGTGCAGTGTACAGTAAAATCACACTGACAGAATAGAATAGAATAGGTAGAATAAATATGTACACATAGAATGTATATATATATATATATGTCAGTGAGACACACATATATATTTATATTTAATTCAGCGCTAGATAGCAGAAAAGCCGGTAATTCAATTGCCGGCTTTTGCTATCTCCTTCACAAACCCGACAGGATATGAGACATGGTTTACAGACAGTAAACCATCTCATATCCCTTCTTTTATACATACGCATACATAAGCATCCCATCATTTTTAATGCATTCTGCAATTTTTGTGCACATGATGCATTTTTTTCCGCGAAAAAAACGCATTGCAGTAAAAAAACACAGCATGTTCATTAATTTTGCGGATTTTTCGTGTTTTGCCGCTATTTAATGCATTGGGAAGCTCCGGAAAAAAACGCACAAAAAACGCGCAAAAAACGCATGGGGATTTCCTGCAGAAAAAGTCTTTTGTTCAGGAAAATTCTGCAGAAAATCCTGACGTGTGCACATAGCCTGACAGTTTCCTTTGTTACAGAACTGCGATGTATCTGTAACAATCGGATATTACACTGTGTCTCTGTAAAGCATCTGATTTTTTTTTGCTTAATCATAGAGTTCAGTGGGTGAGTCTCATCCAATTTATGGAAGAAACTATGATTTATAGATGAGCCATGACATTAGTTCATGCTGTGATTTCTTTCATACACAGATTCGGTAAGTGAAAATAAACCTCGCTCATAGGCACAAAATACTGATGATAAAAAAACAAGGTGTGTGCATGAGATTTCTGAAATCTCATTGACATAGCTGGTACTGTAAAACGCAGCTAAAAATTAGCATAAAAAAGCATTAAAAAAAAGGCCCAGTGTGAATTTAGCCTTTGGCTACATTCCCAAGAAGAGCTTTTGGTGAGTTTTTGATGTTACAGAATTTCTGCACCTATTATATAAATTAGATTACTTGCGTGGTTTTTATTTTTTTATTTTTGTGTGCATTTTTTTTTACACTTGCGATTATCACGTTTTTGATACTGTGTTTTTTGTCTCTTGTTGGTGTGTCATGTTATAAATAAAGCTGCTTTCTTTTTGATGCTTCCTGGTATTTGGCTTTGACAAAACTTTATTTACATATTTAGGTGCGAATTCCATGCGTTTTTAGGCTATGTGCCTACGTTGCGGATTGGTGTGCGCATTTTTCCGCACTGTTTTTGCAAAATCCGCAGGTAAATCGCACTGCGGATTACCTGCGGATTTAAAACCAAAAGAGAAGAAGAAAGGAGTACAAATATCCAAAACATCATATTAAAAACCAATTGTAAACTTTATTACACAGATTAAATAGAAAACAAATCCATAATAATCATATGTATATGTGCAGTGAGCAATATATACCAAATACAGAGGTATCAAAGGAAGAAACACAGTATGCCAGGTTACAGGTGAGTCACAGGATTCATCCCCAGGGTAAGCAATAAGTATATATAAATCCTGTGACTCACCTGTAACCTGGCATACCGTGTTTTAATATAATGTTTTGGATATTTGTACTCCTTTCTTCTTCTCTTTTGGTTCTATGTAATCGGAGTTGTCCTTTTGGTTGGGCACCTTTGGGGTGTTCAGGGAGGGATTTATACCCTCAATTACAGGATATATTGGTGCTTGTTGATTACGTCTATATACCTGCGGGTTTACCGTGGTTTTTGTGCAGATTCCACCTGCGGTTTTACACCTGCGGATTCCTATTATGGAGCAGGTGTAAACTGCTGCAGAATCCGCACAAAAAAAATCTCCGTAATTCCACAGGAAATCCGCAGTGCGGTTTACCTGCAGATTTACCAAAATCAGTCCGGAAAAATCCACAGAGTAATCCGCAGCATGTGCACATACCCTTAGGCCTGTTTCACATGTCAGTGGCTCCGGTACGTGTGGTGACAGTTTTCTCACGTACCAGAGACACTGACTCACGTAGACACATTAAAATCAATGTGTCTCTGCACATGTCAGCATGTTTTCACGGACCGTGTGTCCGTTTGAAAAACACGGAGACATGTCAGCGTTCGTGGGAGCGCACGGATCACATGGACCCATTAAAGTCAATGGGTCCGTGTAAAACACGTACCGCACACGGATGCTGTCCGTGTGCAGTCCGTGTGCCGTGCAGGAGACAGCGCTACAGTAAGCGCTGTCCCCCCAGCTTGTGGTGCTGAAGCCGCCATTCATTTCTTCTCTCCAGTAGCGTTCTCTGGAGAGAAGGAATGAAAAATCATTGTTTTTTTATTTTTTTTCTGGTTAAAATCAAGTTCCCGGCAACCTCCCCCCTCCCACCCCCTGTGCGCCCACCCGCTAGAAATAAAATACTCACCCAGCTCCCTCGATGCTTCCTCTCAGCGCCGCAGCTAGTCCTGTATGAGCGGTCACTTGGTGCCGCTCATTACAGTGATGAAAATGCGGCTCCACCTCCCAGCGGGTGGGCGCACAGGGGGTGGGAGGGGGTGGGAGGGAGCTGGTTGCCGGGAACTTGATTTTAACCAGAAAAAAAAATAAAAAAACAATGATTTTTCATTCATTCTCTCCAGCGAACGCTGCTGGAAAGAAGGAATGAATTCCGGCTTCAGCACCAGATGCAGGGGACAGGGCTTATCTTTAGCGCTGTCTCCTGCACGGTCTGTGTGGTACCCAGTCGGCACACGGGCGGCACACAGCTGCCGCACGTGTGCCACACTGATGTGCCACATGAGCTCACGGACACACGGACACGGATAACTCCGGTACCGATTTTTCCGGTACCGGAATTATCTGGACGTGTGAGACTGGCCTTAATGTGTTCCCACTGCAGAAATGCACTTAAAATGCATGTGTGTTTTTTACC
This sequence comes from Ranitomeya variabilis, assembly GCF_051348905.1. Classification (NCBI taxonomy): domain Eukaryota; kingdom Metazoa; phylum Chordata; class Amphibia; order Anura; family Dendrobatidae; genus Ranitomeya; species Ranitomeya variabilis. Next base: position 984,672,367 of record NC_135233.1, read on the forward strand.
TGCGGATTCTCCTCACCTAATCTAAGTCTATGGGGAAGTTCTGCACAGAAAATTCAGCAAACCTGCAGAAGAAATTCACATTATGCGGATTTGAAAAACACCCCTCTGGTCAGATTACGCTGCATTAAAAAGAAACACAGTGAGATGAGATTTCTATATATCCCCTCCACTTTTTTGGAACTATGGTCCCATGATGAGCTTTTGGTGAGTTTTTGATGTTGCAGATTTAGTGCACCATTTCTGCACTTATTCAGTAAGACATATTACTTGCAATTTCACAAAAATATGAAGCGTAAAAAAATCATCATGGGAACGTAGCTTAAGGCGTTGCATTCTTGAAGCAACAAAAATGTGCATAGTCAAAAAGTCATCATGGGAACATAATTTTTGATAATACCAATTTAGGGTTCTGACAACTTTATGATTTATTTTTATTCCATTTTTTTTTTGGGGGGGGGAGAGATGAGATAAAAAATAACAGTCCTGGCATAGTTTTTTTTTTCATGCAAAATAAATAGCATGATTTTTTTTTTCCAATTGTCACTAGCATTTCAATAACAACTGTGTTTATATTGTATCGCCTATACATTTTTAAATATTTATTTTTTGCTTTATTTTCAAATGTTTTAATAAACTTTTTTTTCTGTACAATAGGGAACTGAAACGCGCTCAATACACTGCAAAACTTATATTAGCCACATACTGATTGCAGGCATCTATGGTGACTGAGGGCAGATATTAATTCACATGAACTGTGAGAAAACATTCTGAAAAATTCCCACGCTACAGTTCATATGAGTTTATGCCACCCGGGGGCGCAGCTTCTATGAGGGCACCGCTAGTCACCGAAGCTACGTTACCTTCATTTCATTCATTCCCCAGTCTTTTACAGCTGGGAGCTGCTGCATTGTAACTTCAGATGGATTTACAACGTGGGACATGACTGTACGGCGGACAGGTATGGGATATTGTTGCTTTTTTATTTTGGATTTTTTTTCAGGAGAACGAGGGTCTTCAGTTGGATTGCGCATACAATAAAGAATAATAAAACCCTGTGTCTTTCTTTCTTTCATTAAAATACTTTATTCTTAATGTGTGTGTTTTTTAACCCTTTCAGACTAGTGGCTTAATAATGAATAGGTGTCTTTTTGACACATCTCCATTACTAACCAGGCTTAATGTCACCTTACAATAGGAAGGTGATATTAACCCCTTATTACCTCATATCCTGAATAGGCGCTTCTTACAGATGTTTTTAGCTGGGGGGCCAATAACCATGGTCCCTCTCTAGGCTATTAATATCTGCCCTCAGTCACTGGCTTTCCCACTCGGGCGGAGAAAATTGCGCGGGAGCCCGCACCAATTTTTTCCGTGATTTAACCCTTTATTTTAACACCTAGAGCTCCCAAATTTTGAGCACACACACACTACTAACATTATTAGTGAGGGATATGTAAAAATATAATGGATATGAAATGGTTTACTGTATGTAAACCATGTCTCATATCCTGTCGGGTTTGGTAAGGAAAAAAGCCGACAATTGAAATTACCGGCTTTTATGCTATCTAGCTCTGTATGAAATATAAATATATATAAATATATATGTGTCTCACTGACATATATATATATATATATATATATATATATATATATATATATATATATATATATATATATATAGACTGTATATATGTTTTCACGAATATTTGAGCCCATGGATCCATTATATGTCCAATTTGCAAGCCGGCGAGAAAATCTCGCCATAAGGATGCCATATGGATGACACACAGATATTTTTTTGAGAAAAAATCGCATCCTTGCATTGAATACGGGTCACTGTTCAGGAACTTTTCTGCATATCTCAGCCGTAAAAAATGGACCGTATTTGTATACGTTAGGTGTGACCCCGGCCTAATTCTGGTGCTTCCTCATTTAGCACCAGAAAAACACAGCATCTTACATTTCCAGCAAAGTGGATGGGATTTAGAGAGAGCTCATGCCCTCTGTGTTTCTTTTCAGAGCTTCGCAAACTGACCTGCGGAGTGTTTTCCAAATCCGCAGCATATCAATTTTTCTTTCAGGTATGCTGAGTTTTCTGTGCAGAATTTACACATAGATTCGCATAGGCTGCAGTCACACTAGCAGTATTTGGTCAGTATTTTACATCAGTATTTGTAAGCCAAAACCAGGAGTGGGTGATAAATGCAGAAGTGGTGCATATGTTTCTTTTGCTCTAAGGGTATGTGTCCACTTTCAGGATGGCCGGCGGTTTGGACGGAGAGGCAAACCCGCTCCGCCCTAAGCCCCGCCCCCTTCTGCGACGCGATGATGCCGGATGTGTTCATTGCACACATCCGGCATCATCGCACCCCACACATAGGGCCCTGTGTTTTACCTTGCGGCGGCGCAGCGGCACCGCAAGGTACACGGACATGCTGCGATCTTAAAAGATGCGCAGCACGTCCGGAATTGCAGGGCCGTCGGGTGCGTGTTACCACGCATAGTGGAGACGGGATTTCATAAAATCCCCTCCACTATGCTGTAACATCTGGACACTGCGTGTTTGACGCTGCGGCTTTGCGCAGCGTCAAACACGCAGCGTTTCCTGAATGTGGACACATACCCTAATTGTTCCACTCCTGGTTTTGGCTTACAAATACTGATGAAAAATACTGACCAAATACTGCTAGTGTGACACAGTCCATAAGATGTGGAAAATCTGCAGCAGAAAAAAAGCACATGCGTTTTTAGTGCGTTTCCACAGCAGAAATGCATCAAAAGCACATGTAATCTGCACTTAAGTATATCAAGTTTTATCAAAGCAAAAAAAAAACAGAAAGTATCAAAAACAAAGCAGCTTTATTTAAAGCATGACACACCAAACAAAGACGCAGTCAAAAACGCAATAAGAACGCACACAAAAATGCAATGAAAAAATGCAAGTAACCTAATTTACATAATAGGTGCAGAAATTCTGCAACAACAAAAAAGCACCATAAGCTCATTGTGGGAATGTAGCCTAAGGAATCAAGTAATGCATCATTTCCCCTGTGGCGGCGATGCAAGGCAATTGAACACTTTAAGGCCACGTTCACACATTCAGTATTTGGTCAGTATTTTACCTCAGTATTTGTAAATCAAAACCAGGAGTGGAACAATCAGAGGAAAAGTATAATAGAAACATATGCACCACTTCTGCATTTATCACCCACTCCTGGTTTTGGCTTACATACTGAGGTAAAAATCTCACCAAATACTGAATGTGTGAACGTGGCCTTACAGCTAGATGCCCATGTTTTAATTTTAAAGATATACAACTGTGATATAGTCATGGTGCTAGAAGAAGTAAAAATGGACCGGTCATATGGAGCGCAAGCGACACAGTTCAGCTGGTATTAAAAAGTCTTCATTTAATATTTCCACAACGCGTTTCAACGGAATAGTTCCGTCTTCTTCAGGTGGCAGTTATACATAGAGTAGGACAGGGGAGGTATATAAAGGAAGAGCAGCCTATTCTGACTGTTCACAATAGTCATGGTGCTAGGCAGAAAAGTCTGTGTAAGTAAAATTGTTTTACTGGGAAGGTAAGAGTTATGTTTACACAGGTTCAGGCTCTATGTAAAAAGTATTAAGAATATAGAGCTTGGCGTAATATTGGCTGATGATTAATGGTGACACAATAGGAGATATCTGTGTTCCCACCTCACGTTTTGTGTACATGTGACAGCTTCTGCCTTTCTCAGGCTATGGAAACGTCTATGAGTTTACTATAGAAGCCAGTGGCGTACGGTATATGTCTGCGCCTATTTCACCGGCATCCAACTTGATAAAAGCTGGAATGCATATCAAGAATATTAGCCATAATCTGGCGCTTTCTCAGACAGATGTTGTATTCATTAATCTTTATTTTGCCCTGAGCCATCATGATTTCACCACTTATTCTTCCATAGCTTTAGAATCAGTTTCCTTAGAGAAGACAGCTTCGGTCAAGGGGAATTTACACAACCATCATACATCAAACAGCTACACTGCCTTCATCTAGTTGTAGACAACGAAGCAAAGATGTTTTCCTTAAGTACAGATGCTCGTTCCTCCACAAAACAGAACCACAGTCTTTGACTATTTAAAGGGGCAGCATTGCCTTAAATGTAAGGAAACTGGGGGCAGTGACACTAAAAACATTTGTGTAGAACACACAACTCTCTGTTAAATGTATACATATATGTATATTTATTTATGTATATATATATACATACACATATATTTAAAGAAAAGAGTTTATATGCAATTAAAGAACAAGTGCCATTTAAATAAATATATATATATATATATATATATATATATATATATACTGTGTGTGTATATATATATATATCACACACACACATTTAAATAACACTTGTCCTTTAAATGCATTTTTCATATTGCTGCAGCATTAATTATGCATATACATACTGTATCTACAGTGTATGTATATACTTATATATATTATAAGAGATGAGAGGTGTTAGAAGCTTGTTGATGGTTATATGATGCGATTGATTGCAGTTACTTATTCCAAAGGGTGCACAACCAAATATTAAGTTGAGGGTGCCAACCCTCTTTTTGAGGTTTTGTGTAAAATTATGTCCAATTTGCCTTTTTTTCTTTGTGTTTTTGTGCTGTTCCAACACACACAAAGGAAATAGACGTGTATAACAAAACATGTGTAATTGCAATAACTTTCTGGGAGATAAACTTTTCAAGGGTGTCAACTAGTGATGAGCGAGTATACTCGTTGCTCGGGTGACCTCCATCATGGCAGCTGAATGATTTACAGCTAGTAGCCAGGCTGAGTACATGTGGGGGTTGCCTGGTTGCTAGGGAATCCCCACATGTAATCAAGCAGGCTAGTAGCTGTAAATCATTCAGCTGCCACAATGAAAACTAAATCTCCGAGCAGTCATAAATACTCGGAGGTCACCCGAGCGTGTTCAGGAAAACCCGAGCAACGAGTATACTCGCTCATCACTAGTGTCAACCATTCCGGCCATGACTGTGTGTGTGTGCGTGTGTGTGCGTGTGTGTGCGTGTGTGTGTAAGGAGGAAGACCGGGCTGCGGGTACCTGTATTGAGCCGGGTCAGGAACTGTCAAGGCTGCGCCCTATGTTGCCCAGGGGAAGGAATAGGGGACTGATCAGGTCACATGACCTGGGAAGAGGGGGCATGTTTAAGCCAGAAACAGAGCAAAAAGCACGCAAAGTGACAGTTTGGACAGAGCAAAAAGAGCGCGAAGGGACAGTTAGTTTCCGGTCGACAGCGCGGGCAGAAGCTGGTGGGCGGCGCACTCCGCAGGGTGACAGACAGCGCGGAGACGAACGATGGCCGACATCTCCTGAGTGCTTGAGTGGGACAGTGAGTGCCTAAGACTGCGCGTGTGGAGAGAAGCATGTGCTGGTTACAGGACATTGAAGTGCAGTTCCCTTTGCTAGCACGCATCACCCCACAGTCGGTACAGAGGATTCTGCATCTTTTCCCGCTGGAGGGCGTAGTGAGTGAGGACCTGCGCCGCGAGCAGTGACAGGTCGCACAACAGAGATAAGGGCCGCAGAGCACAGATCCAGGACGGCTGCATGAGAGACTTACAGCGTAAGAGACTTTCTGGTATCAGGGGACGCGCAGAGCAGAACGTGCAGGGCAGAGCAGCCATTCAGGTGTCATCTGGCACACAGAGGAGCGTACACCGTGCAGAGCAGCCATTCAGTTAACAGCAGCTGCTCAGAGAGACACGTGCCACGTGGAACCTTGCAGAGAGCTTTACTCTTTTGCTCCGCAGTTAAATGGAGTAGGGGCTCAGCGGGCAAAACCGGTGACTGCCCGCTGGCGCAAGAAGCGAGACCGTGTGTTAGGCGGTGAACCTTTTAAGACGCAGTGTCGGACTCTGCCGGCATTACATGCTTCATCAGACCACCAGCGACTAAAGGACAGCGGAGTCACGATAAGTTGCATTTGATAGCAAGACTGTTGTGTGGTATCGCAATTACACTGTTTTTTTCACCTGTTTTTTTCCCCTTCCTGTTATATTCCCTGTTGTCTCCTTGCGAGGAGTTTATTACTGTTAATTAAACCACACCCTGGTTAACCCCAGCTTTGTGTGTCTCTGCATTACTGCATCCGTTTTAACCTGCTTACGTGTGTGTATATTTATATGCTGGACATATAGAGGTATATCGCTATCAGACTATGCATATTATAGGACGGTGTTACTGTTTGTCCAACTGAATACTGACATAAGAAATAGAAGACGCAGTTGTAGTTGAGTTCAATTTGTCAGTCAATGAGATATTGTGGTGGGATTAGGGCAGGGCTATAATAAGTGTGTCGGGCACCACCCATTCGCTCTAAGTTGCAGGGGTGGTACTGGACACGTTACCCCGAGGCCTTCTCTGAATGACACTGGAAAAGGTACCAGGATATTAAATAAGCAAAACTACCCCAAGGACAGTGTACCAAGGAATATTTAACTCTTTAGGCTGCATAGGGAAAGTACGGTAATATTATGGTATATTTACACAGTTTTTTGATCATGGAAAAATCAGACATGAAAGCAACATTAAAAAAACAACTTTTTATGTGTGGTTTTCTGTGTAGGACATTTTTATTCTCTTTCCATTTTAATGACAAAATAAGTAGATTTTCTGCACAAAAAAGTCACCAAGAATTGACGAGACATGCTTTTTTTCACCGATTAACACACATTAAAAAAAATGGAAAACTTTCTGCAAATGGATCAGTAAGAAAGCACCAACATTCTCACAGTAAAACTCAATGTGAACATACTCTTAAGACCTTCAAAGATAATGTCCTAGATTATCTATATTAAAAGGGACAAAAAAATAAAAAAAGAGAATGAGTTGTGCAGAATGTGAAGTTCACAGACACAGTTTTGAACACTCAGTTATGCTACTTTAGTAGGAATAAGACAAGGTTCAGATTGCCATATTAACCCCTTCACGCCGCAACCATTTTTCGTGTTCCTGTTTTTCACTCCCCTTCTCCCCAGAGCCATAACTTTTTTTTTGTTCTGTCAATATGGCCATTTGAGGGCTTGGTTTTTGCAGGACGAATTGTACTTTTGAATGACACCATTGATTTTACCATATCTTATAATCCTGGAAAACGGGAAACAAATTCCAAGTGTGGTGAAATTGCAAAACACAGTACAATTCCACAACTTTTTTTTTTTTTCCATGTTCACCAAATGCTAAAACTGCCATTATGATTCTCCAGGTCATTATGAGGTCATAGATACTAAACATGTATAAGTTCTTTTTTATTTAAGTGGTAAAAAAAATCCAAAGTTTGTTAAAAAAACAATTGTCCTAGTTATTCTTTTCTTTTTGTTGTATCTTTGTGATTGGAAATTATTTAACCTTTCAATAAAAATTGAATTTTGAAAAAAAAAATAATAATTGCGTCATTTTCCGAGACCCTTCTCTATTTTTTGTGATCTGGGGCCGGCTGAGGTCTTATTTTTTTGCATGCCAAGCTGACATTTTTATTGATACCATTTTGGTGTAGATAAGATTTTGATCACCTGTTATTGCATTTTAATAAAATGTTGCAGCGACAAAAAAAAACGCATTTCTGGCGTTTTGACTTCTTTTCTCGTTACACCATTTGCTAACTGGATTAATTCATTTTATATATTGATAGATCGGTCAATTCTGAACGTGGCGATACCAATCATGTGTACTTTTTTTTTTCTTAAGTTTTATTTTCAATGGGGCGAATGGGGGGGGGTGATTTCAACTTTCAGATTTTTTTATTTCTTTTTAAAACTTTTTTTACTTTACACTTGCTTCTATAGTCTCCATGGGAGACTACAAGCTGCGATCATCGATCACTTGTGCTATACAGAGCAGGGCTTTGGCTGCTGGGTGGCAGTCCGGCTATGACAACCACAGAGGTCTGCTGCAAACCCCATATCGTCATGCCAACCCATCAGCAACCTACAGTCATGTGACATGGGTGCCGATGGGCAGGATTCCAATGCAATCGTGTTAAATGCAGAGATTTTTTATTTTCACGACTCAACGTTATAAAATTCTGTAAAACACTTGCAGGTTCAAGGTGCTCACCAAACAGCTAGATAAATTCCTTGAGGGGTGTAGTTTCCAAAATTGGGTCACTTGTGGGGGGGTTTCCACTGTTTAGGCATGTCAGGGGCTCTGCAAACATAACATGACGTCCGGAATCTATTCCAATCAGTTTTGCGCTGCAAAAGTCAAATGGTGTTCCTTCCCTATAGGGTATTGGCATACTCAGGTGAATTTGCACACAAAAAATTGTATTGTCCATTTTTCCTGTTACCCTTTTTAAAATGTTAAATTTGGGGCAAAAGCAACAATTGTGTGGGAAAAAGTAAAACTTTTCATTTTTTCCCTTCTAAATTGCTTTAATTACTGTGAAACACCTGAAAGGATAATAAACTTATTGAATTTGGTTTCGAGCACATTGAGAGGCGCAGTTTTTAAAATGCTGTCACTTTTGGGTGTTTTCTGCCACATAGGCCCTCAAAGCCACTTCAAATGAGATGTGGTGTCTATAAAAATTGGCTTTGTAAATTTTATTGAAAAAAAAACAAGAAATTGATGATCAACTTTTAACCTTTGTAACTTCCTAATAAAAAAAGTAAAATTGTGCTGATGTAAAGTAGACATGTGGTAAATGATGTTTATTAACTATTTTGTGTGATATGACCCTCTAGTTTAAAAGCATAAAAGTTAAAAGTATAAAAATTGTGAAATTTTTATCATTTTTGCCAAAATTCCGCTAGTTTCACAAATAAACACAAAGAATATTGACCTAAGTTTACCACTAACATAAAGTATAATGTGTGAAGAAAAAAAATCTCAGAATCAATGGGGTACGCTGAAGAGTTCCAGAGTTGTTACCACATAAATTGACACTGGTCAAAATAAGTAATTCAATTAAAAAAAACTGGTAAAATAAATAAACAAACAAATAAATAAATAAATAAAAAGCCGATGGAAATCCAAATTATTGTTACTAGCACATCTCTGATAAAAAAAAAAACAAGTTTGATATATAAAAGTAATTGTTACAGAAAGGGGAACATATTTTAACATGTATTTTAATACATAGTAAAACAGAGGTAATTACCCAGTGGTAATAAAAAAATATGCTAAAATCAGACATGTATTTCCTTTATTTCCCACCAATATCGGAAAGATTATCAAAAAAGTGAGTATGAAAACAACTTTAAAATAAGCTCCAAGTATCACAAAAAAAAAGATGAAAAAATAATTTGAGTATCTGCGCAAAAAAATTATTTTACAGCTTGTAAAAAATGGCTTGGTGGATAACTGGTTAAGCTATAAGTACGTTCAATATCGCAAATACATCTGAAAGTAAAGGAGGGGGTTAACAGTCAGGCAGTTGATTTTTCATGCTACTTGCAGCAAATCTCCTGGAATCTATGACCAATAAACCAAGATAACTGGTAACAATGATGCTGCTGTTTCACCTTGTTAAATAGAATTGATTCGGAATTCTTAAAGTTGACCTTTTTGAGACAAACTATCCGGAGGGTGTTTGTAAAATGGTAGAATAGTTACAATATTGGCCATAAAGAAAACTTGCATCACAAGTGACATATGAAATGATGCACTAGTGTGTAGGCGTCTCCAGCCTATATACACTTTCAGTTGTGTTTGTTTTCTTATCTCATTTTTTATGTTGTACCTTTCACTAACAATTCATAGGAAGGTTCATGCAGAACATTTTAATGTTTTATTCAGATGTTTTCATATTTTTTTTCTCTTCTTTTAGACATCAAAACCAAAAAACATCCATGCAACAATCCCAGAACTTTTTACACTGTTTTCTATGTATTTTAATTATGAAATATTTTGTAAGTTTTAAAGCATTTTTAAATTATATCTAATACATTTTTTTATTTTTTTTCTCTAGAAAAATGCTGGTTTCACAAAAAAAAGTAAAATGTTTAACAATTTTTTTTTTTGTTCTGCAATTTATATGCCTACCAGCAAGATGTTAGTTGAAAGTCTAGAGTAAAATATCTGAATATTTTGATTTGTGGCATTTTGTGACCAGTGTCTTTCTGTCAATAACATTATAGGCTTGACAGGTATGGCATTTTTTTAGACAGTTTTTTTTGTTAAGATGCCTGGAAAACAAATTGCGTTTAAAACACTAGAAAAACACATTTAAACAGATTCACTAATCCGATCTAATATTTATAGTAAAAGTATATACAGTATGTAGACAGTCTGAACATCTGTTAAATGTACCACAGTGGATAATCCTAATTCTCACATTTTTTAACTTCTTTGTAAAAGTTAAATATACTGTATCCGCTTCGCTTTGGCTTAAAGAAACAAACCAAAAAAAAAAAAGAAGAAAAACTGTGTAACCATTGCCTTCTAAAGTATAAAGGGTTGTTAATAATAATTTAATGTCAATAAGATATCAAATTAGAAAGACAGCCTCTTATCTTATATATGGTACATTGTAACAATACTGTATTGTTTTTATTTTATTTCCATGACATTATGTTATATATTGTTAGTGATGCCACTTATGGGTAAATATACCATTTAATGGGAGTAATGACAATATTATCCCGTGGTGCCTTGATGAAGTGTTACAGACCTTTTGTCAGTTCTTCATCTACAATATCTAGCTCAGCACAGATGCTGCCTTTCCTGTAGTTATGTCCTCAGAATAGCCCACTTATTGATTTCTGGATTTGCAATAGCTACCACCTTGATGCTGAATCTTGCTTTAGCTTCTTACAGATGTCTACTACTGTGATATTGGTTAAACTACACTCTCGATTGGTTATCAATATCAAATTGCTGGGGGTCCGAATCAAGTAAATAATATCTGACCTGCAATTCTTGGCAATAGCTAGTAAAAAAAAAAGTAAAGCGTAGTGCTGTTCTGCTCCATCAACTGTTTTGATCTGACCACCGATGGACCTCAAAGAAACCCTTTAAGGCCACATTCACACGATCAGTATGTGGTCAGTATTTTACATCAGTATTTGTAAGTCAAAACCATGAGTGGGTGATAAATACAGAAGTGGTGACGTGTTTCTATTAGGCCGGCGTCACACTCAGCGTATGTAAATACGGTCCGTTTATGACGGCCGTAATACGCAGAAATGTTCCCAAAATAGTGATCCGTATATCATCCGTAGGCAGGGTGTGGCAGCGTATTTTGCGCATGGCATCCTCCGTATGTAATCCGTATGGCATCCGTACTGCGATATTTTCTCGCAGGCTTGCAAAACCGACATCTAATGGATTTATGTGCTCAAATGTTCGTTAAAACATATATGCAGTATGTATATATATATATATATATATGTGTCATTGAGACACACACATATATATATATATATATATATATATATATATATATATATATATATATATATATATATATATATACAGTATACTGTATTTATATTTAATTCAGCGCGAGATATGTGAAAAGCCGGTAATTCAATTGCCGACTTTTCATTTCTCCTGCCTAAACCCGACATGATATGAGACATGGTTTACATACAGTAAACCATCTCATATCCCCCTTTTTTTTGCATATTCCACACTACTAATGTTAGTAGTGTGTATGTGCAAAATTTGGGCGCTGTAGCTTGTAAAATAAAGGGTTAAATGGCGGAAAAAATTGGCGTGGGCTCCCGTGCAATTTTCTCCGCCAGAGTGGTAAAGCCAGTGACTGAGGACAGATATTAATAGCCTAGAGAGGGTCCATGGTTATTGGCCCCCCCGGCTACAAACATCTGCGCCCAGCCACCCCAGAAAAGGCACATCTGGAAGATGCGCCTATTCTGGCACTTGGCCACTCTTTTCCCACTCCCGTGTAGCGGTGGGATATGGGGTAATGAAGGGTTAATGTCACCTTGCTATTGTAAGGTGACATTAAGCCAGATTAATAATGGAGAGGCGTCAATTATGACACCTATCCATTATTAATCCAATAGTACGAAATGGATAATAAAACACACACACATTATTTAAAAGTATTTTAATGAAATAAAGACACAGGGTGTTGTAATATTTTATTATACTGGTAATCCACCTGAAGACCCTTGTTCTGTAACAAAGGAAAAATTAAAAAACAACAATATCTCATACCTTCCGTCGCTCAGGTCAAGTCCCACAAAGTAAATCCATCTGAAGAGGTTAAATCATTTAACAGCCAGGAGCTCTGCTAAAGCAGTGCTCGTGCCTGTAAAACCCCCGGGGAATGAATGGAAAGCGGGGTGACCTGTAGTTACCTTGAGTCGCGGTGAGGCGCCCTCTGCTGGATGTCCTCTTATGAACTCGAGTGTGGGAACTTTTCCAAGGCTCCAGTTCATGAGGACATCCAGCAGAGGGCGCCTCACCGCAACTCAAGGTAACTACAGGTCATTCCCCTGCAATCCATTCATTCCCAGGGGTTTTACAAGCACGAGCACTGCTTTAGGCCGGTTTCACACGTCAGTGGCTCCGGTACATGAGGTGACAGTTTCCTCACGTACCGGAGACACTGACACACGTAGACCCATAAAAATCAATGCATCTGTTCAGATGTCATTGATTTTTTGCAGACCGTGTCTCCGTGTGCCAAACACGGAGACATGTCAGTGTTCGTGGGAGCGCACGTTTTACACGGACCCAATAGAGTCAATGGGTCCGCGTAAAACACGGACCTCACACGGACATTCTCCGTCTGGGGTCCGTGTGCGTGCAGGAGACAGCGCTACAGTAAGCGCTGTCCCCCCCACATGGTGCTGAAGCCGGTATTCATATCTTCTCTCCAGCAGCGTTTGCTGTTGAGAAAATATGAAGAATAGTGTTAAAAATAAAGATCCATGTGTCCGCCGCCCCCCCACCCCCTGTGCGCCCCCCCCCCCCCCCGCTGGTCAGAAAATACTTACCCGCTCCCTCGCTCCTTCCTGGTCTGGCCGCGCCTCCTACTGTATGCGGTCACGTGGGGCCGATCATTTACAATCATGAATAGTCGGCTCCGCCCCTATGGGAGGTGGAGCCACATATTCATGACTGTAAATGATCGGCCCCACGTGACCGCATGCAGGAGAAGCCGCGGCCAGACCAGGAAGCAGCGAGGGAGGCGGGTAAGTATTTTCTGACCAGCGGGGGGGCGCACAGGGGGTGGGGGGGCAGCGGACACATGGATCTTTATTTTAAACACTATTCTTCATATTTTCTCTGCAGCAAACGCTACTGCAGAGAGGATATGAATCGCAGCTTCAGCACCATGCAGAGTGGGTACTACACGCTCCGTGTGGTACCCACTCGCCATACGGGCGGCACACGTGTGCCGCACGTATGGCCTCCGTGAGTTCCCAGGCACACGGACACGGATAACTCCGGTACCGATTTATTCCGGTACCGGAATTATCTGGACGTGTGGGACAGCCCTTAGCAGAGCTCCTGGCTGTAAAATGATTTAACCCCTTCAGATGGATTTACTTCGTGGGACTTGATCTGAGCGACGGAAGGTATGAGATATTGTTTTTTTTTAATTTTTCCTTTGTTACAGAACGAGGGTCTTCAGGTGAATTACCAGTATAATAAAATATTACAACACCCTGTGTCTTTATTTCATTAAAATACTTTTAAATAATGTGTGTGTTTTATTAACCATTTCGTACTATTGAATTAATAATGGATAGGTGTCATAATTGACGCCTCTCCATTATTAATCTGGCTTAATGTCACCTTACAATAGCAAGGTGACATTAACCCTTCATTACCCCATATCCCACCGCTACACGGGAGTGGGAAGAGAGAGGCCAAGTGCCAGAATAGGTGCATCTTCCAGATGTGCCTTTTCTGGGGTGGCTGGGGTCAGATGTTTGTAGCCAGGGGGGGCAATAACCATGGACCCTCTCCTGGCTATTAATATCTGCCTTCAGTCACTGGCTTTACCACTCTGGCGGAGAAAATTGCACGGGAGCCCACGCCAATTTTTTCCGCGATTTAACCCTTTATTTTACAAGCTACAGCGCCCAAATTTTGCACATACACACTACTAACATTAGTAGTGTGGAATATGCAAAAAAAAAAGGGATATGAGATGGTTTACTGTATGTAAACCATGTCTCATATCCTGTCGGGTTTGTGAAGGAGAAATGAAAAGCCGGCAATTGAATTACCGGCTTTTCTATAGAACACTGCTGCGTATTTCTCGCAAGTCACACTGCTGGTCCGTATGGAATCCGTATTTTTTTTGCCACCATAGACTTTCATTGGCGATTTTTTTGCGCAATACGGTGACAAACGCAGCATGCTGCTATTTTCTACGGCCGTAGAAGACCATATAATACGGATACGTAAAATACGGCTGATAGGAGCTGGGACATAGAGAATCATTGGGCCGTGTGTTATGCGTATTTTACGGGTGTATTTTCTGCGCTCATACGTCCGTAAAACTCGCCAGTGTGACGCCAGCCTTAGGCTGCTGTCACACTATCAGTATTTGGTCAGTATTTTACATTAGTATTTTTAAGCCAAAACCAGGAGTGGAACAAATAGAGGAAAAGTATAATAGAAACATATGCACCACTTCTGTATTTATCACCCACTCCTGGTTTTGGCTTACAAATACTGATGTAAAATACTGACCAAATACTGAACACGTGAATATGTTTTTTGGCCATTTCCAGTGCACTCCAGCTATAGTATTAGGGTATGTGTCCACGGTCAGTAAACGCTGCTTGTTTGACGCTGCGCAGAGCTGCAGCGTCAAACACGCAGCGTCCAGATGTTCCAGCATAGTGGAGGGGATTTTATGAAATCCCGTGTCCACTATGCGTGGAAACCCGCATCCAACTTCCCTGCGACTCCGGACATGCTGCGCGTCTTTTCAGATCGCAGCATGTCCGTGCTACCTGCGGCGACGCTGCGTCGCCGCGAGTAATATCACAGGGCGCTATGCGAGGGTGCGATGATCCCGGATGTGTACAGTTAACACATCCGGCATCATCGCGTCCCAGAAAGGGGGCGGGGCTTAGCGCCGAGCAGCTTCGCCGCTCCGGCGATACCGCCGGCCATCCTGACCGTGGACACGTACCCTTACAGCCACAAGACCTGATTTATGTAAAAGGAGGGCACCACCACAATTTAAAAAGGATCACCTGTGTTATGCCCAATTTAGAATCCTGAAGCCCACAGAGAAGAGAGAGGCATAAAATATCACAAGGATCACTCAGAAGAATATATAAAAAGAATTACTCTTTATTGACATACACAACACTACAATACTAAAACAATAAAAACCAGAAAACCACACGCACATATATGCCCATGATGGGGTAATAAACCCTGTCCTACTCCTTTTATCCCTGGTATAGTGTGCATCTGAAGCACCACAAGCTAGTTGAGTAAATGTTTCAAATAAATACAATCAGACAAGGTAAAGTGAGCTACAAGCCCACACAATCCAGACCATTAATATAATACACAATCAATTATATATGTATTGATGTCTAATGCCCCACGTGAAGAGACTGCGTAAAGACCAAGGCCCGCTGATCTAGCTCCATAGAGATTCTAAAATATAGGGGGGAGACAAAGGGGGGAACCCCCATGATGGAAGATGGTGGTGAAGGAATGAGTAAACAAGGGGATAACACCCTATAATGATCACTCACTATAGGGTACAGGCAGCTCAATAATACCTGACGGTTCAGGATGGGTTAACAGCCCATACAAAAATGATACTACCTGTACCCCAGGGATGCGCAAGGATGCGGCTGGTGCAGCTGTTTTCAATTAAACTTTACAGTGGTTATCCAACATATCAATTAAAAAAAAACCTCCAAATTTAAGAGAAAAAAACAGGAGACACATTGGATTTAGTCAGTGCGGCACACATGACAAATTAGTGACAGAAGCGGTCACACGCCATACTGTCTGCTCAGTGGTGGGAGCCATGATGCTCATAGTACAGCATGGAACAGCTGCAGCTGTTGATTGCCTGCAGTGGTCATTTGCTGGCTGTATGTAAACAAACACCGAAAAAAGAGGAATGGTGTGCACTCTGGTCGAAAGCTAAGGAGGTGCTGGTAGATCAGACCGTGTGGTCAAGTCAATAGTAGAGGAGAAAATACCGCACACTCAAAATTTGATATGATGCAAAAAGGTAAATGCCAAATTTATTAACACAAAAAAGAGGTCAACAATTGCCACTGTATTGGTTTTGTAGTAAGGAAACCCGTAGTAAGGAAACCCGACGTTTCGACCCTCCCGGGTCTTATTCATGGGGTTACTTCACTCTTTTGTTATTCATACATGGGAGTGGCAGTGTTGGTAGGCAAGAAAAAGGTCCTTTAAGGTCTAACCTTGTGAGACTAATAATCACTCCTATACAATAGGCCAGGGAGTTCTGTAAGGGGTAAGCTGCAGCAAGGTAGGGACACCTTAAAATGGGTCCGTGAGCAGCTCCTTTGTCATGTATAGAGGGGTCCTGTGTAGAATGAATAGCAGCCTGTAAGGCTGACCTGCTTTGTGAAGCGTCTGTGGCATAGCGGCGTGCAGTCCTGGAGAATAATATGTAAATATACATATATGTGTGTGTTATCCTTTTGAAGAGGGTTATATTTTGGAGCATACTCATGACTACAGTAAGCAAAAAAATATTAAATTGATGGCATACTCTGTTTAGGTGTTTTTCTGACAGTAACATGTTCTACACATACTGTACGTCATATATATGTTTACAAAAACTGCAGAATTTGAGTCCTCCAATGTTATAAGGGAACATGTTCCAGACTGTTCACAGGGAGTGTTTGTGTGGAGCCATAAGAGGCGGCGGCGGAGTGACACGGCGCACTTGCAGTAATGGGATTATCAATTATTCCCTTGTTTACATCATTTTCTTTTTATTCTTCTTGGTGTCATCAGTGCAGCAGCCAGGTACGGGCACGCACCGGCAACCAGCGGCAAGTTGGCAACATCACAAGGCATCTAAATAATGACTTTAGCTACAGCTGCATCTGCAGCGCCCCAGAGTCCTGGTCATTGCAGTACTGATGCTCCGCCACTAAGGGGAGTGATGGTACGTCTGAATGGCACTGAAGGAGTTCACCTGACCAGGTATCACAGACACCAATACACTTCATAGTCTGGCCTCCAGGGGGAGCTAAGGGTGCTATGTATTAGGCCACTCCTCACAATTTGGTAAAACTGGGGGTTGGATAGAAAGTTAGTGAGAAGCTGACTGGGTTGGAACCAGGCAACATCCTGTGGCAGAGGGTGTTGCAGGGGAAGATTCAGGGGGGTCCCTGTCAGGAGTGGGATCCTGACAGAGGCCTAGCGAACAGGAAAGAACGTTAAGGAACCGCGCCTGCACTACATCGCGGCGGTATCTCAAGAAAGGACAAGAAGCGAGGTTTATTGTGGAGAGTGAAAAACGAGATCAAAGCAAAAAGGAGATAACACCAGTAGGAGTCGTGCTGTAAGATCGAGGCAACATCCTATTGAGGCGCGTAGCCGGTGGCCGGAACGCCAAGGAAGTATTAAGTTCCAAGCATTACTTCAAACCAACGGCAGGACAGTTAATTATAGGTTGGCTGTCTCACCTAAATCACCTAAGCAGACATAGGGGGCAACTGTGGGAGAGGGGCGTCACTAGGGTCCCGGAAGAACTCCAGGCCTACCTGTCATACGGGTGCGTCCTATCCATATCATCTGGGGGACGGAGAAGAACATCAGAATAGACATAAGTTGTGGGAAAGAACATCAGAAACAGACACAACAGTTGTGAGGACTATCTCATGGTGCTCAGCAGGGAAGGACTACAACACACAGGCGCTAGAAGGTAGGCACAGATTTCCACCTGCAAAGGGAACTCTGGAGGTGCCATCAGACCAGCCGGTCTCAGACAGCCCTGTTAACCGTACTCTGGATTGAGGACCTTGAAGCCTTCAGTAAAGAGGTAAAGAGACTGCAACCCTGTGTCCTCATTATTCATCGTGACCTGCACCACGCACCACCATCATCACATCTTTCATTGGACGCCCCTTAGCAGGGTCACGGACCGGGTCTAGCCACCGTGACAACCCCAGAACTGAGACCGAGAGGCCCGGTACCGAGTACCCCGCGGCCCTGCATCTGGGGGCGCTCCAAACTTGGCGTCACAAACAGGATCTACTTAAGCCTGAAGAATCAGGTCATGTGTGCCTTAGAACTGTGATTTATTGTGTTTGAACTGTGACTTATTGCAAAGACTGTGGATTGCCGCTAACAGTTCCCGCCAAAACCGCCGCCATTGCAGCGCTAAGGGGAGCGCAGGAGAAGAAGAAGGGCGTGGAAGTGGGCGTAGACAAGCTGAAGAGCGCGAAAGACAATGGCCGCCCAGTCTAAATATTATTGCACCGTGAGGACGTGTCCGTCAGCAGCCGAGATCCGCCTCCTGATTCTCA
Organism: Ranitomeya variabilis; assembly: GCF_051348905.1. Lineage (NCBI taxonomy): Eukaryota > Metazoa > Chordata > Amphibia > Anura > Dendrobatidae > Ranitomeya > Ranitomeya variabilis. The sequence goes on from NC_135233.1 coordinate 984,690,851, forward strand.
ATGGTGGGCGGAGGCAGAGAAAACGAAACCGCCCACGAAGGAGAGAGCGGGAAAGAGACCAGGAAGTGACCCATGTGGAGGATGAGATGGCTGACCGCTCGGACTCAGAATGTGGGGTTGAAGTGGAGAACTCCCCCAACTACCCGGAGGAGCGTAGCAGCCCCGTCTCTACAGCCGATGCGAATCTCCTGCAACTCGAGATGGAGGACCTGATTGAACAACTTCTCCAGCTGCGGTTGGAGGCCAAGACTGCATCCCAGTGAACGCCAGCGGAGGCTCCCCTGACCTCGGTCCCTGCACCACTGCTCGGATTGCTGCCGACGTCTCCACCAATGTCCCCACCAGCAGAGCCAGCAGCGCGGGAGGACGTTGCACCGGCCGGTAAGCTCGCCGACCCTGCCCCATTAGCAGAAGACCTGCTGATAGGCCCAGTTGCAGCGCCACCTCCACCTGGGACCCACTGACTCCAGCGCCTCCTTCCCTGGGACCAGGCCACCGGCATGGAGCACCTTTTAAAGGCCCCGATCATACCAGTCACCCTGCTGGGCGCAGTTTATGCCGAGCGCACGGTGTGCCGCTGGGTGAACCCCGAGTCTGACTTTATGGGGTTCCCCGGGGTGGCGACCCAGGAAGGGGAGATGGTGCAGGCCCTCAGCTGGGAGGAATACCAGGCCCAGCTAGAACAGCAGTGGAAAAAGAGAAGGCGTACCAGGCCGGGCTGGAGGTCCATCATCAGAAAGACTTGGCAGTGAAGGACCGGGCCCGCAAGGACCCCAGCGCTCATCAGGCCCTGCGCAGGCAGGGCATCGTCATCGCCTTTAAGCTCCGTGGGGGCTGGGGCTTTATCAAAGAACCGGACTTGTACGCCGAAGTGTTTGTTAACCGGAGGGATGTCGAGTCGCACCTGAGGGAGGGTCATCCGGACCGGGACCTCTACCCGGGGGACCAAGTTACCTACACCCGGCACTTTGGGGAGAAGGGGTGGTTCACTTTGAATGTCCACAAGAGGCGAGACCCCGTGACACCCCCAACCAAGGTGCCAGCAAAACAGCCCCCTGTGGTGAAGACGCCCTCCTGTGACTGATCCACGGTTACTACGAAGACCACGGTGGTTACTCCCACCTGCACCGTGGTAAAGACCACAACCTGCACCGTTGCTACCACCACCACTGTGGTGGCCGGAAGCCTGGCCGCAGTGGTAGCTCGTGCCCAAGTTGGCATCGGAACCAAAACGGTGGCCACCCAGACCCCTGTCTGGGGCGAGGAGGCCACCCCCTGATCAGTAAGGATGAAGCCCTAAAGCTCTGCGTATTGTAAATAGATAACTGTTTGTCTTTTTGTGTTTTTCTGCTGCTATAACCCGACCAGGGTTATCTCTTAAAGGGATCCCTTAGTTGACCCGGGATCCCTATTTTGCCTTTTTGTTTTGTTTACCACTGTTTTAAAGACTACCGAATCATGGATGGTGAATGGTTCACAAACTGCTCTTTAAATAGTTCGCACCCTCTTAAGGGTGCCCTCTACTGGTTTTACAAGAGAGAGAACTCTTTGCGAAGAAAAAATGTTCCTGGAAACAGCATCGGAGTTCCTGCCTTACACGGACTTGCAACATGAGTAGTTGCACTACCTCCAAGAGACTTGGTTCCCTCTTAAAGGGAATGTTCACCAGTGGTATTCAATATATAACATTGCCTTAAAGAAGAATAAATAGAAATGTTTTACATAGAAAAGTTATATGTAGCTAGATAGTTAATTATATAAAATGTTTAATAATGTGTTAGAGACTGAGGACAGGAAAGTGAACCCATAGGGGTTAGTGGGTGAGTCCTCTTAGGAGCCATAAAGAGATGGCTCAGTGATCCTGTACTAAGAAAGAGGCAGTAGGCCTGGGCAGATAGAGAGGCGGTCCTGCAAAAGACAAATCAGAGAATAAAAAGAAAATATTGCACTTAAAAGAGAAAAATGAAGAAAAGTTAATTTACATTTTAGAAGTTTTATCATAGGCCTTTAGTGGATTCAGCTTACACATCCTTAGAGGCAAAGTTAAATTATTGTTCAGCATTTGCACTCAGTAGAATACCCGGTTGGGTAATAGGAGTTATTTATAGTGTGTTATTTAAGATATTTAACCATGTTTGCAACGTTCAAGTGTCCTCACCTCCCATAAAGGGAAGCTCTGTTCAAATTTACTTGTTTATTGCATTTCCAAAATTTGTATGTCTTTTGCTGACATGTATTGTTGTTTTCTTCCCAGTCCGGGAGTACTGGATTTAACCGGGGGGGAGTGCAGCACCCCAGAGTCCTGGTCATTGCAGTACTGATGCTCCGCCACTAAGGGGAGTGATGGTACGTCTGAATGGCACTGAAGGAGTTCACCTGACCAGGTATCACAGACACCAATACACTTCATAGTCTGGCCTCCGGGGGGAGCTAAGGGCGCTATGTATTAGGCCACTCCTCACAATTTGTTAAAACTGGGGGTTGGATAGAAAGTTAGTGAGAAGCTGTTGTGAATTTGCTTTTTGCTCCCTCTAGTGGTTACTAGTTTTTTGACTCTGGTTTTTCTGTCATTCCTTTTATCCGCACCTGGGTCGTTAGTTAGGGGTGTTGCTATATAAGCTCCCTGGACCTTCAGTTCAATGCCTGGCAACGTAGTTATCAGAGCTAGTCTGCAGTGCTCTTGTCTACTGATCCTGGTTCCAGTTATATCAGCTAAGTCTGCCTTTTGCTTTTTGCTATTTGTTTTGGTTTTGTATTTTTGTCCAGCTTGTTCCAAAACTATATCCTGACCTTTGCTGGAAGCTCTAGGGGGGCTGGTGTTCTCCCCCCGGACCGTTAGACGGTTCGGGGGTTCTTGAATTTCCAGTGTGGATTTTGATAGGGTTTTTGTTGACCATATAAGTTACCTTTCTTTATTCTGCTATCAGTAAGCGGGCCTCTCTGTGCTAAACCTGGTTCATTTCTGTGTTTGTCATTTCCTCTTACCTCACCGTCATTATTTGTGGGGGGGCTTCTATCCAGCTTTGGGGTCCCCTTCTCTGGAGGCAAGAAAGGTCTTTGTTTTCCTCTACTAGGGGTAGCTAGATTCTCCGGCTGGCGCGTGTCATCTAGAATCAACGTAGGAATGATCCCCGGCTACTTCTAGTGTTGGCGTTAGGAGTAGATATATGGTCAACCCAGTTACCACTGCCCTATGAGCTGGATTTTTGTATTCTGCAGACTTCCACGTTCCTCTGAGACCCTCGCCATTGGGGTCATAACAGTTTGCCAGGCCAGTATTAAATGTTTAATGCATTGCAGAAGAGGGATTATAAGAAAGAAGATTCTGATTTTTTTTTTTTTTTCTTCTTCCCCTTTACCTCAGAGTGGCTATGCTTGCTGCAGACATGAATGTCCAGACCTTGATTACAAGTGTGGACCAGCTGGCTACTCGTGTGCAGGGCATACAAGACTATGTTATCAGAAATCCTAGGTCAGAACCTAAAATACCGATTCCTGAACTGTTTTCCGGAGACAGGTTTAAGTTTAGGAATTTCGTGAATAATTGTAAATTGTTTTTGTCCCTGAGACCCTGTTCATCTGGAGATTCTGCTCAGCAAGTAAAAATTGTTATTTCGTTCTTACGGGGCGACCCTCAGGATTGGGCTTTTTCGCTGGCGCCAGGAGATCCGGCATTGGCTGATCTTGATGCGTTTTTTCTGGCGCTCGGTTTACTTTATGAGGAACCCAATCTTGAGATTCAGGCAGAAAAGGCCTTGCTGGCTATGTCTCAGGGGCAGGACGAGGCTGAAGTGTATTGCCAAAAATTTCGGAAATGGTCCGTGCTGACACATTGGAACGAGTGTGCACTGGCCGCTAATTTTAGAAATGGCCTTTCTGAAGCCATTAAGAATGTTATGGTGGGTTTTCCCATTCCCACAGGTCTGAATGATACTATGGCACTGGCTATTCAAATTGACCGGCGGTTGCGGGAGCGCAAAACCGCAAATTCCCTCATGGTGTTGTCTGAACAGACACCTAATTCGGTGCAATGTGATAGAAAAACCGCAAATTCCCTCATGGTGTTGTCTGAACAGACACCTGATTTAATGCAATGTGATAGAATCCTGACTAGAAATGAGCGGAAAATTCATAGACGCCGGAATGGCTTGTGCTACTACTGTGGTGATTCTACACATGTTATCTCAGCATGCTCTAAACGTATAGCTAAGGTTGTTAGTCCTGTCACCGTTGGTAATTTGCAACCTAAATTTATTCTGTCTGTAACTTTGATTTGCTCACTGTCATCTTATCCTGTCATGGCGTTTGTAGATTCAGGTGCTGCCCTGAGTCTCATGGATCTCTCATTTGCTAAGCGCTGTGGTTTTACTCTTGAACCATTAGAAAATCCTATTCCTCTTAGGGGTATTGATGCTACACCATTGGCTGCAAATAAACCGCAGTATTGGACACAGGTTACCATGTGCATGACTCCTGAACACCGCGAGGTGATACGTTTCCTGGTTTTACATAAAATGCATGATTTGGTTGTTTTAGGGCTGCCATGGTTACAGACCCATAATCCAGTCCTGGACTGGAAGGCTATGTCAGTCTCAAGTTGGGGCTGTCGTGGTATTCATGGGGATTCCCTGCCTGTGTCTATTGCTTCTTCTACGCCTTCGGAAGTTCCGGAGTATTTGTCTGATTATCAGGACGTCTTCAGTGAGTCTGAGTCCAGTGCACTGCCTCCTCATAGGGACTGTGACTGTGCTATAGATTTGATCCCAGGCAGTAAATTTCCTAAGGGAAGACTGTTTAATCTGTCGGTACCTGAACATACCGCTATGCGTTCATATATCAAGGAGTCTCTGGAGAAAGGACATATTCGTCCGTCTTCTTCCCCTCTTGGTGCGGGATTCTTTTTTGTGGCAAAAAAGGACGGATCTTTGAGACCTTGTATTGATTATCGGCTTTTAAATAAGATCACTGTCAAATTTCAGTATCCTTTACCGCTGTTTTCTGACTTGTTTGCCCGGATTAAGGGTGCCAAGTGGTTCACCAAGATAGACCTTCGTGGTGCGTACAACCTTGTGCGCATTAAGCAAGGTGATGAATGGAAAACCGCATTCAATACGCCCGAAGGTCATTTTGAGTACTTGGTGATGCCTTTTGGTCTCTCCAATGCGCCTTCAGTTTTTCAGTCCTTTATGCATGACATTTTCCGGAAGTATCTGGATAAATTTTTGATTGTTTATCTGGATGATATTTTGGTTTTTTCTGATAATTGGGATTCGCATGTGGAGCAGGTCAGGTTGGTCTTTAAAATTTTGCGTGAAAATTCTTTGTTTGTCAAGGGCTCAAAGTGTCTCTTTGGTGTACAGAAGGTTCCCTTTTTGGGGTTCATTTTTTCCCCTTCTGCTGTGGAGATGGACCCAGTCAAGGTCCGAGCTATTCTTGATTGGACTCAGCCCTCGTCAGTTAAGAGTCTTCAGAAGTTCTTGGGCTTCGCTAACTTCTACCGTCGTTTTATCGCTAATTTTTCTAGCATTGTGAAACCTTTGACGGATATGACCAAGAAGGGCTCCGATGTAGCTAACTGGGCTCCTGCTGCCGTGGAGGCTTTCCAGGAGTTGAAACGCCGGTTTACTTCGGCGCCTGTTTTGTGCCAGCCTGACGTCTCACTTCCCTTTCAGGTTGAGGTGGATGCTTCGGAGATTGGGGCAGGGGCCGTTTTGTCGCAGAGAGGCCCTGGTTGCTCTGTTATGAAACCTTGTGCCTTTTTCTCTAGGAAGTTTTCGCCTGCCGAGCGAAATTATGATGTGGGCAATCGGGAGTTGTTGGCCATGAAATGGGCATTTGAGGAGTGGCGTCATTGGCTCGAGGGTGCTAAGCATCGTGTGGTGGTCTTGACTGATCACAAAAATCTGATGTATCTCGAGTCTGCTAAACGCCTTAATCCGAGACAGGCCCGCTGGTCATTGTTTTTCTCCCGCTTTGATTTTGTTGTCTCGTATTTACCTGGTTCAAAGAATGTGAAGGCCGATGCTCTTTCTAGGAGCTTTGTGCCTGATGCTCCTGGAGTCGCTGATCCTGTTGGTATTCTTAAAGATGGAGTTATCTTGTCAGCTATTTCTCCGGATCTGCGACGTGTGTTGCAGAGATTTCAGGCTGATAGGCCTGAGTCTTGTCCACCTGACAGACTGTTTGTCCCGGATAAGTGGACCAGCAGAGTAATTTCCGAGGTTCATTCCTCGGTGTTGGCAGGTCACCCGGGAATTTTTGGCACCAGAGATCTGGTGGCCAGGTCCTTTTGGTGGCCTTCCTTGTCAAGGGATGTGCGGTCATTTGTGCAGTCCTGTGGGACTTGTGCTCGAGCTAAGCCTTGCTGTTCTCGTGCCAGCGGTTTGCTCTTGCCCTTGCCTGTCCCGAAGAGACCTTGGACACATATCTCCATGTATTTCATTTCTGATCTTCCGCTATCTCAGGGCATGTCCGTTATCTGGGTGATATGTGATCGCTTCTCCAAGATGGTCCATTTGGTTCCTTTGCCTAAGCTGCCTTCCTCTTCCGATCTGGTTCCTGTGTTTTTCCAGAACGTGGTTCGTTTGCACGGCATCCCTGAGAATATTGTGTCTGACAGAGGATCCCAGTTCGTTTCCAGGTTCTGGCGATCCTTTTGTAGTAGGATGGGCATTGATTTGTCGTTTTCGTCTGCTTTCCATCCTCAGACTAATGGACAGACGGAGCGAACCAATCAGACTTTGGAGGCTTATTTGAGGTGTTTTGTCTCTGCTGATCAGGACGATTGGGTGACATTCTTGCCGTTGGCTGAGTTTGCCCTTAATAATCGGGCTAGTTCCGCCACCTTGGTTTCACCTTTTTTCTGCAACTCTGGTTTCCATCCTCGCTTTTCTTCGGGTCATGTGGAGCCTTCTGACTGTCCTGGGGTGGATTCTGTGGTGGATAGGTTGCAGCAGATCTGGAATCATGTGGTGGACAACTTGAAGTTGTCACAGGAGAAGGCTCAGCGCTTTGCCAACCGCCGCCGCGGTGTGGGTCCCCGACTACGCGTTGGGGATTTGGTATGGCTTTCTTCCCGCTTTGTTCCTATGAAGGTCTCCTCTCCCAAATTTAAACCTCGTTTTATTGGGCCTTACAAGATATTGGAAATCCTTAATCCTGTATCTTTTCGTCTGGATCTTCCTGTGTCGTTTGCTATTCACAATGTATTTCATAGGTCCTTGTTGCGGCGGTACATTGTGCCTGTAGTTCCTTCTGCTGAGCCTCCTGCTCCGGTGTTGGTTGAGGGCGAGTTGGAGTACGTGGTGGAGAAGATCTTGGATTCTCGCCTCTCCAGGCGGAGGCTTCAGTACCTGGTCAAGTGGAAGGGCTATGGTCAGGAGGATAATTCCTGGGTGGTCGCCTCTGATGTTCATGCGGCCGATTTAGTTCGTGCCTTTCATGCCGCTCATCCTGATCGCCCTGGTGGTCGTGGTGAGGGTTCGGTGACCCCTCACTAAGGGGGGGGTACTGTTGTGAATTTGCTTTTTGCTCCCTCTAGTGGTTACTAGTTTTTTGACTCTGGTTTTTCTGTCATTCCTTTTATCCGCACCTGGGTCGTTAGTTAGGGGTGTTGCTATATAAGCTCCCTGGACCTTCAGTTCAATGCCTGGCAACGTAGTTATCAGAGCTAGTCTGCAGTGCTCTTGTCTACTGATCCTGGTTCCAGTTATATCAGCTAAGTCTGCCTTTTGCTTTTTGCTATTTGTTTTGGTTTTGTATTTTTGTCCAGCTTGTTCCAAAACTATATCCTGACCTTTGCTGGAAGCTCTAGGGGGGCTGGTGTTCTCCCCCCGGACCGTTAGACGGTTCGGGGGTTCTTGAATTTCCAGTGTGGATTTTGATAGGGTTTTTGTTGACCATATAAGTTACCTTTCTTTATTCTGCTATCAGTAAGCGGGCCTCTCTGTGCTAAACCTGGTTCATTTCTGTGTTTGTCATTTCCTCTTACCTCACCGTCATTATTTGTGGGGGGGCTTCTATCCAGCTTTGGGGTCCCCTTCTCTGGAGGCAAGAAAGGTCTTTGTTTTCCTCTACTAGGGGTAGCTAGATTCTCCGGCTGGCGCGTGTCATCTAGAATCAACGTAGGAATGATCCCCGGCTACTTCTAGTGTTGGCGTTAGGAGTAGATATATGGTCAACCCAGTTACCACTGCCCTATGAGCTGGATTTTTGTATTCTGCAGACTTCCACGTTCCTCTGAGACCCTCGCCATTGGGGTCATAACAGAAGCTGACTGGGTTGGAACCAGGCAACATCCTGTGGCAGAGGGTGTTGCAGGGGAAGATTCAGGGGGGTCCCTGTCAGGAGTGGGATCCTGACAGAGGCCTAGCGAACAGGAAAGAACGTTAAGGAACCGCGCCTGCACTACATCGCGGCGGTATCTCAAGAAAGGACAAGAAGCGAGGTTTATTGTGGAGAGTGAAAAACGAGATCAAAGCAAAAAGGAGATAACACCAGTAGGAGTCGTGCTGTAAGATCGAGGCAACATCCTATTGAGGCGCGTAGCCGGTGGCCGGAATGCCGAGGAAGTATTAAGTTCCAAGCATTACTTCAAACCAACGGCAGGACAGTTAATTATAGGTTGGCTGTCTCACCTAAATCACCTAAGCAGACATAGGGGGCAACTGTGGGAGAGGGGCGTCACTAGGGTCCCGGAAGAACTCCAGGCCTACCCGTCATACGGGTGCGTCCTATCCATATCATCTGGGGGACGGAGAAGAACATCAGAATAGACATAAGTTGTGGGAAAGAACATCAGAAACAGACACAACAGTTGTGAGGACTATCCCATGGTGCTCAGCAGGGAAGGACTACAACACACAGGCGCTAGAAGGTAGGCACAGATTTCCACCTGCAAAGGGAACTCTGGAGGTGCCATCAGACCGTCCGGTCTCAGACAGCCCTGTTAACCGTACTCTGGATTGAGGACCTTGAAGCCTTCAGTAAAGAGGTAAAGAGACTGCAACCCTGTGTCCTCATTATTCATCGCGACCTGCACCACGCACCACCATCATCACATCTTTCATTGGACGCCCCTTAGCAGGGTCACGGACCGGGTCTAGCCACCGTGACAACCCCAGAACTGAGACCGAGAGGCCCGGTACCGAGTACCCCATGGCCCTGCGTCTGGGGGCGCTCCACATCTATTTTATGAATGCCGGTTTTTACTGCCATTACGTGGGTTGTCCTCATATATTAACGACGTACCTGTCATCAAGATTGAGGTCTCCTTGTCTCTGGTTGAGTCTTCTTATACAATTTTTGATCAAAAAATGTTGACCAATGTTTGTTAGGGTATGTGTCCACGGTCAGGTTTGCTTCAGGCTTTGGTCAGGATTTTATGCAGGTAAAATCCTGACCAAAAATGCACCTGAGGTCACTGGCAGGACACCTGCGGTGTTCCTGCGTGTTTTGCTCATTGTAGCAACATGCTGCGTTCTGAAAAAACGCAACGCATGTGCGTTTTTGCGGGAAAAACGCATGCGTTTTTTAATGCACAGTGGAGACGGGATTTCATTAAATCCCCTCCACTATGCTGTAACATCTGGACGCTGCGTTTTTGGCGCTGCGGCTCAGCACTGCGTCAAAAATGCAGCGTTTCCTGAACGTGGACACATACCCTTATGTGTGTAGCAACAGTGGAATACATGTAGTCATTAATTGCAGTGTGCTGATGTATTTTGTTACTCAATCCGTAGGATAGCTCATCAATATCATCACACAATCAGCAGTTTGCAGCTCCTGCTACAGCTGAATGTAAATGGTATACTGATCTGGAACAGCTGAGTGTCTTCATAATGTTGGACACCCCAATGATATGATATTAAAGAGGTTGTACAGTCTTAAGCTACAAGTCTGCAGCCACTCTATGTGACTGCAGACTGGTGAATCCTCACTTCGCGTGCAGTGTGAGGATTTTTCAGTGCCAGGAGTAATAGGCGCGTGACTGCAAGTATGTAATTTGTACACATGCTCACTAGATGGGCGCAGCCTCACTCAATGCAAGTGCATTCAGTGAGGCCGGACACGTCTAGTTGGAATGTGGCAGGGAGTATGCATATTATGATCACATGACCACCAGATCCTAGCACCGGAGAATCCTCAAAGTGCGCAGTGCACACAATGTGAGGATTCACAAGTCTGCAGTTACATAGAGTGACTGCAGAATTGTAGGTTAAGACCAGAAGACAACTCCTTTTAATAACCATTCCTACAGATGAGCCTTCAATGTAAAGTACTGGACAAACCCTTTAACTTCTAAGTCACTGAACATGTGAATTACAAAGCAGTTTTCCTGCCAGACATTAACACGTAATAAAAAGAACACGCAAGTTTACATAACCACATTTTCAGTCCGAATTCTGTCTCTGAAAAAATACAGACAGCTCTCGAACCACTGTTAGTCTATGGGGCATAACAAAAAAAAAGAAAAAACCCATCAGGGGGCAAAAGCTAACCAAACTATGAAAACAAACCCCACTAAAAGGATAGATCTTTATTAGTTATACATTAAAAAAAGCACCAAGTCACTACAAACAAGTGTAGACAGGGTGGTGGAACACTTGTATAAACACTTACATTATTGTATATCTGATCAAACAAATACACCGCAAGAGTATTGATAGGAGGGAAAATATATGGAGGCTACTGTCCTTAGGTAATTTATTACTGTGCTTATATAGCGCCATCATGTTCCACAGCCATTATTATCATTACAACTTTGAAGTGTGGGAGGAAACCGGAGAACTTGGAGGAAACCCACGCAAATATGGAAAGAACATACAAACTCCTTGCAGATGTTCTCCTTGGTTGGATTTCCAAAACTGGAAAGCAACAGAGCTAACCACTGACCCACCATGCTCACCGTAACCCTAGGAATCCCTTCCTACCCGTATTCCACGGGGCAGAGCAAATTGCAATTCTTTAACACAGAAAACTGTCATTAGCCTTGTAAATCAGTAATAATTGCTGATGTATAAAAAGGGATTGCACATTAATGACAAATGAGAACCAAATTATCAGAGTTTTCTGGATGAAATGCGGATGATTTTCTTAGACGCCTGTATGAACCCGGCCTTACTAAAACATTCTATTGTTCATTGGCATTTGCAAAGAAATAGTAAAACCATATCTTCTTTCCACTGGAAGTCATCCCCAGTGTCTACGTCACCAGTATTGGCTGGAGTGGAGGGATCTCAGTGTGACAACAGCTTGTGGCGTCTTCTCTTCTTGGTTACTGTACATATATTTGGTAGGACTTAAACAAATAAGTCATGAAAGGTTCCTCAAATAGAAAGGCAGCTCCAGCAGAAACCTTATCCTAGAACTACATAATCTGCAGGTACAGTCTGCCTTCCATCCCTCGTTAGACGTTCTCATTGCATCACTCCTGGACAAAGCAACGTCTGCAAACAAAGCCGGAGCTTATGTTCATGTTTACATACACGGGGAATAGGATCTGGTGCTCGGCTTGTTGAGGGACAGGAGCTCATTCAAGCTCCTCCATGACATTTACCAACAAAACTAAACTCTAGATAGCATTCGGGTAAGAATGATGAAAAATACAAAAATCTAAATAACAGAGGACTCTACCTTCTCCTTTAATAACAGGTCTTCTGATTATTATTATTTATTATTACTATAGCGCCATTTATTCCATGGCGCTTTACATGTGAGGAGGGGCATACATAATAAAAACAAGTACAATCATCTTAAACAATACAGGAGGAGAGAGGACCCTGCCCACGAGGGCTCACAATCTACAAGAGATGGGTGAGGATACAATAGGCGAGAGTAGGGTAGCTGATGACTATCTTTTAGGTAAAGTATGAACGCTTCATTGTAATGGTGTAGAGTGATACCTTTTTTCAGTAACACACTTTTGTGGCATGTTAAAAGGGGAAGTGATTGATGAAATTATCTTGACAAACATATTTCATTGATACATGGATTCATGATCCAGACATTCACTGGGCAAAATATGTCAAGGACCCCTCTGGTATCATAGGTTTGACCATTAAAGAGTAACCATTGGTTCAATTTTTATTTAATAAATGATACACATGAAAATAAGAAACTTTGTAATAGATTTTATCAGAGGAAACTGCTTCTTTCTCCTCCAGGACGGATCATTCATTGTCAAAATTTTCAATTTAAATCTTTATTCAGTGAAGACAGATTATTACATTATGGAGATAGGAGATGACAGTTGGTGCTGGTAAGATTCTATGTAGAGGGAAGGAGGAGCTTTGTCTCTAGCTCCTCCCTCATCCCCTCTCCATAATATCATATAATCTCTTATCTCAGTAATGGGAAAGTCTATCTAGCGAAGAGTGAACATATTACTTATTTTAATCACTTCATAGTTTCCGATCTGTGAAGCAGCTAAAGGAGGTCACATAAGACTGAATATATGCTCAGCAATGCCATTTTTACATTACTGTGCATTATGTTAATTTTTGGGGAAATGTTGTCAGGCAGAATCTGCCTGAAAAAGACATCGTGTGCATTTACCCTCAGGCTACGTTCCCACAATTTGGTGAGTTTTTGATGTTGTGGATGTTCTACAGTGTTTCTCAACTCCAGTCCTCAAGACCCCACAACAGGTCATGTTTTCAGGATTTCCTTAGTATTACACAGGTGATCATTTCATCACCTGCTCAAGCATTAATTCCATCGCCTATGCAATACTAAGGAAATCCTGAAAACATGACCTGTTGGTGGGGTCTTGAGGACTGGAGTTGAGAAACACTGATCTACAGCATTTCTGCTCCTATTAAGTAAATTAGATGCAATGCCTTTTTATCATGTTTTTGATGCTGCAGCTTTCGTCTCTTTTTGGGCATGTTTTAATAAAGCTGTTTTGTTTTTGACACTTCCTGATATTGGGCTTTGACATAACCTTACGTGTTTTTAGTGCATGGAAAATAATGACATCTGAATGACCTTCAGTATTTGGTCAGTATTTTACCTCAGTATTTGTAAGCCAAAGGCTGCCGTCACACTAGCAGTATTTGCTCAGTATTTTACCTCAGTATTTGTAAGCCAAAACCAGGGGTGGGTGATAAATGCAGAATTGGTGCATGTGTTTCTATTATACTTTTCCTCTAATTGTTCCACTCCTGGTTTTGGCTTATAAATACTGATGTAAAATACTGACCAAATACTGATAGTGTGACGGCAGCCTTAACCAGGAGTGGGTGATAAATGCAGAAGTGGTGACGTGTTTATATTATACTTTTCCTCTGATTGTTCCACTCCTGGTTTTTGCGCACAAATCCTGAGGTAAAAAACCCATCAAATACTAAAAATGTGAACATGACCCTAAAGTGAGACATCTACATTTATACCTTTATAATTAGGCCAGTTTTCATAAATGAACCTTGCGAAAAGAAACTGAGGATCTTAGACAAAACACAGAGAAATATGTGGGGAACATACAAACTCCAGACAGATGTTCCTGTTTAGGACTGACTCCAGGACGTCACAGTGTGAGGGCTGTCCCACACGTCCAGATAATTCCGGTACCGGAATAAATCGGTACCGGAGTTATCCGTGTCCGTGTGCCTGTGAACTCATGTAGGCCATACGTGCGGCACACGTGTGCCGCCCGTATGGCGAGTGGGTACCACACGGAGCGTGTGGTACCCACGCGTGTGGTACCCTGCATCGTGCTGAAGCCGCGATTCATATGTTCCCTGCAGCAGCGTTTGCTGCAGAGAAAATATGAATAATAGTGTTTAAAATAAAGATCTATGTGTCCACCTGTGCGCCCCCCCCCCACCCCGCTGTTCAGAAAATACTTACCCGCCTCCCTCGCTGCTTCCTGGTCTGGCCGCGGCTTCTAGTGTATGCGGTCACGTGGGGCCGATCATTTACAGTCATGAATATGTGGCTCCACCTCCCATAGGGGCGGAGCCGACTATTCATGATTGTAAATGAGCGGCCCCACGTGACCGCATACAGTAGAAGGCGCGGGGCAGACAGGAAGGAGTGACAGCCAACGAGGGAGCGGGTGAGTATTTTCTGAACAGCGGGGGGGCGCACAGGGGGTGGGAGGGTGGCGGACAGGTAGATCTTTATTTTAAACACTATTATTCATATTTTCTCTGCAGCAAACGCTGCTGCAGGGAACATATGAATCGCGGCTTCAGCACCAGTGGGGGGGACAGCGCTTACTGTAGCGCTGTCTCCGGCACGCCACACGGAGAACGTCCGTGTGAGGTCCGTGTTTTACACGGACCCATTGACTTTAATGGGTCCGTGTAATACGTGCGCTCCCACGAACACTGACATGTCTCCGTGTTTGGCATACGGAGACACGGTCTGCAAAAAATCAATGACATCTGAACAGATGCATTGATTTTAATGGGTCTACGTGTGTCAGTGTCTCCGGTACGTGAGGAAACTGTCACCTCACGTACCGGAGCCACTGACGTGTGAAACCGGCCTTAATTACTTATTTACATCTTCACCACTTGCTGCCTTTGAAAGGTAAATGTAGGTAAATTGTGTCCCGTACTTCAATCTCACCAATGAAGACCCATTTTGGTCCAACTAGAAATGTTTTACATAAATGATTTCTGCATGGAGCACGCAAAGCCTTCAGTGTCCATGAGAACAGACACATACAGGAATACCTGCCTGATCCCAGAACCCAGTGGAAATCTACCACGTTTGATTTCCCTACAATGACATTTGGCACAGCGCAGCCAGGCGGCTTCTTTTCCAAGTTACAATGAAGAATTTTCCACTCCATTAATTCTGTGTCATTCGCAATTTCAACCAGCACCGCTGGAGCTTTATTCTAAATACCAAATCGAATATTATTTCATCAATTAAGAGGGGCACAATTTTATATGAATTGATGCGATATCTTGTATGCTGACAGCAGATTCAATTATGCAGCTCAGCGCTGGGAAAAGATTCCATTAAGTGTAATGTTCACTAGGACAAAAGTGATTTTATGAAGTTGTGTCACGTGGCAGGATCATCTATTGGGAGAATGTCAGTAAGAATGGACGTGTCAGAAATATGTTCGTGTCCCTGCATGTCTCGCGGCTGTTCCGGCCAGCTTCTCCAACTTTTTGGAGAGGGTGTGCTCAAATGTGCCCACAACAAAGTCATCATAATTTACGCCAGCCATCTATTATTGCATTCATAGCTAGGTGGCCTTATCGTGTACATGTGATATACACTAGTATACAAACATAGTAAATGTCCCAAAAAACAGAAATCAGAACACTTATGGCTTTTTTTTTGCAAGATGCCACAAAATTACTTACATTTCCTCATGTAATAACAGATTAAAAAACTTCTCCAAAATTATTACTTCATGAAAATCTAAATATTTACTAAGATAGAATTATCAGGTTATCCCCACCTAAATTAGTCATATAGTCTCAGGCTATGTCCCCACTGTGAGCTTTTGATGAGGTTTTGACACTGCAGAATTTCTGAGCCTATTATTTAAATTAGATCACTTGCATTTTTTCATTGCATTTTTTGTGCTTTTTGTTACGGTATGTGTCCACGGTCAGGATTGCATCAGGATTGGGTCAGGATTTTCCATCAGTATTTGTAAGCCAAAACCAGGAGTGGAACAATTAGAGGAAAAGTATAATAGAAACATATGCACCAATTCTGCATTTATCACCCACTCCTGGTTTTGGCTCACAGATACTGATGTAAAATACTGACCAAATCCTGATGCAATCCTGAACGTGGACACATACCCTTAGGCCGGGATCACACATATGCGAGATACGGCCGAGTCTCACAGGTGAAAACCCAGCTCTGAAACCTGCACTCCGGAGCGGAGCGTGCAGCCGCACAGCAATACATGGAGCTGCACACTCTGCTCCGGGGTGCCGGCGCCAGAGCTAGGTTTTCACCTGCGAGACTCGGCCGTATCTCGCGTATGTGTGATCCCGGCCTTATAGCGTTTTTTTTGTCTGTTTTTGGTGTGCCATGCGTTAAATAAAACTACTTTGTTTTTGACACGTCCTGATATTTGGCTTTGACAAAACTTTATTTATACATATATAGGTGCAGATTAAATGCATTTTTGATGCGTTTCTGCAGCATGTGCATCTGCGGATTTTCTGCATTTAATCTAAGTCTATTAATAATCTTTATTTTTTTATATCTATTGAGAAATTTTGCACAGAAAATTCAGAGTACCCGCAAGCAAAATTAAAATGCCACGGATTTGAAACAAGCACCGCAGGTCAGTTTCAGCTAAGAAAAAAGCACAGTGGGCAGATTTCTATAAGTTCCATCCAGTTCGCTAAAACTGTAAGACGCTGTGTTTTTGCCGCAACAAATATATGCAGAGTCAAAATTGTACAAAAAGCTCATCGTGGGAATGTAGTATTAGACATGCACCAGGGGAAGATTTGTTTAGGGGCCACACATAAATTACCATGAATATCAAAAACAGATACCAGGATTCATACCGCCTATTCAGAGAGTGACCAGCAGAGGGAGCTCCAGTGCAGTATGTATATAACATTCATTCATTCGCTTCTCCATCATGAGGATGTGATCACAATACAATTGTATGAATCCCGGAGAATTCTGCTGTTAAAACGAATAATGAAGAAACTGTGGCAAATTCATCAAAGTGGAGCATGCTGTATGATAAAGTTGGCAAAACTCACTAGACACGTGGTTGCGTTTCTCTATCTTACACCACCTGACGACAGGTACTGTCGGCACAACTCTGTTTTAGGGCTTTGTCAATGGACTATCAGCAGCTGCTGCTCCCGTTAAATTGGTTGGGCCTAGACACCTCCGTTGTATGAAAGTCTAAAATTAGAATATAATAAAAAACAGTGGGAAAATAATAGCGCTGCTGGAGTAAGGCAGGAGTCCAAGATGTCTACTTTTATTAGACATACAAAGTGTATACAGGACTACGCTTTAATATCGGTCTGATGCCTTCCGCCTTCCACTGGCTTGTGTACAACCTTGAATATTCCCTGGCTGTACATGCCCCTGAGGAAGCTATCAGATTGATGCTGAAACGTTGTCCTGTATACACTTTTTGTCTCCTACTAAAAGTGTTTGAAGACACTCCATCAGCGCTATTATTTTCCCATTGATCTTTACTACTTTTTTTATTTTTGATATTTTTTCTGGCACAGGCTGTCAGTGATGTGTATGAAAAGGCAGGCTGTCTGGCTAATTCAGCCCCTCTTCTGCATCACGATAAAATGAGCCAAACAGCTAGCCCCTAAGAAAAGAACATAAGCGGGCACAGCTAAACCTACCACAGGATTTAGATCTGATGACACATATACAAAAAGCAACATATAGGAGTACATGGCGCACATTTGTAATAATCTGATATAGGTGGGCAAACATACCGCTAGTGCCGTTGTATCGGGGCCCAGAGGTGAAGGGCAGCCCTTGCATGGTGGATTATAATGAAAGCAATTTGGCTAGTCGCTTGTGGGGGCCCATGGCCAGATTGCCCTCATCGTAGGTAGCATACTGGGCAGGGAGCATTCCTGAAGCTCCAATGACTACAGTAGGCAGCGGAGCCATAAGAAACCATCCTCAGCCTCCTGCCCAGCACTTTCTCTGTGACGCAGGCACATGCGGATTGATGACGTTAGCTTGCATTGCATTATATTCTATGACGGGCTGCATTATACTCTATGAGGGGGCTGCATTATACTCAATGAGGGGGCTGAATTATACCATATGAGGGGGCTGAATTATATCACATGACGGGGCTGCATTATATTCTATGACGGGGCTGCATTATACTCTATGAGGGGGCTGAATTATACCATAAGAGGGGGCTGAATTATATCACATGACGGGGCTGCATTATACTCTATGATGGGGCTATGATCAATATCATCCAAACCAAAAGCATATTATAAAGATAAATAACCAAATAATGGTATTTCTATAAATAGCCAAATAGGCCAAATAAAAATAGAACAGCAAAAATGCAATTTCACAAGATAGTAGAGGGTACAGGTAAGTATGAAGACCTATGTAGGCATCAACAAATTATACAAAGAACTTAGTGTCCACAGTACAAAGATATCTACATCAAAATAACAGTCGTCTCACAATACATGTGTAGGTATCTGGTCACTGTATTGGATACATTGCACGTTCGTCAATAAATCTCCAAAGTAAGATAAATAAAGGTATATAAGTGACATGGCGTATTTAGTCCTGTGCAAAAGTATGCAAAAGGAAGGCCACATGCACAAGTAAAGTAAAGGAGAAAAATTGCATCATGATGTGGTCATTTTACCCATGATTACCTGTGTGAAATTGCATGAAAAGATGGCAGCCCCAATGAGAAGGTTGCATTATACTCTATGATGGGGGCTGCATTATACTCTGAGGGGGCTGATTATACTCTGAGGAGGCTGGATTATACTCTGAGGGGGCTGCTTTATACTGTGAGTGGGTTGCATTATACTCTGAGGGGGCTGCATTATACTCTATGAGGGGGCTACATTATACTGTGTGTGTGGGGGGGACTGCATTATACTCTATGGGGGCTGCGTTATACTGTATGAGAAGGCTACATTATCAAGGACCATGGGGATTGCATTATACTATATGTACTATATGGGACTTGCCAGAGACCTAGCTAGGGTTTTGGTTCAGGGGGTGCGAAGCGTCTGAGTGGGCCCCTAACCAGGTAACCTTCATTACAATTCGGTGACGCACCCTAATAGTGGAGGAGAACCTCAGCAGATGACCGGGCTATTACTGAAAATAATCTCTATATAACGACCAACCTGGATATTACCGCCATATGGTCAGTGGTAGATACCAGCCCTACAGAACATGTAAGAGATCACAGCACAGTTACAGATAATGACTTACCGCTGATGTTCTCTGATGGAATCGTTCACTTTTCCCATATTTTCCATCTGGCACAGACCGACATGACAACTTCTTCCAACCAGGACTCGTCTGCAGAGAATACAGCAAAGACACATTTCACTTCTCATATTCCAGCCCTATCACCATCTATTCCCAACCTGCACAAACTCCTCATCCTGCTGATACCCCAATACTGAGCCGCTGCTGCCGTATGTGTCCCTATTACTGCACCTGCTGTGCGGTTCTCTGTGCCTTCTAAATTCTAAAGCAACCCTCTAGAATATAGTAATGCCGGGTGCAAGTGCCCTAGAAAACAGTGCCCACATTTTGCTCCCTAGAAAGTAATATTGCCCTCTGTGTGCCCCTTTGATGGTCACAGTAACCTGAGATCCCTTATAACAAGAAGTGCCCACTTTACATTTAATAATGTCCTGAGTCTGCCCCCCTGTACAGCTTCCATATACAGTATAATGCCACCTCACTATATAGTACCATCCACACAGTATACTGACCCCTTAGTAGCCCCCAAACTGTTTGATGGCTCCAACACTGTATGATGGCCCCTTCACTGTAATCTCAAAACTGTATGATGGCCCACTAGATGGCCTCCATATAGTATAATGCACCAGATCATCCTAAATATAGTATAATGCACTCCCCATAAGCCTCCATATTGTATCATGCACTCCCCATAGGACTCCATATAGTGTAATGCACTCCCCATAGACCTACTCTATAGCACAAGGCAGTACCCATAGGCAGACTCTATAGCACAAGACAGCACCCCATAGGTAGACCCTGTAGTATAAGTCAGCACCCCATAGGCAGACCTGTAGTATAAGCCAGCACCCCAAAGGCAGATCCTGTAGTATAAGGCAGCACTCCATAGGCAGATTCTGAAGTACAAGGCAGCACCCATATAGGCAGACCCTGTAGTATAAGGCAGCCCCCGTAGGCAGACTCTAGTAAAAGGCAGCACCCCATAAGCAGACCCTATAGTATAATGCAGCACCCCATAGGCAGACTCTAGTAAAAGGCAGCACCCCAAGGGCAGACCCTGTAGTATAAGACAGCACCCCATAGGCAGACCCAGTAGTAAAAGGCAATACCCCCATAGGCAGATCTTGAAGTATAAGGCAGCCCCCCTATGGGCAGATCCTGAAGTATAAGGCAGCCCCCCTATAGGCAGATCCTGAAGTATAAGGCAGCCCCCTATAGGCAGAGTCTGAAGAATAAGGCAGCCCCCCTATAGGCAGATCCTGAAGTATAAGGCAGCACCCATATAGGCAGATCCTGAAGTATAAGGCAGCACCCCCATAAGGCAGATCCTGAAGTATAAGGCAGCACCCCTATAAGCAGATCCTGAAGTATAAGGCAGCCCCCTATAGGCAGAGCCTGAAGTATAAGTCAGCACCCATATAGGCAGATCCTGGAGTATAAGGCAGCCCCCCTATAGGCAGATCCTGAAGTATAAGGCAGCCCCCCTATAGGCAGATCCTGAAGTATAAGGCAGCCCCCCTATAGGCAGATCCTGAAGTATAAGGCAGCGCCCTATAGGCAGATCCTGAAGTTTAAGGCAGCACCCTTATAGGCAGATCCTGAAGTATAAGGCAGCCCCCATAAAAAACAATACTCACCTCTCTTCCTCCTTGATCCAGCGGTGCTCCGACCTCCCGCTCATCTTCTGACAGCGGGCGCTGGGTGGTGACGTCATCGCGCCCACTGTCAGCGTTGGTGATGCCAGACGCTGACAGGGGGATGGTGGGAGAAGGAGCGCAGCGCAGCACTCCTTCCATCAACAGTGCTGTGACGGGCGGCCTGCTCAGGGGCCCCAAAGTGGGCGGCAGAGCAGGGAGATCGATTCTCCATGCTCTGCCGCAGAAGGTAACTGTATCATAGCGTAGCTCCGGGTGGGCCCCCTCTGAGCACCGGGCTCGGGGCGATGGCCCCCTCTGCCCCCGGTAGCTACGCTACTGGGACTTGCATTATCCTGTATCGAGGACTATCTGTACCAATCACTGTTTCTCAGCCGGTGTAAAGAAACTCGGGAACAAGCGTCGAATGACTTTAATATTTTCGATCACGCTCATTTAATGGCCTGAACTCAGTGCATGTAAATGGCACCAAAAAATTTCTGTTATGATGGTGCAATATGTTAGCATTTGGGACCCCACTTTAAACTTTTGCCCAGGGCCCCACTTTGTATAAAACCGGCCCTGACTACATATACTGTATATAGCACCATCCCATTATTGCATAGGATTGTGTCTTGTTAATATATAGCACCGTCCCATTATTACATAGGATCATTTCTTGGTATGTAATACACTGTCCCATTATTACATAGGATGATTATTATTATTATTATTATACTCATAGCCCCATTTATTCCATGGCACTTTACATGTGAAAAGGGGTATACATAATAAAAAAAAACATGTACAATAATCTTAAAGGGCCACTGTCACCCCCTCCAGCCGTTATAAACTAAAAGAGCCACCTTCTGCAGCAGTAATGCTGCAGTCTAACAAGGTGGCTCTTTTAGTTTTTGATTCATTTATTACCTCAATAAAGCATTTTAAAAATTGGCCACACATACCAGATATTGTACCAGGAGGCGGTCCGAAGCGTCCTGTATGAATCCCCCAACTGCCGTCACTCTTCTCTTCAGCGCCGATGGTACCCGCCCCCTTCGCGTTGTTGCTTCTTAAATCCGGCGCCTGCGCTGTGCGTGCCTGCCTGGGGCCTGCGCAGTGTTCTTTGTCAGTCACATCTCAGATGCCGGGTGCCTGACTGCGCCTGTGCGGGCAGTGCGGCCGCCCTGTTACTGAATCCCCGCCCCGCACTGTGTTATTCATTATGCACAGTGCGGGGCTGGCATTCCTGGGCATGTGCACTGCGCTGTTCAGGCGCTCCCCCATCTCGGACGCTCTCCCATCTCTGACGCTCCCCCGCCTTCCCAGTAACCCCAGCCCCGCACTGTGCATAATGAATAACACAGTGCGGGGCGGGGATTCAGTAACAGGGCGCAGTCAGGCACCCGGCATCTGAGATGTGACTGACAAAGAACACTGCGCAGGCCCCAGGCAGGCACGCACAGCGCAGGCGCCGGATATAAGAAGCAACAACGCGAAGGGGGCGGGTACCATCGGCCCTGAAGAGAAGAGTGACGGCAGTTGGAAGATTGATAGAGGACGATTCGGACCGCCTCCTGGTACAATATCTGGTATGTGTGGCCAATTTTTAAAACGCTTTATTGAGGTAATAAATGAATCAAAAACTAAAAGAGCCACCTTGTTAGACTGCAGCATTACTGCTGCACAAGGTGGCTCTTTTAGTTTATAACGGCTGGGGGGGGGGTGACAGTGGCCCTTTAAGTAATACAGGCCATGACTGGTACAGGAGGAGAGAGGACCCTGCCCGCGACGGCTCATAATCTGCAAGGGATGGGTGAGGATACAATAGGCGAGGGCAGAGCTGGTCGTGCAGCGGTTTTGTGGATCGGTGGTTACTACAGGTTGTAGGCTTGTTGGAAGAGGTAGGTCTTTGGGTTCCTTTTGAAGGTTTCCATGGTAGGCAAGAGTCTGATATGTTGGGGTAGAGAGTTCCAGAGTAGGGGGATGTGCGGGAGAAAGCTTGTATGCGATTGTGGGAAGAGGAGATAAGAGGGGAGTAGAGAAGGAGATCTTGTGAGGATCGGAAGTTGTGTGCAGGTAAGTATCGGGAGACAAGGTCACAGTTGTACGGAGAAGCCAGGTTGTGGATGGTTTTGTATGTCATGGTTATGGTTTTGAACTGGAGTCTCTGGGTAATGGGGAGCCTGTGAAGGGATTGACAGAGAGGAGAGGCCGGGAAATAGTGGGGGGACAGGTGGATTAGTTGGGCATCAGAGTTTAGGATAGATTGGGGGCACAAAAGTGCTACAGAGGAGCCCACAAAGTAAGAGGTTGCAGTAGTCAAGGCGGGAGAAGATGAGGGCATGCACTAGAGTTTTTGCAGATTCTAGGTTGAGGAATGTACGGATCCGGGAAACATTTTTGAGTTGAAGTCGGCAGGAAGTGGAAAGGGCTTGGATATGTGGTTTGAAGGAGAGATCAGAGTCAAGGATTACCCCGAGGCAGTGAGCTTGTGAAAGATGATGAATTCTGTTTTGTCCATGTTAAGTTTTAGAAATCTAGTGGAGAAGAAGGATAAATTAGCGCACAGACATTCTGGGATTTTGGTTAGTAGGGAGGTGATATCTGGTCCAGAGAGGTAGATCTGTGTGTTATTAGCATAGAGGTGATACTGAAAGCCATGAGATTCTATGAGCTGTCCCAAGCCGAAGGTGTAAATGGAGAAGAGCAGGGGCCCTAGGACTGAATGTTGCAGGACTCTGACAGATAAGGGGCGAGGTGAGGAGGTGATGTGTGAGTAGGAGACACTGAATGTCCGGTCTGTTAGGTATGATGCAATCAAAGATAGGACCAAGTCAGTGATGCCAAGAGATGAGCGGGTCTGTAGTAATAGGGAGTGATCCACTGTGTCAAAGGCAAAGGACAGGTCCAGGAGGAGGAGGACAGCGTAGTGTCGCTTGGCTTTGGCAGTCAGTAGGTCATGTGTGACTTTTGTTAGGGCAGTTTCAGTGGAATGACGAGATCAGAAGCCAGATTGTAAGCGGTCGAAGAGGGAGCAGGAAGAGAGGTGGGAGGACAGTTCAAAATGGACCTGTTGTTCCAGTAGTTTTGAGGCATAGGGAAGAAGTGATACGGGGCGATAGCTAGATACAGAGGATGGGTCAAGCGAGTGCTTTTTGAGGATGGGTGTGATTAAGGCATGTTTGAAGCATGAGGGGAAAACCCCAGTTGTTAGTGGTAGGTTGAAGAGATGAGTGTCAGGACTCTGAACATTTTTTACCTTTTGTGCATTACTGCCCTTTTCCAAGATGGCGTCTTTGGTCTCATGTGCACTGTGTCTTCCTGCTATAAAACTCCACCCCAGCCTTCAGTCTGTGCTAGAGTATTCTGCCTTGCATCCAGCTCCTGATCTCTGATTACTCCTTGGCTATACACCTGCTCCTGTGAACCTGTGTGGTGATCCTGCTACTCTGCTCTGAGTTCCTGCTGCATACAGAAGGTTCCAGTAATCCTCCTTCATCTGCTGCTTGTGTTTACTTCCACCTGCATTTGCTGGACATGTAAGCTGCTGCTGCTTTGCATCAACCTTAGACTATTAACCAGGCCTCCCTGGTTGAACTAAGATATGATTTGAACTGCCTATAAGCATATCTATCTGTGTCTGGACTAAGACAAGGATTTATTCGTGTCAAGTATCCACAAGAATAACTGTGCTGCATAGACTCTCTGCTTGATTGCATTTTGCTCTGAAGTTTTCTATAGACTGCTAAGCTGCGTTTATTATTTGCACCAAGTGTTGTGGACATGAGTTTCTCTCTGCACCTGTTTGAATCACCGTGTGATAATATAGACTTTACCACTTATAAAACTGTGTCCTGTAGATGTCTTGTTCCATGCAAAGAGTCTCCTGAGTTATCCCCTATAACTATTACAGGATACTCTAGCCTAAAAAAAAAAGAGGAGACTGCTGGAACAATGACTGCAGAAAGCAGATTAGAGCAGGTATTTTCAATAATTAGATCACTGCTGAAAGATGTGGAAGGTCTGCAAAAGAAGTTTGGAAGCTTTGAACTCAATCAACAAGTGTTTGGACAGACTTTGCAGGACTTGAGCAACCGCATGGCAGCCCAGGAAAACAAACTTGCTGGCATAGAGTCCCAGTATGGACGGGCTTTTCAGGACATAAGCACGAAAATAGCTGCACAAGCGACTTTACCCTCTGGGCAACCGCCACCAGCTAGCCCACCTAAGTTGCCCCCATTCAGATTTAATGGTGATCGCGACAAATTTCGTGGCTTTGTGAATCAATGTATGCTATATTTTGATGTGCATGCTGACCGTTTTCCTACTGATAGATCCAAAGTATTTTGTGTAATAATGCTACTGACCTCACGAGCGCTCGCCTGGGCGAATCCGATGATTGAGTCTCGTGACCCACGGTTAAATGACTTGGATGATTTCTTGGCCGCTATGGCATTAATGTTTGATGACCCTAATCGCCGTGGAATCGCTGAATCTGCTTTGTTGTCTTTACGCCAGGCAAAACGTTCTGTTATTGAGTATGCCACTGAATTCAGGAGATTGGCGGTAGATACCAATTGGGACAGTTATGCACAATTGCCTATTTTTAAAAGGGGTCTGTCTAGTATTGTAAAAGATGAACTAGTCCGCTCTGAGTCACCACAAGAGCTAGAGACATTTATACAGCATTTTGTGCGCATAGACATTCACCTTATTGAGCGTAGGCAGGAGAAATTTGCTGCATATAACCGTGTGTCTAACTTGTCCCTTCCTTCCAAAGAGCCTGCAGGTAAAACCTCTCGGGAGGTGGAGGAGGTGCCCATGCAAATTGATTCCGTTCAGAGGCGCGAGATCAATGAGTGCCGGGAGCATCGCCTTCGTGAAAGTCTATGTTTCTACTGCGGGCAGTCTGACCACTTCTTGATCAATTGTCCTAAGTGTCCTAGACGGCCTAAGAAGGTGCTAGCAGCAATAGGGGAGTATGACAACTGTGATGATGAATCTGACATCTCTGAATGTAGCCTGCCTTTAAACGCTGTATTCCATTCACTTTCTATGACTTCACCCCCCAAGGAGCTGAAGGAAAAGAACTCTCACTGTTCTCTCCCTATCCTGTGTTCAGGACAGTGGATTTCCAGTTCAGCTATGATTGACTCTGGTGTAGGTGGCAATTTCATGGATATTGCATTTGCCAAGGAACATGGTATTAAAATTCAACAAAGAGCCTCTCCAATTACAATGGAAACAGTGGATGGGTCACCTTTAATCTCTGGGCCTGTGGATCAGGAGACCTTACACCTTGAAATTTTGTTGGAGCCTAATCATCAGGAGCAACTTTCTTTCTTGCTAATTTCTTCTCCTCATTTTCCTGTCATTTTAGGCATTCCTTGGTTGCGTTCTCAGAACCCAATTATCAACTGGGAGACCAAGGAGATTATCTTCCCAACAAGGAGCAACTGAGCATTAACAGAAGCTGTCCCTGAGTCCACAACTACGGAACCACATGTACAGGTATTTTCTTTACCTCCAGCATATAAAGAGTTCTCTGACATCTGTGACAAGAAGAATGCAGATCAGCTTCCTCCACACAGGCATTATGACTGTCCCATTGAGCTGCTTCCCGGGGCAGCCATTCCTTTTGGTAACGTATACCCTTTGGCGGCACCTGAGCTTCAAGCCTTAAAAGAGTATATTGATGAAAATCTGGCCAAAGGCTTCATACGTCCTTCTTCCTCACCAGCAGGGGCACCTATCTTTTTTGTAAAGAAGAAGGATGGGACCCTGAGACCCTGTGTTGACTATCGAGAACTCAATAAGGTAACCGTACGAAACCGTTACCCTTTGCCTCTGATTCCCGAATTACTGGAAAGAGTCCGCCATGCTAGGGTGTTCTCTAAATTGGATCTTCATGGGGCTTATAATTTGGTGCATATTCGTCCAGGGGATGAGTGGAAGACAGCATTCAGATGCCGGTATGGACACTTTGAATCTCTTGTGATGCCCTTCGGGCTTTGTAACGCCCCTGCAACATTTCAAAACCTTGCTAATGACATTTTCATAGATTTGTTGGACCAGTTTGTGGTGATCTATTTGGACGATATACTAATCTTTTCTGACTCTCTACAGGAACATGAAGAACATGTCAAAACTGTTTTAAGACGTCTGAAAGAGAACCATCTGTATATTAAGCCGGAGAAATGCGAGTTCCATCGTTCTGAGATACAGTTCTTAGGTCATATCATCTCTCCCCAGGGGCTGAACATGGAATCTGGTAAGATTCAGGCTATCCTTGACTGGCCGGTACCCAAGAACGTTAAGGAGGTCCAACGTTTTATTGGTTTTGCAAATTTCTACAGATGCTTCATTCGAAATTTTTCTGATATTGTCTGTCCCATTACTTCCTTGACAAAGAAGGAAAAGCCCTTTAAGTGGTCATCACAGGCTCAAGAAGCTTTTGATTGGCTTAAGATCTGTTTCACATCAGCACCATTGTTGATACACCCAGATCCAACACTTCCTTTCATTGTGGAGGTGGATGCTTCTGATAATGCTGATGCCAATTTCATCGGAGTTATCCACGATCAGGACTTGTGGAAGGAGTGCAGGGAGGCCTATGAAGGTGATGTATTTCTGGCCAACCCACCTGTGGATATTAATCTTGTCTTTAAGGGTGGCATGTGGTTCAGAGATCGATGTATCTATGTCCCGGAGGTCATCCGTCTGCAGATCCTCAAGTTGGTACATGACTCCAAGTTGGCTGGTCACAGGGGGGTACAGAAGACACAAGAGTTCCTGAGCCGATTCTTCTGGTGGCCAACTTGCCTGAAGGATACCAAGGACTATGTTCTCTCTTGCGAGGTATGTGCCCATTACAAGACTCCTCATGTGGCACCTACGGGTCTTCTACAACCATTACCTGTTCCGTCCCGCCCTTGAGGGTCTATATCAATGGACTTTATTGTGGAGCTGCCTACATCAGGGGGCATGAATACAATCATGGTGGTAGTTGATCGCCTGACTAAAGCTGCTCATTTTGTTTCGTGCACCGGCCTCCCCTCAGCTAAAGATACAGTGAACTTGGTTATACAGAATGTCTTTCGTTTGCACGGGGTTCCGGATGAGATCATCTCTGACCGTGGAGTACAGTCCACTTCAAGATTCTGGAAGGGGTTTTGCTCTGCACTCAATATTAATGTCTGTCTCTCCTCTGCTTACCATCCCCAGACAAATGGTCAGACTGAGCGTACCAACCAGATGCTGGAACAATATCTAAGATGCTATGTCAGCCATCTCGAGGATGATTGGTTGGAGTTGTTGCCGTTAGCCGAATTTTCATATAATAATTCTCAGAGCGCCTCCACTAAATTTACACCTTTCTTTGCCAATCTGGCTTATCATCCGTGTATGTTACCTAGGTCTCAAATTAATTCTCCAGTTCCGGCAGTGGAGGAAAGGCTGACTGCGATGAGACAAAATCTGGAGGTTCTGAAGGAATCCCTGACCACAGCTCAAGAACGTTATAAGAGATCGGCTGATAGATTCCTTAAACCTGCACCCATGTTCAAGGTAGGAGATTCCGTGTGGTTAGCAACTAAGAATCTGAAGTTAAACGTTCCTTCACAAAAACTTGGACAGAAATTCATTGGCCCTTTCAAGATCAACGGTATTGTGAGCTCTGTGGCCTGCCGGCTAAAGCTGCCTAGGACAATGAAGGTACACCCAGTTTTTCATGTATGTTTACTAAAGCCTGTATCTCCTAATACCTTCCAGGGACATGTCGTGCCACCTCCGCAGCCTGTGGTGATTGATGGGCAAGAACAATTTGTGGTGGAGGAAATTATTGATTCCAGGATGCGCAGGAATGGGCTCCAGTATCTGATAAGATGGTAGGGATATCCCCCTGCCAAAGACTCTTGGGAACCTGTGGAAAACATCAATGCCCAACAGAAGATTTCTCGTTTTCATCAGAGATTCCCTGAGAAACCAGGTCCAGGATCGTCCTGAGGCCACTTCTAAGGAGGGAGTAATGTCAGGACTCTGAACATTTTTTACCTTTTGTGCATTACTGCCCTTTTCCAAGATGGCGTCTTTGGTCTCATGTGCACTGTGTCTTCCTGCTATAAAACTCCACCCCAGCCTTCAGTCTGTGCTAGAGTATTCTGCCTTGCATCCAGCTCCTGATCTCTGATTATTCCTTGGCTATACACCTGCTCCTGTGAACCTGTGTGGTGATCCTGCTACTCTGCTCTGAGTTCCTGCTGCATACAGAAGTTTCCAGTAATCCTCCTTCATCTGCTGCTTGTGTTTACTTCCACCTGCATTTGCTGGACATGTAAGCTGCTGCTGCTTTGCATCAACCTTAGACTATTAACCAGGCCTCCCTGGTTGAGCTAAGATATGATTTTAACTGCCTATAAGTATATCTATCTGTGTCTGGACTAAGACAAGGATTTATTTGTGTCAAGTATCCACAAGAATAACTGTGCTTCATAGACTTTCTGCTTGATTGCATTTTGCTCTGAAGTTTTCTATAGACTGCTAAGCTGCGTTTATTATTTGCACCAAGTGTTGTGGACTTGAGTTTCTCTCTGCACCTGTTTGAATCACCGTGTGATAATATATACTTTACCACTTATAAAACTGTGTCCTGTAGTTGTCTTGTTCCACGCAAAGTCTCCTGAGTTATCCCCTATAATTATTACAATGAGTTAGGGGTGGGATGAAGACTGTGGTGAGGTTTAGGATGAAGTGAGATGGGATCGGGTCAAGTGCACAGGTGGTGAGATGTGATTTCGAGAGTATGGTGGAAAGTTGGTCCTCTGTAATGGTGGAGAAGCTGGTTTTGGAGGAGGAGAGTTGAATAGTTAGGAGGAGGGACTCGGGGTTGAAGGCCAAAGCTTTCTCTGATGTTATCAATCTTCTGTTTGAAGAATGAGGCAAAGTCTTCAGCTGAGATAAGTGGAGAGGAAGGAGGTGCTGGGGGATGGAGGAGAGAATTGAAGGTGTTGAACAGCTCTTTAGGGTTGTAAGACAGGGAGGATATGAGATATGAGATGTAGGTTTGGTTTGCTGTGGCAAGTGTGGCCTTGAAAGTAGTGAGGGACTGTTTGAATGCGATAAAGTCCTTGTTGGAATGTGATCTTTTCCATCTCCGCTGGAAGCCCACCTCAGTTCTTTGGTCAGGCTGGTATGCCAGGGTTGTCTGTTGATTTTGCGAGCTTTACTATGTGTGAGAGGGGCGACTGATTCAAGAGCTGCAGCTATTGTGGTGTTATATAAAGCGGCAGCGGCATCCGCATAGCGTAGGGAACTTATGTCTGTAAGAGGGAGAAGGGATTCAGAGAGTGAGTGTAGATTGATGTGTTTGAGATTTCTGCGAGGGTGTGCCAGTTTATGGGTTGGGGATTGTGGACCTGGAGAGGAAAGGAAAGAGAATGTGAGTAGGTTGTGGTCAGAAAGAGGTAGAGGTGAGTTAGAGAGGTTTGATAGGGAGCAGAGGCGGCTGGAGATGAGGTCCAGCATGTGGCCATCTTTGAGTGGCAGCAGAAGATCATTGAGCGAGGCCGAAGGAGGAAGTGAGAGATAGAAGTTTAGTGACAGCTGAGTGGGATGATCTCTTGTTATATATAGTACCGTCCCATTATTACATAGGATCATTTCTTGTTATATATAGCACCGTCCCATTATTACATGGGATCATCTTGTAGTATGTATGGCACCGTCCCATTATTACATAGGATCATCTCTTGTTATGTTTGGCACCGTCCCATAATTACATAGGATCATCTCTTGTTATATATAGCACCATCCCATTATTACATAGAATCATCTCTTGTTATGTATGGCACCGTCCCATTATTACATAGGGTCACCTCTTGTTATATATAGCACCATCAATTACATAGCATATTTTTGTTATTCACAGCACCATCTATATATAGAGTCCTCTCTTGTTAGATACAAAATGACAACTGATGGAGAAGCATCTGACCTGAAGACTAGTCCATCAACCGCCACCATCAAAAAAGAAGCTTTCCCATATTCCATCAGCAGTCAGTATAGTTTATATTTAACAAGAGAGAACACTATGAAATAATGACTATAAATAACAACATAACCCGATATGTAAGGGACGGTTCAGTGTGATAATTTATATATACTGTAAGGCAGCGCTTACTGTATGTGTTGGGGGACACTGACCTAGCAACGGGATTCAGTCACACAGGCACGATTTTCTCCATTAAACAGTCCATACGGTTTATTTACACGTCATAAACCGCCATGTTACACATCACACACATATAGTTCATAGTGCACGGCTTCCTTCATTTGACAGACACTACACCCGCCAGTCCTCTTCTGACCAGTTCCCGGGGTTGTCCGTGCGCCGCATCAATGTCTTTACTCACATAGCATTACACGACATTAGATTGCAGTCTCTAAACACGTCTGACCATACTCCGTTCAGTTACCATGGGCGACCGCACAGTTCATTAACTGACCCTCGTCAGTGCACACAGTCCCCCATACTCTGGGTTACCTTCCAGGAGCTCCTGCTCCACATGCTGACTCCTCATCAGTCCTCTCTCCTGGGGAAACTGCCTTACTGGGATCACCGTCTCAGCAGATGCCTTTTTAAAAGGGCACTCCTGACAGTCCAGACCCTCAGAAGGTCCGTAGCTTCTCCAACGCATGTCGTCACAGACTCTGCACACACACATGGTCTCCCCTGTGCTCTTCAGGAATCCAGTCCCCACGTGGGACCTTTTAACACAGCGACCATGCAGGTCCACGGCCTCTCCATGTGCTATTCAGGATGTCCGTCCACTCGTAGAACCACCCAACACACAGGCCTTCAGGTCCATGGCCTCTCTATGTGCTCTTCAGGAATCCGGTCCTACTCCCAGGACCTTCCAACACACAGGCCATCCAGGACCTTACACACCGACCATGTGACCAGACCTCAGTCACATTATATCACTGTAGCCACCCCCATAGGTGGGAGGTGTGTGTAGTTAGTCAGTCCAGCCCAGCTCTCCGACAAACCCTGTAAGCCCCCCATTATAAACTACACAAACACTTGTGGAACTACAAGTCCCAGAACAACAAGATTTTGGGTTTACAGCGCAGAGGACACATACCGGCCATCTACAATAATGCCAGTCACTGTCTCACCATCACAGTTACGTCTGCGACTGCCATGCACTCCCATGACCTCAATACGCCTACGTGCATATTTTGAGAACATACAGTGCCCCCTGGCTGTAACAGGGGTCACTGCCTCACAAAACCCACAGTATATATAATCTGTATCTTGGTCGCCATAAAAGAGGGGGCCTAGACACATTTCTTGCAGTGTCCACACCTGCTGATATATGTTTTAGTCATTCGAAAAAAAAATTACATAAAAGAAGTTCTAACCAACAACTCTTTGCCAGAAACATAGAAAAACTATGTCTAGACACAATGGCGCATGCCCAAAATATGGTGTTCCATGAACGCAAACAAACAAAGTTTCACTCTGTAGTGCTAAAGCATGTAAATATGAAATATGAATAGCATTGCTGCTCTGGATAATAAGAAAAAAATGGAGATACTTAGCACATAATTTAGCCAATTCATGCATGCCCAGCAGCCAACGACAAGACGATCTCCAGTTTTGCTGGGAACCTATCTCATGTAAACAACATTCTAAGGCTAAAGCCTAAATTTACAGGTAGGTAGAATCCTGCTGTAATTAAAACCACCACAGGCTGGAGGGTGGAGTGCTCAGTCAGAAAGCTAATATACAAATAACAAAAGACTGACTGGCACTTCCAAATCAGTAAACTGGTGTGCATAGTTGCAAACTAAAGGTACCTTCACACTGAACAACTTAACAACGATATCGCTAGCGATCCGTGACGTTGCAGCGTCCTGGATAGCGATCCCGTTGTGTTTGACACGCAGCAGCGATCAGGATCCTGCTGTGACATCGTTGGTCGGAGCTAGAAGGCCAGCACCTTATTTCGTCGCTGGATCTCCCGCAGACATCGCTGAGTCGGCGTGTGTGACGTCGTGGATTCAGCGATGTCTTCACTGGTAACCAGGGTAAACATCGGGTTACTAAGCGCAGGGCCGCGCTTAGTAACCCGATGTCTACCCTGATTACCAGTGTAAATGTAAATAAAACCAAACACTACATACTTACATTCCGGTGTCTGTCGGGTCCCCCGGCGTTCTGCTTCCCTGCACTGTGTCAGCGCCGGCTGGCCGTAAGCAGGGCACAGCGGTGACGTCACCGCTCTGCTTTACGGCCGGCGCTTACAGTGCAGGGAAGCAGAACGCCGGGGGACCCGACAGACACCGGAATGTAAGTATGTAGTGTTTTTTTTTTTTACATTTACACTGGTAACCAGGGTAAACATCGGGTTACTAAGCGCGGCCCTGCGCTTAGTAACCCGATGTTTACCCTGGTTACCCGGGGACTTCGGCATCGTTGGTCGCTGGAGAGCTGTCTGTGTGACAGCTCTCCAGCGACCACACAGCGACGCTGCAGCGATCGCATCATCTAGATCGCTGCAGCGTCGCTAAATGTGATGGTACCTTAAGAGTAGCCATCTCTATACATAACAAATAAAATTGCACTCAGTAGTGCTTAAGCATGTAAATATGAAATATGAATAGCAATACTGCTCTAGATAATAAGAAAAAATGTAGATACTTAGCACATAATTTGGCCAATTCATGCATGCACAGCAGCCAGCGACAAGGCGATCTTTGATTTTCCTGGGAATCTATCTAGTGTGAACACCTCTCTAATAGAGATGGGCAAACCCGAACAGTAAAGTTCAGCGTCCGTACCGAACACCTACTGTTCGGGCATGGACACAGACTTCACCAGGAAGTTTGTGATACTGTTCAGGTTCAGCCCCCCCGAAAACCAGATGTTTCTCATGCTGTCATGTGTATGACAGCTCGGCAAACTTCTTCTGATTGGCGGTAAAATCTTTACCGCCGGTTAGAGAGCCACGGTTCCAACAGTGTCAAATGATAGTGTGAGCCCCATCAGCCTCAGGTCACTGGCGTCGGCTGATGGGACTATTGCTCCCATCAACTGACACCTGCTGCCATTAATAACAGCGAGAGCATGTAGGGGCTGATCAGGGTATTCATCAGCCGTCACCTGTGCTCTAAAGAATACAAAACAGCATAGGTTCCCCTGTATTTTTGATTACCAGCCAGACAAAACTGACAGCTGGGGGCTGCATCCCTCACCTGTCAGGGTTAGCAAGGCTGGTTACCAAGAATAGAGGGGTCCCCACGCTGTTTTTTTAAATTATTTAAATAATTAAAAAAACGGCATGGATTCTCCTCCATTTTTGACAAGCAGCCAAGCTAAAGCAGACAGCTAAGGGCTGATATTCTCATGCAGGTAATGGGCCATTGATATTGCCCCTCACAGACTAAAAATAACAACCCACAGCTGCCCAGAAAAGGCACATCTATTTTATGCGCCAATTTTGGTGCTTTTCCCAGCTCTTCCCACTTTCCCTGTGGTGGTGGCAAGTGGGGCCATATTTGTGGGGTTGATGCTTTCACTTTGTATTGTCAGGTGACATCAAGCCCATGGGCTAGCCATGGGTTAGCAATAGAGAGGCGTCTATAAGACGCCTAACCATTAATAATCCTAGTAATAGTTATATTACTAGTTATATTATATTATATTAATAGTTATATTATAAATAAACACGCAGCCAGAATAAATTCCTTTACTGGAAATAAAACAAACCATACTTTTCCATTTTTACTTAAAAAGAACAAACACAGTTATACTCACCTTTCGCCCATTCCATTGAGCCATGGTCTCCTGTAATAAAGCAAAAATAAAAAAAACAACCATATTCCCTCATCTGTCTCTCGTTCTGTCCCACACCATAATCCATATCTGGGGATAAACAGTTTTCAATCTGGACAGTGCCAAGATGCGACCATCCAGGCTGAGAACCACTGGGAGAATGAGCTGCTGCAAGCTCAGCGTCAGTGAGGAGCGGTGACGTCATCGAGATTACCGCAGGTCACTGAGGCTGCGTAGATGGAGGAATAGCTGGCTGTATGGAAGGATGGCCGGATGAGGGCTGGATGGATGGATGAGGTAGGTGTGGATGGATGGTTGAGGGATGGATGGATGATTGATGGATGGAGGAATGTATGGAGATAAGGATGGATGAGGGATGGCTGGATGGATGATGAGGGATGGATGAGGGATGGATGGCTGGAGTGATGGCTGAAGGGATGGATGGATGAGAGCTGGATGGATGAGAGATGGATGTAGGGGTGGCTGGATGGAAGGATGGATGTAATCCATAGTGTCCCATGACATAATGCATCTGTGAGACATGTTGTTCATCGTGAACGGTTGCACCATGCTACCGTTCATGCTGAAAAGCAAGGAAGAATGAACTGCAGCGAGTATGCCCCTGAACTACGGTGATCACCTCTCGAAATTTCTCCCGGTGAACTGCAGTGAACTCACCGCTGCACCATGAGACTTTTTCTCACTGTGGAAGCACAGTGATCTCACCGAGGTCACTGAAGTTCATTGGCCCGTCTGGGTATGCAGCCTCAGCGACCTGCGGTAACCTTGATGACGTCACTGCTATTCACTGAGGCTGCACTTGCAGCAATTCATTCCTCAGTGGTTCTCAGCCTGCACGGTTGCATCTTGGCACCGTCCAGGTTGAAAACTATTTATCCCAGACATGGATTACATGGATGGATGGATGAGGGAAGGATGGAGGGATGGCCAGATGAGGGATGGATGATAGATGGATTAGGGACAGATGGATTGATGAAGGATGGATGGCAGGAGGGATGGATGGATGAGAGCTGGATGGATGAGGGATGGATGTAGGGGTGACTGGATGGAATGATGGCTGGAATCCATAGTGACCCATGCAATAATCCATCTGTGCGACAAGTGCCCTTCAGCATGAACAGTGGCATCATGCGACCATTCATACTGAGAAGCAAGGAAGAATGAGCTGCAGCGAGTGGGACCCTGAACTATGGTGATCACCAGTAGTAATTTCTCCTGGTAAACTGCAGTAAACTCACCGCTGCACCATGAGACTTTTTCTCACTGTGGGAGTGGTGATCTCACTGAGGTTACCGCAGTTCATTGGCCCATCTGGAAATGTAGCCTCAGTGACCTGCGATAACCTCGATGACATCACGGTTATTCACTGAGGCTGCACTCGCAGCAGCACATTCATCAGTAGTTCTTAGCCTGGATGGTCGCATCTTGGTACCGTGGCTCAGTGGTAAGCTTTGCAGCGCTGGGGTTTTGAGTTCAAATCCCACCAAGTACAACATCTGCAAGGAGTTTGTATGTTCTCCCAGTGTTTGCATGGTTTTGCTCCAGGTTCTCAGGTTTCCTCCCACACTCCAAAGACATACTGATAGGGAGTTTAGATTGTGAGCCCCAATGGGGACAGAGATGTCTGTAAAGCGCTGCAGAATTAATAGTAGCATAGTAACATAGTTATTAAGGTTGAAGGAAGACTTTAAGTCCATCTAGTTCAACACATAGCCTAACCTAACATGCCCTAACATGTTGATCCAGAGGAAGGCAAAAAAAACCATGTGGCAAAGAGTAAGCTCCACATTGGGGAAAAAAATTCCTTCACGACTCCACATACGGCAATCAGACTAGTTCTTTGGATCAACGCCCTATCAAGGAATCTAGTGTATATACCCTGTAACATTATACTTTTCAAGAAAGGCATCCAGTCCCCTCTTAAATTTAAGTAATGAATCACTCATTACAACATCATACGGCAGAGAGTTCCATAGTCTCACTGCTCTTACAGTAAAGAATCCGCGTCTGTTATTATGCTTAAACCTTCTTTCCTCCAGACGTAGAGGATGTCCCCTTGTCCCTGTCTCAGGTCTACGATTAAAAAGATCATCAGAAAGGTCTTTGTACTGTCTCCTCATATACTTATACATTAACATAAGATCACCCCTTAGCCTTCGTTTTTCCAAACTAAATAGCCCCAAGTGTAACAGTGGCGCTATATAAGTGAGTAAAAAGTGGTGCAGGTGTTTCTATTATACTTTTCCTCTGATTGCTCCACTCCTGGTTTTGGCTTACATATAAATTAAACCAAAAATATTGAACAGCGGAGTATATTTCAAATATCTAAACCAAAAAAGAACAATAATATCCCTAAAATATAACTTTTAACATTTATAACGTAAAATTACCCTTATATTAGGGTCAGGAGAATAACACAATCTTATTCTTAATAATACTAAAAATGATAGAGGTAAATTTGGTGAGGGGATGATCTTTCCCTTAGGCTGCCGTCACACTAGCAGTATTTGGTCAGTATTTTACATCAGTATCAGTAAGCCAAAACCAGGAGTGGGTGATAAATGCAGAAGTGGTGCATATGTTTCTATTATACTTTTCCTTTAATTGTTCCACTCCTGGTTTTGGCTTACAAATACTGAGGTAAAATACTGACCAAATACTGCTATTGTGATGGCAGCCTTAAGGTACCTTCACACTAAGCGACGCTGCAGCGATATCGACAACGATGCCGATCGCTGCAGCGTCGCTGTGTGGTCGCTGGAGAGCTGTCACACAGAGAGCTCTCCAGCGACCAACGATGCCGAAGTCCCTGGGTAACCAGGGTAAACATCGGGTTGCTAAGCGCAGGGCCGCGCTTAGTAACCCGATGTTTACCCTGGTTACCAGCGTAAACGTAAAAAAACAAACAGTACATACTTACATTCGCATCCCCCGGCGTCCGCTTCCCTGCACTGTGTGAGCGCCGGCAGTAGCAGGGCACAGCGGTGACATCACCGCTGTGCTCTGCTTTTACTTTACGGCCGGCGCTCACAGTCAGTGCGGGAAGCAGACGGCGAGGGACCTGACGGACACCGGAATGTGAGTATGTACTGTTTGTTTTTTTTTACATTTACGGTGGTAACCAGGGTAAACATCGGGTTACTAAGCGCGGCCCTGCGCTTAGTAACCCGATGTTTACCCTGGTTACCAGTGAAGACATTGCTGGATCGGTGTCACACACACCGATTCAGCGATGTCTGCGGGAGATCCAGCGACAAAATAAAGTTCTGGACTTTCAGCAACGACCAACGATGGCACAGCAGGATCCTGATCGCTGCTGCGTGTCAAACACAACGATATCGCTATCCAGGACACTGCAACGTCACGGATCGCTAGCGATATCGTTTAGTGTGAAGGTACCTTTACTCACCCTATCTTACCGTGGAGGTTGGCACCCTAAGGCTACTTTCACACATCAGGTTTTCGCCGTCAGGCTAAATCCGGCTAATTTTGAAAAAAACGGATCAGGCGAATATTGCCACTGGATCAGGTTTTTTTTCCCATAGACTTGTATTAGTGCCGGATTGCACCGGATGACATTGCGCTTCGTCCAGTTTTCGCTGGATCCGGCAAATCTGCCGCTTCCGGTTTCTTGAAAAAATGTCCATAGCAACGTTTTTGTCTCCAGAGAAAAAGCCTGAAGCGCCGGATCCGGCGCTTCCGGCTGTTTGCTAGAATGGAAGCCTATGGGAGCCGGAAGGTGCCAGATCCAGAAAAAGGCGGATCCGGCGGCCTGATCCGTTTTTTTAAACTGAGCATGCTCCAAATTTTTTTTATCCAATAATCTAGATAGGCTAGCCGGATCCGTCATAAAAACGGATCCGTCGCATCAGTTTTTCACAATCTGCGTCGGATCCAGTTTTTCCAACATTTAGCCTGACACTGAAAACCTGATGTGTGAAAGTAGCCTAAGTTCGACATGGCGCCCCCACTCGAAGATGGCTCTCCCTTATGACCTTAAAGGGAGGAACTAGCAAGGAAATACCGTCACCAACACCAATAATGCTTAAATTGCTAAAGTGCTTTAAAATGCTCAGCAAAGAACTGCATCGGTATATTCTTTTTTAGAATAGGTATACCAGTCTTATTTAGAATTAGTTTCTGTATACCATCAATAGTCTTATATATTGTAATCTGTTCTAATAAGGTGCATAAGTGAGCAAGAGAAATAAGTTGTATACACTATGTTACAAATTATTATGCAAATTACATTTTTATCGGATTTTCCTAAATGGTCGGTGCAAATGACAGTCAGTTTAATAAAAGTCATCACCCTTTAGAGTATACATCAAATTTTATTGAAGAAACCTCCCAATGATAACAGTATAATCTCCAAAATGAATAAAAACTCAAAATGCACTGTTCCAAATTATTAGGCACAGTAGAATTTCTAAACATTTGATATGTTTTAAAGAACTGAAAATGCTCATTTGTGGAATTTGCAGCATTAGGAGGTCACATTCACTGAACAAAAAAGCTATTTAACGCCAAAACATCCTAACAGGCCAAGTTACATGTTAATATAGGAACCCTTCTTTGATATGACCTTCACAATTCTTGCATCCATTGAACTTGTGAGTTTTTGGAGAGTTTCTGCTTGTATTTCTTTGCATGAAGTCGGAATAGCCTCCCAGAACTGCTGTTTTGATGTGAACTGCCTCCCACCCTCATAGATCTTTTGCTTTATGATACTCCAAAGGTTCTCTATAGGGTTGAGGTCAGGGGAAGATGGTGGCCACACCATGAGTTTATCTCCTTTTATGCCCATAGCAGCCAATGACTCAGAGGTATTCTTTGCAGCATGAGATGGGGCATTGTCAGCATAAAGATGATTTTGCTCCTGAAGGCACATTTCTGCTTTTTATACCATGGAGGAAAGTTGTCAGTCAGAAACTCTATGTACTTTGCAGAGGTCATTTTCACACCTTCAGGAACCTTAAAGGGCCCCACCAACTGTTTCTCCATGATTCCGGCCCAAAACATGACTCCTCCACCTCCTTGCTGACGTTGCAGCCTTGTTGGGACATGGTGGCCATTCACCAACCATCCACTACTCCATCCATCTGGACCATCCAGGGTTGCTCAACACTTATAAGTAAACAAGACTGTTTGGAAATTAGTCTTCATGTATGTGTGGGCCCAATACAACCATTTCTGCTTGTGAACACTTTAAGGGTGGCCGAATAGTAGGTTTATGCACCACAGCAAGCCTTTGAAGGAGCCTACACCTTGAGGTTCGAGGGACTCCAGAGGCACCAGCAGCTTCAAATATCTGTTTGCTGCTTTGTAATGGCTTTTTAGCAGCCGCTCTCTTAATCCGATGAACTTGCCTGGCAGAAATCTTCCTCATTATGCCTTTATCAGCACAAACACATTTGTGCTCAGATACAGCCACAAATCTCTTAACAGTACGATGATCACGCTTAAGTTTTCAAGAAATATCTAATGTTTTCATCCCTTCACCAAGGCATTGCACTATTTGATGCTTTTCAGCAGCAGAGAGATCCTTTTTCTTTCCCATGTTACTTGAAAACTGTGACCTGCTTAATAATGTGGAACATCATTTTTAAGTAGTTTTCCTTTAATTAGAATCACCTGGAAAACCAATTATCACATGTGTTTAAGATTGATTTCAGTGATCCATTGAGCCCTGAGACACAATACCATCCACGAGTTTATTTGAAAATCAAAACAATTAAATCTTTATGACACTTAAATCCAATTTGCATAATAATTTGGAAAAGAGTGTATATATCAAATCAAATAAACATTGTCTATATGTAAATGAATAAGCATCTCATAGTGGTAGCTTTGGAGCGCATTGCATTCCAATTTGTGCCCCTTTAGCGCCGCCACTAACAATATCCTTCCGGGTAGCTGGGCAGTCGATTGCTGGAATGCAGATGCGTTCCATTTACCGGATGTACTCGTTCTGTGACGTCTTTGAACATGGACTAGCGTTGTACGTCACTTCCGGTTCAAGCTCATGCTTCCTGGCGGCGCTAACCCTTGATTGAGAGCAGTCATGACGAGATAATAGCTGGCTCTTGTTGAGAAAAGCCCTTTTCTTCCCCTGATGAACCCTAGCTTGTTATCCTGGGGGGAAACGCGTCTATTACCCTGGGGGGAAACGCGTCGGGTAGGCAGCTGACTGGATGGGCAGCTGACTGGAGGAGTACATCCTCTATTATTGTCTTCTTGACCACTGTTATTTATGAATTGAATTATTAATATCTGCATCAGGCTGATAGGTGCATTTTCACGATTTTAGTGTAGCAATGTCATTTTGAGGTGGCAGGTGTTACTCTTATATGTACCTAATTATCATATGCGCCACTAGTGGGGAGTGTACCCCTAACAATATGGTATTAACCTTGTAAGAGTTGTTCAAATTTGATATACATACAACTTATTTCTCTTGCTCACTTATGCACCTTATTAGAACAGATTACAATATATAAGACTATTGATGGTATACAGAAACTAATTCTGAATAAGACTGGTATACCTATTCTAAAAAAGAATATACCGATGCAGTTCTTTGCTGAGCATTTTAAAGCACTTTAAACATTATTGGTGTTGGTGACGGTATTTCCTTGTTATTTCCTCCCTTTAGGGTCATAAGGGAGAGCCGTTGTCAAGTGGGGGCGCCATTTTGAACTTAGGGTGCCAGCCTCCGCGGTAAGGTAGGGTAAGGGAAAGATCACCCCCTCACCAAATTTACCTTTATCCTTTTTAGTATTATTAAGATTGTGTTATTTTCCTGACCCTAATATATCGGTAATTTTACCTTATAAATATTAAAAGTTATATTTTAGGGGTATTATTGTTCTTTTTTGGTTTAAATTTGGCTTACATATACTGATTTAAATACTGACCAACTACTGAAAGTGTGAATGTGGCCTGAGGAGTCTCCAATGCAAAGAGCGGAGGGTGCGTGGCCACAAGTATGTGATTTGCATACATGTGGTCACATGATGAATAGACTTGCACGGCTTCGCTCATTGCAAGTGTATTGAGCAAGGTCGGATAGTCAATTCGGAATGTGGACGGAAATATGCAAATTACATATTCAGTCACATAATCGCCCACTCCCAGCACCAGAGAGTCATCACAGAGCGCGTAATGTGAGGATGCACTAGTCTGCAGTCACATAGAGTGAAGACTTGTATCCTAAGGCCAGACAACTCTTTTTTGCGACTTTTTAGAGAAAAAAATGCTCGTTCCGCTAAAATGTCCCAAAAATTTCAGGTGTATATAAAATCACTCCAGGGAAGAAATGGAGTACAAAATATTTTGCAACTTTTTACTTTTTTAATTTAATTTTCAATTAATTTCATTTAGTTTTGCAATTAAAAAATCAGCTAAAATGTAGCATAGGTTAAAATATTTTATATTTCTTCAGCAAAACAATTCTTTATCATTGGTCAAACCCCTTATTTACAGCAATACTTCAATAAGGTCCAGTGCTGCTTTATAATAAATTTGTGAACTTTATTCTCCAGCTTTTAGTTGCTAGCAATAAAACATGGCTTAATGGACTACAGCTGGACTCATGAGATGATGGTTTATATATCAGGCAAGAAAACTCAACTCAGTGCTTCCGTCGCTGGGCTTTGGCGCGCTTCTTTTACAGGTGGCAGGGAGGGACAATGCAGTGGTCCTGTGTGATTCCCTGGGACTTGTGGTGCTGTTCTGGACAGGTGCTTGAAGTTTAACTTCTTTCTTTGGTTTCCTGCTTTTACCCTGCTTGCTATTTAAAGAGGTTGCCCACTAGTTTTACAATTACATTAATTGCCTATCCTTGGGATAGGTCATCAATGTCTGATCGGCTACCATGCAAACTGCCCTCCTGACAGTTATTTACCATTTCCATTATTTTAATAATATTTTCTGGCTACCTCTCCTGTTACAACACCTACCAGACCAAATGTTGTCATAGGAGGTACGGAAAAAAACTCACAGGTGCAGTGAACTGTTTTCCTAGTGTAATTCTGTATTTAGTCTTTGGTGAGTGACGTGTTAGTGGTTTCTCTTTTCACATCACAAAATTAAATGAATAGAAGAAAACCACAAGAAAATGGATTCAACTGTAAAACATGCCGTGCCATTTATCAACCCAACAGCAATAAATAACGGCCTTACTGGAAAGAAGAACGAAAAAATCTGGAGATAATTGCTCTGAATCCCATTTACTATTGTGGGTTTTCCCAGTGTAATAAAATAATGAATCATCTGGATCCTTTCATACCCATAAACGTGCTAATGGGCCATCATTTCATCAAAGAATTGCTGTTATATTAACAAATCAGCAGCTAAAATTTACCACTGGATTTTATGTCAATTTCCAAAATAGAACAGCCATTTTTTTACTTGTTAGATGATTTAGGGTCTGACAGTCATCCCATCACTCTTCCCTGTCAGATCCCTTTTTTTTTTTTGGAAATGTTACCAGTTGGCTCACAGTTATCACAACTGGCTTACCGTAATATGCAAGAACCTTTAGGCTATGAATAAATAGGCATTTTTTTTCTATGTGTTTTTTAATGCACATTTTCAGCTGCGTTTTACAGTAGCAGCAAAGTCTATGAGATTTCACACACCTTTGTTTGTCATCGGTAGTTTGTGTTTCGCATGTTTTTTTGCACAAATTATCATATCACTTCTTTTCAGCGTTTTTAAAAGTAATGGGTTGTGAAAAAATGCTGAAAATCTGCACCAAAAAACACAGGTATCAGGTTTTGCAGCATTTTTTGTGCCGAAACCTGATTATAAATAGAATGAGATATTCTTTTT
The DNA here is from genome assembly GCF_051348905.1 of Ranitomeya variabilis. Classification (NCBI taxonomy): domain Eukaryota; kingdom Metazoa; phylum Chordata; class Amphibia; order Anura; family Dendrobatidae; genus Ranitomeya; species Ranitomeya variabilis. The sequence continues at coordinate 984,734,087 of NC_135233.1, forward strand.
TTGCAGTAAAGTTTATCAGCATGTACAAGAGACAAACGTAGCACGACAAAAATGCATCAAAAAAGCAAGAAAAAAGAAGCAAAATTTGTTTTTTTCCTGCAGCTTCTTTCCTGCCAAGAGAGTAGGTTTTGCTGCAGAAAATAAACACTGAAAAAAAACTAGTGTGAACATAGCCTTAGAGTACTCACTTCAACTCCACAACTCAATATTGATCCAATGTCACCCCTTGATAAATGTGGGCCAAATTACAGCAGCACAACCTGGTAGGACATTTCCCAATGTTAGATAAGTGTGGGAGCACTATGTGTTAAATGTTGTATATCAATGTAGAATTTTGCACAAACTTTTATTTGTTTAAGCATATTAAAATGCAGTATAGGAAAGATATATATCTTGGTACCGTGTTAGGGCTGTCCCACACGTCCAGATAATTCCGGTACCGGAATAAATCGGTACCGGAGTTATCCGTGTCCGTGTGCCTGGGAACTCACGGAGGCCATACGTGCGGCACACGTGTGCCGCCCGTATGGCGAGTGGGTACCACACGGAGCGTGTGGTACCCACGCTGCATGGTGCTGAAGCTGCTGAAGCTGCGATTCATATCCTCTCTGCAGTAGCGTTTGCTGCAGAGAAAATATGAAGAATAGTGTTAAAAATAAAGATTTAGGTGTCCGCCGCCCCCCCACCCCCTGTGCGCCCCCCCGCTGGTTCGAAAATACTTACCCGGGTCCCCCGTCGGCTGTCGCTCCTTCCTGGTCTGGCCGCGGCTTCTCCTGCATGCGGTCACGTGGGGCCGATCATTTACAGTCATGAATATGTGGCTCCACCTCCCATAGGGGCGGAGCCGACTATTCATGATTGTAAATGATCGGCCCCACGTGACCGCATACAGTAGGAGGCGCGGCCAGACCAGGAAGGAGCGAGGGAGCGGGTAAGTATTTTCTGACCAGCGGGGGGGCGCACAGGGGGTGGGGGGGCGGCGGACACATGGATCTTTATTTTTAACACTATTCTTCATATTTTCTCTATAGCAAACGCTGCTACAGGGAAGATATGAATACCGGCTCCAGCACCATGTGGGGGGGACAGCGCTTACTGTAGCACTGTCTCCGGCACGCACACGGACCCCAGACGGAGAATGTCCGTGTGAGGTCCGTGTTTTACGCGGACCCATTGACTCTATTGGGTCCGTGTAAAACGTGCGCTCCCACGAACACTGACATGTCTCCGTGTTTGGCACACGGAGACACGGTCCGCAAAAAATCAATGACATCTGAACAGATGCATTGATTTTTATGGGTCTACGTGTGTCAGTGTCTCCGGTACGTGAGGAAACTGTCACCTCACGTACCGGAGCCACTGACGTGTGAAACCGGCCTTAGCCAGTAGATATGTGCTATGTTGTGCATAAATATGTGATTCTTCAGAATTTCTTTTAGTCTTTGCCTGATGAAGAGACCTGTGTAGTCTCGAAAGCTTGCAATTTGTTACCATCTTTTCAGTTAGCCATTAAAAGGTATCAACCACTGAGGACTCTCAATTCTAAATATTTTTCTAAAATGCAGTATAAATGTATTTGTTCCACGCATTTTTTTTAAGACAGCTAAAACCTGTCTACAATATTTGTGACTTTTAAATAATAAATATGCCTTAATTTATGCCAAAAATTAGCTACGCTCCCTATTCTTGTCATTTTTTTCAGCATAGGTACTAAAAGATGGCGTTTTAAATGGCATAAAACACTGAGGCTATGTGCACACGTCAGGATTTCTTGCGGATTTTTCGAGGTTTTTTTTGCTATAAAAACGCTTAAAATACGCATACATATGCATCCCATAATTTAGAATGCATTCTGCAATTTTTGTGCACGTTGCGCTCTTTTCCGCAAAAAAAACGCTTTGCGGAAAAAAAAGCAGCATGCTCATTATTTTGCAGATTTCCCACTATATTATTGCATCCCAGAACCTCCGGAAAAATCCGCAAAAAATCTGCAAAAAAAACGCAAGAAAAACGCGAAAAATCCACATGCGGATTTCTTGCAGATATGTCTGGTTTTGTTCAGGAAATTTCTGCAAGAAATCCTGAAGTGTGCACATACCCTGATAGGGAATTACAGAAGAAAAAAATTGCAAATTGGGAAAAGTTTGTCCTCCAATGTGTGTTTTTTACTTTGTCATAATTAGAGATGAGCAAACCGGAACTTAAAAGTTCAGGGTTTGTACCAGTCAGTGTCCAGTGCTAATCGCCAAACACATACTTCTACCAAAAATCCGTTGTAATGTTCAGAGTTCCGAAGGAAGAGAGAGATTTTCCAGATCTAAAGTTAGGATCCTCATTATTTTCAGTGGGTCATGGTTCTGGTTCAAGTTCTGGTACCCAAACCAAACTTTGGAATAAAGAACTTTCACGGGTCCGCTCATCTCTAGTCATAATGTAACGATACAGAACCCTCCCTATGGGAGGTGGAGCCGCATATTAATCACTGTAATGAGCGGTACCACGTGACCGCTCATACAGGAGAAGCTGCGGCGCTGAGAGGACACATCGAGGGAGCCGGGTGAGTATTTGATTTCCAGCGGGCGGGCGCACAGGGGGTGGGAGGGGGGTGGTGACAAAGATCTTTATTTCAACCGCAAAAAAAACCAAAACAATTATTTTTCATTTCTTCTCTCCAGCAAACGCTGCTGGAGAGAAGAAATGAATGGCGGCTTCAGCACCACAAGCTGGGGGGACAGCGCTTACTGTAGCGCTGTCTCCTGCACGGCACACGGACAGCATCCGTGTGCGGTACGTGTTTTACACGGACCCATTGACTTTAATGGGTCCGTGTGATCCGTGCGCTCCCACGAACACTGACATGTCTGTGTTTTGCACATGGACACACGGTCTGCAAAAAATCAATGACATGTGCAGAGACACATTGATTTTAATGTGTCTACGTGTGTCAGTGTCTCCGGTACGTGAGAAAACTGACACCTCACGTACCGGAGCCACTGACGTGTGAAACCGGCCTAAGGCAGGGCAAAATGCCGCTAACAGCAGCTCCAGCACTGACTAACCCAGCCTACACAGTGACATGGAAAACTTTAGGCATCCCTGGTCTAAATGACTGTTACTGTGAACAGTTAATCAAGTTGAAGATGGAGTGATCTCTAAAAGGGCTAACGTGAAGGATGACACATTTCCTTTGTATTTTAGGCAAAACAAAAAAATATAATTATATATTACATTTTAAAAATTACAAAAAGGAAAATGGGCCAATGCAAATGTTTGGGCACCCTCCATGGATAGTACCTAGTAGCACCCTAGGGGTGCCTAAACTTATATACGTGTTACATATACAATTTATTTGTTATTTATAGATAGACGATTCTCTCAGCAATCACAGTGACCAGCTGATCACAACACTGGCTCCTCCACAGAAAAGGGTTGACTATGTGAGATGATCCCTTTTCCAAGGTCACATTTGATCTGGTAAAAGAGCTGAATATAATGAGACATGTAATACGGTAGGGAGCAAACACCAAGAAGGAAATACAGAAAGGGAAAAAACATTTTTAATATTTAAAAGGTAGATTACGTTTTCAGCTAAGAAACAAGAGGATTGCTCAAAAAGTAACGTGACTTATCACTAAGTATAATAAAATACCATACATGTATAGAAACCGCAACAAAGATTATTGATTGCATTTTAAAAATAACCATTATTATAAATCAATGATACTGTCCCTGTGTAATCACAGCATCTAAGAATGTATGTGTGTACTGAATGTATGTAATATATATATATGGTGTATGTATGTTGTATAGATGTGTGTTGTATAATGGGTGTGTGTGTACATGTGAGCACTGTATGTATGATGAATATACTATAGGTGTGTGTGCTGTATGTTTGTGTTATATGGGTGCTGTGTTTGTGTTGTGTGTGCTGTATGTGTTGTACATGTGAGCACTGTATGTGTGTTGAATATACTATAGGTGTGTGTACTCTATGTTTGTGTTATGTGTGATCTGTTTGTGTTATGTGTATGCTGTATGTTTGTTACGTGTGATATGTGTGTGTTGTACATGTGAGCACTGTATGTGTGTGAATATACTATAGGTGTGTGTACTCTATGTTTGTGTTATGTGTGATCTGTTTGTGTTATGTGCATGCTGTATGTTTATGTTACGTGTGTGATATGTGTGTGTTGTACATGTGACCACTGTATGTGTGTGAATATACTATAGGTGTGTGTACTCTGTTTGTGTTATGTGTGATCTGTTTGTGTTATGTGTATGCTGTATGTTTGTGTTACGTGTGTGATATGTGTGTGTTGTACATGTGAGCACTGTATGTGTGTATGATGAATATACTATAGGTGTGTGTACTGTATGTTTGTGTTATGTGGGTGATCTGTTTGTGTTATGTGTATGCTGTATGTTTGTGTTACGTGTGCTGTACATGTGAGCACTGTATGTGTGTATGATGAATATACTATAGGTGTGTGCTGTATGTTTGTGTTGTGTGTGCTGTGTGTATGATGAATATACTATAGGTGTGTGTGCTGTATGTTTGTGTTATGTGTTTTATGTGTGTGTGCTGAATATGTGTTCATGTGTGATGTGTTATGCTCACACACATTTTGTTACCTGTGTTAGAAATATAAAAGAAATATTCATGAAATTCACTCTTCTTTCATTACTTCAAGTGTGTGCCATGTTATTATAGGGGTTGTCCAGAAATACTATATTACCTAATGTGACAAGAGAAATGAAAAAATGATAGTGCACACTGAGTAGTTGCCGTGCCCACACTCCGAAAAGCCAGCGAGTACACTACTCAGGTGCAATAATTTCATAATACTTGATGGCCGTGGGCCAGCCTCAGCAATGTTACCACCCTGTGTGCCCAAGGGCCTCAGCACCGGCGGGCAGAGTATGCCTGAACAACTGGCTTAAATTCATGCTCACAAATAGAAGTAGTGTTTTTGATGAATGACCCTTAGTCCATGTGCACACGCTGCAGATTCCATTGCGGAATTTTCCGCAGCGTTTTTGATAAATCCGCAGTGCAAAACCGCTGCGGTTTTTACTGCGGATTTATCGCGGTTTTTATTGCGGTTCCCGCTGCGGTTTTTCACCTGCAGTTTCCTATTGGAGCAGGTGAAAAACCGCTGCGGATTCCACACAAAGAATTGACATGCTGCGGAAAATAAACCGCTGCGTTTCCGCACGGTTTTTTCCGCAGCATGTGCACTGCGGATTTCATTTCCCATAGGTTTACATGGTACCGTAAATGCATGGGAAACCGATGCGCAGCAAAATCCGCAGGGTGTGCACATACCCTTAGAGCTTGTCTATCACAAATGTTGGCAGCTAAGACCCCATCTTTGTTGGGATCCCGGTGTATGGCAGTGCATTGTCACCTCTGTTGGGAGCTAGCAATAACAGGTGTTTATAACTCCCATGATATCAATGGAGAGCTCAGTATACATATATACCCCCCATTCCACCAGTATAACTGACCAAGGCATTTACCGTTCAGCAATGGTGTCCATGTTTCAAATCCGCCGGCGTCAACATCTCTATGAAGTTTTCATTTGCCGGTTTCCATTAAAAACCTGACTGTTGTGTCCTAAAAATCATTCATCCAAAACTGCCAGAAATGTCTTAGATACGTCCTTTACATTTACGTCCAGTGTCCTCAGGTAGCGCCACAATTCACATAAGTTCATTAAATAAAAAAATTACAAAGTACAACACATTTTTTACATCCACAAATACATTTTTAGAGGTTTGATAAATGTTATTTGGGCGCTTGTTCATGGCACAAAATTGAAATATAAAAGTAAAATATAGTATTAATAGTAAACGTTAACCCTGGGAGCTGTGCTCCAACGTACAGAAACTGACATGGTTCAGGCTTATACAAAATGCGATTTTTAGAGAATGATCCTGTATCTAGCTGTTTCTTAATATTGCTAACTAGTCCGACTGAGGGCGGCCATAGATACAAAGATATATCACTGGTAGGTGACGTTCACAAAAAATCATCCGAGTTTCATTAGGAAAACTTGGGCAATTTTTTTTTTCATCTGTTATCCATATAGCATCTGTTTACTTAAGCAAATATTAAATATTGACAAGACTTAATAGTTTCCTATGTTAAAGAATAGCAATGTATCCATTAAAATCAGCTGCTGTACGGTGCTTCCATTTTTGTGTGCGACCATAGACTTGAATGGGCAAGTCTCATCTGACACATGGAAGACAATACTGCAGGCTGCGATTTTTTTTTATGCGCACATTCGGTCCATGAGTCAAAATCTGCACTGTCCCATTGAATAACATTGCTCTGGGTGTTTTCTGTTTGCTGCCTGTTTTTTCGCGGACAGCACTCCGGCAGAAGATATGGTAGTGTGAACTTGACGTTGAATTTTTTCTCAAAAGACATTTGTCACCAATCAGTGTGAATTTTGTATGGAGTCGTGGTGGCGCCTGTATAATCCCGCTCTGCTCATAGTGTATAGGATTGCAGCAGACAAGTGTGTACAGGCGCTTAGCTAATTCCGTCAGCCCTAGCAGAGTGAATGGAGCAACATGGCACACATTCAGCCATTTTTCCACTAAAACTTATGTTCATTGCGATTGCTGCACTAAGAAGAAACAGGGAGCTCTTGACTCTCATCTTAGTAATTGGTGGGAATTCCTAGAGATGGGGCCCCCAGTGTTATTGAAACATGATAAATGTCAATACTGGACATGGCAAAAAAAAAATCAATGTGGCAAATAGGAAGAAGGGGCCATATCCATCTATATGGAAGTACTGTATATCTGGAGGCTGGATCTTGTCTGGTCATGAATGGATTTTGGAAAGATTATCAAGCTCTCACTAGGCCAAAATCCAATCTAGTCCTTGGTTTTCCCATATTGCTGCCATATACACAAAGCTTCAAGGGAAACACAGAAATACATTTTCAGGTTAACAGAATAGATCTATCTGTTAGGAATAATCATTTTGTCCTTAAATAATATTGGCAATAAGAGTCTACATGCTAATGATTTCTGGGCACGAATATCAAGTCAACTTACCACATGTCCTATACAGGTATCCAGCTGCATGATTCCAGATAGGATTATGCAGCCACATTGATGGAGTTTCAAAAACAATACACCAGTCTCATCAGGTCTATAACATTTATGTAATATGTATGGGGTTTGTATGGTGAAAATTATTGACAGATGCACTATTGTACATATATTGACAGCCGCTGGGTGGTGGGCCTGGTATGCCTTGAGAAGCACCAGATGTAACATGTAGAGTCCGCAGCTTTTATAAACTTATAACAATTTAAACGCCTGTTTTTTTATTTGTAAGGTGTTATTCTTATAAAATCATTGATGAACAAACCCCAATATAGCTGAACTCAGTCTTATAAGGGCTGCATGGGTACCTCCAACTGATGAGGGATTCACAAGTATACCAGCATCAACAATCAGTCTAAGGTCTCATTTCCACTTGCGAGGAAAACGGACGAGTGCAATCCGATAAAAAAATCGGATTGCACTCAGACCAATGTTATTCAATAGGTGTCTTTTCATTTGCGATTTTTTTCTCAGCCGAAATCGGACTGAGAAAAAAATCACAGCATGCTGCATTTTGCTGCGAGTCTCAGACGAGACTCGCCAATGCAAGTCAATGGGTGCGTGAAAAAAAACGCAAGGAATACGGACCATCTGCATTCTTTCCGTTTTTTACGGATACATTACCATTCTGTGGCATAGAACACTGTAAATGGTTCTGTAAATGACTGTATAAAAATAGTTGCAGAGAAAAAAACGGATTGCATACGGATGTCGTACAGATGTAAAACGGATGGTGCGATTAAAAATCGCATTGCACTCGCATAACACTTGCATGGCAATCTCATGACAATCGCATACGCTACATCCATTTTTTCGGTCCAGATTACGGACTGTTTTTTCTCTTGCAAGTGGAAATGAGCCCTAAGCGTCACACTGGCATATTGCATCCGATGCGAGAGCGATATGCTAATGACACTCGGCTCCTGCTTGCAGCAGAGCAGGAGCCGAGTGTCATGCGTCTGTGCTCTGATTCTCTCGCACAGGGAGGATCGGAGCACAGCTGCGGAGGAGGCGGAGAAATGAATTATAACGCTTATAACGCACAGCACTCTGATGATATCCAAGTGATGTGCGTTGTCTCACTCGCACCCATAGGCTTATATGGGTGCGAATGAGCCAAGAGTTTTCCTCGGTCCGAGACAATCGCAGCATGCTGCGATTGTCTCGGACTGAGGAAAACAGCCGACAAAAAGCCGACTGGTGGGAGCCGCCCCATAGCTTAACATTGGTCCGAGTGCAATGCGATTTTTTATCGCATTGCACTCGGCCGTTTAAAACGCCAGTGTGACGCCGGCCTAAGGGCTAGTGCCTTCCATTGTTTTGAAGGCTAGCACTCATCCCCATGTTATTCTACGAGGCAGTGCACACGTCTGTGTTTTTCCTCGGACCGAGTTGGTCCGAGAAAACAAAAATTGTAGCATGCACAAGTTGCATTCAAATGATCAGATTGCGCTCAGCCATACATGTCTGTAGGTCTGTGGAAAAAAAAAAATCGATCCGCACTCGGATGACATCTGAGTGCGGTCCAATTTTCACTCACAGACTGAACAGAGATGTTTTTCCCCCCTATGAGAAAATCAGAGATCACACTATGACTGCACTCTGATCAAACTCTTAGCATACTCATCCTGATTCGGTTGTGTGACCCTAGCCTTATGCTAGTGTTTTAAAGGGTATATAATATTGATGACCTTTCTTTAGGATTGGTCAACCATATCCGATTGTGGTGGTGTAACCTCCACCGATCAGCAGTTGTAAGCTTCAGAGGGTTAACATTGAGCGGAGCTGAATAGCATAGCTCCACTCAACATGTAGTGTCCACTGCTGGGCCCTGCAGAGCAGCTCCTATGTAAGAGAATAGGATCTGACCTGCAGTGGGGTGGCCACAGTTAATAATTTCTGCAGTTGGGGTTTATTAAAAGTTTAGCAGTTTTTGACTTTTAAGCTCTTTTTTTTCCGCTGATGACTCAGATTAACCAAGAATCTGTCAGTGACCTTGTTCTGAAGACAGTTTGTTGTAACTCTTGTATCTGTCTTTTTCTGAGCTTCTATCAGCTGATTTATGACTGCATGAAAGCTCACTTCAACTTTAACATGGGTTATGTTAATAAATCAGCTGAAAAGAGCTTAGAAAAATGACTTTTTTCAATGTGCAACCATCAATGTGCAGAGAAACAAAGATCTTGTAAAAGCCAATGGCTACAAAATGTGTAATGAAAACCACTAAGAAAAATTATTTGTAGCCCAAAATATATGTATTTAAAGGAAATCTGTCAGCAGGTTTTTGCTACGTCATCTGAAAGCAGCACAATGTAGGCAAAGAGAAGCTGAATCCAACGATGTATCAGTTTACTAGGTGCAGCGGTTCTGACATTCAGTTTATAGATCTATCATGTATCATGCAGTAGGGCAGAGAAAGCTGCCCCCGTCCCCACCAGGCTCTGCATGTACAATGTCTATAGACAGTTAGCTGCTTATCACAGGAGGGGCGGAGTTGGACTAGCATGAATACAATGCTTTTGTCAGGGCAATGATAACCACCAGATGATAAAAACTTCATTGTAAGTAACACATCACTGAAATCTGTTTTTTAACCCCTACCTCATGCATCCTAATGTCAGGATTACATAGCAAAAACCTGCCGACAGATTCCCTTTAAATGTAGAAAAGAATATTCCCAAAGGTGTCCGTATCCTTCTAAGTGGTGATATTTGGATTTTTCAGTATCTGTGAGAGGTATAACAGGGGAGGATTCCCCAACATATACCACTGATGGGTGCCACTATACAGATGTAGGTTTTGTACTGGATGCCTCTGTGTGGACCAGCGCCTTATATATAAGGCAGTCATACACACACTGACCCGTTAGGACACTCTTCAGGCCTACGTTGGGTGACCAAGTGACCACTGACATGTTAGATGTATGTGCCTGGAGCAATCCTGACGTTTCAGACAAGAGGATGTTGCAAAACGCTGGAGGAAAGCAGCCTAAAGTATTCTATCCGATGGAGGTCTCAGCTGTTCTGCTTGTGCCTGGTTATTATCACTATGTGCTGCGTATAATAACCACTGAGCCTCGCCCGTATATTCTATGTGCTGGGTATAATAATCACTGACCCTCGCCTGTATATTCTATGTGCTGGGTATAATAACCACTGAGCCTCACCCGTATATCCTATGTGCTGGGCATAATAATCACTGAGCCTCGCCCGTATAGTCTATGTGCTGGGTATAATAATCACTGATCCTCGCCGGTATATTGTATGTGCTGGGCATAATAATCACTGAGCCTCGCCCGTATAGTCTATGTGCTGGGTATAATAATCACTGAGCCTCGCCCGTATAGTCTATGTGCTGGGTATAATAATCACTGAGCCTCGCCCGTATAGTCTATGTGCTGGGTATAATAATCACTGAGCCTCGCCCATATATTCTATGTGCTGGGCATAATAATCACTGAGCCTCGCCCGTATAGTCTATGTGCTGGGTATAATAATCACTGATCCTCGCCCGTATAGTCTATGTGCTGGGTATAATAATCACTGATCCTCGCCGGTATATTGTATGTGCTGGGCATAATAATCACTGAGCCTCGCCCGTATAGTCTATGGGCTGGGTATAATAATCACTGAGCCTCGCCCGTATAGTCTATGTGCTGGGTATAATAACCACTGACCCTTGCTTGTATATCCTATGTGCTGGGTATAATAATCACTGAGCCTTGCCCATATATTCTATGTGCTGGGCATAATAATCACTGAGCCTCGCCCGTATAGTCTATGTGCTGGGTATAATAATCACTGAGCCTCGCCCGTATAGTCTATGTGCTGGGTATAATAATCACTGATCCTCGCCGGTATATTGTATGTGCTGGGCATAATAATCACTGAGCCTCGCCCGTATAGTCTATGGGCTGGGTATAATTATCACTGATCCTCGCCCGTATAGTCTATGTGCTGGGTATAATAATCACTGATCCTCACCGGTATAGTCTATGTGCTGGGTATAATAATCACTGATCCTCACCGGTATAGTCTATGTGCTGGGTATAATAATCACTGATCCTCGCCGGTATATTGTATGTGCTGGGCATAATAATCACTGAGCCTCGCCCGTATAGTCTATGTGCTGGGTATAATAATCACTGATCCTCGCCGGTATATTGTATGTGCTGGGCATAATAATCACTGAGCCTCGCCCGTATAGTCTATGGGCTGGGTATAATTATCACTGATCCTCGCCCGTATAGTCTATGTGCTGGGTATAATAATCACTGATCCTCACCGGTATAGTGTATGTGCTGTTATATCGAAGTGATATCAAAGCCTAGCCTTATATCGATATAGTTGTACAGCTGAGGACAGATCTTTGCATCTATGGCCACCACAGGATTAAAATAAGACTTCCTCTCTACTGCACGGTCGGTCCACACTGAGGGCCGGCCTGTGATTTAGGGGTCTCTCCGGCTCGTCGTCCCCCGGCTCACCTCTGCGGGGTCCGGCCTGTACTTCAACCAGCAAATCACCCAAGTGACCACCACAGAGAAGAGGGCCAGCACACTGGCCACTGACAAGCATATAGGTCCCGCAGGGGAGGGCGCTGGGGCCCCGCTGTATCTGTTCACAAACACCAGGCCTGCAAACAATAAAACCACCATAGCTATGAAGGAGAACACCACACACACGCAGCCCGCAGTCAGGACGGCCCTTTTACAGCTCTGGCAGCTCTCATAACCTCTGCTAGGAGAGGGGGCAGTCGCTGGCTGTGCTTGATTCGAGGCCGAAAAGGATCCCTGGCCTCGAGTAGCTGCTGCTGCCGCTGAAGCGGCGTCCTGCCCCGGCTGTAGCGCGTAGCGATATTCCGCAGCTGCATGGAGCACAGCGCCACCTGCCGTGCCGTGGTGGTACTGCAGCTCCCGCTGCACAGGAGGGTGATGGTGGTAGATGGGAGGGAGGATGTCCTGCGGGTACGGGTCGTCCTGCCGCACGTACATGGGGAAGGCCTCCGCCACCTTCGTGTTCACAGGCAAAGCCTCCACCCTGGAGTCCGGGACCACGGTCCGGTGCCGGCATATTGGGCAGCAGAGGCGCCATGGCCGGTCTTCCCTGCGGTGGAGGGTGCTCAGACACTCCTGGCAGAAGGTGTGCAGGCACTCCAGGAGCTTCGGGGCCCTCCGGTCCAGGTCAAAGTAATTGTAGCAGATCTTACACTCGTACTCCTCGTAGGAAGGGGTGAGGTCAATGCACTGGGTCACGGCCATGCTTGTCTTCATGCCATGCCCTGTGCCCTCTCTCAGGTGATGAAGCCTCTTATGGCAGGTGGCACGGCCTGCAACAGAAAACACCATTAATTCTGTACGGCACATGCCCGGCGGCTCAGGTACTCACAGTGCAGGTGGGGGACATGCCACGGGGGTCCTAATGTGGTAGTGCGCCTTCACGTAAGGCCTCTTTCACACTTCCGTCGGTACGGGCCCGTCGCAATGCGTCTTGGCCGACGGACGCTGTGAATAACTGCAAGACGTGGGCAGCGGATGCAGTTTTACAATGAATCCGCTGCCCATTCTGCAGTCCGGGGAGGAGGGGGCGGAGTTTCGGCCGTGACGCACAAAACAACGTTACATTGAACTTTTTTTGTGCGTCGCGGCCGCCAAAACACGACGCATCCGTTGCACGACGGATGCATCGTGTGACGTACGTCGCTAATGCAAGTCTATGGAGAAAAAACGCATCCTGCGAGCAACTTTGCAGGATGCGATTTTTCTCCAAAACGACGCATTGCGACGTACGTCACACGACGCAAGTGTGAAAGAGGCCTAAGGATAGGGGCGACAGCGACATAGGTCACGTCATTAAAGGGGTTTTCCGGTTGCAGAAGACCCCTAGCTGCAATTTGTTTTTAAAGAATGATTGCTTTGCTCTTCCTCCCCTGGTCCAGCATCAAGTCTCTGCCATTTCTCCCGGTGTCTCGTCAGCGCTGCAGCCAGTCAGGAACCTCATTGGCACTGCCCTTGCAGATGCGTGCGATGCTCAGAGCCCAGTGATTGGCTGCAGCAGTGCGACGTGACGTCAACACTGATGGACAATATCTGACACCGAGAACAATGGCAAAGACTTGGAGCTGGACCCGGGCAGGGTGACTAAAGCAGAGATTTGTTTTTTTTCTGAAATAAAACCCCTTTAGGCGGTGGGTTACATGGCAACATTGAGATCAGTGTGGCATTACATCCTGCGACTGCAACACAAAGTAGCAAATGTTTCTGAAGTTGGGACAAAACAGTGACTTTGTCTACAACACAGGTGATCCTGGCAGAAATCGCTCTGTGTGGCTGTTAGATGGCAGCATAATTCAGGTGTATGGGACCACACTGCGGCTGTGCGTGGCATCCCGCCACATTCACCAGCTTTACGCTGCAGTGTAACAGCGGCACAGAGCACTCCTGGGCAAATGACAAAGTCAGAGGGGCGTATAAATCGGAATACGATGCACGGACTGGCTGGCGGCTCTCCTGACCCGAGGGTGCCAGCTGCATAGAAATACAGGCAGCTGTCAGGCTTTGCTCAGGAGAGACACTGGCCAGCCCGTGCACTGTGTTCCGATCTCGCTCCGATTTATATATCAGACTTTGCCCTAAACATGTTGGATTTTCTGTTGCCGGTTGCACGCTTATAATGCATGTCGCATGCAACGTGTCTGCAGTTTTCTTAGGCTCCTTTCACACTTTGTTTTCGGCAACGTTCGTTGACCCTTGCGTTTGAACCACCCTGCAAAACGGGTTTCAGACATATGTGCCGACAGAGCTGTAGATAATAATGGTTCCGATGGAGAGCGCGTGAGCCGTGTATCATTTTCGGGTGTGTACACTTACTGGAGACCGACACTCAGATGCAGTCTGCTACATTTGGGGGTCCACTTCCAGTAGGCATATACACCAGAACATGATACACGGCAGAGATCACGCTCTCTATATGCACCATTATAGTGTACGGCCCCGTCGGCACATATGTTTGAAACCCGTTTGCAGGGGGTTCGGACTCAAGCCTTGACGGGGCCAACGAACATGGCAAAAATGCAGTGTGAAAGGACCCTTACATTAAGGCTATGGTCACACCATCAGTATTTGGTCAGTATTTTGCCTCAGTATTTGTAAGCCAACCAGGAGTGGGTGATAAATACAGAAGTGGTGACGGGTTTCTATTATACATTTCCTCTGATTGTTCCATTGCTGGATTTGGCTTACAAATACTGAGGTAAAATACTGACCATGTGACCGTAGCCTGAAATCGCAGCTCAGATAGTCTCACAACAAGCTGGAGTAATGTTTTGGTCGTGTGACATGTTGCTGTGTAGCTTTAGATTGCAATGCTACATTACAACATTTCTCACAAGATCCGGGCTACATAGCGACTTTGGCCTCAAGGCATCATGTGAGAGAAGTCCCTTAAGCAGAAAATGTGAGAAATTTATGACTTTGCACATCTATTTTAAAATTGTAGTTTGGCCGTAAAATATCAACTAGTCCACTGACAACTCACACACAACTTGGGTTCCATAATGACAAAATCGCTTGTGCTCCTCCACAAAAATTGTAGCAGGTTTGGTTTTCTGTCCACAGTTGTGTTGGGTTATGCTGCTCACTGCAGGGCGACCACGGACACCGGCATTAGGTGCAGTGTGACATGTTGTGTGACCGTAGTCGCTGTGCTGCCCGGTGGTAGGACTGGCCCAAGTTGTGTTGGGTTATGCTGCTCACCGTAGGGCGACCACGGACACCGGCATTAGGTGCAGTGTGACATATGTGACCGTAGACGCTGTGCTGCCCGGTGGTAGGACTGGCCCAAGTTGTGTTGGGTTATGCTGCTCACCGCAGGGCGACCACGGACACCGGCATTAGGTGCAGTGTGTCATGTTGTGTGACCGTAGTCGCTGTGCTGCCCGGTGGTAGTACTGGCCCAAGTTGTACTGAAGTTGTAGTTAGCTGAGACGTTTCTTGTTATGGAAAAAGGCGCAAATGATGTGATTTACTATCAGAACAACCCTCGCGGCCGTGTGCGATTATAGTCATGTGTCTTCTATAGTTATCTACCGTGCAATACATTTCTGCCGTAGCAGTGCCATATGGATGAAGACTTGGGTGCAAGCTGCCCCTATCCAGCACATATGTGGAACAACATAAAGGGCTATGGTTATGCACGACCTCATAAACCAGGCGGCCTGACATTAATTCTAACACTAACCATAATGGTAATATATTGAATAAAGTGACTAGCTGATCACAATGCAGGTGTACTCACAAGTCCCCGGAGGAATAAGGAGATGTCTCTTGTAGAGATGCACTGGCCGCCCCGTCTGGCATTAGTGAATGTGACCAGTCATCGATACGTAGTGATGTTCAGGGTATCAGCGTCCGCTCTGGTTGACAGTAGTGCTCTTCATCCGGCTCCTTCCTTTGTCTCCTCCTTGTGATGCTCGCTTGGAAAGATGTTTTTCTCTCTTTTGAATTCATCTCATTCTTGTGCCACCTCGAGCCTTTGTCGCTTGCTGAGAAGCCATGGCTGGCTACATTTTTCTCGCAGGCTCGCCATCACCATATAGTCATCTTCCCCGGTAGCTGATGCCTTTCTGATTTTGTAACAAAGGCTGCATCTGCTGTGCTCTCTGCTCGGTGTCTTCTGCTCGCTGCCCTGTAATGTGATGTAACGCACAGGCTTTGTATGCAGGATTCCTCTTGCTAATGTGCAGGATCTGACTGGTCTGGAGGAGAAACAAATAGCAGCATCTTTCACCTTTCCTTCTCCTTCCTTGCAGCTGATTTATTTGTATACAAAGGCGAAGCGTCCCCGTGCGTGATATTTATACAGCATGCAGTCAGTGTATACTGTACATAGTCTGTGCCGCCTCTTATTGGATAGAGCGGAGCGTAGGAAAAAAGCCATCAGGTAGAAATGGCTACATTTCCAAAATGGGGAACCAGACTGAGGAATATTTTAAGACTTCACATTTTAATGCTTGTCAATCATATGTCTAATTACAATACAGTAACTCCCAGGGCTGTGGAGACTGTAAGCCAAACCTCTGACTCCTCAATTTCCATGACACCGACTCCACCAAAATGGGCTCCGACCACGACTCCGACTCCACAGGCCTGGAAACGCCACACTTTAGGCTTCTTTCATAGACTTCTAACTCCACCTCTGATTACTGCAGAAGGTATAGCTTCCAAAACAAAAGCACCTGCTCTAAGTGGCCTAAGGGTATGTTCACACAGAGGACATGCAGATCAGAAAAATCCACAGTTTGTTTGTATTGGAGTCCAGGGAATAACATTGAATCTGCATGGTGCTACCTGGGAGAAGCTGCATTATAATCCTCGGCCTACAAATGGCAACGCAGCTTTTCCCATGTAAAACAATTGGACGTGTTGTATAAGCGATTTTTACACCAAAATCTGAGCGAAAAAAATTCAGTGCGAATTTAACATTACAATTTCATTTTACTACTGGTCTTTTTTAGGAGTCTAACTTTATAATGTTGCTGCGTATATTACCTATGGTTTTCATGTTTTTATGCATTTTAGCAACTTAGCAAAAACACTGAAACAATTGCTGTGGTTTGTAAAATGAATGCTAATACAATGTAAGGGAAAAAATGCGCCATGTGAATGAGATTTTACAAATGTTATTATTTGCTGTTAATGTAAAATGCTGTGTTCTTTTCCACTCAAGAAAAGCACGCACAAATAAACAGTGTGTAAACATCCCCCTAGTGTGCCATAAAGGCAAGATCTGAGATTGTAAAGGGGATACTACAACACGTAACATTTATGACATTTCCATAAGACATGACTGGTCCCAAGTCTCTCACTACTCTATATCGGAGGCGGCAAAAGGGGAGAGCAGCCGCAGTGACGGCTATTGGGAACAATGTTCTTTCCTTTCTTGTAGATCTGACTAGAGATCAAACCTAAGATGGGACCGAATGAGCATATACCCTGCTGTAATCTATATATATAATCGTCTAAGGGGCACTTCCGTCTGTCTGTCTGTCACGGAAATCCCGTGTCGCTGATTGTTCGCGGCCGGCCGCGACCAATCAGTGACGGGCACAGTCCGGCCGCGAATTTGCCCCTTCCTACTCTGTCAGTGCCCCCTCCAGTCAGCGCTCACACAGGGTTAATGGCTGCATTACACCGCGTTATGCCGCAGTGTAACGCAGTCCGTTAACGCTGCTATTATCCCTGTGTGACCAACTCTTTACTATTGATGCTGCCTATGCAGCATCAATAGTAAAAAGATCTAATGTTAAAAATAATAAACAAAATAAAAAATCATTATATTCTTACCTTCCGTCGCCGTTCCCGCTGCTCCTCAGACGCTCCGGTCCATGCATTGCGGTCTTGCAAGATGATGACGTAGCGGTCTCGAGAGACCGCTACGTCGTCATCTCACGAGACCGCAATGCATTTTTGGGACCGGAGCGTCGCGAGGAGCATTGGTAAACGCCTGGGCTGGATCCGGGGGCCAACGGAAGGTGAGTATATAACTATTTTTTAATTTAATTCTTTTTTTTAACAGGGATATGGTGCCCACATTGCTATATACTACGTGGGCTGTGTTAGATACTGCATGGGCTGTGTTATATACTATGTGGCTGTGGTATATATTACGTGGCTGGGCAATATACTACATTGCTGTGCTCTATACTACGTGGGCTGTGTTATATACTGCAAGGGCTGTGTTATATACTACGTGGCTGTGCTATATACTACATGGCTGTGCACTATATTTCGTGGCTGTGCAATATATTACGTGGCTGGGCAATATACTACGTGGGCTGTGTTATATACTGCATGGGCTGTTGTGAATTCCGTTCTTGAACTCCCTCCTGTGGTCATGAATGATACTTTGGCGAGTTCTGTCCATGGACTCCCTCTGGTGGCTGTGAGTGGAACTGCTGGTTCTGAGGTTGCTCCCTCAGCTGCCTTCGTTTGCGGCTGGGTTGGCTTCTCTATTTAACGCCACTCAGATCGTTACTCCATGCCAGCTGTCAATGTATTAGCACTGGTTCAGATCTCTCTCGGATCTTTCTGATGACCTGTCTACTCCAGCAGAAGCTAAGTCCCTGCTAGTTTATTTGTTGTTCATTGTGTACTGAATATATTTCTTAGTACTTGCTAAGTTCTAGTCCAGCTTGCTAACTTGATATTGCCTTGCTAGCTGGAAGCTCTGGGTTGCAGAGTGGCACCTCCGCACCGTGAGTCGGTGCGGGGGTCTTTTTGCACACTCTGCGTGGCTTTTTGTAGTTTTTTGTGCTGACCGCATAGATCCCTTTCCTATCCTCAGTCTATCTAGTAAGTCTGGCCTCCTTTGCTGAAACCTGTTTCATCCCTGTGTTTGTGACTTTCCTCTTAACTCACAGTTAATATATGTGGGGGCTGCCTTTACCTTTGGGGAATTTTCTCTGAGGCAAGGTAAGGCTTATTTTCCTATCTTTAGGGGTAGTTAGCTCTTAGGCTGTGAAGAGGCATCTAGGGAGAGTTAGGTACGCTCCACAGCTATTTCTAGTGTGTGTGTTATAGGATTAGGATTTGCGGTCAGCAGAGTTCCCACTTCCCAGAGCTCGTCCTGTCTTCTAGTTTAACCATCAGGTCATTCCAGGTGCACCTAACCACCAGGTCTATAACAGTACAGCTGGCCCACAAAGTGTTAATGCATCTCAATAGAGGGATAAGAGAAGTTCTGAGACCATTTTTTTTTCTCTGCAGTGTGTTTTGTCTTTCTTTTCCCCTTAACCTCTGGGTGGTTCAGGACTCAGGTGTAGATATGGACATTCAAGGTCTGTCCTCTTGTGTTGATCACCTCACTGCGAGGGTACAAAGCATTCAAGATTATGTAGTTCAGAATCCTATGTTAGAGCCTAGAATTCCAATTCCTGATTTGTTTTTTGGAGATAGATCTACATTTCTGAATTTCAAAAATAATTGTAAATTGTTTCTTGCTTTGAAACCCCGCTCCTCTGGTGACCCCATTCAGCAAGTAAAAATCATTATTTTTTTGTTATGTGGCGACCCACAAGGCTGGGCATTCTCCCTTGCGCCAGGAGATCCTGCATTGCTTAATGTAGATGCGTTTTTTCTGGCGCTTGGATTGCTTTATGACGAACCTAACTCTGTGGATCAGGCAGAGAAAATCTTGCTAGCTTTGTGTCAAGGTCAGGATGAAGCGGAGGTATATTGCCAGAAGTTTAGAAAGTGGTCTGTGCTTACTCAATGGAATGAGTGTGCCCTTGCAGCAATTTTCAGAAAAGGTCTTTCTGAAGCCCTTAAAGCTGTTATGGTGGGGTTTCCCACGCCTGCTGGTCTGAATGAATCAATGTCCTTGGCCATTCAGATCGATCGGCGCTTGCGTGAACGCAAGGTTGTGCGCCATTTGGCGGTGTCCTCTGAGCAGAGGCCTGAGCCTATGCAATGTGATAGGACTTTGACCAGAGCTGAACGGCAAGAACACAGACGTCAGAATGGGCTGTGTTTTTACTGTGGTGACCCCACTCATGCTATCTCTGATTGTCCTAAGCGCACTAAGCGGTTCGCTAGGTCCGTCACCATTGGTACTGTACAGCCTAAATTTCTTTTGTCCGTTACTCTGATTTGCTCTTTGTCGTCCTACTCTGTTATGGCATTTGTGGACTCAGGCGCTGCCCTGAATTTGATGGACTTAGAGTTTGCCAGGCGCTGTGTTTTTTTCTTGGAGCCCTTGCAGTATCCTATTCCATTAAGGGGAATTGATGCTACGCCTTTGGCCAAGAATAAGCCTCAGTACTGGACTCAGTTGACCATGTGCATGGCTCCTGCACATCAGGAAGATGTTCGCTTTTTGGTGTTGCATAATTTGCATGATGTGGTCGTGTTGGGTTTGCCATGGCTACAGGTCCATAATCCAGTATTGGATTGGAAATCAATGTCTGTGTCCAGTTGGGGTTGTCAAGGGGTACATGGTGACGTTCCGTTGTTGTCAATTTCTCCTTCTACTCCTTCTGAAGTCCCTGAGTTTTTGTCGGATTACCGAGATGTATTCGATGAGCCCAAATCCAGTGCCCTACCTCCTCATAGGGATTGTGATTGTGCTATTAATTTGATTCCTGGTAGTAAATTTCCTAAGGGACGACTTTTCAATTTATCTGTGCCGGAACACGCCGCTATGCGGAGTTATATAAAGGAGTCCTTGGAGAAAGGGCATATTCGCCCGTCGTCGTCACCGTTGGGAGCAGGGTTCTTTTTTGTGGCCAAGAAGGATGGTTCTCTGAGACCTTGTATAGATTACTGCCTTCTCAATAAAATCACAGTCAAATTTCAGTACACTTTGCCTCTACTGTCTGATTTGTTTGCTCGGATTAAGGGGGCTAGTTGGTTCACCAAGATAGATCTTCGAGGGGCGTATAATCTGGTGCGTATTAAACAGGGCGATGAATGGAAAACAGCATTTAATACGCCCGAGGGCCATTTTGAGTACCTGGTGATGCCATTTGGGCTTTCTAATGCTCCATCTGTGTTTCAGTCCTTTATGCATGACATCTTCCGAAAGTATTTGGATAGATTCATGATTGTATATTTGGATGATATTTTGGTCTTTTCAGATGATTGGGAGTCTCAAGTGAAGCAGGTCAGAATGGTGTTCCAGGTTCTTCGTGCTAATTCTTTGTTTGTGAAGGGGTCTAAATGTCTCTTCGGAGTTCAGAAGGTTTCCTTTTTGGGTTTCATTTTTTCCCCTTCTACTATCGAGATGGATCCTGTTAAAGTTCAGGCCATTTATGATTGGACTCAGCCTACATCTGTGAAGAGCCTTCAGAAATTCTTGGGCTTTGCTAATTTTTACCATCGCTTCATCGCTAATTTTTCTAGTGTTGTTAAACCGTTGACTGATTTGACCAAGAAAGGTGCTGATGTGGTGAATTGGTCCTCTGCGGCCGTTGAGGCTTTTCGGGAGTTGAAACGTCGTTTCTCTTCGGCCCCTGTGTTGTGTCAGCCAGATGTTTCGCTCCCTTTTCAGGTCGAGGTTGATGCTTCTGAGATTGGAGCAGGGGCTGTTTTGTCTCAAAGATCTTCTGATGGCTCTGTGATGAAGCCATGTGCTTTCTTTTGTAGAAAGTTTTCGCCTGCTGAGCGTAATTATGATGTTGGCAATCGGGAGTTGTTGGCTATGAAGTGGGCGTTCGAGGAGTGGCGACATTGGCTTGAGGGAGCCAAGCATCGCGTAGTGGTCTTAACGGATCACAAAAATCTGACTTATCTCGAGTCTGCTAAGCGGTTGAATCCTAGACAGGCTCGATGGTCGCTGTTTTTCTCCCGTTTCAATTTTGTGGTTTTATACCTTCCGGGTTCTAAGAATGTGAAGGCCGATGCCCTTTCAAGGAGTTTTGTGCCTGATTCCCCGGGAGTTCCTGAGCCGGCTGGTATTCTCCAAGAGGGGGTAATTCTGTCTGCCATCTCACCTGATTTGCGGCGGGCGCTGCAGGAGTTTCAGGCTGATAGACCTGACCGTTGTCCAGCAGAAAAACTGTTTGTCCCTGATAGATGGACTAGTAGAGTTATCTCTGAGGTTCATTGTTCGGTGTTGGCTGGTCATCCTGGGATTTTTGGTACCAGAGATTTGGTGGCTAGGTCCTTTTGGTGGCCTTCCTTGTCACGGGATGTGCGTTCTTTTGTGCAGTCTTGAGGGACTTATGCTCGGGCCAAGCCCTGCTGTTCTCGTGCCAGTGGGTTACTTTTGCCCTTGCCAGTTCCGAAAAGGCCTTGGACGCATGTTTCCATGGATTTTATTTCAGATCTCCCTGTCTCTCAAAGGATGTCGGTCATCTGGGTAGTTTGTGATCGCTTCTCTAAGATGGTCCATTTGGTACCCTTGCCTAAATTACCTTCCTCCTCTGATTTGGTTCCACTATTTTTCCAGCATGTGGTTCGTTTGCATGGCATTCCGGAGAACATCGTGTCGGACAGAGGTTCCCAGTTTGTTTCAAGGTTTTGGCGGTCCTTTTGTGCTAAGATGGGCATTGATTTGTCTTTCTCTTCGGCTTTCCATCCTCAGACAAATGGCCAAACCGAACGAACTAATCAGACTTTGGAGACCTATCTGAGATGCTTTGTTTCTGCTGATCAGGATGATTGGGTGACCTTCTTGCCATTGGCTGAGTTCGCCCTTAATAATCGGGCCAGTTCGGCTACCTTGGTTTCGCCTTTTTTTTGTAATTCTGGTTTTCATCCTCGTTTTTCTTCAGGGCAGGTTGAGCCTTCGGACTGTCCTGGTGTGGATTCTGTGGTGGACAGGTTGCAGCAAATTTGGACTCATGTAGTGGACAATTTGACATTGTCCCAGGAGAAGGCTCAACGTTTCGCCAACCGCCGTCACTGTGTTGGTCCCCGACTTCGTGTTGGGGATTTGGTTTGGTTGTCGTCTCGTCATGTCCCTATGAAGGTTTCTTCTCCTAAGTTTAAGCCTCGTTTCATTGGTCCTTATAAGATTTCTGAAATTCTCAATCCTGTGTCGTTTCGTTTGGCCCTTCCAGCTTCTTTTGCCATCCATAATGTGTTCCATAGGTCGTTGTTGCGGAGATATGTGGCGCCTATGGTTCCCTCCATTGACCCTCCTGCTCCGGTGTTGGTCGAGGGGGAGTTGGAGTATGTGGTGGAGAAGATTTTGGATTCTCGTATTTCGAGACGGAAACTTCAGTACCTGGTCAAATGGAAGGGCTATGGTCAGGAGGATAATTCCTGGGTTTTTGCCTCCGATGTCCAAGCGGCCGAGTTGGTTCGTGCCTTTCATTTGGCTCGTCCTGATCGGCCTGGGGGCTCTGGTGAGGGTTCGGTGACCCCTCCTCAAGGGGGGGGTACTGTTGTGAATTCCGTTCTTGAACTCCCTCCTGTGGTCATGAATGATACTTCGGCGAGTTCTGTCCATGGACTCCCTCTGGTGGCTGTGAGTAGAACTGCTGGTTCTGAGGTTGCTCCCTCAGCTGCCCTCGTTTGCGGCTGGGTTGGCTTCTCTATTTAACTCCACTCAGATCGTTACTCCATGCCAGCTGTCAATGTATTAGCACTGGTTCAGATCTCTCTCGGATCTTTCTGATGACCTGTCTACTCCAGCAGAAGCTAAGTTCCTGCTAGTTTATTTGTTGTTCATTGTGTACTGAATATATTTCTTAGTACTTGCTAAGTTCTAGTCCAGCTTGCTAACATGATATTGTCTTGCTAGCTGGAAGCTCTGGGTTGCAGAGTGGCACCTCCGCACCGTGAGTCAGTGCGGGGGTCTTTTTGCACACTCTGCGTGGCTTTTTGTAGTTTTTTGTGCTGACCGCATAGATCCCTTTCCTATCCTCAGTCTATCTAGTAAGTCTGGCCTCCTTTGCTGAAACCTGTTTCATCCCTGTGTTTGTGACTTTCCTCTTAACTCACAGTTAATATATGTGGGGGCTGCCTTTACCTTTGGGGAATTTTCTCTGAGGCAAGGTAAGGCTTATTTTCCTATCTTTAGGGGTAGTTAGCTCTTAGGCTGTGAAGAGGCGTCTAGGGAGAGTTAGGTACGCTCCACAGCTATTTCTAGTGTGTGTGTTATAGGATTAGGATTTGCGGTCAGCAGAGTTCCCACTTCCCAGAGCTCGTCCTGTCTTCTAGTTTAACCATCAGGTCATTCCAGGTGCACCTAACCACCAGGTCTATAACAATGGGCTGTGTTATATACTGCGTGGCTGTGTTATATACTACGTCTCTGCTATATACTATGTGGCTGGGGTATATATTACGTGGCTGGGCAATATACTACATCGCTGTGCTCTATACTACGTGGCCTGTGTTATATACTGCATGGGCTGTGTTATATACTACGTCTCTGTGCTATATAATATGTGGCTGTGCAATATATTACGGGGGCTGTGCTATATACTGCGGGGGCTGTGCTATATACGACGTGGGATGTATGCTACTTGGCTGTGCTATATTTCTCTACTGTATCTGTGCATCATGAATCGTGGTATGTGTTAAAGAAGGGGGCCCACTGAGACTCTTTCGCCCGGGGCCCTCAAAAACCTGGAGAAGGCCCTGGTTTCACTGATTGGTCACGCCCGGCCGCGAACAATCAGCGACAGGCGCAGTCCGGCTGGGAATTGGCGCGGAATTTGAACCACGCTTCACTAATTGGTCTCGCCCGGCCAGCCGAATCCTGTGTATAAATTGCATTATTCTGAAAACTTCATAAATAAACTACATACATATTCTAGAATACCCAATGCGTTAGAATCGGGCCACCATCTAGTTAAAAAATAATAGTGTATATAAATAACATAAGATAGTTAATGTTTTTAATTAAAAAAGTGTAAAAGACATCCCACTGCGACCAAGGTGAACCCCAATTGGAATGGTCCTATGCTCTAATATTAAAATCTCACCTTGTGTCAGATGACATCAATGTAGAAGGGGCAGAACAGGACTGGAGCCTAGGGCCATGTTCACACGTTCAGTATTCGGGGCCATGTTCACACGTTCAGTATTCGGTCAGTATTTTATATCAGTATTTATAATCCAAAACCAGGAGTGGAACAATCAGAAGAAAAGTATAATAGAAACACGTCACCACTTCTGTATTTATCACCCACTCCTGGTTTTGGCTTACAAATGTCGAGTTAAAAAAACTCACCAAATGCTGAACGTGTGCACGTGGCCTAACTGTTTAGACAACCAGCCATGGGAAGCTATATAAATGAACTGCAAAATGCAAATAAACTTATATAATTTATGCAATGTGATTTTCTGGATTTTATTTTTCATATTCTATCTCTGAATGTTAAAATTAACCTACCCTTAAAATTATAGACTGTTAATGTCTTTGTCACTGTGCAAACTTGCAAAATCAGCAAGGGATCAAATAATATTTCCTTCACAGTACACAGGCGCTCTATATATAGTGTCAGTGTACAAGTAATACAGTGATCACCAGTGGCATTATACACAGGAGCTCTTCCATTCTGGACCCCACGTGTCTCTCCATTCTGCCTCATGTCTTTCTATATTGCCTCCTTGTCTCTCCATACTGCCCCCATAATCATCAATAGAAGTATAATACACATCCATAGTTATATACAGTATAGTAGAATAATGCACCCCCATAGTTATATATAGTCAAATAATGCACCTCATAATCATGTATATTAGTTGAATCACCCCTCTAGTCATACATAGTTGTATAATGCACCCCATAGTAGTATAATGCATCCCCATAGTCATACATAGTAGTATAATGCACCCCATAGTGATATATAGTGGTATAATGCACTTCCATAGTAGTATGATGCACCCCTATAGCAGTATAATGCACCCCCATAGTCATATATAATAGTACAATGCACCCCATAGTCATATATAGTAGTATAATGCACCCCATAGCAGTATAATGCACCCCTATAATCATTCATTGTAGTATAGTGCACCCCATAGTCATATATAGTAGTATAATGCACCCCCATAGTCATACATAGTAGTATAATGCACCCCATAGTGATATATATATATATAGTAGTATAATGCACTTCCATAGTATAATGCACTTCTATAGCAGTATAAAGCACCCCATAGTCATATATAGTAGTATAATTCACCGCATAGTCATATATAGTAGTATAATGCACCCCGTAGTAGTATAATGCACCCCATAGTCATATATAGTAGTATAATGCATCCCCATAGTCATACATAGTATAATATACTCCATAGTCATATATAGTAGTATAATGCACTTGCATAGTAGTATAATGCACCCCTATTATCATACATAGTATAATGCACCTCATAGTCATATATAGTAAGTATAATGCACCCCCATAATCATACATACAGGTGTTTCTCACAAAATTAGAATATCATCAAAAAGTTAATTTATTTCAGTTCTTCAATAATAAAAAGTGAAACGCATATAATATATAGAGTCATTACAAACAGAGTGATCTATTTCAAGTGTTTATTTCTGTTAATGTTGATGGTTATGGCTTACAGCCAATGAAAACCCCAAAGTCATTATCTCAGTCAATTAGAATACTTTATAACACCAGCTTGAAAAATGTTTTTTAAATCCGAAATGTTGACTAACTGAAATGTATGCTCAGTAAATGCACTCAGTACTAGGTCAGGGCTCCTTTTGCGTCAATTACTGCATCAATGCGGTGTGGCATGGAGGCAATCAGCCTGTGGCACTGCTGAGGTGTTATGGAAGCCCAGGTTGCTTTGATGGCAGCTCGTCTGCATTGTTGGATCTGGTGTTTCTCATCTTACTCTTGACAATACACCATAGATTTTCGATGGGGTTAAGGTCAGGCAAGTTTGCAAGCCAATCAAGCACAGTGATACTGTTGTTTTTAAACCAGGTATTGGTACTTTTGGCAGTGTGGACAGGGGCCAAGTCCTGCTTTAGAATGAAATTTCCATCTCCAAAAAGCTTGTCGGCATAGGGAAGCATGAAGTGCTCTAAAATTTCCTGGTAGACGGCTGCGCTGACTTTGGTCTTGATAAAGCACAGTGGACCTACACCAGCAGATAACATGGCTCCCCAAACCATCACTGATTGTGGAAACTTCACACTAGATCTCAAGCAGCTTGGATTGTGGCCTCTCCACTCTTCCTCCAGACTCTGGGACCTTGATTTCCAAATGAAATGCAAAATTTACTTTCACCTGAAAACAACTAGACCAATGAACAACAGTCCAGTTCTTTTTCTCCTTGGCCCAGGTTCGATGCTTCTGGTGTTGTCTATTGGTCATGAGTGGCTTGACACAAGGAATGCGACACTTGTAGCCCATGTCATGAATACCTCTGTGTGTGGTGGCTCTTGAAGCAATGACTCCAGCAGCCAGCAGTCCACTCCTCGTGAATCTCCCCCAAATTTTTGAATGGCCTTTTCTTAACAATCCTTTCAAGGCTGCGCTTATCCCGGTTGTTTGTGCACCTTTTTCTACCACACCTTTTCCTACCACTCAATTTTCCATTAATATGCTTGGATACAGCACTCTGAAGAGCCAGCTTCTTTAGCAATGACCTTTTGTGGCTTACCCTACTTGTGGAGTGTGTCAATGACTCTTCTGGACACTTGTCAAGTCAGCAGTCTTCCCCATGATAGTGGAACCTACTGAAACAGACTAAGGGACCTTTTTAAATGCTAAAGGAAACTTTTGCAGGTGTTTTTTGTTAATTATTCTAATTTACTGAGATAATGACGTTTGAGTTTTCATTGGTTGCAAGCCATAATCATCAACATTAACAGAAATAAACACTTGAAATAGATCACTCTGTAATGACTCCATATAATATGAGTTTCACTTTTTTTTATTGAAGAACTGAAATATAATAATAATAATTTTTATTTATATAGCGCCAACATATTCCGCAGCGCTTTACAACATATAGAGGGGACTTGTACAGACAATAGACAGTACAGCATAACAGAAATCACAGTTCAAAACAGATACCAGTAGGAATGAGGGCCCTGCTCCCAAGCTTACAACCTATGAGGAAAAGGGGAGACACGAGAGGTGGATGGTAACAATTGCTTTAGTTATTTGGACCAGCCATAGTGTAAGGCTCGGGTATTCATGTAAAGCTGCATGAACCAGCTAACAGCCTAAGTATGTAGCAGTACAGACACAGAGTGCTATTAACTGCATAAAGTGTATGAGAACATGATGCGAGGAACCTGATTATGTTTTTTTTTTTTTTTTTATAGGCCACACAGGGATAGTTAGGTTAATGCGTTGAGGCGGTAGGCCAGTCTGAACAAATGCGTTTTTAGGGCACGCTTAAAACTGTGGGGATTAATCGTATTAACCTGGGTAGTGCATTCCAAAGAATCGGCGCAGCACGTGTAAAGTCTTGGAGACGGGAATGGGAGGTTCTGATTATTGAGGATGCTAACCTGAGGTCATTAGCGGAGCGGAAGGCACGGGTAGGGTGGTAGACTGAGACCAGAGAGGAGATGTATGGTGGTGCTGAGCCATGGAGTGCTTTGTGGATGAGGGTAGTAGTTTTGTACTGGATTCTGGAGTGGATGGGTAGCCAGTGTAATGACTGGCACCAGGTAGAGGCATCGGTGTAACGGTTGGTGAGGAATATGATCCTGGCAGCAGCATTCAGGACAGATTAGAGGGGGGAGAGTTTGGTAAGAGGGAGGCCGATTAGTAGAGAGTTACAATAGTCCAGACGGGAATGAATAAGTGAGACAGTAAGAGTTTTTGCAGAGTCGAAAGTAAGAAAAGGGCGAATTCTAGAAATGTTTTTGAGATGCAGATAAGAAGAGCGAGCCAATGATCGGATGTGGGGGGTGAATGAAAGCTCGGAATCAAGGATGACCCCAAGGCAGCGGGCATGTTGCTTTGGAGTAATGATGTAACCGCACACGGAGATGGCAATGTCAGTCAAAGGTAGGTTAGTAGAGGGAGAGAACACGAGGAGTTCAGTTTTTGACAGGTTCAGTTTCAGATAGAGGGAGGACATGATGTTAGAGACAGCGGTAAGACAATCACTGGTGTTTTCTAAGAAGGTCGGCGTGAAAGCAGAAGAGGTGTATAATTGGGTGTCGTCAGCATAGAGATGGTACTGGAAACCAAATCTACTGATTGTTTGTCCAATAGGGGCAGTATACAAAGAGAAGAGGAGGGGGCCTAGGACTGATCCTTGAGGAACCCCAACAGTAAGGGGAAGATGAGAGGAGGAGGAACCAGCAAAACATACAGTGAAGGATCGGTCAGAGAGATAGGAGGAGAACCAAGAGAGAACGGTGTCCTTGATGCCGATGGAGCAGAGCATAGTGAGGAGGAGCTGATGATCCACAGTGTCGAATGCTGCGGAGAGATCCAAGAGAATAAGCATGGAGTAGTGACCATTAGATTTAGCTGTTAGTAGATCATTAGAGACTTTAGTGAGGGCAGTTTCAGTAGAGTGTAAAGAGCGGAAGCCAGATTGAAGAGGGTCGAGAAGAGAGTTATCTGATAAATTAACTTTATGATATTCTAATTTTGTGAGAAGCACCTGTAGTAGTATCATGCATCCCATAGTCATATATATACATTAGTAATAGTAGTGGCGGTCCTGTAAATGAAATACCTAGCTCAAAAAGGGGGCCACAACCCTGTTTGGACAAACTACAACAAACTAAAGCAAAACCGAAAAAATTGTCAGCCCAACTGCTCAGACCCTCATCCATGGGTGCTGGAGTCCAGCACAATCTTCCATCCTCTCCTCTACAATTGCTCCTAATTGTGCACAGTAACAGGGTACTTGGTGTCCTGGGTATTGTTATGGATGTGCATGGTGGGCGCAGCCAGAGAACTTTTAGGGTATCTTTCCACGTTCAGTATTCGCTGCGGATTGGACGCTGCGTACAGCCGTAGCGTCCAATCCGCAGCGTCCAGATGTTACAGCATAGTGGAGGGGATTTTATGAAATCCCATCGCCACTATGTGTGCAAAGACGCAGGTGGCAGACGTGCGTATACGGACATGCGGAGCGTCTTTATAGACCGCAGCATGTCTATTTATCTTGCGGAGACACTCAGCCTCCGCAAGATAAATAGCAGGGTTCTATGTATAGGATGCAGGGATTCCGCATGTGCTTACAAAAGCCGGCAGCGCTTTGGACGGGGCGGGTGTCTGCTGCGTCCAAAGCGCTGCCATTCTGGCCCGTGGAAACATAGCCTTATATGGGGTAGACTTGAGAGCGGTACAGATAATTTTATTGTAACAAAATGGTTTTTTATGATCAAATCAAATGTTGATCAAATGTTGAGCAAATCAACAAATTAATCATTGCAAGGCCATTTCAGAAATTGCATTCATTGTTTAGGGTGTTAACCTTGTGTAATGTATTCAAGCCAAAAGCTGAAAATGAGCTATGTGTAGCAGATAGGATCGGAAAATGTGAATAGATGACAGCAGGGTCAGAGAAAAGTGAATACAAATAATACAAGAAGCAAGGGTAGGACAAAGGGGAAAAACAAGGGAGGGAGAGAAGAGGGAAACAAGGACTGCACAAGAGACCACGCACAAAAGACATAATAGGCTGTCACCTATGTAGCGCAGTACAGAAGACCACAATGCACGGGGGAGACGTCCAGCATTTCTCCTGTCTGATGCTTCTTTCATGATGGATTGCAGTGTATTCCTATTACCAGAGCTTTATTATTTCTAGGTTTTATTTTCTGTACTCTTCACACTTTTTTGGAGGAAGTCCTGGTAAAGAATAGTTTTTTCTAAAGAGTTATTCAGCATAATGTACAGACATTTCTTATGGTCTCACTTTGCAATGGTGATTCTGGAAATAATATTGTAAGGTGAAGAATTACTGGGATGACGTACAAGCGTACAACAGTCTGCTGAAAGTCACAAGGCACCGCAGTCAATGTTTACTATACAGTCACGAAGGAGAATGATGAATGTTACGTGATCTCCATAATGACGGGGAGGAATTCATTTATATTTACCTGTGAAAGCATACAGGATCTTACATGTTGCATGTAATTATGTGGTAGGGTAGGTCACACGTTTGATCAGAGTGGCATCAGATTTTCTCGGATGTTGAGGAAAAAAAAGTTTCTTCACCTCTATTCTGTCAGTCAATCAAAATTGAACCACACAAACTCATAGACTTGCACTGCCGATTTTGATCTGACTCCCCCTCAACCGCATTACTGTTTTAACATGTTTTCTTCAGCAGTAAGGCTATGTGCACATGTCCGGAATTGCCGCGGAAATTTCCGCAACTGTGCCGCGGGTAAAACGCATTTGCAATTGGCATGCGTTTTCCCGCTAAACACTAGCATTTTACGAGCATAATTAGCTTGCAGAATGCTTGCGTTTTTCAAGTGATCTGTAGCGTCGCTTGGAAAACTGATTGACAGGTTGGTCACACTTGCCAAACATAGTGTTTTTTCAAAATTCGACAGACTGCGACTGATGTCAAAAAATTGATGTGTGAAAGGGGCCTTAGCTTTCACCTGTTCACAATTGTCTTTTTCTGTTTGGAAGTGACGGTAATTTTTTTTTATAATTGAAGTAATTAGGGTATGTGTCCACGTTCAGGATTGCATCAGGATTTGGTCAAGATTTTATGCAGGTAAAATCCTGACCAAATCTGCACCTGAGGTCACTGGCAGGTCACCTGCGTTGTTCTTGCGTTGTTTCAGCAATGTAAGGACATGCTGCGTCCTGAAAAGACGCGCCGCATGTCTGTTTCCGCGGGTCTGCCGCATGCGTCTTTTAATGCATAGTGGAGACTGGATTTCATGAACGCTGAAGACGCTGCGGCTTTACGCAGCGTCAAACACGCAGCGTTTCCTGAACGTGGAAACATACCCTTATAGTTAGATCCTTTTTTAACCCCTTAATCCCGTATGACGTACTATCCCGTCAAGGTGACCTGGGACTTAATTCCGGGTGACGGGATAGTACGTCATACGCGATCGGCCGCGCTCACGGGGGGAGCGCCGCCGATCGCGGCCGGGTGTCAGCTGCATATCGCAGCTGACATCCGGCACTATGTTGCAGGAGCGGTCATGGACCGCCCCCGGCACATTAACCCCCGGCACACCGCGATCAAACATGATCGCAGTGTACCGGCGGTATAGGGAAGCATCGCGCAGGGAGGGGGCTCCCTGCGGGCTTCCCTGAGACCCCCGGAGCAACGCGATGTGATCGCGTTGCTGCGAGGGTCTCCTACCTCCTTCCTGGCTGCAGGTCCCGGATCCAAGATGGCCGCGGCATCCGGGTCCTGCAGGGAGGGAGGTGGCTTACCGAGTGCCTGCTCAGAGCAGACGCTGGTAAGCCTGCAGCCCTGTCCGTGAGATCGGTGATCTGACAGAGTGCTGTGCACACTGCCAGATCAATGATCTGTGATGTCCCCCCCTGGGACAAAGTAAAAAAGTTAAAAAAAATTTTTTCCACATGTGTAAAAAAAAAAAGAAAAAAATTCCTAAATAAATAATAAAAAAATATATATATTATTCCCATAAATACATTCCTTTATCTAAATAAAAAAAACAAAACAATAAAAGTACACATATTTAGTATCGCCGCGTCCGTAACGACCCAACCTATAAAACTGCCCCACTAGTTAACCCCTTCAGTAAACACCGTAAGAAAAAAAAAAAAAAAACGAGGCAAAAAACAACGCTTTATTACCATACCGCCGAACAAAAAGTGGAATAACACGCGATCAAAAAGACTGATATAAATATCCATGGTACCGCTGAAAACATCATCTTGTCCCGCAAAAAACAAGCCGCCATACAGCATCATCAGCAAAAAAATAAAAAAGTTATAGTCCTGAGAATAAAGCGATACCAAAATAATTATTTTTTCTATAAAATAGTTTTTATCGTATAAAAGCGCCAAAACATAAAAAAATGATATAAATGAGGTATCGCTGTAATCGTACTGACCCGAAGAATAAAACTGCTTTATCAATTTTACCAAACGCGGAACGGTATAAACGCCTCTCCCAAAAGAAATTCATGAATAGCAGGTTTTTGGTCATTCTGCCTCACAAAAATCGGAATAAAAAGCGATCAAAAACGGTCACGTGTCCGAAAATGTTACCAATAAAAACGTCAACTCGTCCCGCAAAAAACAAGACCTCACATGACTCTGTGGAGCAAAATGTGGAAAAATTATAGGTCTCAAAATGTGGAGACGCAAAAACTTTTTTGCTATAAAAAGCGTCGCTGGTTTCACACTTGCGTTTTTGTCTGCAGCGTTTTTTGCACAAAAAAACGCATGCGTTTTTCCCCTATATTTAACATTGAAAACGCATGCGTTTTTTTGTACGCGTTTGGTCGCGTTTTCAAACGCATGCGTTTTTTTTCTGCATGCATTCATTTTCAGAAATACAACCTGCAGTATTTTCTTGCGTTTTTAAGCACATGCGTTTGTTTGCGTTAAAAACGCATGCGTTTTTATCGAAAAAAAACAGAAAACACACTGAAAAGCCACCCACCACCATCAAGGTGATAAAGGGATCCAAACCCTAACTCTACCCCTAACCTCACCCCTAACCGTTTAATGAACATTTTCTGACAGTCATAGTGCCACGTATTTAAGTGCCACGTATTTAAGTGCCACGTATTTAAGTGCCACGTATTTCAGTGCCACGTATTTCAGTGCCACGTATCACGTATTTCAGTGCCACGTGTTTCAATGCCACGTATTTAAGTGCCACGTATCACGTATTTCAGTGCCACGTATCACGTATTTCAGTGCCACGTATCACGTATTTCAGTGCCACATATTTTAGTACCACGTATTTCAGTTGCACGTAGTTCAGTGCCACGTATTTCAGTGCCACGTATTTCAGTGCCACGTATCACGTATTTCAGTGCCACGTATTTAAGTGCCACGTATCACGTATTTCAGTGCCACGTATTTCAGTGCCACGTATTTCAGTGCCACGTATCACGTATTTCAGTGCCACGTATTTAAGTGCCACGTATCACGTATTTCAGTGCCACGTATTTCAGTGCCACGTATTTCAGTGCCACGTATCACGTATTTCAGTGCCACGTATTTAAGTGCCACGTATCACGTATTTCAGTGCCACGTATTTCAGTGCCACGTATTTCAGTGCCACG
This sequence comes from Ranitomeya variabilis, assembly GCF_051348905.1. Lineage (NCBI taxonomy): Eukaryota > Metazoa > Chordata > Amphibia > Anura > Dendrobatidae > Ranitomeya > Ranitomeya variabilis. The sequence goes on from NC_135233.1 coordinate 984,767,860, forward strand.
TATTTCAGTGCCACGTGTTTCAGTGCCACGTATCACGTATTTAAGTGCCACGTATTTCAGTGCCACGTATTTCAGTGCCACGTATTTCAGTGCCACGTATTTCAGTGCCACGTATTTCAGTGCCACGTATTTCAGTGCCACGTATTTCAGTCACGTTTAGGGGTAGGGTTAGGGTTAGGGCTAGGGTTGGAGGTAAAGTTAGGGTTGGGGCTAAAGTTAGGGTTGGGGCTAAAGTTAGGGTTAGGGTTTGGATTAAATTTACGGTTTGGATTAGGGTTGGGATTAGAATTATGGGTGTGTCAGGGCTAGGGGTGTGGTTAGGGTTACCGTTGGGATTAGGGTTAGGGGTGTGTTTGGATTAGGGTTTCAGGTAGAATTGGGGCGTTTCCACTGTCCAGGCACATCAGGGGCTCTCCAAGCGCGACATGGCGTCCAATCTCAATTCCAGCCAATTCTGCGTTGAAAAAGTAAAACAGTGCTCCTTCCCTTCCGAGCTCTCCCATGCGCCCAAAAAGGGGTTTACCCCAACATATGTATTATCAGCGTACTCGGGACAAATTGAACAACAACTTCTGGGGTCCAAGTTCTATTGTTATCCTTAGGAAAATAAAAATTTGGGGGGCTAAAAATCATTTTTGTGGGGAAAAAAAGATGTTTTATTTTCACGGCTCTGCGTTATAAACTGTAGTGAAACACTTGGGGGTTCAAAGTTCTCACAACACATCTAGATAAGTTCCTTGGGAGGTCTAGTTTCCAATATGGGGTCACTTGTGGGGGGTTTGTACTGTTTGGGTACATCAGGGGCTCTGCAAATGCAACGTGACGCCTGCAGACCAATCCATTTAAGGCTGCATTCCAAATGGTGCTCCTTCCCTTCCGAGCTCTGTCATGCACCCAAACAGTGGTTCCCCCCCACATATGGGGTATCAGCGTACTCAGGACAAATTGGACAACAACTTTTGGGGTCTAATTTATCCTGTTCCCCTTGTGAAAATACAAAACTGGGGGCTAAAAAATCATTTTTGTGAAAAAAAAAAAAGAATTTTTATTTTCACGGCTTTGCGATATAAACTTTAGTGAAACACTTGGGGGTTCAAAGTTCTCAAAACACATCTAGATAAGTTCCTTGGGAGGTCTAGTTTCCAATATGGGGTCACTTGTGGGGGGTTTGTACTGTTTGGGTACATCAGGGGCTCTGCAAATGCAACGTGACGGCTGCTGACCAATCCATTTAAGTCTGCATTCCAAATGGCGCTCCTTCCCTTCCGAGCTCTGTCATGCGCCCAAACAGTGGTTCCCCCCCACATATGGGGTATCAGCGTACTCAGGACAAATTGGAAAACAAATTTTGGGGTCCAATTTATTCTGTTACCCTTGTAAAAATACAAAGCTGGGGGCTAAAATATCATTTTTGAGAAAAAAAAAATTATTTTCACGGCTCTGCGTTATAATCTGTAGTGAAACACTTGGGGGTTCAAAGCTCTCAAAACACATCTAGATAAGTTCCTTAGGGGGTCTACTTTCCAAAATGGTGTCACTTGTGGGGGGTTTCAATGTTTAGGCACATCAGGGGCTCTCCAAACGCAACATGGCGTCCCATCTCAATTCCAGTCAATTTTGCATTGAAAAGTCAAATGGCGCTCCTTCCCTTCCAAGCTCTGCCATGCGCCCAAACAATGGTTTACACCCACATATGGGGTATCAGCGTACTCAGGACAAATTGCACAACATTTTTTGAGGTCCAATTTCTTCTCTTACCCTTGGGAAAATAAAAAATTGGGGGTGAAAAGATCATTTTTGTGAAAAAATATGATTTTTTATTTTTACGGCTCTGCATTATAAACTTCTGTGAAGCACTTGGTGGGTCAAAGTGCTCACCACACATCTAGATAAGTTCCTTAGGGGGTCTACTTTCCAAAATGGTGTCACTTGTAGGGAGTTTCAATGTTTAGGCACATCAGGGGCTCTCCAAACGCAACATGGCGTCCCATCTCAATTCCAGTCAATTTTGCATTGAAAAGTCAAATGGCGCTCCTTCCCTTCCAAGCTCTGCCATGCGCCCAAACAATGGTTTACACCCACATATGGGGTATCAGCGTACTCAGGACAAATTGCACAACATTTTTTGGGGTCCAATTTCTTCTCTTACCCTTGGGAAAATAAAAAATTGGGGGCGAAAAGATCATTTTTGTGAAAAAATATGATTTTTTATTTTTACGGCTCTGCATTATAAACTTCTGTGAAGCACTTGGTGGGTCAAAGTGCTCACCACACATCTAGATAAGTTCCTTAGGGGGTCTACTTTCCAAAATGGTGTCACTTGTAGGGAGTTTCAATGTTTAGGCACATCAGGGGCTCTCCAAACGCAACATGGCGTCCCATCTCAATTCCAGTCAATTTTGCATTGAAAAGTCAAATGGCGCTCCTTCCCTTCCAAGCTCTGCCATGCGCCCAAACAATGGTTTACACCCACATATGGGGTATCAGCGTACTCAGGACAAATTGCACAACATTTTTTGGGGTCCAATTTCTTCTCTTACCCTTGGGAAAATAAAAAATTGGGGGCAAAAAGATCATTTTTGTGAAAAAATATGATTTTTTATTTTTACGGCTCTGCATTATAAACTTCTGTGAAGCACTTGGTGGGTCAAAGTGCTCACCACACATCTAGATAAGTTCCTTAGGGGGTCTACTTTCCAAAATGGTGTCACTTGTAGGGAGTTTCAATGTTTAGGCACATCAGGGGCTCTCCAAACGCAACATGGCGTCCCATCTCAATTCCAGTCAATTTTGCATTGAAAAGTCAAATGGCGCTCCTTCCCTTCCAAGCTCTGCCATGCGACCAAACAATGGTTTACACCCACATATGGGGTATCAGCGTACTCAGGACAAATTGCACAACATTTTTTGGGGTCCAATTTCTTCTCTTACCCTTGGGAAAATAAAAAATTGGGGGCGAAAAGATCATTTTTGTGAAAAAATATGATTTTTTATTTTTACGGCTCTGCATTATAAACTTCTGTGAAGCACTTGGTGGGTCAAAGTGCTCACCACACATCAAGATAAGTTCCTTAGGGGGTCTACTTTCCAAAATGGTGTCACTTGTAGGGGGTTTCAGTGTTTAGGCACATCAGGGGCTCTCCAAACGCAACATGGCGTCCCATCTCAATTCCAGTCAATTTTGCATTGAAAAGTCAAATGGCGCTCCTTTCCTTCCGAGCTCTGCCATACGCCCAAACAGTGGTTTACCCCCACATATGGGGTATCAGCGTACTCAGGACAAATTGTACAACAACTTTGGGGGTCCATTTTCTCCTGTTACCCTTGGTAAAATAAAACAAATTGGAGCTGAAATAAATTTTGTGTGAAAAAAAGTTAAATGTTCATTTTTATTTAAACATTCCAAAAATTCCTGTGAAATACCTGAAGGGTTAATAAACTTCTTGAATGTGGTTTTGAGCACCTTGAGGGGTGCAGTTTTTAGAATGGTGTCACACTTGAGTATTTTCTATCATATAGACCCCTCAAAATGACTTCAAATGAGATGTGGTCCCTAAAAAAAAATGGTGTTGTAAAAATGAGAAATTGCTGGTCAACTTTTAACCCTTATAACTCCGTCACAAAAAAAAATTTTGGTTCCAAAATTGTACTGATGTAAAGTAGACATGTGGGAAATGTTACTTATTAAGTATTTTGTGTGACATATGTCTGTGATTTAAGGGCATAAAAATTCAAATTTGGAAAATTGCAAAATTTCCATTTTTTTCACAAATAAACGCAAGTTATATCGAATAAATTTTACCACTAACATGAAGTACAATATGTCACGAGAAAACAATGTCAGAATCGCCAAGATCAGTCAAAGCGTTCCAGAGTTATAACCTCATAAAGGGACAGTGGTCAGAATTGTAAAAATTGGCCCGGTCATTAACGTGCAAACCACCCTCGGGGCTTAAGGGGTTAATGGATCCAAGCTTATTTTTTTCCCATAAGGAAACTCAGCCATTGTACTCTAGTCTTAAAGGTAGCCTGTCAGTTGATTAATGCTTCTCAACCATTGGCAGCATGAATCAGAGCCTGGCTGCATAATTGCAGCCAGGTATGTTTTTCTTTGAAAGGCTTCAGTGTTTTAGAGAAAATAGTGTTAGAGCGCCACTCCTACATTTTTTATTGCAGTTCTGGAGTGGTACTTCTAATCTAAGTTCCCTAACCCTAGTCTTATACTTACCTGTCTTCAACTTCTACGGCCCCCATTGGTCTCCTGCAGTTTGTATCTGCCAGTGTTTGCTGGAGCGAGCCGGAGGTCACTTTTCAGTGCAAGTCTATGAGAGCATTGTACTGGCTCTCATAGACTTGCATTGACCTCCATTACCTCTGAGTACTGGCCAGTCAGAAGTTGGGGTGACAAAATGGTGCTGCGGGACCGGATCGGCGGTGATAGAAGATGAAGATGGCGGTGGGTAAGTGTAAGACTGTGGTCAGAGACCTTATGTTAGAAGCACCACTCCACCACTAAACATAAAAGAAACACTGGATGGGGCTTTAGGCGACGAGCACGCATACAGTATTTGGTGTTTTTTTTACCTCCGTATTCATAAGCCAAAAACCAGGAGTGGGTGATTGTTATGGTTCTCAATGGCAAGAGAACATAGCCCAGCAAACATAAGAACTAGCTCTTGGAAGGATGGAAACTAAACTGACCATGAACTAAACCTGCCGCACAACTAACAGTAGCCGGGTAGCGTAGCCTGCGTTTTATCCCTAGACGCCCAGCGCCGGCCGGAGGACTAACTAATCCTGGCAGAGGAAAATATAGTCCTGGCTCACCTCTAGAGAAATTTCCCCGAAAGGCAGACAGAGGCCCCCACAAATATTGGCGGTGATTTTAGATGAAATGACAAACGTAGTATGAAAATAGGTTTAGCAAAATTGAGGTCCGCTTACTAGATAGCAGGAAGACAGAAAGGGCACTTTCATGGTCAGCTGAAAACCCTATCAAAACACCATCCTGAAATTACTTTAAGACTCTAGTATTAACTCATAACATCAGAGTGGCAATTTCAGATCACAAGAGCTTTCCAGACACAGAAACGAAACTACAGCTGTGAACTGGAACAAAATGCAAAAACAAACAAGGACTAAAGTCCAACTTAGCTGGGAGTTGTCTAGCAGCAGGAACATGCACAGAAAGGCTTCTGATTACAATGTTGACCGGCATGGAAGTGACAGAGGAGCAAGGCTAAATAGCGACTCCCACATCCTGATGGAAACAGGTGAACAGAGAGGATGATGCACACCAGTTCAATTCCACCAGTGGCCACAGGGGGAGCCCAAAATCCAATTTCACAACAGTACCCCCCCCTCAAGGAGGGGGCACCGAACCCTCACCAGAACCACCAGGGCGATCAGGATGAGCCCTATGAAAGGCACGGACCAAATCGGAGGCATGAACATCAGAGGCAGTCACCCAAGAATTATCCTCCTGACCGTATCCCTTCCATTTGACCAGATACTGGAGTTTCCGTCTGGAAACACGGGAGTCCAAGATTTTTTCCACAACGTACTCCAACTCGCCCTCAACCAACACCGGAGCAGGAGGCTCAACGGAAGGCACAACCGGTACCTCATACCTGCGCAATAATGACCGATGAAAAACATTATGAATAGAAAAAGATGCAGGGAGGTCCAAACGGAAGGACACAGGGTTAAGAATCTCCAATATCTTGTACGGGCCGATGAACCGAGGCTTAAAATTGGGAGAAGAAACCCTCATAGGGACAAAACGAGAAGACAACCACACCAAGTCCCCAACACAAAGCCGAGGACCAACCCGACGCCGGCGGTTGGCAAAAAGCTGAGTCTTCTCCTGGGACAACTTCAAATTGTCCACTACCTGCCCCCAAATCTGATGCAACCTCTCCACCACAGCATCCACTCCAGGACAATCCGAAGATTCCACCTGACCAGAAGAAAATCGAGGATGAAACCCCGAATTACAGAAAAAGGGAGACACCAAGGTGGCAGAGCTGGCCCGATTATTGAGGGCAAACTCCGCTAAAGGCAAAAAAGCAACCCAATCATCCTGATCTGCAGACACAAAACACCTCAAATATGTCTCCAAGGTCTGATTTGTCCGCTCGGTCTGGCCATTAGTCTGAGGATGGAAAGCAGACGAGAAAGACAAATCTATGCCCATCCTAGCACAGAATGCTCGCCAAAATCTAGACACGAATTGGGTACCTCTGTCAGAAACGATATTCTCCGGAATACCATGCAAACGGACCACATTTTGAAAAAACAGAGGAACCAACTCGGAAGAAGAAGGCAACTTAGGCAGGGGAACCAAATGGACCATCTTAGAGAAACGATCACACACCACCCAGATGACAGACATCTTCTGAGAAACAGGAAGATCCGAAATAAAATCCATCGAGATGTGCGTCCAGGGCCTCTTCGGGATAGGCAAGGGCAACAACAATCCACTAGCCCGAGAACAACAAGGCTTGGCCCGAGCGCAAACGTCACAAGACTGCACGAAGCCTCGCACATCTCGAGACAGGGAAGGCCACCAGAAGGACCTTGCCACCAAATCCCTGGTACCAAAGATTCCAGGATGACCTGCCAACGCAGAAGAATGAACCTCAGAAATGACTTTACTGGTCCAATCATCAGGAACAAACAGTCTACCAGGTGGGCAACGATCAGGTCTATCCGCCTGAAACTCCTGCAAGGCCCGCCGCAGGTCTGGAGAAACGGCAGACAATATCACTCCATCCTTAAGGATACCTGTAGGTTCAGAATTACCAGGGGAGTCAGGCTCAAAACTCCTAGAAAGGGCATCCGCCTTAACATTCTTAGAACCTGGCAGGTAGGACACCACAAAATGAAACCGAGAGAAAAACAACGACCAGCGCGCCTGTCTAGGATTCAGGCGTCTGGCGGACTCAAGATAAATTAGATTTTTGTGGTCAGTCAATACCACCACCTGATGTCTAGCCCCCTCAAGCCAATGACGCCACTCCTCAAAAGCCCACTTCATGGCCAAAAGCTCCCGATTCCCAACATCATAATTCCGCTCGGCGGGCGAAAATTTACGCGAGAAAAAAGCACAAGGTCTCATCACGGAGCAATCGGAACTTCTCTGCGACAAAACCGCCCCAGCTCCGATTTCAGAAGCGTCGACCTCAACCTGAAAAGGAAGAGCAACATCAGGCTGACGCAACACAGGGGCTGAAGAAAAGCGGCGCTTAAGCTCCCGAAAGGCCTCCACAGCAGCAGGGGACCAATCAGCAACATCAGCACCCTTCTTAGTCAAATCAGTCAATGGTTTAACAACATCAGAAAAACCAGCAATAAATCGACGATAAAAGTTAGCAAAGCCCAAAAATTTCTGAAGACTCTTAAGAGAAGAGGGTTGCGTCCAATCACAAATAGCCTGAACCTTGACAGGATCCATCTCGATGGAAGAGGGGGAAAAAATATATCCCAAAAAGGAAATCTTTTGAACCCCAAAAACGCACTTAGAACCCTTCACACACAAGGAATTAGACCGCAAAACCTGAAAAACCCTCCTGACCTGCTGGACATGAGAGTACCAGTCATCCGAAAAAATCAAAATATCATCCAGATACACAATCATAAATTCATCCAAATAATCACGGAAAATGTCATGCATAAAGGACTGAAAGACTGAAGGGGCATTTGAAAGACCAAAAGGCATCACCAAATACTCAAAGTGGCCCTCGGGCGTATTAAATGCGGTTTTCCACTCATCCCCCTGCTTAATTCGCACCAAATTATACGCCCCACGGAGATCTATCTTAGAGAACCACTTGGCCCCCTTTATGCGAGCAAACAAATCAGTCAGCAGTGGCAACGGATATTGATATTTAACCGTGATTTTATTCAAAAGCCGATAATGCACGGCCTCAAAGAGCCATCTTTCTTAGCCACAAAGAAAAAACCGGCTCCTAAGGGAGATGACGAAGGACGAATATGTCCCTTTTCCAAGGACTCCTTTATATATTCTCGCATAGCAGCATGCTCAGGCACAGACAGATTAAATAAACGACCCTTAGGGTATTTACTACCCGGAATCAAATCTATGGCACAATCGCACTCCCGGTGCGGAGGTAATGAACCAAGCTTAGGTTCTTCAAAAACGTCACGATATTCAGTCAAGAATTCAGGAATCTCAGAGGGAATAGATGATGAAATGGAAACCACAGGTACGTCCCCATGCATCCCCTTACATCCCCAGCTTAACACAGACATAGCTTTCCAGTCAAGGACTGGGTTATGAGATTGCAGCCATGGCAATCCAAGCACCAACACATCATGTAGGTTATACAGCACAAGAAAGCGAATAATCTCCTGGTGATCCGGATTAATCCGCATAGTTACTTGTGTCCAGTATTGTGGTTTATTGCTAGCCAATGGGGTGGAGTCAATCCCCTTCAGGGGTATAGGAGTTTCAAGAGGCTCCAAATCATACCCACAGCGTTTGGCAAAGGACCAATCCATAAGACTCAAAGCGGCGCCAGAGTCGACATAGGCATCCGCGGTAATAGATGATAAAGAACAAATCAGGGTCACAGAAAGAATAAACTTAGACTGTAAAGTGCCAATTGAAACAGACTTATCAAGCTTCTTAGTACGCTTAGAGCATGCTGATATAACATGAGTTGAATCACCGCAATAGAAGCACAACCCATTTTTTCGTCTAAAATTCTGCCGTTCACTTCTGGACAGAATTCTATCACATTGCATATTCTCTGGCGTCTTCTCAGTAGACACCGCCAAATGGTGCACAGGTTTGCGCTCCCGCAGACGCCTATCGATCTGGATAGCCATTGTCATGGACTCATTCAGACCCGCAGGCACAGGGAACCCCACCATAACATCCTTAATGGCATCAGAGAGACCCTCTCTGAAATTCGCCGCCAGGGCGCACTCATTCCACTGAGTAAGCACAGCCCATTTACGGAATTTCTGGCAGTATATTTCAGCTTCGTCTTGCCCCTGAGATAGGGACATCAAGGCCTTTTCCGCCTGAAGTTCTAACTGAGGTTCCTCATAAAGCAACCCCAAGGCCAGAAAAAACGCATCCACATTGAGCAACGCAGGATCCCCTGGAGCCAATGCAAAAGCCCAATCCTGAGGGTCGCCCCGGAGCAAGGAAATCACAATCCTGACCTGCTGAGCAGGATCTCCAGCAGAGCGAGATTTCAGGGACAAAAACAACTTGCAATTATTTTTGAAATTTTGAAAGCAAGATCTATTCCCCGAGAAAAATTCAGGCAAAGGAATTCTAGGTTCAGATATAGGAACATGAACAACAAAATCTTGTAAATTTTGAACTTTCGTGGTGAGATTATTCAAACCTGCAGCTAAACTCTGAATATCCATTTTAAACAGGTGAACACAGAGCCATTCCAGGATTAGAAGGAGAGAGAGAGAGAAAGGCTGCAATATAGGCAGACTTGCGAGAGATTCAATTACAAGCACACTCAGAACTGAAAAAAAAAAAAAAAAAAATCTTCAGCAGACTTCTCTTTTCTCTCCTTTCTCTGTCAATTAATTTAACCCTTTTTGGGCCGGTCAAACTGTTATGGTTCTCAATGGCAAGAGAACATAGCCCAGCAAACATAAGAACTAGCTCTTGGAAGGATGGAAAGTAAACTGACCATGAACTAAACCTGCCGCACAACTAACAGTAGCCGGGTAGCGTAGCCTGCGTTTTATCCCTAGACGCCCAGCGCCGGCCGGAGGACTAACTAATCCTGGCAGAGGAAAATATAGTCCTGGCTCACCTCTAGAGAAATTTCCCCGAAAGGCAGACAGAGGCCCCCACAAATATTGGCGGTGATTTTAGATGAAATGACAAACGTAGTATGAAAATAGGTTTAGCAAAATTGAGGTCCGCTTACTAGATAGCAGGAAGACAGAAAGGGCACTTTCATGGTCAGCTGAAAACCCTATCAAAACACCATCCTGAAATTACTTTAAGACTCTAGTATTAACTCATAACATCAGAGTGGCAATTTCAGATCACAAGAGCTTTCCAGACACAGAAACGAAACTACAGCTGTGAACTGGAACAAAATGCAAAAACAAACAAGGACTAAAGTCCAACTTAGCTGGGAGTTGTCTAGCAGCAGGAACATGCACAGAAAGGCTTCTGATTACAATGTTGACCGGCATGGAAGTGACAGAGGAGCAAGGCTAAATAGCGACTCCCACATCCTGATGGAAACAGGTGAACAGAGAGGATGATGCACACCAGTTCAATTCCACCAGTGGCCACAGGGGGAGCCCAAAATCCAATTTCACAACAGGTGATAAATACAGAAGTGGTGACGTGTTTCTATCATACTTTTCCTCTGATTGCCCCACTCCCGGTTTTGGCTTACAAATACTGAAGGTACAATACTGCCAAATACTGAACGAGTGCATGTGGCCTGTATGTGCACACGTTGCAGATTTCTTGCAGATCTGCAGCTTTTTTTTCCATGCAGAAACGCTGCAGATCTGCAAGTGATTTACAGTACAATGTAAATCAATATATATAAAAAAAATGCTGTGCTGATGGTGCAGAAAAATCTGTACTGAAAACGCAGCAGATTCAAAAAAGGACCATGTCAATTCTTTGTGCAGATCTGCTGCGTTTCTGCACCCATTCCATAATAGAAATCTGCAGGGGTGAAAAAAGGAAGAAATCTGCACAAAAAACTGCAATGTGTGCACATACCAAAAAATGGAGCAGATTCTAACCTGCGTTTTCTGCCAAGAAATGCAGAATCTGCACAGAAAATTCCACGGTCAAATCTTCAACGTGTGCACATACTCTAAAGCTTTCATGACATGCGGCGTATATATCCAGCACAAGTTGGAATCAGGTGTATTGAGTGGGCTCACACATACCCAGCAAGCGATGGCTGAGTATTACAGCCTCGACCTGCCGCTAACAATCTCTAATCTCTGACAGCAGCATTTAAATTGCGCCGACAACCTTGCGTGTCTTTACTTCTGGCAACCCATGAGGTGATCGTGGGTCGCCATTGGGTTGTCATGGCAGCTTAGGGGTCTTAACTCATGACTATCATTACGGAACTCATTGGAAACTCTGCCGGTCCCAGGCTTCAAAGGAGATGATGAGCGAGTATACTCGTTGCTCGGGTTTTCCGGAGCACGCTCTGGTGATCTCTGAGTATTTGTTTGTGCTCGGAGATTTATTTTTTGTTGACGCAGCTGCATGATTTATGGCTGATAGACAGGCTGAATACATGTGGGGATCCCCTAGCAACCAGGCAACCCCCACATATACTCAGGCTGGGTAGCCGCTGTAAATCATGCAGCTGCGTCAACAAAAACTAAATCTCCGATCACTAACAAATATTCCAAGATCACCCGAGCAATGAGTTTACTCGCTCATCACTAATGCTGAGGTATCGCTGCATATAGCACAAGCGATCAGATGATCATGTCTTCGAACCCTCTAAAAGGGCTAACAAGAACAGTGAAAAGTTTTTAAAAAAATTGTTTTAAAAAATATGAAAAAAATAAAAGTTCAAATCACCCCTCTTTCCCCCAGTGAAAATAAACATATAAAAAAAATTGAAAAAATACACATATTTAGTATTCCGGAGTTCAGAAAAGTCCAATTTATCTAAATATAAAAAGAATTAACCTGATCAGTAAACACCGTAAACGTACAAAATTCAAGAATGTTAATTACATTTTTTTTGTTCACCACAATTCCACAAAAAATGCTGTAAGAAGCAATCAAAAATTCACATCTATCTCAAAATGGTCCCAATAAAACATTGCCTTGCCCTTGAAAAAATAAGATATCATACAGCTCCATCAGATGAAAAATTAAAATATTGCTGATCTTGGAAAATGGTGACACAATTCCCCAATTTTTTTTTTGTGCAAATTTCAGAATTTTTTTTCACCACTAAAATAATAAAAATGCTGGATATGTTTGTATTGCCGTGATCAAATTGATGAGGAGAATCATATTGCATGGTCATTTTTACCACAAAATGTACACAGTAAAAACAATTCCCAAAAAACTATTTCAGAATTGTGGGGTTTTTTTACAATTTCACCGCACTTGTTATTTTTTCATTTTTTGAGTACATTATGTGATAAAATGAATTGTTTTATTCAAAAGTACATCTCGTTCTGCAAAAAAAAAACCCTCATACATCTATGTGGACAGAAAAAAAAAGTGTTATGGCTCTGTGAAGAAGGGGAGGAAAAACAGAAATGAAAATGGGCTGCAGTCACATGCCATATATCAAATAAATAAGGCAGCACTCTGTAGCGCTACAACTTGCAAACATGAAATATGAAAATTTAATTGCATCACTGCACTAGAAATATGAAAAATTGAGAAAGTTTAGCAGATAAATTGGCTAATTCATGTGTACTTGGTAGCCACGATAAGGCTTTTCTCATTACCAGGACCTAATAATGCCAATCCGCTTAGAATAAAGTCTTCATCTGTATGGGAACCTGTGAATCCTCTCTTAGAATAAAATCTATATCTCAGTGGAGGAGTAGGGTCCTGCCTTGATTAAAAATGCCTGTAGTTAAGTGGCGGAGTGCTCAGTTAGGCCGACGTCACACTAGCGAGTTTTACGGACGTATGAGAGGTGCAGAAAATCCGGATTGCATACGGTACAATGATTCTCTATGGCCCAGCTCCTATCAGCCGTATTTTACGGATCCGTATTATACGGTCTTGTACGGCCGTAGAAAATCGCAGCATGCTGCGTTTGTCACCGTATTGCGCAAAAAAATCGCCAATGAAAGTCTATGGGGGAGAGAAAAATACGGATTACACACGGACCAGCAGTGTGACTTGCGAGAAATACGCAGCGGTGTTCTATAGAAAAGCTGGTAATTCAATTGCTGGCTTTTCCTCCTTCACAAACCCGACATGATATGAGACATGGTTTACATACAGTAAACCATCTCATATCTTTTTTTTTTTTTGCATATTCCACACTACTAATGTTAGTAGTGTGTATGTGCAAAATTTGGGCGCTGTAGCTTGTAAAATAAAGGGTTAAATCGCGGAAAAAATTGGCGTGGGCTCCCGCGCAATTTTCTCTGCCAGAGTGGTAAAGCCAGTGACCGAGGGCAGATATTAATAGCCTAGAGAGGGTCCATGGTTATTGGCCGCCCCTGGCTAAAAACATCTGCCCCCAGCCACCCCAGAAAAGGCACATCTGGAAGATGCGCCTATTCTGGCACTTGGCCACTCTCTTCCCACTCCCGTGTAGCGGTGGGATATGGGGTAATGAAGGGATAATGTCACCTTGCTATTGTAAGGTGACATTAAGCCAAGTTAATAATGGAGAGGTGTCAATTATGACACCTATCCATTATTAATCCAATAGTATGAAATGGTTAATAAAACACACACATTAAAAAGTATTTTAATGAAATAAAGACACATGGTGTTTTAATATTTTATTATACTCTTAATCCACCTGAAGACCCTCGTTCTGTAAAAAAGGAAAAATAAATAATCAACAATATCCCATACCTTCCGTCGTTCAGTCACGTCCCACGATGTAAATCCATCTGAAGGGGTTAAATCATTTTACACCCTGGAGCTTGCTAATGCAGCTGTGCTCCTGTCTGTAAAATTTTGTGAATGAATGGAGTGCAGGGGAATGTCCTGTAGTTACCTTGAGTCGCGGTGATGCGCCCTCTGCTGGATGAACTCATATGAACTCGAGCGTGGGAACTTTTCTCGCGCTGAATTAAATATAAATACAGTATATATATATGTGTCTCAATGACATATATATATATATATATATATATATATATATATATATATATATATACGGTCATGGCCAAAAGTATTGACACCCCTGCAATTCTGTCAGATAATACTCAGTTTCTTCCTGAAAATGATTGCAAACACAAATTCTTTGGTATTATTATCTTCATTTAATTTGTCTTAAATGAAAAAACACAAAAAGAATTGTCCTAAAGCCAAATTGGATATAATTCCACACCAAACATAAAAAAGGGGGTGGACAAAAGTATTGTCACTGTTCGAAAAATCATGTGATGCTTCTCTAATTTGTGTAATTAACAGCACCTGTAACTTACCTGTGGCACCTAACAGGTGTTGGCAATAACTAAATCACACTTGCAGCCAGTTGACATGGATTAAAGTTGACTCAACCTCTATCCTGTGTCCTTGTGTGTACCACATTGAGCATGGAGAAAAGAAAGAAGACCAAAGAACTGTCTGAGGACTTGAGAAACCAAATTGTGAGGAAGCATGAGCAATTTCAAGGCTACAAGTCCATCTCCAAAGACCTGAATGTTCCTGTGTCTACCGTGCGCAGTGTCATCAAGAAGTTTAAAGCCCATGGCACTGTGGCTAACCTCCCTAGATGTGGACGGAAAAGAAAAATTGACAAGAGATTTCAACGCAAGATTGTGCGGATGTTGGATAAAGAACCTCGACTAACATCCAAACAAGTTCAAGCTGCCCTGCAGTCCGAGGGTTCAACAGTGTCAACCCCTACTCTACTATCCGTCAGTGCCTGAATGAAAAGGGACTGTATGGTAGGAGACCCAAGAAGACCCCACTTCTTACCCTGAGACATAAAAAAGCCAGGCTGGAGTTTGCCAAAACTTACCTGAAAAAGCCTAAAACGTTTTGGAAGAATGTTCTCTGGTCAGATGAGACAAAAGTAGAGCTTTTTGGGCAAAGGGATCAACATAGAGTTTACATGAGATAAAAAGAGGCATTCAAAGAAAAGAACACGGTCCCTACAGTCAAACATGGCGGAGGTTCCCTGATGTTTTGGGGTTGCTTTGCTGCCTCTGGCACTGGACTGCTTGACCGTGTGCATGGCATTATGAAGTCTGAAGACTACCAACAAATTTTGCAGCATAATGTCGGGCCCAGTATGAGAAAGCTGGGTCTCCCTCAGAGGTTATGGGTCTTCCAGCAGGACAATGACCCAAAACACACTTCAAAAAGCACTAGAAAATGGTTTGAGAGAAAGCACTGGAGACTTCTAAGGTTGCCAGCAATGAGTGCAGACCTGAATCCCATAGAACACCTGTGGAGAGATCTAAAAATGGCAGTTTGGAGAAGGCACCCTTCAAATATCAGGGACCTGGAGCAGTTTGCCAAGAAGAATGGTCTAAAATTCCAGCAGAGCATTGTAAGAAACTCATTGATGGTTACCGGAAGCGGTTGGTCGCAGTTATTTTGGCTAAAGGTTGTGCAACCAAGCATTAGGCTGAGGGTGCCAATACTTTTGTCTGGCCCATTTTTGGAGTTTTGTGTGAAATGATCAATGTTTTGCTTTTTGCTTCATTCTCTTTTGTGTTTTTTCATTTAAGACAAATTAAATGAAGATAATAATAACAAATAATTTGTGTTTGCAATCATTTTCAGGAAGAAACTGAGTATTATCTGACAGAATTGCAGGGTTGTCAATACTTTTGGCCATGACTGTGTATATATATATATATATATATATATATATATATATATATATATATATATATATATATAGACTGTATATATGTTTTAACGAACATTTGAGCCCATAAATCCATCAGATGTCGGTTTTGCAAGAAAATTTTTTATTTTGCGAGAAAATATTGCAGTACGGATGCCATACGGATTACATACGGAGGTTTACATGTGCAAAATACGCTGCCACACCCTGCCTACGGATGACATACAAATCACTATTTTGGGAACATTTCTGCGTATTACGGCCATAAAAAAACGGACCGTATTTTCATACGCTGAGTGTGACGCCGGCCTAAGAAAGCTGATGAATACAAACTTTAAAAAAACTGACCGTCACATCCAAAGATAGACTAGGTGTGAACAGGTGCTAACCTAGAGTTATCAACTCATATACAATCAAAAAATAAGGCAGCACTCTGTAGTGCCACAACTTGCAAACATGAAATATGAAAATTCTGACTTCTGACTTTTTTTAAAATTTGTATACATGCCATATTACTGACAAAACTACTTAGTGAGGAGAGCCATGATAACAATAGTATGTCACGTGACCGCTGTAGCAACTGATTGACTGCAGCAGGCACAAATATCGGGAGGAAAGCTGTGTTTCACAGTACCGGAAAGCCTATGAGATTTCAGAAAACTCGTGCACACAAATTGGTTTTATTTTCCTGACTAATTTGGAAAACTGCTGCATTTTTTAAAACTGCAGCATGTCACTTCTTTCAATGTTTTTTCTGCATTTTTGAGTGTTTTTCACCCATAGGAAACAATGGGTAAGTGAAAAAAAAACACAGGTATCGGGTTTTGCTGCATTTTTGGTGCAAAAACCTAAGGAAGTTGCATCATGATTTCTTGGGGGCACTAAACTTTATCAGCATGTACGTGAGACAACAAAAATGTAGCAGACACACAATATGTGTACATAGCCTAAGGGAAAGAAGTGGAGGTTAGTGATGTCTCTGTTATTTTACTATTATTTTATGTTATCGGCAGCTATTTTGGTAAGATTTTTATTAGGTAGCTAACCCTTTGGGTTGCAGAACATTATGCTTTCAGAATTATGTCTGAATCAAATAGTAGAATGAAAACTTCCCTCTAAAATAATGAAAAGCAAAGTAAATGAAAGATTTATGATTGACATTTCCCCGTGCCTTATCTGTTACAGATTATATAAACGGATATTAAATATTTGATGTAATATCAAAATGTTATCCTGTGTAACTGTTTCCACAACAAATTGTTGAAAGGTTAACGCCACCTAAAATACATAATTGTGATGCTATAGTAGGCTATCCTTCATTTAAGGCTGGAGTCACACATACCGTGTAAAAAATCGGTCCGTTTTACACGAACGAGAATCGCAGAAATGTTCCCTGAACAATGATCTGTATGTCATCCGTGTGCAGCGCGAGGATGCGATTTTCTCGCATGTAAGCATCCGTGTGACATCCGTATGGCGAGATTTTCTCGCTGGGTTGCAAAATGGACATATAATGGATCCATGGGCTCAAATATTCATGAAAACATATATACAGTCTATATATATATATGTATATATATATACTTTTCCCAAAAAGTTGAGGCAGCACACCAAATTCAGAGTTATTAAGTGATTTTTAATAGCCCATGTGGTGACGTTTCGGTCCTGGGTACAAGCTTGAGAATGGTCTGTATCCAGGACCGAAATGTCGCCACATGGGCTACTAAAAAGCACTTTATAACTTTAGATTTGGTGTACTGCCTCAACTTTTTTGGTAAAAGTATTTACTAGGACTGGTATGTATTATGTACCTGTGAGGTGTCTGCACCCTACCTCTTAACTGTGCTGTTTTTTCTATTTTTATTTATATATATATATATATATATATATATATATATATATATATATATATATATATATATGTATATCTATCCGTGAGTATATAAATATATACAGTATATCTTTACATTTCATTTCAAACAGAGCTAGATAGCAAAATAGCCAGTAATTCATTTGTCGGCTTTTGCTAAATCATTACAGAACTCGACAGGATATGACACATAGTTTACATACAGTAACCCCTTGCATATCCATTACATTTTTATATATCCCTCACTAATAATGTTAGTAGTATGTGTGTAAAATTTTGGAGCTGTAGGTGTTAAATTGATGGATTAATTCACGGAAAAAACTGGCGTTTGTTTGCTCTTGCGCAATTTTCTCTGCGAGAGAGGGAAAGCCAGTGACTGAGGGCAGATATTAATAGCCTAGAGAGGGACCATGGTTATTGCCCCTCCCCATGGCTAAAAAAAATATGCCCCCAGCCACCCCAGAAAAGGCGCATCTGTAAGATGCGCCTATTCCAACTTCCAGCACTTAGCCTCTCTTCCCACTGCCCAGTAGCGGTGGCATGTGGGGTAATAAGGGGTTAATGTCACCTTGATATTGTAAGGACATTAAGCCCGGTTAATAATGGAGAGGTGTCAATAAGACACCTATCCATTATTAATCCAATAGTATGAAAGGGTTAAAAATACACACACATTAAGAATAAAGTATTTTAATGAAATACGCAAAGGTTTAACTTCTTTATTACACTCTCAGTCCAAGCAAAGCCCTCGTTCTTCTGTAAAAACAAATACAAAATAAAAAACAACAATATCCCATACCTGTCCACCGTACAGTCAAGTCCCACACTGCAATCCATCTCAAGGGGTTAAATAGTTTACAACCGGGAGTGGTGCTAATGCTACCAGCTGGGCTGTAAACCACGGAGGAATGAATGAAAAGCTGCCTGCGCAGCCTCCCCGCCTGACCGGACATGAACTCATTAGCGTGGGAAAGTTTCTGAACATTTTCCCATGCTGTCAGTTTACCGCGGGTCAGGCAGGGACTATGTACAGCCTCAGTGACGTCAGTGGTAGTCACTGAGGCTGCTCAGTCACTCCTGCCCAAACACTACTACACTACAACGGTAGCTACACTACTACACTACAACGGTAGCTATAAAATCCTAAGAACCTTTTTACTTGTCAGTCTTTGCTCCAATAAAATTAATGAAGAGTCCTATTTTACCTTATACAGCGGCTTGCAAAATTACTCACCCCTATTGTTTTTTTAACCTATTTTGTTACATTACAACCTGTGTTTAAATATTTTTGCAATCCGATTTGTGTGTGATTAGTGATGAGCAAATATACTCATTACTCGAGATTTCCCGAGCACGCTCGGGTGACCTCCGAGTATTTTTTAGTGCTCGGAGATTTAGTTTTTATTGCCGCAGCTGAATGATTTACATCTGTTAGCCAGCTTGATTACATGTGGGGATTCCCTAGCAACCAGGCAGCCCTCACATGTACTTATGCTGGCTAACAGATGTAAATCATTCAGCTGCGGCAATAAAAACTAAATCTCCGAGCACTAAAAAATAGTCGGAGCACACCCGAGCATGCTCGAGAAATCTCGAGTAACGAGTATATTCGCTCATCACTATGTGTGATGCATCAGCACTAAATAGTCTAAATTAGTGAAGTGAGAACAATATAGGCATAAATTAAATTTATGGGATCAAATAACTAAAAATTGTCATGTGCATATGAATTCACCCCTTTTGCTATGAAGCCCCTAAAAATTTCAGGTGCAAGCAATTACCTTCCTAAGTCACATGCTTAGTGACAGGACGTCCCCATGTGGGTAATCTAAGACCGGGGTCATACCTAATGTATAAAAATACGGTCTGTTTTTTACGGTCGTAACACATGGAAATGTTCCCTGAACAGTGATCTGTATGTAATCCGTTGGCAAGGTGTGGCTGCGTATTTTGCGCATGTAATCCTCCGTATGTCATCTGTGTGGCATCTGTATAGCGTTTTTTCTCATAACCTTCCAAAATGGTCATTTAACAGCTTGGAGGCCTGAAAATAATTTCAATCATCATCAGCGACCCTATTTATTGCCTCTACAGACACGCTCTGTCTGCAACAAACTGCCATTTATCCATGATCTCTTCATCAGCAAGAAACTCTCCTTCCTTGGCATCACTGAAACCTGGCTCACTCCCTCTGACTCAGCCTCTCTAGCTGCTCTTTCCTATGGCGGATTCCACGTCTCTCACACCCCTCACCCCAGCAACAAATGTGGTGGAGGAGGCTTGCTCCTGTCCGACACCTGCTCCTTTACTCCAATCCCGCTACTCTTCCCTCGTTTTAGGTGCACACCGTCCGCATCTATTCCCCCTCCAACCTCCAGCTTGCTGTCATCTACCGCCCCCAGAACTAGCCATCTCCACCTTTCTCGACCAGCTCACCACCTGGCTACTTCGTTTCCTCTCTGCTGACATCCCCACTATCATCATGGGTGACTTCAATATCCCCATTGACACTTCCACCTCAGCTGCCTCTAAACTTTTATCACTGACTGCCTCCTTTGGCCTCACTCAATGGTCCTCTGATGCCACTCACAAAGATGGCCACACACTGGACCTCATCTTCACCCGCCTCTGCTCCCTCACTAACTCAACCCTCCCCGTCTGACCACAACCTACTGACATTCTCTTCCCTCTCTCCTAGTGTGCAACCCCCACTCCACAAAATCACCCTCACAGAAATCTCAAACACCTCGATTTACAATCACTCTCTGAGTCCCTTGTCCCTCTTACAGACATAGCCTCCCTTCATGACACAGATGCTACTGCCACTTTTTATAACACCACAAGAACAGCAACACTCGATTCGGCCACCCCGCTCATGCATAGCAAAACTCGTACACTCAACAGGCAGCCCTGGCTGACCAGCCTGTCCAAAGAACTGAGACTGGCTTCCAGGATCGCTGAGCGGAGATGGAAGCGATCCCGCTCTGCCGACCACTTCACTGCATACAAGCAGTCCCTTGCCAGCTTCAAGTCCACGCTCACTGCCACAATACAAACTTCTCATATCCTCCCTGTCTCACAACTAGTGTTGAGCATTCCGATACCGCAAGTATCGGGTATCGGCCGATACTTGCGGGTATCGGAATTCCGATACCGAGATCCGATACTTTTGTGGTATCGGGTATCGGTATCAAAACAACATTAATGTAAAAATGTGTAAAAGAGAGAATTAAAATAAAAAAATATTGCTATACTCACCTCTCCGACGCAGCCTGGACCTCAGCGAGGGAACCGGCAGCGTTGTTTGCTTAAAATTCGCGCTTTTCCTTCCTTACGTGAAGTCCCGGCTTGTGATTGGTCGCGTGCTGCCCATGTGGTCGCGACGCGACCAATCACAGCAAGCCGTGACGTAATTTTAGGTCCTTCAGGATTTTAAAATTACGTTCTGGCTTGTGATTGGTCGCGTCGCGGTCACATGGGCGACGCGACCAATCACAAGCCGTGACGTCACGGGAGGCAGGACACGCGCGCATTTTAAAATGCGCGCGTGTCCAGCCTCCCGTGACGTCACGGCTTGTGATTGGTCGCGTCGCCCATGTGACCGCGACGCGACCAATCACAAGCCAGAACGTAATTTTAAAATCCTGAAGGACCTAAAATTACGTCACGGCTTGCTGTGATTGGTCGCGTCGCGGCCACATGGGCGACGCGACCAATCACAAGCCGTGACGTCACGGGAGGCAGGACACGCGCGCATTTTAAAATGCGCGCGTGTCCAGCCTCCCGTGACGTCACGGCTTGTGATTGGTCGCGTCGCCCATGTGACCGCGACGCGACCAATCACAAGCCAGAATGTAATTTTAAAATCCTGAAGGACCTAAAATTACGTCACGGCTTGCTGTGATTGGTCGCGTCGCGGTCACATGGGCGACGCGACCAATCACAAGCCGTGACGTCACGGGAGGCTGGACACGCGCGCATAATGCGCGCGTGTCCAGCCTCCCGTGACGTCACGGCTTGTGATTGGTCGCGTCGCCCATGTGACCGCGACGCGACCAATCACAAGCCAGAACGTAATTTTAAAATCCTGAAGGACCTAAAATTACGTCACGGCTTGCTGTGATTGGTCGCGTCGCGGCCACATGGGCGACGCGACCAATCACAAGCCAGGACGTCACGGGAGGCAGGACACGCGCGCATTTTAAAATGCGCGCGTGTCCAGCCTCCCGTGACGTCACGGCTTGTGATTGGTCGCGTCGCCCATGTGACCGCGACGCGACCAATCACAAGCCAGAACGTAATTTTAAAATCCTGAAGGACCTAAAATTACGTCACGGCTTGCTGTGATTGGTCGCGTCGCGGCCACATGGGCGACGCGACCAATCACAAGCCGTGACGTCACGGGAGGCAGGACACGCGCGCATTTTAAAATGCGCGCGTGTCCAGCCTCCCGTGACGTCACGGCTTGTGATTGGTCGCGTCGCCCATGTGACCGCGACGCGACCAATCACAAGCCAGAACGTAATTTTAAAATCCTGAAGGACCTAAAATTACGTCACGGCTTGCTGTGATTGGTCGCGTCGCGGCCACATGGGCGGCACGCGACCAATCACAAGCCGGGACTTCACGTAAGGAAGGAAAAGCGCGAATTTTAAGCAAACAACGCTGCCGGTTCCCTCGGAGAGGTGAGTATAGCAATATTTTTTATTTTAATTCTTTCTTTTACACATTAATATGGATCCCAGGGCCTGAAGGAGAGTTTCCTCTCCTTCAGACCCTGGGAACCATCAGGAATACCGTCCGATACTTGAGTCCCATTGACTTGTATTGGTATCGGGTATCGGTATCGGATTGGATCCGATACTTTGCCGGTATCGGCCGATACTTTCCGATACCGATACTTTCAAGTATCGGACGGTATCGCTCAACACTACTCACAACCCTAAACAGCTTTTCAACATATTCAATTCTCTACTCCGTCCCCCCACATCCCCTCCCTCTCATCTCATTTGTGCTGAAGAATTTGCCTTTCTTTAACCAGAAGATCGATATGATCAGAGAAAGCTTTGTCCCACAGCGCCAATGCCTCTCTTAGCTGCTCAACCCTGTTCCTCCAAAACCAGCTTCTCCAGCATGGCAGAAGATCAGCTCTCTACCCTCCTGTCAAGATCACACCTCACCACTTGCATGCTTGACCCGCTCCCTTCCCACCTCATCCCTAACCTTACCATGGTCTTCATCCCAACCCTAACACACCTCTTCAACCTCTCACTCACAACAGGTGTCTTCCCCTCATCCTTCAAACATGCCAAGTTCACACCCATCCTCAAAAAGCCCTCCCTTGACCCATCCTCTGTGTCTAGCTGTCGCCCAGTATCTCTTCTCCCTTATGCCTCAAAATTACTGGAACAACATGTCCATCTTGAACTGCCCTCCCACCTCTCCTCCTGCTCCCTCTTTGACCAGTTACAATCTGGCTTCCGACCCCATCACTCAACTGAAACTGCCCTAACTAAAGTCACCAATGACCTACTAACTGCCAAGAGCAAGTGACACTACTTTGTCCTCCTCCTGGACCTGTCTTCTGCCTTTGACACTGTGGACCACTCCTTTCTGCTACAGATCCTCTCATCTCTTGGCATCACAGACTTGGCCCTATCCTGCATCTCGTCATATCTGACAGACCGAACAATCAGTGTCTCCCCCATACCACCTCCTCACTCCTCCTCTTGTCTGTTCTAGGACCCCTACTCTTCTACACCATCTACACCTTCAGGCTGGGACAGCTCATAGAGTCCCACGGTATGCAGTATCATCTCTACGCCGATGACAAGCAGATCTACCTATCCGGACCTGACCTCACCTCCTTACTTACCAAAATCCCACACTGCTATCTCGGCCTTCTTTTCTGCTCGCTTTCTAAAACTGAACATGGACAAAACAGAATTCATCATCTTTCCCCATCTCACTCTACCCCTCCACCAGACCTATCTATCAATGTCAATGGCTGCTCACTTTCCCCAGTCCCACACACCCGGTACCTCGGGGTGATCCTCATCTCTGCCCTCTCTTTCAGGTCACATATCCAAGCTGTTGCCTCCTCTTGCCATCTCAAACTCAAACATATCTCCTGGATCCGAGCATTCCTTGACCGTGACACCATAAAAACACTACTGCATGCCCTTATCATTTCCCGCCTTGACTACTGCAACCTCCTGCTCTCTGGCCTCCCCTCTAGCACTCTGGCATCACTCTAATTAATCCTACATTCTGCTGCCCGACTAATCTACCTGTCTCCCTGCTATTCCGCAGCCTCTCCCCTATGCCAAGCCCTTCACTGGCTTCCTATCACCCAGAGACTCCAGTTTAAAACCCCTACAATGACATACAAAGCCATCCACATCCTGTCTCCTACATACGTCTGTGACATGGTCTCCTGGTACTTACCTGCATGCAACCTCCAATCCTCTCAAGATCTCCTCTACTCCCCTCTCATCTCTTCTTCCCACAGCCGCATCCAAGACTTCTCCCGTGCTTCCTCCATACTCTGGAACTCTACCACAACACATCAGACTCTCACCTACCATAGAAACCTTCAAAAAGAACCGGAAGACTCACCTCTTCCGACAAGCCTACAGCCTGCAGTGATCCTCAACCTACTGAACCGCCGCATGACCAGCTCTACCCTCTCCTAGTGTATCCTCACTCATCTGCAGACTGTGAGCCCTTGCGGGCAGGGTCCTCCCTCCTTATGTACCTGTGTGCCTTGATTTTTGCTCATGATTAATTGTATTTGTCTATATTTGCGCCCTTTTCACATGTAAAGCGCCATGGAATAAATGGCGCTATAAAAATGTGTAATAAATAATAATACAACAGGTGGCAGCCTCCAACCTGGCTATTTTGTTGCTGTGCTTGTGTTGGTGTATTGGTGGTTTGTTGGCAACATGTCAGACACACTTAGGTTCACCCCAACTGAGCACATTCTATACAACTGGGGTTTGTCACGCTGCTTTGGTCAGCCATACCCAGTGATAGTGGATCCGAGGAGGAGATGAATGTGGGTACATCCGCTTTTGAGGCAGCGCCTCACTAAAGGCCTTTTCCACCGTCTCTATGCATCTCTGCGGACACATCCAGACAAGTTTTACCAATATTGTCGCATGATCCTTGCCGCCTTTGATCTTTTGTTGGAGACAGTGTGTCCTGGGATTACCTTTCAGGACACCATGATGTGCAAATAAATGTATATCTGCTGAGGAGCGTCTTCTTACGTTATGTCTTCCTTCTCATACTCTATGTTGATGAAGTGTCTCTAAATGTCTTATCTAGTTCTGCTTACCAGCTTCTGTTATTTTATACTTAATATATCTCAGATCTCTACTCTTAGTAATAAGAATATATTATTAATGTGAAATTCACATAGCCAGTGTTAATAGCCTGGCTTGTTAGTTCCACACAGTACTTGCGTTCTATATGAATTGTTTAAAACCTTGAACCAGTTTTATTTTTTTTAAAACATTTGTTTTCTTTTAGCTTCCTTACAACGGGGCTATCATATGCAGCACTCATCGTGAATTTTTGATTGGGAGGTCTACAATCTCAGGCATAGTCCGGTCTACCTGTTCAGTAATCTGGTCCCGACTTCATCAAGTGGTAATGCCTGAGCCCAAGATGGAAGACTGGTTGTGGATTGCCTGGGGATTTGAGGAGCACTGCCAATTTCCCAGTTGTATTGGAGCCCTTGATGGGAAGCACATCCGTGTGCGTAAGTCGCCGAACTCAGGGTCCCAATTCTATAATTATAAACAATATTTTTCTGTAGTGTTGTTGGCTCTGGTTGACAGTCTCTACAGGTTTATAATTGTAGACATTGGGGCCTATGGGAGAACTGGAGACTCTAGAGTCTTCAATTCTTCCATTATGGGTCGGCTGCTGTGCAATAACCAGTTGGGCCTATCACCACCTCGTCAGCTTCCAGGCTCCAATTCTGTGCCTTATGTCCTTGTTGCAGATGAGGCCTTTCAATTAACCAGGCATGTAATGAGGCCATATCCCTGTCGAAACCTGGACCACCGGTGTAGGATCTTTAACTTGCACCTATCACTCGCACGGCGTCTAGTGGAGTGCGCTTTTGGCATTCTTTGTGCCAAATGGCGGGTCCTCCAGTCACCATTCAGCTGCGTGAAGCCAATGTAAATTAGGTTATTAAAGCATGTGGTCCTACATAACTTCACCAGACTGAATGAATGCTAATCATCTGATGGTGCTGAAGGTGTGTTGAGCAATGTGGGTAGGCCTAGACCACATGTGATCCCTCAGCATCGTCCGCTTTCCGGACTGAAAGTATGTGATATTTTCACTAATTATTTTGTGACACCTCAGGGTGCTACTCCCTATCAAGAGCATGCTGTATCTATGTTATAAGTTTAAAATGTTTGTGTATATGAATATTCTTTTTTCGTTTAACCCCTTAGTGACAGAGCCAATTTGGTACTTAATGACCGAGCCAATTTTTACAATTCTGACCACTGTCAATTTATGAGGTTATAACTCTGGAACGCTTTAACGGATCCCTCTGATTCTGAGACTGTTTTTTCATAACATATTGTACTTCATGTTAGTGGTAATATTTCTTCAACATTACTTGCGATTATTTATGAAAAAAACGGAAATATGTCGAAAATGTTTAAAATGTAGCAATTTTCAAAATTTGAATTTTTATGCCCTTAAATTAGAGAGATGTGTCACACAAAATAGTTAATAAATAACATTTCCCACATGTCTACTTTACATCAGCACAATTTTGGAAACAAAATTTTTTTTTGTTAGGAAGTTATAAGGGTTAAAAGTTGACCAGTGAGTTCTCATTTTTACAACAAAATTTATGAAACCATTTTTTTAGCAACCATCTCACATTTAAAGTCACTTTGAGGGGTGTACATGACAGAAAATACCCAAACTTTACACCATTCTAAAAACTACACCCCTCATGGTGCTCAAAACCACATTCAAGAAATGTATTAACCCTTTACGTGCTTCACAGGAACTGAAACAATGTGGAAGGAAATAATGAATATTTAACTTTTTTTTGCAAACATTTTACTTCAGAACCAATTCTTTTTATTTTCACAAGTGTAGAAAAAAAATGAACCATAGTGTTTGTTGTGCAATTTCTCCTGAATACACCGATACCCCATATGTGGGGGTAAACCACTGTTTGGGCGCACAGCAGGGCTTGGAAGAGAAGGAGCCCATTTTACTTTTTCAATGCAGAATTGGCTGGAATTGATATCGAACGCCATGTCGCGTTTGGAGAGCCCCTGATGTGCCTAAACAGTGGAAACCCCCCACAAGTGACATCATTTTGGAAACTAGACCCCTTAAGGAACTTATCTAGATGTGTGGTGAGCACTTTGAACCCCCAACTGCTTAACAGAAGTTTATAACGTAAAGCCTTAAAAATATAAAATCGCATTTTTTACACAAAAATTATATTTTTGCCCCCAAATTCTTATTTTCACAAGGGTAACAGGAGAAATTAGACCCCAAAAGTTGTTGTGCAATTTGTCCTGAGTATGCCGATACCCCATATGTGGGGGTAAACTACAGTTTGGGCACAAGGCAGAGCTTGGAAGAGAAGGAGTTCCGTTTGACTTTTTCAATGTAGAATTGTCTGGAATTGAGATCGGACACCATGTTGCGTTTGGAGAGCCCCTGATGTGCCTAAACAGTGGAAACCCCCAACAAGTGACCCTATTTTGGAAACTAGACCCATTAAGGAACTTATCTAGATGTGTGGTGAGCACTTTGAACCCCCAAGTGCTTCACAGAAATTTATAATGTAGAGCCGTGAAAATAAAAAATCCTTTTTTTTCCTCAAAAATGATTTTTTAGCTCGCAATTTTTTTATTTTCTCAAGGGTAACAGGAGGAATTGGACCACAAAATTTGTTGTCCAGTTTGTCCTGAGTATGCTGATACCCCAAGTGTGGGGGGGACCACTGTTTGGGCACACATTAGGGCTCGGAAGGGAAGTAGTGATGTTTTAAAATGCAGAATTTGATGGAATGGTCTGCGGGCATCATGTTGCATTTGCAGAGCTCCTGATGTACC
Organism: Ranitomeya variabilis; assembly: GCF_051348905.1. NCBI lineage: Eukaryota > Metazoa > Chordata > Amphibia > Anura > Dendrobatidae > Ranitomeya > Ranitomeya variabilis. The sequence goes on from NC_135233.1 coordinate 984,795,360, forward strand.
TAAACAGTAGAAACCCCCCACAAGTGACCCCATTATGGAAACTAGACCCCCCAAAGAGCTAAACTAGATGTGTGGTGAGCACTTTGAACCCCCAACTGCTTCACAGAAGTTTATAATGTAGAGCCATGGAAATAAAAAATCATATATTTTTCCACAAAAATTATCTGTTTACCCCCAAATTTTTACTTTCACAAGGGTAACAGGAGAAATTGGACCCCCATATTTATTGTGCAATTTATGCTGAGTTCGATGATACCCCATATGGGTGGGCACTGTTTTGGCGCATGGCAGAGCACCGTTTTGAAATCCAGACTTTGATAGAATAGTCTGTGGGTGTCATGTTGCATTTTCAGAGCCCCTGATGTACCTAAGCAGTAGAAACCTCCCACAAGTGACCCTATTTTGGAAACTAGGCCCCCCAAGGAACTTGTATAGATATTGGTGAGCATTTTGAACGCCCAAGTGCTTCACAGAAGTTTGACGCAGAGCTGTAAAAATAAAAAATCATTTTTTTTCAACAAAATTGATTTTTTAGCCCCCAATTTTTTTTTTTTTGCAAGGGTAACAGGAGAAACAGGACCCCAAAAGTTGTTGTACAATTTATCCTGAGTACGCTGATACCCCATATGTGGGGGTAAACCACTGTTTGGGCGCACGGCAGAGCTCAGAAGGGAGGGAGCACCATTTGACTTTTTGAGCGAAAAATTGGCTGTCGCGTTTGGAGACCCCCTGATGTACCTAAACAGTGGAAACCCGAAATTCTAACTCCAACCCTAACCCCAACACACCCCTAACCCTACTCCCAACCCAATCCATAACCCTAATCAAAACCCTAACCCCAAAAAAACCCTAATCCCAACCATAACCCTAATCACAATCCTAACCCCAAAACACCCCTAACCCTAATCCCAACCCTAACCCTAATCAAAATCCTAAGCCCGACACACTCCTAATCATAATCTCAACCCTAACCTCAAACCTAACCCTAATCCCAATACACCCCTAATCCCAAACCTAACCCTAATCCCAAACGTAACCCTAATGCCAACCTTAACCCTAATACGAACCCTAACCATAATCCAAACCCTAATCCCAACCCTAACCCTAATCCCAACTCTAACCCTAACTTTAGAACAACCCTAGCCCTAACTTTAACCCCAACCCTAACTTTAGCCCCAACCCTAGCCCTAACTTTAGCCCTAACCCTAACTTTAGCACCAACCCTAGCCCTAACCCTAACTTTAGCCCCAACCCTAACCCTAACTTTAGCACTAACCCTAACTTTAGCCCCAACCCTAACCCTAACTTTAGCCCTAACCCTAATTGGAAAATGGAAATACATACTTTTTTTTTATTTTATTGTTTTTTCCTAACTAAGGGGGTGATAAAGGGGGGGTTATTTATAATTTTTTCTATTTTGATCACTGTGATAGGATCTCACAGGGACCAAAATAAAACAAGAGGAAGAATCTTCCTCTGCCGTTCGGCAGATCACGGAGGAAGAAGCCGGCAGCCAGGAGGGGATGCAGGAGGACCCAGGGACACCGGTAAGTATAGCAGGGTCCCCGATCCCCCTATTTCTCTGTCCTCTGATGTGCGATCACATCAGAGGACAGAGAATGACACACCTCTTTTTTTTTGCGGTCTCCGGTAAACGGTTAATTACCGGCGATTGCAAAACAGGGGTCGGGAAAAACTGACCCCGATCATGTTCTTTGGGGTCTCGGCTACCCCCGGCATTTATGTTTGTAGACATGCTTCAGGACTCCGTGGAGGCGTTCTTCCCGGATGTCTGGAGTGGTTTTTGATCTAATTATCGTGTCTAAGCTGCCTGATAATGGCTTGGCCCATTTCCTGTCACCTGGAAAAGTCTTGCGCATTTCTTGCAAGTCACACGCATGGTCCGTGTGTAATCCGTATTTTTCTGGCCCCCATAGACTTGCATTGGCGTATTTTTTGTAGGAATACACTGTCAATCACAGCATGCTGCGATATTTTCAGCCCGTAAAATACGTCTGAGAAATATACGGCTGATGGGAGCTGCCCCGTAGAGAAACATTTGTCCGAGTGCAATGCGTTGTTTTTGCGCCTCTCACTCGTCCGTATTTCTGTCTAGTGTGACCCCGGCCTTAGTGTCACATGTCTGTCATGTCTATATACGCACCTTTTCTGAAAGGCCACAGAGACTGCGACACCATTAACCCCTTCACCACCTTAAGATTTTCATTTTTGCATTTTCGTTTGTTGCTCCCATTCTTGGCAGAGCCATAACTTTTTTATGTTTCCTTCAGTATGGCCGTGTGAAGGCTTGTTTTTTTGGGATGAGTTGTACTTTTGAACGACACAATTGACTTTACCATACAGTGTACAGTCATGGACAAAAATTTTGAGAATGAGACAAATATTAATTTTTCCAAAGTCTACTGCTTCATTTTTTCTAATGGCAATTTGCATATACTCCTGAATGTCAGAGTGATCAGCTTAACAGCAATTACTGTACTTGCAAAGTCAATATTTGCCCAGAAAATGAACTTTAACCCCCAAAACACATTTCAACATCATTGCAGTCCTGCCTTAAAAGGAGCAGCTAACATCGTTTTAGTGATTGATCCATTAACACATGTGTGGGTGTTGATGAGGACAGGGCTGGCGATCAATCAGTCATGATTAAGTAAGAATGACATCACTGGACACTTTAAAAGGAGGCTGTTGCTTGGTATCATTGTTTCTCTTCAGTTAACCATGGTTATCTCTAAAGAAACACGTGCAGCCATCATTGCACTGCACAAAAATGGCCCAACGGAAGAGTATCGCAGCTACAAAGATTGCACCTCAGTCAACAATCTATCGCATCATCAAGAACTTCAAGGAGAGAGCTTCCATTGTTGTCAAAAAGGCTCCAGGGCGCCCAAGAAAGACCAGCAAGCGCCAGGACCGTATCTTAAAACTGTTTCAGCTGCGGGATCGGACTACCAGCAGTGCCGAGCTTGCTCAGGAATGGCAGAAGGCTGGTGTGAGTGCTTCTGCATGCACTGTGAGGCGGAGAAACTTTGAGCAACGCCTGGTTTCAAGGAGGGCAGCAAAGAAGCCACTTCTCTCCAGAAAAAACATCAGGGACCGACTGATATTCTGCAAAAGGTACAGGGAGTGGACTGCTGAGGACTGGGGCAAAGTCATTTTCTCTGATGAATCCCCTTTTCGATTGTTTGGGACATCTGGAAAACAGCTTATTCGGAGAAGAAGAGGTGAGCGCTACCACCAGTCTTGTCTCATGCCAACTGTAAAGCATCCTGAAACCATTCATGTGTGGGGTTGCTTCTCAGCCAAGGGAATCGTCTCACTCACAGTCTTGCCTAAAAACACAGCTATGAATAAAGAATGGTACCAGAATGTCCTCCAAGAGCAACTTTTCCCAACCGTCCAAGAGCAGTTTGGCGCCCAACAATGCCTTTTCCAGCATGATGGAGCACCTTGCCATAAAGCAAAGGTGATAATAACTAAATGGCTCATGGAACAAAACATGGAGATTATGCGTCCATGGCCTGGAAACTCCCCAGATCTTAATCCCATTGAGAACTTGTGGTCAATCATCAAGAGACGGGTGGACAAACAAAAACCAACAAATTCTGGCAAAATGCAAGCATTGATTATGCAAGAATGGACTGCTATCAGTCAGGATTTGGTCCAGAAGTTGATTGAGAGCATGCCAGGGAGAATTGCAGAGGTCTTGAAGAAGAAGGGTCAACACTGCAAATATTGACTTGCTGCATTAACTCATTCTAACTGTCAATATAACCTATTGGTACTCATAATATGATTGCAATTATATTTCTGTATGTGATATAAACATCAGACAAACACTAATAAAAACCAGAGGGCAGCAGATCATGTGAAAATATAATTTTGGTGTCATTCTCAAAACTTTTGGCCATGACTGTACTGGAAACGGGAAAAAATCCAAGTGCGGTGAAATTGCAAAAAAGGGCAATTCCACAATTTGGGGTTTTTACCATGTTCGCTAAATGTTAAAACTGACCTGCCATTATGAATCCCCAGGTCATTGCGAATTTACAGATACCAAACATATAGGTTCTTTTTTTTACTTAAGTGGCAAAAAAAAATCCAAAGTTTGTGAAAAAAAAAAAAAAAAATGGTGCCATTTTTCATGATCTGGGGTTGGGTGAGGGCTTATTATTTGCGCACCAAACTGACATTATTGGTACCATTTTGGGGGAGATACGATATTTTGATCACCTCCTGTTATTTCAATGTTGCGGCGACCCAAAAATGGAATTCTGGCATTTTGATTTTTTTTCTCATTGCCCCGTTTAACAAGCAATTTAATGTGTTTTATATTTTTATAGATCGGGCGTTTCCGAACACAGGGATACCAAATATGTGCATTTTTTATTTTTTTTATTTCATTTTGAATGGGGCAAAAGGGGTTGATTAGAAATTTTATATTTTTTTAATTTATATAATATTTTTAAAAACTTTTTTTTACACTTTTTACTTGCTTCAATAGTCTCCTTAGGAAACTTGAAGTTCCAATCTCATGATCGCTCATTCTACACTTTGTGTAGCACAATTAATCATCTGCTAACAATACCGGCCACGGGGCACTTTATACTACAGTAGATCTGCAATGACATGCAAGGGGATCTCTCCTGCAGACCCCAGGTTGTCATGTGAACGATCGACCGCGATCAGGTGACGGTGAGCCGATCGATGGTCGTGGCTTGTGACACGCGTCCAGCATGCTTATGTTAAATGTCGCTGCCAGAGATTGACTGCAGCATTTAACATGTTAACAGTCGCGGATGGATCACAATTCTGCCCGCAGCTGTTAGGGAACCTCAAACACCACAAGGCAGTCATGAAATCTAAAACACTTTATTATAATCAAATAGAAAATAAAACAAAATATACCAGACAGACTTATACAATGGGGCTAAAAAATATGACAAAGGATGTCATCAGCATCAAGCCCAAGCCAACCCAAGGGGATGTAACTACCCTAAAAACAATACCGAGGACCTATCATCAATGTGATAGCACTCTTCTTAGAGTGCGTGGCATTGATATGTTGAATGTCAATATCCGTGGGGGTAACCTATTTAAACGCTTGGGCCACGTTGGATGTGGTGTCTTAATAACGTGCACCCAAGGGGGCTAAATGAAAACATAAGCTATGCACCTTTCCTCTAGTCACCATACTGCTGTGTTAGGATGTGCGTTTTATCTTGTGGTTTTATCATGATTTTAACTGTCTATTTTTCTTTATATTCAGGGCATTGCCATAGATCTGTGGTGAATTTGGTGTTTGTTATTATCTGAAATTTGAGACGGCTTCTGAGATTGAAGAGGAGTAGTGTTGAGCGATACCGTCCGATACTTGAAAGTATCGGATAGGATCGGCCGAAACCCGAAAAATATCGGATATCGCCGATACCGATACCCGATACCAATGCATTTCAATGGGACGCAAAGTATCGGAATGGTTCCCAGGGTCTGAAGGAGAGGAAACTCTCCTTCAGGCCCTGGGATCCATATTCATGTGTAAAATAAAGAATTAAAATAAAAAATATGGATATACTCACCTCTCCAGTGGCCCCTGGATCTTACCGCTGTAACCGGGAGCCTGTCATGATTCTCAATGGCGAGAGAACATAGCCCAGCATATATGAGAACTAGCTCTTGGAAGATGGAAACTATACTGACCATGAACTAAACCTGCCGCACAACTAGAAGTGGCCGGGTAGCATGCCTACGTTTTTTATCCCTAGATGCCCAGCGCCAGCCGGAGAACTACCTAATCCTAGCAGAGGAAAAGACAGTCCTGGCTCACCTCTAGAGAAATTTTCCCAAAAGGCAGACAGAGGCCCCCACATATATTGGCGGTGATTTTAGATGAAATGACAAACGTAGTATGAAAATAGGTTTAGCAAAAATCGAGGTCCGCTTACTAGATAGCAAGAAGACAGAAAGGGCACTTTCATGGTCAGCAGAAAACCCTATCAAAACACCATCCAGAAATTACTTTAAGACTCTAGCATTAACTCATAACACCAGAGTGGCAATTTCCGCTCACAAGAGCTTTCCAGACACAGTAACGAAACAGCAGCTGTGAACAGGAACAAAATGCAAAAACACACAAGGACAAAAGTCCAACTTAGCTGGGAGTTGTCTAGTAGCAGGAACATGCACAGAAAGGCTTCTGATTACATTGTTGACCGGCATGAAACTGACAGAGGAGCAAGGTTATATAGCGACTCCCACATCCTGATAGGAGCAGGTGAACAGAGGGGATGATGCACACAAGTACAATTCCACAAGTGGCCACCGGGGGAGCCCAGAATCCAATTTCACAACAGTACCCCCCCCTCAAGGAGGGGGCACCGAACCCTCACCAGAACCACCAGGGCGATCAGGATGAGCCCTATGAAAGGCACGGACAAGATCGGAGGCATGAACATCAGAGGCAGTGACCCAAGAATTATCCTCCTGACCGTATCCCTTCCATTTGACCAGATACTGGAGTTTCCGTCTGGAAACACGAGAGTCCAAGATCTTTTCCACAACGTACTCCAACTCACCCTCAACCAACACCGGAGCAGGAGGCTCAACGGAAGGCACAGCCGGTACCTCATACCTGCGCAACAATGACCGATGAAAAACATTATGAATCGAAAAGGATGCAGGGAGGTCCAAACGGAAGGACACAGGGTTAAGAATCTCCAATATCTTGTACGGGCCGATGAACCGAGGCTTAAACTTAGGAGAAGAAACCCTCATAGGGACAAAACGAGAAGACAACCACACCAAGTCCCCAACACAAAGCCGAGGACCAACACGACGACGGCGGTTGGCAAAAAGCTGAGTCTTCTCCTGGGACAACTTCAAATTGTCCACCACCTGCCCCCAAATCTGATGCAACCTCTCCACCACAGCATCCACTCCAGGACAATCCGAAGATTCCACTTGACCGGAGGAAAATTGAGGATGAAACCCCGAATTACAGAAAAACGGGGACACCAAGGTGGCAGAGCTGGCCCGATTATTGAGGGCGAACTCCGCCAAAGGCAAAAAAGCAACCCAATCATCCTGATCCGCAGACACAAAACACCTCAAATATGTCTCCAAGGTCTGATTAGTCCTCTCGGTCTGGCCATTAGTCTGAGGATGGAAAGCAGACGAAAAAGACAAATCTATGCCCATCCTAGCACAGAATGCCCGCCAAAATCTAGACACGAATTGGGTCCCTCTGTCAGAAACGATATTCTCCGGAATACCATGCAAACGAACAACATTTTGAAAAAACAGAGGAACCAACTCGGAAGAAGAAGGCAACTTAGGCAAGGGAACCAGATGGACCATCTTAGAGAAACGGTCACACACCACCCAGATGACAGACATCTTATGAGAAACAGGCAGATCCGAAATAAAATCCATCGAGATGTGCGTCCAAGGCCTCTTCGGGATAGGCAAGGGTAACAACAATCCACTAGCCCGAGAACAACAAGGCTTGGCCCGAGCACAAACGTCACAAGACTGCACAAAGCCTCGCACATCTCGTGACAGGGAAGGCCACCAGAAGGACCTTGCCACCAAATCCCTGGTACCAAAGATTCCAGGATGACCTGCCAACGCAGAAGAATGAACCTCAGAGATGACTCTACTGGTCCAATCATCAGGAACAAACAGTCTACCAGGTGGGCAACGATCAGGTCTATCCGCCTGAAACTCCTGCAAGGCCCGCCGCAGGTCTGGAGAAACGGCAGACAATATCACTCCATCTTTAAGGATACCTGTGGGCTCAGAATTACCAGGGGAGTCAGGCTCAAAACTCCTAGAAAGGGCATCCGCCTTAACATTCTTAGAACCCGGTAGGTAAGACACCACAAAATTAAACCGAGAGAAAAACAACGACCAGCGCGCCTGTCTAGGATTCAGGCGCCTGGCAGACTCAAGGTAAATTAAATTTTTGTGGTCAGTCAATACCACCACCTGATGTCTGGCCCCCTCAAGCCAGTGACGCCACTCCTCAAAAGCCCACTTCATGGCCAAAAGCTCCCGATTCCCAATATCATAATTCCGCTCGGCGGGCGAAAATTTACGGGAAAAAAAAGCACAAGGTCTCATCACGGAGCAGTCGGAACTTCTCTGCGACAACACCGCCCCAGCTCCGATTTCAGAAGCGTCGACCTCAACCTGAAAAGGAAGAGCAACATCAGGCTGACGCAACACTGGGGCGGAAGAAAAGCGGCGCTTGAGCTCCCGAAAGGCCTCCACAGCATCAGGGGACCAATCAGCAACATCAGCACCCTTCTTAGTCAAATCAGTCAATGGTTTTACAACATCAGAAAAACCAGCAATAAATCGACGATAAAAGTTAGCAAAGCCCAAAAATTTCTGAAGACTCTTAAGAGAAGAGGGTTGCGTCCAATCACCAATAGCCTGAACCTTGACAGGATCCATCTCGATGGAAGAGGGGGAAAAAATGTATCCCAAGAAGGAAATCTTTTGAACCCCAAAAACACACTTAGAACCCTTCACACACAAGGAATTAGACCGCAAAACGTGAAAAACCCTCCTGACCTGCTGGACATGAGAGTCCCAGTCATCCGAAAAAATCAGAATATCATCCAGATACACAATCATAAATTTGTCCAAATAATCGCGGAAAATGTCATGCATAAAGGACTGGAAGACTGAAGGGGCATTTGAAAGACCAAAAGGCATCACCAAATACTCAAAATGGCCCTCGGGCGTATTAAATGCGGTTTTCCACTCATCCCCCTGCTTGATTCGCACCAAATTATACGCCCCACGGAGATCAATCTTAGAGAACCACTTGGCCCCCTTTATACGAGCAAACAAATCAGTAAGCAGTGGTAACGGATATTGATATTTAACCGTGATTTTATTCAAAAGTCGATAATCAATACACGGCCTCAAAGAGCCGTCTTTCTTAGACACAAAGAAAAAACCGGCTCCTAAGGGAGATGACGAAGGACGAATATGTCCCTTTTCCAAGGACTCCTTTATATATTCTCGCATAGCCGCGTGTTCAGGCACAGACAGATTAAATAAACGACCCTTAGGGTATTTACTACCCGGGATCAAGTCTATGGCACAATCGCACTCCCGGTGCGGAGGTAGTGAACCAACTTCGGGTTCTTCAAAAACGTCACGAAAGTCAGACAAGAATTCAGGAATCTCAGAGGGAATAGATGATGAAATGGAAACCAAAGGTACGTCCCCATGAGTTCCTTTACATCCCCAGCTTAACACAGACATAGCTCTCCAGTCGAGGACTGGGTTATGAGATTGCAGCCATGGCAATCCCAGCACCAAAACATCATGTAGATTATACAGCACCAGAAAGCGAATAACCTCCTGGTGATCCGGATTAACACGCATAGTCACTTGTGTCCAGTATTGCGGTTTATTACTAGCTAATGGGGTGGAGTCAATCCCTTTCAGAGGTATCGGAGCCTCCAATGGCTCCAAATCATACCCACAGCGTTTGGCAAAGGACCAATCCATAAGACTCAAAGCAGCGCCAGAGTCGACATAGGCGTCCGCGGTAATAGATGACAAAGAACAAATCAGGGTCACAGATAGAATAAACTTAGACTGTAAAGTGCTAATTGAAACAGACTTGTCAGGCTTCTTAGTACGCTTAAAGCATGCTGATATAACATGAGTTGAATCACCACAATAGAAGCACAACCCATTTTTTCGTCTAAAATTCTGCCGCTCGCTTCTGGACAGAATTCTATCACATTGCATATTTTCTGGCGTTTTCTCAGTAGACACCGCCAAATGGTGCACAGGTTTGCGCTCCCGCAGACGCCTATCGATCTGAATAGCCATCGTCATGGACTCATTCAGACTCGCAGGCACAGGGAACCCCACCATAACATCCTTAATGGCATCAGAGAGACCTTCTCTGAAAATCGCCGCCAGGGCGCACTCATTCCACTGAGTAAGCACAGACCATTTGCGGAATTTTTGGCAGTATATTTCAGCTTCATCTTGCCCCTGAGACAAGGACATCAAGGCCTTTTCCGCCTGAAGCTCTAAATGAGGTTCCTCATAAAGCAACCCCAAGGCCAGAAAAAACGCATCCACATTGAGCAACGCAGGATCCCCTGGTGCCAATGCAAAAGCCCAGTCTTGAGGGTCGCCCCGGAGCAAGGAAATTACAATCCTGACCTGCTGTGCAGGGTCTCCGGCAGAGCGAGACTTCAGGGACAAAAACAATTTGCAATTATTTTTAAAATTTTGAAAGTGAGATCTATTCCCCGAGAAGAATTCAGGCAAAGGAATTCTAGGCTCAGACATAGGTGCATGAACAACAAAATCTTGCAAATTTTGTACCTTTGTGGCGAGATTATTCAAACCTGTAGCTACACTCTGAAGATCCATTTGAAACAGGTGAACACAGAGCCATTCAAGGATAAGAAGGAGAGAAAGAGAGGAAGGCTGCAGTATAGGCAGACTAGCAAGTGATTCAATTAAGAGCACACTCAGAACTAGAGGGAAAAAAAAAAAAAATTGTAGCAGACTTCTTTTTTCTCTCCTTTCTCAGCCAGTAATTTAACCCTTTTTTTTTTTTGGGGCCGGTCAAACTGTCATGATTCTCAATGGCGAGAGAACATAGCCCAGCATATATGAGAACTAGCTCTTGGAAGATGGAAACTATACTGACCATGAACTAAACCTGCCGCACAACTAGAAGTGGCCGGGTAGCATGCCTACGTTTTTTATCCCTAGATGCCCAGCGCCAGCCGGAGAACTACCTAATCCTAGCAGAGGAAAAGACAGTCCTGGCTCACCTCTAGAGAAATTTTCCCAAAAGGCAGACAGAGGCCCCCACATATATTGGCGGTGATTTTAGATGAAATGACAAACGTAGTATGAAAATAGGTTTAGCAAAAATCGAGGTCCGCTTACTAGATAGCAAGAAGACAGAAAGGGCACTTTCATGGTCAGCAGAAAACCCTATCAAAACACCATCCAGAAATTACTTTAAGACTCTAGCATTAACTCATAACACCAGAGTGGCAATTTCCGCTCACAAGAGCTTTCCAGACACAGTAACGAAACAGCAGCTGTGAACAGGAACAAAATGCAAAAACACACAAGGACAAAAGTCCAACTTAGCTGGGAGTTGTCTAGTAGCAGGAACATGCACAGAAAGGCTTCTGATTACATTGTTGACCGGCATGAAACTGACAGAGGAGCAAGGTTATATAGCGACTCCCACATCCTGATAGGAGCAGGTGAACAGAGGGGATGATGCACACAAGTACAATTCCACAAGTGGCCACCGGGGGAGCCCAGAATCCAATTTCACAACAGGAGCCTCCGTTCCTAAGAATGAGCGCGTGAAGGGCCTTCGATGACGTCGCGGCTTCTAATTGGTCGCGTGACCGCTCATGTGACCGCTCACGCGACCAATCAGAAGCCGCGACGTCATCGAAGGTCCTTCACGGGCTCATTCTTAGGAACGGAGGCTCCCGGTTACAGCGGTAAGGTCCAGGGGCCACATGACCATAATACAGTACACTCCACTGATATGGTCTCTATGGAAGAGTGGGGAGAAAAAAAGCTTTTACTTACACACAAAAATTGGAAGGCTCATTTTGAAATGTGGGAGACTCTTCAAATGTATGGAGGAAGAGCCTGTGGTAAGATGAGACTAAAATTAAACTTTTTAGCTACCAAGGTAAATGCTACTGTAGCTCTGACACCAAACCAACACAGCTAATCACCCCCAAAACACCATCCCTACAGTGAAACATGGTGGTGGCAGCATTATGTTTTTTGGCAAAAGATGGCTCTACAAAGTACTGACTTTAGGGGGTGAATAGTTATGCACACTGAAGTTTTCAGTTATTTTGTCCTATTTGTTGTTTGCTTCACAATAAAAAGAAAACCAAATATTCACAGTTGTAGGCATGTTATTTACATGAACTGATGCAAACCCTTAAAAAAACAGCAACATTCCAGGTTGTGAGGTAGCAAAACACGAAAAATGCTAAAGGAGTGAATACTTTGGCAAACAACTATATCTAGTAGGCTAAGTTACCTATCTCTTGTAATAGTTCATCATTGTATACCTAATATCAATACATACCAAAAATGCACACAAAGCTCTACCACTTACACCAGACATATAAGAAGTGTAGGTCAAGAGTATTCTTTGACACATACTTCCCACAGAAGTTTACCAAGTGTTATTGCTACATATGATAGGAAAAGATATGTTGATGTATATTGACTTAGTGTGTGCTAAAAGGATATTATTTCACCACCTAATCTGAGAGCAGCATAATGTAGAGACAAAGACTGATTCTAGCGGTGTCACTTACTGAGCAACTTGCTGTAGTTTTCATAAAATCACTCTTATCAACAGGAGATTATCACTAGAGAACTAGTAAACCTGCTTGTATGTAGTCCTCCATATTCCTAAGCACTGTATAACCCTGTGCCAACTTTTTTGCCTATGCACAGTGTACACAGAAAGCTGCCAATCAGGGGTGTGGGTGGGGTCTTACAGATTTCAGCATTCAGAGAATCGGGAGATCTGCAGCAGATAAAACGGGAATGTGATCAAAACTGCAGCAAGCAGCCCAGTAAGTGACACATGGCTGGGATCAGGGTCTCTGCCCCTACATCATACTGCTTTCAGATGGAGTAGCAAAAACCTGGTGACAGATTTCCTTCAACCAGACTGTCCCTGTCCAGTGTATGAAAGCCATATGTATTACCTACAGCTCTGCGGCTTACAATAAACTGGCACAATAAGGTTATGTTCACACAAAACTGCGAGTATTTCAGCTGGAAAAATGTTCCTTGTTTGGAGGAAATTTTCTTTTCTTGTAAAGGTGTTGAAGAGTTTTGAAAAACTTTTTTTTTTAATTTTGAAACATTTGCAGCCTTATGATCTGACACCTCATAGTTTAGAGAAAATTTCATAAGGATTCTGTTAGAAGAATTGGCATACACTTTATTTTATTTTTTTTACCAGCAGGCGTTGTTCAGAATCTCTTCATAAAAAAAGAAAAATTCTCCATGTGAACAGCAAAATGGATTTCACATGGTAATGAATAGAAGGGTATCCTGAGCAGTTTCAAGTGGTTTTTGAGAAAGATTTTTTCAGCACAATCCAAGGAACTTTTATATAAATGACCTTTTTAAATTGACTGTTTTAAGGCAGAGGGGCATATTAGCATAGTTTTCCATGAACTTCTCTAGTGTACCCAGTAGCGTAGCTACTGGGGGGGCAGAGGGGGCCATCGCCCCGGGCCCTGTCACATGAAGGGGCCCACCGGGAGCCAGCGCCACTACTGTGAGGAGGCAGAACACAGCATAGTAGCAGACAGGGGCGGACTGGGCCAGGTGGCAGGAGTGCATATGCCCCCCGGGCCGGTGCCTGAGCAGCTGCACAGGGCCGCTGGAGGACCGGCAGCGATTTTAATACATAGCGCGCCGCATCCCTCCAGCCGGCCCTTTAAAACTAAGCCAGGTCCTGTGTGCGCGCGGTGCCCGCGCTGATAAGTGCCGCGGCGGCCCACGCTAGTGCGCGAGCACGGCCGCGGTCCTAGTTCCTGCGCGTGCTCGTCTGCTGCCCGTGTCAGCGCGGGCAAGCAGGAGACCACGCGCGCACATTTGAAAAGGCCGGCGCGCACATAGGACGCCTCCACCTGACTGTCTGACGCTGGCCGGCCTGCACCAGCGTCAGAGAAGACTGCTCACCAATGCCTGGGATCCTCTTCACTGCCGACGCTGGAGAGGACCCGACACACCTCAGCCCTTCATCCTCCCGACCTCCCCCCCCAATCTCAGGGACCTGGGTGAGTCCCAAGATGATTTTTTAATGTATATACAGCAGTTGCACCTATATAATGTGTATAGACTGCTATATATACGTTATATAGGTGATACTGCTGTATATATAATCACTATACCACTAAAATGTATGTATAGCAGTCTATATCTTATATAGGTGACACAGCTACTGATGCGTATATACCTTCTATAGGTGACACTGCAGTGTGTGTGTATACATACTGTATATACAGTATACTGTACACACACATGTATGTATACACATATATGTACATGTATACACAGCAGTACCACCTATATAAAGTATATACACATAAGTAGCAGTGTTACCTATATAAGATGTAGACTGCTATACATACATTATATAGGTAGTATAGTGATTATATACATCAGTATCACCTATATAATGTATATTTAGTAGTCTATACACATTATATAGGCAATACCGCTACTGATGTGTATATAGGTGATACTGCTGTGTATATATGTCGTTATATAGGCGATACTGGTGGGTGTGTGTGTGTGTGTGTGTGTGTGTGTGTGTATACACACACGTACATATATACACAACAGTATCACCTATATATAACATATATACACATCAGTAGCAGTATTGCCTATATAATGTATATAGACTGCTGTATACATGATATATAGGTGATACTATCATTATATACAGCAGTAGCAGTATCGCCTATATATCGTGTATCCAACATTTGCAGTATCACCTGTATAATGTATAGACTACTGCATATACGTTGTATAGGTGATACTGCTGTGTATAGCAGCACTATCTATCTGTGTCTAATATATATATATATATATATTATCAGTTTCATCTATATAATGTGTACACCAGTCACAGTATCACATACAATATATAGGTGATACTACAACTATACACATCAGTCGCAGTGTCAACTATATATTGTATATACAGTAGCTTCAATGTGATATATATTCAGCAGTCGCGGTGTCTCCTATGTACATCAGCCTCTGTGTCTCCTACGTGATGTATGCATCATAACATAGTATAATTCTGTCCTAATTACCGTATATTGTAGAGATGTGTGTGTGCATATATTTCTTGAATATATATATATATATATATATATATATATATATTACATAGAGAGAGAGAGTGTAGAGATGTTTGTATAGTATGGCGCTATGTATATATATACAATATATAGTTGACACTGCGACTGATGTGTATAGTTGTAGTATCACCTATATATTGTATGTGATACTGTGACTGGTGTACACACACTATATATACACTGCTGCCACATCTCTACACTATCTACTATATAATTGTCTAAGGGTCACTTCCGTCTGTCTGTCACGGATATTCATTGGTCGCGGCCTCTGTCTGTCATGGAATCCAAGTCGCTGATTGGTCTCGCCAGCTGCCTGTCATGGCTGCCGCGACCAATCAGCGACGGGCACAGTCCGATTAGTCCCTCCCTACTCCCCTGCAGTCAATGCCCGGCGCCCGCTCCATATTCCCCGCAGTCACCGCACACAGGGTTAATGCCAGCGGTAACGGACCGCGTTATGCCGCGGGTAACTCACTCCGCTACCGCCGCTATTAACCCTGTGTGACCAAGTTTTTACTATTGATGCTGCCTATGCAGCGTCAATAGTAGAAAGATCTAATGTTAAAAATAATTTTAAAAAAATAAAAAATCATTATATACTCACCTTCCGCCGCCTTTCCCACTCCTCGCGACGCTCCGGTGACCGGTCCATGCAAGCGGCAGGTTCCGTTGGCAAGGATGGTCTGCGAGAAGGACCTGCCGTGATGTCACGGTCATGTGACCACGACGTCATCACGGGTCCTGAGTGCCTGCGCGAGAAGGACCTGCGATGATGTCACGGTCAATTGACTGCGACGTCATCACACCCTGGGACCGGAAGCTGCCGCCTGCACGGCACACAGGCGACAGAACTACAAGGGACCCCTCGGAAGGTGAGTATATGTTTATTTTTTATTTTTTAACCTGTGACATACATGGCTGGGCAATATACTACGTAGCTGGGCAATATACTACATGGCTCTGTGCTGTATACTACGTCGCTGTGCAATATACTACATGGCTCTGTGCTGAATACTACGTCACTGGGCAATATACTACGTCACTGGGCAATATGCTACGTGGCTGGGCAATATGCTACGTGGCTGGGCAATATGCTACGTGGCTGGGCAATATACTACGTGGCTGGGCAATATGCTACGTGGCTGGGCAATATACTACGTGGCTGGGCAATATACTACGTGGCTCTGTGCTGTATACTACGTAACTGGGCAATATACTACGTGGCTGGGCAATATACTACGTGGCTCTGTGCTGTATACTACATCGCTGTGCAATATACTATGTGGCTCTGTGCTGTATACTACATCGCTGTGCAATATACTACGTGGCTCTGTGCTGTATACTACGTGGCTGGGCAATATACTACGTGGCTGGGCAATATACTACGTGGCTGGGCAATATACTACGCGGCTGGGCAATATACTACGCGGCTGGGCAATATACTACGCGGCTGGGCAATAAACGAAGTGGCTGGGCAATATACTACGTAGCTGGGCAATATACTACGCGGCTGGGCAATATACTACGCGGCTGGGCAATATACTACGCGGCTGGGCAGTATACTACGTGGCTGGGCAATATACTACGTGGCTGGGCAATATACTACGCGGCTGGGCAATATACTACGCGGCTGGGCAATATACTATGTGACTGGGCAATATACTACGTCGCTGGGCAATATACTACGCGGCTGGGCAATATACTACGCGGCTGGGCAATATACTACGTGGCTGGGCAATATACTACGTAGCTGGGCAATATACTACGTGACTGGCCAATATACTACGTGGCTGGGCAATATACTGCGTGGCTCTGTGCTGTATACTACATCGCTGTGCAATATACTACGTGGCTCTGTGCTGTATACTACATCGCTGTGCACTATACTACGTGGCTCTGTGCTGTATACTATGTAAGTGGGCAATATACTACGTGGCTGGGCAATATACTACGTCACTGGGCAATATACTACGTCACTGGGCAATATACTACGTCACTGGGCAATATACTACGTGGCTGGGCAATATACTACGTGGACATGCATATTCTAGAATACCCGATGCGTTAGAATCGGGCCACCATCTAATATAATATATACACCGCTCTATATTCCTTAACATGGTATATAATATGCCTCTGTGTATATAATAGATTGTAGTATACCATATAAACTCATGTATAAGCCGAGTTTTTCAGCATATTTTTTTTGTCCTGAAAACACCCCCCTCGGCTTATACACGAATCATTGTCCCAGAAAAACGGAGGGGGAGCAGCGAGTCACAGAATATTCCAGTGCCGTGAATATTCATTTCTCTTATAGGGTTCACAGCCACAGCCGCCGGCTTCCAGCACACATCCTACTTACCTTCCCTGCGCTCCCTTGCTGCATCTTGTTCTGGCGCCAGCAGCTCTTCAGGCCGAGCGATCATGTGTCTGCCTCTCATTAAGGTAATGAGTATTCACCCCTCTCCACTCCCATAGGCGTGGGTAAATATTCATTATCTTAATGAGTGGGGGACACGTGATCACCCAGCCACAGGAGCTGCTGGCACCAAAACGAGATGCTGCGAGGGCATGCAGGGAAGGTAAGTAGGATGTGGGGGTTTTTTTTATCGGAACCATGCATACATGAACAAGGAAGGAGCCATGCATAAAAGGACAGGGATAAGGAGCCATGCATACAAGGACGAGGATAAGGAGCCATGCATACAAAAATGGGAATAAGAGGCCCATGCATACAAGGACGGGGATAAGGAGTCATGCATACAAGGATGGGGATAAGGAGCTAAGGAGCCCATGCAAACAAGGATGGGGATAAGGAGCCATGCATACAAAGACGGGGATGAGGAGCCATGCGGACGGGGACGGGGGAGCCATGCAGACAAGGATGGGGATGAGGAGCCATGCATACAAGGACTGGGATAAGGAGCAATGCATACAAGGACAGGGATGGGGGGACCATGCATACAAGGACAGGGATGAGGAGCTATGCATACAAGGACGGGGATAAGGAGCCATGCATACAGGGACAGGGGAGCCATGCATACAAGGACGGGGATGTGGGGACAATGCATACCTGGCTTATACTCGACTCAATAAGCTCTCCCAGTTTTTTTTCTGGCAAAATTAGGTGCCTCGGCATATACTTGGGTCGACATATACTCAAGTATATACGGTATATTGTGGAGCTGTGTATACTTCTACTGTCCTGCATAAATGGTGTAATTCTCAGTATCTATTCTTATTATGTATGTGTGTGTATCTGTCTATCTATCACTCTGATTAATTGTGAGAAAAGTAGCGTGCTCCTTATTGGCCCATGTGGCAACGTTTCGGATCCATAACTGCACATTTCTCTGATATGGAAGTGAAATGTTGCCACATGGACTAATATAGTGTATAAAAAAAAAACCTGTTCCATTTTCTTCCACAAAAGTGGTCTGATTCTCTTCTCACTTGCTGTCCGTGTGCAGTAGTTTTTTTTTTCTCAGCAGATGTTGCAGTCTGATACACGGCGAGTCAGACCATTGAGAAGATGGAGAAATTAATTTCTCCGTCTCCTCCACACTTGTGCTGCGAGAGCATTGGAGCACGGACACTCGGATCATGCTCACAGCAGAGCAAGAGCCAAGTATCATTGGCAGATCACATCCAATGCCATATGCTAGTGTTATTCCACCCTAATGAGCACCTGTATTAAAGGGAACCTGTCACCCCCCCCCCCCCCCCGGCGTTTTTAACTAAAAAAGCCACCTTGTGCAGCTCTAATGCTGCATTCTGTGAAGGTGGCTCTTTTAGTTCTGGTCCCTTCCAACGCTGAAGTAATCGTTTTTAGAATTTGCCTGTCATACCTGTAGTTTGTCAGGGGGGCATGTCTTTTCCCCCCTGACACAAACGCCTCCCTCAGTACTCTGTGTGCCAGGTGCCACCTCCTCTTCCTTCATTAGCGTCTCCAGCGCCTGCGCTGTAAGTTTTTTTTCGGGCATGCGCAGCTTGCGCTGCCCTTCAAACATACAGCGCAGGCGCCGGGGATGCTAATGAAGGAGAGGAGGAGGCGCCTGGCTCCGGAGCAGATACTGCTGGGCGGCAGGAGGAGCGCTGGTCCCCTGTGAGGGAGATGGCACCTCTGCTGTGAGTCCTCTGCAGAGCGGTCACTGGGCGCTGTGCTCCTCAGTCCTCTGCCATCCTCTGGGCTCTCCTCATCCCCAGGGTGTCCCTGATGCCTGCCTGCGGTGTAAAGAGCACCATGTAAATGGACCTGTGTTCGATCATGCGCACTGCGGCGCCATTCACATGTGGCTCTTCAAATAACGCCTTTAAGAGGAGTGTTGAAGGGCAGGACAAAGTATAGCAAAATTCACTGATCGGGATGGGGAGTGTTATAGTATGTGGGCTGGTGGGATTTGTGTGGCAGGGATGTTTTTTTTTGTCCCAGTCCGGCCCTGTGTGTGTGATTATACAGTGTGTGCGTGTCATTATATAGTGGGGCTGTGCGTGAGATTATACAGTGAGGCTGTGCGTGTCATTATACAGTGGGGCTGTGCCTGTCATTATTATACAGTGGGGCTGTGCGTGTCATTATACAGTGGGGCTGTGCGTGTCATTATACAGTGGGGCTGTGCGTGTCATTATACAGTGGAGCTGTGCCTGTCATTATACAGTGGGGCTGTGCGTGTCATTATATAGTGGGGCTGTGCCTGTCATTATACAGTGGGGCTGTGCCTGTCATTATACAGTGGGGCTGTGCCTGTCATTATACAGTGGGGCTGTGCCTGTCATTATACAGTGGGGCTGTGCCTGTCATTATACAGTGGGGCTGTGCCTGTCATTATACAGTGGGGCTGTGCCTGTCATTATACAGTGGGGCTGTGCGTGTCATTATACAGTGGGGCTGTGTGTGTGTGTGTCATTAATTATACAGTAGGGTTGTGTGTGTGTGTGTCATTATACAGTGGGGCTGTGCGTGTCATTATACAGTGGGGCTGTGCCTGTCATTATACAGTGAGGCTGTGCTTGTCATTATACAGTGGGGCTGTGCCTGTCATTATACAGTGGGGCTGTGCCTGTCATTATACAGTGGGGCTGTGCGTGCGTGTGTGTCACTATACAGTGAGGCTGTGTGTGTGTCATTAATTATACAGTAGGGTTGTGCGTGTGTGTGTCATTATACAGTGAGGCTGTGCGTGTCATTATATAGTGGGGCTGTGCCTGTCATTATACAGTGGGGCTGTGCCTGTCATTATACAGTGGGGTTGTGTGTGTGACTGCCACTGTATACAGTAGGACTGTGTGTTTTATATATATATATATATATATATATATATATATATATATATTTTTTATATATATATATATATATATATATATATATATATATATATATATATATATATATATATATATATATATATATATATATATATATATAATATATATTCATTCGCATGCTTGCAGTCACAAGACCACCTGTTCCCGGCGCCGGCACCAGAGAATCCTCACAGTGTGCACGATATGGGGATTCACACACAGTGACTTTAGACATGTAGCTTAAGATCCGACAACCCCTTTAAGGATGGGCCGCGACTCATGGGCCACTGCTGTGTGGTTGCCCCCCAGGCTAAAATTTGCCAGCCAGCCCCTGGTAGCAGAGCAGTATGTCTGCTCCCATCTGAGGAAGACTGCAGGCTGCTAGCACAATGGCCGGCTGCAGTCTCCCTCTTGCAGTGAATGGTTTCGCCCGTCTGACCTGATCATGAAGCTTTTCTCGGCTGCAGTTTTCTTCACTCTGTGCACGCTGGGATTGGCTCAGGCCCTAGGTCCTAGTGCCCACACCTTGCATTTCAACACTTCCTGGTCCTGCCTGCAAACTTTTATCAGTAAGTGCTGGGGATGGAACTTATTAGGTTTATTAAATTCAGGTATGTCACTGTGATGTGAATGTGAGACCATTGGGGTATTGTGGGCGCTGAAAGTGGGTGAGGGGGGACAGGGTAATGAGGGGGTGGATGTGAGATGATGGGGGTATTGGGTACTGAAGTGGGGGAGAGGAGACGGCACGGGGGGGTAAATGTGAGACCATGGGGGTGTTGTGGGGACTGAAGGTGGGTGAGGGGAGACAGAACACTGAGGGGGTGGATGTGAGTTGATGGGGGCATTGGGGCTGAAGTGGGGGAGGGGGGACAGGTCACTGGGGGCTGAATATTATAATGTTTTGTGATGATATTATATGTGATCCATCACATGTAATATTTGCTGGCTGGAGATGGGGGGATGGTAGGGGGCTTTTGATACGTACCACCTGGGTCTTTTATGAGTATTAGTATAAGGAGCCCGCCTACAGTAACCAAGAGCTGCATCACATTTACAGCACCACTCCAGCATTATTTTTTATTTCACTGCTGGAGCGGTGCTGAAAATCCACGTCCCCTATGGTGTACAGTACCATGTAAACCTATAGAAAACCAAAACCGCAGTGCACATGGTGCGGAAAATACCACACGGAAACGCTGCGTTGTATTTTTCACAGCATGTCAATTCTTTGTGCGGATTCCGCAGCGTTTTACACCTGCTCTATAATAGGAATCCGCAGGTGTAAAAACGCAGGCGAAATCCTCACAAAAAACACAGGAAATCCACAGTAAATACACAGGTAAAACACAGCACATTTTACTTGTGGATTTTGCATAAACGGTGCAGAAAAAACCACACACGAATCCGCAACGTGGTCACATAGCCTCATAGTCTTACACTGAGCGCTTGTGACATAGCTTCTCACTTCTGGCCTGTCAGAAGCTGCGCTCACAAGTTTGAGCCGTGGGACTGCAGCAGTGCCGCAAAATAGTGAATACGCCGGAGGATGAGTAAATGACCAGGGCAGGGGACTTGCGCTTAAAACACCACTCCAGCGGTGGAAAAAAAAAACCCTGCTAGAGTGGTGCTTTAATAATTTAATAATAACAAATTTATTACTATAAAGTTGATAAAGGCTTGGAATAAATGTCTGCAGTCACTTTATGTGACTGCAGACTGCCAAATCATGATAGGGAGCTGCGGGCCCATCATACTGTGTATAAGGGAGCTGCGGGCCCATCATACTGTGTCTAAGGGAGCTGCGGGCCCATCATACTGTGTATAAGGGAGCTGTGGGCCCATACTGTGTATAAGGGAGCTGCGGGCTCATCATACTGTGTATAAGGGAGCTGTGGGCCCATACTGTGTATAAGGGAGCTGCGGGCTCATCATACTGTGTATAAGGGAGCTGTGGGCCCATACTGTGTATAAGGGAGCTGCGGGCCCATCATACTGTGTATAATGGAGCTGCGGGCCCATCATACTGTGGTAAGGGAGCTGTGGGCTCATCATACTGTGTATAAGGGAGCTGCGGGCCCATCATACTGTGTATACGGGAGCTGCGGGTCCATCATACTGTGTATAAGGGTGCTGCGGGCCCATCATACTGTGTATAAGGGAGCTGCGGGCCCATCATACTGTGTATAAGGAGCTGCGGGCCCATCATACTGTGGTAAGGGAGCTGTGGGCTCATCATACTGTGTATAAGGAAGCTGTGGGCCCATCATACTGTGTATAAGAGCTGCGGGCCCATCATACTGTGGTAATGGAGCTGTGGGCTCATCATACTGTGATAAGGGAGCTGTGGGCTCATACTCTGTATAAGGGAGCTGCGGGCACATCATACTGTGATAAGGGAGCTATGGGCTCATCATACTGTGTATAAGGGAGCTGCGGGCCCATCATACTGTGGTAAGGGAGCTGTGGGCTCATCATACTGTGTATAAGAGCTGCGGGCCCATCATACTGTGTATAAGGAAGCTGTGGCCCCCTCATACTGTGTACAGGGGAACTGAGGGACATCATACTGTTTGACAGAAGCTGCAGGCCCATCATACTGTGTATAGGGAACTGTGAAGGCATATTGTGCATATGGGAGCTGTTGGCCCATTACACTGTATATAGGGGAGCTCTGGGGGGCATTATACTTTCTATAGTGGAGCTCTGTCAGCATTATACTGTGTAAAGAGGAGCAGTGAGAACATCATACGGTGTATAGGGGAGTTATAGAATCACCATACTGTGTATAATGGAGCAGTACATGAGGGAACTTATGGGACATTATTAAATGTAAAGTGGGCACTTAAGCATTACTGTATTGTTATAGGGGCACTCAGAGTATTGCAACCTTCAAAGTTGCATATGGTCACAATATGGCAGTAAAATCAATGTTGGTTTTTGTATATAGATTTATTTTCAATAACAGAGCCGTCATATTCTGAGGTTCCCCTATATTCACAATTAGAGTGCGCAACCGTAACTGTAATCAGGGTTAACTGGTTAGGGGCCCACTCAGATGTTTCGCCCCCCCTAAGTTGAAACCCTAGCTACGCCTCTGAGTGTACCGCAATAGTAATGTTATACAGAGGTGTTCAGGATGAATTGTCCGGCTCTGAAGAGTAGGCCACTCGTAGTGACAAGTGGATCTTCAGAGGCCTTCATAACCCCGCACAGTGCACGTGAATGACACCTTGACCAGGCCGGTCAGAAGACTCTTGTTTTCACTGCTTTGAGCACAACACTTTGAGGAGCTCTTTAGTAATTTAAGTCGAAATCAGGAACTTACCAAATAGCCTTGAATCGGGGTCTTTATACTATTAGAACAATGAAAAATGTGACTGAACTGAAAAACTTAACCGTGTATTGGGGGAAATAAAATTATTTTTATCGTCATTTGGGTTATTTCATAAGACAATCACAAACATTATCAATATTTAGGAAATTTGATGGTCATTGATTTCTATGTTGTAATGAGCTAAGATTACAAATATCTATGCAGTGCTCATCATAAACCAATGCACCCCCTTTAAAAAGACTTTCATAAATATCTCACCAAACGCAAGAACAATTTTCGACATCTTGACAAGATTGAGTTTCATAGAATATTTTTCACCCATATCATGAAAGTAAGGTTATTATTTATCTATATTGCACCATTAATTCCATGGAGTCATACAAGATAAAGGGGTTACGTACAGAATTATAGATATCGTTTATAGTAAACAAATTTACAATGACAGACTGGTACAGAGGGGAGAGGACACTGTCCTTGCGGACTTACATTCTATGGGATAATGGGAAAGAGACAGAAGGTCGGGGGTGCGGCAGCTCTGGTGGTGAGGCAGCAACTCGGGTGGTGGTGAGGCTGCAGCTCGGGTGGTGCTGAGGCGGCAGCTTGAGTGGTTGGTGAGGCGGCAGCATGGGTGGTTGATGAAGCAGCAGCTTGGGTGGTGGTGAGGCGGCAAAATGTTTATTGCAGGGTGTAGGCTTTCCTGAAGAGATGGGTTTTCAGGTTCCGTCTGAAGGATCCAAGGGTGGTGGATAATCGGACGTGTTGAGGCGTGGAATTCCAGAGGATGGGGGACAGGGCCGGACTGGCCATCGGGCACTTCTGGCAAATGCCAGAAGCGCCGGTGCCAGGAGTGGGCCGCTGCCTTGATCGCCCGCCCTGCATTCAACTATACCGGCGTCTATGATGCCGATACAGTTGAATGCAATGATGGAGGAGAGAGCGTCTGCTTTCGCTCCTTCTCCCATCATTCCCCGCTCTGCCTCGCTCTGACACTGCGGGTGCGCGATGACGTCATATCATCACGCACCTGCTGTGTGGCCGGGCAGACTGCAGCTGCTGAGACCGGAGCCGGGAGCATGAGGAGAGTGTTTTTTTTTAATATATATCAATGAGTGATAACTGGATTGTGGGGCAATTTGGGGGGCTGTATTACATTCTATGGGGGCTGTGCTATATTACATTCTATGGGGGCTGTGCCGTATTACATTCTTTGGGGGGCTTTATTACATTCTATGGGGGCTGTGCTGTATTACATTCTATGGGTGGGGGCTGTATTACATTCTATGGGGGCTGTGCTGTATTACATTCTATGGGGGCTGGCTGCATTACATTCTATGGGGGCTGGCTGCATTATATTCTATGGGGGCTGGCTGCACTACATTCTATGGGGGCTGGCTGCATTACATTCTATGGGGGCTGGCTGCATTACATTCTATGGGGCTGTACTGTATTACATTCTATGGGCGCTGGCTGCATTACATTCTATGGGGGCTGGCTGCATTATATTCTATGGGGGCTGGCTGCATTACATTCTATGGGGGCTGGCTGCATTACATTCTATGGGGGCTGGCTGCATTACATTCTATGGGGCTGTACTGTATTACATTCTTTGGGGGCTGGCTGCATTGCATTCCATGGGGGCTGTGCTGTATTACATTCTATTGGGGGGCTTTATTACATTCTATGGGGGCTGGGCTGTATTACATTCTATGGGGGCTGTGCTGTATTACATTCTATGGGTGGGAGCTGTATTACATTCTATGGGGGCTGTGCTGTATTACATTCTATGGGGGCTGGCTGCATTACATTCTATGGGGCTGGCTGCATTATATTCTATGGGGGCTGGCTGCACTACATTCTATGGGGGCTGGCTGCATTACATTCTATGGGGGCTGGCTGCATTACATTCTATGGGGGCTGGCTGCATTACATTCTATGGGGCTGTGCTGTATTACATTCTATGGGGGCTGGCTGCATTGCATTCCATGGGGGCTGTGCTGTATTACATTCTATTGGGGGGCTTTATTACATTCTATGGGGGCTGGCTGCATTATATTCTATGGGGGATGGCTGCATTACATTCTATGGGGGCTGGCTGCATTACGTTCTATGGGGGCTGGCTGCATTACTTTCTATGGGGGCTGGCTGCATTACATTCTATGGGGGCTGGCTGCATTACATTCTATGGGTGTTGTGAATTCCGTTCTTGGGCTCCATCCTGTGGTTGCGAATGGTATTTTTGGGAGTTCTGCTCTTGGGCTCCCTCTGGTGGTTTCAAGTGGAACTTAGCAGCTGCGTTTACTAATCGGTTTCCTGGCCTTGTTATTTAACTGGGCTTTTGGCTTTAGTGGATGCCAGCTGTCAATGTATTTCCTGTGGATTCAGTCCTTTCCTGGAAGTTCTCTGTTGGCCAGTCCATTTTCAGCTTAAGATAAGTCTGCTACTTTTGGGGTGTTTCCCTGCTTATGACCTTCTGTTCAGTTCAATTTATGTCTCTTTTGTCCAGCTTGTCATTATGAAATATTCCGGCTAGTTGGAAGCTCTGCGGTCATAGATTTGCCCCTCCACACCGTGAGTCGGTGTGGTGGTTATTTTGTAAACTCTGCGTGGACTTTTAGTTTTTATACTGACCGCAGAGTAGCCTTTTCTATCTCTGTCTATTTAGGTAGTATAGGCCTCCTTTGCTAAAAAAAATCTAGTTTCATTTCTGAGTTTGTCATTTTCCCTCTCCACTCACCGTCAATATTTGTGGGGGGCTATCTTCCTTTGGGGGTTCCTCTGAGGCGAGATAGCTTTCCGTTTCCATCTTCAGGGGTAGCTAGTTCTTAGGCTGTGCAGAGGCGTCTAGGCAGAGATAGGAACACTCCACGGCTATTTCTAGTGTTGGTGTTAGGAGTAGGGATTGCGGTCAGTAAAGTTACCACCTCCTCAGAGCTAGTCCTATTTTTGTTTTACCCACCAGGTCATTTCAGTGCTGCTCCTTAGCGAGTTAATGATTGGTTTTGCCCACCAGGTCATCTCAGTACCGCTCCGTACCCACCAGGTCATAACAGTACAGCTGGCCCACAATGTGTTAAATGCATCTCAAAAGGGGGAAGAGAAAGTTCTGAGTCATTTTTTTTTTTTTTTGTGTTGCTTGTTTTGTCCTTTTTTTCCCCTTGATTCTTGGATGGTGCAGGAGCTTGGTGCTGATATGGAGGTTCAGGGTTTGTCTGCGCGTGTTGATCATCTCGCTGCAAGGGTACAGAGTATCCAAGACTATGTTGTTCAAACTCCTGTTTCTGAGCCTAGAATTCCTATTCCTGATTTGTTTTCTGGGGATAGATCTAGGTTTTTTAATTTTAAAAATAATTGCAGATTATTTTTTGCTCTGAGACCCCGTTCCTCTGGTGACCCCATTCAGCAGGTGAAGATTGTTATTTCTCTGTTGCGTGGCAACCCGCAGGACTGGGCATTCTCCCTTGAGCAAGGGAATCCTGCATTGCTCAATATAGATTCGTTTTTTCAAGCACTTTGACTGCTTTATGACGAACCCAATTCTGTGGATCAGGCAGAAAAAATTTTGCTGGCTCTGTGTCAGGGTCAGGAAGCAGTAGAGATATATTGTCAGAAATTTTGAAAGTGGTCTGTGCTTACAAAATGGAATGAGGATGCCCTGGCGGCTATTTTCAGAAAGGGTCTTTCTGAAGCTCTTAAAGATGTTATGGTGGGGTTTCCCACGCCTGCTGGTTTGAACGAATCAATGTCTCTGGCCATTCAGATTGATCGGCGCTTACGTGAACGTAAGGTGGTGCACCATATGGCGGTGTCCTCTGGGCAGAGTTCTGAGCCTATGCAATGCGATAGAGTTTCGACGAGAGCAGAACGGCAGGAGTTCAGACGTCAGAATGGGCTGTGTTTTTACTGTGGTGACGCTACTCATGCTATCTCTGACTGCCCGAAGCGAACTAAGAGGGTTGCTAAGTCGGTTACCATCAGTACTTTACAGCCTAAATTTCTCTTGTCTATTACCCTGATTTGCTCATTGTCGTCCTTTTCTGTAATGGCATTTGTGGATTCTGGCGCTGCCCTGAACTTAATGGACCTGGAATTTGCCAAGCGCTGTGGTTTTTCCTTGGAGCCGTTGCAGAGTCCTATTCCCTTGAGGGGGATTGATGCTACGCCATTGGCCAAGAATAAACCTCAGTACTGGACACAGTTAGCCATGAACATGGCTCCAGCACATCAGGAAAATATTCGCTTTTTGGTGTTGCATAATTTGCATGATGTGGTTGTGCTGGGGTTTCCATGGTTACAGGTACATAATCCAGTGCTGGATTGAAAATCTATGTCCGTGACTAGTTGGGGTTGTCAGGGGATACATAGTGACATTCCCCTGATGTCAATTTCCTCGTCCCCTTCTTCTGAAGTTCCTGAGTTTTTGTCGGATTTCCAGGATATATTTGAGGAGCCTAAATCCAGTCCTCTGCCTCCTCATAGGGACTGTGATTGCGCTATTAATTTGATTCCTGGCTGTAAGTTCCCTAAGGGTCGACTTTTCAATCTGTCTGTGCCAGAGCATACCGCTATGCGGACTTATGTAAAAGAGTCCTTGGAGAAGGGGCATATTCGCCCGTCTTCATCACCGTTGGGAGCAGGGTTCTTTTTTGTTCCCAAGAAGGATGGCTCCTTGAGGCCCTGTATAGATTATCGCCTTCTCAATAAGATCACGGTCAAATTCCAGTACCCTTTGCCTTTGCTTTCTGATTTGTTTGCTCAGATCAAAGGGGCTAGCTGGTTTACCAAGATTGACCTTCGAGGGGCGTATAATCTGGTCCGCATCAAACAGGGTGATGAATGGAAAACAGCATTTAATACGCCCGAAGGCCATTTTGAATATCTTGTGATGCCTTTCGGGCTCTCTAATGCTCCATCTGTGTTTCAGTCCTTTATGTATGATATTTTCCGGGAGTATTTGGATAAATTTATGATTGTATATTTGGATGATATTTTGGTTTTTTCCAATGATTGGGAGACTCATGTGAAGCAGGTCAGGATGGTATTTCAGATTCTTCGTGCTAATACACTGTTTGTGAAGGGGTCTAAGTGCCTTTTTGGAGTTCAGAAGGTTTCTTTTCTGGGGTTAATTTTTTCTCCCTCGGCTATTGAAATGGACCCTGTTAAGGTCCAGGCTATTTATGATTGGACTCAGCCCACATCTGTGAAGAGCCTTCAGAAATTTTTGGGCTTTGCTAATTTTTATCGCCGCTTCATTGCTAATTTTTCTACTGTGGTTAAACCTCTGACCGATTTGACCAAGAAAGGTGCAGATGTGGTGAATTGGTCCTCTGCGGCTGTGGAGGCCTTTCAGGAGCTTAAGCGTCGTTTTACTTCTGCCCCTGTGTTGCGTCAGCCAGATGTTTCTCTCCCTTTTCAGGTTGAGGTTGACGCTTCTGAGATTGGGGCAGGAGCTGTTCTGTCTCAGAGAAGCTCTGATGGCTCTGTGTTGAAGCCGTGTGCTTTCTTCTCCAGAAATTTTTCACCTGCTGAGCGTAATTATGATGTCGGCAATCGGGAGTTGTTGGCTATGAAGTGGGCATTCGAGGAGTGGCGACATTGGCTTGAGGGAGCCAAGCATCGTGTTGTGGTTTTGACCGACCATAAGAATCTGATTTACCTTGAGTCGGCCAAGCGCTTGAATCCTAGACAGGCTCGGTGGTCTTTGTTTTTCTCCCGTTTTGATTTTGTGGTCTCGTATCTTCCGGGATCTAAGAATGTGAAAGCTGATGCCTTGTCTAGGAGTTTTTTGCCTGATTCTCCTGGAGTCCGTGAGCCGGCTGGTATTCTCAAGGAGGGGGTGATTCTTTCTGCTATCTCCCCTGATTTGCGGCGGGTGCTTCAGGAGTTTCAGGCTGATAGACCCGACCGCTGTCCTGTGGGGAAATTGTTTGTTCCTGATAGATGGACTAATAAGGTGATTTCTGAGATCCATTCTTCGGTGTTGGCTGGTCATCCTGGGATCTTTGGAACCAGAGATTTGGTTGCCAGGTCCTTTTGGTGGCCTTCTTTGTTATGGGATGTGCGTTCCTTCGTGCAGTCCTGTGGGATTTGTGCTCGGGCTAAGCCCTGCTGTTCTCGTGCTAGTGGGTTGCTTTTGCCCTTGCCTATCCCTGAGAGGCCCTGTGTCTCAGAAGATGTCTGTCATCTGGGTGGTTTGTGACCGGTTTTCTAAAATGGTCCATTTGGTACCTTTGCCTAAGTTGCCTTCCTCCTCTGATTTGGTTCCTTTGTTTTTCCAGCATGTGGTTCGTTTGCATGGTATTCCGGAGAATATTGTGTCTGACAGAGGTACCCAGTTTGTTTCTAGGTTTTGGCGGTCCTTTTGTGGTAGAATGGGCATTAATTTGTCTTTTTCTTCGGCGTTTCACCCTCAGACAAATGGACAGACGGAGCGAACCAATCAGACCTTGGAAACCTACTTGAGATGCTTTGTGTCTGCTGATCAGGATGATTGGGTTACCTTCTTGCCGTTGGCCGAGTTTGCCCTTAATAATCGGGCTAGTTCGCCTACTTTGGTTTCGCCTTTTTTTTGCAATTTCGGTTTTCATCCTCGTTTTTCTTCAGGGCAGGTTGAGCCTTCTGACTGTCCTGGGGTGGATTCTGTGGTGGACAGGTTGCAGCGGATTTGGACTCATGTGGTGGACAATTTAACATTGTCTCAGGAAAAGGCTCAACGTTTTGCTAACCGCCGTCGGTGCGTTGGTCCCCGCTTCGGGTTGGGGATTTGGTCTGGTTGTCTTCTCGTCATGTTCCTATGAAGGTCTCTTCCCCTAAGTTCAAACCTCGTTTTATTGGTCCTTATAGGATTTCGGAAATTATCAATCCGGTGTCTTTTTGTTTGGCCCTTCCAGCTTCGTTTTCCATTCATAATGTGTTCCATAGATCTTTGTTGCGGAGATATGTGGTGCCCATAGTTCCCTCCGTTGACCCTCCTGCTCCGGTGTTGGTTGAGGGGGAGCTGGAATATGTGGTGGAGAAGATTTTGGATTCTCGTCGTTCAAGGCGGAAACTTCAGTATCTGGTCAAGTGGAAGGGTTATGGCCAGGAGGATAACTCTTGGGTTTTTGCCTCCGATGTCCATGCTGCCGATTTGGTACGTGCTTTTCATTTGGCTCGTCCCGATCGGCCTGGGGGCTCTGGTGAGGGTTCGGTGACCCCTCCTCAAGGGGGGGGGTACTGTTGTGAATTCCGTTCTTGGGCTCCATCCTGTGGTTGCGAATGGTATTTTTGGGAGTTCTGCTCTTGGGCTCCCTCTGGTGGTTTCAAGTGGAACTTAGCAGCTGCATTCACTAATCGGTTTCCTGGCCTTGTTATTTAACTGGGCTTTTGGCTTTAGTGGATGCCAGCTGTCAATGTATTTCCTGTGGATTCAGTCCTTTCCTGGAAGTTCTCTGTTGGCCAGTCCATTTTCAGCTTAAGATAAGTCTGCTACATTTTGGGTGTTTCCCTGCTTATGACCTTCTGTTCAGTTCAATTTATGTCTCTTTTGTCCAGCTTGTCATTATGAAATATTCCGGCTAGTTGGAAGCTCTGGGGTCGTAGATTTGCCCCTCCACACCGTGAGTCGGTGTGGTGGTTATTTTTGTAAACTCTGCGTGGACTTTTAGTTTTTATACTGACCGCACAGTAGCCTTTTCTATCTCTGTCTATTTAGGTAGTATTGGCCTCCTTTGCTAAAAAATCTAGTTTCATTTCTGAGTTTGTCATTTTCCCTCTCCACTCACCGTCAATATTTGTGGGGGGCTATCTTCCTTTGGGGGTTTCTCTGAGGCGAGATAGCTTTCCGTTTCCATCTTCAGGGGTAACTAGTTCTTAGGCTGTGCAGAGGCATCTAGGCAGAGATAGGAACGCTCCACGGCTATTTCTAGTGTTGGTGTTAGGAGTAGGGATTGCGGTCAGTAAAGTTACCACCTCCTCAGAGCTAGTCCTATTTTTGTTTTACCCACCAGGTCATTTCAGTGCTGCTCCTTAGCGAGTTCATGATTGGTTTTGCCCACCAGGTCATCTCAGTACCGCTCCGTACCCACCAGGTCATAACAATTGGGCTGTACTGTATTACATTCTTTGGGGGCTGGCTGCATTGCATTCCATGGGGGCTGTGCTGTATTACATTCTATTGGGGTCTTTATTACATTCTATGGGGGCTGGGCTGTATTACATTCTATGGGGGCTGTGCTGTATTACATTCTATGGGGGTCTGTATTACATTCTATGGGGGACATTCTATGGGGGCTACATTATAATCCATGGGGGGTTATATTATATTCTGTGGGGAGGTTGGCTGTATTACTTTCTATGGGGTGCTGTATTATATTCTATGGGGGGGGGCTGTATTATATTCTATGGGGGGCTGTATTATATTCTATGGGGGGCTGTATAACATTCTATGGGGGGCTGTATTACATTCTCTGGGGGCTACATTATATTCTATGGGGGGCTGTATTATATTCTATGAGGGGTGATTGCATTGTATTCTATGGAGTGGCTACATTATAGTCTATGGGGGGCTGCATTATACTCTATGAGGGGGCTACCATATATATATGCAGTGGCTGCATTATACTATATGAGGGGGCTGCATTATATTCTCTGGGGGGGGTTACATTATACTCAGAGGGCTACAATATATTCTGTGGGGTGGTTGCATTATACTCTGGAGTGACATCATTATACTATATGTGGGCTGCATTATACTGTATCGAGGACTATGGGGAATACATTACACTGTGTTCCAAATTATTATGCACAAAGAGTTTAGGAGTGATAAGGTTAGAATTTTTTTGTTTGTCATTTAAACTCATTGATGGTGATGTGTATCAGGGCTCTTTATATCACTGAAAGCAATTGCAGATACCTGTGCAAAATAGTTTGGCAGGTGTGTCCAAATAAAGGCAAGACTACTTAAGAAGGCTGTTCCACATTATTAAGCAGCCTACATTTTTTGCCAAAATGGGAAAGAAAAAGGATGTGTCGGCTGCTGAGAAGCAACAAATTGTGGAGTATTTAGGTCAAGGCATGACTACAATCAACATTGCCAAGACACTTCATCGTGATCATCGCACAATCAAGAAGTATGTAGCTGATTCCCAGCACACACGTGTGCATGCCGATAAGAAAAAATTGAGGACTCTTTCCAACAGGCAATTGCGTAAGGTTAAAAGAGCAGCTGCAAAAATGCCTTGTCATAGCAGCAGACAAGTTTTTGAAGCTGCTGGTGCCTCCAACGTCCCCAGAACAACAAGATGCAGGGTCCTTCAGAGGTACGGAAGCCATCCTGTCGACCACCTCTATCCACTGCACACAAGCAGAAATGGCTCCAGTGGGCCAAACGATACATGAAGACTGACTTCCAAACTGTTTTGTTCACCGATGAGTGCCGTGCAACGCTCGATGGTCCAGATGGATGGAGTGGGGGATGGCTGGTTGATGGACACCCCATGAAAACACGGCTAAGGCGCCAACAAGGAGGAGGTGGAGTAATGTTTTGGGCTGGAGTCATGGGGAGAGAAGTTGTCGGACCCTTTATGATCCCTGAAGGGGTAAAGATGAACTCCATAATCTATGTGGAGTTTCTAAAACAACACTTCGTGCCATGGTTCAAGAGGAAGAACCGTGCTTTCCGCAGCAAGATCATCTTCATGCATGATAATGCACCGTCTCTCTGGCTGCTATGGGCATAAAAGAGGACAAACTTATGGTGTGGCCACCATCTTCCCCTGATCTCAACCCCATTTTGAACCTCTGGAGCATCATCAAAAGGAGTGTCTATGATGGCGGGAGGCAGTTCACATCTAAGCAACAGCTCTGGGAGGGTATTCTGTCCACATGCAAAACAATTGAAGCAGAAACCATCCAAAAACTGACAAATTCAATGGACGAGAGAGTTCAGAAGCTTCTTTCGAACAAGGGGTCCTATGTGCAAATGTAACATCACCTAGAATAAAGTTTTCACTTGAAAACTGTTTGATTTCATTTTGTAATAAGCTGATAATGTTTATAATTTCACAATTGACAATTTTTTGTTCAAAATTAAAAAAAAGGTTGAAAACTCTGCTGTGCATAATAATTTGGAACATGCATTTTGAGTGTTTATTTTTTTTTTAAAAAGATACTGTTTTCATAGGCTGTTTGTTCCAAAACATTGCATTATACTGGAATAGTAGATGACTGGAAAATAACAATGACTGCAATTCAGATAGGTAATTTAGAGAAAATATGAGGAAATATTATTTGCATAATAACTTGGAACACAGTGTATACTATATGAAGAACTATGGGGTGCATTATACTATGGGAAGTGAATTGCACTACATAGATGACAATGGCGGTGCATTATACTATATGGAGCACTATGAGGAGTGTATTATACTATTTGGAGCACTGTGGCAGTACATTATACTATATGGAGGACTGAGCAGTGTATTTTAATATATGGAGGACTATGAGGAGTGTATTATAGTATATGGAGGACTGAGTAGTGTATTATACTACATGGAGGACTGAGCAGTGTATTATACTATATGGAGGACTGAGCAGTGTATTATACTATATGGAGGACTAAGCAGTGTATTATACTATATGGAGGACTGAGCAGTGTATTATATTATATGGAGTAACCCCTACATAGAAAAAGTTGCACAACTAGGATCAGAGTAGAAAACAATTAATTTATTATTAGTAAACACAATCACATAAAGTCATATCATAACATTACTTTGGGATTCTACGATGGTTACAACTACAGAGGAGCCTGTTATGACCTGGTGGTTAAGGAGCAACATGGGACAAGCTCTGAGGAGGTGGAATCTGTACGGTGTGTTCCTGATCCTAACACCAACACTAGAAGTAGCCGTGGGATGTTCCTGTCACTCCCTAGACACCTCGTCACAGCCTAAGAACTAACTACCCCTAAAGATGGAAACAGAAAGCTATCTTGCCTCAGAGAATATCCCCAAAGGAAAGATAGCCCCCCACAAATATTGACTGTGAGTGGAGAGGGAAATGACATACACAGAATGAAAACAGGATTTAGCAAAGGAGGCCAAAACTACCTAGATAGACAAAGCAGGAAAGGATACTGTGCGGTCAGTATTAAAAGCTAAAAAATCCACGCAGAGTTTACAAAAATAATCTCCACACCGACTCACAGTGTGGAGGGGCAAATCTGCTTTCCCCAGAGCTTCCAGCTAAGCTGAATATATCATACTGACAAGCTGGACAAGAAAAAACATAACATGAGCTGAATGATTAAGTCCACAGAAAGTGGACAACCAAAAGAACAAGCAATGACTTATCTTTGCTGAAGCAGGCTATCAGAGAAATCCAAGGAGAGATCTGAATCCAACCAAGAAACATTGACAGCTGGCACTGGCTGAAGACTAGAGCCAGGCTAAATAGCAGAGCCAGGAGAGACGATCAGTGGAAGCAGCTGCTAATGCTAAACCCAAGGAGCAGCAGTTCCACTCAAAACCACCGGAGGGAGCCCAAGGGCAGAATTCACAAAAGTGCCATTTACAACCACCGGAGGGAGCCCAAGAACGGAATTCACAACAGTACCCCCCCCTTGAGGAGGGGTCACTGAACCCTCACCAGAGCCCCCAGGCCCATCAGGACGAGCCAAGTGAAAAGCACGAACCAAATCGGCAGCATGGACATCGGAGGCAACAACCCAAGAATTATCCTCCTGGCCGTAACCCTTCCACTTGACCAGATACTGAAGCTTCCGCCTCGAAAAACGAGAATCCAATACCTTCTCCACCACATATTCCAACTCCCCCTCAACCAACACCAGAGCAGGAGGATCAACAGAGGGAACCACGGGCACCACATATCTCCGCAACAAAGATCTATGGAAAACATTATGGATGGAAAAAGAAGCTAGAAGGGCCAAACGAAAAGATACCGGATTGATAATTTCAGAAATCTTATAAGGACCAATAAAGCGAGGCTTGAACTTAGGGGAAGAAACCTTCATAGGAACATGACGAGAAGATAACCAGACTAAATCCCCAACACGAAGCCGGGGACCAACACACCAACGACGGTTAGCAAAACGTTGAGCCTCCTCCTGAGACAACGTCAAATTGTCCACCACATGAGTCCAAATCTGCTGTAACCTGTCCACCACAGAATCCACACCAGGACAGTCAGAAGGCTCAACCTGCCCTGAAGAAATACGAGGATGAAAACCAAAATTACAAAAAAAAGGCGAAACCAAAGTAGCCAAACTAGCCCGATTATTAAGGGCAAACTCGGCCAACGGCAAGAAGGTCACCCAATCATCCTGATCAGCAGACACAAAGCATCTCAAATAGGTTTCCAAGGTCTGATTGGTTCGCTCAGTTTGGCCATTTGTCTGAGGATGAAATGCTGAAGAAAAAGACAAATCAATGCCCATTCTAGCACAAAAGGACCGCCAAAACCTAGAAACAAACTGGGAACCTCTGTCAGACACAATATTCTCCAGAATGCCATGCAAACGAACCACATGCTGAAAAAACAATGGAACCAAATCAGAGGAGGAAGGCAACTTAGGCAAAGGTACCAAATGGACTATCTTAGAAAACCGGTCACAAACCACTCAGATAACAGACATCTTCTGGGAAACAGGAAGATCCGAAATAAAATCCATGGAAATATGCGTCCAGGGCCTCTCAGGGACCGGCAAAGGCAAAAGCAACCCACTAGCACGGGAACAGCAAGGCTTGGCCGGGGCACAAGTCCCACAGGACTGCACAAAAGAACGCACATCCCGCGACAAGGAAGGCCACCTAAAGGACCTAGCAACCAAATCTCTGGTACCAAAAATCCCAGGATGACCAGCCAACACCGAACAATGAACCTCAGAAATTACCTTACTAGTCCATCTATCAGGAACAAACAGTTTCCCCACTGGACAGCGGTCAGGTTTATCAGCCTGAAACTCCCGAAGCACCTGCCGTAAATCAGGGGAGATGGCAGAAAGAATCACCCCCTCCTTGAGAATACCAACCGGCTCAAGGACTCCCGGAGAATCAGGCAAAAAACTCCTAGAGAGGGCATCAGCCTTCACATTCTTAGATCCCGGAAGATACGAGACCACAAAATCAAAACGGGAGAAAAACAGGGACCATCGAGCTTGTCTAGGATTCAACCGCTTGGCAGACTCGAGGTAAATCAGATTCTTATGATCGGTCAAGACCACAACGCGATGCTTGGCTCCCTCAAGCCAATGTCGCCACTCCTCGAATGCCCACTTCATAGCCAACAACTCCCGATTGCCGACATCATAATTACGCTCAGCAGGCGAAAACTTTCTGGAGAAGAAGGCACACGGTTTCATCAAAGAACCATCAGAACTTCTCTGAGACAAAACGGCCCCTGCCCCAATCTCAGAAGCGTCAACCTCAACCTGAAAAGGAAGAGAAACATCCGGCTGACGCAATACAGGGGCAGAAGTAAAACGACGTTTAAGCTCCTGAAAGGCCTCCACAGCCGCAGAGGACCAATTCATCACATCAGCGCCTTTCTTCGTCAAATTGGTCAGGGGCTTAACCACACTGGAAAAGTTAGCAATGAAACGGCGATAAAAATTAGCAAAGCCCAAAAATTTCTGAAGGCTCTTCACAGATGTGGGTTGAATCCAATCATGAATAGCCTGGACCTTAACAGGATCCATTTCTATAGCCGAGGGAGAAAAAATGAAACCCAAAAAAGAAACCTTCTGAACTCCAAAAAGGCACTTAGACCCCTTCACAAACAAAGCATTAGCATGAAGGATCTGAAATACCATCCTGACCTGTTTCACATGAGACTCCCAATCATCGGAAAAAAACAAAATATCATCCAAATATACAATCATGAATTTATCAAGATAATTCCGGAAGATATCATGCATAAAGGACTGAAACACAGATGGAGCATTAGAGAGCCCGAATGGCATCACAAGGTATTCAAAATGGCCTTCGGGCGTATTAAATGCTGTTTTCCCTTCGTCACCCTGTTTAATACGAACAAGATTATACGCCCCTCGAAGGTCAATCTTAGTAAACCAACTAGCCCCCTTAATCCGAGCAAACAAATCAGAAAGCAAAGGTAATGGGTATTGGAATTTGACCGTGATCTTATTGAGAAGGCAATAATCTATACAGGGTCTCAAGGAGCCATCCTTTTTGGCAACGAAGAAGAATCCAGCTCCCAACGGTGACGAAGATGGGCGAATATGCCCCTTCTCCAAAGACTCCTTTACATAACTCCGCATGGCTGCATGCTCTGGCACAGACAGATTGAAAAGTCGGCCCTTAGGGAACTTACAGCCAGGAATCAAGTTAATAGCTCAATCGCACTCCCTAGGAGGAGGAAGGGAGCTGGACTTGGGCTCATCAAATACATCCTGGAAATCCGACAAAAACTCAGGAACTTCAGAAGAGGGGGAAGAGGAAATTGACATTAAAGGAACATCACTATGTATCCCTTGACAACCCCAACTAGTCACAGACATAGATTTCCAATCCAGCACCGGATTATGCACCTGTAACCATGGAAAACCCAGCGCAACAACATCATGCAAATTATGCAACACCAGAAAAGACAATCTTCCTGATGTGCTGGAGCCATGTACATGGTCAACTGTGTCCAGTACTGAGGTTTATTCTTGGCCAATGGTGTAGCATCAATCCCCCTTAAGGGAATAGGGCTCTGCAAAGGCTGCAAGGAAAAACCACAGTGTCTGGCGAACTCTAAGTCCATTAAGTTCAAGGCAGCGCCTGAATCCACAAATGCCATAACAGAAAAGGACGATAATGAGCAAATCAGGGTAACAGACAAGAGAAATTTAGGCTGTACAGTACTAATGGTAACAGACCTAGCGACCCTCTTAGTACGCTTAGGGCACTCAGAAATAGCATGAGCAGAATCACCACAGTAAAAACAAAGCCTATTCTGACGTCTGAATTCCTGCCGTTCTGCTCTAGTCAAAATCCTATCACATTGCATAGGCTCAGGACTCTGCTCAGAGGACACTGCCATATAGTGCACCACCTTGCGCTCGCGCAGGCGCCGATCAATCTGAATGGCCAGAGACATTGATTCGTTCAAACCAGCAGGCGTGGGGAACCCCACCATAACATCTTTAAGGGCTTCAGAAAGACCCTTTCTGAAAATTGCTGCCAGGGCATACTCATTCCATTTTATGAGCACAGACCACTTTCTAAATTTCTGGCAGTATACTTCTGCCGCTTCCTGACCCTGACACAGGGCCAACAAGGTTTTTTCTGCCTGATCCACAGAATTAGGTTCGTCATACAGCAATCCGAGCGCTTGAAAAAATGCGTCTACATTGAGTAATGCAGGATCCCCTGACTCAAGGGAGAATGCCCAGTCCTGAGGGTCTCCACGCAGCAGAGAAATGACAATCTTCACCTGCTGAATGGAGTCACCAGAGGAACGGGGTCTCAAAGCAAAAAACAATCTGCAGTTATTTTTAAAGTTCAAAAATTTGGATCTATCCCCAAAAAACAAATCAGGAGTAGGAATTCTAGGCTCTAAAACAGGAGTCTGAATGATATAATCCGAAATACCCTGTACTCTAGCAGCAAGTTGATCCACACGAGACGTCAATCCCTGAATATCCATGCTAGCACCTAAACACTGAGCCACCCAGAGGTAAGGGGAAAAAAAAGACAAAACAGACTGCAAAGAAAAAAAAAAAAAAAGGCTCAGAACTTTTTTTTCCCTCTTTTGAGATGCATTCAACACATTGTCGGCCAGCTGTACTGTTATGACCTGGTGGTTAAGGAGCAACATGGGACAAGCTCTGAGGAGGTGGAATCTGTACTGACCGCAGTTCCTGATCCTAACACCAACACTAGAAGTAGCCGTGGGATGTTCCTGTCACTCCCTAGACACCTCGTCACAGCCTAAGAACTAACTACCCCTAAAGATGGAAACAAAGCTATCTTGCCTCAGAGAATATCCCCAAAAGATAGCCCCCCACAAATATTGACTGTGAGTGGAGAGGGAAATGACATACACAGAATGAAAACAGGATTTAGCAAAGGAGGCCAAAACTACCTAGATAGACAAAGCAGGAAAGGATACTGTGCGGTCAGTATTAAAAGCTAAAAAATCCACGCAGAGTATACAAAAATAATCTCCACACCGACTCACGGTGTGGAGGGGCAAATCTGCTTTCCCCAGAGCTTCCAGCTAAGCTGAATATATCATACTGACAAGCTGGACAAGAAAAAACATAACATGAGCTGAATGATTAAGTCCACAGAAAGTGGACAACCAAAAGAACAAGCAATGACTTATCTTTGCTGAAGCAGGCTATCAGAGAAATCCAAGGAGAGATCTGAATCCAACCAAGAAACATTGACAGCTGGCACTGGCTGAAGACTAGAGCCAGGCTAAATAGCAGAGCCAGGAGAGACGATCAGTGGAAGCAGCTGCTAATGCTAAACCCAAGGAGCAGCAGTTCCACTCAAAACCACCGGAGGGAGCCCAAGGGCAGAATTCACAAAAGTGCCATTTACAACCACCGGAGGGAGCCCAAGAACGGAATTCACAACAGGAGCCACAGGTCAAAGGTAAACACCATACAATCTCATAATTCCTATACCCTAAAATAACCATAGAACACGTGCATAGCAGATCCCATGAATATTAGGACACAATCTCGCTATACTGGTAAATAGTATCCAGCAAAACGCATCGTAAAGGTTAAGGGGGAGACAACAATGTTTATTGCAGCATATTTACCTCAGACTCGCGGCGCCACCCCAACGTGCGTTTCGGCGTGCGTGCCTTCTTCCGGGGGAGTGGCGTCGTCAGATCCTGTAGCAGTTTAAATACTAAAGCCGCCCAATCAGATCATAGCAACCAGATAACATCTAATCTTGGCCGTATAACGGCGCATGCGCCACTGAAGATCAAGGTGCGCACATCACCGAGGGCGTCATCGGCATGTATCGGAGAGAGGAACCGCCCACGATCACGTGGGCAGGTCCTTGTCTGCACCAAACATAGAACCGATATAGACGCCGTCAGCGTTGTTTAGCAACCTGTCAGCTGTGGGCATGCGCACTAGCCAAACTAAGATGAGGAAAGAGTAAAAGGCCAGTATATGCAATTTTACAGAGCCATATACAGTGGGGCAAAAAAGTATTTAGTCAGTCAGCAATAGTGCAAGTTCCACCACTTAAAAAGATGAGAGGCGTCTGTAATTTACATCATAGGTAGACCTCAACTATGGGAGACAAACTGAGAAAAAAAAAATCCAGAAAATCACATTGTCTGGTTTTTTATCATTTTATTTGCATATTATGGTGGAAAATAAGTATTTGGTCAGAAACAAAATTTCATCTCAATACTTTGTAATATATCCTTTGTTGGCAATGATAGAGGTCAAACGTTTTCTGTAAGTCTTCACAAGGTTGCCACACACTGTTGTTGGTATGTTGGCCCATTCCTCCATGCAGATCTCCTCTAGATCAGTGATGTTTTTGGCTTTTCGCTTGGCAACACGGACTTTCAACTCCCTCCAAAGGTTTTCTATAGGGTTGAGATCTGGAGACTGGCTAGGCCACTCCAGGACCTTGAAATGCTTCTTACGAAGCCACTCCTTCGTTGCCCTGGCGGTGTGCTTTGGATCATTGTCATGTTGAAAGACCCAGCCACGTTTCATCTTCAATGCCCTTGCTGATGGAAGGAGGTTTGCACTCAAAATCTCACGATACATGGCCCCATTCATTCTTTCATGTACACGGATCAGTCGTCCTGGCCCCTTTGCAGAGAAACAGCCCCAAAGCATGATGTTTCCACCACCATGCTTTACAGTAGGTATGGTGTTTGATGGATGCAACTCTATTCTTTTTCCTCCAAACACGACAAGTTGTGTTTCTACCAAACAGTTCCAGTTTGGTTTCATCAGACCATAGGTCATTCTCCCAAAACTCCTCTGGATCATCCAAATGCTCTCTAGTAAACTTCAGAAGGGCCCGGACATGTACTGGCTTAAGCAGTGGGACACGTCTGGCACTGCAGGATCTGAGTCCATGGTGGCGTAGTGTGTTACTTATGGTAGGCCTTGTTACATTGGTCCCAGCTCTCTGCAGTTCATTCACTAGGTCCCCCCGCGTGGTTCTGGGATTTTTGCTCACCGTTCTTGTGATCATTCTGACCCCACGGGGTGGGATTTTGCGTGGAGCCCCAGATCGAGGGAGATTATCAGTGGTCTTGAATGTCTTCCATTTTCTAATTATTGCTCCCACTGTTGATTTCTTCACTCCAAGCTGGTTGGCTATTGCAGATTCAGTCTTCCCAGCCTGGTGCAGGGCTACAATTTTGTTTCTGGTGTCCTTTGACAGCTCTTTGGTCTTCACCATAGTGGAGTTTTGAGTCAGACTGTTTGAGGGTGTGCACAGGTGTCTTTTTATACTGATAACAAGTTTAAACAGGTGCCATTACTACAGGTAATGAGTGGAGGAAAGAGGAGACTCTTAAAGAAGAAGTTACAGGTCTGTGAGAGCCAGAAATCTTGATTGTTTGTTTCTGACCAAATACTTATTTTCCACCATAATATGCAAATAAAATGATAAAAAAACAGAAAATGTGATTTTCTGGATTTTTTTTTCTCAGTTTGTCTCCCATAGTTGAGGTCTACCTATGATGTAAATTACAGACGCCTCTCATCAAGTGGTGGAACTTGCACTATTGCTGACTGACTAAATACTTTTTTGCCCCACTGTATATATATTACATGAATAAAGTTGCAATGGTGCGAAGAATAGTGTCTAATAACATACAGGTTGAAGAGATGGATTAGGGCTGGAATGAGCATGTTAGGGAGGTTGGGGAGCAGGTGGGAAGGGATGGGGTCAAGTGCACAGGTGGTGAGGTGTGATTTGGAAAGGAGGTGTGAGTAAGCTCTCCTTCAGTGATGTTGGAGAGGGAGGTTATTAGGGACGGGCAGAGGTCTGTAAAAAACCAGGTAAAAGGCAGAGAAGTTTACCTGCCTGTGCAAAAAACACAGCAATATATGTGAGGTATTAGTTGATATTCTGACCAAAATACGGAAGCCCACAACCCACGTCTTGGGTCCTCACGCTTGTGAGTCCTACTCTAACATCAAAACCACAAAAAGAGGACATGAGAATCCTCCAAAAATCTGTAAAATAAAAAAACCCTGGAAAAAGGCAGAGAAGTTTACCTGCCCAGGCCACAAAACAAGTGCACTAACAGGGCGCAGTGGACCCATTTAAAGATGGTGGCTACACAGGTGCAGTAATACCAATAAGACAGCCAGCCTACAATCAGGGGATTGGCCGTTTGGAACACCAGTGCAGAGGTCTGGTATATGGAGTGGTTGGGTTGGTGGAATAGTAAAGGTTTGCCTTGTTTGGTCTATCTTTTTTATGAAGTACGTGGCAAAGTCCTTGGAAGAGATGACGGGAATTGGAGGTATCAGTCGTGGGCAGAGGAGAGAGGTAAATGTGCTGAACAGTTGCTTTGGGTTGTAGGATAATGAAGATACAAGGTTTGTGAAATAGGTCTGTTTAGCAGAGGTGAATGCTAATTGGAAGGCAAGTGTAGCTTGTTTGAAAGCAGTGAAGTCGTCTGGCAGGCACGTTTGCTTCCAACGCCGCTCTGCGACCCTGGATGCTTGTCAAAGTTTTTTGTTGAGATTGTTATGCCAGGGTTGCCTCGCTAATTAAGGTTAATTAGTTATTGGAAAAATGAATACGTCCCACATCAAAAACTAATGCATCTAGCATTTTGTATGACCTCCAGAATTTATAATGATAGCGCCAAGTCTTCTAGGCATGAAATGAACAAGTTGGTGATGTAAAGTGCCCAAGGGAGGTAGTCGTGGGTGAGCTGCTGCTCTCACTCGCTCTGGCACTCTATAGACAATACATGTCCCCGTCCCATTGTGCTGCTATGTGTGGTGTTCAGCACACTTACTTCAGGCCTACAGGCCTGCATTGGTTCTAGGTTTTCCTCTTCTGGAACCTCAGCATCAATGAATTCAGGGGACACAACTTTTACTTAATGAATGGCAGACTTTACAAGCAGGCATACAGGATAAGGCTCAACGGGTTGTCATCCTTCCCACAGGTACTGGACACAACTTTTGCCCTGGTTCTCGGTGAGGGTGAGGTGTTCCTTTTCTCTTCATCTTCTCTAACATAGGAATTCTTCTCTACACTAGCAGTGCACGCAAATGCTATGGCATCAATTTGTATAGCACAAACGATCAGACGATAACAGCTTCAAGTCCGCTTATTAACCCCTTAATCCCATATGACATACTATCCCGTCGAGGTGACCTGGGACTTAATTCCCAGTGACGGGATAGTACGTCATAGTCGATCGGCCGAGCTCACAGGGGGAGCGCGGCTGATCACCGCCGGGTGTCAGCTGATTATTACAGCTGACATCCGGCACTATGTGTCAGGAGTGGTCACGGACCGCTCCCGGCACATTAACCCCCGGAACACTGCGATCAAACATGATCGCAGCGTTCCTGCGGCATAGGGAAGCATCGCGCAGGGAGGGGGCTCCCCCGTGCTTCCCTGAGAACCTCGGAACAACGCGATGTGATCCTACCTCAGAGCAGGCATCGGGAAGCCTCCCTGCAGTGCCTGTGTGATCGCTGATCTGACACAGTGCACTGCAAAGTGTCAGATCAGCGATCTGTCACTATAATGTGATGTTCGCCCCCTGGGGCAATGTAAAAAAGTAAAAAAAATAATATTTACATGTGTAAAAAAAAAATTCCTAAATAAAGAAAAAATATATATTGTTCCAATAAATACATTTCTTTATCTAAATAATAAAAAAATAAAAGTACACATATTTAGTATCGCCGCGTCCGTAACGACCCGACCTATAAAACTATCCCACTAGTTAACCCCTTCAGTGAACACTGTAAAAAAAAGGCAATAAACAACGCTTTATTATCATACCGCCAAACAAAAAGTAGAATAGCACGCGGTGAAAAAGACATATAAATAACCATGGTACCACTGAAAACGTCATCTTGTCCCGCAAAAAACGAGCCGCCATACAGCGTCATCAACAAAAAATAAAAAAGTTATTGTCCTCAGAATAAAGCGATGCAAAAATAATTATTTTTTATATAAAATAGTTTTTATCATATAAAAGCGCCAAAACATAAAAAAAATATAAATGAGGTATCGCTGTAATCATTCTGACCCGAAGAATAAAACTGCTTTATCAATTTTACCAAATGTGGAACGGTATAAGCTCCCCCCCAAAAGAAATTCACGAATAGCT
Source organism: Ranitomeya variabilis (assembly GCF_051348905.1). Lineage (NCBI taxonomy): Eukaryota > Metazoa > Chordata > Amphibia > Anura > Dendrobatidae > Ranitomeya > Ranitomeya variabilis. The sequence continues at coordinate 984,840,282 of NC_135233.1, forward strand.
GGTTTTTGGTCATTCTGCCTCACAAAAATCGGAATAAAAAGCAATTAAAAAATGTCACGTGCCCGAAAATGGTACCAATAAAAACATCAACTCGACCCACAAAAAAAATACCTCACATGACTCTGTGGACCAAAATATGGAAAAATTATAGCTCTCATAATGTGGAGACGCAAAAAGTATTTTTTGCAAAAAATAGCGTCTTTTAGTGTGTGACGGCTGCAAATAATAAAAATCCGCTAAAAATCCCGCTATAAAAGTAAATCAAACCCCCTTCATCACCCCCTTAGTTAGGGAAAAATAATAACATTTAATAAAATGTATTTATTTCCATTTTCCCAGTAGGGTTAGGGTTGGGGCTAAAGTTGGGGTTAGGGTTGGGCTAAAGTTAGGGTTAGGGCTACAGTTAGGGTTGGGGTTAGGGTTAAAGTTAGGGTTAGGGTTGGGGCTAAAGTTAGGGTTGGGGCTAAAGTTAGGGTTAGGGTTGGGCTAAAGTTAGGGTTTGGATTACATTTACGGTTGGGATTAAGGTTGGGATTAGGGTTAGGGGTATGGTTAGGGTTATGGTTGGGATTAGGGTTAGAGGTGTGTTTGGGTTAGGGTTTCAGTTAGAATTGGGGGGTTTCCACTGTTTAGGCACATCAGGGGCACTCCAAACGCGACATGGCATCCGATCTCAATTCCAGCCAATTCTGCGTTCAAAAAGTAAAGCAGTGCTCCTTCCCTTCTGAGCTCTCCCGTGCGCACAAACAGGGGTTTACCCCAACATATGGGGTATCTGCGTACTCGGGACAAATTGAACAACAACTTTTGGGGTCCAATTTCTCCTGTTACCCTTGGGAAAATACAAAATCGGGGGCAAAAAAATAATTTTTGAGGGGAAAAAAAAGGATTTTTTATTTTCACTGCTCTGTGTTATAAACTGTAGTGAAACACTTGGGGGTTCAAAGTTCTCACAACACATCTAGATAAGTTTCTTGGAGGGTTTAGTTTCCAATATGGGTCACTTGGGGGTTTCTACTGTTTAGGTACATCAGGGGCTCTGTAAATGCAACGTGATGCCTGCAGACCAATCCATCTAAGTCTGCATTCCAAACGGTGCTCCTTCCCTTCCGAGCTCTGCCATGCGTCCAAACGGTTGTTCCCCCCACATATGGGGTATCAGCGAACTCAGGATAAATTGGACAACAACTTTTGGCATCCAATTTCTCCTGTTATCCTTGGGAAAAAAAATGGGGGCTAAAAAATAATTTGTGTTGAAAAAAATGATTTTTTATTTTCATAGCTCTGCGTTATAAACTGTAGTGAAACACTTGGGGGTTCAAAGTTCTCACAACACATCTAGATAAGTTCCTTGGGAGATATAGTTTCCAATATGGGGTCACTTGTGGGGGGTTTCTAATGTTTAGGTACATCAGGGGCTCTGCAAACGCAACGTGACGCCTGCAGACCATTCCATCTAAGTCTGCATTCCAAACGGAGCTCCTTCCCTTCCGAGCTCTGCCATGCGCCCAAACGGTGGTTCCCCCCCACATATGGGGTATCAGCGTAGTCAGGACAAATTGGACAACAACTTTTGGGGTCCAATTTCTCCTGTTACCCTTGGGAAAATACAAAACTGGGGGCTAAAAAATAATTTTTGTGGAAAAAAAAGGATTTTTTATTTTCACGGCTCAGCGTTATAAACTGTAGTGAAACACTTGGGGGTGCAAAGTTCTCACAACACATCTAGATAAGTTCCTTGGGGGGTCTAGTTTCCAATATGGTATCACTTGTGGGGGGTTTCAATGTTTAGGCACATCAGGGGCTCTCCAAACGCGACATGGCGTCCCATCTCAATTCCAGTCAATTTTGCATTGAAAAGTCAAATGGCGCTCTTTCCTTTCCGAGCTCTGCCATGCGCCCAAACAGTGGTTTAACCCCACAAATGGGGTATCAGCGTACTCAGGACAAATTTTACAACAACTTTTGGGGTCCAATTTCTTCTGTTACCCTTGGTAAAATAAAACAAATTGGAGCTGAAGTAAATTTTTTGTGAAAAAAAGTTAAATGTTCATTTTTTTTTAAACATTCCAAAAATTCCTGTGAAACACCTGAAGGGTTAATAAACTTCCTGAATGTGGTTTTGAGCACCTTGAGATGTGCAGTTTTTAGAATGGTGTCACACTTGGGTATTTTCTATCATATAGACCCCTCCAAGTGACTTCAAATGTGATGTGGTCTCTAAAAAAAAATAGTGTTGTAAAAATGAGAAATTGCTGGTCAACTTTTAACCCTTATAAGGCTAGTTTCACAATTGCATTTAAATCCGCAGCGTTTAATCCGCATCCGCAAGTGGTGGAAAAAACGCATGTAAATGCGTACAAACGCGGCATTTTTTAGACGCATGCGGTTAAAAAACCACCGCGTTTGTACGCGTTTATATGCGTTTTTTCCTGCGTTTGCGTTTTTGGTGCGCATGATGAGAAATTTCACAAGAGAAAAATCAAGGACCCGACACAGCCAATGGGACTACATGTTGCATTTCCGCGCCAAGCCGCAAACGACGAAACGACGCATGCGTCGTTAAACGCGGCAAAACGCGAACAAACAAAAACGCATGCATTTCTAATGTTAAATATAGGAAAACACAACGCATGCGGATATTTGCGGAAGAAACGCTGCGGACACAACCGCAAATGTGAAACCAGCCTTACTCCCTAACAAAAAAAAAATTTGGTTCCAAAATTGTGCTGATGTAAAGTAGACATGTGGGAAATGTTACTTATTAAGTACTTTGTGTGACATATCTCTGTGATTTAAGGGCATAAAAATTCAAAGTTGGAAAATTGCGAAATTTTCAAAATTTTCGCCAAATTTCATTTTTTTCACTAATAAACGCAGGTAATATCAAATAAATTTTACCACTGTCATGAAGTACAATATGTCATGAGAAACCAATCTCAGAATCATCAGGATCCGTTGAAGCGTTCCAGAGTGATAACCTCATAAAGGGACAGTGGTCAGAATTTTAAAAATTGGCCTGGTCATTAACGTGCAAACCACCCTTGGGTGTTAAGGGATTAAAAACACTGAAAATTAAAAAAAAAAAGTTCAAATCAACTCTTTCCCTCATTGAAAATAAAGATATTTTTAAAAAGTCCACATATGTGGTAATGCGGCATTATGAAAGGTCAGATCTATCAAAATGTAAATGAAAAAAATTCAAGAACGCCAAAATAGTTTTTTTGGTCTCTGCAATTTCACAGAAAATGCTGTAACAAGCGATCAAAACTTCACATCTATCCCAAAATGGTATAAATAAAAATGATGTCTCGCCTGCAAACTATAAACCATCACACAGCTTCATCAGCCAAAAAGTGAAAACATTACGGGTCTCAGAAGAAGGTGACAAACTTCAGATTTTTTTTTCACAGCTAAAACAATAAAAATACTGGACATGTTTGGTATCGCCATAATCATACTGATCAGCAGAATCATATTGTATGGTCATTTTTACCACAAAATGTACACTGCAAAATAATCCCAAAATAACAATGTATAGAATGCTGTAGATAAGCCCCTGATGGCAGTGGCCGCAGTTTATAGGCGAAAAATGGGGTGACAGATTCCCTTTAATATCAAAGACCATTTTTAAAGCCTTTGTTAATGCACTTTACATTTTTCCATTCACTATATTTAAAATGTTCTAGAATCTTACAATTTTCATTCTGGCCTCTGGCCCTCATAATAGATTGACAGATTCTTTTCTCTATAGATTTGTTTTCATCGGTCATCATAATATCATCACAGGCAGAATTACAATGTAAGGTAAGCCCTGTATGGGCGGCATGTTGGCTCAGTGGTTAGAATATGTTTGCACTATGTAAGCAAGCATAATACATCAATAAATGTTTGGTGTAATTAATCACACCATTGACAACAGGTGAGATTCACATCTCACCTTCTCCACCTCCCTGCACTAACTCTGTACAGATCACACAAGATTCCTAAAGTGCTCTCCCATAGAAGTCAGTGAAGCAGATGCCAACCGTGGCTTTTTATGGTCCAGGTGACTACTGTAAAGCATATCGCTAAATGCTATAAACCGAAGCTCAGACAACATGGCTGCCCCTATAGTCATGTGCAGAAAATAAATCTAGTTTTAATCATTAAAATACAATATACTGTAGGTGATACTTTTCCGTTAATTTGAGCTGATCATCTTTTCTCTAATCTCGCACAATACTGTACATATTCTGTGTCACCACAGTACACCAAGGAAAATGTTCTCCATTACTATCACTATCATTCATTTGACTACGACCAGAGAATTCCTGCAGCATTGGAACCATGCATTCATAGCTGGCTTTTGTAAGATTTGTGCCCCTACTGGTCTGCCTGCTCAGTGACATAACTCATTTTGAGGATGGGCTATATCTGCTGAGAGAGTTGTAATTGAGAACTCCACATCATTCTTACCAGGAAAAATGCTGCAGGAATTGCAGAGATTATCACATGTTTGTCCCATTGATATCATGCTACCCTAATTACATGGGTCATACTTCAACTAGATCAACTGTTTACAACGAGAAATTACCTAGTGGTGAATTTCACCAAGGTAAAAATGAATTACAAATCCCTTTATAAAACATAATATTTTATTAATATAATTCTTAAATCAAATTGAAATGGAAAAGTGCTGAAAAAAAGAGAAAAAGAGGGGCGCTAATCCATGGTATATTCTCTTTTCTAGAAAGGTCTGAGAGATTTTTGGAGATGGTATTTTATATATGTTTATATGCCCCACCTTGTTCCCCCTGGTCCCAGATCTATTAAAGCCAGATATTGCAAGTTCCTAGAAAGGTATGCAACTGGTTCACTGCCCTAGAGCACATGGCACTGCATAGATAGTATGAACTGTCCGATCTGACCAAACATCACATTGCATTCAGACCAATGTTATTCTATGGGGACGTGCACATGTCCAAAAATGTTCTGCCTGTCCGAGTTGGATTTGATATTCAGATGGCATTTAGCCATGCAAGTCAATGAGTCAGAGAAAACAACGGACTGTACTTGGATGACATCTGAGTGTAGTCCAATTTTAACGGACTGACAGAATGGAGAAGATGGAGAAATTTTTTTTCTCCATCTTTTCCTCATCCGGAGGAATCGGATCAGACTATGATCACTCTGATCACACTGATCAGAGCTTGATGAGAGGCCTGTTACTGGAAATAAAACAGATCCTAATGTCTGTTTCGCAGATCCTTGTTTCACGGTCCAAGTATAGACCATGATATATAGACTAGATATGGATCTTCTGACCCAAACTCAAAAGCCTTTTATGCCTATGTAAGGAGATGGACATATTGCCCATGATCCTCCTTGAAGACCCATGTGTTGATGTGATTTGATGTGATGCATTATAATGTTTGGATGTTTAATGTTTTGCATTGTCATGCGATGAAGCTGTTTCTGCCCAGCAACAGGTAGAAGCAGCCATCGATACAGTTAAGGGTTTGTGCGGTCTAAAATGATAATTCCGCCGTCACTCTGTGTGGATGCATGCTTATGAGGATGAGGATTCACCAGTCTCTGAACCGGGACTGGCAGGTACGTATGCGTTATACATACTCTGAGCCAGAACCCAACTAAAGGGTGCAGCTTCACGCCATACACTTGTATTTAGTGAGGCTGCACCGAATGAACTACCGTACCCACTGGAGGGCCCTGTCACTAGAGTATGCAAGTGCATGGAGAGAGGCCATGCTTACTAGTCAGGTTCTAGCCGGGAGTTTGCATAGCACATATGTACCTACTGGTCCTGGCTCAGAAACTGGTGAATCCTCACAGCACACAGTGCATGAGCTGGGGGGATTCATAAGTCTGCAGTCACACAGAGAGAGACTGCAGAATTGTCATTTTAGACTGGACAACCCCTTTAAGAGTTGGGACTAACCCAGAGAAGGAGGGGCTAGACCAGAGAGAACTTCCTGGAAGAGAGTCAGATAGGGCCTGGAGTGCATAGAAAGAGGACCTAAGGTTCATTGAGAGCAGTACCATATTTTGGTGTGTCCCTAAAGTGAGAGGAGACCGAAGGAAAGAGAGAGTGTGATCTGGAGCAGAAGTGACTAAGAGACAGAATGATCTACCAGAGATGGGTTTTGGGAGAGGATGCCTAGGAGAAAGCCCCCGAGTAGCTTACAGCTCTTGAAGATAACTGGCCTGGACAGGACTGAGTGAGATGAATAGATTGCCCTGAACTGGAGTTCGAGAGCGTCAGAGCTACAGTATGTAAGGACCGGCCATATTGGCACCCTGAGGGGAAAGAAGAAGAGGAACCACTGGGTGACTAAAGAGTCTTACTAAACAGGACAGTAGCGTTGAGCTGGGTTGTAGTGAAGTAGTGAGAAACAATGGATGCCTACAGAGGACAAGTAGAGAGAGTAAAGAGGAAAGGTGAATATAGAAAAAACAAAGAAGGAAACTGAGTGTAAAATACTTTGAGTTGTAAAGGAAACGTTCGTAAGATTATGTACGCTCTATCGCCTGTATATATTTCCTACCAAGTTCCTGTTCAGTAAAGAGTTCATTTTTGAATGGTGGTCTCCCTCATTGAAGTGTGAAATATCTGGTCCTGGCAAACCAGCAACATCAGATACATGTAGCCTGCACGTGCGTAGCATCCTCACAGCACAAGTCCACACACCCAGCCAGGACTCCCACTTTCATGTAACGTACCAGGGCATGGAAGATGAGATCTATGCCCACGGCTACCGTCCCATGCCATGTTACGCACATATGGCTGTTGAGTTGGGGTCTGAAGACTTGCAGTCAGTCTGTGCCTCGTGGTCCATACTCTGACCGTGAAACAAGGATGTGCAAAACTGGACTAAATCAAAATAAAGGATTACCATATATACTCGTGTATAAGCTGAGATTTTCAGCACAACTTTTTGTACTGAAAATGCCCCCCTCGGCTTATACACGAGTCATTGTCCAGGAAGCCAGTGAGGGAGGGGGAGCGGCGAAGCAGCGGCAGGAGTTGGTGGCTGTGAAGACATCATACCCTCCTCATGCCATCCCTGCATCTCCGATGGTCTCGGCGCCGGCAGCTCTTCCTGTGCTCAGTGGTCACGTGGTACCGCTCATTAACGTAATGAATATGCATGCGTCTCCACTCCCATAGGCGTGGACAACAGAGATGTAGCGACAGCATGAGGAGGGTGAGTAGGATGGGGAGGGGGTGAGCCATAATAATAATAATCTTTATTTTTATATAGCGCTAACATATTCCGCAGCACTTTACAGTTTGCACACATTATCATCGCTGTCCCCTGTGGGGCTCACAATCTAAATTCCCTATCAGTATGTCTTTGGAATGTGGGAGGAACCCGGAGAACCCGGAGAGGACATACAAACTCTTTGCAGATGTTGTCCTTGGTGGGATTTGAACCCAGGACTCCAGCGCTGGAAGGCTGCAGTGCTATCCACTGAGCCACTATGCTGCCATGCATACAATGATGGGACAGGACCGGGGGAGCCATACATACAGCAATGGGACCGGGGAGCCACGCATACAGCGATGGGACCGGGGGAGCCATGCATACGGCGATGGGAATGGGGAGCCATGCATACGGCGATGGGAATGGGGGAGCATGCATACGGCGATGGGACCGGGGGAGCCATGCATATGGCGATGGGACCGGGGGAGCCATGCATACAGCAACGGTACCGGGGGAGCCATGCATATGGCGATGGGAATGGGGGAGCATGCATACGGCGATGGGACCGGGGGAGCCATGCATATGGCGATGGGACCGGGGAAGCCATGCATACGGCAATGGGACCGGGGAGCCATGCATATGACGATGGGACCGGGGAAGCCATGCATACAGCAACGGTACCGGGGGAGCCATGCATACGGCGATGGGACCGGGGAGCCATGCATATGACGATGGGACCAGGGGAGCCATGCATAAGCCGATGGGACCGGGGAAGCCATGCATACAGCAACAGGACCGGGGGTGCCATGCATATGGCGATGGTACCGGGGGAGCCATGCATATGGCGATGGGACCGGGGGAGCCATATATAAGCCGATGGGACCGGGGAAGCCATGCATACAGCAACAGGACCGGGGGTGCCATGCATATGGCGATGGTACCGGGGGAGCCATGCATATGGCGATGGGACCGGGGGAGCCATATATAAGCCGATGGGACCGGGGAAGCCATGCATACAGCAACAGGACTGGGGGAGCCATGCACATGGCGATGGGACCGGGGGAGCCATGCATATGGTGATGGGACTGGGGGAGCCATGCATACAGCCATGGGACCGGGGGAGCCATGCATACAGCGATGTGACCGGGGGGAGCATTGCATACAACAGGGGAGAGCCACACATACCAGGACAGGACAGGGGAGCCGTGCATAGCAGGACAGGGATGAGGGGACAATGCATACCTGGCTTATACTCAAATCAATAAGCTTACCCAGCTTTCCATGGCAAAATTTGGTGCCTCAGCTTATCCTCGAGTATATACAGTAATATTGTAGCTTTTCCATAAAATAAATTAGCAAGGACCCTGCAAACCTTTGTGTAGTACTGAATTTAATAAAATAAAGGGGAAAAAACTGCAATATATAATACATAGTATACGTGCTGACTGATGACAATGTGACATCATCACTGTGTGACATCATCAGTATAAAGATTTATAAGGGGAGGTCACTGAAACTTAGTTTGATTCCCGGGTGGTAAAGGCCATAAACTTATTAAGGATTTGTCCAGTACCATCATTGTCATCTTATCAGAAAACTACCAACCAGTATCACCTCCATCTATGGAGCAAAGTGCATATTTACACTTAGTCAAAGATTAGAATGAAATACGTAGGAGGAGGACGGAAGCCATAACTGGAGGGAGCTGCTTCCCTGTAATGTCAGTAACCTCTTCTTGATTACATTGCTTTCCAAAACATCTGTGTGTGTCTGATATTATAGTTCAGAACCATGTATTCCAGCGTTTCCTTAACTCCAGTCCTCGCGGCCCCCACATGTCATGTTCTCAGTATTGCACAAGTGATGAAATAGTATAAAGACATCAGAAATGACCATAGGTTCTCTCACCTGTACAATACTAAGGAGAACCTGAAAACATGAGGTGTGAGGACGGAGTTTAGGAAACACTGATTTATGTGAACCAGGATAGGCTGTAATACTAGACACTGACCATGGACTTGGGTGGTGCTGTATTTGGGGAAAATTAAGGCTACGTTCACATTTGCGGTCAGCGCCGCAGCGTCGCCGCATGCGTCATGCGCCCCTATATTTAACATGGGGGCGCATGGACATGCATCGCACTTGCGTTTTGCGCCGCATGCGTCACTGCGGCGCCCGCGTCCGGGCGCAGAGGACGCAGCAAGTTGCATTTTTGCTGCGTCCAAAATCAATGAAAAAAAGGACGCATGCGGCGCAAAACGCAGCGTTGTGCATGCGTTTTGCTGCGTTTTTGTTTGCGTTGTGCGTTGCGGCGCCGACACTGCGGTGCACAACGCAAATGTGAACGTAGCCTAAAATATTTTTTCTCATCTAACAGAACCCATCGTTTCATAGGTCATTTTTTTGTGCCGTTTTGTTGTGGCTTACCATTTCTAGGAAAAAAAATGAAATGCTTTATTTTGCCTTATCACAGCAGTCATCCCAAGAAGTATTACTAAGTGAACTTCATCCAAGTAAAACTAAGACTGGCATGAACTGTATTCATAAGTGCATTAGGTTATTTATACATATACATGACTTCCCGATGACCATGGAACGTTTCAGCCGGTTACAGCACAGTTCTGACTGGAGTAGAGAATGAGCACTTCAATGGTCCAGATATAGCCGTGACAATGGAAAAAAGGGCCGCCTGCACGCCACATCAGCTGTCTGTACAGAGTGCAATGTTCTCCAGGATTGAGACAAGCATCTAATAAATTTTAAAAATGATGAACACACTGTAGGAATAATTTCCAGGAAAAAATTAATCTGCATGTACAGGTGCTTCTCACAAAATTAGAATATTATCAAAAAGTTAATTCATTTCAGTTCTTCAATACAAAAGTGAAACTTGTATTATATAGAGTTATTACAAACAGTGTGATCTATTTCAAGTGATTATTTCTGTTAATGTTGATGATTATGGCTTACAGCCAATGAAAACCCAAAAGTCATTATCTCAGTAAATTAGAATAATTAGCAAATGACTAATGCAAGGCTTACTAAGCGTTTAAAAAAAGGTCCCTTAGTCTGTTACAGTCGGCTCCACAATCATGGGGAAGACTGCTGACTTGACAGATGTCCAGAAGGCAGTCACTGACACACTCCACAAGAAGGGTAAGCCACAAAAGGTAATTGCTAAAGAAGCTGGCTGCTCACAGAGTGCTGTATCCAAGTATATTAATGGAAAGTTGAGTGGAAGGAAAAAGTGTGGTAGAAAAAGGTGCACAAGAAACCGCAGCCTTGAAAGGATTGTTAAGAAAGGGCCATTCAAAAATTTGGAGGAGATTCACAAGGAGTGGACTGCTGCTGGAGTCATTAATTCAAGAGCCGCTACATACAGACCTATCCAGGACATGGGCTACAAGTGTCGCATTCCCTGTGTCAAGCCACTCATGACCAATAGACAACGCCAGAAGCATCTTACCTGGGCCAAGGAGAAAAAGAACTCAATTGTTGCTCAGTGGTCCAAGGTGTTGTTTTCAGATGAAAGTAAATTTTGCATTTCATTTGGAAATCAAGGTCCCTGAGTCTGTAGGAAAAGTGGAGAGGCCACAATCCAAGCTGCTTGAGGTCTAGTGTGAAGTTTCCACAATCAGTGATGGTTTGGGGAGCCATGTCATCTGCTGGTGTCGGTACACTGTGCTTTATCAAGACCAGAGTCAGTGCAGCCATCTACCAGGAAATTTTAGAGCACTTCATGCTTCCCTCTGCCGACAAGCTTTTTCTAGATGGAGATTTCATTCTCCAGCAGGACTTGGCACCTGTCCACACTGCCAAATACCAATACCTGGTTTAAAAACAACAGTATCAAGGCGGCTCAGTGATACACTGCAGGAGCGATTACCTCCTGTCAGTGTATCGCCAGCGGCTGGATAGAGCGGTCACATCTCCCGATGTGACTGTTCTACATGTGAGATTGACATGGCACACTCGGTATTAAATGGACTACAACGGAAAGGTGAGTATATGTTGGTTTATTAATATTGATTGTTTGCAGGAGACACTGGCATCGGGGATTAGGTGTTTGGTAAGTATGTATTTTGTATGTGGATATGTAAATGTTTTGATTTTTTTTACAATTGAACACAAGCGCCAGATGAAGAGACTATTCTCCTATCATCGGCTCATGCTGTCTCTGTTATATGTGACAAAACACATAGCCGGATGGGAGCAGTAGTCCCATCAGACGACGCCTGTGTACACACAGACAGACATGCACATATTCTCCGCCCACACACACATATTCTCCTCCCACACACTCTTCCTCCTTCTGACATCATTTCCCTTTGACAAATTGCAGCGTTTTTGGCAGCAAATACGCAAACCTTTTTACACCTGCATTTTTACTGCAGATTTGAGTGACTCAATTGAAGTCAATGAGCCAAGAACGCTGCAGAAACGCAAAAAGGATTGACATGCTGCAGAAAATAAAATGCTGCAAATACGTCCCCCACGTGTCTCATTCCTGGCCCCCCATGAGTCTCCATCCTGCACCCATATGTCCTACCATCCCTGCCCCATGTGTCCTCCAATCATGGCCCCATATATCCTCCTATCCTGCCCTCTCCCCCATATGTTCTCCCATCCTTATCCCATGTGTTCTTTCATCCTGGCCCTATTTGTCTCTATCCAGCCCCCCACACACACATTTCTCCATCCTGCTACCCCCTACATTTTTCCATCCTGCCCCCATATATGTTTCCATTCTGCCCCCCATATGTTTCCATCCTGCCTCCATATACATATACAGCGCTGGCAAAAATTAAGAAACCACTGCAAAATTTTAAGTTTGTCTGATTTTTCTCTTTATAGGTATATTTTTGAGTAAAATGTAAATTGCTCTTTTATTCTATAAACTACTGACAAAATGTTGTCAAATTTCCAATCACTAAATTTTGTGTTTATTTTCAGAAAATGAGAAATGGTCAAAATAACAAAAAAATGCAGTGCTTTCAGACCTCAAATTATGAAAACAAGTTCATAATCATTTAGAAACAATATTAATGTTTTAACTCAGGAAGAGTTCAGAAATCAATATTTTGTGGAATAACCATGATTTTTTAATCACAGCAATCATGCATCTTGACATGCTTTCCACCAGTCTTTCACACTGCTTTTGGGTGGCCTTATGCCACTCTTGGTGCAAACATTTAAGCAGTTATTCTTTTTTTGATGGCTTGTGAATATCCATGTTCCTCTTGATAACATTCCAAAGGTTTTCAATGGGGTTAAGGTCTGGAGATTGGGCTGTCAATGACAAGGATTTGATGTGGTGGTCCTTCATCCACACATTGATTGACCTTGCTGTGTGGCATGGTCCTGCTGGAAAAACCAGTCCTCAGAGTTGGGGAACATTGCCTGAGCAGAAGGAATCAACTGTTTTTAAAGGATAATCTTGTATGCGGCTTGATTCATACGTCCTTCGCAAAGATTAACCTGCCCAATTCCAGCCTTGCTGAAGCATCCTCAGATCATCACCAATCCTCAAAATATCACAGTGGGTGCAAAACACTGGGGCTTGTACGCCTCCGACTAACCATTAGATGACCAGGTTTGGGGCAAAGCTGAAAATTAGATTCATCAGAGAAGATTACCTTACTCCAGTCCTCTATGGTCCAATCCTTATGGTCTTTGGCAAACTTCAGCCTTGCTCTCCTTTGCTTCTCATTAATGAAAGGCTTTTTTCTAGCTTTACATGACTTGAGCCGTGCCTCTAGGAGCCTGTTACAAACTGTTCTTGCCGTGCACTTCACCCAGCTGCCATTTGCCATTCCTTTTGTAGGTCACTTGATGTCATCTTGTGGTTGCTGAGTGACATTCGAAGAAGATGACGGTCATCCAAGTCAGTGGAGAGTCGTTTTTGCCCTGTGCCGGTCTGTAGCTTTGCTGTCTCCAATGTCTGCTGCTTGACCTTGTTGTATTGGACTGCTGTCTTAGAAATTTTAAGGATGGAGGCAGCATGACACTCACTGTGTCCCTGTGATAGTAAAGCCAGAATTGAGCCCTTCTTTTCCTCACTCAAGACTATTCTTTTCAACTCCTTTGGTATAGTTAAAAGTTATTTTTTCATTCCTAATACTTTTGGGATATTACTAGCACTTGTTTCTAGCTTGTCCTATTGCAAGATGATTTTGAACACCACAGCAGGGTTTTTTATGCTTTTTTTCGTTAAATAAGATTTGGTTCAGGTGATCACCTAATCAGTAGCACATTAGGTAGAATGAGGTGTCCTCTGGTTGGAATTCAACTGACACTGGAATGGAATGGCTGTCAGACATGTAGAGAAGCTGATTTTTATAAAACTGCAGTGGTCTCTTAATTTTTGCCAGAGCTGTATGTCATCTTTATCATGGCCCCATATATCTCCATCCTGCCCCCCCGTATGTATCCATCCTCCCACCACATATGTTCTCTTATCTTGGCCCCATATGTCTCCATCCTGCCCCCCCATATGTCTCCATTCTGCCCCCATATATGTAATCATCCTGGCGCCATATGTCTCCATCCTGCCCCCATATGTCTCCATCCTGCCCCCATATAGGTCCTCTCATCCTGGCCACATATGTCACTATCCTGCCCCTTATATGTCCTCTCATCCTTGCCCCATGTCTCCATCCTACCCCCTATATGTCCTCTCATCTTGCTCCCCAATGTCTCCATCCTGCTCCCATATAAGTCCTTTCATCCTGGCCCCATATGTCTCCATCCTGCCCCTTATATGCCCTCCCATCCTGCCCCCAAATATGTCCCGGCCCCCTTCCTCAACGAGCCCCATACACCAGAAAGGGTAGTAATTCCCTGGTGGTAGCCCTGAACACCATGAAGCAAACAACACCATGAAGACCAAGGACAAGTCAGGGACAAAGTTGTTGAGAAGTGCAAGTCAGGGTTGGGTAATAAAATAATATCCCAATCTATGATTATCCCCAGAGCACCATCAAATCCATTATCATCAAATAGAAAGAGCATGGTACCACAACAAACCTGCCAAGAGAAGGCTGCCCACCAAATCTTCCAGCCCGGGCATGAAAGGCATTAATCAAAGAGACAGCACAGAGACGAAAGTTAACTTTGAAGGAGCTGTAGCGTTTCCAAGCAGAGACAGGAGTATCTGTCCATACGACCACTATAAGCCGTACACGCCATAGAGGTAGCCTTTATCACTTACACACAAAAATTCTAAGGCTCGTTTTTAGTTTGCCAAAAGATATGTAAGAGACTCCACATATGTATGGAGGAAGGTACTGTGGTCAGATGAGACCAAAATTGAACCTTTGGCCACCAGGCTAAACGCTATTTTTCACGTCAAACCAACACAGCTCATCACTCCAAGAAGACCATCCCTACAGTGAAACATGATGGTGCAGCATCATGCTGTGGGAATGATTTTCGGCAGCAGAGACAGGGAAAATGGTCCAAGTCGAGGGGAAGATGGATGATACGAAATACAGGGATATTCTTCAGCACAAAACCTGTTTCAGTCTGTCAGTGATTTGAGACTGGGATGGAGGTTAATTTCCAACAAGACAATGACCCAAAATATACTACTAAAGCAACACTTAGGTGGTTTAAAGGGAAACTGGTAAATGTTTTGGCGTGGCCTAGTCAAAGTCCAGAGCTTAGTCCAATTGAGAATCTGTGGTCAGAATTGAAGATTGCTGTTCACTGGAGGAAACCATCTAAGGCCGGTTTCACACGTCTGGCTGCGGTATGTGTGGTGAGTTTCCTCGCATACCGGAGACACTGACACACGTAGACACATTAAAATGAATGTGTCTCTACACATGTCAGCATGTTTTCACGGACCGTGTGTCCATGTTCAAAACACGGAGACATGTCAGTGTTCATGGGAGTGCACTAATCACACGGACCCATTACAGTCAATGGGTGCGTGTAAACACGTACCGCACACGGATGCCGTCCGTGTGCTGTCCGTGTGCTTTTTTAAAGTCATAGGGTTAAAATTGAAACAAATTGTTTCTAAACACGGACAGCACACGGATGACACACGGATTGCCTATGTGCACACCCGGACACCGATAGCTCCGGGACCGTTTCTTCATGTACTGGAAATATCTGGATGTGTGAGACTGGGAAACTGGAAGGAGCTGGAGCAGTTGTGCATTGAGGAATGGGCAAATATCCCTGTTGTAAGATGTGGAAATCTCATAGAGACCTATCCAAAACGACTTGTAGCTGTAATTTCTGCAAAAGAAGGCTCAAAGTACTGACTTTATGGGAGTGAATAGTTATACTCACTGATGTTTTCAGTGAATTTGTCCTATTTGTTGTTTGTTTCTCAATAAAATAAAAATGAAATGTTCACAGTTGTAGGCATGTTCTTTACATGAACTGATGCAAAACCTCAAAAAAACAGTGAAATTTCAGATTGTGAGGTAGCAAAACTCAGAGGGGGTGAATACTTTCGCAAGTCACTGTACGTATACTTGGGAGGATGTTTTGAAGTGTTTTTTTTTTTTTTCAGGATTCCATTTTTTCAGCGCCCAATTTATTTCCATAGGAAATTTTAAAAAATGAGGAAAAAAACCTCACCATGTATACTATAGGCACATTTTGCCATCGTAGTAGACTTGAAATAGATTTTTGCACAAATTTGTTGCCATACTCGTAGATTAACACCACATTCAGATATTCAGCATATGGTCAGTATTTGTAAGCCAAAACCAGGAGTGGGTGATAAATACAGAAGTGGTGACGTGTTTCTAATATACTTTTCTTCTGATTGTTAAACTCTGGGTTTTGGCTTACAGATACTGAGGTAAAATACTGACCAAATACTCAACATGTGAACATGGCCTAATACAGGTGCATATCTGGACTAATATAATGACATCTAGCCCAACTGAAGGTCTCAGGACCCAAACTAGGAATTTACTATGCTGCCAGTTGAGTACATTAGACCCGCGGATAAGCCAGGACCCCTGGCCGTGATAAGAGCACAGATATTACACCCATATTAAATTGGCCTTAGGTCACTTTCTCATTTTGATCAGTATTTTTAAGCTAAACCTAGACATGAAGCCCACAGAAAAAAAATTGTCTAATAAAAATATTTGCAGCTGTTCTGTGTTCTGGATTCTCCCCTGGTTTTGGTGTACAAATTTTGATGCAAAATACTGACCAAATTCTGCAGCGTGAACTTGACCTCAGACTGATAAGTTGCATTTAATTATCTTTTTAATTTTGATGAAATGCTCCTAAGCCGATTGTGACTACTCATATACTAAACCAACATTATAATAAAAGTTGTGCAAAAAATCAAATGCTGTCAAACTTTAACAAGTCTCAGCAATTCGATGGTCTTGAAATGAATCAGATGTGCCAGTTTGATCTGTATCTGACCTGCTCTGGTATAAGAGTAGAACAGGTTAGACTTGTCGCTACAAGGAGCTTAAAGAAGACAGTTGTTACCGCACTGACATATGTGAGGAAACCTTCAAGTATTTGGCAATGAATGTGTTACCGCTGCAGAATAATGTGCAAGGTGAGTAAGGTGTGTGCCGGCACTAGGACCGCCTTGTACACCTGATTCCCACGGTGTGTACTCTATGATGTATCTATGCTGATCAAAGGGCAAGGTAAGGTCTGGATCTATTCTGTTGCCTCCTATCCAGTTTCACTTACATAGACCATGGCCCTGGCACTGCTGGAAACTCTACAGGACCATCAGCTGGTGGCCCAATTCCAAAGGTCCTGTGGTTTGACCCTAAAGCCAAAGGGTGAAGCTAATGGAGCAGTTTCAGGGACTCACTCTCCAAAGACTCTTCAGAAAGGCAGAGAGAAGACTGCTGAGGTCAATGGTGTTCTCCAAGAAAATGGCCACAAGCCCCACATCAATGGATCATATACAAATGGAACACATAGACAGGTAAGAAGAGGATCTCCAATGCTGAATCCATGTTATATTGAGCTCAGGTGTTTCTTACAAATTGTGCAGCCTCCTCTGACATTGCGCTTAGGTTTTGTAGCCGGCTTCTAACATTAGGCTCTGTGTCATTTTCCGAGTGTTGGAATGTCACCAGAGTGACTGGAGCCGGTTCCCTGCAGCCATCAGACGCTTATTTTATATTGACACATTTTGCTACTTTGTAGCAGACGTTGAGTCCTCGTGCAATGGGTGGGGCACAGCGACAAACTTGGCTGAGTACTCTGTATCCTAAACAAAAGACATAACGAGGTTTGCTTGTTGTCGATCTCTTCGCGAAGCTGTAATTAGGATTATATGGCAGCATAATAAACGGTTGCTCAGTCAGTTTTCCCACTGTAAATATCACTTCCTATATGTCAATAAGTAAAAGCAGATGTCTGTAAAATACTCCCAGCTAGTGCGACAAACTGCAGCTCCGGCCCTGTACTAAAGCCATAACAGATAAAGGCTTGTCCAGTCTTAGACTTCTGTCTGTAGTCACTCTAGGGGACTGCAGACTTGTAAATCTTCACATCGTGCACACTGCGAGGATTCCCCGACACTGGGAGCGGTGGGCGCATGACCGCAAGTATGCAATTTGCCAACTATACATGTACGGGCATCACTCAATGCAAGCGTAAGGCCGGACATGTCTAGTCAGAACGTGGCTGGAAGTATGCAAATCACATACTTGCGGTGATATGACCGCCTAGTGCCGGCATCGGAGAATCCTGACAGTGCGCAGTTCTCACGATGTGAGGATTCACGAGACTGCAGACACATAGTTACTGCAGACTTGCACCCTAAGGGCTCTTTTCCATTTGCGAGAAACACGTCTGTGTCTCGCATGTGAAAACCAAGCTCCGGCACTTTGGAGCGGAGCGTGCAGCTCCATGTGTTGCTATGCGGCCGTACGTTCTGCTCTGGAGTGCCGGCGCCACAGCTTGGTTTCCACATGCGAGACACGGATGTGTTTCTCGCAAATGGAAAAGAACCCTTAGGCCGGACAACCGTTTTAAGGGGGCATTGACCAGGTTCTTCATGTGTATCAGTTTTACAAAAAAAAAAAACAAAAAACAGAGTTGGATTGTACTAGAGGAAAGAAATAACACACAGCCATGAGGTTGTGACCTATCAGCTAGTGACCTCATCAGTCACCATACATGATGCTACATACAGAATATTGAAATTAGGCCCCCACTGACATGGTGAGATAACTGTCCAGAGGAGACATGCACAACAGATCCTGATGATTCCGCTACAAACTAGGCACTGTCTAATGCTCAAGATAAAAACCACTTCCAAAACTGTTCAAAATGGCCTCAAGAAAACAAAAACTCCCATAAGGGTAGGTTCACACAAGCATATAAAAAAAAATATTCAAAGTTTCATCCAGAATAGTGGGTCATTTTTTTTTTTTCCTCTCCTCACTTGTCATAATTTATAAGACCATTTCCAGTTTCCTGTGATACAGAATTGCAACGTATGGCCGGGGTCACACTTAGAGTTCAAAGCGAGAAACTCGCATCAAATCCTGGCACTGCCACCGGCACTTGGGACCGGAGCATGCAGCAGCATGTATTTCTATGCAACCGCACACCCCAGTCCCGAGTGCCGGCGGCAGTGCCAGGACTTGATGCGAGAGACTGGTGCTGAACTCACAGGTGTGACCCCGGCCATACGTAATAATCGGATGCTATTCTGTGGCTCCGTATGGCATCTGATTTATTTTTTTGAGCACCCATAGACTTGAATTGGTGAGTCTCATCCAATTTATGTGATAACTGATAAACTAGCAAATGCAACAACTTTTTTCACATGTAGCGCAGATTCAGTCAGTAAAAAAAAAATTGCTTATCTGCACGGCCCCACTGAAGAACATTGGTCCGAGTGTAGTTCAATTTATTTTATTTTTTTTCTTCCCTGAGTTTCCTGAAGTGGTATCTGCTTTAAAGACTCGTCATTTTTTAATGCCCCAGAAAAGTCAGTTTGAACACAGGGCAAGACTATGTTCTTTAGTATTGTTGCTAAGTCTGCCAACCTGTGAATAAAGGACACACAAACAGGTCTCTATTTCCAGATTTGCAACAATCCGTTCCAGTTTGAATTACAGTCTGACCATGAAGGTATGTGCACACGCTGAGGACTTTGCTGTGGATCCGCAGCGGATTCGCAGCAGTTTTCCGTGAGTTTACAGTACCATGTAAACCTATGGAAAACAAAATCCGCAGTGCACATGCTGCGGAAAAAAACGTGCGGAAAGGTAGCGTTTTTTATTCCGCAGCATATCAATTCTTTGTGCGGATTCCGCAGCGGTTTACACCTGCTCCATAATAGAAATCCGCAGGTGTAAAACCGCAGGTGGAATCTGCACAAAATCTGCAAAAAAATCGCTGTAATTCCGCAGGAAATCCGCAGTGCAGTTTACCTGCAGATTTACCAAAATCAGTCCGGAAAAATCCGCAGAGTAATCCACAGCGTGTGCACATACCCTAATTGTTGTTTCTCTGGTTAGGTGTTATTGTGTATTCTATTATTTTCCTTACTGGCTAACTCTTTTATTATAAGGCTGCCGTCACACTATCAGTATTTGGTCAGTATTTTACATCAGTATTTGTAAGCCAAAACCAGGAGGGGAACAGAGGAAAAGTATATCAGAAACATATGCACCACTTCTGCATTTATCACCCACTCCTGGTTTTGGCTTACAAATACTGATGTAGAATACTGACCAAATACTGCTAGTGTGACGGCAGCCTTATACCGAGACCTACACACCAGAACTGTGCTCATTTGCTTCTGTTCCATCCCTTGCAACTTGCAAAAAAAAAAAGACTCCAGCAAGTCTGGAATTGCAAGAAAATGAAGGGTACCTGCACACAATGCCTATTAGACGTGTGCGAACCTGACAATTTTTTATGGAAGAAGAGTCTTCAAGACACACCAGCGTCTTTTGTCCTGAAGCATCTTTTTCGGATTCTTCTCGTTTAGTTTTTGCAACGTCTTTTGCATCTTGAAGTTGTTTTTAGCTTGTATCGAGCAAACTAGTGAAGAATGGTCAGATTGCTTTTTTTTTTTTTTTTTTAGCGGTTTGGCTTCTTTTGAAAACAGAAGTGGTGTTAACCCCTTCACACCCAAACCAGTTTTTACCTTCATGACCAGGCCAAATTTGACGATTCTGACCACTATCCTTTTATGTGGCACTAAGGCTGCCGTCACACTAGCAGTATGGGTGATAAATGCAGAAGTGGTGCATATGTTTCTATTATACTTTTCCTCTGAGTGTATGTGTCCACGTTCAGGATTTGGTCAGGATTTTATGCAGGTAAAATCCTGACCAAATCTGAGGTCAACTGCGTTGTTCTTGCGTTGTTTGCGCATTGATGCGGCTCAACGCAGCGTCAAACATGCAGCGTTTCCTGAACATGGAAACATACCTTATTGTTCCTTTCCTGGTTTTGTCTTACAAATACTGATGTAAAATACTGACCAAATACTGCTAGTGTGACGGCAGCCTAACTCTGTAACGCTTCTACGGATCCCAGTGATTCTGAAACTGTTTTCTCGTGACATATTGTATTTCATGACAGTGGTAAAACTTGTTCGATATGACTTGCGTTTATTTGTGAAAATATCGAAACTTTGTCAAAAATATTGAAAATTTTGCAATATACAAACTTTTAATTCTTATGCCCTTAAACCAGAGAGTTATGTCACACAAAATAGTTAATAAATAACATTTCCCACATGTCTTCTGTACATCAGCAACATTTTTCAAACACGATTTTTTTTTGTTAGGAAGTTAAAAAGGTTTGAAGTTGATCAGCAATTTCTCATTTTTCCATCAAAATTTACAAAACCATTTTTTTAGGGACCATATCACATTTGAAGTGACTTTGGGGAGTCTATATGACAGAAAATACCAAAAAGTGACAACATTCTATAAACTGCACCCCTCAAGGTGCTCAAAACCACATTCAAGAAGCTTATTAACCCTTCAGGCGCATCATAGAAATTAATGCAATGTGAAAGGAAAAATTTAACTTTAGCCCCAACTTTTGTATTTTCACAAGGGTAACAGGAGAAAATGAACCCCAAGATTTGTTGTGCAATTTCTACACCGATACCCCATATGTGAGAGAAATTACTGTTTGGGAGTATAGAAGGGCTCAGAAGGGAAGTTGCACTAAAAAATGGCTGGAATCAAGAGCTGACTCCATGACACGTTTAGAGAGCCTCTGGTGTGCCTAAACAGGGGAAAAACGCACACCAATCAATAATGCACAATCATTTATAAGGCCGGCGTCACACATGCAAGTTTTACGGACGTAAGAGCGCAGAAACTACGTCCGTAAAACTCGCATTACATACGGCACAATTATTCTCAATGGGGCTGCTCCTATCAGCCGTATATTACGGTTCAGTATTATACGGCTTTCTACGGCCGTACAAAATCGCAGCATGCTGCGTTTGTCAGCGTATTGCGCAAATAATACGCCAATGAAAGTCTATGGGGGCGAGAAAAATACGGATTCCACACGGACCAGCAGTGTGACCTGCAAGAAATACGCAGCGGTGTTAGTGAAAAGTCGGTAATTCAATTGCCGGCTTTTTCCTTCTCCTTCACAAACCCGACATGATATGAGACATGGTTTACATACAGTAAACCATCTCATATCCCCATTTTTTTTGCATATTCCACACTACTAATGTTAGTAGTGTGTATGTGCAAAATTTGTGCGCTGTAGCTGCTAAAATAAAGGGTTAAATGGCGGAAAAAATTGGCGTGGGCTCCCGCGCAATTTTCTCCGCCAGAGTGGTAAAGCCAGTGACTGAGGGCAGATATTAATAGCCAGGAGAGGGTCCATGGTTATTGGCCCCCCCTGGCTACAAACATCTGCCCCCAGCCACCCCAGAAGAGGCACATCTGGAAGATGCGCCTATTCTGGCACTTGGCCACTCTCTTCCCACTCCCTGTAGCGGTGGGATATGGGGTAATGAAGGGTTAATGCCACCTTGCTATTGGAAGGTGACATTAAGCCAGATTAATAATGGAGAGGCGTCAATTATGTCACCTATCCATTATTAATCCAATTGTAGGAAAGGGTTAAAAAAAACACACACACATGATTAAAAAGGATTTTAATGAAATAAACACAGCGGTTGTTGTAATAATTTATTGTTCTCGCAATCCATCAGG
The DNA here is from genome assembly GCF_051348905.1 of Ranitomeya variabilis. Taxonomy (NCBI): domain Eukaryota; kingdom Metazoa; phylum Chordata; class Amphibia; order Anura; family Dendrobatidae; genus Ranitomeya; species Ranitomeya variabilis. Next base: position 984,862,660 of record NC_135233.1, read on the forward strand.
AACACCCTCGCTTGGCAAAACAATAAACGCACAAGATACATACCTTCTGATGTCAGATCACGTCCCACGAAGTAATCCATCTGAAGGGGTTAACTAATATTACAGGCAGAGCTGCGATAAACCACTCGCTCGTGCCTGTAATCCCCGGGTGCTGAAAGGAAAGCAGTGATCTGTACTTACATTGAGTCGCGGTGAGGCGCCCTCTGGTGGATGTTCTCATGAACTGCAGCCTGGGAACTTTTTCCCACGCTCCAGGTCATATGAGGACATCCACCAGGGGGCGCATCACCGCGACTGAAGGAAATGTAGGTCATTGACCTACATTTCATTCATTCGCTGGGGATTACAGGCACGGAGTACAGCTGCATTTAGCAGGGCTCCTGCCTGTAATATTAGTTAACCCCTTCAGATGGATTACCTCGTGGGACGAGACGGTTCACCAGAAGGTATGTATCTTGTGCGTTTATTATTTTTCCAAGCGAGGGTGTTCCTGATGGATTGAGAGAACAATAAATTATTACAACAACCGCTGTGTTTATTTCATTAAACTACTTTTAAATCATGTGTGTGTGTGTTTTTTAACCCTTTCCAACAATTGGATTAATAATGGATAGGTGTCATAATTGACGCCTCTCCATTATTAATCTGGCTTAATGTCACCTTCCAATAGCAAGGTGGCATTAACCCTTCATTACCCCATATCCCACCGCTACAGGGAGTGGGAAGAGAGTGGCCAAGTGCCAGAATAGGCGCATCTTCCAGATGTGCCTTTTCTGGGGTGGCTGGGGGCAGATGTTTTTAGCCACGGGGGGGCCAATAACCATGGACCCTCTCCTGGCTATTAATATCTGCCCTCAGTCACTGGCTTTACCACTCTGGCGGAGAAAATTGCGCGGGAGCCCACGCCAATTTTTTCCGCAATTTAACCCTTTATTTCAGCAGCTACAGCGCTGAAATTTTGCACATACACACTACTAACATTAGTAGTGTGGAATATGCAAAAAAAATGGGGATATGAGATGGTTTACTGTATGTAAACCATGTCTCATATCCTGTCGGGTTTGTGCAGGAGAAATGAGAAGCCGGCAATTGAATTACCGGCTTTTAACACATATCGCGCTGAATGAAATCTAAATACAGAATATATATATATGTGTCTCAATGACATATATATATATATAAATACTGAATACATATGTTTTCCCGAACATTTGAGCACATAAATCCATTAGATGTCGGTTTTGCAAGCCTGCGCGAAAATCTCGCAGTACGGATGCCATACGGATTACATACGGAGGATGCCATGCGCAAAATACGCTGACACACCCTGACTACGGATCAATATTTTGGGAACATTTCTCCGTATTACGGCCGTAGTACGGACGTATAATACGTGGCGTATTGTCTTACGCCCAGTGTGAGGCCGGCCTAAAAGTAACAAGCTGATTTTATTGAACAATTCAGAAACATCACAAACAGTTAAAACATAATTAAAAAATACACACCATCCAAAATACACAGGTAATAGAGACCAAATAGCAATATAACAATATAATATAACAACCCAAAACCAACCCAACCTAGTGGCTCATGAGGAGATGTGCAAAAATATCCGTATTAGGCAGCATAGTATATACCTGATATACGCACGCTAAACAGCCCTGTGCAAAAAAAATGTATATCAAACAACTGCCCAAGGAATTGTATACCACTAAAAGTAGCCAAAAAGGGTCTAAGGATCACCCATGAATAAAGGTGCTGAGCTGGATCTCATAGCTATATACGGAGGAAACCCTCCATAAGAATACAACCTGGTACTTGGAGCGATGCCCACGCGTATCGCCTGACAAGCAGGCTTCGTCAGGGAAGATGCCAACAGAATGGCCCGACAGCTATAAATATTAAGAGCCTAATAGCTCATGAGAGACCGATGTGTGGGCGCCCAGAGACACCGGAAGCAGTTCTAGCCGCCCAAGACAGGACCACGCATGATCCAAAACATAGTGCCTTGAGACAAGGCGCATGCGCAGAGAACGTGTGTAGGAACAGCCGCACATGGACCAAAAAAGAGGGGACAATCAAAACAGCGGCTGCCCCAGATGAGGCGCATAGACCCACGGCGCGCACGCGCAGAAGAATTAAGACATCAATCAGGTATCCGCGCATGGGCAAAAGATAATGCCCATACCAAACAGAGCACTGGGATGCCAAGTGCGCAAGCGCTGAGAAAAGAGCCTAAGTAAAGAAGCTCACAAATAGAGCAAGGGCCATAAGAGGAGTGCCTGCCTGTAAGGTAACAAAATGTGATCATCCAAAGGTAGTGAACCCAAACAATAGCCCAGATCACATGGCACAATACACCCATCATAATAAAGGCATTTATATATGATGAAAAGAGGGGGGGAGGAAAACATAGCAAAAAGGGCACCAGGGTACTAATAATCCCATATGAAAGCCTATAGGCAGAGGCATCACAAGAGGATGGGGTATGGGATGAGGAACGTTTGTGCCAGATTAAGACAAACCCCGGCAATAAATTGGTGGTATACCACCCATTACACACATATCCCATATATCATCCGCCGCATCCCCCGGCGGCACTCATCCATGCAATCATACCGACCTGACCAAATATGTACACAAAGAGCCAGCAAAGAGCATAGACATTTATACACATTGTTGCAAAAGGATTTTTTTATTATCATTATTATTATAATTATCACAATTTTATTATGTAAACAACCATAGTATATAATATGCATATTTCCCTAGACAATAAATACTCAGGTCACAGTACAATCAGATAACATGGGCGACTAAACACCTAAAAAGTAGTAGTAATACTTACTGCTACTTTTTGAGTGTTTAGTCGCCCATGTTGTCTGATTGTACTGTGACCTGAGTATTTATTGTCTAGGGAAATATGCATATTATATACTATGGTTGTTTACATAATAAAATTGTGATAATGATAATTATAATATTATTATTATTATTATTATTAATAAAAAAAATCCTTTTGCAACAATGTGTATAAATGTCTATGCTCTTTGCTGGCTCTTTGTGTACATATTTGGTCAGGTCGGTATGATTGCATGGATGAGTGCCGCCGGGGGACGCGGCGGATGATATATGGGATATGTGTGTAATGGGTGGTATACCACCAATTTATTGCCGGGCTTTGTCTTAATCTGGCACATAAACATTCCTCATCCCATACCCCATCCTCTTGTGATGCCTCTGCCTATGGGCTTTCATATGGGATTATTAGTACCCTGGTGCCCTTTTTGCTATGTTTTCCTCCCCCCCTCTTTTCATCATATATAAATGCCTTTATTATGATGGGTGTATTGTGCCATGTGATCTGGGCTATTGTTTGGGTTCACTACCTTTGGATGATCACATTTTGTTACCTTACAGGCAGGCACTTCTCTTATGGCCCTTGCTCTATTTGTGAGCTTCTTTACTTAGGCTCTTTTCTCAGCGCTTGCGCACTTGGCATCCCAGTGCTCCGTTTGGTATGGGCATTATCTTTTGCCCATGCGCGGATACCTGATTGATGTCTTAATTCTTCTGCGCGTGCGCGCCGTGGGTCTATGCGCCTCATCTGGGGCAGCCGCTGTTTTGATTGTCCCATCTTTTTTGGTCCATGCGCGGCTGTTCCTACACACGTTCTCTGCGCATGCGCCTTGTCTCAAGGCACTATGTTTTGGATCATGCGTGGTCCTGTCTTGGGCGGCTCGAACTGCTTCCGGTGTCTCTGGGCGCCCACACACCGGTCTCTCATGAGCTATTAGGCTCTTAATATTTATAGCTGTCGGGCCATTCTGTTGGCATCTTCCCTGACGAAGCCTGCTTGTCAGGCGATACGCGTGGGCATCGCTCCAAGTACCAGGTTGTATTCTTATGGAGGGTTTCCTCCGTATATAGCTATGAGATCCAGCTCAGCACCTTTATTCATGGGTGATCCTTAGACCCTTTTTGGCTACTTTTAGTGGTATACAATTCCTTGGGCAGTTGTTTGATATACATTTTTTTTGCACAGGGCTGTTTAGCGTGCGTATATCAGGTATATACTATGCTGCCTAATACGGATATTTTTGCACATCTCCTCATGAGCCACTAGGTTGGGTTGGTATTGGGTTGTTATATTATATTGTTATATTGCTATTTGGTCTCTATTACCTGTGTATTTTGGATGGTGTGTATTTTTTAATTATGTTTTAACTGTTTGTGATGTTTCTGAATTGTTCAATAAAATCAGCTTGTTACTTTTATAAATGATTGTGTATTATTGATTGGTGTGCCAGTTTCTACAGTAATGCTTTTCTTCTTGGTTTTGCAATTTTGCTTATTACTGACTTTGCACCCATGATATGCTTTATCATTATATGGCAGTGCGCCCAATTTTTTGATTATTCGATAAACCGGGGACAAAAACCTCAAGTGACAAACATTTTGGAAACTACACCCCTCAAGAAACTTATCTAGATGTGTGGTGAAGAGTTTGAACCCCCAGGTGCTTCACAGAATTTTACAGCGTTGATCTGTAAAAATGAAAAAAAAATTTCACACAAAAATGTTGGTTTTGTCCCAAAGTTTTCATTTTCACAAGGATCAAAATGGACTATACAATTTGTTGCGAAAATTCTCCTGAGTACACCGATACTCAATATGTTGTTGAAAATTACTGTTGAGGCCCAGTGCAAAGCTCCGAAGGGAAGAAGCGCCGTGTTGGAGTTCAGATTTTTCTGGTTTGAGAGTGCCATTTCACGTTGGCAGAACCCTTGAGGTGCCAGAACAGTGACGTTTTACAAACTACACCTCTCAATTAATTCAATTAGGGGTGCAGTGAGCATGTTGACACCACATGTCCCTCACTGAAATTTATACCAGTGGGCGGTGAAGAAAGAATAATTACACCTTTACAGCTAAAATGTTTTTGCCCAAGAGTTTACATTTTCACATGGGGAAATGGGCAGCAAAATTTGTCACACAATTTCTGCTTAACGTGGCAATAGCCCATATGTGGCTGTACAGTACTGCTTAGCCACATGGCGAGACTCTGGAGGGATGGAGCGCTATTTGCCTCCTGGAGTGCAGTTTTTCCTAGGCACCCATGTAGATGAAGTAATGACAAGCTTAGGAAGCTGACAGTCTATTGAGGTACATGGCCAGGTATCCTGATTGTTCCAACCTGACTTCTCTGAATGTCTCCATGGTGCCAAGAGACCTGATTGTCCCAACCTAGATTCTCCGAACGTTTTTGAGGGTTCAGTGATGGTTAATGGAGCAGATCTCTATTCCTCCAACTAGGGCTGTGGTCCCTTAAGCTGGCATCCTGTTAAATTTCTCTGAAAATAGAGGCAAACCCCCCCCTCTCATTTAAAGTTCACAACTGTCCTTCAGGCCATCATTCACAGTTCAAGGGGAAGTGGGATGAGGTCAACTCTCATTGTTTTGAGTATTCAATCAATTTGCATAGTTTGTCAACATTTGCAGGTCAACAAGCTGCATGGACTTATAGACTGGATAATCAACATATATTACTAGCAAAAATCAATTGTTCAATGACCCTGCATCCCTGTCCTCCAACCATAGCAGCACAATAAACTCTAGGAGCTGATATAATGGGTAAACAGCAACCCTTCAACAAACATCAATTCAAGAGTCAACATTAAGGCTCATATGAATGATGTCCTGGGCTTACAGCGACAGATAGGAGCCAGAAGATTGCAGCATCTGATTTTTCCTATTCATGCACTGATTAGAAGCACTTCACCTTCATACTAAACAGTGTAAATTTCCTTTAGCAGTGTAGGGGTTAATCTGCTCAGTTTAGAGCTCCTGGAAGCTTTCCTGCATTAATCCTCAGCTGTGCACTGTTAGCTACTGCCATCTCCTATATAAACTGGACCCTGGCTAGCAGTCATTGTCAGAGTAGCTTTTGTTGGTGGTTGTTATTGGAGAAGGCGTTTGGATTTATCGTTGACTGTTCCTAGGGTTTGAGTGTGTGATAATTCCCTTTCTTCTCATACTTTAACCCCCATCCTCCTCTCCCCAATGCATTCCTCTGCTGTTTGTGTGAGTATATTTGTATGTTTTGGTATTTTCCATTATCCCTGTTCATATTACTTTGTTAGTCTGGTCAGTGTATTACAGTACACTACTGCTCCCCTCTTCCTTGGGTGGGGAAAGGATACAGATTCAGGATGGATTCAGGAGCTAAGGCAAGGTACGTGGCCCCAGTGTCTTCATCATCAGAATTAAGCCGAGGAACAGGACGTGCTAAGGTACCCCTAGTGTTAGGGACAGGGAAGGAGCCCCTGGTCCTGAGACACCTGACAACAGAGTCATGACAAATGGCTCATGTCTGAACTACTAGAAAATGCATCTGGCATAATTGAGAATACGGTATATTGTGTGTTGTGGGTTGTTTTTGACGTGGCGATATCAAATATGTGTGTTGCTGTTTTTTGGGGGGGGTTTTACATGAAAATACTTTTATTTATGGGTAATATATATTTTACTTTTTTTTTCGGAGTAATTTTTAAATGTATTATTTTAGTCCCTTTATGGCACTTTTACTATCAGCAGTCCGATTTGCTATAATAAAGCTTTGCAATGCACAAGGATTGCAATAGTCATAACTACCTAGGGTCACCATGGCAACCATCGGGCCCTAGTGGGGGCACCAATCAGAGGAGAGAGGGAGCCCCCTCTCACTGCCTTTTAAATGCTGCGATCGATGTTAATTGCAGCATTTAGGGGGGTTAAACTTTGGGAGCGTTGCAGGCAGTGAGATCCTGGTGCCCACTGTCATGTTTGCTGAACAGTCAGTGGCAATTGTATGGGCACAGGACATATCCATACATCCTAGGTCTGGAAGCCCTTCCAACCACGGAGCTTGCATTGATGTCAGAAAGGTGAAGAGAGTTCATTGGCTGTGAACTCCCAGGACCTGTCTGATGGCACTGCGAGCCGGAGAACTTGCTCGCGGTGCACTCAGACAGGGAATAGGAGTTCACAGGGAGACACTGAGCACACGCTGCTCAGTGTCTCTGCTGTATGACAGGCTGTATGGTTGCATCCTGCAACCATGCAGCCTGCCATCTAGATATAGCAGAGCTAGACCCGTCATGGGACAAATGGATAAGCAGCATCTCTGCGGAAAGGTGAGGAATTTTGTTGTTTTTTATTTTTAACTCTTTTGCAGATGACAAGGGTATTGGTGAAATGGCCAAGGTTGTAAGTATGGTTTAACCCCTTCACCCCCAAGGGTGGTTTGCACGTTATGGACCGGGCCAATTTTTACAATTCTGACCACTGTCCCTTTATGAGGTTATAACTCTGGAACGCTTCAACGGATCCTGGTGATTCTGACATTGTTTTCTCGTGACATATTGTACTTCATGATAGTGGTAAAATTTCTTTGATATTACCTGCGTTTATTTGTGAAAAAAATGGAAATTTGGCGAAAATTTTGAAAATTTCGCAATTTTCCAAATTTGAATTTTTATGCAATTAAATCACAGTGATATGTCACACAAAATACTTAATAAGTAACATTTCCCACATGTCTACTTTACATCAGCACCATTTTGGAACCAAAATTTTTTTTTGTTAGGGAGTTATAAGGGTTAAAAGTTGACCAGCAATTTCTCATTTTTACAACACCATTTTTTTTTTAGGGACCACATCTCATTTGAAATCATTTTGAGGGGTCTATATGATAGAAAATACCCAAGTGTGACACCATTCTAAAAACTGCACCCCTCAAGGTGCTCAAAACCACATTCAAAAAGTTTATTAACCCTTCAGGTGTTTCACAGGAATTTTTGGAATGTTTAAATAAAAATGAACATTTAACTTTTTTTCACACAAAATTTACTTCAGCTCCAATTTGTTTTATTTTACCAAGGGTAACAGGAAAAAATGGACCCCAAAAGATGTTATACAATTTGTCCTGAGTACGCCGATACTCCATATGTAGGGGTAAACCACTGTTTGGGCGCATGACAGAGCTCGGAAGCGAAGGAGCGCCATTTGACTTTTCAATGCAAAATTGACTGGAATTGAGATGGGACGCCATGTTGCGTTTGGAGAGCCACTGATGTGCCTAAACATTGAAACCCCCCACAAGTGACACCATTTTGGAAAGTAGACCCCCTAAGGAACTTATCTAGATGTGTGGTGAGCACTTTGACCCACCAAGTGCTTCACAGAAGTTTATAATGCAGAACCGTAAAAATAAAAAATCATATTTTTTCACAAAAATGATCTTTTCGCCCCCAATTTTTTATTTTCCCAAGGGTAAGAGAAGAAATTGGACCCCAAAAGTTGTTGTACAATTTGTCCTGAGTACGCTGATACCCCATATGTGGGGGTAAACCACTGTTTGGGCGCATGGGAGAGCTCGGAAGGGAAGGAGCGCCGTTTGACTTTTCACTGCAAAATTGACAGGAATTGAGATGGGACGCCATGTTGCGTTTGGAGAGCCACTGATGTGCCTAAACATTGAAACCCCCCACAAGTGACACCATTTTGGAAAGTAGACCCCCTAAGGAACTTATCTAGATGTGTGGTGAGCACTTTGACCCACCAAGTGCTTCACAGAAGTTTATAATGCAGAACCGTAAAAATAAAAAATCATATTTTTTCACAAAAATGATCTTTTCGCCCCCAATTTTTTATTTTCCCAAGGGTAAGAGAAGAAATTGGACCCCAAAAGTTGTTGTACAATTTGTCCTGAGTACGCTGATACCCCATATGTGGGGGTAAACCACTGTTTGGGCGCATGGGAGAGCTCGGAAGGGAAGGAGCGCCGTTTGACTTTTCACTGCAAAATTGACAGGAATTGAGATGGGACGCCATGTTGCGTTTGGAGAGCCACTGATGTGCCTAAACATTGAAACCCCCCACAAGTGACACCATTTTGGAAAGTAGACCCCCTAAGGAACTTATCTAGAGCTGTGGTGAGCACTTTGACCCACCAAGTGCTTCACAGAAGTTTATAATGCAGAGCCGTAAAAATAAAACAAAATTTTTTTCCCACAAAAATTATTTTTTAGCCCCCAGTTTTGTATTTTCCCAAGGGTAACAGGAGAAATTGGACCCCAATAGTTGTTGTCCAATTTGTCCTGAGTACGCTGATACCCCATATGTGGGGGGGAACCACCGTTTGGGCGCATGGGAGGGCTCGGAAGGGATGGAGCGCCATTTGGAATGCAGACTTAGATGGAATGGTCTGCAGGCATCACATTGCGTTTGCAGAGCCCCTAATGTACCTAAACAGTAAAAAAAAACCACAAGTGACACCATTTTTGAAAGTAGACCCCCTAAGGAACTCATCTAGATGTGTTGTGAGAGCTTTGAACCCCCAAGTGTTTCACTACAGTTTATAACGCAGAGCCGTGCAAATAAAAAATATTTTTTTTCCACAAAAATTATTTTTTTAAGCCCCCAGTTTTGTATTTTTCCAAGGGTAACAGGAGAAATTGGACCCTATATATTGTTGTCCAATTTGTCCTGAGTACGCTGATACCTGATATCTGGGGGTGAACCACCGTTTGAGCGCATGGCAGAGCTCGGAAGGGAAGGATCATCATTTGCAATGCAGACTTAGATGGATTGGTCTACAGGCGTCACATTGCGTTTGCAGAGCCCCTAATGTACCTAAACAGTATAAACCCCCCACAAGTGACCCAATATTGGAAACTAGACCCCCCCAAGGAACTTATCTAGTTGTGTTGTGAGAACTTTGAACCCCCAAGCGTTTCACTACAGATTAGAACGCAGAGCCGTGAAGATAAAAAAAATAAAAAATTTCCCCCAAAAATTATTTTTTAGCCCCCAGTTTTGTATTTTCCCAATGGTAACAGGAGAAATTGGACCCCAAAAGTTGTTGTCCAATTTGTCTTGAGTACGCTGATACCCCATATGTGGGGGGGAACCATCGTTTGGGCGCATGGGAGGGCTCGGAAAGGAAGGAGCGCCATTTGGAATGCAGACTTAGATGGAATGGTCTGCAGGCTTCACATTGCGTTTGCAGAGCCCCTAATGTACCTAAACAGTAAAACCCCCCCACAAGTGACACCATTTTGGAAACTAGACCCCCCAAGGAACTTATCTAGATGTGTTGTGAGAGCTTTGAACCCCCAAGTGTTTCACTACAGTTTATAACGCAGATCCATGCAAATAAAAAAAAAATTTTTTCCACAAAAATTATTTTTTAGCCCCTAGTTTTGTATTTTCCCAAGGGTAACAGGAGAAATTGGACCCCAAAAGTTGTTCTCCAATGTGTTCCGAGTACGCTGATACCCCATATGTTGGGGTAAACCCCTGTTTGGGCGCACGGGAGAGCTTGGAAGGGAAGAAGCACTGTTTTACTTTTTCAACGCAGAATTGGCTGGAATTGAAATCGGACGCCATGTCACGTTTGGAGAGCCCCTGATGTGCCTAAACAGTGGAAACCCCCCAATTATAACTGAAACCCTAATCCAAACACACCCCTAACCCTAATCCCAACGGTAACCCTAACCACACCTGTAACCCAGACACACCCCTAACCCTAATCCCAACCCTAATCCCAACCGTAAATGTAATCCAAACCCTAACCCTAACTTTAGCCCCAACTCTAGCCCTAACCCTAGCCCTAACCCTAATGGGAAAATGGAAATAAATACATTTTTTACATTTTTTTTAATTTTTCCCTAACTAAGCGGGTGATGAAGGGGGGGTTTGATTTACTTTTATAGCGGGTTTTTTAGCGGATTTTTATGATTGGCAGCCGTCACACACTGAAAGACGCTTTTTATTGCAAAAAATATTTTTTGCGTTACCACATTTTGAGAGCTATAATTTTTCCATATTTGAGACCAGAGTCATGTGAGGTCTTGTTTTTTGTGGGACGAGTTGACGTTTTTATTGGTAACTTTTTGGGCACGTCACATTTTTTGATCGCTTTTTATTCCGATTTTTGTGAGGCAGAATGACCAAAAACCAGCTATTCATGAATTTCTTTTGGGGGAGGCGTTTATACCGTTCCGCGTTTGGTAAAATTGATAAAGCAGTTTTATTCTTCGGGTCAGTACGATTACAGCGATACCTCATTTATATAATTTTTTTTTGTTTTGGCGCTTTTATACGATAAAAGCTATTTTATAGAAAAAATAATTATTTTGGCATCGCTTTATTCTGAGGACTATAACTTTTTTATTTTTTCGCACATGATGGTGTGTGGTGGCTCGTTTTTTGCGGGACAAGATGACGTTTTCAGCGGTACCATGGTTATTTATATCCGTCTTTTTGATCGCGTGTTATTCCACTTTTTGTTTGGCGGTATGAGAATAAAGCGTTGTTTTTTGCCTCGTTTTTTTTTTTTTTTTTTTACGGTGTTCACTGAAGGGGTTAACTAGTGATATAGTTTTATAGGTGGGGTCGTTACGGACGTGGCGATACTAAATATGTGTACTTTTATTGTTTGATTTTTTTTTATTTAGATAAAGAAATGTATTTATGGGAATAATATTTTTTTTTAATTTATTTATTTAGGAATTTTTTTTTATTTTTTTTTTTTACACATGTGGACATTTTTTTTTAACTTTTTTACTTTGTCCCAGGGGGGGACATTACAGATCATTGATCTGGCAGTGTGCACAGCACTCTGCCAGATCTGCGATCTGCTGTGCAGGGCTGCAGGCTTACCAAGTGTCTGCTCTGAGCAGACACTCGGTAAGCCACCTCCCTCCCTGCAGGACCCGGATGCCGCGGCCATCTTGGATCCGGGACCTGCGGCGAGGAGGGAGGTAGGAGACCCTCAGAGCAATGCGATCACATCGCGTTGCTCCGGGGGTCTCAGGGAAGCCCGCAGGGAGCCCCCTCCCTGCGCGATGCTTCCCTATACCGCCGGTACACCGCGATCATGTTTGATCGCGGTGTGCCGGGGGTTAATGTGCCGGGGGCGGTCCGTGACCGCTCCTGGCACATAGTGCCGGATGTCAGCTGCGATATGCAGCTGACACCTGGCCGCGATCGGCCGCGCTCCCCCCGTGAGCGCGGCCGATCGCGTATGACGTACTATTCCGTCCTTGGGAAGTAGGGCCCACCCCACATGGACGGAATAGTACGTCTAATGACAGAAAGGGGTTAAGAGTCTGTGTCATTCTTTCAATTAAAGGATTTTATTCTGGGTGTGTGTTTTCAAACAATGTGACTATGCAGTTAGTAATGGGGGCGTCTTATTGACGCCTCTCCATTACTAACCTCGGGGCTTGATGTCACCTGACAAAATAAAGGTGACATCACCCCCAACTAACACCCCACTTGCCACCGCTACAGGGCAAGTGAAGTGGGAAGAGGGAAGCTAAGTGCCAGAATTGGCGCATCTTAGAGATACACTTTTTCTGGGGTGGCTGAGAGCTGATGTTTTTAGCCTGGGGGGAACAGTATCTGTAGCACCCCCACTGCCGCAGGGCCGAGGGGTACCCGGTACCGGGCCTCTGAGTCTCTGCTCTGAGGTTGTCACGGTGGCTAGGCCCGGTCCGTGACCCTGCTGAGGGGCGTACAGTAAATAATAGATGTGGATAGTGGTGGTGGTGAGGTGCAGTGAATAACGAGGACACCAGGTTGCAGTCTCTTTACCTCTTTACTGAAGGTCTCTGGGTCCTCAGTCTGGAATACGGTTCACCAGGCTGCGCAAGTCCGGCCAGTCCAATGGCACCTCCAGAGTTCTCTTTGCAGGTGGAAATCTGTGCCTTCCTGCTAGCGCTATGTGTTGTGGTCCTCCCCTGCTATGCTTACGGAAAGTCCCCACAACTGTTGTCTGTTTCTCGTGTCCCTCACAACTCGATTAGATGATGTTCTGCTAATCCGTCCCTCCCGGTGTTATGGCTAGGACGCACACGTATGACGGGTAGGCTCGGAGCTCTTCCGGGACCCTAGAGTCGCCCCTCTCCACAGGTTGCCCCCTATGTCTTCTTAGGTGATTTAGGTGAGACAGCCCGCCTGTGACTGACTGTCCTGCCGTTGGTTTGAAGTATTGCTTAGAGCTAGATATATAAATACTTCCTCGGCGTTCCGGCGGCCGGCTGTGCTCCTCAGTAGGATGTTGCCTCGGTCTTACAGCACGACTCCTACTGGTATTCTCCTTCTTGCTTTGATCTCGTTTCTCACTCAGCACAATATATCTCGCTTCTGATCCTTTCTTAGGGCACCGCTGCTATGCTGAGCAGGCACGGTCCCTTGACGTTCTCTCTGTTTGCCAGGCCTCTGTCAGGGTCCCAAACCTGACAGGGACCCTACCGAATCTTCCCCCACAACACCCTCTGCCACAAGGTGTTGCCTGGTTCCAACCTAGTCAGCTTTCTGATCTAACTTCCTGCCTGACCCCCAGTTTACCCACACGGTGAGGAGTGGCCTAATAAATAGCACCCTTAGCTCCCCCTGGAGGCCCGGCTGTGAAATGTATTGGTGTATGTGATACCTGGTCAGATGAACTCCTTCAGTGCCATCAGACGTACCATAGCCCCCCTTAGCGGCGGAGCCACAGTACTGCAACGACCAGGACTCTGGGGCGCTGCACTCCCCCCCGGTTAAATCCAGTGCTCCGGGACTGGGAAGAAAACAACAATACATGGCAGCAAAAAGACATACAATTTTTGTGAGTGCAATAACAATAAGCATACTTGAACAGGCTTCCCTTTATGGGAGGTGAGGACACTTGAACGTTACAAACATGGTTAAATACTTTTAAATAACTTTTCTTACCCAACCGGGTATTCTACTAAGTGCAAAATTTTTAAACATTAATTCAACATTGCCTTCAAGGATGTACACTCTGAATCCACTAAAGACCTTCTTATAACACATTATAAGGCTTAAGCAACTGTGCTACATTCTCCTACTTTACGTCTGCAGGACCGCCTGTCCTAAACGCTCCAGACCTACTGCCTCTCCTTTCTATTACAGGACCGCCCCATTCTGCCCGGGCCTACTGTCCTTCTACTACTATACACAGTATAGAACATATTTTTCTTTCAGTTTGAGATCACTGAGCCATCTCTATATGGCTCCTAAGAGGACTCACCACTAACCCCTACGGGTTCACTTCCTGTCCTCATTCTTCTATTAACATTATTGAACATTTCTTACAATCAACTAATTGGTTACATTTAACTTTCACATATCAACATCATCAATACTTTCTTTTCAGGACATTATTGCCATTCAACCATCTTAAGGCAACACTGTTCATAAGTGCAGGATGCGAACATCCCCTTTAAGAGGGGACCAAGTCTCTATGAGGTAGTGCAACTTTTCAAGCTGCAAGTCCATATGCAGCAAGGACTCCAGTACAAGTTCCAAGAACCGTATCTTCGCAAAGAGTCCATCTTTTATACAAAACCAGTAGAGAGCACCTTTAAGAAGGTGCAAACTATATACAAGAAGTTTGTATCATGCATTGTTCATGATTCCAGCAGTTTTTGGGAAGTTGTGCAAAAAATTTGAAAACAAACCAAAAAGCAATAGGGATCCCGGGTCAACAAAGGGATCCCTTTAAAAATAACCCTAGACGGGTTTTAGCAGCAAAACAGTTAACTATTTACAATCTTCGGTTCTCCGAGGTTTAGTTGGACGGCTTCCAGGGCTGCACCTGGCACTTAACCCTTCTTGGCCTGGGAAAAGTGAGGTCCAGGGTTATACCCAGTGCTGGACAAACGCCGTTAATCCGTCTTGCATGTACGGTTAAATCAGGCACAGCGATGGAGGTCTGCGCAGCTTGAGTAGGGGCATTTGCTGCAGCAGAGGTAGCGGCTGCTGCAAGATCAGTCACCGGAACGGAGTCAGCAGCTGTGGCACTAGCAGTCACTGGAGTGGTGTCGGTCATCGGGGCAGGGTCGTCTTTCATACCTGCTTCAGATGCGGTCCCTCCGATGCCGGTCTGCTCCGTCTCCGCTGGGGTCTGGAACGCTGGTTGCGGGTTCTTGTGCTGCGGCGTTGTCATCTCTGCATGCAGCATACCGCTTTCCGGCAGGGCCTTG
Source organism: Ranitomeya variabilis (assembly GCF_051348905.1). Classification (NCBI taxonomy): domain Eukaryota; kingdom Metazoa; phylum Chordata; class Amphibia; order Anura; family Dendrobatidae; genus Ranitomeya; species Ranitomeya variabilis. Next base: position 984,877,701 of record NC_135233.1, read on the forward strand.
CTTTCCAGCTTCGGACCAAGCGAGGCTGCCGACAGGCGTCTGGTGAGGCCCCCGATGATGGTCTTCTTCCACCCGGCCTCAGTGCTCAGCTGCGTCTGCAGGAGTTGGTGGGTCAGCTCGTCCACTCCGATCTGCAGGAGGTCAGCGTCAGCTGCGGAGGTCTGGCTGCGGTGCCTCTCCGGGTAGCTGGGGGAGTCCTCGGCTCCGACCCCACGCTCCGGCTCCAGGCGGCTGGCCATGGCGTCCTCCATGTCGTTGACTTCTTCTTCCTGGTCCTTTTCCCGCTCTCTCCTTCGTGGGCGGTTTCGCTTTCGTTGTCTCCGCCCCCCATTGAGGATCAGGAGGCGGATCTCGGTTGCTGACGGACACGTCCTCACAGCACAGTAATAGTTAGACTGGGCGGCCATTGTCTTTCGTGCTCTCCAGCTTGTCTACGCCCACTCCACGCCCTTCTTCTTCTCCTGCGCTCTCCTTAGCGCTGTAATGGCGGCAGTTTTGGCGGGAACTTCTGGCGGCAAGTGGCAACACACAGTCTTTGTAATAAAACACAGTCCAAGCATGATAACTCACAGTTCCAAGGCACACATGACCTGATTCTTCAGACTTAAGTAGATCCTGTTCGTGACGCCAAGTTGTAGCGCCCCCACTGCCGCAGGGCCGAGGGGTACCCGGTACCGGGCCTCTGAGTCTCTGCTCTGGGGTTGTCACGGTGGCTAGGCCCGGTCCGTGACCTTGCTGAGGGGCGTACAGTAAATAATAGATGTGGATAGTGGTGGTGGTGCGGTGCAGTGAATAACGAGGACACCAGGTTGCAGTCTCTTTACCTCTTTACTGAAGGTCTCTGGGTCCTCAGTCCGGAATACGGTTCACCAGGCTGCGCAAGTCCGGCCGGTCCAATGGCACCTCCAGGGTTCTCTTTGCAGGTGGAAATCTGTGCCTTCCTGCTAGCGCTATGTGTTGTGGTCCTCCCCTGCTATGCTTACGGAAAGTCCCCACAACTGTTGTGTCTGTTTCTCGTGTTCCCTCACAACTCGATTAGATGATGTTCTGCTAATCCGTCCCTCCCGGTGTTATGGTTGGGACGCACCCGTATGACGGGTAGGCTCGGAGCTCTTCCGGGACCCTAGAGTCACCCCTCTCCACAGGTTGCCCCCTATGTCTTCTTAGGTGATTTAGGTGAGACAGCCCGCCTGTGACTGACTGTCCTGCCGTTGGTTTGAAGTATTGCTTAGAGCTAGATATATAAATACTTCCTCGGCGTTCCGGCGGCCGGCTGTGCGCCTCAGTAGGATGTTGCCTCGGTCTTACAGCACGACTCCTACTGGTATTCTCCTTCTTGCTTTGATCTCGTTTCTCACTCAGCACAATATATCTCGCTTCTGATCCTTTCTTAGGGCACCGCTGCTATGCTGAGCAGGCACGGTCCCTTGACGTTCTCTCTGTTTGCCAGGCCTCTGTCAGGGTCCCAAACCTGACAGGGACCCTACCGAATCTTCCCCCACAACACCCTCTGCCACAAGGTGTTGCCTGGTTCCAACCCAGTCAGCTTTCTGATCTAACTTCCTGCCTGACCCCCAGTTTACCCACACGGTGAGGAGTGGCCTAATAAATAGCACCCTTCGCTCCCCCTGGAGGCCCGGCTGTGAAATGTATTGGTGTATGTGATACCTGGTCAGATGAACTCCTTCAGTGCCATCAGACGTACCATAGCCCCCCTTAGCGGCGGAGCCACAGTACTGGAACGACCAGGACTCTGGGGCGCTGCATATCCATGGCCCCTTCCTAGGCTATAAATATCATCCCGCAGCTGTCTGCATAGCCTTTGCTGGTTATTAATTATAGGGGGACCCTATGTCTTTTCTTTTTTTTTTTTTTTTTTTTTTTAAGGGTCCCCCATTTTAATAGCCAGTAAAGGCTAAGTATACAGTTGTGAGCTGACATTAATAGCCTAGGAAGCTCCATGGGTATTAGCCCCTATACAGGCTATAAACATTGGTCCCCAGCTGTTGGATTTCCCTCTACTGGTTACGAAAATTACACCACGCCATTTTTTTCAGAAAAAATATATTTTATTAATTAAATACATGTACAGTAAGCCGCACATACACTGTAGTAATTGTATTTGTCACAGACATCTGTATATCTACCTATTCTATGTGTACTTACTGTATGTAATCCATCTATTCTCTCCTGTCAGCTCCTGATGTTATTTTACACTACGCGGCTGCTGAAATGTCGGCTTTTTGTCTATCTATGTGTTATATGTGTAATAGAGTGCAGGGTTGAGTATGTCACCACGGAACAGACAGACCAACTGTTGGGGGGAATTTATTTACAGGAGTAAGGTTCTCCTCGCAGGGAGTAAACAGGGGGTTAATAGAGGTAAATCAAACAGTAAACAGTTAAGCAAAAACAAAAGGGTTAACAAGTGTTCTTGTAACTTATCAGTCCAGGGAGGTCCTGACTGGAGGGTCCTAATTCCAGCGTGGGTACAGTCACCAGCAGAGTCCGCTTTCATGTACTCACAAGATGAAGTCTTTAGCTTTTACAGCACAGCCAGGAATCAGGGGCTCCGCACTGTTAAGTCTCTCACCAAGAATCACAGTCTCTTTACTGATACTGCGGGGACCAGGGGATCGAAGTCTCTTCTCTGTTTCCTGGAAACTGGAAACTCCGGGGTTAAGACTTTTCTCCCAGCAAAGCTGCAAGCAGGAAATCACAGCCACTTTGCTGCGAGTCTCTGTGCACCAGGCTGACAGTCTCTCTCTTTCTGCAGCAGGAATACACACACACACTGAGCAGTTATCTTAGTCACACTCAGGGGTCCTGGCTTGTCAGTGCGGTCACCGGGGCTGCGCGCTCAGGTCACTGTAAGGGGATACGTCGTCTCTGACTATGGAGCCTTCCAAGTCCCCACTCTCACTCCTGCCTTAGTGCCCTCACGGGGAACACTCTATCATGGGGAGCGCTGTCTAAGTGGTTCCAGGCAAGGAGCAGGGAAAGCAACCTCCTTACATATGTGTGTGTTTCACTGACAACTGTATCATTATTTATTCTATGTGTATATATCTATTCTAACCTGTAAGTCTGTGATTTTACTGTATGCGGCACATGAATTGGCTTTTCATTGGACACCGGTGTGGTTCGGGTGCTGTGCAATTTTTTATTTTTTTTTTTCTCGCACCCATAGGCTTGCATTGGCGAGTTACAGCCGAGTCTCTGTGTCAATCGCAGCATGCTGTGATTTTGCACACACACTGAATACGGCTGAGAAAATAAACACTGATGTGAGCTGCCCCATAGATTAACACTGGGCCGAGTGTTATGCAATGTTTTCTCGCATAGCACTCGGCAGTAGTGATGACTGATGAGCGAATATACTCGTTACTCGAGATTTCCCAAGCACGCTCAGGGGTCCTCCGAGTATTTTTTAGCGCTCGGAGATTTAGTTTTCAGAGCCGCAGCTGAATGATTTACATCTGTTAGCCAGCATAAGTACATGTGGGGGTTGCCTGGTTGCTAGGGAATCCTCACATGTAATCAAGCTGGCTAACAGATGTAAATCATTCAGCTGAGGTGAGGAAAACTAAATCTCCGAGCACTAAAAAATACTCGGAGGACACTTGGCAGTATTCTATGGTAGTGTTCCTCCGGCCTAATACTCCTGATGAGGTGTGGGTCACCTCGTAGAACTTTACATTTTTCTTGCTCTCTATGGTGTTCTTTACATACTGTATCTGTGCTAGTTGAATACTTTGTTACAACAGATAGTTTTATTTTATGGCCGATATTACTAGTTAGTGATTTCATGATGTACTGTAGGAACATGTAGTAAATTATGGTAATTTCCAAGTCCCACATTTATCTTGTCAATGGATCATCTGTTTATCATGTCAGTTCTTTTTAAATATTTTTATTAATTTTTTTTTTTTAATAAAAAAACAGGAATTGGGAATAGGGGAGGGAGAATATAACAGTGAAGAGTAGGGAGAGGGAATGGAAAGGGATACAATTAAAGAAAACAAAAAAAACTAGAGAACCAAATGTAATACAATAGTTCAACAGTAACAAAATGCATAAATACATTTAAATGAGTGCGAAATTTTGGAAGGACAAGTAAATTGCATTTATTTCTTTTATTTGAAAATCTATTAGGAGGTTAAGGAGTATAGAATTTATCAATCCAAATCTTCCATTTTTTCAAGAAATTTTTAATACCACTATTATTTACAGCAAATCTCCACTCCAAAAAATTGTGTTGGTGAATTTGATCTATAATGTCTTCAAATTTAGGGAGATCTGGCTTATTCCACCAAAGCGCTAACATATATTTATCATGTCAGTTCTAATTTTTTTTTATGTGATCCTAATGAAGACATTGGAACTGATTTCAATCAGACTAGTATAGCGTACTCTTGCTAAATGGCTCACTGGAATACAATGCATTGAATTGATTAAGAGGCGAAAGAGCACATAATTAATTCGGTGCATCTTCAAATGGCGAGCACATCCTTGTGCCTCACCATAAATGCTACTCCAGCACAAAGCACTGATATTTTTAACAAATTAGTTTGGCAAGTGTTGCCACACCCAAAATTGCTAATTTTTTTGCAACTCTGCATTGTGCAAAACTTTTACGACTTTTCAAACCTTTTACCAGTTTTCTGACATGAAAGCTTTTGATAAATTGGCACCAATACTTTATTTTACTATAGTGTTGCCTCTCCTGATGGTTTTGGCTTACAAATACTGAGGTACAAATCTCACCATATACTCAACGTGTGCATGTGGTCTAATAGGAAATGTCTTACACTTTTTGGGATTCCATAGAATAGAGGAAATCCTTATTTCTGTAAATAAAGAGGTTTTGTATAATGTTGTCATGGTGCAATGCCACCCACCGAGTGGTCTCCTCCTGTCTGCCACATTCTAACTTTGCCAGAGGACAACAAATTGTCTCCAATCACATAAATGAGGATAGTGTTTTATGAGGCAGACGGCACAATATCCTTTTCACAATGAGATCTACAAGAATGTCACACACCATTGCATGGTAATGGGCATAGAACAGAGGCTCCATGATTGCCACACTCCCCTTGAAGTTCTGGAAGTCTGGTTGTAAATTGATCACATGATTGCCCTCCTGTCTTTTTGAACTCACTCCCATCTCCTAGGAGTGAATGTCATTTGGACATTTCATCTCGCTTGACTGAGGCGCCAGGAGTTATTTCTATTACAGTTTCTATCAGTTTCCTGATTCCGTGCTTAGTAGATTAACATTATATATTTGTTCAAAGTCATGGATTGTGCCTTGGGATTAATAATTCGGAGAGATTATAGCTTTATAATTATTATTTATTTATATAGCACCATTGATTCCATGGTGCTGTACATGAGAAGGGGTTGCATAGAAATTACAGATCACTTACAGTAAGCAAACTAACAATTACAGACTGATACAGAGGGGCGAGGACCCCGCCCTTGCGGGCTTACATTCTACAGGATGGTGGGGAAGGAGACAATAGGTTGAGGGTTGCAGCAGCTACGGTGTTGGTGAGGAGGTAGCTCCGGTATCCAGTAGTGGTGAGGAGGCTGCGGGGTCAGTGCAGGCTGTAAGCTTTCCTGAAGAGGTGGGTTTTCAGGTTCCATCTGAAGGATCTGAATGTAGTTGATAGTCGAAAATGTTGGGGCAAAGAATTCCAGAGGATGGGGGATATTCGGGAGAAGTCTTGGAGGCAGTTGGGTGAGGAGCGAATAAGTGTGGAGGAGAGAAGGAGGTCTTGGGAGGGCCGGAGATTACGTGAGGGAAGATATCGGGAGGTTAGTTCAGAGATATATATGGAGGAGACAGATTTTGGATGGCTTTGTAGGTCAGTATTAGGATCCAAGAAGTATAGTTTTTCCTTGCGGAGAGTCACTCTCCGCAAGGAGAAACGATACTTCTTGGATCCCGGTCAGACGCCTCTCAATCAGCCAAACCAGATCTCCACTTTGCACTGACGAGGGGCAGTACCCCCGAAACACAGTGTCTGCAAATTGAGATTCTGGTTTGGCTATTATCCTAAGTCATGTGACAAGGCTCGTTAAAGGGTCGACTGACTGTTAGGATTGCTACTTCCAATAGGTGGCACTAGAGTTCTAGTCCTCTTCCTCTCTGAAGAGACAATTTGCATAGGTCAGTATAAGTAATTTGAACTGGATACGCTGGGGGAATGGGAGCCAGTGAAGGGATTTGCAGAGGGGGAAGTGGAGGAGTAGCGAGGAGAGAGATGAATCAGTCGGGCAGCAGAGTTAAGGATGGACTGGAGAGGTGCAAGGGTGTTAGAAGGTAGGCCACAGAAAAGGATGCTGCAGTAGTTGAAGCTGGAGATGATGAGAGCATGCATAAGCATTTTAGTAGGTTTAAAGTTGAGGAAAGGACAGATTCTGGAGATATTCTTGAGCTGGAGATGGAAAGAGCTTGGATGTGCGGTTTGAAGGACAGGGCAGAGTCAAGAGTTATTCCGAGGCAGCGGACTTCCGGTACGGGGGAAAGCATGATATCCTTAATTGCGATAGTTACTGTAGGTCAGGTAAGGAAGATCTATGAGATGGAGGAAAGATGATGAGTTCAGATTTGTCCACATTGAGTTTGAGGAAGTGGCAGGACAGGAGAAGGAGGAGGATATGGCTGATAGACACTCCAGGATTCTGGGCCAGAGAGGTAGATCTGAGTGTAATCCGCATAAAGGTGGTACTGGAATCCATGGGACTATGAGTTCTCCCAGGCCAAGTGTATAGATTGAGAAGAGTAAAGGTCCTAGAACAGAGCCTTGGGGGACTCCAACAGAGAGAGGGTGGGATGAGGAGGTTATGTGGGAGACGCTGAAAGTGTGGTTGAAAAGGTATGAGGAGATCCAGGATAGAGTGAGGTCTTTGATGCCAAAGGTGGAGAGGATCTGTAGTAGGAGGCAGTGGTCAACGGTGTCAAAAGCAGAGGACAGGTCTAGGAGGAGGAGTATAGAGTATTGTCTGTTTGCTTTGCCTGTAAGTAGGTCATTTAGAAATTTTGTTCAGGGCTGTCTCAGTTGAGTGATGGGGCAGAAACCAAATTGTAGATTGTCAAAGAGCAAGTTACATGAGAGGTGGGAGGAAAGTTCAGAGGACGTGCTGCTCCAGGAGTTTGGAAGCGAATGGGAACAGCGATATTGGGCGATAGCTGGACATAGCAGTTGGATCGAGGGTTGGCTTTTTAAGGATAGGCGTGATTGTGGCATGTTTGAAAGTGGAAGGTACCAGAAGTTAATGATAGGTTGAAGAGGTGGGTTAGGGATGGGATAAGAGTGGCAGTGAGGTTGGGGAGCAGATGGGATGGGGTCGAGCGCACAAGTGGTGAGGTGCGATTTTGAGAGGAGACAATTAAGCTCCCCTTCAGTGATTTTGGATAGGGAGGTTATGGAGTTTGGGCATTGGTCTGATATACAAAGGGGTTGTGGTTGTTGAACAATGAAGACTTTCCTTGTTTGGGCGATCTTCTTATTTTTGCGTGTGTCAAAGTCCTCAGCAGAGATGAGGGAGGTTAGAGGGGGCAGTGGAGGGCGGAGGAGGGAGATAAAAGGTTTGAATAACTGTTTGAATGCAGTGAAGTTGTCTTGCGAATGTGTTTTCTTCCAACGCCGCTCTGCAACCCTGGACACTTGCCAGAGCTTTTTAGTGGTGTTATTGTGCCAGGGTTTTCTGTTGATATGTCGTACTCTGCCATGAACAAGAGGGGCAACAGCGTCAATAACTGAAGCGAGAGTGGCATTGTAGAAAGTAGAAGCACTGTCTGTGTCGTGGAGTGAGGATATGGATGCCAGTGGTAGAACAGTCAGAGAGTGTGTTGGTGTCTAGGTATGCAAGGTTTCTGTGGGGGTGTGCATGTTGCTGGACATGGCTGACAGGTGAGGACAGGGATTAGAAAGTGAGTAGATGGTGGTCGGATAGAGGGAGAGGGGAAGTAGTGAAGTGGTGATATCTTTGACTTCACAATTGTTCCGTTGTGCATGTTGCATTCAGTTCTCCTGCTGGGTGGAAGTATTAATGCTTAATTTTGCCACTGTAGATAGCAATCTCTTCCTTTTGGGTACCTTGCAATGCAATGCAATGTGCACAAATGCTCCTTGGTCCGGTGGAATGTGGTTGAAAACTGACCGTTCTGGTTTGACCACACACAGATTTCCTCTTTATGTTGGCTAGGTGTGTACCTTGTACAAATGCAGTATTTCAATTTTGTTTCTGTATAGCCTTGTACAGTTGTAAGGGGGGAAACTGGCCGACACTTACAGTATATCTTCTCCCCTAAACACCTTTAAATACAGTTATATGAAAAAGTTTGGGCACCCCTATTAATCTTAAGCTTAATGTTTTATAAAAATTGTTTTTTTTGCAACAGCTATTTCAGTTTCATATATCTAATAACTGTTGGACACAGTAATGTTTCTGCCTTGAAATGAGGTTTATTGTACTAACAGAAAATGTGCAATCTGCATTCAAACAACATTTGACAGGTGCATAAGTATGAGCACCCTTATCATTTTCTTGTTTTAAATACTCCTACCTACTTTTTACTGACTTACTAAAGCACTTTTTTTGGTTTTGTAACCTCATTGAGCTTTGAACTTCATAGCCAGGTGTATGCAATCATGAGAAAAGCTACTTAAAGTGTCCACTTGCAAGTTGTTCTGTTTGAATCTCCTCTGAAGAGTGGCATCATGGGCTCCTCAAAACAAGTGTCAAATGATCTGAAAACAAAGATTATTCAACATAGTTGTTCAGGGGAAGGATACAAAAAGCTGTCTAAGAGATTTAACCTGTCAATTTCCACTGTGAGGAACATAGTAAGGAAATGGAAGAACACAGGTCCAGTTCTTGTTAAGGCCAGAAGTGGCAGGCCAAGAAAAACATCAGAAAGGCAGAGAAGAAGAATGGTGAGATCCGTCAAGGACAATCCTCAGACCACCTCCAGAGAGCTGCAGCATCAACTTGCTGCAGATGGTGTCACTGTGCATCGGTCAACTATACAACGCACTTTGCACAAGGAGAAGCTGTATGGGAGAGTGATGCGAAAGAAGCCGTTACTGCAAGCACGCCACAAACAGAGTTGGCTGAGGTATGCAAAAGCACATTTGGAGAAGCCAATTTCTTTTTGGAAGAAGGTCCTGTGGACTGATGAAAGCAAGATTGAGTTATTTGGTCATACAAAAAGGCGTTATGCATGGCGGCCAAAAAACACAGCATTCCAAGAAAAGCACTTGCTACCCACAGTAAAATTTGGTGGAGGTTCCATCATACTTTGGGGCTGTGTGGCCAATGCCGGCACCGGGAATCTTGTAAAAGTTGAGGGACGCATGGATTCCTCTCAGTATCGGCCGATTCTTGACATTAATGTTCATGAATCAGTGACAAAGTTGAAGTTACGCAGGGGATGGATCTTTCAGCAAGACAATGATCCAAAACACCACTCCAAATCTACTCAGGCATTCATGCAGAGGAACAATTACACTGTTCTGGAATGGCCATCCCAGTCCCCAGACCTGAATATCATTGAACATCTGTGGGATCATTTGAAGAGGGCTGTCCATGCTCGGCGACTATCAAACTTAACTGAACTGGAATTGTTTTGTAAAGAGGAATGGTCAGAAATACCTTCATCCAGGATCCAGGAACTCATTAAAAGCTACAGGAAGCGACTAGAGGCTGTTATTTTTGCAAAAGGAGGATCTACTAAATATTAATGTCACTTTTCTGGTGAGGTGCCCATACTTATGCACCTGTCAAATTTTGTTTGAATGCAGATTGCACATTTTCTGTTAGTACAATAAACCTCATTTCAAAGCAGAAACATTACTGTGTCCAACAGTTATTTAGATATATGAAACTGAAATAGCTGTTGCAAAAAAAACAATTTTTATAAAACATTAAGCTTAAGATTAATAGGGGTGCCCAAACTTTTTCATATAACTGTAAGGGTCCCTGGGTGTGTGTGATTGTGGTTCTGTGTTGAACACCTTCAGATTTAATTCTTGCACCAATTGAGTGGCATCATACCCCTTTAAAGTTACAGTGAAGAAACCAGGAGAGTTTTTCCTTTTTGCTAACAATAGTTAGTATATTAGTCCACTACTTGACTGGATACAGATTGTGGAGCTGAGATGTTAGGTACTTCTGTTTAACCACACTGCAATTCACGTAGACACTATCTCTGGAACCTTCTTCCTCCAAAGACCCACACCCACGGGCGATGTGAAAATTGATGACATGCCTCTTGGTCTGCGCTTCTTCTGCTGAGAAGTGCGGCTTTCATTCGACCAGGGTCGGACATATCATTGGTGCAAACTGTGCAGCTGCACCGTGGCCCCAGAGGTATGGGAGCCATTTCTACCTACAAAGCATGTGCAATTTTTTAGGAGCTTTTGGGCTGCAATGGCCCATATATTGTTCTTGCGCAGTGGTCCTTTTCTGTCTGTGTTCGCCAGTACATTCCACCGCCCCCTTACAAAGGTGTGTGCCCATTTTTGCTCCCCTATCCCATCGACTTCCTTGTACCTGAAGTCCAGGAGGTCCTTCAGCAGGCGGTGAGAAGTGTAGCATTCCCCAATTTACCTCGACATCCAGGGGATCCTGGGTAGGACTAGTGATTTCGGCTGTCAGTCTGGCCCTCAATGTCAGCCTTCTCTGCAGTAGGCGGAGTGTCCCTAGCTGGTGATGACACACTATCACCATCACCCGGGGGTGTTAACATTGTGGTGACATCAGTGAAACTGGTCACAACTGTGGCTGACTAGAAGCCAATGGGGGTAGTACTGACAGCCGGCTGCCCCGAAGGGTGGTGGTGTCATTCTTTGGCATGGACCTGCACTTTCTGACATCAAACCTCCACTCCATAAGTGCAGCTCCCTGAAGTCTAATCCGAACTCTGGCTGTGTGGTCTCACTCCACTGTAGCAGTACCTGTCCTGACAGATTCGGTCCTCCCGCTGCTCTCCTTCGCTGCTCTCACCCCAGGGGTAATGATGTGTGCGAGGCCATGAGCACCAGCCTCAAACATATCTTCTTCAACTGATAACCCGATCAGTCCATGCTCAATCTCGTCCCTCCTTGCCGGAGCAAGAACTGACAAAAATGTGATGGAAGAGTGGCTCAGGTACACTCTGTATTAGACATAAAGGAGGGCCTCGTGCACATTTTGTTCACATTGCCATGTAGTGGTACTTCTAGACTTGTAAAGGCTATGCACAAAGTTCAAAGCCTGGCAAAAATTACAAGCAGGGTCATCCATATACCCTTGAAAGCACCAACTATAGTACCTCATTGAAATATTGTGAACAAAGTGTAGCTGTAGTACTCCTACACTCATAAAGGCTCTGCACACAGTACAAAAGTAGGAAAAAATTATAAGCAGGCTCATCCATAGACCCTTGAAGGCAACAACTTGAGGGCCTTATTCCAATATTGTGAGCAAAGTGTAGCTGATGTACTCCTACACTCATAAAGGCTCTGAACAAAATGGAAAGCCAGGAACAAATAATGAGTAGGGTCATCCTGTCATCCGTAGACCCTTGAAGGAAGTAATGGGTGGGTCTTATTCAATTATTGAAGATTAAAAACACTGTTGCTGTCATCTGGTGGTGTGAAAATGTTGGGGTAATCCAAGCTTTGTTCATTTTTATCAGAGTGAGCCTGTCAGCACTTTCTGATGACATGCGAAAGCACCTGTCTGTTTTGACACCCCCTAGCTGCACCAAAAACCCGCTCAGTCAAGACCATAGCGACAGGGCAGCACAACACCTCCAAGGTATAGAGGGACAGTCCATGCCAAGTTACCAGCTTAGAGACCCAATAGCTGAAGGTTGCAAAGGAATTGGGGCGTACGCCGGTTTTGTCAGTCAAGTATCGCTTGACCATCTTTAAAACTTTTACCCTCCTTGTCAAAAATACCCAGTCATCAGGGCCTGGAGGCTGTGATGGTGTCATGAAATTGGCCCAGGCCTTTCACAGTTTACTCCTGCCTCTGATGTGTGTCTCTCGTCTCTCCTTCTTGGTTGAGCAAGGAAGCTTACCCCGTGCCGCTAGCATTGTCTGATGGGCATTTTTCCAACATATTTTCCACAATGGCCTTTTGGTATAGCACCATTTTAATAAACTTCTCCGCCTCAGGAAGGAGAGATGTAAGATTCTCTTTGTAGCATGGTGTAGCAGGATGAACAACCATTACTCTTTTTTGGCCAAACTGTAACATGAGGGTCACAGGAAAGGCAGCGGTACATAAAGTCTGTCATATGTGCCAAGGTCCCTACAGCCAATACTTCCCTGTCTACACCATGATAACTGCTCTTCATCTCCCCCTCCATCTCTTCCTCAGCCCATCCATGTAAGAGAGACAGGACAAAGCTTGTGTGGGTACTAGCCTCAGTTGCGGTATCAGCCAACTGCTGTTACTTTTCCTCCACCATACCCTCATTGTTACTCATTGTTACCCAATCCTTGCTGAGCAGATGAAATGAGGCTGGGCTGCGTAGTATCTGCCTGTCTCATGTCTTCTTCCATCTCAAAGCTTCATGTTTGTCAGCAGCGACTGTTTATGTAGAGACAGAAGCCGGATTGTTGCACTGATGATGGCATCATAGCCGTTCACCCTTTTTGTGGAGTCATGAAAGTTTTGGAGCAAATAGATAATGGCTGCACTCAAGTTTATTGTGCTAAAGCAAGGAAATGTGCAATACATGAAATGTGAACAGCATAATGGCTTGTGAAATTTATGAAAAAACACATGAGATTTTTAGCACAAAATGGCTGTTCAGTCAGTTTTTCTATATTTACTATGTATTGCTTTTTCTGACTTGAACGCCCCGCCCTTCACCATGCTGTGATTTTAATTACATCCAAACACAGTTGGCTCTAACCTCCTCTATAAATACAGGCTTTACCATTTTATTAGCCATAGGTAAGTGTTCACACTAGGCAGACAGGTTAGTTACCCATTCGATCTGAGATTACCTTGACGTTTGGTGAATGGGCTCACAACATTTGGCCAAATTTTGTGCTAAAAATCACATGTGTTTTTTCATAAATTTCACAAGCCATTATGCTGTTCACATTTCATGTATTGCACATTTCCTTGCTTTAGCACAATAAACTTGAGTGCAGCCATTATCTATTTGCTATGTAAGACTTTTTGGTTATGCACCAGTTCAAACTAGATGGCTGTTCAGTCAGTTTTTCTATATTTACAGTTTTGGAGAACTGCACAAATGTCAGACATCCATCCCCACTCTTCAGCTATGTGCGGAGGTTGACCAGAATATCGATGGGCGTGTTGGAGCTGGTAATCCACAACTGGCCTCTGCTGCTCACAAAGCCTTTCTAGTGAAACTGAGGCCAGGGAGGTAGTCGTGGCTGAGGGTGGCAGTACTGGCACAACCTGGCCCTCCGTAATATTAATACATTGCAGTCCACTCACTTGTAAGTCAGGGTCCATTCCACACTACCGGGGTTCCTTTTCTTCCAACACGACACAATGACAGTCAGAGTTCAGGGTCATCTTCAACATAACAATTTTACTCAGCTCGTCCAGATTAGTCACCGAAACAGCACAAGATTCTTCGCAGAATATCACCATTCTGTTCCCTGTACTGTCCCTCACTCCTCCAGAAATATTCACCGGATCCGCCGATGCCACAGCTTCCTGACTGGTCAGACTAACCCGCTTCAGAAGTTCCCCGCCTGCTTCCCTTTCCAAAGGTGAAGTAGAAGAATGGCTCTTCCATTCCTTACAAGGCTGTATGACTCGCATGTTAAGGATTGTTCCCACGAAGTTAGCTGCTACCATCTTTATGTTCCCCTGATATTCCTCCACTACTGTGTGACTGTCAGCTCTTAGGCCCTGGACCGCTGGGCTCTTCTGGTTGAACGTTCCTCTGGACATGACTGTCCTCTCCCTGCTCCCGGCTCACACTAACTAACTCCAGGAAGCTCCCCAACTACTCGTTTCCTTACCTCTCCTAACCAGACAAAATCATATTGGTCTAACTAATCACTATTCTGTTCTACTGTGCTCCCCCTACTGGTCTAAGTCCTACACTATCCCTATATCTTTACAACACATGATCATAAGTACAATGCAATATGGAGCGCCCCCACACCGCCGCAGGGCCGAGGGGTACCCGGAGCCGGGCCTCTGTGATCTCAGTCCTGGGGTTGTCACGGTGGCTAGACCCGGTCCGTGGCCCTGTCTGTCAGTGGGGGACGTCCGTTGCAAATAGGTGCTGTTAACGGTGGTATAGCGGTGCAGTTGTGGGGTGCAGGTCGCGGTAAATAACGAGGACACCAGGTTGCAGTCTCTTTACCTCTTTACTGGAGATCTCTCGGTCCTCAGTCCAGAATCCGGTCCACCAGGCTGCGCAAGTCCAGCCGGTCCAATGGCACTTCCAGAGTTCTCCTCACAGGTGGAAATCAGTGCCTTCCTTCTTAGCGCTTTGTGTTGTAGTCCTTCCCTGCTGTGCTTACGGAAAGTACCCCACAACTGTTGTGTCTGTTTCTTAAGTTCCCTCACAACTCGATTAACTGATCTTCTGCTAATCTTCCGTCCCTTCCTGATGTTACAGTAAGAACGGCACCCGTTTGTCAGGTAGGCCTGGAGTTCTTTCGGGACCCTAGAGACGCCCCTCTCCCGCAATTGCCCCCCAAGACTTCATAGGTGATATGTGGTAGACAGCCCGCCTGAGACTGACTGTCCTGCCGCTGTTTGGAGTATGGCTTAAAGCTGTATATTATTCCACTCCCTCGGCGTTCCGGCCACCGGTAATGCGCCTCAGCAAGGTGCTGCCTCTTTCAACAAAACCCCTGCTGGTATTCTCCTTCTGCTTGATTTCGTTTCTCACTCAGCACAATCTATCTCGCTTCTAATCCTTTCTTAGGGCACCGCCGCTATTCTGAGCAGGCACGGTCCCGTTACGTTCTTTCAATGCCAAGCCTCTGCCAGGATCCCACCCCTGGCAGAGACCCTACTGTCTCTTCCTCCACAACCCCCTCTCTCACTAGGTGTTGCTTCGTTCGATCCAGTCAGCTTTCTCTACTAACTTCCTGCCTGACCCCCAGTTTACCCACTATGGTGGGGAGTGGCCTAATGAATAGCACCCTTAGCTCCCCCCGGAGGCCCAGCTGTGAAACATATTGGTGTCTGTGATACCTGATTGGAGGAACTCCTTCAGTGCCATCGAACGCACCGTGGCTCCCCTTAGTGGCGGAGCCACAGTACTGCAACGACCAGGACTCTGGGGCGCTGCACTCCCCCCTGGTTAAACACAGTACTCCGGGACTGGGAAGAAAACAACAATACAGGTTAGCAAAAAGACATACAAATTTGTTGAGTGCAAAACAATAAGCATACTTGAACAGGCTTCCCTTTATGGGAGGTGAGGACACTTTAACGTTACAAAACATAATCAAATATCATAGCAACAGGCTACAATTAACTCTCATTACCCAACCGGGTATTCTACTAAGTGCAAATGCTGGAACAATAAATTAACATTGCCTTTAGGAAACATACACTCTTAGTTTACCAAAGGCCTTCCTATAATCACATTACAGGGCAAGGTAACTTCACATTCTCCTACTTTGAACCTGCAGGACCGCCTGTCCCTTTGGCACCAGACCTACTGCCTCTCCTTTCTTTTACAGGACCGCCCCGTTCAGCCAGGGCCTACTGCCTTTCTCTACTATACATAGTATAGACATAACATTCCTTTCCATTTGAGAGCATGGAGCCCACTCTACTTGGCTCCTATAAGGACTCACTCACTAACCCCTACGGGTCTACTTTCTGTCCTTAGTAACGAACTAACTTTCTATGGGGACGCAGGGTTTACCTTCTATCCTCACCTTCGTTATTACTTCTTTACTTTTAGTTAAACGGAACTCTACATCTACCCCTACGGGCTTTCTACATCTTTCTCTTCAAAGAACATTATCTAGGTTTCACATTTTAAACAAATTAAACACACATAACTTTTCCATGAAAAACAGTTACATTTCCTTCAAAGCATTATCTTGACATTACTGTTCTAAAACAGTATCACTTTCAAGTTCAATTCTAACCTCCCCTTTAAGAGGAGATCAAGTCTTTCTGAGGTAGCTCTTCTTCTCAGCCTACCAGTCCATGCAAAGGCTCCGGAATGGTATCTTCGCAAAATGTCTTTAAACAAAACCAGTAGGAAGCACCTTTAAGAAGGTGCAAACTATTTACAAGAAAGTTCAAATCATGCACAGTCCATGATTTCGCAGTTTGTGTAACTTTGTGCAAAACTTCAAGAAAACAACAATAGTGACCCCGGGTCAACAAAGGGGTCACCTTTCTTAAAGTTTACCCTGGACGGGTTTAGCAGCAACTTAAAGAACAAACAGTAACTATTTACATTTTCAGGTTTCCGAGGTTTAGTTGGACGGCTTCCAGGGCTGCACCTGGCACTTAACCCTTCTTGGCCTGGGCAAAGTGAGGTCCAGGGTTACACCCAGTGCTGGACAAACGCCGTTAATCCGTCCTTCATGTATGGTTAAATCATGCGCAGTGATGGAGGTCTGCGCAGCTTGAGTATGGGCATTTGCTGCAACAGAGGTAGCGGCCGCTGCAAGATCAGTCACTGGAACGGAGTCAGCAGCTGTGGCACTAGTAGTCACTGGAGGGGTGTCGGTCGTCAGGACAGGGTCGTCTTTCATACCTGCTTCAGATGCGGTCCCTCCGGTGCCGGTCTGCTCTGCCTCCGCTGGGGTCTGGAACGCTGGTTGCAGGGCCTTGTGCTGCGACATTGTCATCTCTGCTTGCAGCATACCCCTTTCTGGCAGGGCCTTGCTTTCCAGCTTCGGAGCGCTGGGACTTCTTCCCTGCTCCGGACCAGACGAGGCTGCCGACAGATGTCCGGTGAGGCTCCTGATGATGGCCTTCTTCCACCCGGCCTCAGTGCTCAGCTGCGTCCGCCGGGGTCGGTCGCTGAGCTCGTCCACTCCGGTCTGTAGGAATTCAGCATCAGCGGTGGAGGCCTGGTTGCGGTGCCCCTCCGGGTGGCTGGGGGAGTCCTCTGCTCCGACCCCACGCTCCGGCTCCGGGCGGCTCGCCATGGCGTCCTCCATGTCGCTCGCTCCTTCTTCCTGGTCCTTTTCCCGCTCTCTTCTTCGTGGGCGGTTTCGTTTTCGTTGTCTCTGCCCACCATTAAGGATCAGGAGGCGGATCTCGGCTGCTGACGGACACGTCCTCAAGGGGCCGAGATATTTAGACTGGGCGGCCATTGTCTTTCGCGCTCTTCAGCTTGTTCACGCCCTTCTTCTTCTCCTGCGCTCTCCTCAGCGCTGTAATGGCGGCGGTTTTGGCGGGAACTTTTGGCGGTAAATGGCGCAGCACAGTCTTTGCAATAAAGTACAGTCCAAGCACAATAAACCACAGTTCCAAGGCACACATGACCTGATTCTTCAGGCTTAAGTAGATCCTGTTCGTGACGCCAAGATCTGGAGCGCCCCCACACCGCCGCAGGGCCGAGGGGTACCCGGAGCCGGGCCTCTGGGATCTCAGTCCTGGGGTTGTCACGGTGGCTAGACCCGGTCCGTGGCCCTGTCTGTCAGTGGGGGACGTCCATTGCAAATAGGTGCTGTTAACGGTGGTATAGCGGTGCAGTTGTGGGGTGCAGGTCGCGGTAAATAACGAGGACACCAGGTTGCAGTCTCTTTACCTCTTTACTGGAGATCTCTCGGTCCTCAGTCCAGAATCCGGTCCACCAGGCTGCGCAAGTCCAGCCGGTCCAATGGCACTTCCAGAGTTCTCCTCACAGGTGGAAATCAGTGCCTTCCTTCTTAGCGCTTTGTGTTGTAGTCCTTCCCTGCTGTGCTTACGGAAAGTACCCCACAACTGGTGTCTGTTTCTTAAGTTCCCTCACAACTCGATTAACTGATCTTCTGCTAATCTTCCGTCCCTTCCTGATGTTACAGTAAGAACGGCACCCGTTTGTCAGGTAGGCCTGGAGTTCTTCCGGGACCCTAGAGACGCCCCTCTTCCGCAATTGCCCCCCAAGACTTCATAGGTGATATGTGGTAGACAGCCCGCCTGAGACTGACTGTCCTGCCGCTGTTTGGAGTATGGCTTAAAGCTGTATATTATTCCACTCCCTCGGCGTTCCGGCCACCGGTAATGCGCCTCAGCAAGGTGCTGCCTCTTTCAACAAAACCCCTGCTGGTATTCTCCTTCTGCTTGATTTCGTTTCTCACTCAGCACAATCTATCTCGCTTCTAATCCTTTCTTAGGGCACCGCCGCTATTCTGAGCAGGCACGGTCCCGTTACGTTCTTTCAATGCCAAGCCTCTGCCAGGATCCCACCCCTGGCAGAGACCCTACTGTCTCTTCCTCCACAACCCCCTCTCTCACTAGGTGTTGCTTCGTTCGATCCAGTCAGCTTTCTCTACTAACTTCCTGCCTGACCCCCAGTTTACCCACTATGGTGGGGAGTGGCCTAATGAATAGCACCCTTAGCTCCCCCCGGAGGCCCAGCTGTGAAACATATTGGTGTCTGTGATACCTGATTGGAGGAACTCCTTCAGTGCCATCGAACGCACCGTGGCTCCCCTTAGTGGCGGAGCCACAGTACTGCAACGACCAGGACTCTGGGGCGCTGCAAATACATAATATATAAACATTACATGACATATGAAATATACCAGGGACGTATGCAAAGAGTGCAGGGCATTAAACTGGCCCGCCGTAAACCCTTACACCAGCATGTGCATTGTGGAGATCCAGCACTTGGTGACATTGCACACCAGTCGGTGAGCTGACACTTGCATGCACTGCTGCAGCACTGTTTGTGCTGTAGCAGCTATAGCTGACTTGCGGAAATGGCCGCTGATGTGGTGTACATTGACCAGAAGCTCTTGCAAATATGGGTAGGCTTTCAGAAACGGCTGAACTACCAAGTTGAGTACGTGGGTCAAGCATGGTATGTGTGTGAGTTTGCCAAGCTTCACAGCCTCCATGCACAACCATGCCTGGTGGTAGTTTCAGTGGCAAGAGCCACAAATCTGTCTGGTATGTTATTCCTTTCAAGAACTGTGCCATGGTGTGTGGTTTTTATCCTAGACAAATTAGCTTCAGTAGAGCCTGTTGCTGCTTCACTGAGGCAGTGCTGCAGAGCTCCCAGCTGATGTGTGCTCTGTGATAGCACATCAGAGAGGGAGAATGAGCAGGAGGGGGTGCAGGAACTGTTGTAGGAGGTGGTGGAAACCCTCGAGGAGCCTCTCCCAGTCCCGTTCATTCCTCAAGAAGGGTTCATCCAACTCTTCCTTCTTGGATCAGACCCACTGCATACCAGCGATGTTGCCACTCCATTTTAAGGATCGTAATCCTGGTTCCAGCTGTCAGCTCTTGCAGCCTTCGAGGCAAGTGTTCCGTCTCAACTGCCCACTGGTAGAACGAGATATGATGACTGGTCCCAAACTCTTTGATGGACCCCCATTTCTGCTGCTGGTCATACAAAACCACCTCACCCAGGATGACAACTTTAGGTACCTTGCGGGTAAAAGGCCCACTAGCATTTTCTCCAGCCCAGGTCCAGGCTCCCCTGCTTGTCTCTTTCAACCAGCCTAGGCCCCTAGTTCCTGGATCTTGACTCTCCCATCCGCAGTCTGCAAGAACCCCAGTGGTGAAGGCTGCTGCTTGGGTTCTGGCTGTGGTGGTTCTGGGAAAGCGGCGGGTTCTGGACCACAGGCTCCTGCCACCTTCTCTGTCACGCCACCTTGGTGTGGCTCCAATATTCCTCCAGTCACTCCTTCAAGAGTTTTGTGTGATTCTGCCATTTTTATCACCAACAAAGCATGTTGCACTGTATAAAATATGTTTGAGTTCCTGCAGCTGCATGTCTAACGGATGTTCAACAGCCGCAACACATGTAAGGATTGCATGTTTGTTTGCAATCCCTGTATGTGTTGCAGCTGTCAAACAGCTGCAAGACCTGCATCCATGGGGACCCAAAAATATTTTTCGAGCATGCCGAAGACACTCGATTAGCACATGAGTATGCTCGGATAGCACCTTATACGAGCACGTTCGCTCATCACTAGTTGTTAGTCATCTTCTCCACATTTTACACAGTTAAAGGACTAGTGAGTCTAAAATTGTAGGTACTTAAAGGGGTAATCCAGACTTGAGACAAAAGTTTGCAGTCCCTATATGACTGCAGGCTGCCAGTTCATAAGTTTGTTAATACAGCCTTCCTCACAGATTTCATAGGTTTCCTATTCTCCAAATTGTAGTTGAAGAATGCATTTTGCCATCCTCAGAAGTGGGATTCAGATGTTCTACGAGATGGTTTATAAACTGATGGTCAACTATGGTACAAGTAAAAAGCTAGTCCTCTGCTATCAATAGTACTCACATCTTTTAAAGGGAACCTGTCACCCCCAAAATGGAAGGTGAGCTAAGCCCACCGGCATCAGGGGCTTATCTACAGCATTCTGTAATGCTGTAGATAAGCCCCCGATGTATCCTGTAAGATGAGAAAAAGAGGTTAGATTATACTCACCCAGGGGAGGTTCAGTCCGATGGGCGTTGTGGTCCGGTCTGGGGCCTCCTATCTTCTTACGATGACGTCCTCCTCTTGTCTTCACACTGTGGCTCTGGTGCAGGCGTACTTTGTCTGCCCTGTTGAGGGCAGAGCAAAGTACTGCAGTGCGCAGGCGCTGGGAAAGGTCAGAGAGGCCCAGCACCTGTGCACTGCAGTACTTTGCTTTGCCCTCAACAGGACAGACAAAGTACACCTGCGCCAGAGCCACAGCGTGAAGACAAGAAGAGGACGTCATCCTATGAAGATGGGAGACCCTGGACCGGACCGTGACGCCCATCAGATCGGACCACTCGCCCAGGTGAGTATAATCTAACCTCTTTTTCTCATGTTTCAGGATACATCGAGGGCTTATCTACAGCATTACAGAATGCTGTAGATAAGCCCCTGATGCCGGTGGGCTTAGCTCACCTTCCATTTTGGGGGTGACAGGTTCCTTTTAAATATGCATATAATTGAACCTCTAACTGCGAGCACTTACGGCAGGGGTGGGGAATCTTTTTTCTGCCAAGGGCCATTTGGATATTTATACCATCCTTTGGGGGCCATACAAACGCCACTCTCAAAGTACGTCCTGACACCCGTACCAGAGTCAGGATGTAATCTTTCATTGCATGCCCTTCAGTTTTCAGTAGTGAACACTGTGTGTGTGTGTGTTCTAACAGAGCAAGAAGAAATTAATGAGCTTGTGGCAATCAAAATACAGCTCCCTGCCCAAGAATGCAGTCCCTAAGAATCTGCTCGGGGGGCCTAATAAAAGGTCATAGAGGGCCGTAAATCGCCCTGGGGCCTGAGGTTCCCCACCCCTGACTTACAGGGTCAAGGCGATGTGCAGCAGCGTGATGAGGTCACCTGATCACAATCTTGACATCACTGCTTCGAGTGCGAAGTCAAGCGCTCCAATGGAGCCACAATGGAGCCAAAGATACAGAGAAGTTTTATTGGGGGTAAATAGTGTGAGGGGACAGTATGGAGGGGGTAACAGTGAGAGAAAGAGGCACAGTATAGAGATTGGGCAGTGTGGAGAAGGAAATAGTATGAGAGACAGTATAGAGAGGGGACCATGTAGGGACAGTGTGGGAGGACAGCATGCAAAGAGGGGGAGCTTGAGGAGGAGGAGGCACAGTATAGAGACTGGGCAGTGTGAAAGGGAATCTGTATAGACAGAGGGCAGCGTGGAGGCAACACTAAAGATGGGGACAATGATTCATGCAGCCCTTGGCTTTGACAGCATGAATTGACTGACAGGTTCCCTATTCATTAAATGGAACCTGTCATGTAAAAGAACACTGTTAATCTGCAGATTAATATCGTTCTCAAGCCGTGCAGGCGCCACACTGAAAGCCCTGCTGCCTTGAGAAAAGTAACTTTTTTCCTCACTGCAGTCTTCCACTTCCAGTCACATAGGCACCACTTCAGCACTGATACACTGTAGAGCGTAAACTGGAGAAAACTGTAATTGGTGAATATATTAAAGTGAAACTGTCATGTCTCAAAATGCTATTAACTTGCAGATTTTTTTGGGTTGCTAGCGTTCTAAAGTCGTGTGGCCACTGTACTGAAAGCACAGCTACCAGGAGCAAATACGCTTTATTCCTCCTGGAAACCCCCAGCTTTCAGTCTTCAGACGCCGCTCAATAGACAGTGAGCAGCAGCTGTAGCCATGTCCTGGCACTGACTGACAGCCGGCCCTGCAGTGCATCAGTAGAGAGCTAGCTATCAGTCACACCCATATGGTTTGTGCTGAAGTGTATCCTCTATGTTACAAGTTTGTGAATAAAAAAAAACTTTTTTTTCACGGATTCGGTGAAGCTGGACATTTTCTTCTTTTGGATCAGTCAGTTCTGCAGCATTATTAGAGCCACTGCTCACTATGTACTGAGGGGAGACTGAAAGACGGAGGCTGCCTGGAGGACTAAAGTTAATTTCCTCCTGGCAGCTGGGCTCTCAGTACAGTGGCCACATGGTTTTAAAATGCTATTAACCTGCATATTGCCCAATGTCTGAAGGTTAGCATTTGGGGACAAGTCTGGTTCCCTTTTAACTCCTTCACTCCGAAGCCTATTTTCACCTTCTTGACCAGACCAATTGTTTCAATTCTGACCAGCGTCCCTTTATGTGGTAATAACTGTAGAACGCTTAAACAAATCGCAGTGATTCTGAGTGGTTTTTTTTCTTTTTCGTGACACTTTGAACTTTTAGTGGTAAATTTAGGTCAATTTTTTTTTTTTTGCGTTTATTGGTGAAAATTTCACAGTTTTTAAACTTTCAATTTTTATATCCTTAAATCCATTAGTCACGCTGTACGAAACAATTTAAAATAACATTTCCCACGTACTTTACATATACATAATTTTTTAAACATTATTTTTTTTATTAGAAGAGTTTAAATTGATCATCAATTTCTTATTTTTCCAACAAAATTTACAAAACCGTTATTTTTTAGGGACTACATCACATTTGAAGTGACTTTAGGGGCCTATATGACAGAAAATACCCAAAAATGATGCCATTTTTAAAAAATGTGCCCTACCAAAATGCTCAAAACCACATTCCAGAATTATATTAACCCTGTAAGTATTTCGCAGGACTTAATGCAATGTCAAAGGAAAATATTAACATTTTAATTTTTCCCACCAAAATGTTCATTTAGCTCCAAATTTTCCATTTTTACAATGGTAACAGGAGAAAATTAATCTTACAATTTGTTGCATAATTTCTTCTGAGTACACAGAGACCCCCATATGTGGACAAAGACTACTGTTTGGGTGCACGGCAGAGCTCGGAAAGGAAGGTGCGTCAATTGCCTTTTGGAACGCAAAGTTGGCTGGAATAGATGGCGGGCACCATGTTGCATTTGCAGAGCCCCTGATGTGCCCAAACAGTGGAAACCCCCAACAAGTGACCCCATTTTTGAAACTACACTACACCCCTCAAGGAACTTATCTAGAGAGCTACTTGAATCCATAGGTGCTTCATAGAATTTTATAACGTTGAGCCGAGAAATTGAAAAAATAATTCTTTTGTCCTCCAAAATGTTGCTTCAGCCCTGCATTTTTCATTTTCACAAGGGTTACAGGAGAAAATGGACTGAGAAATTTTACCTGAGTATGGCGATACTCTATATGTAGTGGAAAACTACTATTTGGGCATACGGCTCCGAAGGGAAGGAGAGCCAATTGAATCCTGGAGTGCAGTTTTGGCTGGAACATGCCAAACGGGAATTAATGGAAAACATTCCAACGCTACAGAGTTCATATGAGTTCATGCCGCCGGGAGCGCAGCTTCGGTGATGGCACCGCTAGTTACCGAAGCTCCGCCCCTTGCATTTCATTCATTCCCCAGTCGTTTGCAGCTGGGAGCAGTCGCATTAGCAGCGCTCCTGGTTGTAAATGTAAATGCCCCCGGATATGGATTACTGTGTGTGACTTGACTGTACGGCGGACAGGTATGGGATACTGTTGCTTTTTTATATTGGAATTTATTACAGGAGAAAGAAGGCTTCGCTTGGATTGAGTGTGCAATAAAGATATTAAAAACCTGTGTGTTTATTTATTTCATTAAAATACTTTTTTTTCTTGGTGTGTGTTTTTTATTAACTCTTTTACAACTGTAGGATTAGTAATGGATAGGCGTCTTATTGACACCTCTCCAATACTAAGCCGGCTTAATGTCACCTTACAATAGCAAGGTGACATTAACCCCTTATTACCCCATATGCCAATGTCACAGGGAAGTGGGAAGAACCGGGCAAAGCTCCAGAATTGGTGCATCTAATAGATGTGCCTTTTCTGGGCAGTTGCTGGTTGCTTTTTAAGGCTGGGGGGCCCATATCTATGGCCCCTTACCAGCCTGAGAATAGCATCCTGCATCTGTGCTTTGGTGGTTGGAAAATATAGGGTGGGACCACACGTC
This sequence comes from Ranitomeya variabilis, assembly GCF_051348905.1. Lineage (NCBI taxonomy): Eukaryota > Metazoa > Chordata > Amphibia > Anura > Dendrobatidae > Ranitomeya > Ranitomeya variabilis. The sequence continues at coordinate 984,902,233 of NC_135233.1, forward strand.
GGGTTTTCTTTCATCCCTTCTCCCCTGCTCACGCTGCTTTCAGCCGAGCAGGGGAGAAGGGATGACATACGGCTTCAGCACCACACGCAGGGGACAGCAGCTTACTGCAGCGCTGCTTCCCGACAGCCGTCCGTGTGGTCCTGAAGCGGCACACGGGAGGCACACGGCTGCCACACGTGTGCCACACGGATGTTCCACGTGAGCACACGGACATCTCCGCTACTAATTTTTCCAGGACCGGAAATATCTGGACATGTGAAACCGCCCTTATGTCGATCGATGTTGCTGTCATTATTAAGAGCGGCATCAAAGGGGTTAAACACCTTGGATCAGTGCTAGCACCGATCGGGGGCATTGCTGCAGGGTGTCTGCTCACTTATAGATCATATTTGATAGCACTTGCTGGGAATGAGTCTGCGTGATCATCACGCCGTACATGTATGGCGCTTTTCCAGAGCTCACCTCCTGCTGCGTCGTACATTTACGGCGCATGTCGTGAAGAGGTTATTCCCTAGAGGTAAAGTAAATATAATCCATTAATTTTTTCATGTGTACCCTTTGCCCTGCCAAATAGTTTCCTATGTTACAAAATTGCAATATATTTGTAAAAATCAGATGCTGTATGGTTGATCTGTGTGAGATTTAATTGTATTTTGTTGCACACCCATAGATTTTAATAAGTGAATCTCATACGGAAGACACTAGTGCATTCTGCAATTTTAATGGTGCGCAGATTCAGTTTATGAAAAAAAAAATGCTCATTTTAACAGCCTAAGTGGATAACATTGGTCTAAGTGCTGACCATGTGATGCCAGGGCATCGTTTACTTATACACCTTGGTCGGCCAATGTTTACTTGACACATATCACTTCATTTAATTAAATTGTACTAATACTAAAAAGAGAGAAAAATATGAGCTCACCTTCTCAATGGATACCATGCAAGCAGTGGCATATCTGGGGGGGGCAGCCGAGGCATGTGCCCCGGGCGCAGCCGGCAGGGGGGAGCAGTCGGGCCGCCTAAATCGGCGGTCCGCAGTGTCTCCCCCGGCGGCTGCATTCTGCCGCCCCTGGTCTGGGAGTCAGCTGTTCTCTGTGCCGACTGTCAAGCTGACAGCCGGCACAGAGAAGCTGCAGAGCGCCAGCTCCCAACGTGTGCAGAGGTGGAGGGGGGCCCCTGCAGGGTGGCTGCGGCAGGCAGGGAGAAATCCCCGCAGCTCCGCTGCCCAGCAATCTGTCTTCCTGCTTCCTCTCACACAGATGCGCCGCTGGATGACGTCATCATTCAGCGGCCGGCTGTGTCAGAGGAAGGCTATGAGATGCTGCGGCAGAGCGTGAGGAGAGGTGAATGTGTGTATGTGAATGTGTGTGTATGTGAATGTGAATGTGCGTGTGTGTGTGTGTGTGTGTGTGTGGCTCAGTATTGGGTGTGTGTGTGTATCGCGCTGCAGGGGAATGTGCAGAGAAGTGAATGGCGTGTGTGGGGGAAGGAGAGGGCAATGATGGGGCTGACAGGGAGAGAGCAATGATGGGGATGGTGGAGGAGGAGGAGGAGGAGAGGGCAATGATGAGGCTGATGGGGAGAGAGCAATGATGGGGGATGGTGGAGGAGGAGAGGGCAATGATGGGGCTGACTGGGAGAGAGCAACGATGGGGATGGTGGAGGAGGAGAGGGCAATGATGGGGATGGTGGAGGAGGAGAGGGCAATGATGGGGATGGTGGAAGAGGAGAGGGCAATGATGGGGATGGTGGAGGAGGAGAGGGCAATGATGGGGCTGACGGGGAGAGTGCAATGATGGGGCTGATGGGGGGCATATGTCCTGGGGGGGTGCCAAAATGAATTCTTGCCCCGGGTGCCAGAAACCCTAGATACACCTCTGCATGCAAGGAAACCTTCAGTGCCGCAATTAGGAAACCATTTGTAGGTATAGAAAAATATCCAGCGTGTTGAATAAAATTCAGAAGTCTTTATTTAAGAATTAAAAAATCGCACCAGTGTACCTGGACAGAAAAAATGTGCAAATCTAGCATACGCATTTCGGAATTTAATCCTTATTCATGCAATGAAAGATCATACTTTTATGGATGTGGTGATATCACCTGTATTTCTTGTTATATCTTTATTTTTAATGGAAGGGGGCTGATTTGAAGTTTTACGTCTGATCAGGAAGGGGGGGGTGTTTTTTGTTTTGCTCTTTTTTTAAATTGTATTTGTTAGTGATGCGCCCACTGGGCAGTGGGATACTCGGTACCGGGTCCAGTCGCAAAGGGGGATGTCTCGGTGGCTGCGACCCGGTCCGTGGCCCTGGCCATCAACGTAAAAGGGGGTTAAATGTTCAAAGTTTGTCGTGGCCACCTATGAAGTTCGGTCAGTAGTGTGACCGACGCTGCATTAAAGGGGTCCCCTGGGTGATGTTGCGGCAGCCCAGATGTTACACTTCCCACAGGTGAAGCGGGGTCCCCAGGGGTCCTATGGAGTGTGGCATAGAGGGTAAGGCCGGTGAATAAATGAGAGGGGACAAGTTGTAAGTCTTTACCTGGTTTACTGCAGGTTACTGGCCACAGTCCAGGGTACCAGGCAGGGATGATGGTGGTCTGGCCGGCTCAGAGGCAAGTGAGAATTCTCTTGTACCAGTAGAGGTCTGTGAGGCTTTCCAACTAGCGCCTTTAAAGAGATGAGGTCCCTGCTGCCTGAAGCTTCCTACAGGGTCCTCCAGTTTCCCCCTGTCCTTGAGCCTTTTTACAGGGACTCTAACATGCCCCGGGCTCCTCAGGTGTTGCTGCATCTCAGGTGTGGTGCGGGCAGGTAACGTGTAGTGTCGTGCCCTCCGGTTCTGCTCTGTGTCCTAGAGTCCAAGAAGAGCCTCGGGCTCCTGGTTCCCGGCTATTCCGCTTCAGCTCTGAGGGTGCTCTGCCACAGTTCCCATCTGAGCTCTGTTCCTCTCCTGTGCTCCTTCCCTTCCGGCTACTCCACATCCAACCCTTCAGGTCTTTCTCCTTCCAGAGGCTGCAGCTCCCTCGTGGCTGCCAGGCCCCTCTGTCTGCACTTAGTTCCAGACTTCCTTCTACAGTGTCTCTGAACAACTAACTGTTCTGCTTGGTCTCCCTGGACCAACTGTATGTGAACAACTAACCAGCTCCTCCTCCAGGTCAGGATCTTTATACAGGGAAGCTCTCCTGAATCTGGGTATTGAGCTCCCCCTCCTGGCCTGGATTCAGAATGTGTTGCATGTGTGTGCCTTACCTGGTGAAGAGAACTCCTTTGCCTCTGAGCATGACATCACCTTCCCCGAAGGAAAAACAACATGACAGCAGCAACCGGTAACTTGGGGTACTGCATTAGTCCCTTTAAGGGACTTGAACCTGCAGTTATCCAACAGGCTGGATTTCAATGGAGGTTTTCAACAGACCCACAGCTGTTTGCAATCCATTGGCGCCCTGCAATCATATCGTGGCAACCAAAAAGCACATGTAATGACGTGCCCCAATACCGGTACAGACTGGCAACTGCATTTAACAGGTTAACAACCACAGGCAATGTGCCACAGCCATTTTCTGCCAGTTGAGGGATGTGCTGGCCCCATGAGCCTGCTCCATACACCAGTTTCCAACTTGCGTTGTACATGTAGGTGGATGTTGGTAAGGGGTTAAAATCAAGGCAGATATAACTTTGTTCCACAAAATAATTTACATGTGCTGTGCATTTGTAGTGACCAGGAAAGTCATTACTAATGTATATTATATATCATATAGTAAGTGTGTTCTCTATTCCTTACGTGATTACACTTGCGACACCGGCTCCTTGTCTTGCCTTGGGAGGAGGTAAACTAGTTAATTCTATGCTGCTCTCTCCTGCCTTGTCCCGGTAACCAACTTCTTCAGATCCCCTGCCAGATGAAGATCACTGGGAGGAAGGGGAGATGTCAAACTTTTACGCATGCTCAGTATACTTCCAGCATATAAGCCAAATATATCTACTGACCCCAATTCACCCGGCAGCAGTCATGGTCCAAAATTTTGAGACTGACAACGGTATGGTTTCCATAAAGCTTGCTGATCCAGTGTTTATAGATCTTTTTTTGTTACTGGAGCGCACAGCTAGGGCCTAGGGGTATTCGGGCCGGGTGTGGTGGTTGTTGAAGGGGTGGGCATGGTGGCAGTGACCCGATCCGTGGCCCTGGGCGTCCAAGTAAAAGGAAAGGATTTTAAAGGGGTTATGTGAATAAAGTGTTCATGATGCCACCTGTGGTATTCGGTCAGGGATAATCGACGCTGCCTAAAGGGGTCCTCTGGGGGTGATGGCACTGCAGCAAGGATGGTATGGCTTCCCACAGGTGAAGCTGGGTCCCCATGACTACCGATGTAATAGGCAAAGATGGTGTGGTGCCAGAAAGAATCAGAGGACACAAGGTTGCAGTCTCCTTACCTGTTTACTGGTGGTCAAAAGCCACAGTCCAGGGTACCGGTAACAGGTGATGGTAAGGTCCAGGCAGCCTGGAAATGATTAGGGCTCCCCTTAGCCAGGTGGGATTAGGAGCCTTCCTTGCTGTTCTGTAAGGTGCGTCCCTTGCTGCCTACGGCTTCTTACAAGGTCCTCTCTCTTTCTCTCTCTGTGTCCTAGGACAGTACCCGCATAGCAGGCAGCACGAGCCTTTTTACAGGTGTCTGTATTTATTCGGGTGTAGATGTGGGCAAGTAACTTTCAATCTCCTGCCCACCAGTTTCTGCTGTGGGGCATACAGTCCCAAACAGCCTCGGACTCCCGATGTCTGGTTCCTGCGCTTCAGCGTGGAGGGAGCCAGTGCCAGCTGTCCTCCAGCTCCTCACTTCTCCTGTGCTCCTAACTCCTACACACTCTACAGACTACCTAACTCCTCCTCCAAGCCAGAACATATATCTAGAGCAGCTCCCCTGAAACCGGGTCTAGATCTCCTTCTGGCCTGGAGTCAGAACATGTTGCATGTATTGTGATACCTGTTAAAGAGATCCTCCTCGTTTCCAGGCATGGCATCGCCCTCCCCGAAAGGAAGGTAATACCACTGTGGTACCCGAACTCCTGGGGTGCCACATTACTAAAGTATAATTATCAGCATTTCATAAGTTTTTGAACATTTATTCACAAATACATCGTGTGTATGTAAAGACTCATTATTTACAGTGTTGAACCTTATTTTCCCTTCACCCATGATAGAGAGGGATCCACCCAGCCAGGACAGGAACCTACTGAAATAAAAGGGCTGTACCTCCCCCTGCTTCAGGTGGCACAGCACTGGTCTGGCACCATCTGCCGCGCTGCCCTATCCCTGCTGCTCTCCCCGTGTCTGCTCTCCGCTGGTCTCAGCATGGTAGAGCGGCCGGGGCAATACCTGTAAGTGGAGAGTACCGCTGATGTCATGGGCCCAGGGCACACAGGGTATGGGCATGGCCAAGTGATGTCAGGGGGTGCGCCAAAAAAAAGATGGGTGCACTAGCCAGGACACTCAGGTCGTTGTGGCCGGTCGGCTTTCACAAGGAAGGGCATTCGTCAGGACCAGAAGGGAGGCCCCACAAGATGGTGCTGGCTACCCCTTCTTAAGGGTGCCCAGTAGAGTAGGTCGCTGCTAAGGCTCCAAGTCTTAACTGGTGAACATGGACCAAGGCAATCTGCCGCAGCAGCCAACAGCTCACCATGAGCATGGACACAAGGGAGGCAGCCACTCGAGTGGTAGGAGCAGCAGTGGAACAGAGCATCCCCAGACTCCTCAGTGTCCAGAGATTATACGTTACGGGTCCCACCACAGCCTAAAAATCTGGTACCCTTAAATGACAGTGGGTGGTGAGTGATCTTCGTGAATGTCACCGTTTGTTAATAGGCCCTTTATTGTTTGTTTAAATCATTAGGAGAGGCCTAGGAAAGCTAGCGCTAAGAAGAGGAACAGGGATTGTGCGCTATGCAAAAACCCACTAGCGGTGAACTGGCAGAAGGACCCCTGCTCCGACTGCATCCACAGAATCATTAGTGAGGAGACACCTGACTTTGCAGCAAGCCTTCAGTCCATTATTAGTTCCGAAGTGGAGGACTCCCTTAAAACCCTGTTAAAGAAAGGAAAGAAAAAGCTCAAGGAGATCACTTCTAACTCTGACCCCTCTCCAAAGCTATACTGAGTCCTTGTCTTCCGTAGACAGTGACACGGGGGGGCAGACTGTGCTTTCCAGTGGAGGACACGGATAAGCTGCTTAAAGCAATTAGAACAACTATGGGCCTAAAAGAGGAAAAAGCAGCTGAGTCTCTTGAGAACGTAATGTATGGAGGGTTAGAGGAAAAAAAGAAGCGCACCTTCCCGGTCAACGCTAAGGTCCAGGCTCTCAATTGCAGAGAGTGGAGGAGACCGAAGAAATCTGGTGGCGCTGCCCTCATCCTCGAAAAGGAGATATCCTTTTGAGGAAAAGGATGCAGAGTTGTGGGACAAGATTCCTAGGATCGATGGCACTGTGTCTAGGTCATCTAAGACATCAGCACTTCCCTTTGAAGATTCAGGGGTACTCTGGGACCCATTAGATAAGAAGGCGGACATGGGAAGCAGCAGTGGGAGGTCTGAAACCTGCAATCGCCACAAGTTCCATTATGATTTGGCTACAACAGCTGGAGGAACAGCTTCAGTCCAAGGTGTCAAGATATAGGATCTTGTCCAACATGCCTCTATTGCACTGAGCTGCAGCATTCCTGGCATACATGTCTGCTAACTCTGTGAGACTAGCAGATAGGTCTGCCAGTCTATTGAATGCAGCAAGACGGGCCTTTTGGCGTTTTTTGTCCCTTTTAGCACTTTACATAAGTGGAGCAGAAAACATTGAGGCAGATTTTCTAAGCCGCAACAGGCTGAAACAGTGAGAATGGGCCCTGAACCCCATAGTGTTCCAGCAGATAATCCATCTTTGGGGGTTGCCGGAGAGATTTGTTTGCCGATAGACACAACAGAAAGGTAAAAACTTTCTGTTCTCTGAACTCCAGGGAAAGCCCATTTGCAGTAGACTCACTTCAGGTTCCCTAGGACTTCCAGATTGATTACGTCTTTCCTTCCATAGAGATGGTTCCAGCAATCGTGAAAAAAACCAGGGAGGATCAGGCGAGAGTGATTATGATTGCCCCCTTCTGGCCAAAAAGACCATGGTTTTCCCAGCTAAGGACAATGTCACTGTCAAATGCATAGATCCTGCCGAAGATCCCAGACCTTCTTATGCAGAGGCCAATACTCCCCACTCAAGTGAAGAGCTTCCATCTAGCAGTGGAATTTGAAAGGTCAGGACTGAGGAGTAACAGGAGGTTTTCGCCAGGGTTAGTTTTCACCTTGCTAAAAAGTAGAAAAAACGAGAATCTACGGCAGGACATGGAAAAAATTTTTTGAGATTCTAGGGAAGGCGATAGGTCAAAAGCCTCCAATCGGTCCATACATTCGGAGTTTGAACTGGGGTTGGCTACTAGTACTCTTAAGGTACAGGTGTCTGCTTTGGGTGTATTGTATAGTTGTAACAGTTGTGGCAGCTAATACTTGGATAGCAAGGTTTATAGAATCCTGTGATAGATCCAGACCAGTCCCAATCCCGAGGGTTCCCCTATGGGATCTGAATGAACCTGGTACTAGAGGCTTTGACCAAAGAGCCCTTTGAACTCGTACAGGAATTATCAGCAAAATATCTTACCCTCAAAACAATCATATTAGTGGCTCTGACATCAGCCCGTAGGGTGGGTGATTTACAGACCCTTTCTATAAACCCTCCTTATACACAAATATATGAGGATAGACTCGTGTTAAGACCTGGTCCAACTTATCTTTCTAAGGTAGCATTGAAGTTTCATCGAAGTCGAGAGATTGTCCTACCCTCATTCTGTTATAACCGTAAGAATTCGGGGGAGAGGAAGTTTCATAATCTTGTTAGAAGGGCAATTTTACAGTATTTATCCATGACTAGCCATTGGAGTAAAGCCCAGTCCATGTTTGTAGCCTTCCAGAGTAGTAGGAAGGGTTACGGGGTAACAAAAGGTACCATTTCCAGATGGATTAGGGAGCCACTAGTTTAGCTTACTCTGCTAGTGGTGCTCTGATCCCTGACGGCATCAAGGCTCATTCCACCAGAACCGCAGTGACCTCCTGGGCAGAGAAAGCGGAGGTATCAATTTATCAAATTTCGAAGGCAGTTACCTCACCATCCACCTTCTTTAGGCACTATAGATTGTATCTAATTCCTCTGCTAACTTAACCTTTGGTAGAAAGGTGATGCAAGTGGTGGTCCCCTCCCTAAGGCGTTTCAAATTCTCCAGAAGTCTCTCAGGTAGCCTAACATGGGTGAAGGGAAAACACCACGGTTACTTACTGGTAGCTGTTTTTTACAAAACCCATGACAGCACCCATATATCCCCCCTTTTTCACCTTATGGGTGTGCACTATAATTTGGGTGTTTTATAATGTGGTGTTGGATATATGTGTAAATTAACACATATTAACACAGGTCCTCTCATGCTTTGTAACGAACTAAAGCGGGGGAGCTGTACCGCCCTTTTATTTTAGTAGATTCTTGTCCTGGCTGGGCCAATCCCTCTCTCAGGTGTGCTGTCATGGGTTCTGGAATAACCGGCTACCGGTAAGTAACCTAGTTTTTCATGAATTTTGCATTGGCAGCTGGATATCAGTCTCTGGAGTAAATTCTGACCAATGACAGCCATTTGTTGTCTAATCAGTTCTTGGAGTTTATCACAATTTATGTTTTTGTTTGTCCACCTGCGTATTGAGGATTGACCATATGTCTTGGGGAGTTTCCTGACCATGGACCCAAAATTTTAATGTTTTGTGCACCAAACCACTCATTGATCATATGTTCCTTGTGACATGGTCACCATCAGGAGAGAAAAAAAAATTGTTCCTCACCGAATTACTCCAGTATCATTGAGAGAAGTTGCTCTTGGAGGATGATTATGTAACGTAGCGCAGGGCTGTAGCCATGGGTAAGTTGTTCGTCTTTTTTCACCCAGCATATTACATGAAGGTGGAAATCCTGGCTGGTTGTGTGAGCTTCGCCTAGAAGGGCGCTACTCCCTTGCCAGTGACTTTGGCTGGCCAGGACCAGATGTTGAATAGTTCAATGAGGGAGACCGCCAGTTCAAAATAGTCTTTTACTAAATGTTCACTTGGTGAGAAAGATGCACAGTAGATAGCACGTGCATAATTTCACAAATCCGAAATGTCTCCATAACCACATGGAGCATTTTCACACAGAGTGTCTTTACTACTTCCAAATGTACTTGTTTCTGCCTCAACTAGTCCCTTTTCCTTCACCACACCCCAACTTGAAACTATAATCCAGTGTGAGTTCTATTTTCAATCCGCGGTTCTGCGTCCTCTCTTCCTCTTAAAGAAACTAGTCTGCCACTGTTTCCGGTACTTAGCTTCCCGGCTTTTGACACCTTGGAACTCACTCCTGGGGCACTCTCTGCGTCTCATGTTCCCTGTTCCTTCCTGACCCGTTACCTCTCTGAGTTATAAACTTGGGGCTGTACTGCAAGGCATCCTGTCAAAGGACCTGTTTTCAGTTGATCACTCTATCCTTCTGTCAGTCTTCCTTCCTCTTTACTGAGAATCACACTATCCACTGTCTGTTTCTTCCCACTTAAGTGGCACCCACGTCATGCGGGTCTGCTCACTGTCCAGAGCTTAGGTCTGCTTTTACTACACGCTGGGCCCTATCTGATGTCTTGACGGGAAACTTTCTCTTTCCCTTCAGCTTAACCCCACCCACTCTGGGCTAGTCCTAATTATTATTTCTAACTCTCCCTACTCTATATCGCATTATACTCAAAATACTTCAAAATTATATCAAAATACTTCTGCAACAATACACATGTCTTCACGGGGGAACGTGGTCAGTATGTCGATCTCCTTATATTTAGATCCTATTCCTCATTCATGTCTGTGTTCTTAGGCAAAATTGTGAGTGGGTTCACTCTGTTGGATGATGCGCAACCCAACATATGGTTGCTTTGAAGTTCTTGATGATCCAATAAATAATTGATTTAGAAGCAATCTTACAAGCATCAATGTCCTTGCCTGTAAAGCCTTTTTGATGCACAGTAATGATGACTGCACAAGTTTTCTTGGAGGTAGCCATGTTTAGTAGAAGAATGCAATGATTTTAAACATCAGCCCCTTTTTAAAGCAAACAGTCTGCTCTTGTAATTCAATCAGTATGAGAAAGTGATATCAGCTGCCTTGTCTTTGTTTTATTCTTTCTCCTGAGTTAATGAGAAGATCACTGAAATTGTCATTTTGTGGCAGGGGTGAAATTAAGTGGAAATAAGGCTTTTTTGATTAAGTACATTTTCATGACAAGGAATTATTTTGCAATTCATCTGATTACTGTTGATAATCTTGTTGCCAACATAAAAACTGAAGCAGCAAACTCTGAATAATAATACTTGTATCAGTCCCTAAACTTTTGGTCATGACTGTATATGACGCGTTTTGTTTTTTTTTCTGCATAGAATAGTATGGTGAACTAAACTAGGCGCTTACGGGAAACCTGTAAGAAAATGACTATAATGGGGCATATGCCACAGGAATCTGGCAGAGGAGGCATACATTGGCAAATCCGCTCCTCCGTGAAAATACAACCAAGACTGACACTGCTATATTACATTTGGTTATGGTTTACAATTCTAATTTTTTCTCTACAAGGCTTACACTTGCATTTGGAGTTGCATTTTCTGTTCTGTAACACTTAAAAAAAAAAAAAAAACTCCTCCTGAAGAAACTGGTCCATCCAATGAGGACTGCCAGACAGACCCCATTTGCTATGATGGGGTCTGGTAAGCTTCTATTTTGGCTGACCATCATTTTATGAGAAAAAATAGCGCAGCATGCATTAATGGAGGTAATGATAGAAGTGTGAATTTACCCTAATGTGAGATTCCTACATCGATATCACTCTGGGCATGTCCTTGGAGCGCCCCCACTGCCGCAGGGCCGAGGGGTACCCGGTACCGGGCCTCTGAGTCTCTGTTCTGGGGTTGTCACGGTGGCTAGACCCGATCCATGACCCTGCTGAGGGGTGTCCAATGAAAGGTGTGGATGGTGATGATGTTATGGTGCGGTGCAGGTCGCAGTAAATAACAAGGACACCAGGTTGCAGTCTCTTTACCTCTTTACTGAAGGCTTCAGGATCCTCAATCCGGAATACGGTTAACCGGGCTGCGTAAGTCCAGCCGGTCCGATGGCACCTCCAGGGTTCCCTTTGCAGGTGGAAATCTGTGCCTACCTTCTAGTGCTTGTGTGTTGTGGTCCTCCCCTGCTGTGCTTACGGGATAGTCCCCACAACTGTTGTGTCTGTTTCTGAAGTTCCCTCACAACTCGATTATGATGTTCTGCTTCGTCCCCCAGATGATATGGCTAGGACGCACCCGTATGACGGGTAGGCTCGGAGGTCTTCCGGGACAATAGTGTCGCCCCTCTCCAAATGTTGCCCCCTATGTCTTCCTCGGCGTTCCGGCCACCGGCTGCGCGCCTCAATAGGATGTTGCCTCGACTTACAGCACGACTCCTACTGGTGTTTCTCCTTGTTGCGTTGATCTCGTTTCTCACTCAGCACAATAAACCTCGCTTCTTGTCCTTTCTTGGGGTACCGCCGCAACGGAGTGCAGGCGCGGTCCCGTAACGTTCTTTCTGTTCGCTAGGCCTCTGTCAGGATCCCACCCCTGACAGGGACCCCCCTGAATCTTCCCCTGCAACACCCTCTGCCACAGGATGTTGCCTGGTACCAACCCAGTCAGCTTTCTCACTAACTTCCTATCCAACCCCCAGTTTTACCAGATTGTGAGGAGTGGCCTAATACATAGCACCCTTAGCTCCCCCTGGAGGCCAGACTGTGAAGTGTATTGGTGTCTGTGATACCTGGTCAGGTGAACTCCTTCAGTGCCATCAGACGTACCATAGCCCCCCTTAGCGGCGGAGCATCAGTACTGCAACGACCAGGACTCTGGGGCGCTGCACTCCCCCCCGGTTAAATCCAGTACTCCTGGACTGGGAAGAAAACATCAATACATGTCAGCAAAAAGACATACAATTTCGAAATGCAATAACAATAAGCAAATTTGAACAGAGCTTCCCTTTATGGGAGGTGAGGACACTTGAACGTTACAAACATGGTTAAATACTTTAAATAACATACTATAAATAACTTTTCTTACCCAACCGGGTATTCTACTAAGTGCAAATTTTTGAACAATAATTTAACGTTGCCTTTAAGGACGTACACGCTGAATCCACTAAAGACCTTCTTATAAAACACTATAAGGCTAATCAACTTTTTCTTCACTTTCCATCCTTACATCTGCAGGACCGCCTGTCTATCTGCCCCAGGCCTACTGCCTCTCGCTCTTTTGCAGGACTGCCCCTTTCCGCCTGGGCCTACTGCCTTTCTGCTACTATACACAGTATAGCGCTTATCAACCTTCCCTCAGTTCAGGATCACTGAGCCATCTCGGTATGGCTCCTAGGAGGACTCACCGACTAACCCCATACGGGTTCACTTCCTGTCCTCATTCTTCTAACAACATCATTAAACATTTCTCACAATTAACTAGCTCACTACATATAACTTTTATATGTAAGCATTATTAGTACTTCCTGTTAAAGCATCATCATTCTTTAAGTGCTATTGATGAACGTTCCCTTTAAGAGGGGACCAAGTCTCTATGAGGTAGTGCAACTTCTCAAGCTGCAAGTCCGTATGCAGCAAGGACTCCAATACTGCTTCCAGGAACAGTTTCTTCGCAAAGAGTCCTTTTCTTTGTAAAACCAGTAGAGGGCACCTTTAAGAAGGTGCCAACTATTTACAATAAGTTTGTAATCATGCAGTGTTCATGATCCAGCAGTTCTTTTCAACAATGATAAGACGAGAAACAAAAACAAAAGCAGAAGGGATCCCGGGTAAACAAAGGGATCCCTTTAAGAGTAACCCTGGTCGGGTTGTAGCAGCAAAACAGCCAAACAGACGAACAGTTAACTATTTACAGGTTCAAAATATTAGGACATTTACTTGAACCACTCAGGAGGCAGCACCGGCGGAGGCAACCCCTTTGGATATTGCCTGCCGCCTGGTACTGCGTAAGGGGGTTTGTTGTCCCATCTGGGGGTCTGCGTACCCACTGTCTTCAGTTCTGGGGCAGCAGGGGCAGCGACCACCTGAGGAGGCGCCTCCTTGGCCACGACGGTGGTTGAGGTGACGATGCTGCAGGTCGTGGTTTTGACAATGGCGCACGTTGGAGTGACCACGGTGGTCTTGGTGGTAATCGTGGGCTGACCACAAGGGGGCACCTTCGCTATGGGGGACAGATTTACCGGCACCTTAGTCGGGGGTGTCACAGGGTTTCGCTTCTTATGGACATTCAGGGCGAACCACCCCTTTTCCCCAAAATGTCGGGTGTAAGTGACTTCGTCCCCCGGGTAGAGATCCCGGTCTGGATGGCCTTCTCTGAGATGAGGCTCCACATCCCGCCGGTTGACGAAGACTTCGGCGTACAGGCCCGGCTCTTTTATAAAGCCCCAGCCTCCGCGGAGCTTGAAGGCAACGACGGTGCCCTGCCTGCGCGGGGCCTGGTGAGCGGTGGGGTCCTTGCGGGCCCGGTCCTTGACCACCAAGTCTTTTTGGTGGTGGGCCTCTAGCCCGGCCTGGTACGCCTTTTCCTTCTTCTCCCACTGCTGTTCCAGCTGGGCCTGGTATTCCTCCCAGCTCAGAGCCTGCACCATCTCCCCTTCCTGTGTCTTCACCCCGGGGAACCCCATGAGGTTGGATCCTGGGTTCATCCAGCGGCACACTGTGCGCTCCGCATGGACCACACACAGCAGGGTAGTTGGTGGAATCGGGGCTTTCAGGAAGTGTTCCATACCCGTTGTCTCCTCCCATGGTAACAGGCGTTGGAGTCTATGGGTCCCAGGGAGAGGGGGTGCCGCGACGGGGCCTATCAACAGACCCTCAGCCAGCGGGACAGGGTCGGCGGACTCACCAGTCGGTGCAGGCCCCTCCTCCTTGGTCGGCTCCGCTGGCGGTATGGTCGATGGGAACGTCGGCTGGAGTTCCGGCAGCGACGCAGGGTCAGGCGTTGGAAGGTCCTCCACCGGCGCCTCCATCCGCAGCTGGAGGAGTTGTTCGATCAGGCCTTCCATTTCAATCTGCAGGAGGCCGGTCCCAATCGCGGAGAGCTGACCACTGTGCTCGTCCGGGTGGCTAGGGGAGTCCTCGGCTCTGACCCCGCATTCCTGGTCTGAGCGACTGGTCATGGCATCCTCCACGTGGGTCACCTCCTGGTCTTTTTCCCGCTCTCTCCTTCGTGGGCGGTTTCGTTTTCTCTGCCTCAGCCCACCATTGAGAATCAAGAGGCGGATCTCGGCTGCTGACGGACACGTCCTCAAGGTACAGAAATATTTAGACTGGGCGGCCATTGTCTTTCGCGCTCTTCAGCTGGTCCACGCCTACTCCACGCCCTCTTCTTCTCCTGCGCTCTCCTCAGCGCTGTAATGGCGGCGGTTTTTTGGTGGCAAGTGGCACTGCACAGTCTTTGCAATAAGTCATAGTCCAAACACAATAAATCACAGTTCCAAGGCACACATGACCTGATTCTTCAGGCTTAAGTAGATCCTGTTCGTGACGCCAAGTTGGAGCGCCCCCACTGCCGCAGGGCCGAGGGGTACCCGGTACCGGGCCTCTGAGTCTCTGTTCTGGGGTTGTCACGGTGGCTAGACCCGGTCCGTGACCCTGCTGAGGGGCGTTCAATGAAAGGTGTGGATGGTGATGAAGTTATGGTGCGGTGCAGGTCGCAGTAAATAACAAGGACACCAGGTTGCAGTCTCTTTACCTCTTTACTGAAGGCTTCAGGATCCTCAATCCGGAATACGGTTAACCGGGCTGCGTAAGTCCAGCCGGTCCGATGGCACCTCCAGGGTTCCCTTTGCAGGTGGAAATCTGTGCCTACCTTCTAGCGCTTGTGTGTTGTGGTCCTCCCCTGCTGTGCTTACGGGATAGTCCCCACAACTGTTGTGTCTGTTTCTGAAGTTCCCTCACAACTCGATTATGATGTTCTGCTTCGTCCCCCATATGATATGGCTAGGACGCACCCGTATGACGGGTAGGCTCGGAGGTCTTCCGGGACCCTAGAGTCGCCCCTCTCCAAATGTTGCCCCCTATGTCTTCTTAGGTGATTTGAATGAGACAGCCCGCCTATAACTGACTGTCCCACCGTAGGTTTGAAGTAAGGCCTGGAGCTCAATACTTCCTCGGCGTTCCGGCCACCGGCTGCGCGCCTCAGTAGGATGTTGCCTCGACTTACAGCACGACTCCTACTGGTGTTTCTCCTTGTTGTGTTGATCTTGTTTCTCACTCAGCACAATAAACCTCGCTTCTTGTCCGCGCGGTCCCGTAACGTTCTTTCTGTTCGCTAGGCCTCTGTCAGGATCCCCCCCTGAATCTTCCCCTGCAACACCCTCTGCCACAGGATGTTGCATGGTTCCAACCCAGTCAGCTTTCTCACTAACTTCCTATCCAACCCCCAGTTTTACCAGATTGTGAGTAGTGGCCTAATACATAGCACCCTTAGCTCCCCCTGGAGGCCAGACTGTGAAGTGTATTGGTGTCTGTGATACCTGGTCAGGTGAACTCCTTCAGTGCCATCGGACGTACCATAGCCCCCCTTAGCGGCGGAGCATCAGTACTGCAACGACCAGGACTCTGGGGCGCTGCATCCTCACTGCACAAGGCAGGCTTATTGCAGAATTTTCTATATATCTGCATGGGGTTTGGCCTCCTTCCCATTGTGTTTCTATTTCTTAGAGATGATGTTGCTAATGCTTTTAGAGCCGGACATTAAAAGTAGAGCACTGTGCATGGTACTGCTGCTGTTGGCTTTTATTAAGATCGATGCAGTCTGCAAATTGTGCGCTTACATGATTTTCTTGTCGTTAAATAGAATAAGGACCTCCTCTCATGTTCCACACCTACCGAATCTGTATTTCTCCATGACCAGCCATGTAATCAAAATGCACTTAGAAAAAAAAAATCATTGAGACCAGACCCACGTAAATGAAATTACAGATGATCTGGCTGCAGATGAACCAGTCGGGAGGGCAGACACAAACCTGAAAATGATTGGGGTGACACCACTAATCACGGCATGCTTGCTAACGAGTGTGATGCATTTCGGCTATCAAGCGCCTAGGTATGGCATGTTCAACTAGGAACACGAGGGACAAGGGGGCGGCAGATGTGGAGAATCTGGTTAGATGCTCCTTTCTATTTGTGCCTTCCACTATCCCTTTATTCTAGGAGTGTGACCACTTGGCCGTGCACATAAGGAGGACGCTAGGAGTGATTACAATGGCGTTCCCTGTATGTGATTAATACACATGGGTTATTTGGCGACAAGGGCCGTGCTGTGGAGCTGGGGAAATTCATATGACTGTCAATGAGCTAATCCACTGTCTGAAGATAATACAGCTCTGTGCTGCTCTGTGCAACATTCATTATGTACCATTAAATCTCATCTGTCATCCTAAGTATAAGATAACAGTGCAATTATTAGGCTGACTTCAGCATGTTCTTGTACTAGTCCATTCCCTTCTGATACAGCATCCACTTCAATTAACCCCTTCTGTGCGGTTTGAGTACATAAAAAAAAGTAACTCTTTTCTATATTTTTAAAAAATAAATAATCAAGGAGAATTGGAGTCAATTATGCCATTAAAAATCAATACAAAATTTTATTATAACAGAAAAAGTACACTAATATTAAACACGTAACCGTTACAAGAATTTTATGGGTACATGTATAGATCCATGGGAAACGGGGCCAATGTCCAGGCAAGACACATACTGTATCATGGGTAAATACCATAAATAACGCTAATCCTTTCCTCCTTCTCTGCAAACATGGGTTCTTGGTAACTTGTCTATGTCCCACTTTATCAGCATGGAAGGTATGTTGCCCACTAGAACAACATAGGTCAAATTATCAATTTTGGGGCAATTTATGTCTCTATTAATACAAATCACATTCTTTGATATAGATCAACTATATTATTAGTTTGACACAAACTGTCTTGTCCTTGCCTTATCCTCAGCCTTTTTCACCTTGGGTCATGATCATGGATCTGCACATGTACCCATAAAATTCTTGTAACTGTTACGTGTTTAATATCGTTGTACTTTTGTATCAATTTTTAATGGCATAATTGACTCCTATTCTCCTTGTTTATTCATATTGTAATGAGTCGCTAATATATGGGTACATTCATAATGTGAAACTGTTACATCTGTTCTATTCTTTTCTATATCTTTTAATGCTTTCTCAAGATTGTAGATAACAGGAGTCCAGAAACAGCGCCACAACTGTCAGTGGGTTGTGTCTGGTATTGCGGATTTGCTTCAATGATTTGCAATAGGATTCCAAAAATAACAAGGACTGCTACGACCCATAACAGTTTACTCCCATTAAGTGACACCAACAAATTATCAAAATTGAAGACTTTATTGGGAAATATAGGCATAAAATTTCCATCTTTTAACTTTGGGTAAATATTTGGTCGCAGCTTATAAACTCAGGCAATATCTGCCAACAAATTTGGGTGTAGGGAGATTTACTGCCTTCCGGACTCCCGGGCAGGTATCTTCACCACCAACAAAACTCCACCCTTACGCCAAGGAGGAGCGAATACAGAGAGCTGCGACCCCCCAAACGAAAGCATAGCCTGTACGACACCTTCACGAAGCCCATTGAGGAAGATATCCCAAACCCGCCTCGTACGAATGAACTCCGTCTGAAATAAGAAAACCGGAATTATCTCCCTCCAGACGATGGTGCCTTACCACTACACCATTCTTAAATTTCACGAAGCGCGATATCCTCTGATTCAAAGAGCGTCTGGATCTCTCCATAGCATCCAATTCCCTGGCACCCCGCCACACCAGTTTTGGGATAACTTCGGACCAGATTAGTCGCATCAGCAGGAAAAACTCGGGAATTTGTCCATATCAGATCTGATAAGCGTAAGCAGCTCGGCAAGTGGAAACGAAGCCAGGTCATTTCCTCCAGCATGGATAACCACAATGGCGGGAGATGAAGACCCCCTTGTAATGTGAGCGACCTCCGGCAGCACTTGGGACCACGTCAGACCTCTCATACCACGCCATATCACATCGACATCAACAAAAACCAAGGATCGCCCTCCTGGGTACAATTCAGCACGACGAGCTGCCCAATAGATGTATGAGAGACCCACTATCCAGACACTGGGTCGCACTCCATCTAGGAAGTAAAGTATACAATTAGCCAACATATAATAACCAAAACACTAACGATAACTTCTCCGATTTGTATCTGGAGCTGCTTCTATATTATTGTTAAACAAAACAAAACCAAAACCAAAAATAAAATTATTTTTAATTATAACACTAAGTCAGGCTTGATATATCTGGCAAAACAGCGGGATATCCATCTGCCCACCCTTTGAATCTCTGATTCAAATAAACCCGCCCTGGAAGCTTCAGACGCTGCACCTATACGAAAAAAATGAGTCCCAAATTCTGCTGCAGGAATACCCAAAAAGAAGACAACGCACGTCTCAATATGGCTAAGAATTGGCCCGACACTAGAGGGAGACCACTCGCATGCATGAAAAATTGATCACCATCCTTTCTCACCTGCAAGTAGTTCTTGACTAACGTTCACGGACAAACGTCCTTATTGATGGCAAATATCGGGAACCACGTCCCCAGACCTCCTGATCAGTTTTAGATTTACATATCCTGATCCTGAGATTGTAACAAATCAATACGTCATCACGCCTCAGTCCACCCGGTTTATTTAGGGCCGTGGGAAAGATCTCACTGACCCGCATGGCCCCCCAAAAAAACGCCAGTTCGAAAGCCGCTGATGTAAGTGCAGCTTCATAGTTATAATCGCAAACTGATACCGCGGATTTAACCAAGCTAATTAGCAAATCAAAGGAGATAGGACGCCTATTGTCGCAGTGCATTATCCACTCGGAGCCAACCTTTCAATAGCTGGCTGACTAAAAAAAAAAGAAAAATGTTTTGTGAAATCCAACCATCCTCGCAATTTAAAATGGAAGGCTAACGCAGACACACGGTTGCGCGCTATCGCACCCGATACTCCCTTGGCATGCAATTTGGATAGAAATGCCATGGTCACCTGCATCCGAACATCATCAGAAGACCCCACCGGCTTTCCGTCTGCTAAAAACCACCACTCCTCCCACGCCTTACCATAGGCTCTCCAGGTCGACGGAGCTACCGATGAGCGTATTAGCGGCATCAGGTCCCCAGGACATCCCAGATCGAATGTGGGCAATCCACCTCCTCCAAACGCTCCTGAAGAAGCAAATCCCGTAGGTCCTGTGAATAAATCGCAGTTACTAACTCTGGAACAGTCTCATTGTTATCAGGAAATGTATTAGATTTAAACCAAACATTAAACATTAAACATTTTAATACTATGGATCTGATCAGGTACAAAAACCAAAATGAAGGAAATGCTAGGTAGCTGATGGCATGCGCCCCTCCAACGGTTTCAAGGTGTAAGCGGATCCGCCTGTTGGCCAATAGTGGGCCCCATAGTTCCATGACAAGCGCAACGGGAAAAGGTCAATCAAGGTTGGGTCACCGTTACACTCCTTGGAATCCAGGAAGCAGGCCATTGGCCGGAGCATATTTGGCAGCCGAAACGAACACTGAAACCCGTGTGGCCTGACGCTGCAAACAACAAACCCATATCAACGGTTGAACACTCTGTCTCCTGAAAGCAAGTCCTACCATTGTAATTGCTGAGAAACATCTTCCATGTGTTTAAATCAGAAAGTAACTGGGCCGTGATCCTGAATCTGTGATGACGTTGTTTCACTCCTCTCGTGGCAAAGGTCAATCTGCGAGAAAAATATCCTGCCCGCTGGCATGAACCTGCATGCAAAATTTAGTGAGCCAAGAAGTGACTGCATTTGCGTCAATGTGACTTTGCCAACCGAAATGCATCCATTAATGAGGTCCAGCGATTTGTTGATTTTTTTTTTTTTTTTTTGGCAATCTAAATTCCATGGCGACCGTGTCGATCACAAACCCAAGGAATGTGATCACTGATACTGGCCCTATCGTCTTCTCGGGGAAAAATGGGACCCCAAAGTATGTCATGGCATCTTTGAATTGTGCCAGTGCTGTGGAACAGACGTCTGAATCGGCTGGGCCAACTATCAAAAATGATCAAGGTAATGAGTAATGGCGGTTGGCCGAGTGATCTCGCGGGCAACCCATTCTAAAAAAAATTTGCTGAATAATTCAACATAAAAAACAGGAAATTGAGCAACCCATGGGAAGACATGCGTTGTAATAGTAAAAAATCCTCAAATTTGGCTCCCAGTAATTGGCAGCAATCCGGGTGAACCGGAAGTAGACGGAAAGCGGATTCTATGTCTGACTTGGCCATAAGGGCCCCCGAACCAGCATTTCTGACTAAATCCACCGCTTTATCGCAGGATATATAAGTAATGGCTGAGTCCTCACTGAGTATGCCGTAGTTGGCCGACGTACCCTTGGGGTAGGACAGGTGGTGAATCAACCGGTACTTGCCTGATTCCTATTTGGGAACCATGCCTAGGGGTGAAACACGCAAATTAGGGAAAGGAGGTGTCTTAAAAGGGCCGCGGAAGCGACCCAACCCGATTTCCGTACCCAATTTCTCCGCTAACACGTTGGGTAACTCCCTAGCTGATTGTAAATTTGGGGCTGACTGCGACTCGAGGGACCAGTTAAACGGGATGAAAAACCATAGGAAAAACTGAACCGCAGTTGCGCCGCAGCCGAATTATTGGGGTATTTGTCCAGCCACGACCTCATTCTTTCCACGCTCACTGGCGTCGGTAACCTCACCTGTAGAGGGGTTTTTTTTTGGGGGGTTAGCTTTTTTGGGGCTGAACACTCGTGCTTATATTTGCAGAGCCCGTAGAACTTACAGTGGGGATTATAGATGCTGACTAAGTATATAAAAAACTCAGCACCTCGCCGGGTGCTTCTCCGCCATAACACGTCCTAGGAGGACAGATTTGTTCCTTGATGGCGCTGTCCTAGTGAGCCCCTAACGGAGGGACACCACAAAACAGCCTATCCTTATAAACATTCGGGCGAGGAGGGAGGGGCTGCCTACACGATCCTGACAGTTGTAGTATTTTTGGGGTTAATATAAATCCTATTCCCTGTGGCCGCATTGGCTACTGTGTCTGCAAAGATGGTGTTGGTTCTCTCCCCCCCCCCAAGCCCCAACAAAGGATACTCACCAATTGATGCACCAACCTCCGAACGGCTTGTGTCCCGTGCCACGGGAGTCATCGAACCTTGACGCTCCATGCGATGTTTTGGACCTAGGACGAGAAGACTCCTGCCTGTGCGACCTGCTTGAAAAAATGCCTGATGACGAAGGCGAGCGCCAACGCGAAGCTCTAGAATGCTTACTGCGCCGGCTGGACCTGGATCGATACGAACGCCGCTTGCTGTCAGAACGACCGCGCTTCCTATGTCTATTCCTGCGGTGCCCTCTGGGGGATGACGATGATGACGATGATGATCTGCGCGCGGAGCGGATGCCCGCACTCTGTCTGTTATCCAGAGCCAGGGTGCCAGCCCCTGAATTGGGGGACGAACACCGGTTGCCATCAGCGATAGCGACGCTGGGGGGTTCTGATGTTCGGCTACCACCGCCTGAGAGGGAGCTAATTGCCCACCCGGTATTTGCGAGTACGGGGTACTAAAAATGAGCGGGTAGGATGGAAACTGTGACTCTCCCCCTATACTATACTGGGATTATACGCTATGCTGTCCGGGCGCTGATAATATGCGATGTGAACCCACATTCGGCTGCACTGGGGCTGCCGTCTCCCTGCCCCTGTCAGTATTGGCCATAACTTCCCCCAGGTCCCTAGAAAGTGGTGGGATGCCCCCCTGCAGAGCCTCAATCTCCCTTTCTGCAGAACCTGCATCCTGTGAGGAAACAGACGTTCCCTGGGCTCCCCCCATGCTGTTACCAAGTAAGATTGCAGTGCCAGGTAATAACGCTGGCACTTGCAGGCCTGCACCCCTTCCTACTGTAACTGGGGCAGCAGGGGCTAAACTAATGTGAGTGTCAAGCAGCGCCGATCCCTGCACCTCCCCCACCTGATGTACGACGCTGCTTCCCGCCGTGCTAAAGCGCCTGGCGCCCGAGTCAGAAGAAGAGCGCGCACGCGAATTGCGCGCGCTCTTCTTTGAATGTAATGGCGGGCTCAGCCGTGCCGGAGGCCGGGTGGCTCTGCGAGAGCGCCGGCCCTCCGGCGGCACCGCCGTCGCCATGGCAGAGAAGGAGTCGCTCCCGGTCAGCAATGCTGCTAACCAAGCGCTACCTTCCCTGCTAATTCCGTCCCTCACCGCTTCTCCCAGCGGGTCCATGATGCCGGCTGCCCTCACAGGTCCGGGTCCAGGGATCGGATGAGCTATCAGCACTTCCTGGTGCCAGAAGCAGAGGATAAGCCCCGCCCCCTCTGCGGGGAGTTAACCCCATATCCCATTTTGGACTCACTAAATGGGAGATCTGCTTTTAACGCAGGGGGAAGGCGCAGCAGTCAGGGGACAGCGGCGTAAGCCGCAGTGTCCCAAAAAATGCCCAAAACGGTGAAAGTTTTTCTTCAATGACCATTTATATCCATCTTCAAGTACAAACATAATTGAAAGTTAAAAAAAATTGAAACCTAATATTCACCCTGATCAGACGACAAGTACTGGGTCTTTGTAGAAGATCCTCATCAGCTCCGGACTTCTGCAGTGGGGGTAGATGAAGGAGATACAGGAGGAAGTTTCAATGTGTAACAACACGAGGTACAATGTTTGGGGGACAGCACTGCAGTAGCACCACAACAATAGACAAGTGTACTGCGCTTTGTGGAAGAACGTCGCCCCGTGTTTTCTAGTTCTAAAAGAAAACTTTTAATTAAAAGAGACATAAAAGCTGAAATGCAAGAGACTATCGGCTTCACCATTATGGGATCTATTGCACTATGGATTTGACTCTTGGCATCATGGCTCTTGAGATAATACCAGTGTAAACGGAGCCTTATAAATGTTCCTAAGAATTTCTACTTCATTGAGTCATTAAATCCTACGCCAGTCGTACCCTGGGCATAGTCCACTTCACAAATCAAAGAGAGACCAGGATTCCAACTCTTGTGTCACTAATGCCTCTTTTAGACAGGCTGATCCAGGCTTGTTCCATGCAGGCCAATTGGCGGTCACTTACTGGCCTATTCTATACTGTACACAAAGCAATCATTAAAGGGGTTTTCCCACTAACAAAAGTGCATTTTGATCATTAAATCTTGGAATAGTAATAATTTCCACAATTGGATGTGATGAAATAAAATGTTCCTGTGCTGAGATAATCTTATAAATGTGCCCCTGCTGTGTACTGAGTAATGGCCGTGTCTGACCGTACAGGAACATGGTCTGATCATACCACAGCTCCTGGGAAGGGGAGGAAGCAAAAGAATATACAGACATTAGGACATTTCAGCATGGGATCACAGCTGATTCTTTTTGTGAGGTAAAACATTTTCCAGCCTTTTTAAACAATGTTTTATTTCAAAGAAAGAATCGGCTGTGCTTCCGTGCTGTCCTGTCTGTCTCCTCTTTTGCTTCCTGCCCAGGAGCTGTGGTATGAGCAGACCATGTTCCTGCACGGCCATTACACAGCACATAGCAGGGGCACAGTTATAAGATTATCTCAGCACAGGAACATTTTATTTAAACAAATCCAATTGTGGAAGTTATTATTATTCCAAGCTCTATTGATTAAAATTAGCTTTTGTCAGTGGGAAAACCCATTTAATGTGATTGTTCTGTGCCCATAGAATTTCATGGTATTGGCAGCACATTCCCTGTTTACATAGGACTATGTTCTCCTAATAAAAATCAGATAACACTCTGATTAATACAGTGGTGTGAGCGAGCTCTATGGCTAGGTCGCACCACTGTATTTTTTCTCATCTGAAAGAATCAGGATGATTATGCTAAGCAGCATCAGTGAGATCCAATTTTCTCGGATTAGGAGAAAATGAGAAAAAAAAAATTCTCCATCTTTTCCATTCTGTCAGTCTGTGAAAATCAGATCACACTCAGATGTCATCCGAGTGTAGTCTGATTTTTTTTTTTTTTTTACAAACCCATTGACTTGCATGGCTGAGTGCGATCCTAATGTTGGATGCAAATCGTGCACACTGTGACTTCTTTCCTCAGACAGACTCTGTCAGGGAACAAAATTGGACATGTGTATGGCATGTTAGAATAAGGCTATGTGCACACGTAGGGAATGGGGTGCAGAATTTTCTGCACAAAATCCGCATCTCCTGGCAGAATCCGCAGCTGCGGATTTGCCACGGTTTTTGTGCGGTTTTTATGAGGAATTGATGCGGATTTTGTGTGGATTTTCTGTGGTTTTTACCACTGTGGATTTCTATCATGGAGGGGTCCAGAAACGCTGCAGATCTGCACAAAAGAAGTGTCATGCACTTCTTTTAAATCCGCAGCAAATCCGCCCTGATTTTTCTGCACCATCTGCACAGCTTTATTTTTTTACCCATTGATTTACATTGTACTGTACATCACAGTGTGGATCTGCAGCGTTTCTGCACGGAAAAATCCGCTGCGGATCCGCAACAAATCCGCATCGTGTGCACACAGCTTAACACTGGTCAGAGTGAGATCTGATGCTTTGTTGGATCCCGCTGCCAAGCTCTTATGGTCATAAAACCTAGTAAGAAATCTTTTGAGTGACCGCACTGGAATCAGGGGTCTCTGTCAATAATCTATGCTGCCATATTTGAGGGCAGCATAAGGAAATACCGCCTGTTCTGGTGGGTTTGACTGGTCCCACAGCGTAACAGAGGGTCTTTCAATGAGCCCAGGCTCTGATACAAGAAAGCTCCCCTGAAGCAGATTTCGTCTCGGCCTGTTGCTTGTAGCGATAATCCATTTCTGGTAATTCACAAGTAACTCATAATACCGTACTGATACATGTGTTGTGCTTAGTAGATAAGACCATCTACTATATAATCGTCTAATTCTGTCTGTTTGTCTGTAACAGAAATCCCGTGTCGCTCGCGACCAATCAGCGACAGGCGCAGTCCGGCTGCGAATTGGCGCGGGATTTGAACCACGCTTCGTTGATTGGTCGCACCCGGCCGGCCGAGACCAATCAGCGATATTGGCGTGGGATTTAAACACCGCTACATACATATTCTAGAATAGCCAATGCGTTAGAATCGGGCCACCATCTAGTGCTATATAAGCGGGGTGGCCAAATGAACTCCTGGCCCACACTGTTTTCTAGGGGGATCTTTCCAAACTAGCAGCACACATCACATCTATGCCATATATGACTGACACATATCAATAACTGCCCTTTTCTATGTTTCTCAATACTCCTGATCAACACCAAGTCCTCCTTACATTGTGCTTCTCAGTTTAATAAGTAACATTTCTAAACGTTCATGGTTTTCCACCATTATGATGGGTGTCATTCTATTTTCTGCACTTGCGTGTGAATGCAGTGATTGAGCAATGGTTATTCAGGAAAGGTTTATCCATCAGGATCCTGGAAAAGATGGGTTACAACCTGTTTGTATTCATCACCTGGAAAATAAGAGGATGACTCACGGACAAGTAATCCTAGAGAGCATTACTCTTTCTATATTAAGGCCATTACATTTATGTCCCGATCTACTATTTTAATAGGTGATATGAAGTGTCCATGCCCCATCTAGTATTTTAATAGCTTGTGTGTCTCGCTGTGGAATTAATAACACTATATAAGTGAGTTTAATAAAGAAAAAATATATAGACCCAAATCTTATAAAACAGTACTAGTGTTGGCTTCAAATGTGTTTGTGATAATATTCAATCATTTACTATTTTTAAGTGAGATTTTAATGCAAATGTTCCTTTCCAAGTCATGGTTTTGCATCTGAAATTCACAAGTGTTTTTTCATAAGTTTATTCTCTTATATTGCTATTAATTATTGCAGAAAGGCAGCTGCGTTACCACATTCAGCCACAAGGGGCACACAGTGTGACCCGCACGGACAAATATTTATTATTTATTTGGTATATTTAATTCATAGCAATAATGTTTATGGAGTTGGTAAATGGCTTTGTAAAGTGTTTGCTTTATGCAGCCGGTATTCTTTTTTAAGCCTGGTGTTAAATGTCATTAGCTTTGCTCTGACAATGAGCAGCTTTATCCGAGCCTCTGTGGAACGGCGCTGGCACCAGTTATGCTCATCCGCAATGCTCCTCCACCCTTCCCCATAGATCCTTGTTATCGCTAATGTCTTAAAATGATCCCGAGACTTCCTGCCTATTTGTTCAGCAATTTAGATGAAGTCTAGGAAAGGAAGGATATAATGTGCCAGCAGCTGACACTGTGCTTCCTGGGTTAATATGGACGGTTCTAAAGCATTAAGGATGCCTATTAATTCAGCGGCATCACATGTCACCAAGAACTTAACGAGGGCACAGGCCAAAGTCATTGATGACAATACCAGAGATTCATGTCATAACCTGAAGACACTGTCACCATTTACTAATAGTCCTTTCAACTCTTCAAATCTAATGGCAACCTGTTCCAAATCACCAGTATGGAGCCGTCCTTCCTATATGACAAGAGGGTGAAACATGGTTATCAGTATGGCTGTTGTAAAAAATTAGGTTCAAATTCTAGAATGAGGAAATTCTCATTATCATGATTGTTATCCTTAGGCTATGTTCACACTGAGTTGCTTATATTGTTTTTTTTTTTTTGTGGCGTTAAAAAAAAAAAAAAAAAAAAAAAGTTTTACAAGCAGAAACCACTTTAGGAAACCATATCAGATGGACATCCTTTTTTTTGTAAGTTTTTGGAAGTGTTTTTATTTTTCACAAAATTGTTTTGAAGAGTTTTTTTTTATTAGAATCTTGGAACTATTTTATATAGGTGTTTTTCAAAACCTTTTTAGAAAAAAAAAACTTTAAAAAACTCCTAATATGAGCAGCAAAGCAAATTTCCAATAGAACTGAATGGGAATCGTTTTCTATGTATTTTTTAATGAGGATTTTAGAGTAGATTCGCTCATAAAAATTCAGTGTGAACATAATTTACTGTACAGATGGATCTTTTTTTTTACCTTTCTCTCTTGATTCCAGATATTATGAGATGAGTGGCCCAACAACATAATCCGTATTCTTTTATGTTATTCTGTGAGCAAAAAGGTTTCTTTTTATTTTATTTTATTTTATTTTTTTAATGCTCGATGTCTTGTCAATCATTTTAGGATATGTTGAGCAATAAGGAAAAGTAAAGGAACTATCTGTATATGAGAATCTGACTGTGCTTTAAAGGGAAATGTTGGGGGTAAGCCGTTGAGCATGGTAATCTGGCCACATCCTGAAATTAGTAGCTGCAGAAGTGAGTAAAAGGTAGCTGTATGTTTTGACGCCTGATTACTCCATTGCAATGTAGGACATTGGATTAGGATTTATATTTATATACTACCATCCTTCATGATGTGATATACTGTATATACATTTGCCCATGCACCTGTCTTGTGCGTTCCTGCTTTTTTCCCCTCACGTGTGTATTTCCCCCTTTTCCCTTACCTTGATATTTGACCAATATCCGCGAATGGCGTCTTTTCTGCCTCTTTATGTATCCTTTAATGACTTTTTGTCGCTACCTAATCACAACTCCCATTACAGCAATAGCATGTCGGAGTCCATCGACGAAGCTGTGCTGTGCAGTTCTGGCCTCCGCCAACATCGGGGACAGTTGATCGGCAGGGGAGCCATCCCCGACCGATCAGACATTGATGACTTATCCTAAGGCTAGGCCATCAGTGTTCAAGTCCCTGACAGCCCCCTTAATGTATGAACACAAACCTTTATATAAAGTTGTAAACCATGAGTTGCTGTAACTGTATGTGGCTCAGCCTAGGTCTCTGCAGTATGTCCATCGAGGCAAACAAGGATTATTACATTATTAATATTATATGAAGGGCAGAAGACTACCCCAAATGTAATGGGGGAAAAAAAACTTGTAGTTTGTGAGCGCAAAGACCAACCTGTCATGTGAGAATTTGCTATAAGGAAGGTAACAATGTGCAGTGCAGGGCCAGAGAGCGCCACCATGAGATATCCAGGTTAGTCATATAGAGACACAGTTTTCCAGATCTTCTTATAATTTCTCTGTTGTTTTTCTTTGCAGGGTCCGATGAGAAATTATGTGGTCCGCAACTATTTACTGTATTACCTCTTCAGATTTGCTGCTGCACTCGGCCAGGAAATATTCTATATCACATTCCTTCCTTTTACATTATGGAATATAGATTCTTTTATTGCGAGACGACTGATCATTGTCTGGTTTGTAAGTATCAATCGGTTCTGAAACTCACAACTTGAAATTCATGTTGGTAAAAAAATATCAGTGTCTGAGCCAAGTAATGGACATAAATCACTAATTTCTGGCTCCCAAACTGCTACCTATATTTAAAGGGGGTTGTCCGGGACTATAACATTAATGGCCTATCCTTCACATAGGTAATCAATGTCTGATCTGTGGGGGTGCGACATCTGGCATCACCGCTAACCAGCTGTCCCTGATGTCGGTCGGCCGTAATGCTCAGTTACGGAGCTACACAGTAGCGTTGACTGACTGTATAGTGACCACGGCCTGGTACTGCACATCTACAACCTATTCAAATATATAGGAGGTGAATGTGCATTAACAGGCCGCAGCCACTATTCTGTTGACTGAGCTGCTCTGTGCAGCTCCGCAACTGAGCAGTTAAGATGACACCAACACCGGGAGCAGATAATTGCCAGGTATGCTGGGTGTCGCAACACCACCAATCAGGCCATCAATGTTAAAGTCCTGGACAACCCCTTTTAAAGGGTTATTACCAAATTGGTTGGCTACCCCGATGATGGCTCTGTTATCCAATCGCCTTCTCTTCACTGAAGAAGGGATTAATGTGGTTCTTTATACAGGAGCTTGCTTAGTCTTTTGTATACCTAGAAAATCTTGCAACCCATACATTGCAAGAGTGGTTAGCTACTGTAACACCCCAGGTTCCTGGTTGTTACAGTGGCATTGCTTTCCTCATGGGGAGAGTGATGTCACGCTTAGAAGCGAGAAAGGATCTCTTTTATCAGGTAATCACAAGCATGCAACATGTTCATACTCCAGGCCAGAAGGGGGAGCTCTGATGCAGCTTGTGGGTGGCTCCCCTATATATATTCTGGGCTGCAGGGGAAGTTAGGGAGTGAGTACCAGAGAGCAGACTGGGACAGTCTGTCAGACAGACAGAGGAGAGGTGCCGTGCAGCCACGAGAGTGCTGCAGGTCCTGGAAAGAGACAAAAAAGAAAGCAGAACAAGCTGTAGAGAGCGTGTAGGGGAAGTGAAGCACAGGAGAGTGAAGAACTGGGGGGGTTAGCTGCGACTGAGCTACCTCCCTACTGAGTGCAGACACCGGTAGCCATAAGACCGGGGTTGTGAAGGAATACACGTCTCACAGCAGAAACAGTCAGGACAGCTGGATTACAAGTCACCTGTCTGCCCTTACACCTGAGGACACAGTAGCGCATAGAGCCCGGGTCGTGATAGAGATCCTGTAAAAATGCTCGATCTACCTGTTGTACTGGTATTGTCCTACCAACCTGGAGGACAGAGAGAAAGTGAGGACCTTGTGAGAAGTCCTAAGGCAGCAAGGGACTACACCACAGCGCTAGAAGGAAGGCTTCCAACTCCACCTGGTAAAGGGGACTCCCAATTCGCTTCCAAGCCGGCCGGACCCCAGCCGGACCCCAGCTTCACCTGTGGAAAGCCATACCATCCTAGCTGCCATAACATCACCCCAGTGGACCCCTTTAAGCAGTGTCGGTCATCCTTGACCGAGTACCGCAGGTGGCGTCACAAACTTTTATTACCTTACAAATCCCTTTAAAGACATTTCCTTAACATGGGCGCCCAGGGCCACGGACCGGGTCACCACCGCCGTGACACATCCCTTTAAGTACTGGACCCGGTACCAAGTACCCCACGGCCCTACGGGCGTTCCACTACTGTTTCCAAAATACTCAAAATGGAGGACCTCATCACCCAGGAACAAGACTGGGTTGACAAACCTTTTGGAATATGAAGCTCTCGCTTCCTGTTAAAGAAATCTAATTAATCTTTTTCTTGTTCTGAGAACAAACCAATACATTTTTAAGGACCTCCCTTTCTACCCCCCTAGCTCACTTCTACCCCATATGATTGGATTTCTGGAAATTCTGACATTTCATACACCATTGCTAATAAAAATTGAACCATAAAAGGTTCACATCTATGTTATCCCCTATCTCTAGGAACCACCTAGTAATCCCAAGGGCTGGGCTCTGTTTGATTGGACCGGAGGTACACACTTCCACCAGCTCCTCTCCAATCATTAACTATGGGATTGCTGGAAAATTAGGAAAATGATTAGGACTAATGGAAATATTCTCTGTTGCTATAGGGTAATGTTGTTAGCAAAGCAATTATTCATTTATTGCACAGAAAAATGCATGCACAATAATGTATGGGAGCTGAATTTTCAAGGATTAGAAGAATTTTCCTGATCATGTGAAAATGATTTGGTTGGATCGAAGACAAATTGACCCATATATGTGCTTTTTTTTTTAGAAGAGGTAACACACATGGCGAAACAAACTTTTTATCTAAAAAGTTGTAGAACTTTTAATTCATGGAGTGATTTAACCTTTTTATATAAGATGGTTTAATACAATTAAGATTGACATCATTTTATTTTGTGAGTTTACATAATATTAAGGCAAAAACTTATAAATTGAAATGTATAAATTGAGATTTTGTGGGTAATATGAAAAATGATTCCTGTGCTAAACTCTAACAATAGTGTTATATAAAACCTCAGGGAATGTCCACAGGTCAGGCCGATGGTATGGAGGTGATATGATACACACTGGGCAGCTCTTGGGACTTGTGGGTCTGGTCGTCCTTTCCCACTGTGCTTTTGGGATTTCTCTTTTTCTGAATGCTTGTGGTTTTGATAACATCATATTACACTGATGATTGTTTTCTTGGATTATAGAAGATTGCCAGCAGTAATGGAGATGTATAATACGTGAGTTTTTTTCATGTAGATGGACACAACACATGCTCAACATTTCGAGTCTGTTGTGCAGAGCGTATGATTTATACTACATGGTTCATAGAAAGTAGATGATTATTATCTACCAGAATTATATGTATGTTTTCTTTGTCCAGGATATTGATCCATTTACTCCGATGATATTGTTGTATCAGAAGGCAGTAACCACCTACAATCTGGTCCAAGCCCATCAATATCAGATTTGTGGAGGTCTGACTAACTGGTCGACTGAGAGGCTAGGATACCACGTGAAGGGGCACAGCTCTGTGCATCGTGCACTGGCTGATATTGGTACTGCCGCACTCATCGCCCTCCCATTCCAGTGATCTGGAGTACCAATCATGGCCACAACACAAAGTACAAAGATGTGCCAGTTCCTAAGAATAGCTGATCAATATTAAAGACCTGTAAAATCACTGTTACCCCAAAAATTGATATACTATCTAATATTATGGCTCTTCAATTTATGGCATAAGGATACTCAAACCAGAAATCTGCGACTGCTATTGGGACTAATTGCTAGTGCAATTAACCAGTCATCCCAGAACCTACTCTTGAATAGTGGCGAAACGTAGAAATGGTTGCACTATTTATCCGACTTATGATGCCAGGAAAATGGCACAAAGCAGCCAATAATAAATTGAACCTCTATATAAAAAAAAAAAAAACTGTCACCAGGTTTTTCCCATGTAAAGTAGGGCCAGCCCTCGTAAGCCCTATGTCACAGCATTCTATAAGGCTGCATATAAGTCTGTATAACACAAAAAATAGCTTTTATTATACTCTCCTATGTAGTCGTCACTGGTCTTCTTGATCTCTTCTTGGAATTGCTGTCCTCCTTCCATGCTTTGTGTGGATGTTGCGTCCTATGTCATCCATATAGGGTCCATCACGCACCTGCGCAGGCGCACTTCTCTTTTTGCCCTGCTGAGGGCAAAGTACTGTAATGCGCATGCGCTGGGAAAGGCAGAAGAGCACCGGCACATGCGCTCTGCAATACTTTGCTCTGCCCTTGGCAGGGCATAGAAGTTCGCCTGCGCAGGTGCATGATGGAGGTGGTGAGGTAGGACGTGTCATCCACATGAAGCAAGGAGGAGGATGGCGATCGCAAGAAGAGAAGAGGCGCTTGATCAAGACCAGAGACGCTCATCGGACCGGACCGCCCCATGGGTGACTATAATAAAAGCTACTTTTTGTGTTCTGGAGCGCGTAATGGGGACTTGTATACAGCATTATGGTACGCTATAACATAGGGCTTACAGGGGCTGGTCCTACTTTATATGCGGAAAACCTGGTGACAGGTTCCCTTTTAAGTCTTTCGATGTTATGTGCTATAATAATCTAGAATTCCTTGTCAATAAAGGGGGTTGTCTCATCATCTTACATGGGTGAACTCACAAAGCACTTGTAAAAACAAGCAGCAACTTTGCAATTTTGCGTTTTATTAAAAATCCTTCCCATTCTCAAGAAAGGAGGGATTTTTGTAATTTTTGCTGCTCATAGATTAGACTGCAGAGTGGCCAGTGGACCATTCCCCGGTCTCCAAGGCAAGAAGCGCACGCTCTTTAGCTCTTTTCTATAGCGCTTGTAATCACTGCTCTGATGGCTGGATCCGACCAGCTTCTGGGTCTCTGCGGACCTCCAATGTGCTAGAGGAAAAGCTGTTTTACCTCATGTTCACACTTTATGTTTTTGCAGCATTTTTTGTGGCTTTTTACGCAAATTAAAAGCTGCTTTTTACAGTATTAGCAAAAGCAGTAAGATTTCAGAAAGTTCCTGCACATGATTGCTTTTTTTCCTGAGTGAATTGGAAAACAGCTGTGTTTTTTTTGTCACTTATTTCAGCATTTTTGCAGCGTTTTTTCACCATTGAGAAATTGGGAAGCAATGAGAATGCAAAAACGAAGCCATGCTTTTTGCTGAATAAAATGAATATTATTAAACATGTACTGTAGAAAATTACACAAATAATGAGCAGCAAAACCTTCTTTTTATTCGGACTCCCATGACAGCACTACGAGAGAGGGGATCCGCCCTTCAGGAACAGGAAACCTACAGATACAAAAGGGCGGCACCTCTCCCATGCATCAGTTGGTTTCCTGTTCCTGAAGGGACAGGATCCTACAGATGAATAATAAAGGATCCCAGGCCGGCCGGCCGAATCAGGTAGCGGGGGGGGTCTCCTACCTCGGCCGGTGCGGGAGTCCCTGGAGACGCCACGGTGGTCCTGGCTGGACTGCTGGCATGTTGCAGCAGGGAGCAGAGTCCGGAGGATTCCTGGTCTCCACTAAGCGCCGGTAAGTATAGCCGCCCCTTCGGGTCCATGCGGCAGTGCAGCGGGGTGGTGAGGTAGCAGCGTCGGGAGGTGGACGCCGTCTGGAGCGCTGCTGTATGTTTCCGGCATCCTGCACCGCTCTCAGCGTGTGCTGGAGCGTTTGCGGGCTGCGGTGACGTCAGGGGCGGAGTCAGCGGGCACCTCCGGGTCGCTGGGTGACTGCGCATGCGCAGTCGATCCAAGATGGCGGCGCCCATCGTTCCTGTACGCCGGATTCGTCATGAGCCCCACTGACCTCCCAGCTGCAGCTTGATCAGCAGGGACTAATGGGAATGGCGCCAGGCAGCCTGCTGACCGGAATTCAGGGGGATTTAAGCAGGTGTCGGATTTAGAGCCCTGCTTTTGGCCACATCTTCATCATGGAGAGTGATGGTGAGCAGCAGCCTCAGCTGCTGGATGAAGTGCGACAGATGCCCATGGAGAAGGAGCATGTCAGAAGTGACCAGTCCAGTCGTAAGAGCTCATCCAAGCAGGGATCAAGAGCATCGACTGGGAAAGAACCCCCTCGTGTTCCGGTACCTTTTTTGGCGTACGCTGGTAAGTGATCTACGTGAATGTTCACTCAGTGACGCGGGCCCCTTATACTTTGTCATTCTAGGGGAAGAAAAGTGCAAAGACGAAACATAAGGAGTGCGCCCTATGTGGAATGCCTTTACCAGATTCTTATCCCAAACAATTATGTGCCTCCTGTATACAGCAGACGGTGAGGTCTACAGGAGTAATATGGGTTGAGTGACATCAGGTCAGATAGAAGGTATCACCCTTATTGTCCTCCCCTAGGTAGCGGAAGAATCTGCGAGTACGGCTAATTTAAAAGAGATGATCCGTATGGTTCTGTTCCCTCTTCCTCGTCATCAGAAGAGGACTCTGGCCAATTTTGTCTACATCTGGACCGGGTTGATAAATTAGTTAAAACGGTCAGGGGTACGATGGGCCTAGAGGAGCCTAAAACGCAACTTTCCAGACAGGAAATAATGTTCAGCGGGTTAGATCATAAAAGACGTAGATCCTTTCCGGTGAATGAGAAAATTCAGGATTTAATTCTCCGGGAGTGGAAGAAACCAGAAAAGAAAGGTTCGTTGCCACCAGCATTAAAGCGCAGGTATCCCTTTGAGGATGCGGCTGTTGATACCTGGGACAAGGCCCCTAAATTAGATGCTGCGGTGGCAAAAGCATCAAAGAAAGCCTCACTACCATTTGAGGACATGGGGAACCTTAAAGATCCTCTTGATAGGAAGGCAGACACCTTCCTTAAAGGTACCTGGGAGATGGCGGCCGGATCTTTAAGACCGGCAGTGGCCGCAACATGTACAGCCAGATCCTTAATGGTCTGGCTAGATCAGTTGGAGTCCCAACTTAAAGAAGGCGCTTCCAGGAATACAATCCTGAATGCGCTCCCAGTAATTCAAGATGCTGCTGCCTTCCTGTCAGACGCTTCTGTAGATTCAGTCAGAATGGCGGCCAGAGCAGCAGAACTTTCCAACGCGGCTCGTAGAGCCTTATGGTTGAAGTGTTGGTCAGGAGATATTCAATCAAGATCCAAGCTCTGCGCTATCCCATGCAAAGGGGAATATCTTTTCAGGCCAACATTGGATGAGTTGCTTGAAAAAGCAGGGGATGACAAGAAAAAGTTCCCTAATTTGTCATCAGCATCTTATCGTCGTCCTTTCAACAGAAGGAGATTTGGTCGTGGAAGAAAACGCGTATCCTCACCTTCTAGAGATAATTTTAGATGGGAGGATAGACGCAGGAGAGGTACGGGCTACATGTTTCGCCGTTCCTCAAAAGAATGTAAAAAACCAGACCAATGACTAGCAATCCCTGTGGGAGGGAGATTGGCAGCCTTCTCTTCCGCATCGTCTGACATCACAAATAGTGACTGGGTCCGTGGCATTATATCAGATGGTCTGAGACTGGAATTTAATCACTGGCCT
The DNA here is from genome assembly GCF_051348905.1 of Ranitomeya variabilis. Classification (NCBI taxonomy): domain Eukaryota; kingdom Metazoa; phylum Chordata; class Amphibia; order Anura; family Dendrobatidae; genus Ranitomeya; species Ranitomeya variabilis. The sequence continues at coordinate 984,937,789 of NC_135233.1, forward strand.
CGAGATAAGTTTAAGATAACCCCCTTACGTTCTTCCACCCTTGAACAGACAGCTTTGGAAGCAGAGGTCATGAATTTATGCCTCAAGAAGGTTCTGATTGAAATCCCAGAATCAGAAAGAGGAAGAGGATTCTACTCTCCTCTATTTCTGATTCAAAAACCAGATAAATCATTTAGAACTATAATAAATCTTAAGTCCCTTAATGAGTACCTGGTTAATAAAACCTTTAAGATGGAGTCAATCAGTTCAACAATAAAGATGTTGTTCAAACACTGCTTTATGGTAGTTGTAGATTTAAAGGATGCATACTATCATATACCTATCCATGAGAACTTCCAGAGGTTCCTAAGAGTAGCGGTGTCTATGGGAGGAATAGTTCGCCATTTTCAATTTAGAGCTCTTCCTTTCGGCCTTTCAGCAGCACCTAGGGTGTTTACTAAAGTAGTCGCTGAGGTCATGGTGCACTTGCGAGAGTCCAATATCCTCATTATTCCTTATCTGGATGATTTCCTTATAGTGGGGAATTCAGCAGACCATTGCCTTTCACAAGTAAAGACAGCTACGACCAAACTAGAACGTCTGGGCTGGATTATAAATTATAAAAAATCCCGATTACAGCCCCTAAAAATTCAGAGATTCCTAGGGCTGCTATTAAATTCAGAGACCCAACAATGCTGTCTTCCACCTGATAAATTATTGCATATTCAACAACAGGTGTTAAAGGCGATTAATAAACCGGCCATGACCCTTTGACTATGTCACTGTTAGGATCCCTAACTTCGTGTATTCCCGCCGTCTGTTGGGCCCAATTCCACACCAGACCTTTACAGTCGGAGGTACTGGATAATGATAGAGCCTTACAAGGGTCCTTGCAGGGTCAGGTCATATTGAGTCCAGTAGTTCTTACATCTCTTAGATGGTGGCTAGAAGAAGACAAACTGTCAGCAGGTGTTCCCTGGGTGACGCATGTGACTCGTGTAATAACAACAGACGCCAGCCCCGCAGGGTGGGGGACACACATGGGTGACATTGTAGTTCAGGGTCTATGGGACCCCCAAACGTCAGCCTCTTCCAATCACAGAGAGTTAATGGCGATTGAATTCTCAGTTAAGAAACTCCTCATATATCTACAGGGTCACCATGTCAAGATCCTCTCGGACAACCAGGTGGCGGTTGCCTACGTAAATCACCAAGGTGGAACACATTCCGAATCTCTGATGGAAGTAGCGGACCGCCTGCTCCAGACAGCAGAGACCCATTTACTATCTTTAACCACATTGCATATAAGAGGGAAAGAAAATATAAAAGCAGACTTTCTAAGCCGCAACACCTTAAAACAAGGGGAATGGTCTCTGAACAGAGACATCTTCGAGATGATTGTCCGCAAGTGGGGTCATCCAGAGGTGGACTTATTTGCCACCAAGGACAACAAAAAACAAGAAAGTTATGTTCCCTAAATCCCAGGGAGAATCCGTTGGCTGTGGATGCCTTCCTGATCAGATGGGATTTCCGATTGGCTTATGCGTTCCCCCCGCTGGGCCTATTGCCTCTTGTGGTCAGAAAGATAAGAGAGGATCGGGCAAGAGCCATACTGATCGCCCCATTTTGGCCCAGAAGGGCCTGGTTTGCCTGGCTCAGGACCATGTCGGTGGAAGACCCCTGGGTACTCCTGGACATTCCGGATTTACTCCATCAAGGTCCGATCAGCCATCGACAAGTGAATCGACTCCATTTGACGGCATGGAGTTTGAGAGGTCGTTGTTAAAAAGCAGAGGTTTCTCCCCAAATTTAATTGATACCCTTATGAAGAGTAGAAAACATATAACAACAAAAATCTACTCTAGAACCTGGAGGAAGTTCCTGGCCTCTTCAGATTTTAATATTGAAGAGGGGATACCAATTAATCAGGTTTTAGAATTCCTGCAGAAGGGGTTAGAGCTAAATCTATCTACAAGTACGCTAAAAGTACAGGTCTCGGCCCTAGGGGCCTTGTTTTCTTGTAACATTGCTAGTAACTATTGGGTATCAAGGTTTATTAAAGCATCTAGTAGAGCTAGACCTATACACAAGAATAGGTCGGTGCTTTGGGATCTCAACTTAGTCCTTTCAGCCTTGACTAAGGAACCGTTTGAGCCCTTACATTCAGCCTCAGTTAAGTTATTATCCCTCAAAACAGCAATAACATCTGCTCGTAGGGTAGGGGACATACAGGCGCTCTCTAGACTTTCCCCTTATACAGAGTTTCTACAGGGCAGAGTAGTCCTCAAACCAGACCCAGCCTATTTGCCAAAAGTGGCCTCACATTTTCACAGGTCACAGGAGATAGTTTTACCATCATTTCTCCCTAATCCTTCTAACTCTAAGGAAGAGATACTCCATACATTGGATGTCAGGAGATGCCTGTTAGAATATATCACAGTCACTGATGCTTGGAAGAGAGAGAATGCGTTATTTTTATCCTTCCAAGGTCCTAGAAAAGGGCTTAGAGTATCGAAGTACACACTAGTGAAGTGGATTAGGAAGGCTATCTCTCTGGCTTATACTACAGGTGGAGGTCCGGCTCCACAGAATCTGAGGGCGCATTGCACCCGGGCCCATGGCTACATCCTGGGCGGAAAGATCTGGAGTATCAATCGACCAGATATGTAAGGCAGCCACGTGGTCATCCCCTTCCACCTTTTTTAAGCACTATCGGTTGGACTTGGGGTTCTCCTCTGATCTCACCTTCGGGTTAAGGGTGCTACAAGCTATAGTCCCTCCCTAAGGTAGCTTACATCTCTGTAAATATCTCGTAGTGCTGTCATGGGAGTCCGAATAAAGCATTAAGCTACTTACTGGTAGCGGCATTTTTCGGAGGCCCATGACAGCACCCTTAGTTCCCTCCCTATTCACGTGGGCGTTGCACTTCCTGTAATGTATATAATGAGATATATAGATCTCACGTGTGGTATCTAGTTACAATGCAATGGATTATTTTTTGTATATAATGTATATTTGTGTGCCACTAACCGCGGTAGTCCTCTCAGGCTCTGAAATACAACTGATGCATGGGGAGAGGTGCCGCCCTTTTGTATCTGTAGGTTTTCTGTTCCTAATGGGCGGATCCCCTCTCTCGTAGTGCTGTCATGGGCCTCTGAAAAATGCCGCTACCAGTAAGTAGCTTAATGCTTTCTAAGCAGCCTCTTTAGGGCCAACAGAGCAGAGAAAAATGCATCAAAAACACAACGTGTGAACATGGCCTTATACAGCAACATTGGAGAGCGCTCATTTTGGGCTATCCATGGTCCGGATGGTCAGTCATTTAGCAGCACAGCGCCCATCAACAAGCAGAAAATAAACAGACATGGGAGTGAAGCGTTCCTCAGCACAGCATGAAGCAACCTTGAAATTTGAATAGTTTTAAGTGTTTTCTGTGTTTTTTTGTTTTATGGAATTATATACTGGAAATTAAAAAAAAAAAAAGAGAGAGAAAAGTTCTACAATACAAACCCTTCTGAATTTCCTAATGTTCTGAGTATATTTAGTATGGCATCTGCTAGTCTACCTGCCTATTTCCTATCCTGACCGTCTGTCCGTGGCTGCAGAATCCTTTTCTAATGCTTCTCATGTACTTGTGCACACGGCTATGGCCGCCCCATACCTACGCCATTACTACGCACACAGGGATGCGGCCGTCTGCTTTCCAGTCTATGCCTGATCTCCCTCACTTCCTATGTTTCTCCTTCTACAGCCAGACTTATTTTTAGCCACTTCGTCAGCCCAGAGTCTTCTCTGGTTCTGTTACCATAGAAACGTCTGTTGGAGGTACCGGAGTCGCAGCCAAAGGCTTCTTCCTATGTGTTCTATGCAGGGAATCTGCTCGTCTCCCTGTGAATTGCCGATCTCCTGAATCCAGCTAAGGTTAAAGATAACAAATAAATCTGCCAATGAGCTAATGATCATCTGGCATAGAATTGCCCTGCTAATGAGCTAGTGACTGCATACAGTATGTGTATTGTTCATGTATTGTCGAAAAATGGGCAATTCTTGGATTATTGGTGATATCAATAGATCTATAGAGGCATTATAGCATTTATTCATCCACTAATGCGAAGCCTATTCCTCCTCCCTGTGCCATAGAGGACGCCTCATTGAAGGGAAACTGCCAACAGGTTTTTGTACTTCATCTGAGAGCGGTCTGACGTAGGCAGACAGACCCTGAATCCAACGATATATCACTTACATTACTGGGTGCAGCCGTTCTCACACGGAGTTCTTAGACTTATCATGCAGCAGAGCTGAGAAAGCTGCCCCCAGGCTCTGTATGTGCATTGTTTATAGACAGTGAGCTGCTTATCACACGAGGGGGTGGAGTCAGACTAGCATGCATGCGCTGATGTAGTCCAGACAATCATGATCACCAGGTGAGAAAACCTTCAGCGTAAGTAAACAGCACACAGCTGGACATGTGACACATCGCTGAAATCTGTGCTTTAACCCCTACCTCATGCTGTCCTCAGATTACCTAGCAAAAGCCTGCTGATATATTCTCTTTAAATATAGCCTAAATAGATTTTTGTTTCTTTAGAGACTTCACTCTTAAAAGAAAATGCAATTTGTAGTGTTTTATTTGCATTTTACACTTGCCAATGTTTCCTGCTATCACTCACCCCTTTTCCCAAGGAAATGGTGACACTCAGTTGTCAATTTAAGTATAAATGTCTAAGGAAAATAACTGCGAAATGACATGATGTAGAAAATTATTGTTAGAGCAGCATCTGCACCCCTGCACGATTTTTCCTGAATTTTCTCAGTAGGGGCATCGGCGTGCTCCCTCACATGTCCGCCCTGCTCCGGTCCCCACAGCGTCTACTTCCTTCTATGTCCTGCATATGGTGCATAGGTCTCCTGGGAGTGTTCTTAGAGAACGCGCACTCCCCGCCTTTTAAAGGTGCAGTGCGCACTTCTGAAAAACGTCTCCAGCCATTGGCTGAGAGATATCATGTATTTAAGGCACTCTCCCCTATAGGAAGGTGCCTTAGTAACTTCAGCCTCTAGTTTGTTACAAGTGTGCCTAGCTGTAAGGTCCCTGTATCCCTGCTTCCTGATCCTGTTTCAGTGCGTCCTGCCTGTATCTGCATCTGTTTTCCCTTCCATCCTCCTGATCCTGAGTCTGTTCGTCCTGTCTGAGCCTGTTCCTGATTCCATCCTGCCTATACCAAGTCCAGATCCCGATCCACCTTGTCCACACCTGTACCGTTGCCCTCACCTGTCCAGTCTGAGCCTGCTCCTGTGAGCCCGCACCTGTCCGTTTTGCGTTCCTGACATTTGCTCTCTCTGTTCCTGTGTGCCAGCACCGTTCTGTTAATCAGCCGTGCAGTATCCGTCCTGCAGCTATCCAGTTTTTGGCTGTCCTGAGTCTCCAAATCCATCCCTGCTTCCCCACACCCCTTTTGGGGGTCAGCTGCTACAGCTCTGGGGCCTGTCCTAGAGTGGTACCTGGCGTCCACTGGGGCTCTAGTGAAGACCTAGGTGGTCGCTTAGTCATGCCGCTCCAGGCTCTCGTTACACCGTGGCATGGTGGTTCCACAACCACATACTTGACAGTTATAAAAGATTGTCATTAATTATAGATGAATAGTAGGGGCTGAAAGGACCATTCTATTCGTTCTATAAACTCCTCCTGACATGTCTCCGAATTTCCAAGCAATAAATTTTGTATTTTTTTTCTGAAAAGGAGAAATGGTCAAAATTAAAAAAAAACAAAAAAAACCCCAGTGCTTTCAGACCTCAAATAATGCAAAGAAAACAAGTTCATAATCATTTACAAACAACAATACCAATGTATTAACTCAGGAAGAGTTCAGAAATCAATAATTTGTGGAATAACCATGATTTTTAATCCCAGCTTTCATGCGTCTTGGCATGCTTTCCTCCAGTCTTTCACACTGCTTCTGGCGCAAAAATGTAAGCAGTTCTTTGTTTGATGGCTTGTGACTATCCATCATCCTCTTGATTACATTCCAGAGTTTTTCAATGGGGTTCAGGTCTGGAGATTGGGCTGCCCATGACAGGGTTTTCATGTGGTGGTTCTCTTAATTTTTGCCAGAGCTGTATGTATATATGGAGGTAACCTATTTGATACAATCTTTTATCATTTTACATTTGTAAACTTTCATAGACTGAGATTATTTTTCATAAAGGGAGTCGGTCCCCCCAAAAACTGAAAATGTATACATTTATATAGAGAACTTGACCCCTATAAAAATCATACCTAATGTATATAAAATTAATATAGGCAGCACTCCAGGTAGATAAAGTGGAAAAACGATTGATATTTATTGGTCCGTGTGCAAGCATTTTAGTTCGTAGTTAGTGATGAGCGAATATACTCGTTTCTGGAGCACGCTCGGGGGTCCTCCGAGTATTTTTTAGTGCTCGGAGATTTAGTTTTTAGCGCCGCAGCTGAATGATTTACATCTGTTAGCCAGCATAAGTACATGTGGGGGCTGCCTGGTTGCTAGGGAAATCTCGAGTAACGAGTATATTCGCTCATCACTATTCATAGTGTGAACCAAAAAGTTGCCTTGGGTCCAATAAATATCAATCATTTCAGATTTTACACTGAGCGCTGCCTCTAGTTATTTTTATACACAGTACAAGTATCATTTTTATTGGGGGGTATGGTTTTGCAAATACCTTTGATGCTTGGCTCCTATACATTTTTTTGCTAGTTCAACTTCTTTCTATTTTGGTTTATACTTATACTGTAAATTTTATTTATCTTGTTTTATGCAAAAAAAAAAATTGCATATGTAAATATGGGTTCCTCAGTGCACCCTTGGTGTGACCAAGTGCTCGGTGCCTGCTAAATTGTCCTTCACTCCTCCCTTTATTATTGATAGCACTCCAAGGAGCACTGTCTGTATTGAATCCTCATCCCTGCAGGAGCTGAGAGCTCACATAATCTCATTGTGTGGGCACTGTCTGATGCTGCAATTCTGTCTGCAGCAGCCGCTTGCAGCACACAGGATGGCACAGCAAAGGGCAACCGATGACCAAACAGCACCCACACTCTGACATTGTGGATGTTTTTTCTGCTCCTGCAGTGTTGGCATGAGCAGGATGCATGAGTGTCAATCACCACAACGGGAGAGGAGATCATTAGTAATTTGATCAGATGGAACAGTACACCGAGCTCCTGTCACTCTGAGGGTACACCAAATTCCCTTAATTTATTTGTGTAATAAACTTGTTGTTTTTTTTTTTACATAAAACAAAATTAAAATCTGTATCACAATTATGATTTTCATAGTGTCTAAGTCCCTTTATATGAATGTAACCTCTGTTTTCGGGGAGACATATTCCTGTTAATAGAAAAAATAATGGTGGGAATTGGCTATCCTGACCATGTGTAACATTATGTACATGGATAAAAGTGCTTGGAGAGAGAGTCTTTCTTGGCGACTGATAAGTACACCCTGCATCTGTGAATTTCTACGCCTGTTATAATAAATTTAATACAATCTGCTGAACCATCTGCTGTTAGTTATAATCTTCTGTCTGTTGACCAAATGTCTTGTTAAACCTGTAGGCACCTTTTATTAATTGGCAGTAGGGTTTGGCCACACAGAAGGCGAAGTGGCCCAGTCATTATGGTTACGTAGGATATATCTCACCTTCACATCACAATTGCAGATAAATATCCTCTGGAAATCAATGGAAAGTATTGATCAGAACAGAAAAATGTGGTCAAAGGGAAACCTATATGAACAAGCGTCTTGTAAATATACTCGGGTCATTATAAGGTTAGAAGTGATCTGGCCACTTGAGAATCGAATGGAGAAAATGATAAACATTTAAAAAATGTTTAAAAAATATTGTGTATATTTTGTATTTGGATCATCAAGCTCTTTAAACCTATGGTCAATAAATGCTGGTTGTAACAATGGTAAAGATTCTTCTTGATCATCTAAGTTCCATATCTTAGATGAATCAAGGTAGTATTGATCTCAACCTGCTTAAATGTGGTGATTTTCCAGAATTACAATTATTGTGTTATTTTTGGGTCATTAATTTTTGCATCAATCCATTTGTATCAAACAATCAAAGGAAAAGAAAAACATCTTCTTCTCAAAAAACTGTGATGAAATGTCCATGGATTCGGGGAGTGTCCAATGTAAGGATGTTCGGGGCCGGCATCCCCGAGCAAATAATGTGGGAAAAGGTGATGAGCTCCAGCATCGGAAACACGAAAAAAAACCCTATTTTTTAACACGTAAGGTGTTACATGTCCCATTTGACTTGTTTTATTCCTGGTGTTAACTCTGAGCTAAGAAATAATTCATTTTTTATGATTCCAGGGCCGGATCTCACCATTGGGCATAGTGTCCAGCCCACAGCGTTTACCGACCATTGGAACATACCCTGAGAGGTCACATTTACTGAAATCTAAAGTTTTTTTTCAATCAAAAACCTCTTAACAGGCCAAGTTACATGTTAACATAGAACCCTTCATTGATGTCACCTTCACAATTCTTGCATTCATTGAACTTATAGAATCATAGAAAGGTAGAGTTGGAAGGGACCTCCTGGATCATCTGGTCCAACCCCCTGCTCAATGCAGGATTCACTAAACCATCCCAGACAGATGTCTGTCCAACCTCTGTTTGAAAACTTCAATTGAAGGAGAACTCGCCACTTCTCGTGGCAGCCTGTTTGACTTATTGATCACCCTCACTGTCAAAAAGTTCTAATATTCTAATCTGTATCTTCTCCCTTTCAGTTTCATCCCATTGCTTTTAGTCTTTCTTTTTAAAAATGAAAATAAAGCTGATCCCGCTACAGTGTGACGGCCCTTGAGATATTTGTAGACAGATATTAAGTCTCCTCTGTCTTCTCTTTTGCAAGCTAAACATTCCCAAATCCTCTAACAGTTCCTCATGTGATATTGTTTGCAGTTAGATCACCATTCTGTTAGCTCTTCTCTGAACTTGCTTCAATTTGTTCATGTCATTTTTAAAATGTGGTGCCCAGAACTGGACACCGTATTCCATAAGAGGTCTGACCAAAGAGGAGTAGAGGGCAGTAATGATTTCACGTGATCTAGACTCTTCTGTTAATACATCCCAGAACTGTTTGCCTTTTTTGCTGCAGCATCACACTGTTGACTCATGTGCAATCTGTGATCTATTAGTGTACCCAAATCTTTTTCTCTTGTGCTGTTGCTGTTCCTCCCATTCTGTATATGCTTTTTTTTTTTTTTTTTGCCCAGATGTAGGAATTTGCATTTCTCCCGGTTAAAAACCATTCTGTTAGTTGCTGCCCACAGTTCCATTTTGCTTAGATCTTTTTAATCCTCTCTCTTCTCCAGTATTGGCTGTCCCTACTACCTTTGTGTCATTAGCAAATTTAATCAGTTTACCTTCAATTCATTAATCTACATAATTTGATAAAGATGTTGAACAAAACATTCAAAAACTTCAGTTTTTGGACAGTTTCTGCTTGAATTTCTTTGCAGGATGTCAGAATAGCCTCCAGGAGCTTCTGTTCTGATGTGAACTGTCTCACACCCTCATGGCTCTTTTGCTTGAGAATACTCCAAAGGTTCTCAATAGGGTTGAGGTCAGGGCAAGATGGTGGCCAAGCCATGACTTTCTCTCCTTTTATGACCATAGCAGCTAATGACGCAGAGGTAGATAATTTTGCTACTGATGGCACGGTTCTTCTTTTTGTACTAAGGAAGAAAGTGGTCAATAAGAAACTCTATATATCCTTTGCCAAATTCATTTTCACACCTTCAGGGACTGTAAACATGATTCCAACACCTCCTTGCTGACGTCTCATCCTTGCTCGCAAATGGCGGCCATCCACCACTCAATCCATCTGGACCATCCGGGGTAGCACAGCACTCATCAGTAAATAAGACTGTTTTAAAATTAGTCTTTAAGTATGTCTGGGTTGACTGCAACCGTTTCTGCTTGTGAGAACTGTTTAGGGGTGGCCAAATAGTAGATTTATGCACAACTGCAAGCCTCTGGAGGATTCTGCACCTTGAGGTTTGCAGAACTCCAGAGGCACCAGCAGATTCAACTACTGTAACTGTTTGCTGCTTTGTAATGGTAGTTTAGCAGCTGCTCTCTTAATTCGATAAATCAGTCTGGCAGAAACCTTTCTCATTATGCCTTTATCTGCATGAACCCATCTGTGCTCTGTATCCACCACAAACCTTTTCACAATATGATGATCACGCATACGTTTTTATGAAATATCTAATGTTTTCATACCTTGTTAGAGGAATTTCACTATTTGATGAATTCGGCTGCGGAGAGATCCTTTTTCTTTCTCATATTGCTTGAAGCTTGTTTCCTGCTTGATAACGTGGAACATCCTTCTTAAAGGGAATCTGTCACTAGGTTTTTGCCAGCTAATCTGAGAGTAGCCTAATGTAGAGCCATAGATCCTGATTCCATAAATGTGTCACTTATTGGGCTGCTTAGTGTAGATTAGATAAAATCACTGCTTCCGTAGCAGTAGGTCACTAGAGGACTAGTAAACCTGTTGCCAGGAAGTCCTTCATATTCATGAGCTCTGTATTACCCCGCCAAACCAATGATTGGCTGCTTTCTGCCCATGTACAGTGTACTCAGGAAGCAGCAAATCGGAGGTATAGGTGGGGTTATACAGAGCTCAGCATTCAGAGAACTGATAGAGCTGCAGCTTATAAATCCGTGATTTTATCAAAAGGACAGCAAGCAGCTCAGTAAGTGACACATTACTGGAATTGTGGTCTATCCTCCTGCATTATGCTGCTCTCATATGGAGCAAAAACCTGGTGAAAGATTCCCATCAAGTTGTTTTTCTTTAATTGGGCTCACCTGGCAAACTAATTACCAAGGGTGTTTGAGATTGATTTTAGTGATCCAAAGCGTTTATTTGTAAAGCAAAAAATGACATCTTTATGACACCTAAATCCAATATGCATAATAATTTGGAGCGCGGTGTATTGGTTGTATCCTATGGAAATCCTAATCTTTTAATGTCTATGACCCAAAACTAAAACATTATGTGGCTAGATAAAATGTATTAGGCTATAGGCTTAGGGATATATTTGCACTCACTGAAGAATAGTGTCTATACAATATTGAGGTTGGTCTGCAGGTTCATCTTTGGACCACTAATATTTACATATAGGCTATAGTTTTCCCTGTGTACATTATCTAATGGTTGGCAGCTAATCGTATGTTTCTGTAGAATTAACATGTGAATTTTGTCTTTCAGATTGTCATGTACATAGGTCAAGCTTCTAAAGATCTTCTAAAGTGGCCTCGACCCTCCTGTCCTCCAGTGGTGAAGCTGGAAACTAGAGTAGAAGCTGAATATGGCATGCCATCAACTCATGCCATTGCTGCCACTGCTATCTCTTTTACTTTTTTGTTGGCCACCATGGAACGATACCAGGTTGGAGACTGTTTCATAGTTGTTTGAATAAAGATGGATTAATGTCCACATTGAAACAGTAGAAAATTGTACCTGATATCTGTAGTAAACTACACAACAGTCTATAGCTGTGAATGGGATCTAGACCATGGATGTATTTGGATGAAACTATTCTTCATAGGCCATATCTGTGTGACTAGATATGCCATAAAAGTAAAATAAGTTGCAAATCAGACCACTATTAGGATCCCCGCCAATTATAAGACTTGAGGTGTCTGAAATGGTGGTTATGCTGATCATATCACTGTTTCCATATCTCCCCTTGAGTTTAATGGAGGGTGATTGGAGATAAAAGCTCAAAGGTGTCGGTAAACACTTGTATCTGTTGTGCTCTTGGCAACTTGTATTCCCTCTGCAATGAGAACAGAGCAGGGTGTCCTTACATCTCACACAGGAGGAACCTGTCCTGAGCTATCGTGGGGCGTGCTCTTTCTCTAGTATTATTATGCTGTGTAGCCAATTTAACATTGTGTCTACAGTTCAACGTGAAACATTTTGTTTAATTCAACTGGAATTTTTATGAGAATGAAACCTGGAACCAAATGGCCAAATATGAATTGATCAATTCTGAAAAACAGGGATACCAGTTACCCAGGGCATGTTTGATGGGCCAATACAGGTACGTAGATTATTTAGGCTACATTTACACATGCCAAGACTAGAGTTGAGCAAATTTTTCAAAATTCAGTTCCGATGACGATCAGTGGCGTACATTGTTTTTGCAATATTCACCGAACGTCATTGGAGTCTATGGGAGTAGAAATGACCAAATATGTTCGGAATCGAGCATCAAACATAAATTCGACATGAATAGGGTAGCAATATGGCACGAATATGGCAAATTCATATTCCACGACCGAATCCAAACATATTCGCTCAACTCTAACAAAGACCAATATCTGTAAAAAAACAAAACGATTTATTTCTATTGGACAGTGACTCCAGCAAATAATTATAAATTATACAATAATTTGTAGTGAAAAAAAGTCCATAAACACAAGGTACAATGGCCTACAAACTTGCTGAAGTAGGCATTTAGCAGATATGTCGAAACTGAAGTCAGTGACGGGGTCCCTTAGCATGATTGGGTCTTGCTATTGATACATCTGGACTTCCATATAGAATAGAGGGCTGATGTGAAATGGCTGCTAGTGATTCACATTGTGGAAGACCAGTGAAGAAAGGAAAATATATTTTTTATGTGTTTACTAAAAATGTTCCTATGGGTCAGTGTTGGGCAATTTAATTTTCCCGAGGTACAGAGCGTGACTGTTGTGGAGGGCCGAACCAATAGGCTGAAATTAGTTCTGCTCAATATTGATATATTATTTTATATTTAATATTGTTTCACCCAATATTGAGCAGACTTAAGTATGCTGACACCCCCTATATATTGTATGAGCCAGCACACAGCCCCTATATACCATTAAAGCCCCCACATAACCTCTCTATATGAGCCGTCACATAACCCCTGTATACAGTATAAACCCCACATAGCCTCCTATATACAGTGAGCTCTCACATAATATGAGCTCCCACGTAGTCTCCTGCAGACAATTCGCCCCACAAAGCCTCCTTATATACAGTGTGTGTGCCTCAGATAGTCACCCTATATACAGCTTGAGCTCCCATATAGCCTCCTATATACAGTACAGACCAAAAGTTTGGACACACCTTCTCATTTAAAGATTTTTCTGCATTTTCATGACTATGAAAATTGTACATTCACACTGAAGACATCAAAACTATGAATTAACACATGTGGAATTATATACTTAATTTCAGTTGTTTCACACTTTTTTGTTATGTCTTATATTCTAGGTTCTTCAAAGTAGCAATCTTTTGCTTTGATGACTGCTTTGCACACTATTGGCATTCTCTTGATGAGCTTCAGGAGGTAGTCACCGGGAATGGTTTTCACTTCACAGGTGTGCCCTGACAGGTTTAATAAGTGGTATTTCTTGCCTTATAAATGGGGTTGGGACCATCAGTTGTGTTGCACAGAAGTCTGGTGGATACACAGCTGATAGTCCTACTGAATAGACTGTTAGAATTTGTATTATGGCAAGAAAAAAGCAAGTAAAGAAAAACGAGTGGCCATCATTACTTTAAGAAATGAAGGTCAGTCAGTCTGAAAAATTGGGAAAACTTTGAAAGTTTCTCCAAGTGCAGTGGCAAAAACCATCAAGCGCTACAAAGAAACTGGCTCACATGAGGACCGCCCCAGGAAAGGAAGACCAAGAGTCACCTCTGCTTCTGAGGATAAGTTTATCCGAGTCACCAGCCTCAGAAATCGCAGGTTAACAGCAGCTCAGATTAGAGACCAGGTCAATGCCACACAGAGTTCTAGCAGCAGACACATCTCTACAACAACTGTTAAGAGGAGACTTAGTGCAGCAGGCCTTCATGGTAAAATAGCTGATAGGAAACCACTGCTAAGGACAGGCAACAAGCAGAAGAGACTTGTTTGGGCTAAAGAACACAAGGAATGGACATTAGACCAGTGGAAATCTGTGCTTTGGTCTGAGGTGTCCAAATTTGAGATCTTTGGTTCCAACCACTGTGTCTTTGTGCGACGCAGAAAAGGTGAACGGATGGACTCTACATGCCTGGTTCCCACCGTGAAGCATGGAGGAGGTGTGATGGTGTGGGGGTGCTTTGCTGGTGACACTGTTGGGGATTTATGCAAAATTGAAGGCATACTGAACCAGCATGTCTACCACAGCATCTTGCAGTGGCATGCTATTCCATCCGGTTTGCGTTTAGTTGGAACATCATTTATTTTTCAACAGGACAATGACCCCAAACACACCTCCAGGCTGTGTAAGGGATATTTGACCAAGGAGAGTGATGGGTGCTACGCCAGATGACCTGGCCTCCACAGTCACCAGACCTGAACCCAATCGAGATGGTTTGGGGTGAGCTGGACCGCAGAGTGAAGGCAAAAGGGCCAACAAGTGCTAAGCATCTCTGGGAACTCCTTCAAGATTGTTGGAAGACCATTCCCAGTGACTACCTCTTGAAGCTCATCAAGAGAATGCCAAGAGTGTGCAAAGCAGTCATCAAAGCAAAAGGTGGCTACTTTGAAGAACCTAGAATAGAAGACATATTTTCAGTTGTTTCACACTTTTTTGTTAAGTATATAATTCCACATGTGTTAATTCATAGTTTTGATGCCTTCAGTGTGAATGTACAATTTTCATAGTCATGAAAATACAGAAAAATCTTTAAATGAAAAGGTGTGTCCAAACTTTTGGTCTGAACTGTATATGTAAACATCCTATACACATGAAAAAAAAATACCACATAGTCACCTCGCTCCCCGTCACTAGGCGCTCTGCTCCTGTGCACTGAGTTTCAGCAGTGCACAACTGATGTGATAAAATGACGCCATTGCATCTGCTGTCTCACATGCTGATTGGTGGAGGACTGAGCCGTCGTCTTCGTCTTCCTCAAATCTATTCACTGCTGTCTGCATCCCGACAATGCAGATAGCGGTGGCAGAGGGTGGCAGCGAGAAAGGGCATGTTGCGGCCTGTGGTTCACTGTTTCAGCCATTCAGCTAACTCTGTCTGTTTTCCTAGGTCTGCTATAAGAAATAATGCTAAAATAATATATGGCATACATGATGCAACAAATTTCCAGAATTACAATTATCACATTATTTTTGGGCCATTCATTTTCACATCAATTGGTGGTGATTTCTGAATCATCATTCAATTTGTACTATGTATGATACAAAATAAATAAAAATAAGCCTATTTTATTTTGAAAGTCACTAAAATAACATGAAGTTAGCAAAGCTGATGTATCGAGCGCTCATTTAATTTTTTTGTTTTTGTTTCCTGCAGTTCCCCTTTGTGCTCGGATTTGTGGCTGCTTTTTGCCTCTCCACCCTAGTGTCCCTCAGCCGGCTATATACAGGAATGCACACCGTGCTGGTAAGATGTTAGCCATCAGATACTAGGCTCTAGTATTCATGGACCCCATACATGCAGATGGTTACAACATAGGTCAAGCAACCATTTTTAGATCTTGTGAATGGCATGGTACCAGCTGACAACTGGACAGAATGAAAAATGTATACTATGGAAATAGCATCCACGAAGTGTAGATGTAGAAGCCATATCGTGACTATGAACACATTGGATAAATATTTGCTAACTATCTGACTGTTGACCTGGCCCGATCTCGGCCAGCGCAAAACGGTCACAGACCGCTCATTCCAGCGACTAAGCTGCTTCTACTGACGTCACATTGACGAAGCAGCGGATGCTTTTCTGCTCAACTCACGGGGCATGACTGATGACATTATGCCGATAGTCAGCCGGCTCTCTGCTGCCAAACTGTGGGAAGCTGGATGTCTATCAGCTTGAGGTCAAAAGTCAAAATCCATCAACAGAGCAGCCTGAAAGAAGAAGAGCTGCTCTGTTGATGTGGAGCAGCTGAATCGCCAGCAGGAGCGGTCAGTGAATGCTCTGTGCTGGGTACGACAGCAAGGTAGTTAATAACTACCTGCCTGCTAGGTTTTAGGCCCATAGAAAAAAAAAAGGCCTGGACAACCTCTTTAAGTTATTTTATCAATTGCATGACATTTTGACAATACAGTGACTATAGATGAGCAAGTACAGATCCCACTCAATCGTCTTTCCATATTCATTCAGAACCTGTAAGATATGAATGCTCCTCAAAAATGACAATGACAAATGAATATTTAGTACATAGACAGTGTACTATATATGAACATAATTGTAATATATGCTATATTATAGTCTTTCCACCAGTCCATACATACCCTGATGGCAGTGTTACATGGGACTGACCAATAAAGTCAATCAGGTCACAGTCATCATTGTTAAGATATGTGACAACTCTCTGTCTATATTCTTGACCCTGTTGCTTCTCTTCTAAATGCTGGTAGGGCGATTTGCTAACTTTAAAGAATATCCCTCGTCCATACCTCTATAGCGTGCCTTGTCCATTGCCATTTAAAGCCTTGGGCAAAAGAAGCGCATAATGAGAGTACCACGGATATTTCAATGGAAATGATTGCTCCGAGAGGAACAATGGCATTCATTGGCCCCTTCACAGCAGGGGAGCCGGGTAATATAGTAAAATCCAGTGATTTGCTGCCTTTTCCAGCAGGGAGCGGATTAAACTTCAGAGACACATACATTACCATAGTTCGTGTGGCTACCAGGCAATTGGAAATCGTCAATAAGTCTTGAAAGCAATGCTGGAGGAGTCACATAAAGGATTTTTAAGAGGGAATCATGTGAAGGTCTCGTGAGATTGTTTCCATGAAATCTGAGCTTTGAAATTCAGATGGGAATGCTTACTAGAATTACAGTATTGTTATAATGTCAGCCACTAGACGGCATGTCAAAGGACAAGCCCAATGAGGGTTGTGAGGAGGTTCATGGAGAAATCATGTTCTATCATTCCTGCACACTCGCTGCAACATTGAAGCCCCTCTCTAGTGCTAGAATACATCACATTACCAAACACAGATTTAAAAAATCAGATATTTTTCCGGAAAAGGGTTATGTTTCTGTACATTAAAGCATTAAGCTCAGTATCATTTTACACATTTTTCCAAACTGTTCAAATAGTGACCAGTGCAGGACAGTAGGCCAGCAATCAGCAAGTTATCACCTATGATCCAAGAACAGTGCCCTTAACGGGGCGGTGGCAATGGATGTCAATAAATGGGAATATCAATTTAGTTGCATTTCTAAAAAAGCATATATTTGGTTGTCTCCTAACTTTCCAGGCTTCTGAATGATATCTTCGTATTCACACTTGGATATTAGCATAAGGGCATGTATTATTTGCTGAAAGGTTATGTTACACACTATAGGTAGTCCATGTGCTGCTGTTGGGTGCCATATTACAGATCTAAACTGAACGTCTTCTGCTCCCACCATCTTCTGACCTCCCTAAAGCTGACATCACCCTCTCCATATGTGGCACCACAATAACGACCTGGCAGCAGGTGGCACCACAATAACGACCTGGCAGCAGGTGCGCTGTTTCAGTGTTATGTTTGACATAACCTTTCCTTCGCCTCCCATATACAATCTCTTGCCGCTTACACCTAAAGAACATCTCTAGAATCCGCCCTTTCTCACCATGAAAACAACAAAGACCCTCACTGATGCCCTGATCCACTCCCGCCTGGACTACTGCAATGCTCTATTAATTGGCCTCCCCCTCACTCGACTTTCCCCTCTCCAGTCCATCCTTAATGCAGCAGTCAGGGTTGTCTATCTGGCTAATCGGTACTCGGACGTGTCCGCTTTTCGCCAGCCATTATACTGGCTGCCCCATACATTATAGGATCCAATTTAAGCTGCTTGTTCTCACCCACAAAGCTCTCTACAGCGCACCGCTCCCCATTTCCTCCCTCATTTCTGGTTATATGCCTATCTGCTCGTTACGCTTCGCAAGCGACTTTTGATTAACCTCTGCACTAATCCGTACCTCCTACTCCTGGCTCTGAGACTTCTCCCGAGCTGCGCCAATACTCTGGAATGCTCTACCCCAAAAAATTGGAACAACAACTTACACAGTTTTAGGTGCTCTCTAAAACACATCTGTTTAGATTGGCCTATCACGTTCCCTAATCAAAGTCCTTTTATATATAGCCCAGCCACTACTTCTCTGAACATAACTCTCCATTAAACTCCACCACACCCAAAAGTACCACACATACTGGCTGGTGACTACCTCATGCAGCCTTTATCTGCCCTCCATTTCCTCCAGATGGCTGGACCATCATTGTAAGTAAGCCCCGGTACTTTGTCACCTCCACCTCATTGTAGAGTGTAAGCTCTTACGGGCAGGATCATCATTATTTTGCTTTAATTATTGTATTATCGTTAACGTTATTACTTATGACTTGTATATGAACTGTTGAATTGCGGAATATGTTGGCGCCATATAGATTTTTAGATCTTCAATGGAGCCATATGCATAAGCTCTAAAGCATTTTACACCTTTCTTGAGCTCTAAATAACAGTCCTAGAAGTCTGTACAATGGAGCTGTTTGCAACTGATGTGCTGCCATGCTGTAGGTTAATACGGCATCCATACACCTCCATGGGAAATCTGAATCCTAAGAAAGCATATTGTAGGCCCATAGTATTATACCGATGTCGCATTATGGATCTGTGCTCTATGGATCTATAATAGAGCAGCATGGAGGAGTCCACCTGCAGACTGGAGCTTCAGCTTTTTATTTTTACAATACAACAACACACTGACTAGCAATTATTGTTTTTTTTATCTGTAATAAATCTGATCTAAATAATATTAAACAACATTAATTGGCTGTTGACTGGTGGAGATAACGTTATGAAATACAGCAACAGACACATATGGAAAGGCCACCAGGCCCGAATGTGTAGCTACACTTCCTAGATCCCTCGCTTAGTACAATGTTGTTAAAGCAATGGTGACTATCATATAACTTAACTTTTAACGTCTAAAGATAAAAAACCAAGTAGGTATCACATACTCAGATTAAAAATGCCTATATGTTCGCATAGATCGGGTATCGACTGTAGGACCACAGTGGTGGACAGTCAAAGGAGGTATAAAACACTCAGCAGTGGCCACACCAGTCTCTTCTCATGAAGGGTCTCTAGTGCGCAGCGGACACTGGGCCCACTGATACAATACGTGCCTATGCTATCCCGAGGACCTATTAAGGGAGCAACATATCGGGAGGCACATAGGGCTAGTATAGGGCAGGTCCAGCACAGGGCAAGCTGTGGACTGCCCTTGTAAGGCCGGGGTCACACGAGTGTATATCTGATGCAAAATGCTAATGACACTCGACTCCAGCTCTGCTGCAAGCGGGAGCTGAGTGTCAGTGCTCTGCTCCTATTGCATGAGAGAATCTCAGCACAGCTGCAGGGGAAACGGAGAAAGTAATCTCTCCATCTCATCCATTGCCGGCATTCACGTGAATCACCCAGCGCAATGTTTAACACACACCCATAGAGTTGTACGGGTGCATGCATGAGATCCGATTCTTGCAGCAAATCACAGCATGCGGCAATTGGTTTCACATGCCGAAGCAGCATGAAAGAAATTGCAGATGTGCACTGACCCTTGTGTAACACTGGCTAAGTGCAATCCGATGTTTTTTTTATCGGATAGCACTAGTCCAATTTTTGCTCATGTGAGTGAGCCCTAAGGGCGGGAGTCATTGGGGTTGGGGCGACACGGCTACCTTGTTATAGGGCCAACTCCGGGCTCTGCCTTCCTCGGACCAGATGGAGATCCACTCAATGATGTTACCAACTCAGTTTTTCCTTGTGGATGAAACAGATGAATGTGATAATTCCATTTATATCATACCAACATAGTTTGTTTATCCACATATAGGTTTTTTGTATACCACAGTCCTACAAAAAATCCTGTTCTGATAGCCTCTGCCATATGGGCTATGTATATTGGGTCTGGTCTTGAGTGTTTATGCTCCTTTGACTTACTGTCCACCACTGTGGTCCTATAGTCGATACCCAATATATGGGAACATAGTATTTTAATTTGATTATGTGATACTGGTTTAGACAATAAAACCAGATGATAAAGTTCTCATGTTCCAATATCAAAACGAAACCTGCTCTTTAACGATTGAACCTATCCATGTGGTCACCCGGGAATCTTACCTTCCCCTTTTTTCTTGCAGGATGTGATTTGTGGAGTTCTGATCGCCTTGTTATTTATAGCCGTGACTTTTCCAGTATGGGATTTTATGGACCAACTGATTATGACCAACCCAATATGTCCTGTATTTGCCGTCATTGCTGCTTTTCTTCTGAGCTACAACTACCCAAGGTTAGACCACTACAGCACCACTCGGGCAGACACCACCGTGATACTCAGCGTGGGAGCAGGGACCTGTGTAGGTGTTTGGATCATCAATCGCATAGGACTGACTTATGTGCCATCTGGAGATTTCCCGCTTGGCATCCCTCCAATAACATATCCCATGCTGATACAGCACGTATTGAGGTTTGTTCTTGGCGTTACACTTTTGGTGATCGTACGGTTTATTGCAAAGACGCTGTCTCTCAAAGCTCTAGGTTCATGGTACAAAGTCTCAACACAGGACATACTGGTTAGGCAAAGGCTGGAGATTGAGGTGCCCTATAAATTTGTGACTTATTTATCGATTGGTGTGGTTGCCACTTCAATGGTTCCTTGGCTTTATTATCTAGTGGGCTTATGAGTGTCCTCAGAAGAGCAGAACTGGGAGGCTAATGTCAAACATAAATCGGTCAGAAGTGTCCAGTCCTGTGCCAGACACACACAGACGTTTCGGATGCCCATGCTGAACATGGATATCGGACATTAACGTTTCGTGATTTCCAGTCATCGGCTGACATCCGGACCAAGGCAGGAGGTTCCACCACTATTTATAATGGACACTTCCACACGCCAGCAGTTCTGTTCTTCACAAACATTAAGACTGGACCCTAATATGTTGGCCAAGAAAGACTGTATGAAATAGACATGCTTTTTTCCATACAATTTTTTTCATGCATTTGTATCCCACATTTGGATCACTTTCCTAAGTAAAATAAACTTTTAAATGGTTATTCCTATGACCGAGATGGGAATACCTGCTTCTATGCCTTGGCCACCAGAAGCGAGGTTACAAAAACAGCCACGGGAGTAAGAGAAACGGCACAGCGATGCGAGTTACGTGGTTGGTGTAACTCCCGAATTGCTGAAAAAGTGTTGCTCTTTTCTTAGCATTGCGATAGTGCGATAGGACAGTGTTCCCCAACTCTGGTCCTCAAGAGCCACCAACAGGTCATGTTTTCAGGATTTCCTTAACATTGCACAGGTGATTGAATTCTTGCCTGTCCAGGTGATGCAATTATCACCTGTGCAATACTAGGGAAATCCTGAAAACATGACCTGTTGGTGGCTCTTGAGGACTGGAGTTGGGGAATCCTGCTATAGGAGATAGGAGTGTAGCTGCTGTCAGCTGTTTCTGTAAGCTAGCCTCCAGTGGCCAGGGACTAGGAGCCGTTATACCAGTCTTGGCAGAGGTGGACATACGCCTTTTAAGATTGGTTCCCTGCAGGAAGAAAAAAAAAAATCACAAACATTCTCCTTCCTCAAAAATAAGATTGAGCACGCTGGATAATTTATATGTACAAAGTGAAGGTTTACAGTATTTATACTGCACTGATTCTGTATTGTCTGCCTGACGCCATGTAGGTTACTGATGGTGATGTAACATGCGGCTTATGAAGCAGCAGTATATCGTCTGTCTGATTATGTCCTCAGATCTGATCTGAATGTATCCAAAGCAGCGTATAAACCAGAGACTGATAGTTTGATCACCGTCAGGGCGACTGTACACATGACCCCCACGGTGAGTTGTATGTCCGCATTGTACCTGCTCCAATAAAAGAGATTGTGCACATAACTGGGGGAAGAGCACTGTAATATGCACTGATGTAAGAGGAAGATGGACTTGCTGCAGCCACGTCTAGACATTTGACTCTCAGGACAAAGCTTGGGCCATCGTTTTCTAAGGAGCTGGGTTCTGACAGTGAAGATTTACACTACTGAGTGATCTGAAGCCGAAAATTAACTCAACCCATAATGTGAATACCAAGACTGGGGAAGAGGTTTAAAGGGAATCTGTTAGTAGGACCAACCCCTCTAAGTGGTCTATAAGGGAGGGAGATCAGGGTCCGGCCCATAGATCTGAGCAGCACATTAGTTGTGATTGAACGTGCTTGGATAATGTGTTACCTGAATAACTTGGTCGAGCTTGCATAATATGCTCAAGTCCCCGAGGCTGCATGATTTATTAAAAAAATAAAATTAAAAAAAAAAAAAGTGAATTTTTCTGGAATAAAACATCTGATCCCAGATATGAAGGTATCGTTTTATTCAGCTTCCTATGACCTACATGTCCATGTAGACAATGTTGGCGGTGATCCTATTGACAGATTCCTTTGAAGCTGCTAACATAACTACAGTTGTTGTCATAAATGGCCGATTTTGGCCAGCCATGTCACTGTCGCCTGCAGCTCTATGTGATTGTTGGAAGGGAAAAACTGACGTTAAGCGTCAAAGAAAATTCAGACATTAAAAAGTAAGTATATTTGGACATTACAGATTTTCTGGGTTTGCAGAAACTGTCCCACTCAGATGTATAAAAGGTTTCAATAATTTCTGCACAATTCTGTCGTGTGAATATGACTTAACAAGTACTTGTCGCGTCAGCGTGGTGGTCACCAGCATTGGGTATCCGTTCCTTTAATACAGTCACACAGGGCCATTGTACGATACCTAACCTTTACTTGTATTTTACATTGGATCAAACCTATATTATGTTTACATACTCCCAGCATAGTGACATTGTGCCACCTGATGTCCCTTCACGATTCAAGTGATAAGTCAAATATAACCCGCACCAGATGTCACAAATGTGCTGTATTGTGAAGCACCTAGGCTCATGTACAGGAATAAATACAAAACTGCTCTAGGTCAAGGTCGCTCAGCCTTAAATATGTTACCCCATCACCCAGACAATGTGTATGAGTTGTAAAGATCCTAAATTGTTAAAGGGAACCTGTCACTAGAGCTAGCGTTATTGGCCTACATGCAGGCTGACATAGCGCTATTTACAGCTTCAGTGTTCCTACTAAGCAAACACAGAACTTATAAAGCTGCAGGTGGCGCCCCCAGTAGTCATCTGGGCAGTGCTGCTGCGGAGACTAGTCAGGGCCCTAACAGTGATGACGCCATGATTAATCCCCACCGCAGCACTGCCCAGATGACTACTGGAGATCGGAGTTTGGCGGTTCTAGAATTTCTTTTTGTACCGCACGCCCCCATACACAATAGATCTGACCGCTCTCCTCTGCTTCCCGTACGCAGGAACGCTCGGCTGTGTGATCCTGTGTTCTGTATGAGCGGGCCGCTGTCATATTCCTGTGGAAGAGACTCACCGCCCAGAGAATAAAAGCATCGGCCTACCAAAATGGGACTTGCTTAATCTTTCGTCCCCCTGACATCGGTCGGGTGTGAGCCTGGCGGCCCCCATACACATTAGACTGTCGGCCAGTCCCACAGATCTCGGTGGATTTGGCCAATGTTGTTCTATTGTGTATGATTGCCTAAACGGCATCAAAGAGTTATGGTTAGACTGGGATTACCAAACGCGACAGCTGCAGGCAAGTGGTTTAATAATGATTTTCTCAGGTGCCAAATTCCCTTTAAGAGAAAAACTGAAAAAATCCTTGGACAGAAACCCACAACCTCCTCCAAACGCGATGTCTATGTTACTGTGTGAACACTGCCATACACATGAGATTTGAAGGCCCCAGGTAGTAGGATGCTGGCGGATCTCAGCAAAGTTGGTAGGATTTTCCATGGCAGTAGAAAGATATGGAGCTAAAGGAATGGTGCAATCCATTCTGTGAAATGAAGTGAATTCTGGAATTGCCAAATACCACCTGATAATATTCCTAGCCTTAGGCCGGGGTCACACTAGCAAGTGCGATGCGAGAAACTCACGCATCAATACCCAGCACTCGGGACCGAAGAATGCGGCTGCATGTATTTCTATGCTTCTGAACACGCCGGACCCGAGTGCTGGGTATTGATGCGCATGTTTCTCACATCGCACTCGCAAGTGTGACCCCGGCCTTAGGGTGCATTCACACTGGTCAACCCGCAGATGGCTATATGCAACCAGATTGCGGGTCATTTACTAGATTGTTTAGGCGCAGGCCTTAAGGCCCCGTCTCACTTAGCGATTTACCAACGATCACGACCAGCGATATGACCTGGCCGTGATCGTTGGTAAGTCGCTGTGTGGTCGCTGGGGAGCTGTCACACAGACCGCTCTCCCCAGCGACCAACGATCAGGGGAACGAGTTCGGCATCATTGAAACTGTCTTCAACGATGCTGAAGTCCCCCTGCAGCACCCGGGTAACCAGGGTAAACATCGGGTTACTAAGCGCAGGGCCGCGCTTAGTAACCCGATGTTTACCCTGGTTACCAAAAAAAACAAACAGTACATACTCGCCTTTCAGTGTCCAGGTCCCTTGCCGTCTGCTTCCTGCTCTGACTGACTGAGCCGCCGTACACTGAGAGCAGAGCGCAGCGGTGACGTCACTGCTGTGCTCTCACTTCTCACTGTACGGCCGGCAGTCAGTGAGAGCAGGAAGCAGACGGCAAGGGACCTGACGGACATCAGAAGGCGAGTATGTATTGTTTGGTTTTTTTTACATTTACGCTGGTAACCAGGGTAAACATCGGGTTACTAAGCGCGGCCCTGCGCTTAGTAACCCGATGTTTACCCTGGTTACCAGTGAAGACATCGCTGGATCGGTGTCACACACACCGATTCAGCAATGTCAGCGGGACCTCAACGACCAAAAAAAGGTCCAGGCCATTCCGACACGACCAGCGATCTCGCAGCAGGGGCCTGATCGCTGGTACGTGTCACACATAGCGAGATCGCTATGGAGGTCGCTGTTGCGTCACAAAACTTGTGACTCAGCAGCGATCTCGCTAGCGATCTCGCTATGTGAGACGGGGCCTTTTTATGCGCACAGAACGATCGCTAACACAATTGTTCTGTGCGCACAGTTTTCCATTGCGCTCGCTGACACTGGACGATGTGCTGCCGAGAGCCAGGATTCTGAAAAGAGCTGAAAAGTTTTACTCGCTCGTCAGGTGACTGGCCGCCTGTTCAGACAAGCCAATAATTGTGCACATGCTTGTTCCCGATCAGCCAGTGGAAAGGCAGTTAGAGAAAGGCTTATCACTTTTTCTAGGGCAGAGAGGAGATTTTATAGCAGTCTGTTAAAATTCAACCCATGTATGACGGCGCTTGTCAAAGTCCACGGTACGTAATAGAGCACATAAACTGGAGAGCAGATAGATATCAGCCTGATTGTGCTGTCCAGGTAAGCTCACCATGATGGAACAACAGTCATAACTCGCTGAACAGAAAACATTTTTTATAACCCATTTCTGTTTATCCTCCGAGATCGCATTAAGCGCAATTTCAACAGCTAATTTCACATCACAAAAATGGCTCCACATTTATTTCCAAGGCTGAGCAAGGCAGAGTCAAATCAAATTTTGTGATGACATCAGGGTGCAGAACGCCCAGTTTTCCTATGGTTTTGCCATCAGCCAGTATTTCCGCACAGCGACCAGGAAAGAAAGCTGGATCTGTAAAAGAAAAACAATGTCCGATAAGCGCAGCGTCATACATGCAAAAACTACTATACACACATGTACAATATAGACCTATTTTACTCACTGATATAGCGCCATTAATTCCACAACAGGCATCATCACCATCTCTATCCCCGATGGGGCTCACAATCTAAATTCCCTATCAGTATGTCTTTGGAGTGTGGGAGGAAACCCACGCAAATACGGGGAGAACATACAAACTCCTTGCAGATGTTGTTCGTGTTGGGATTTGAACCCAGGACCCCAGCGCTGCAAAGCAACACTGCTAACCACTGAGCCACCATGCTGCCCTATGTACCGTATTTTCCGGCGTATAAGACGACTTTTTAACCCCTGAAAATCATCAGGGGTCGTCTTATACGCCGGGTAGGGTGTGTGCAGGGAGTGGTCCTGTATGGTTCCCAGGGTCTGGAGGAGAGGAGACTCTCCTTCAGGCCCTGGGATCCATATTCATGTAAAAAAAAAAAAGAATAAAAATAAAAAATATGGGATATACTTACCCTCCGACGGCCTGCAGCTCTCATCGGTGCAAGCGGCGGCCTCCGCTCCTAAGGATACATTGAGCGAAGAACCTTCGATGACGTCACGGTCACGCGACCGCTATGTCATCGAAGGTCCTTCGCTCAATGTATCCTTAGGAACGGAGGCCGCCGCTTGCACCGTTGAGAGCCGCAGGCCGTCGGAGGGTAAGTATATCCCATATTTTTTATTTTTATTCTTTTTTTTACATGAATATGGTTCCCAGGGCCTGAAGGAGAGTCTCCTCTCCTCCAGACCCTGGGTACCATCCGCACCGCACACGCCGTATAAGATGACTGGGCGTATAAGATGACCCCCATCTTAGACGGCGAGTATATCACAAACTCCATATTTTATATGGAAGAGTTGGGGGTCTTCTTATACGCCCAGTCGTCTTATACACCAGAAAATACGGTATCTACGGTATTTGTACATGGCCGTGAGCTAGAACGTCAGTTGAAAAAGCAATTTATCATAGTAGAAAGTAATCACCAGCAGATAAGTCCTTACTGAAGTAATAAAGACGCACTTACGGCTACCACAGCGATAGTCACCCAAGGCCTGAGTCACAATCAGTCATTGACTACTGCAGTCATATCGATATGTCTGTTCAGCAGCGGCACACAGGAAAGGAACGTCTCCATTTATAACCTGACAGATAAGCCAATCTGAACCTGCGGAAACTGGGAATTGCCCTATTGGTTTTCTCTAAGCTTTCCCAGAAACCGGTAATTGGACAGGCACTACCTCGATGATCTGAGCTCCCCCTCCTAGTCTCTTGCCATACATCATTTTCTCAGAAGTAAAGGTACCTTCACACGAAACGACTTTGTAACGATATCGCTAGCGATATCGTTTAGTTTGACACGCAGCAGCGATCAGGATCCTGCTGTGATAGCGCTGGTCGCTGAATAAAGTCCAGAACTTTATTTGGTCGTCCGATCGCCGTGTATCGTTGTGTTTGAAAGCAAAAGCAACGATACCAGCGATGTTTTACACTGGTAACCAGGGTAAACATTGGGTTACCAAGCGCAGGGCCGCGCTTAGTAACCCGATGTTTACCCTGGTTACCAGCGTAAAAGTAAAAAAACCAAACAGTACATGCTCACCTGCGCGTCCCCCAGCGTCTGCTTCCTGACACTGACTGAGCCCGGCCCGAAAGTGAAAGCACAGCGGTGACGTCACCGCTGTGCTGTTAGGGCCGGAGCTCAGTCAGTGTCAGGAAGCAGACGCCGGGGGACGCGCAGGTGAGTATGTACTGTTTGTTTTTTTTTACTTTTACGCTGGTAACCAGGGTAAACATCGGGTTACTAAGCGCAGCCCTGCGCTTAGCAACCCGATGTTTACCCTGGTTACCCGGGGACCTCGGCATCGTTGGTCGCTGGAGAGCGGTCTGTGTGACAGCTCCCCAGCGATCAAACAGCGACGCTGCAGCGATCGGCATCGTTGTCGCTATCGCTGCAGCGTCGCTTCGTGTGAAGGTACCTTAACTCTAAAGGCTGTAGCCACTCAGCAGTGTTTGAACAGGGGTGGGCAATTAACTTTCCAGGGGGCCACATGAGAGACCGTGACAGTTGTCGAGGGCCAAACCAATAGGCCAAAAAAAATTTGACTCAATATTATATTATTGAAAATTATATTATTAATTGTATCACATAATATTGAGCAGAATTAAGTATGCTGACATTCACCTAAATATCGTTTGAACCCAAGTGCAGCCCCTTCTGTATACTGTATGAGCCCCCCTTATATACTGTAAGAGCCCCCACACAGCCACCCTATATACAGAGTGAGCCCCCACACAGCCTCATATAATCTTTACAATAATCTTTATTTTTTTATAGCACTAACATTCCGCAGCACTTTACAGGTTGCACACATTATCATCACTGTCCCCGATGGGGCTCACAATCTAGGTTCCCTATCAGTATGTCTTTGGAATGTGGGAGGAAACTGGAGAACCCGGAGGAAACGCACGCAAGCACGGGGAGAACAGACAAACTTCTTGCAGATGCTGTCCTTGGTAGGATGTGAACCTAGGACCCTAGTGCTGCAAGACTCCAGTGCTAACCACCGAGCCACCATGCTGCCCAAAATATACTACATGAGCCCCGCACAGTCTCTCTCTCTCTCTCTCTCTCTCTCTCTCTATATATCTAATATATAAAGCTGAATGTGTGTGTGTGTGTATGTATGTATGTATGTATGTATGTCCGGGATTGGCATCTGAACCGTAGCAGCTACAGCCACAAAATTTTGCACAGTCACACGTCTGGACCCCGAGAGCGTCATAGGCTATGTTGTGAGGTGAAATTTTAACCCCGCGCTTTCCAATTCACCAAACAATTTTGCCCCTATCTACATAATGGGGAAAAAGTGAAAGGAAAAGTGTTGGAGGCGTCGCAGCTACAGGCACAAAATTTTGCACAGTCACACGTCTGGACCCTGAGAGCGTCAAAGCTATATTGTGAGGTGAAATTTTAACCCCGCGCTTTCCAAGTCACCAAACAATTTTGCCCCTATCTACATAATGGGGAAAAAATGAAAGGAAAAGTGTTGGAGGCAAATTAACAGCTGCCAGATGTGAACAAGGGGGACTTAAAGAATGACAGCGATGGCACCAAAGAGTATATACTGTACAGTTGCTAAGGTGGGGCCCCAACATGGGATAATCACACCACCACGGGGATATGAACACACACACAAAATGCGCCACACACTACCACGTGCTCGAACACATATACCACCCTCAGTGCACATTTCACCACACATACACCAACCTCGCCACATAAAAGTAGAAACACAAAAGTCGCCGCTCAAAACTCGCCACGCGCAAAACTCTCCACATGCAAAACTCGCCACACGTGCAAAACTCGCCACACGCAAAACTTGCACACGCAGAAAAATTGCCACACGCAGAAAAATTGCCACATGCACAAAAGTTGCAACACATGCAAAAGTTGCCTCACACAAAACTTGCACATACTCAAAAGGCACCACACATAAAACTCGCCACGCGCAAAACTCGCCATGCGCAAAACTTGCTGCACACAACTTGCTACACTAACCTGTCACATGCAACTCGACACACAAAAAGTTGCTACACGCATGTCGCCACACAAAACTCATCTCACAAAAGTCCCTACATGCATGTCGCCACACGCAACTCAACACACACAACTTGACACACGAAACTCGCCCTAAAACACACACAAGTCTGGTATCCTTCAAAAATAAAAATCTGATTAATAAGCAGACAAACTACAAGAGCAACAAATGTACCATATAGGAATCCGGCAGCTGTCAGTCACATGACCAGTCTATTATGTGTATGTGTGAGCTAATATATACTGCCAGGGGGTGGGCTTACTGTTGGCTGGGGATTTATCAGGCTGCCATTTTAGCTTACAAATACTGAGGTAAAAATACTGACCAAATAACGTGTGAACGAGGGCTAATACAGGAGGAGATGGCATACAGCTATATACTATATACAGGAGATGACACACAGGTATATACTATTTACAGGGGAGATGACACACAGGTATATACTATATACAGGAGGAGATGACACACAGATATATACTATATACAGGAGAGATGACACACAGGTATATACTATATAGAGGAGGAGATGACATACAGGTACATACTACATACAGGAGGAGATGACATACAGGTATATACTATATACAGGAGGAGATGACACACAGGTATATACTATATACAGGAGCAGATTACCTACAGGTATATAGTATATACAGGAGGAGATGACACAGGTATATGCTATGTATAGGAGGAGATGACATACAGGTATATACTATATACAGGAGATGACACACAGATATATACTATATATAGGTGAGATGACACACAGGTATATACTATATACAGGAGATTACATACAGGTATATCTAATATATAAAGCTGAATGTGTGTATGTATGTATGTGTGTATGTCCGGGATTGGCATCTGTACCGTCGCAGCTACAGCCACAAAATTTTGCACAGTCACACGTCTGGACCCCGAGAGCGTCATAGGCTATGTTGTGAGGTGAAATTTTAACCCCGCGCGTTCCAATTCACCAAACAATTTTGCTCCTATCTACATAATGGGGAAAAAGTGAAGGGAAAAGTGTTGGAGGAAAATTGACAGCTGCCAGATGTGAACAATGAGGACTTAAAGAATGAGAGCGATGGCGACAAAGAGTATATACCGTACAGTTGCTAAGGTGGGGCCCCGACATGGGATACTCACCACACACGGGGATATGAACACAAACACAAAATGCGCCACACACTACCACGTGCTTGAACACATATACCACCCTCAGCACACATTTCACCACACACACACACCAACCTTGCCACATAAAAGTCGAAACACAAAAGTCACCACTCAAAACTCGCTACATGCAAAACTCGCCATATGCAAAACTAGGCTCACGCAAAACTCGCCACACGTGCAAAACTCACCTCATGGAAAACTCACCTCATGCAAAACTTGCACACACAGAAAAATTGCCACATGTACAAAAGTTGCACCACATGCAAAAGTTGCCTCACACAAAACTTGCACATACTCAAAATGCACCACACATAAAACTCGCCACGCGCAAAACTCGCCATGCACAAATCTTGCTGCACACAACTTGCTACACTAACCTGTCACATGCAACTCAACACACAAAATGTTGCTACACGCATGTCGCCACACAAAACTCATCTCACAAAAGTCGCTACATGCATGTCGCCACACGCAACTCAACACACACAACTTGACACATAAAACTCGCCCTAAAACACACACAAGTCTGGTATTGTCCTTCAAAAATAAAAATCTGATTAATAAGCAAACTACAAGAGCAACAAATGTACCATATAGGAAATACGGCAGCTGTCAGTCACATGACCTGTCTATTATGTGTATGTGTGAGCTAATATATACTGCCAGGGGGGAGGGCTTCCTGTTGGCTGGGGATTTATCAGGCTGCCAATAGCAACCAATCACAGCTCAGCTTCTATTTTGCTACAGTTAATTAACCTGAGCTCTGATTGGTTAATATAGGCAACAAAGACATTCTCAGTATAACAAAGCTAATATATGTTGTGAAATGCTTCTATTTGCTTAGTTTTTGCCTTTTAATAATTACATTTCTATCTATTTGTTTTGTGGTTTTTGTGTGCAGAATAAATTTTTGTTAACACATTCTATTTTGCTAACAGCAGTCATTAACCCGGGCGAAGCCGGGTAGTACAGCTAGTATATATATATATACAGCTCTGGCAAAAATTAAGGGACCACTGCAAAATGTTCAGTTTGTCTGATTTTTCTCTTTATAGGTGTATTTTTGAGTAAAATGTAAATTGTTCATTTATTCTATAAACTTCTGACATGTCTCCAAATTTCCAAGCAATACATTTTATATTTTATTTCTGAAAAGGAGAAGTGGTAAAAAAAACAAAACAGTGCTTTCAGACCTCAAATAATGCAAAAAAAAAAACCAAGTTCATAATCATTTAGAAACAACAATACTAATGTTTTAACTCAGGAAGAGTTCAGAAATCAATATTTTGTGGAATAACCATGATTTTTAATCACAGCTTTCATAGAATCACAGAATGTTAGTGCTGGAAGGGACCTCCTGGGTTATCTGGTCCAACCCCCAGCTCAAAGCAGGATTCAGTAAACCATCCCAGACCGTTGTCTGTCCAGCCTCTGTCTGAAGACTTCCATGGAAGGAGAACTCACCACCTCTCGTGGCAGCCTGTTCCACTCATTGATCACCCTGTCAAAAAGTTTTTTCTAATATCTAATCTGTGTCTCCTGCCATTCAGTTTCATTCCATTACTTCTAGTCTTTCCTTGTGCAAATGAGAATAAAGATGATCCTTCTACAATGTGACAGCCCTTGAGATATTTGTAGACAGCTATTAAGTCTCCTCTCAGTCTTCTTTTTCGCAAGCTAAACATTCCCAAATCCTGTAACCATTCCTCATAGGACATGGTTTGCAGACCGGTCACCATTCTGGTCGCTCTTCTCTGAACTTGCTCCAGTTTGTTGATGTCTTTTTTAAAATGTGGTGCCCAAAACTGGACACAGTATTCCAGACAGAGGTGTATCTAGCCTTTCCTGCACCCGGGGGCAAAGGATCAGTTATGCCCCATAGGAAGCCCCATACAGATATTTGCCCCATTTGCTGTTGCTGCGATTAAAAAAAAAACAAAAAACAACACATACTCACCTCTCCGTCGCTCAGGCCCCCAGCACTTTCAATATTCACCTGCTCCTCATTCCAGCCGCCGCTCCACCTTCCGCCTCCTCTGCACTGATGTTCAGGCAGAAGGCGCGCACTAACTACGTCACCGCGCCCTCTGACCTCAGCGTCACTGCAGAAGACGGAGCGGTGGCTGGAACGAGGAGCAGGTGAATATCGCGCTGCGCTCCCCCTCCCCGTTATACTCACCTGCTCCTGGCGCGGTGCAGTCCCTGCTTCCCCAGCGCTGCTGCTTCTTCCTGTACTGAGCGGTCACCGTTACTGCTCATTACAGTAATGAATATGCGGCTCCACTCCTATGGGAGGTGGAGCCGCATATTCATTACTGTAATGAGCGGTACCATGTGACCGCTCAGTACAGGAAGCAGCAGCGCCGGGCAGCCAGGGACCGCGCCAGGAGTAGGTGAGTATAATTAGACAGCTGCTGCTCCCCCTCCCTGGCCCTGCCAACTCCTGGCCCTGGGTATGACCCGACGAGGAGCCTCCTTGGACCGCCGCATCATCAGGCGGCCCGCTGGCGCCCCCCTGTTGGCTGCGCCCGGGGCACATGCCCCGGCTGCCCCCCCCTGGATACGCCACTGATTCTAGATGATGTCTGACCAAAGAGGAGTAGAGGGCAATAATGACTTCACGTGATCTAGACTGTATGCTTCTGTTAATACATCCCAGAATTGCATTTGCATTTTTTGCTGCTGCATCACACTGCTGCCTCATGTTCAGTTTGTGATCTATTAGTATACCCAAGTCTTTTTCACATGTGCTGTTGCTTAGCCCTATTCCTCCCATTCTGTATATGCTTTTTTTTCATTTTTATTGCCCAGATGTAGTACTTTGCATTTTTCACTGTTAAAAACCATTCTATTAGTTGCTGCCCAATGCTCCAGTTCATTTATATCTTTTTGAATCCTCTCTCTCTTCTCTAGTATTAGCTATCCCTCCTAGCTTTGTGTCATCAGCAAATGTAATCAGTTTACCCTCAATTCCTTAATCTAAATCATTAATAAAGATGTTGAACAATACAAGGCCCAGGACAGAACCCCGTGGTACCCCACTTGAGACATTCTTCCAACTGGAAGTGCAGCTATTTACGACCACTCTTTGGGGCCGATCACTAAGCCGTTTATGAATCCACCTAACAGTTGCCTTGTCCATTCCATACTTAGTCATTTTTTCAATAAGGATTGTGTGAGATACTTTGTCAAATGCTTTGCTGAAGTCAAGATATACTATATCTACAGCATTTCCCTGATCCACCCAGCCAGTGATTCTGTCATAGAAGTAAATTAAATTAGTCTGACGTGACTTATTAGTTACAAAGCCATGCTGACAACGGTTAATCACTTCACTCTTATCCCTCTTATCCAGGTACTTACATACATGTTGTTTAATAATTTGTTCAAAGATCTTTCCTGGTATAGACGTCAGACTCACAGGCCTATAGTTCCCTGGGTCAACCTTCTTCCCTTTTTTGAAGACCGAAACAACATTTGCTCTTCTCCAATCTTCTGGGACTTCTCCTGTTCTTCAAGAATTTTCAAAGATTACGGAGAGTGGTTCAAAAATGTCTTCTGCTATCTCCTTCAGTACTCTGAGATGTAATTCATCTGGACCTGGAGACTTGAATTCATTTATGTAAGATAAGTGTTTTCTCACTATCTTTCTGTTTATAGACATCCTGGAGTCTTCCATTCCTTTAATAGGACAGTGAAGATCAGTTGATGTTACATTTCCTTTCTGAGAGAAAACAGATGCAAAATAGGAATCTAAAAGTTCGGCCTTCTCATGCGTCTTGGCCTGCTTTCGACCAGTCTTTCTCACTGCTCCTGGGGCAAAAATGTAAGCAGTTCTTCTTTGTTTGATGGCTTGTGACTATCCATCATCCTCTTGATTACATTCCAGAGGTTTTCAATGGGGTTCAGGTCTAGAGATTGGGCTGCCCATGACAGGGTTTTGATGTGGTGGTCTCTTCATTTTTGCCAGAGCTGTATATACAGCGTGAGCCCCACACAGCCTCCCCATATATACAGCATGAGCCCCACACAGCCTCCCCATATACTCCATGAGCCCCACACAGCCTGAGTCCCACACAGCCTCCCTATATACAGCATGAGTCCCAGACAGCCTCCCAATATACAGCATGAGTCCTAGACAGCCTCCCCATATATACAGCATGAGTCCCAGACAGCCTCCCCATATATACAGCATGAGCCCCAGACAGCCTCCCCATATATACAGCATGAGCCCCACACAGCCTCCCCAAATATACAACATGAGCCCTACACAGCCTCCCCATATATACAGCATGAGCATGGCCGGAGGCCCCTCCTCCACCAATGAAGTCAGTGCAGATGGAGACAGCGAGCGGACTGTGGACCTCAGTTTTCCAGCCCCCGGCTGTCTCAGTCCTTTGCCCAAGTCTGGCTTAGTGCATAGACGCAATGCTGGGCTGGGCAGTTACATATAGATTTTTTTTCCCCTAAAAGATCATTGCTTCCAATAGGTGGCGCTAGAGTTATAATCCTCTTCATCTCTGTCTGAAGAGACAATTTGCATATTTAATTTCCCAGAGGAGCATGCATGGCTTATAAGTCTCCTCACTCTGACATGCCAGGCTTGGACTACTAGTCAGAAAGAAACCTGTTTGTAGGAAGCCTGAAGAGGAAGATACTTGGCAATGAAATGTCCAGAGAGTAGTAAGCTAGGACACAGCCATTACACATTTATGGGGTCTGACAAAGTTCAGGTACAAAGCTGGCACTGAGAGTTATAGAGATAGGGCGGACATTGTGGATTCAGTCCGTGTGTTGCTTTTCCTCTGGAGAGATGCGCGGCCCTACAAGAACCTGCTCTACCTCTTTTCCTTTGACGTTTTCAGCACTTGGATGCAGAATTAGGGAGCGCGGGGTGAACGGTGTGTGTGTACGGGAACTTACGTCTTGACTTTACGGTACACTAGTGGCTCCACACGAGCGGCCGGTAATTAGCATCTCATGGTAATAAGACAGCCCAGTATGAAGCCGCTATGTGCCGCGCTGCTACAAGAGTCACACGCCAGGAGGACAAGTAGAAATAATTGGAGTAAAAGGAAAGGACATAGCACTATGCAGTCTGACACCAGGCCAGAGGTGGCTCCAGAAACGCTGCTTTTTTGGGATATTCGTCTTGGAAAGAAGTGTGAAATTGGTGCATGGGAGACGCAGCAGTCAATAGCCTTGTAATGGGCTTAGGGTGCACCCGCAATAAAGGGTTTAGGGTAATACTAATTCAGCCTACGGCTCCTCTGCGAAGCTATCCTGATAATTAAAGCATTGTTATAATTACCCCATGAAAAAGTGAGGGTTTCATATAGTGGGAAAACCACAGGAGCCGCGTCACCCTGCACCAGAGTGGTCACACTGTATACGGAGTACGGACATAAACCAGACACCGCACGGTTCAGCCAAAAACACGGCAGTCACATCCGCAAACTGCAGCCCCGTGTGCTCTCTGCACAGCAAACATCTGCTATTCCTATGGATTAGTCTGGTCCACATGGATCACTGGTGTGCACTGGCCCATAAGTTACTACCGGATCAGTGCACTGTCCGCTGTGCGCCTAGATCTAAGATACAACCGTCTGTGGTCTACAATAAATAGGAAAAAAGGAAATTGAAGTCCAGAAGAAAACCCGGCGCTCTCAGTTGTGTCGCAGGTCTCTTGTACTTGCCCAGAAGCGGCCATAATTCAGCTGGAATTGTGCCACAATGGGACTTGAATGGATCTGAACGCGACAAAATCATTTTTCACAACTGTACAATGATACAACAAGTCGGGGCCGCATTATTTTCGCGTGCAGTACACACGGCATACATTTTTCAGCAAATTGGGGTTGACTTTTTGTCCATGTAAAATAAAAAGTTATATATATATATATATATATATATATATATATATATATATATATATATATATATATATATATATATAAATAAAAAAAAAAAGTGATAGCTTTAGTAGTTAAAAAAAAAGACAACTATAATTTCATTCTACCCAGAAAGCTAAAAAAATGAATATATTTAAGCCAACATTCACACATCCGTCATACACGTCCACGTGCTGAATGATTTTTTCACAAACAGGACATTGATCCATAGGGTTTCATTAATCCACATGTCCTGTCTGTGAGACTCGGCCATTAAAACGTATGGGGATCTGTATAAAACAGAGGAAACACGGAAGATGTACTTTGTCACCTCTAAGTGCAGTGATTGGCTGCAGCGGTCATGTGCTGTGGTCAGGACGTCTTCATTACCACATCCTGCCAACAAAGATCAGGGGCAGCTGAGGAGAAGCAGAGGTGGCTGATTACAGCTCAGTTTACTATTTGTAACCTTTGTAAGGCTTAGGAATATATATATTTTCTTTAAAAAAAATAGGTATTAAGCTTACCATTAATGATGTTTCCAGGAGTCCATTCTGACAGCACTATGGAGGACGTCCTCCTCCCCCTTGCTGGGACAGGAAACACACGAGAGTTCAAAAGGTCCGGTCCCACCCCCAATCCTCAGTGTTGTAACAAGAACCGCCTCAAGGGAGATGCAAAAAATTATATTTAATGGTAAAGAACATAACACCATGTATTGGAAACATATTACATCATATGTCCGGAACGTAGTACAGACCTGTCAGGTTCACATTACAATAACATAACTATATTAACAGGGAGGGAATTACCCGTGCTGTCAGGATGGACTCCTGGAAACATCATTAACGGTAAGCTTAATACCTATTTTCCAGGACGTCATCCTGACAGCACTATGGAGAGTACCAAAGCACCTCCTCAGGGTGGGATTACCGCTTGGAGAACTTTTCTCCCGAATGCAGTATGTTGACCGGACAGAACATCAAGCTTATAATGTTTGCAAAAGGTATTCGCACTAGCCCATGTAGCGGCCTTACAAATCTGCTCTAGAGAGGCGCCTGCCCTCTCAGCCCAAAAAGTAGCCATCCCTCTAGTAGAGTGTGCATGGAGACCCTTTGGAGGAGGGATGCCCTCCGACTGGTAGGCCTCGGAGATCACGGATGTGATCCATCGAGCAATGGAGGCCTTAGAGGCCTTTTTACCTCTATTCTTACCGCCAAATAAAATAAACAGATTTGGGTCAATGCGCCATGAGTTGGTGGCTGACAGGTAGTCGATGACCGCCTGTCTGACATCAAGGGAATGGAGAGCTTCCTCTTTAGAATTAGAAGGGTTACAGCAAAAGGATGGTAACACTATCTCCTGGTTTCTATTTTTGAGAGTCCCCACTTTTGGGATGAACGAGGGATCTAGTTTAAGGACCACACTATCGTCTCTGATCTGAAGGTACGGGTCCCTTGTGCACAGGGCTTGAATTTCCCCCACCCTCTTAGCCGTGGTGATCGCCACCAGGAATGCCGTTTTACGTGTCAGGGCCGAAATGGACATGTTATCTACCGAGGCGTAATTATTTTTGCAGAGGAATCTCAGGACCAGGTTAAGGTCCCAAGGAGGAGATAATTGCCTAATGGTGGGGCGCAACCTTTGAGTGGCTCTGATAAATCTAACTTTCCAGGGGTGTGTTGCCAGGGGATAGTCTAGAAAGGAGCTAAGTGCCGAGATCTGCACCTTCAAGGTGCTCGGCCTAAGCCCTTTATCGAACCCAGCCTGCAGAAAATCCAGAAATCTGGGTAAGTCGGGAGTGCCAGCCGGAACCTCAGACCTGCCACCCTCCAGACAGAAACGCCTCCAGATCTTCAAGTAAATTGCTGACGTGACCGGCTTCCTACTAGCCTTGATAGTGGCTATGACTTGGTCAGACAGGCCTCTTGCCTTCAGGATGTTCCTTTCAGGATCCAGGCTGAGAGATGTAGCTTCTGTGGGTCAGGATGGTACACTGGGCCCTGGTGGATTATGTCTGGTCTGTGAGGGAGCTCCACTGGACTCTCTATCGCCAGGTCTACTAGAAGAGAGAACCAACTCCTTCTTGGCCAGTATGGAACTACCAAGATTACTCGAGCCTGTTCTTCCTTGATCTTCCTGAGAACAGCCGGGATTAGTGCTAGAGGAGGGAATGCATATGAGAGGGGCTCCGTCCAAGCCTGACTTAGACCATCTATCCCTTCCAGCAGATCCTGAGGGTTCAGCGAGAAGAACCTTGAGACCTTCGAGTTTCTCCTGTTTGCGAAGAGGTCTATACTGGGAGTGCCCCAACGCCGGCACAGTTCCTGGAAGATGTCCTGGTTGAGCTCCCACTCTGTTGCAAACACTCTTTTTCTGCTCAAGTAATCCGCTATGACATTCTGGGAGCCTTCTAGATGGATTGCAGAGATGGAAAGGACCCCGCCAGCTCCTGGAGAAGATGGTGCCTTGGGCCTCCTTGGTGTTTTAGGAAGGAAACAGTTGTCACATTGTCGGACAATATCCTGACGTGACGATTCTCCAGAGTGCGACGATTTCTTCTCAGGGCTTCCCAGACGGCATACAGCTCTCTGAAGTTGGATGAGTTGTAAGCGACGTCTGGAGGCCATTGTCCCTGGAGGATCCTTCCTTCTAAGTGAGCTCCCCAGCCCCAGGCGCTGGCGTCTGTAGTAACTACTACGTAGGGATCGGTAGTCCATAGTACTCCGACTCTTAGATTCTCTGGGTCTGTCCACCAAAGGAGAG
This sequence comes from Ranitomeya variabilis, assembly GCF_051348905.1. NCBI lineage: Eukaryota > Metazoa > Chordata > Amphibia > Anura > Dendrobatidae > Ranitomeya > Ranitomeya variabilis. The sequence goes on from NC_135233.1 coordinate 984,976,990, forward strand.
ATCTTCGTACTGGATCTGGTAGGTATAAAATACTGTCCAGAGAAGATTGACGACGGTCCCACTTGGAGAGGATTAAGCTCTGTAGTGGTCTTGAATGGAACTGTGCCCATCTTACGCATGGTATGCGTGCCGTCATTAGGCCTAGCACTCTCATGGCCATTCTTATTGAGACTCTGCGTTCTAGTAGGAGTCTGATCTGAATCTGTATTGCCTCCAGCTTGGATTCGGGTAGTAGGGATATTCTGTTTGCAGAATCCAGACACACACCCAGGAAGACCTTTTTGTGCTCCGGAATCAGGTCTGATTTCTGCCAGTTTATGATCCATCCCAATTGTTTCATTACCGCGATGGTTCGGTTCCTGTGATCCGATAGGATCTCTGGTGTTCTTGCTATCAGGAGAAAGTCGTCGAGATATGGGACTATTATAATCCCCTGGTTTCTTAGGACAGCCACGATCTCCGCCACCAGCTTTGTAAATACGCGAGGTGCTGAGGCAAGTCCAAACGGAAGGCACTGAAACTGGTAGTGGCAGGTCCCGGACGGCAGAACTACCGCGAACCTCAGAAGCCTCTGAGATAGATGGTGGACAGGGACCTGATAATAGGCACTCTTCAAGTCGAGAGTGCACATTACCGCATTCTGATCTATGAGAAGGATTGCAGAACGGATGGACTCCATACGAAATCTCTTGTACCTGACCCAGGCATTCAGAGGTTTCAAGTTTACGATTGTGCGTGAGTCGCCTGATGGTTTCGTTATGGAGAACAGGGAAGAGTAATGTCCCTGGCCTACCCCTAGCGGTGGTACTGGTACTATGACTCCTGAGGAAAGCATATCCATTAAGTCTTTTAACATAGGAGAGTCTTGCATAACCACCGTAGGTACGATGTACCTGTCTGGTGGAGGGGAGTAGAACTCTATACTGTAGCCTTCTGACACTGTCCGAAGGACCCATTGATTTTGAGTGACTCTGCCCCAGTTTGCCGCAAAATGGCGAAGCCTTCCCCCTATAAGAGTGGCGTCATTGCGATTTAGAGGAGGGGCTGAAGAAGAAACTCCTGTTCTTACTACCGTGGCCACGGGACCCCCTATTAAAACCTCTATTGGACCTTCCCCCTCTGAAGTCGGACCTGTAGTCGGACTGTCTTCTAAAGGGAAACCCTCTCCGAAAGGACTGAGACCTTTTAGGTTTGTCCTCTGGGAACCCTTTTTTCTTGTCTGAAGCTGACTCTAAGATAGTATCGAGGGAAGGACCAAACACCCTTGCGCCTGAGAAGGGAATCGAACACAATTTTGTCTTGGACGCATTATCGCCAGACCAAGACCTTAGCCAGACCGCTCTTCTAGCCGCATTGGACAATGATCCATTTCTGGCTGAAAATCTGACTGACTCGGCCGTCATGTCAGATAGAAAAGCTGTGGCAGACTTCATTATGGGGAGAGAGTTTAGGATCTCTGACCTTGGGGTCTTATTAGAGAGCTGCTCCTCTAATTGACCCATCCAAATGTGCATAGACCGGGCTACCGAGGTAGCTGCAATGTTGGTCTTAATTAGAGCCGCGGAAGACTCCCAGGCTCTTTTTAGCAATATGTCCGCCTTTCTATCCATCGGATCGCGCAAGCTTGATGAGTCCTCGAATGGGATAGCTGTCTTTTTGGTGACCTTCGCCACCGGGACATCCACCTTGGGTATCTCGTCCCATAGCTTTACATCATCTGGCTCAAAGGGTAGGCGCGCCTTAAAGTCTTTAGACAATGTCAGCCGACGTCTGCCTCCTTCCACTCTTCAAGCACCATAGCCTTGATACTAACTGGAAAGACGGTCTGCCGATGCGACATAAGTCCCCCAAACATCAGGTTCTGCCTGGATTGCGGCTTAGATGCCTCCTCTACTTGCATGGTGCATCGCACTGCCTGCACCAGCTCATTCGTGTCCTCCGCCTGGAAAAGATATTTCCTCTGATGGTCCTGGCTTCCAGAGGGAAGCTCGCCCTCTTCCTCAGAGACAAGGTCTTCAGAGTCAGACCTGTCGTCAGAAGTATATTCCAGCTCCCGTCTGGCCCTTTTGCGACTGGGCATAGGGCTGGACTTCTCCACCATGGTAGCCAGAGAAGCTTGGACCTCTTCTCTTATTAAGGACCTCATCTCAGATAATAGAGTGGGCTGCTCATCTCTCATAACCTTAGATGTGCAATCTGCACATAAGGTTTTGCCATGAGTGTCCGGGAGTTTTGCATTACATATCGGGCATCTACTGGACTTCCCAGAGGCCTTTCCGGATTTCTTAACTTGACCAGGGGGGACAGCTGGAGTTTCCTTATCCTTAAACGATATAAGATAGGGAAAATAACAGGGTGGCTCTTATTACCAGGGTGCAGGGGGAGTTTGCGCTCTGCGCACTTACCCCATCCTCAGGTGGCATGCTCTCCATGGCTCCAGAGTATCAGTGCTCCTTGCGGCTGTCAGCGTCTGCCTAAGCGCTACAATTCCTGAGTCCACGCTGGAGCGCACGCCTCCCCTGTACATCCAGCGTTACCGGAAGTGCCGGTAACAGATGGCGCAAACCGGAAGTGACGCGGTCCCCGGAACTTCCGCCGGAAGAGTCAGAGCCCGGTGTCCACGCTGCTGGATGCTGCCGACCTCGGAAACCGCGTCCGCAGCCGAGAGCCCCCCCACCGGGAGGAGCGGCCGCTGGTCTTTGGAGCAGAGGGACCCCCTCTGGAGGGTTTCTGCCCTGAGCCTCTTGACAGGGGGAAGGATTTGGCAAGCCGCACGATCCCCCTGAGCTCCGGTAAGCTGCGCAGCTTCTCTCGTGCGTCCCTTGCAGGGACAGGAAAAACACTGAGGATTGGGGGTGGGACCGGACCTTTTGAACTCTCGTGTGTTTCCTGTCCCAGCAAGGGGGAGGAGGACGTCCTCCATAGTGCTGTCAGGATGACGTCCTGGAAAAAAAAACTTTTTAAGTATAGGCAATAGTTGGGTGGAATTTGTTCATGTCATTCATAGGGATAGCATGTCTCATGGGTGGGCTAGCGTATCACATGAATGGGTAGGCATATAACAATGGCTCACACAATGCCACAGTTGCTAATGATTTCCCGGCCCACTGACATGATAGTCATCAACCAGGTAAGAACACTGGTAATTAGTAACTTTATTAGAAAAAGGCAAAACCTCCTAAAAAGGAAATTAGTCATCAGATTTCTTTCTATCTAATCTGACAGCAGCATAATGTTGGGACAGAGAGCCTGATTCCAGCGATGTGTCACTTACTGTCAGAGCTGTGGAGTCGGAGTTGTGAAGTCAGTATAAAATGGACCGACCAACTCGTAAAATATATAATACACTGGGTACAGTAGTACAATGCAGGATGTGCTGTAAATGTTTATGAGCTGTCCTATAAATGTCTGTTCTGTTCCTGATCTAAGGACCTCGGCTTTAAGTTGAGATGAATCTGTGCTGCACTTTATGTACGTGCTCAGTAGTGACCAGTGCTGTGGAGTCGTAGATGATATGAATCTGTGCTGCACTTTATGCACATGCTCAGTAGTGATCAGTGCTGTGGGGTCGAAGTCAGGAAATTGAGGAGTCAGAGGTTCGGCTTACCGACTCCACAGTCCTGATTACTATGCTGCTTGCTGTACTTTTTTTTATTAATTAAAGTCAGTTTTATCAGCAGGAAATTATCATAAACGACTAGTAAACCTTCAATTCATGATCTCTGTTTAATCTCGCCCCCACCACTGATTGGCAGCTTTCTGCCTATGCAGTGTACACAGAAAGCTTCATATCAGTGCTGTGTGCCAGGGTTAAACAGGGCTTAGTATTCTGAGCCCTGCGAGATCTGTAGCAGATAAAACAATGATTTTATATAAAAAAAAAACCACAACATGTAGCCCAGTAAGTGAAACATCGCTGGAATCAGTGTCTCTTATGCTGCTCTCAGATGGGGCAGCAAAAACATGGTGACTAATTTCCTTTAATACAAACTGTTGGTAAAAAAAGAAAGTTTAATGTCTACATCCCATTTTCTACACAAGGTCATGGGATTGCACATTTCTGGTGCTCTCAATGAAGGCCTGTTAGCGGAATACAGCAGCCTGTATTCTGTCTATAGAGCGCAGAGAATGGGGCCCTGCATCAAAAAGCCCAATAATACCATTAAATCGTACAATACAATTAAGGATACATTTACAAAAATAAATAACTAAAAATCAGTTAGAAGGAGCTGTGCTGCCATGAGGCCGCCCTCCACCCCCGATACACGGTGCCCTGACAGCTGTGTCTGCAGATCACAGGCTCTCCGCACTGGCCCGGTATGAACAGATGTGTCGTGACGGCTGCACTTCACAGGGGGATAGACGCGCATTTCCCTAAAGCCATATATGTCACCTCTTTTTCCAAAGTCCACTGGGCTGTGAGTAATCGCATAATTACAGCCTCTGCAGCCAGTCCTAGGACTTCTGTACTTTGAAAGACAGGGCCACTTTAACCCATGAGTGGTGGATGCCTGAACACACGGGAGACTCTGCCACCACTGACCCCGGGCACTAAGAGTTAAGAGCCGGAGGCGGCCAAATGTCATTTGTATCGACTAATCTTTATCACATTTTATGGACCATTAAATATCAAAGGGACGGTTCTTCTTATCCGCTGGAATCGCACATTTCACTCTCTTTCTTGTGTGAGCTTCAGAATGAAACTGGGAATAAAAAAAAAACCTTGAAGGTAATATTATAGGCTTAGACATACCGTCGCAGTCCTATAATTTGATAGGATGTGCGGAAGTGAGGGCTTACAGGCAGCAATTGAGAAGCCGCTTTAAAGGCTAAAATCTAAGAAACACTTAAAATGTGCTTTCATCTGCAGCTGAGCCTCGCTGGTAACATTTCATGTCTGATCCGCAGCCACCCTCGCCGAGTCAGACTGCGCCATTGTTGTGCACAGTCAGCAGTAAGGGTATGGGGTGAGGAAAAGTCACTGGGACCCGAATTCTTATGTTAAAGGAGTTTTCCTAGTTAAAGGGCTGTCCCTAAAACGATAGTACAGATGACAACTGTATGATGGCTGGGGGTCCGGCTACTGTACCCTCCACTGCCAAGAATAAGGGAGAAAAAATCCAGAATGAATGAAGCGTTGAGCATGAGTGACCACAACTCCATTAACCATATGATGGCTGGGGGTCCGACTACTGTAACCTCCACTGCCAAGAATAAGGGAGAAAAAATCCAGAATGAATGAAGCGTTGAGCATGTGTGACCACAACTCCATTAACCATATGATGGCTGGGGGTCCGACTACTGTACCCTCCACTGCCAAGAATAAGGGAGAAAAAATCCAGAATGAATGAAGCGTTGAGCATGAGTGACCACAACTCCATTAACCATATGATGGCTGGGGGTCCGACTACTGTAACCTCCACTGCCAAGAATAACGGAGAAAAAATCCAGAATGAATGAAGCGTTGAGCATGTGTGACCACAACTCCATTAACCATATGATGGCTGGGGGTCCGGCTACTGTACCCTCCACTGCCAAGAATAAGGGAGAAAAAATCCAGAATGAATGAAGCGTTGAGCATGTGTGACCACAACTCCATTAACCATATGATGGCTGGGGGTCCGACTACTGTACCCTCCACTGCCAAGAATAAGGGAGGAAAAATCCAGAATGAATGAAGCGTTGAGCATGTGTGACCACAACTCCATTAACCATATGATGGCTGGGGGTCCGACTACTGTAACCTCCACTGCCAAGAATAAGGGAGAAAAAATCCAGAATTAATGAAGCGTTGAGCATGTGTGACCACAACTCCATTAACCATATGATGGCTGGGGGTCCGGCTACTGTACCCTCCACTGCCAAGAATAAGGGAGAAAAAATCCAGAATGAATGAAGCGTTGAGCATGAGTGACCACAACTCCTGTAGATTAGTTATGGACTTTTAGGGCTCGATTCTTCAAATGCTTTCAGGCCAATATTCTGGCGTAAAACGCTTTGAAAAATCGCACAATTTCCTCACAACCCGACTGGAGTAAGATTTGTGGCGAGGTGCACACCGAGGAGCAAACCTCTAAATGAATCAGGAGTGTCTGTCTCCTGCATGCCCCACCATCAACACAGCTGGTCATGAAGGAGACCTGCCCACGTCACGCCCCAGCGCAACACATTATGGCAAAACTGGGAGAAACTGGTGTGAATATGACAAAAGTTACAACATTTTGCAGAAACTAATTGAGAGTGGCTAATTTTTTTTATCTTTTCAAAGCTTTATGTCAAAATTCTATGGTGAAAGTTTAGGGAAGGCTTTTGGAGCGGGTTGACTGAAAAACACACTCATAAACCACTCAAAAGACTCATTTATTTTTCTTGTAGAATCGCTTTGCTGTTCATATATTCGGTGCTTTGACCGTTTTACCCTCTTGAGGTGTTAAAAAAAACCACCTGAAGGGAGAAAGGAAAGTGCGTATCGCTTCTTTTAAGCACCGGCTGATGGAAAACGCTCCTAACTAGGCTCCGTCCAATCAGAAAGCTAAAAATAAAAAAAAAATAAAAAAACTCCTCAAAATATTCCCCAAAGGTATTTTTTATGTCCTTAAAAAAAGATGGGTTTACTAATGCTGTTTCTATTAGAAATCTCATTGACCACCTAAAAACATAAATTCAAGTTCACTTACCTTCAAGGAGGCCTCACTGGTAAAGAACATACAATTAGTAATAAATACAATGGCTCAAATCCTTGGAACAATATGGTGGATACAAAAAAACCAACAATACAAATAACAGCAAAAACTGGACTCTCTAGAACTGGTGACCGGTCCTCTTTAATGGAGCAGTGGTCACACATGCTCAGTAGCGAAAAGTGAACGTGTGATAAGGTGTTATCTGAGCATGCTCGGTTGTTATCCGAGTGACTTCTGCATGCTCGAATAATATATTCGAGTCCCCGCAGCTGCATGTCTTGAGGCTGTTTGGCAGTCTGCTGCGAGACATGCAGCCGCAGGGACTAGAATATATTTGACAGCGTTGAAGACACTCTTAGCACCCGAGCATGCTCAGATACCCTCCTATCCGAGCACAGTCACTCATCACTAACGCTCAGTAACGCTTCGTCCACACAGGGGACTTCTGCTCCTTGATTCATGGGACTGTGAGGGTCACAGTACAGCCGAGCCCCTAGCAGTCAGACTTTTATCATCTATCCTGTGGATAAGTAATATATGTTGATTAAGGAGTAAGACATCAGTAAGCTATGGCATCAATCAATGATGGCTGGAATCTGACGGCTGGGACCCTACAATCCTTAGAATGTAGGAAATGCACTGCTAGCTAAAGAAGTCATCCGCGGAGTCCATATACACAGGTTGGGTGATGATCATGGGGAATGCCAGCGGTGTGGAAGCCCCATGTAAATGCAGCAGCTGTCCACAAGTGTTACCACACTCCATTCATTTATGAGGGACTGGTAGTGGGGACCCCTAGACGGTGAACAGAGCGGAGGTCACTCATGAGGATATGGGATACCCACTCACAGGATCGGTGGGGGTCCATATGGTGAAAGCCCCACGGATCATGCATGTAATACCTATCTTGTGCAGAGAGAAGTCTCCTTTGATAAATCTCCTCTATTGCTTTAAGTGCTGCGGCATTACTAATGGGAATGTAAGGGAGAAGGATCACAGGAGCAGATTTACCGATCCTGCCTAAATTCACACTACATTGTAAGAAAATGTGCCACATTCTAAGTGGCTGGATTACAGAGTTGGTGTATCTGGAGACATCTGTGACTAACTACACACCACCAATTGGTTGGCATAAAGGGTTACCTGTGGGCAAGACTGGCGCTGATGCTGCAGAAAAAGAAGAACTTTACCTTCCTGACAACCAACAGCCCACGGCCTGAATATTCCATCTACATGTACCCATCAGAGCACATCTGTATATTTATCTACTGCACAAATGTGCCATCAAGGTGCCATAAGAACACTGTCTGCCTGGGGTATAACGTGGGCACCATGTTTCTCTAGGATACTGAGTGGCTTTATTAATGGTCCATTTACACGGGCCGACCTGGATCTTTTAACAGCTGCCTGTTTTCTTAACGGCAGTCGATTTAGCAGCCGGTTTATAGAGGTAGATCCGGCTTCAGATGCGATCTGTATGAGAGCGAACGTTCGGTGCACGTAGGCGATCATCATTCTCGGCAGCACAGAAGATCATTGCACCCGACGAACAAGTGTTTTGTTTGTTCATTAGGTGAGTGGCAGTCTGTTTACATGGCAAGACTAATGTGAAGCGGGCATCCAAAGGAATGCTCAGTGTAAATGGCCGCTAACTGTAATGGATTTACTAATTTATGATAATAAGGCTCCACTCAGCTTGGCTGTAGGACGAATGATAGTTTGGACAATAGCCATCTCCCCCAACTGACCCATATACATGTGTCTTCGTCTTGGCCGGTCGGTACTGTGTTTTCTCCGAGTGGGCCGATGACGGACTCCTATGGTGGCAGCATAGCTCCTGGGGAACTTAGGGATTGGCCTTTGGAAATCCAACAGGATGGATCCTTCTCTACCCCCAACATCATAGGTCAGGAGACCCCCTACATATTACACAGTCAGACGCTCCCACCGATATCAACTTAAGGCCGGGATCACACATACGCGAGATACGGCCGAGTCTCGCAGGTGAAAACCCAGCTCTGGCGCCGGCACTTGGGAGCGGAGCGTGCAGCTCCATGTATTGCTGTGCGGCTGCACGCTCCGCTCCGGAGTGCCGGCGCCAGAGCTGGGTTTTCACCTGCGAGCCTCGGCCGTATCTCGCGTATGTGTGATCCCGGCTTTAGTCTGTGTATGACTGTATTTATTATTTTTGGTGCAAAACAATAAAAGTTTTCTGCACTTTCATTCTTCAGGTACGCAGCGCTCCCCCGCCTCCCTGATGGCCAGGGGCAGTGTGCTCCTGATAATAGAGTCCGGACCATCCGCCAACCTGAACTGTGCGCTCTGGGATGTCGCTAGCAGAGGCAACTTTGAACACAAAGTAGAAAAGTGCTTGTAATCCGTGAGCTCCTCCCCTAGGAGACCGGTCTCCTCTGATAGGCTGCAGAGGTGGCTGGTAACCTAGGTAGCAAGTTGTAACCAATAGAATTAAAAGTCCCTCTATTGTTGAGCAGTGAGGAATTTTAATATTGTTAATACAAAGTAAATTGCAAAATTGCTTATATGTAAAGCACTTTGCAATTTTACCTAATTATGGTGAGGCGGACATACATGTCTCACAGGACTAGTACGTTGAGCCAAATATATGAACCATTGATAAATTTGGCGTTTTGCCTAGTCAGAAATTCAGACCTCCAACGACACTATGGCCCGGAGTTTTGCCTCCCGTCTTGATGAAGAGCGCACAGAAGTCAAATGTGGAAAATGTATTAAGATGCCAGTGCCACTTAATGAAATTGGCACATCTTCCATCAGCCGGACGCTACCGCAATATATGTGACCGACTCCGAGACTGGAGGACATCTATGCTGTTATCAATGACACTTTAGTGGCGTCAATTCGGAATATTTTTGGGCTGCATTCGTCTTAGTGAAGCTCTGCCCACTTTCAGAAAATTAGCCGAGATAGCCAGGATTGGGGTAAAAAGGCCAAAAGTCAGTCAATATTTGCACAACTACAGGTGGCAAAACCGTTTTATGCCAGAATTCTGGTGAAACCAGTCTGATGAAGCCGTCTTATGGATCCTGCCCACTTGTCTGGGCCATTTTGTAGACATCGTGTCCATTGTTTCGCTACCAGAAGGATTGTTCAAAACTGAAAAAACAATGGTAGCTTATTAATTCTTATTTAATTAATGCATTATTTCATTAACTGGTTACATGCTGCAACACTCTCGAGGCACCGATATTTCTTACACTGTAATTACAGAATGTAAATGAAGCCGCCACAATACAAGGCAGCGAAACTGTAATGGATAAGGGGGCTAATAGCTGGGGGGCGTTATACACAGCAGGGGAAGGGCGGGGAATAAGAGAATAACAAGATTGGTATTAATGTAATATACAATGCAGATCAAAGGGCTGGAATCTACAAGAGACCCCACAGGGAGCGGGGAATAATTACCCAGGAAACTCTACCTACTGTCACTGATGTATTATCAGAGCCGGCTCTCCCGCTGGGGCTCCATAACAGACTGCTTTAAATCTCATTTACTTTTCTATTCGGAGTTTCACCAGCTTCTCCTAATTATTATTTAACACGCTGTCTGCATTTCATGGCTGCTTAAAGACCCAGAAACACACGGATTTCTTCCAGTGGCCACCAGCCATTACAGGTGCGGCCAGTGTAATTGTGCCTGCTGGCTCCTAAACACTGTGACACGCTTAATTCGCCAGGAGGGTGGCACCCAGCCCGCGGACTGCACCTTGCTTGCTGGCCTAGGGTGGAGGCTAGGAGCAGGTGCACGCACCTTACCCGCCTGACCATGGAGAATCACTTGTAAAGTGACACTTTACATATCTGGCCATAACGCAATCCTTCACCCCATCCACACCTATCATTTCCATCCAAATAGCTGGTATATAATGCTACATGGCCCATACAGCGGAAACAAGTGGCTAGTCGTGGCTTTCCTCCTATCCAGATAACAGCTTAAGATTAAGACGTAGAGAAGCCGGAGCCACATCGATCCGCCGACTTCTTTCTAAAAAGGGGTTTTCTCCATGATCCAGTCTTTCTTTTGTTTGCCAAGTCAATTGTCAGTAGAGAATGAATCTGACTAGAAGCAAACAAAGTTTTTTGAGGAGTATGTTGACTCCTCAAAAAAACACTTAAAAAAAAAAAAAAAAAATCGCTAAAAAAAACACTTGCAAGATGATTCCTCTCCATCTCCATTATAAAACACCTGGTGGGAAAAAAGCAAGTGTGTGTCACTTCTCTGAAGCATCTCCTGATGGAAAACACTCCAACCTAGGCATTGTTCAATCAAAAGGTTGAAAAAAAACGCTTCAGGGGGAGATAAAAAGGAAAAAGCTCCAAAAACTCCCCAAAGAAGGAGCGTTTCCAGAAGTGATTTGCACTGAAAAGTTGACGTTTCTAAGCGCCTCAAAAACCTCAGTGTGCGCATAACCTAAGGAAAGTAGGCCACTGGTAGAGGATAATATACAGGTCACAGAGATAGAAAATCCCAACCATGTCATGATGAGACAGAGGCACGGTGGAGTTTTGGATGGCCGGTTTACTATTCTCCAGTCTGGACACCAAGTAATCCCCGTAAAGAAAGGCTTCGGTGATGTAGATCGGGTAACCTGGTATTCTCTAAGCCACATGTGGCTCGCGGTCCCATGAATTGTGGCTCGCAGCTGTCTGCCAGCTTGGTGCATTCTCTCCAGGTTTAGTAAACTGGTATGAAGAGCACATCTCAAAATGGTGAAACTTGTGAATAGCCCTGCACAGAAGAGCAGATTTGGGTACACTTCTACTGGTCTTGGGGGTTTAGAGATAATTTAAGTATGGTACGATGGAGCCAGGATGATACTACCGGTCAGAGGGAGGTGCTTGAAGCTGGATGTGACTGTGTTGGGAGTGATGGAAGAATGCTGAATGGGGGTTTGGTGGGAACCCCTGGATCTTCGTATACTGATTCAGGGTGATTTGTGTGGAAAAGCTTTGGTTATCATTATACCCATAATGGAGGCTTTGGTTGCCACTACTGTGAGGGGAGCTGGATGTGGCTCACGACCCTCTTGCAGAGCTTAATATGGCTCTCAAGGTCAGAAAGGTTGGGGACCACTGCTCTAAGGCCATGTTCATATGATACTAATTTGTCGTAGGTAGATCCACTGTGGATTTTTCAGAAAATCTGAAGCCGACACTTAGAGCTCTACCACATGCAGATTAGCCTCATTGTAATTCAGTACCTCTAATCCACTGCTGTGGAATCCTTGCCAAAAATGAAGAGGTTGTGGATTTTAAAATTGACAGCATGTTCCTTATTCTACAGTGAATATGACCCAAAAAAACCAGATCATCAATTCACCTCCAGTGGTGGATCTACTGACAAGATCGGCTGGTTGTATCCTCTAGTGTCGGTCCCACACCCCCTTGCCGGCCAAACACTCCTTCAGCCAAAAGGTCTCTCCAGACTGCTCTATACAAGTGCATGCCTACTGGGCACAACACGATGAGACTGGAGAAAGGGGCGATGAGACTGGAGTAAGGGGCGATGAGACTGGAGTAAGGGGCGATGAGACTGGAGTAAGGGGCGATGAGACTGGAGTAAGGGGCGATGAGACTGGAGTAAGGGGCGATGAGACTGGAGTAAGGGGCGATGAGACTGGAGTAAGGGGCGATGAGACTGGAGTAAGGGGCGATGAGACTGGAGTAAGGGGCGATGAGACTGGAGTAAGGGGCGATGAGACTGGAGTAAGGGGCGATGAGACTGGAGTAAGGGGCGATGAGACTGGAGTAAGGGGCGATGAGACTGGAGTAAGGGGCGATGAGACTGGAGTAAGGGGCGATGAGACTGGAGTAAGGGGCGATGAGACTGGAGTAAGGGGCGATGAGACTGGAGTAAGGGGCGATGAGACTGGAGTAAGGGGCGATGAGACTGGAGTAAGGGGCGATGAGACTGGAGTAAGGGGCGATGAGACTGGAGTAAGGGGCGATGAGACTGGAGTAAGGGGCGATGAGACTGGAGTAAGGGGCGATGAGACTGGAGTAAGGGGCGATGAGACTGGAGTAAGGGGCGATGAGACTGGAGTAAGGGGCGATGAGACTGGAGTAAGGGGCGATGAGACTGGAGTAAGGGGCGATGAGACTGGAGTAAGGGGCGATGAGACTGGAGTAAGGGGCGATGAGACTGGAGTAAGGGGCGATGAGACTGGAGTAAGGGGCGATGAGACTGGAGTAAGGGGCGATGAGACTGGAGTAAGGGGCGATTAGAATGAGAAAGCAGCAGCTCCTCTCTCTGGAGAATAAATGGACTGGGTGTTGAAATTTCACGTGTCTGAAACTTTTCTCTTCCTGCCATCATCTATGAGAGTCGGGAGGCACTAAACGCAAATAGCCAGGTTTGCCCGACATTTCTCTGTGCATCACCATCTTATCTCCAGTACAGATGGTTTGGACACATGGCTGGTCTAGTGTTTCACATCACTACATCTCAGGAAGAACATCTATTTCACAGTGATGACAGGGTCTGGTGGACCAGGTAGAAGGTCCAATATTCTCTTTTACCAGTCTTACAGGCAGAGCACCAGGCCATCCCCAATAAAGAGAAGGCAAAGTGCGGCTCATCACATCTGCCAGTCTATACCATGACTTAGAGCAGAGGGTCAGCAATGCAATATTCTGGAAATTAGTAATGGCCTAAATCCACAGAGACTAGTTCTCATCACAACCACGGAGATCGTAAAAGAATTGGCAATGAATTTGTTCTTTTTCTCAACATCAGGAAGATGAGATTTTGTAGAGGATTTGTAGTTCCCAAGATTATCCAGTCCTTATTTTCCATATAAATCTATAATTTTTGCCAAATCTTAAAATCCTATAGTTACGATTCACTGTGTATCTGCCAGGAATACGGCTTCTGATGCTCCGTGCACTACATGCTGTCCTGAGTGTGAATGCAGAGGAAATCAGATCATTTCTAAGAGACGGTTCCTGGAGACCTCGGCTTCGAATCAGACAGCAGCTAATACCCGGCTTGGGTTACAATGACTGATCCTGTAACACTAGCACCAAAACAGCACAACTCCACCGTGATAATTTTCAGAGCTCCCATCCCATAGAGAGGAGCAGAGGTTATGACCCAGGTTGGGTGGACGCTCCATAAGTATGTTAAAGGGACAGAAGGTGCGTGAAAAGCCAACTATTACACATATGCTCAGAAGGGAGGACACAACTGTAACTCATGGAGAGAGGCCGCAGTCTATTTAGTCCTTGTGTCTACAGATAATCTAATGCATGGGAGAATCCAGCACGTGAGGACCAGACCTGGCACCATCAATCTGAAATAGTAATCTACTAAAGGGTCATGCCCATCACAGACATTTATGGTGTATTCTGAGGATGTTCTAACAATGTCTGACCGAGGTGTGTGTCCCATGCCTAAGAGCCCTGCAGAATAATACGATCAGAATATAGGATCACCCCGTCATGACTTGCACCCTGTCTAGGATATGGACACCTCCCAATAGATGCACCAAATGTAAAATCCAATGCAGTGTGAAAACAGCCTAATGGCTCTGTCAGACGTTTATGATCATCGGTCTGATCTAGAATCGAAACGCATGGACTGGCTGCACGTCTCCTGACCCTATGAGGCAGTCACACTTGGTTTGGAAGACGTGAATTCCCTAAATGATTAAAAATGGGTTCTCTCTGCACTACCTAATTCTTCATTGTATCCACCTACCCACACCTGACAGATCTTCCCTATATTATTTGTCTTTTTATTGCAAAGTCAGAAGCCGTCCCCAGCCCTCATTGCATGACATGCACCAGGAAACACTATGGGACCTGTGGGAACAGCCACATGCAGGCACTGACAGAGTGACTGCAGCAGCCACAAGCATGCTCAACCACAGTGCATGGAGGTATGATGGGTGGACTATTTTGGTCTTAAACCATTTAAAGCGCTTTACTCAAAGAAAAAATCCTGTCCATAGGAGTCATCAGAGAAAGTGGACATTAGGTAGGTACTTCCAGCTACACACAAAAACAGAGAGCCGATAAATAAAACCAACCATTGTGGCATACCCAACCAAAAATATGTATTCCACGGGCAAACAAGGTAGAGGGGGCCCTGAATCTGAACAAAGACAACAGCATGTTCTTTTCCAGACAACCAAAATGCATCGGGAAGCAAAATCCTGGCCTTCGTGCAGAAATGTCCAAATAGCCAACTACACTGCTCACAAAAATAAAGGGAACACTAAAACAACATAATAAAACTCCAAGTCAATCACACTTCTGTGAAATCAACTTGTCCAGTTATGAAGCAACACCTAATGTGAATCAATTTGTCCTGCTGTAGTGCAAATGGAACAAACAACAAGTAGAAATTATTGGCAATTAGCAAGACAACTCCTATAAAAGGAATGGTTCTGGAGGGGGTGACCACAGACCATTTATCTGTTCTCATCCTTTTTGGTTGTCGTTTTAGTCACTTTTGTATTTTGTCATTGCTCTCACCCCTAGAGGTACTGTACAGTAACATGAGGCGATGTCTATCGTACAACCCACAGAAGTTGCCAGGCAGTGCAGATCATCCAGGATGGCACATCAATGCGAGCTGTGACAAGAAAGGTAGCTGTGTCTGTCCAGATCACCAAGCAGATACCAGGAGACAGGCCAGTATACCAGGAGGGGGCCGTAGAAGGGGAACAACCCAGCAGCAGGACTTCTACCGCCTCCTTTGTTCAAGGAGGTAAAGGAGGAGCAGTGCCAGAGCCCTGCAAAATGACCTCCACTAACATCCATGTGGTTGCTCAAATTATCAGAAACAGACTCCGTGAGGGTGGTACAAGAGTCCGAGGTCCACAAGTGGATGTTATGCTCACAGCCCAACACCGTGGAGGGCAATTGCCATTTGCCAGAGAACGCCAAGAATGGCAGATTCGCCACTGGCGCCCTGTGCTCTTCACAGATGAAAGCAGGTTCACACTGAGCACATGTGACAGACGTGACGGAGTCTGGAGACGCCGTGGAGAGCGATCTGCTGCCTGCAACTTCCTTCAGCATGACCGGTTTGGCAGTGGGTCAGTAATGGTGTGGGGTGGCATTTCTTTGGAGGGCCGCACAGCCCTCCATGTGCTCGCCAGAGGTAGCCTGGCTGCCATTAGGTACCGAGATGAGATCCTCAGACCCCTTGTGAGACCATATGCAGGTGCGGTGAGATAGATGGATAGACAGATATGTAACTATATAGCAATCAATTAATGTACCTATCAAACTCATTATATTTCATCAGCTTATATGCTATTTGGTGTCTGGTGAATCCTATACTAAATAGCCCTATATGTATATACATATATCTCCCCTGATTCCTATCTTAGTATCTGGCCAGCTAGTAAATTAATCTTCATGATATATTTTAATACATTGGTGGCAAAGAGGGGTTGAAATCATTATTGTATCACGGCTAGTACTAAATTCCCTCTGGGGGCTGCGTGGCTATGTTCGGCAGCGATTTCCTCTTCTTTATGAGCGCTCTCACACTGGTCCTCTGAACACAGAGGGCGGCGAATGTGCAGATTGAGAGAATTCCTTGCAGATAGATGATACTGCACATGCCCCGCTGCCATTGTGTTGTAGCAAAAAAAAATGGCACCGCCTGCACGGTAGCTATATCAGAACGCGATAGATGCTACTGCGCTGGCTGCTGGCGCCATTTTGATGAATGTAATATATATATATTTTATTTTTTTTAAATCCACAATATGATATGCAGTATGTAAAATAGGGGACAGGTCACTGAAGGATCATGGACCTGTCATAAGCCCATACAGATGAATATCTAATCGGAGCACCTTATAAGGCCGCCCCGGAGCACGAGCATATCATTAAAGGGAACCTGTCATCTGTTTTGGCCTCTATAGGATGCGGCCACTGCCTTTCAGGGCTCATCTACATTTTACAATGCTGTAGATAAGCCCCCGCTACGACCTGCAAGTGAAGAAAAATACGTTTTATTATACTCATCTGGGGGGGGTGGTCCGGTCTGATGGGTGTCGCAGGTCCTGGCCCGGCGACTCCCATCTTCTTGCGACGCCGCCCTCATGTTGCTTCATCCCTCCCTGGCATTGTGCTCCGGCGCAGACGTACTTATCTGCCCAGTTGAGGGCTGCCCAAAGTACTGCAGGGCGCAGGTGCCGGGCCTCTCTGACCTTTTCCGCGCGATGCCAGGGAGGGATGAAGCAACACGAGGGATGGGAGGTGCCAGACCAGGACCTGCGACACCCATCGGACAGGACTGCACCCTGGGTGAGTATAATAAAACTTATTTTTCTTCACTTGCAGGTTGGAGCGGGGGCTTATTTACAACATTATAGAATGCTGTAGATAAGCCCTGAAAGGCGGTGGCCGCAGCTTATAGCGGCAAAATCTGATGACAGGTTCGCTTTAACTGAAAACTGCAAATAAAGATTAAACAACAACCACAAGACAGATTTCATCAACCAAAATATCATTTTAGTCGGTATAACAGTGCCAACCTGACACTGTCTGTAGGTTACTGTGCACAATCCTGCTGATAGGTTCACTTTGTTAAATAGCTGAAACATTTTGGGAAGTTTTTTTTTTCTTTATGCCACAAATCTACCCATGACATGTACTGCAGACACTTCTATACACATATATACCGTACACCCGCTTACCTTCCGCAGCTTTGATCCGGTATCCGCTCTCTGTGCCAGGGCAGACCGCTAATAGCTGCATGATGCGGTCCAGCAGGCCATGTATCACCTCAAACCCTGGGTTCTTGTTGTAATACACCGCACAGAGGTGTCGATGATTCCTCGCCCCAACATCTTAAAGAGTAAAAAAAACCAAAAAAAAAAGACATTAGTCGACCCGCAATCTTATCATCTAAAAAGAGTGAAGCCAGTGATACTATGCAGAAAACACAAAAAAGCCACATGGCATTTTTTGTGCATCGTTTCGGGGAGCTGTTAATTTTTGCTTCCCCGATATCATCATATTTTATTAATAATGACTTCAGTATCAATGACCATGTGAAAATATAAGTCACCAGATCAGGGGATGAGAAGATCTAATTCATCCAAACATTTCTAAATGGGTTCACCACCCAGTATGTATTGGGGCGCACCAGCATTTGGATCTACACAGACTTCAAAAGAGGAGAAGCAGAAAAAAAAAAATGGAGGCGAGCATGACAAGTGGCAATCACCAAGATTAAGAATGAGAGACGAAAATAACAGGAGAACGGCGTAAACGGTAGACAAACAAGATAAGGCAAATCCCAAATCAGCTGCAGACGCGCTCTTTGTAGAAGTAAGGGGAGAAATTGGGAACAGACGGAGGAGAGTCGGACCCCAGCTGCACATTGTCAGCATCAAACGCTCGGTATCTGCCGCGCACCCGCCATGTCCGGAGGATGGAGGCCCCAACCACTCGATCCGTTCTTCTAACAACCCCTGCAGTGAACAGCAATTATACCACACGTCACATCTACCCATGACAGGAGGCTCCGCGAGCATCAGGCGTATAATGGAGGGCGCACATGTAAGCTCCGCACACCAAACTCACAACACAACATATATCCATTACCCGCACACTACAAAGTCATAATGCCCAGGAATCAAAGAAAGATGAAAAGAGTTATTACATATCTACATAATGCTGCAGGCCATGGAGGGGAAAGGCAAGGGTTAACTGCTGGCCGGAGGCTTTGGCTATGTTTTTCTTGCGGATTAAGAACAGACAGGCTGTCAGGGGGTCTTACAGATTAGTAAGTAGGGTTGTCAGGTGGGGGGGGCAGTTAGCAACCCATTAGGGTACGCGCACACGGAAAGGATTGGCCACAGCGAAATATCAGCACTAAATCGCACGGATATCGTGGTAAACGTGCGCAGCATGAATGCTCAGGCTGTGGGTGTTAAAGATGGCGGGAAAATCCAGTTTTGTGCAGGGACTGGAGTAGGATTTGTGGCGAGGCACATGGAGGTGTAGGCCACTCATCCTGCACTCCCAGTTCACGAGGCGCATGCTTCTTCATGAATCAGGAGTGTCTGACTCCAGTCCATCTCCTCATCAACATCAGTGTGAACAACGCTCGTCCTGATGTATAGTCCCATAGGGTCCTAATTTTATATTTTTTGACCATGCCCCTGAGACAAGGTGTACCAATCCAGATGGCCCCTACCATGGTAAGTCACCTCGCTATGTGCCAGCAGGCCTCAGAATGGAGGGAGGCAGAGCTGGACTCGGGCCTGACTGTGCCTCACTTCTACCTGCGGTAGGCTGGATATATAGGGTGCACAGACCAAGGGGGCGGCCACATCCCCAAATGTGCGGCCTACAAGAAACACCAAACATGGGCCGGCACACCTCTTGGTACAAGTAATATGTAGGTGGAAATACACTGTGGCCATTAACACACAAATATCACAACTGCATAGAGACCCTCCAGTAGACAAGCAGTGACACGTGTAGAAAACATAGGGGACTAAGTTCACCTTTGTAGTCAGTACATTTGGGGACGTGGCCGCCCCCTTGGTCTGTACACCTCATATATTCAGCTTTCCATAGGCAGGTGTAGCACGCAGGCAGGTACTAGTCCAGCTCTGCCCCCCATCTATTTTAAGGCCTGTTCACACATAGCGAGGGGCGTTACAGTAGGAACCATTTTCGTTAGTTTTTTTATTTTAACAAAAAATGTTAACCGAGTACCCCAAGTTTTTTAGCTTTTAGATGTCATACTATTTACTCCCTTACTGCCGTGTTTCTATGCATTGTATTACTCCAGGATATTTGTGCTTTAACATTGCGTCCTGTGTCCCCGGCAGGGCATACATCCAAAATCTCTGGCAAAAATGGGGTTCGGACTCATGCACCCACGGGGCCATGGACTGTAATGGTGCCGGCAGAGCCAACATGTGCATTGTGTGCATCATTTTTGGGAATGTACAGGAGGCGGAGACTCAGACATAGTGGCCTCTGACCCTGCTGTATCTCCGCACACTTATCTTTACATACAACATGCCGCTGTGGCTCCCCGTACAGAGGAAAGAAAGTTTCTTCACCACCAAAGATTCTTTACGGTAAGAGCATTGAGCCTATAGTAAACTCTGCTGAAAGATTTCCATCTGAAATAAGTAGCAAGCAAGTAGAATTTAGCAGTATTGTACATGCCAAATCTGACAGGTGTGAATTGTATCTGGGCCTGAATAACCTAGTGAGCAGAATATTACAGGTTACGGGTACTACATTACACAGATGGGTCGGTGATCTAGGGATTAAGGGCTCGTACAGGAATCATCCAATCTCGGATCACAGTGCATGGACTGACCGCGCATCTCCTGACAGAAGTACATGAAGCGGTCTCTCGGGTCAGGAGACGCTCGGCCAGCCCGTGCATTGTGATCAGAGATCAGTCCGATGATTCCAGACATCTGTAAGAGCCCTAATTCTGAGTACCATATACCCCATAAGTCATGTCTTACCCGATATGAGGACAACTATCATACTCGGGTGTTTTTTTCCTTCCTCTGAACTGACGGCATTATAGGCTGACCTGGATGGCGGCAGGTCTTTTTTAGCCTCGCATTAGATCTTCGGGTGTTTTTTAGCTGTTTACTCGGTGACCTAAATGAGTCAGATCTCAGACCACTTGTGTGACTGCAGCGTGTCCAAGATAAAAAGAAAAAATCATTTACTAACATATGATTCAGCTTTGCTCTAGAAAGACATCCATGTAGGGTTTCCTGGAAGCCAAAGTATTAGAAGGAGTCTGCCAACGATGCCAAAGTGATTCACAGATTACACAGATGATTAGCCTTCCGGCTCGTGACCAAACACCGGCTTATTCCACTATTAGGAAAGAAAAACGGCCCACTCTTTCAATACTACAAGCTTCTGAAGATGTTGTTCTAACTACAAGTCCCAGAATGCCTTCACTAGTTACCTTACAGCATTATAATGTAGGTTTTACTAAACCAGGTGGGCACAAATTCAGGGCCGGGGGCTGCACGCTGTCCACGATGCTGCACATTGTGGCCCCCAACCACCATGGTATAGGCAGGCTGGTACATGGCGAGAGCAGCACCGGCGGGTATGTGCCAACGGCGGACTGTATCGCCGGCGCTCCCCATAGACATGACTGCCAATAATAGGGGGCCGTCTCTGACTGGCATTACTGGTGGAGGGGGGAACTGTGCAGCTGGCACTATGAAAGGGGCTCATGGCCAAGGGGAGTGGTGAAATTATCGGCTGTAAGTGGGCGCTCCCCTATAGGTAAAACTCATAGGAGGTCAATGAAAAGTTGGTGGCCGCTCTGCTGGACAAAAGGATGGAATCTGGATATTGCAACAGAGAAGCACATTGCTAAGGAGAGTAAAACTAATCCCAAACTGTTCTTCAACTATATCAATAGTAAAAGAATAAAAACTGAAAATGTAGGCCCCTTAAAAAATAGTGAGGAAAGAATGGTTGTAGATGACGAGGAAAAGGCTAACATATTAAACACCTTCTTCTCCACGGTATTCACGGTGGAAAATGAAATGCTAGGTGAAATCCCAAGAAACAATGAAAACCCTATATTAAGGGTCACCAATCTAACCCAAGAAGAGGTGCAAAACCGGCTAAATAAGATTAAAATAGATAAATCTCCGGGTCCGGATGGCATACACCCACGAGTACTAAGAGAACTAAGTAATGTAATAGATAAACCATTATTTCTTATTTTTAGGGACTCTATAGCGACGGGGTCTGTTCTGCAGGACTGGCGCATAGCAAATGTTGTACCAATATTCAAAAAGGGCTCTAAAAGTGAACCTGGAAATTATAGGCCAGTAAGTCTAACCTCTATTGTTGGTAAAATATTTGAAGGGTTTCTGAAGGATGTTATTCTGGATTATCTCAATGAGAATAACTGTTTAACTCCATATCAGCATGGGTTTATGAGAAATCGCTCCTGTCAAACCAATCTAATCAGTTTTTATGAAGAGGTAAACTATAGGCTGGACCACGGTGAGTCATTGGACGTGGCATATCTCGATTTTTCCAAAGCGTTTGATACCGTGCCGCACAAGAGGTTGGTACACAAAATGAGAATGCTGGGTCTGGGGGAAAATGTGTGTAAATGGGTTAGTAACTGGCTTAGTGATAGAAAGCAGAGGGTGGTTATAAATGGTATAGTCTCTAACTGGGTCGCTGTGACCAGTGGGGTACCACAGGGGTCGGTATTGGGACCTGTTCTCTTCAACATATTCATTAATGATCTGGTAGAAGGTTTACACAGTAAAATATCGATATTTGCAGATGATACAAAACTATGTAAAGCAGTTAATACAAGAGAAGGTAGTATTCTGCTACAGATGGATCTGGATAAGTTGGAAACTTGGGCTGAAAGGTGGCAGATGAGGTTTAACAATGACAAATGTAAGGTTGTACACATGGGAGGAAGGAATCAATATCACCATTACACACTGAACGGGAAACCACTGGGTAAATCTGACAGGGAGAAGGACTTGGGGATCCTAGTTAATGATAAACTTACCTGGAGCAGCCAGTGCCAGGCAGCAGCTGCCAAGGCAAACAGGATCATGGGGTGCATTAAAAGAGGTCTGGATACACATGATGAGAGCATTATACTGCCTCTGTACAAATCCCTAGTTAGACCGCACATGGAGTACTGTGTCCAGTTTTGGGCACCGGTGCTCAGGAAGGATATAATGGAACTAGAGAGAGTACAAAGGAGGGCAACAAAATTAATAAAGGGGATGGGAGAACTACAATACCCAGATAGATTAGCGAAATTAGGATTATTTAGTCTAGAAAAAAGACGACTGAGGGGCGATCTAATAACCATGTATAAGTATATAAGGGGACAATACAAATATCTCGCTGAGGATCTGTTTATACCAAGGAAGGTGACGGGCACAAGGGGGCATTCTTTGCGTCTGGAGGAGAGAAGGTTTTTCCACCAACATAGAAGAGGATTCTTTACTGTTAGGGCAGTGAGAATCTGGAATTCCTTGCCTGAGGAGATGGTGATGGCGAACTCAGTCGAGGGGTTCAAGAGAGGCCTGGATGTCTTCCTGGAGCAGAACAATATTGTATCATACAATTATTAGGTTCTGTAGAAGGACGTAGATCTGGGGATTTATTATGATGGAATATAGGCTGAACTGGATGGACAAATGTCTTTTTTCGGCCTTACTAACTATGTTACTATGTTACTATGTTCCTTCTTGCACACAAGTCCCTACAGTTCCCATAAATAATTTTACCAAATACATTTTACTGGGATTGGCCCATAAACATTGGTCACCTAATCACAAGATAGGTGATCAATCGAGAATCCTCGGGGTCCGACTGATGGGATATCACCGACCACAAGAACAAAGGTCTCAAAGTCCACTGTGAGACTGGAATGGTAGTGAGGACGTGTGCCCACCACCCCATTACCCTCCTACAGTAGGTGTACAGCATGCTCACTACTGCTCCACTTATGCAATCGTGGGTTCTCAGAAGCCGGACCCCAGCGAGCATACATCTATCCTGTGGACGGCAGATAATTGGTGTTAATGGGACAACCCCTCTAAAGGTACCTTCACACTAAGCGACTTTACAAAGATATTGCTAGCGATCCGTGACATTGCAGCGTCCTGGATAGCGATATCGTTGTGTTTGACACGCAGCAGCGATCAGGATCCCGCTGTGAGATCGCTGGTCGTTGCTGAAAGTCCAGAACTTTATTTCGTCGCTGGATCTCCCGCTGACATCGCTGAATCGGTGTGTGTGACACCGATCCAGCGATGTCTTCACTGGTAACCAGGGTAAACATCGGGTTACTAAGCGCAGGGCCGCAGGATGCAGGAGGAGTGCAGGGAAGCGGATGCCGGGCACCGGAATGTGAGTATGTGTTTTTTTTTTTTACATTTACGCTGGTAACCAGGGTAAACATAGGGTTACTAAGCGCGGCCCTGCGCTTAGTAACCCGATGTTTACCCTGGTTACCAGGGGACTTCGGCATCGTTGGTCGCTGGAGAGCCGTCTGTGTGACAGCTCTCCAGCGACCACACAACGACTAAACAGCGACGCTGCAGCGATCGGCATCGTTGTCTGTATCGCTGCAGCGTCGCTTAGTGTGAAGGTACCTTTACAAGATGACAGATCCAGGTGTACGGGGTTTGTCCAGAATCCAGCGAGATTCTTGTATTGTTCTGGATGGGCTTCTTCAGTGAGAAATGCTGCGGTGAGGAGCCATGGCCGTCCTGACTTCTAGTACATCCTGTCCACAAGGACTAAAGTCTCCACCATCACCGATGAAGACAAACTGATACGATCAATACTGACCAGCAGCATACGACCACTGATGGACGCCGAGGCCCTAACACTTGTGCGATACTTATATGCTCCTGCCCCCTGCTGGTAAGCCGTGGTAAGATCAGATGACATGAAAATCAGTTATGTATACCAATGAGTTAGGAAGCGCAGCTACCTATCAGCCAGCAAAGGTAAAGCAAGAGACTGCTGGGAGCCCCATTGCTCCTCTGAAGCTGAATATTAGCATCTGCTTCTTCACACTGCTGCTTTCATTCACAGTCTAAACATTAAACCACGTATAAAAAAACCTGGCACTCAACTTTTTATATCTGGAAATCTATTTTATTGTCAGCAACAAAACGTTTCGGTCCCAAACCGGACCTTCCTCAGTTACGTTATAAGTAGAGGATTTGAGAAAGATGTGCCCGTGTAGGCAGATGATAAATGATTTCCATGAGGATGCAGACCTTAGGTCTGTGTAAGGCTGTGTGGGCAAAGCCCTTGCAGGAGTGGCGTGACCGACGCGGTGTCCACCGCTAGTCTGATCAGGTGGACGTCCTCTACTTATAACGTAACTGAGGAAGGTCCGGTTTGGGACCGAAATGTTTTGTTGCTGACAATAAAATAGATTTCCAGATATAAAAAGTTGAGTGCCAGGTTTTTTTTATACATGGTTATGGTGTTGGAACCTACCTGAGCACCACTAAGATTAAGGCAGTGCACGAGTTTATTTATTGATTTAAACATTAAACCACAACATAGCCCCATTCACACTGTGCAAGGAGAAGCTGAAGAGCTGTCCGTCAGTCCATTATTTTCATTTACCCATGAGGCTCTGTGCACACAGCATCTTTTTCAGGCAGATTCCACCTGAAATCCACCAGAAAAAAACACTGAAAAACAGCCCCAGAAAATGAACACGTTGTACAGCAATGTCAAAACGACCTTGCTGTGCACGATCCACCCCATGTCACTCCTTGTAGCCACTTCAGGGTCCAGTCCAAAAACCCAGAAACAGTTAAATAAAAAAAAAGTAAAAACGCTCATTCGTTGGGCGGCTTCCACTGGTAATCCGGCACTCTCTATACTTACAGCATGGGGTGAAAGCCACCAGTGAAGCCTCCTCAGGAAGATGAACGCTGGCATATGGATTACAGTGATGGGAAATGGTTCTTTTTCTGCAGTATGCTATAAATGACTGATGTCTGAAATAGGCCCAAAGTATCAGAGTGCTCTCCTCAGGTTTCTGCCAGTCCTATAGACTTCATGTAGAGTGGGATCACATATATGCAACCATTGCTCCATGCGGGAAGACATTCCACCCACATTGATCATTAAAGTGGTAATTCCAGTTAGAACTTGTCTCCCACTACCTGAACGCTGTCCTTGATTAAATGGAGAGGTGGCTACGCATGTGCCCTGCCAATCTATTCAGTGTCTACCGGAGTGATGAAGATGACCAAGCGCAATCCTCTACTATCTACGTCAGTCCTATGGAGTGACAGCACACAAGTGTGACCAGCGCTCTATTTATAAGGAGACACGAGACCCCTGTTCTGGTGATCAGGTCTGAGCAGTTATCTAGCAACTCATCTATCTTTGGGGTGCTCCAATAATATATGTTCGAGCCAACGTGGCTGCACATGCAGGGATGACCTGTTTATTAGGCAGACCCTGCATGTGATGCGGCTGTCGAACAGCCACGAGACGTGCAGCCACGAGACGTGCAGCCACGGTGATTTGAACATCGTATTCGAGCACGCCAAAGATACTCTATTTACACACGAGCATGGGATAACACCTATCCGTGCACGCTCGCTCGTCACTACTAGAGAGTTTTTCCAGGGTTTGGATGACATATTCCTAGGAAGGCCATCAATATCTGATCCATGGGGGTCCAATACACCTGGCTACTGCCTGAGCCGAAAACAACGATCAAAGGGGATACCGGGTGTGAGACCCCACAGATCAGATCTTGAGGGCCTATCTTAAGGATAGATCATCAATGTCTTAACCCTGGAAACCTCTTAAAACTAGACCGCTGACCAGGCCCAACAACTAAACTCTAAACCCTGATGTGAAGACGTCCCCTCCATCTGTACCCTGCAGCCTACATAGTTTGGACAAGGCGACTGCTCTAATAACACTTGTCTGACAAATCCGTGACATGATGGCGCTCATATTATTCTCCATGGTCTACCACTGACACCATACGACACCTGTCCCCAAATATCAGCCCTATTCCACCATCGGCCGATTCTGGCCACATAAAGCGCACCGCTATGTACACGTGCTGGGAAGCCGGGAGTTCACTGGGCGGTAGGCATTACCTTTACAGTTGTCCTTTGTCACCACGTCAGATATTTCAAAAAGTTTTAAAGGGAGTGGCATTTTGCGGTTGGCCGCAATAGTTTTCAACAAGCCGGGCAGTAAAGATGTGCGAGCCACCTGAGGAAGGAGAGAAGGTAGAGGTGAAACACAAAGAATCTCAGCTTGAAATTAGCTTAAAGGGGCGGTATGAGGAAATACATTGATAGTCTATCTAAAGGCTATGGCATAAATGTCTGAGAGATGCAGGTCCCCAAATCTCCTGGCATCTGACCAGCGGTGAGTGGAGAGGTGGCTGCGCAGGTGTTGGCGCTCGCGGCTGTATCAGGAGCCCTAGTCCAATAACTGGAGAGACGGCTCCTGTGCGACCATGGCTTCACTCACTGCTGGTCAGATACCAAATAGATCAAGGGATTGACGGACCCCATTCTCAGCTAAAGAAACTCATGTACAGACATTTCCTAGGGGTGTGCCAGAAAGGTCCCTTATAATTACAGTACAGCGCTAAGTCCAGGCTCAGCTACCGGTAATCTACAAGCGTTTCTAAGTTCCGACATTTATATGACAAATGGCTGTGCTGCTGACCGGCAAGGACTTTCAGGCCCACAGGAAAAGATACTGCTGGATGACATGCTCACAAGGGGCAATGGTCAGGATGTAAGGAAAGTCTGCAGAACACGTACCGTGATCTGGAATTGGAAAACCACAATACGTGTCTACAGAACCAGTTCGTCATCAGCTTTATTGCCCCTTTCTAATACAGGCTTCCAAATGTCTAAACTAACAAATTCAGTGGTGTCTCACTCTCCGCAGGTCCAGAGCGGCCTCTCGGCTACTACCCCCATCTTTGATAGGGGGCTGCCAAGGTGATTAAATGACTGTCCACTGCAGCCAAATCACTGGGCTCAGCGGCTCATGCAGTCCGTATCTGCAGAGCTGTTAAGACCAGTGATTGGCTGCAGCGGTCACGTGAGCTGTAGTCTGTAAACAAAGAAAGCAGGAGCAACGGAGAAGAGGTATCACTGGACCTGCGGAGGGTGAATGGCAGATGTGTTATTTAAGAGCACTGCAAACCCACAATAAGAGAAATTAAACCAAACACACTGTTTAAAGGGGAAGAAAAGAAGCTCAATTTACAGGTGGTCAGTGATTGCCAGAGCCCACCTGAGACATCATCACTTTTAACACCACCACATATTCTGTGACATCACCACGTCCACCATAACACACATGTGCACTTCCCCCTCTGAAGTAGATATCACCAAGGTGCAGACACTGACTCCCCACAATGCCGGCGGTGACGTCACTCACTGGATCACAATGGGTCTATTTATAAGGTCTGCACCCCTTGTTATGTCACTGCACCCCACGCCTCCAACTGTGACATCGGTAATGTGGATCTTTTTTTGTTTGTTTGATTTTTTAAGGGAATCAGTCAGTAAGACCAACCCCACAAACTGTATATATGGGCTTGCAAGTATTGAAATGTAAATCCATCAACACTTTTATATCTTCAATCTGTTGCTCCTTTCCCGAGAAAGCAGAATTTTCATTCATAAGCAAACAAGGTGTTAAGTGGTCTGGGCTTGACTAAGCACTTAAGGATCCACTGCCTCCGGATGTTGTTTCCCCACCAAGCACCGGCTTCTTTAGCTCACTGTCTGATGTCACTAGACAGTGAGCTATCAATCAAGCTAAAAAGGCTGCTGCTGAGCAGGGAAATAAGCTTGGAAAGGAGTGGCTTAGGAATGCAGCAACAGATAGAAGATATAAAAGTGTTGATGGATTTACATTTCAAAGACCTGCATGCCCACAATTGTGGTTTGGGTGGGTTGAGCTTTCTGACAACTTCCCTTTCTGGAAGATTAAATTACTGTTTCATATATGATTAATATAATGTTTTCTATGAAGACAGAAGACAGTCATGACTATAGAGGCAACATGAAGATGGCGATAAAAGAACAGAGCCTAGAGATACAAATAAGCATTGCTCAGCGACGATGTGGAGGTAGGCTTTAGAATCATTCAGATTGTTTAGAAGTGGCAATTATAAATTTTCATGTGGATTTTATGGTGATTCTGCCGCAAAATAGGCTTCTGTTACTTATGTATTTTGTTCCAGATTTTCCTAAGGATTTCGCCCTCTACATTATAAAGGGTGAAATTCACTGTGAAAATCAGCAAAGAAATGGGAGCACTCTGAAAGTCGCATAGATTATTCTGCTAAAAAGTAAATTGTGCAGATATTTGGTAGAGAATGTGTCTATGACAGGCCTACAAATGTCCTAAATGTACCTTATTTGATAATAAAACGTTGAATAAAGTGGTGCTTTGATCAAAAAAGAGGGATTTTTGGCTCTTACCGTAAAATCTCTTTCTTGGAGCCTTCATTGGGGGACACAGGTAACCATGGGTGTATGCTACTGTCGCTAGGAGGCTGACACTATGCAAATAAAGAAGAAGTAGCTCCTCCCCGGCAGTATACACCCTCCGACAGGCACCAGGCAACTCAGTTGGTGCAAAAGCAGTAGTAGGAACAAGTAAAAATTAAACTCAACCTATGTACCAACCCACAACAACGGCATGTTGGCCAACACGGTACAACTTAAAGGGAGGGTGCTGTGTCCCCCAATGAAGGCTCCAAGAAAGGGATTTTACGGTAAAAACCAAAAATCCCTCTTTCTTTCTCGCTTCATTGGGGGACAGAGGTAACCATGGGACGTCCAAAAGCAGTCCCTAGGGCGAGATATTCTGCAGAAAAAGAGGAGTTAGGTCGGCCGGTGAGAAACCGCCGCCTGCAGTATCTTCCTACCCAGGCTCGCATCCGCAGAAGCCTGAGTATGCACCTTGTAGAATTTTACAAAGGTGTGAATGGATGACCACGTTGCGGCCTTGCAAACCTGCGGGGCCGAAGCTTGGTGACAAACTGCCCAGGAAGCTCCCACAGCTCGGGTAGAGTGAGCCTTCACCCCCGAAGGAGACCGTTTGTTCTGGGCTCGGTATGCCTCCAGTACCGCCGAACGGATCCAACGAGCAATTGTAGACTTGGAGGCGGGGAGCCCCTTTCAACGCCCTTCCGAGACGATGAACAGAGGATCGGCCTGACGAAAAGAAGCAGTCCTGGAAAGATAAATCCGGATAGCCCTGACCACATCCAACTTGTGAAGAGATTTCTCCAAGGGGTGAACCGGTGAAGGGCACAAGGAAGGGAGGACGATGTCCTCATTGATGTGAAAAGCCGAAACTACCCTTGGTAGAAAAGAAGGAACAGGTCGAAGAACCACCTTGCCCTGGTGCAGGATTAGAAAGGGAGAACGACAGGACAATGCTGCCAGCTCCGGCACTCTCCTAATCGAGGTGATGGCGACCAAGAAGGCCACCTTCCAAGATAGAAGCGAAAAAGAGATGTCCCAAATTGGTTCAAAAGGCGCACGCTGGAGGGCGTCTAACACGAGGTTAAGATCCCAAGGCTCGATGGCAGGATGATAAGGGGGGCTATATGAGCGACCCCTTGAATAAAGGCCCTCACCTGAGGAAGGGAGGCCAGGTCTCTTTGAAAAAGGATGGACAGAGCGGAAATCTGACCCTTCAAGGTGCTCAGGGAAAATCCCGAGTCAAGACCCGCTTGAAGGAAACCGAGAAGGGATGGAAGGGAGAAAATCATAGGAAAAAGACTGTTGCCCTCACACCATCGGAAAAAGGCCTTCAAACATCTATGATAGATGCGCGAGGAAGCCGGTTTTCTCACTTTTATCATAGTCTGGATGACGCTGTGAGAAAAACCCGTGACCTTCAGGACCGCGGCCTCAACGGCCATACCATTACATTCAGAGACCAAGAATTCGGGTGGAAGAGGGGCCCCTGAGAAAGAAGATCCGGAAGTCTCCAAGGAACGTCCGACAGTATGTTCACTAGTTCCGCATACCAGGCCCTGCGAGGCCAATCTGGAGCTACCAAGAGTACGGAGACCCCTTCTGTCTTGATCTTTTTTACGACCCTTGGGATCAAGGGGAGGGGAGGGAACAGATAAGGCATCTGGAACTGTGCCCACGAGATCACGAGAGCGTCGCATCCGACGGCCATCGGATCCCGAGATCTGGAAACGTACTGGGGAACCTTGTGGTTTGCCCGGGATGCCATTAAGTTGACGTCTGGAACGCCCCACCTCAGACAAATCTGGCTGAAGATTGAGGGGAGGAGAGACCACTCGCCCGCCATGAGGCCTTGGCGACTGAGAAAGTCGGCTTCCCAATTGTCCACCCCTGGGATGTGGACGGCTGATATAGAGGGAACGTGGCTCTCCACCCAACACAGAATTTTTGCCACTTCCGTCAAGACTTGTCTGCTGCGAGTCCCTCCCTGATGGTTTATGTAAGCCAAGGCTGTAGCGTTGTCCGACTGAATGCGGACCGGCTTTCCCGAGAGGAGAGACTCCCAGCGGATGAGGGCTAGGAAGATGGCTCTGATTTCCAAAAGGTTCATAGGAAGACGCGCCTCTTGAGCAGTCCAGTGGCCCTGGGCCATGAGGTGGAGCAAGGCCGTTCCCCAACCCCGGAGGCTGGCGTCGGTGGTGATGACCAGCCAGCGGGGGAGGGGAAGAGATGACCTCCCGCGCAGAATGGAGGTGGATAGCGTCCACAAAGAGAGAGACTGCCTCACCTTGGAAGAGAGGCGAAGCGGGCGGTCCAGGGAAAGTGGGTTCCTGTCCCAGGCAGCCAGAAGGGCCAGCTGGAGGGGACGAGAGTGGAACTGAGCATAGGGAACCGCTTCCGTGGAAGCGACCATTTTCCCCAGAACCCTCACGGCGAGGCGGAGGGACAGAGGGTTCGGGCCCTTTAGTGCTCTGACACCCCGACGAAGAGAAAGGAACTTTAGGAGGAAGACCTGAGCCTGAGATGTGTCAAATTCCATGCCCAGGAACTCCAGCCATTGGGTTGGAATCAAGGAGGACTTCTGATAGTTGATTATGCAGCCGAGGCGAATAAGCGTGTCCAGAGTAAGCTGGAGGCTCTGGCTGCAATACCGACGAGACGAACACTTGATAAAGAGGTTGTCGAGGTATGGGATTACGAGAATCCCCTTTGAACGCAGAATGGCCATGACCGTTGCCATGACCTTCGTAAAGACCCTGGGAGCAGACGCCAGACCGAAAGGGAGAGCCGTGAACTGGTAATGATGTTCTTGGATCGCAAAGCGGAGGAACCTCTGATGCTGTACGCAAATTGGGATGTGTAGGTATGCATCCCGAATGTCCACGGAACACAGAAATTCGGTCGGTTCCATGGACGCGATCACCAAGCGTAATGATTCCATTCTGAAGTGTCGAATCCAGAGATGGCGGTTTAACCGCTTGAGATCCAAAATTGGACGGAGAGAGCCGTCCTTTTTTGGAACCACGAACAGGTTTGAGTAAAAACAAGAAAACCGCTCGCGATAAGGAACCGGAACTACAACTCCTGAGACGAGGAGAGAATTGACGGCCTGGAGAAGCCCTGGGAGATGGGAGGACTGATTGGGAGGACGAGAGAGAAAAAAACTTCTTCCTGGGGGCGAAGAAAATTCTATCTTGTAGCCTGAGGTGACGATCTCCCTGAACCAGGCGTCGACTACTGATAGCCAAACTTCTGAGAACAGAAGGAGCCGGCCCGCCACCCTAGAAGGATTTCCAGGTGGGGGCGACCCGTCATTTATTAGAAAATCTGTTGCCACGAGGTCCAGACGGTTTTGAGGAGTGGCTCTTAGCTCTCCAGCGTGGGGGAGGCCTGAAGGAAGACTTCCTCCGGTCTCCTTGTGAGGAAGACCAGTCCTGAGTGGGGTTTCCTGAGGAGGTAAAGGACCGAAAGGGACGAAAGGACTGGGGGCCCCTCTTGTTGAAGGGACGCTTAGGCTTAGACGGAGGTAAGGAGGTACTCTTTCCACCCGTAGCGTCCGAGATCATTTGATCCAGTTGTGTGGCGAAGAGTCTGGAGCCTTGGAAGGGCAGACCAGTGAGGGATTTTTTAGAAGAAGGATCTGAGTTCCACGCTTTAAGCCAAAGAACCCGGCGAATGGCCACAATGTTACTGTTAGCCCTTGCCGAGCAAGCAGCCGCATCCAGGGAGGCATTCATGAGGTATTTACCTGCAAGAGAAATTTGATCCGCTAAATCAGACAGTTCCTCAGCAGGAGCAGAGGCCAAAATGCCTCTGCGCAGACTCTTGGCCCAGGCTGACAGCTTTCGCTACCCATGAAGAGGCGAAACTAGGACAGAGGGAGGCCCCAGAAGCCTCAAACGACGATTTGAATAATGCCTCGATTTGTCTATCCGTGGGATCCTTAAGAGACGCTGCGTCCGGAATAGACAAAACCATCTGTGAGGATAATCTAGACACAGGCGGGTCCACCCTAGGAGACTCGGACCATTTGCTAACAAGGTCTGAGTGAAAAGTGTATAAAATGTCCAGCCGTTTCCTGCCAGGGAAAAGTTTACCAGGGTTTTCCCAGTGTGTAGACGTAGTGCTGTCAAACTCCTTGTGATTGGGAAAAACTCTAGAGGGACGTTTAATCCGTTTAAATGCAACAGAGACGTCCTGAGAGGTTGTTTCATCCTCCTTAAGCTCGAGCATCTGAATAATAGCCAAAATAAGGCTATCCACCATATCCTGCGTTCCGGAAGTCTGATCTGCATCCGAGTCAGACTCCGACTGAGAGGTTACGTCAGACCCGAGGTCCGCCTGCGAAGAGGGGGAACGGGCAGATAGGGGTATCCCGGTGTGGTCCGGTGAACTGGAAGAGGATCTAGATAGGGTCCTCTTTCTGTATCTTTTCTCAAGTTTACCTCTGTGAGGGTCTTGGACAGGTGCGAGCGAATCGCCATGTGAGGCGTTCGTGGCACTGGTGGCATTAGATAGAAGCGGGATACATTCAAGAGCCTGGACCAGGGACTGGGACACTTTAGTCAAGTCAGATACTGATTGAGACATGGCAACAGCCCACTCCGGGGGAGGGGGGTACACTCATCCCGAGACATAGGAGCCTCCTGAGGGGCAGACATGATAGGAGGAGCGCAGGACAGGCAGAAAGGAGATGGCTTACCTGAAGCCCACTTTTTCTTACAGCGGGCGCAGGCGTAGTGAATGGCCGTAGTGGTATAGCCGGGGGCCCCATGCGGGGATGGAAATAGGTGGAGATAGAGCGACTTGCAGCAGGAGCAGAGTCCATACTGCCGGGAGGAGTACAGGCCAGGGGAGGAAGCAGCGCAGGCCTATCGTAACCCAGCGACAGCGGCAGTGAGGTAGACCGTGTCCCCCGGGGATCCTCGTGCACCACACGACACAATGGAGGCCAGGCAGGAGGAGGAAGCCGGCTTCACTCCGAGAAGAGCGGGACGAATGCGCCGGAAGTGGGCGTGGCCAGGCGCCGAAGGGAGAGAGGGAGAGGGAGAACCTCCCAAAAGAAACGCCCATGTCGGCGCTGGATCCCGGGGAAGGCGTTCCCACAGGAATGCAGGGCAGGGCAAGACGTTGGGGGCATGACGGGTCGGGCAGGAAAACCCCGAAGAAAGGAACTGCGCGCCTGAAAAAAAGGGCGCAAATTTTAAAAAGGAGAAGGGGGGCTTCCTCAGGGATGAAAGCTGCCGCGCTAGTGGCCCTGACTGGTGCGGCGCAGGAAACCAGGGGCCGCCGTCCTGTGGTCCCTGCTAGGAGGCATCGCCACTGCAGAGGTGAGGATGGGGGAGGGTGAATGGGCATCGTTGATTGAAGATCCCCTTACCTGAGGACGAGGAACGCGTCAGGAGCCCTCGTACAGCAGAAAGGGTCCTGGAATGAAGTCCTCCTTCCCGCGCTCTTTGAGCCAGCGCAGAAGACGGTGTCAACCCCTTAACAGGGGGATGGGGACACTGGAAGTGATCACCGTCTTCCTCTCAGCCCACTCCGAGGAGAGGGATGAGGAGGGGAACAGGGCAAGGACTGGCCACCGATCGCGAACATGGAACACCCCAGGGTGATATGAATCGAAGTCCTGCCCAGCGGATCCAAGAAGGTGCGATGTGGGTGATACCACACTGCTCTCTCGGTCGCTTACCGTGGGGAATCAGGGTGAGAGAACTGCACCCTGTAGCCCCAAAAGAAGCATCTGAAACAAAAAGGGAAAAGGATTGATAAACACACACAAACCCTGAAAGAAAAACAAATGCGGATCTGGTGTTAGATCTAGGTCCACCTCCTACAGACAGTAAGCAAAAACTGAGTTGCCTGGTGCCTGTCGGAGGGTGTATACTGCCGGGGAGGAGCTACTTCTTCTTTATTTGCATAGTGTCAGCCTCCTAGCGACAGCAGCATACACCCATGGTTACCTGTGTCCCCCAATGAAGCGAGAAAGAAAGCCTTACTCTAGATAAATCCACATTTTTCTAATTTTGTAAGTGCACTCTTAAGAACAATAGGGCGGGCACAGATCTCCCTGAGAATCTACTTCCACAGCTTATTTTAAATTAAAGGGGTGTGTTACCAGTGTGAGACATATAATGACTGACAGTCTGCCCTCCTGATTCCATAGCAGAGCTTAGTGTGATTATAATTATCACCCAACAGCAAAACGGAGCTTTGTCTCCTTAGAAACACATTTGCATCTGCAGCTCTAGTATCAGAGCTGTCAGCTCAGCTGTACCGCCCTCCTCCCACACTTGGCTGTCTGTAAGATGGAAGCTGAAGCAGTGTTAGTTGTAATTATACACAGCTCTGGAGCAGAATTGACAGCACTACGAGAGAGCTACAACTGCAGATGTGTTTGTAATAAGACAAAGAAAAGTTCTGCTGTAATGCCCCTTAAGCCCACACTTGCGGCCAGTTAGGTGGGAGTTGAAGAATTATTAATTGTAGTCATACACAGATCTATAGCCGAGTTGACAGCACTCTGACGACCACTGAAATTGTGTTTGTAATTAGACAAAAATTCAGCTCTGCTGTACTGTGTTAGTTGCAATCACACATAGCTCTGCTGTGAAATCAGGAGATCAGACTGTCAGTCATTAAACGTCTCACACTGATAACACCCTCTTTCATTTAATACAAGCCCTGGAGGCAAATTCCCAGGGATTTTAAGAGCTCATTTATATATTAAGAAAAACTTGGATTTCTTTGGAATATGACATTGACTACAAGTTATCAATTTATTCAGCTTCCTATGATCTACATGCCCATCTAGATGGATTAGGAGGTTTCATCCTTCTGAGAGATTCCTTTGAATCAGTTGAAAGGAGTTCAGAAAAAGCCCTAAAAGTCACAAACTCCCTGTCAGACTTTAATAACAGGCTCACTCACTCACTTCAGCCAACAGACAGTGTAACAGAGAAGCCATACAAGACAAAAAATTCTTAATGGAACACAATTGAAAAAATGATTTTTAGTCAAAAATACATGCAACAAAGAAGTTTGAGCTTGATGAACTGGCCACATCATGGAACAGTGGCTGCATAACTGAGTAAAACGTAGTTTTTGTATTTTTTAATTTCTCCTATCTGTTGCGGAAATATTTATTCTCTAAAGTTTGGGTTACAATTTATGTTATAGTTCAACTCTGCATTACCAGAGATTTGTCTCTGGGGGTGTGTACTTCTTCCCCTGCATGAATTGGCCAATCATAAGCAGGGAGCAACATACAAGGGAGAAAAGAACACTCCCTCTTCTCATTGATCTCTGTAGCTACTGTGTAGAGATACATAACTCAGCTGCTGTATCTATAGCTTGAAGCTGCAGAGATCAGCGAGGAGGTCATGTTCTTTTCTCCCCTCCATGAAGATGCATAGTTATGATTGGTCAACCTCATGCAGGACTTATCTCTGGTAACACCCAGTTGAACTAGAACATAAATTATAACCTACACATTACAAACTAATATCTCCAGAATGGAGAGAAAAGAGAAAATATGGTTGCCCACATCAATTCCTTCCTCTTTTTATGAAGAAAGGTGATCCAGGTGGACTATATGTTCTGTATTTCCACAACTGACCTGAAATTCTGCAGTCTTGGGATTTGCAATATGTGCTGCGTTGGTCGCAGAGACAGGAATACCCAGTTTATCTGCAATATCATCAACTGAACACTGTGGGCACAAAGCACAGAGAAGGCGTCGGGGTCATTTCACAAAGGATTAAAAAGGCAATGGGCAGATGTGAAATTTGCAATGAGAGGGCTCACCAAGGCGAAAGTCAGCGCTTCAGTAAAGCCGGCAGCAGCCAAGTCCTGGCGCAGCAGCTCCGTCAGCTTATTTATAGAAAGCTGGAGATAAAGACAAAAAGAGTAGAGGCCGATCACTATACCCGTATGGCAGGTGCTGTACAGTGGAACTTTACCTTTAACTTACATTTACTTGATGAAGAATATCTACGGTACGTGATTTATTCTCATGCTCAATAGTCATTTATCACAATCATGCTCCTTGTAAGTTATTACAAATTGTGCTTTAATCAGAACTACCAAAAATATAAGATAAGCTTCAAGTCATGTTTATTGTGGTTAGTGTTATATTTGACTTAAATCTTAATAAAAATAACATCACTTATAAGAAAATGTACATAGAAAGGGGTTTCATATATATTCTCAAGGCACTCCACGAGCCCGTCTATTGCCAACACAGGGGACAGTGCCTCTTTTCCAAAAAGCTGCAATGAGCCAGGTTTCTACAAATTCAGCCAGATTTTTACCCTCCACTCTCTCAGGGACTCCTATGATGCATACATTATTTCTATGGAGTCTATCGTCTAGATCATCCATTTTATTAAACAAGGCATTGATGTTGTGCTTGTACAGTCTCCTATCACTTTGCGTAGACAATTTTGCGGATCCTTCCCTGTTTCCTTGAGTCTTTCATATGCCCTTTGAATGTCCCTCTGTATAGATGACGTCTTCTTGTAAAGCACTTATATGAGGGGCGACACTGGCCAGGTTTGTGTTGGATAAATTATCGGCATATGACACATCTCTTACTGTGGGTTCCTGCACCGTAGAGTCTGCGGTGATTAGGGCCGAGTCAGTGCGAGTTACCTCACTGGATATCGAAGATGGCTGCCGCTGCTGTATTATTCAGTGCGTCACCACTTCTGCATCAGGAGCGATCGTCTTCCTGTTCCTCTCCCATCTGACCTTCAAAGTGATCTGCCAAGGAAGCTTCCAACATCCAGGCAAAGCGTCTCCAACACCTTATCTCCCTGACAGGCCTCCAAGTCAGCGCCATGTTGGGCTGACTGTCGTACTTGCTGGTGTGGCTCTCTGGTCAGGTCATTCTCCACCGGATCCCCCGGAAACGGCTCCCCACTGGTACCAGAGTGTCTTAGAAACTGATAGGTGTAGGTTTTACCAACTTCCTGTCGGTGCAGGCTGGATACTCAGGATTAGGAGTGTGAGCTCTCAGTTCATGCGTCTGTTCACATCAACCATCAGGCTACGACCCGCAGCTCGTATTTAACATTGCAAAGTATAGGAGAAGCTCTGTAATGTATTTATCCATCCGTGAAAAACACAAGAGGACCACACAGATGGTAAAAAGAAACACACAGACCATACACTGATGACACACTGATGGTAAAAACAGACACAAGAACCAACACTGAAGACACACTGAGGGTAAACACCAACACACAAACCAACACGGATGGTAAAAAGAAACACATGGACCATACACTGATGACAGACTGATGGTAAAAACAAACACAAGAACCAACACTGAAGGTAAAAACCGACACACGAACCAACACTGATGACACACTGATGGTAAAAACAAACACAAGAACCAACACTGATGACACACTGATGGTAAAAACAAACACAAGAACCAACACTGAAGACACACTGAAGGTAAAAACCGACACACGAGCCAACATTGATGACACACTGAAGGTAAACCCCGACACACGAACCAACACTGATGACACACTGAAGGTAAACACCGACACACGAACCAACACTGATGACACACTGATGGTAAAAACAAACACAAGAACCAACACTGAAGACACACTGAAGGTAAACACTGACACACGAACCAACACGGATGGTACAAAGAAACACGGACCGTACACTGAAGAAAAAACTGACAGTAAAAACAGACACACGGACCATACACTGATGACACACTGAAGGTAAAAACAGACACACAGACCATACACTGATGACACACTGATGGTAAACACCAACACATGAACCAACACTGATGACACACTGATGGTATAAACAGGCACTTGGACCATACACGAATGGTAAAAATAAACACACGGACCAAACAGTGATGACACGGTACAATTTTTTCACGTAAGCCTTTAAACATGGACGTATGAATGAGGCCTTACAGCCTATTTTTTAATTGTCTAATAACAGAAATGTAATTATAACAGTTTCAGCATTGGTATTTTATAGAGGTAGTTACTAAAGCAGACCTGTCTGCAGTAGAAGAGGACATCGGGCACTCACCTGGTTAGCAATGGTGTAAGTTTTAGGGATGGTCATTTGGATGTTATTATAGCCATAAGCTACAGCGGCATCCTCCACAATGTCACACGCGTGAATAATGTCCGCTCTCGTAGGGGGGACCTCAATCTCCAGCTGGGCTCCGTCTTCTAACACATGAGATTTCAGACACATACGGGTGAGTAGCTTAGCCAACTTGTCTGGGGTCTCTCTGGGGAAATGCAAATGACAAACCTATATGATTATGCTATATCAGCGGACATTAATTGGGCTGCACAATCTGTATTATTAGAAAGGTTTTCCAGTAAGAAGAAATTAACACTTATCCACAGAATCGATGATAACTACTAAATTGGGGTAGGTGGGAGGGGGTATCCAACTCCTGAAAACACCAAAATTGGGGTAGGAGTAGGGGATATCCAACTCCTGAAAACACCATCAATTACCAAAATGGGTAACTATTGTCTCCCACTGAATGGGGCTGCAGCTGAATATCTGCACGGCTGCTCTGTTCATTCTCTAGGAGTCTGTTGGAGCAGGAGTGCCCGTAGTCCCATAGACAATGAATGAAGCAGCAACGCACATTTTTTGACTGCACGGCTAAAAAGTCTGCAGCAGAAACAAGCTTCATATCACAATGGCGCTAATCCTGGCACAGATCTGCACCCATCAGAAAGCCACGAGTCAGTGTTGGATCAGATCATGTAGTATTTATGTGTCAGGAAATCTAAATTCCACAAATATTGCACCACTTCATGGAGCAATGACACAGAGGTTACACCAGTACCCTTTCTACATACTATAGGAGATTCTGAATTTAGGATAACAGCTTCCACAACAGTAAAACATGCAGTCCTTATTTTAGGAACAAACACATGGAATTAGTATCCAGAACAGAGGCAGAGGGACCGGATACGATATTAGGGGGTCCATTTGGACACCACTGGTTTTTAAAACAGAAGAGAAAGAGCAGCATGTAGAACCATTCCTAAAAACGGACACGATGTAAACCAGAAGCACCCCACCAAAATAATCAATGGGGTGCCGCTCCCGTCTGCAGCAGTTACACAATAGATGCATTTTGGAAACTTTCATTTCAGGCATAGAAAAATGGAATTAAACTGTCAAAATGCCACATAGGGGAACATACAGTAGATGAGGCTATCGTATAGTCACTAGACTGGTCAATCAGGACATGATCCTCACAATTCTTACCTGATCCCAATTTTGCTGTTGATTTTCTCTGCAGTCAGAGTCTCCGTCCTGTACGCCAGCTCCTGTAGACCGAGAAGTGACATGTTACCATTAACCTAGCGTGCTACTGCCCCCTACTGGTAGGACCTCAAGATACATACAGGATTTCTGAATGTCCCCTCATCCATTATCATACATAGGAAATAGCATAATTACAATAATTACATAATAGTTTGCTGGTATTTATAAGGTCGTAAAAGTGCAAAATATAAAAACTTTGCAACCGACGTACGTTAAAGGTTTTGGGATCATTAATTAAAGTATATTGTAGCACTTTGTATTTTATGTTGAGCCCATGTCCAGAAATAAATATTGATGTCGTCCGTAGAATAAGGATGGGAATCCCTCAAGTCATGAATACATTGATGACCATTAAGTCCATGAAAATAACTAAGTGCAGCCCAAGCATGAAAAAACTAAAGTAACATTTTGCACTGACTATGTCACACATTTGACTTTTGGGTAAAAAGAAATGATTTCTTACTGGGTAGAAGTAACTTTTTCCATCTGGGTAAATCACTTCCGCTGCCTCCACACTGAAAATAGAAAGAAAAAGAAAACTTTTAGAAACAGAAGACAATCTGTAGATGTTTGCAGGCAGAACCTACACCCAGAAGATTAGTACTTAGTTTTCTGGCAATAACACAATGACCTGTCCGATTGGAAGCACAGTGATTATCCTAAATATCTGTGTGTTTCCGACAGTAGGAATGATGTGCAGGTATTATCCATAGAGCACGGCCGGGACGCCTGGTGGGTCCTACTGAATTTATTCCCATTCTTGCACACAAGTCATTTCCTCACCAACAGCGGATATAACTCTAAGCTGCACGTACACGTCAGACTAAAATGGATGGCAATGGCC
This sequence comes from Ranitomeya variabilis, assembly GCF_051348905.1. Lineage (NCBI taxonomy): Eukaryota > Metazoa > Chordata > Amphibia > Anura > Dendrobatidae > Ranitomeya > Ranitomeya variabilis. The sequence goes on from NC_135233.1 coordinate 985,017,894, forward strand.
GATTTCAACTGGATGGATGAAAATTAACCATTTCAGTCGGCAAATGACTGGTGAACTTTCATAATTGTCAAGACCCCAGTTGGATTTTTGTTGTCCGATGATCTGCACAGGTGGAATGCGTATGGGTCACTCAGGCAAATGATGAAGGATTGTTCTATAACCCGGCCCATCTTACTGGAAGGACATTCATATGATCATCGGCTGGTTGCTCTCTTAAAGGAGCTGCCAGCAGGATTTTGCTATATAATCTGAGAGCACCATTGTGTAGGGGAAGGGAGCCTGATTCCACTCATGTGTCACTTCCTAGGCTGCCTGTTGCTGTTTCAATACAATCAGTGTTTTATCAGCAGGTGGTTATCACTATAGGACAACTGGTCTCATGCCTCCTAGTCCAGCCACTCCCCCAGCACTGAGCAGCTTTCTGTCACTACACAATGTATACAGAAAGTTGTGGTGTAGACCAGTTATTCACACCTCAACAACCGAGCTCTGCCAGATCTTCTGTAGACTAAGTGACATCGCTGGAATCAGGGTTTCTGTCCCCACATCATGCTGCTCTCAGATTACATAAAGCAACACCAAAAAAATGAGCTGGAACACATGTTGATATAAGTGTAGGTGTACATTCCCATTGTGGCCATTAACAAACACAACTTAGAATAAAAAAACAAATAAATACCCCATAGTAGGTAAATAATAGTACATGTAAATAACATAGGGTACTTAGCTGACATTATTTTGATCAAAAAATAGGGATTTTTGTGTGTACTCACCGTAAAATCCTTTTCTCCGAGCCACTCATTGGGGGACACAGGACCATGGGTGTTATGCTGCTGTCTCTAGGAGGCTGACACTAAGTTGTGACAAAAAAGAGTTAGCTCCTCCCCTGCAGTATACACCCTCATGTTGGCTTCCAGAGACCCAGTTCAGTGCAAAAGCAGTAGGAGATTAATAACAGTACAATACCTAACAGAGTATAACATGTCAAAGACAGTCAGGAACCAAAAAGGTAACAAGCCATAAGGCTAACAGGGTGGGTGCTGTGTCCCCCAATGAGTGGCTCGGAGAAAAGGATTTTACGGTGAGTACACACAAAAATCCCTATTTCTCCTTCGCCACATTGGGGGACACAGGACCATGGGACGTCCCAAAGCAGTCCCTGGGTGGGAAACAAAACAACCAAATAAACTCCGTGTACCAACTGACTATAAATGCGCTACGGCCGCTTGCAGAATACGTCTGCCAAGGGCCGCATCCGCAGAAGATTGAATATGGACATTGTAGTGCTTTGAAAAAGTATGCAGGCTGGACCACGTTGCGGCATTGCAAACCTGCTCCGCCGTCGCCTGGTGCCGGATGGCCCAGGAAGCACCCAATGACCAAGTAGAGTGTGCTCTAATCCCCGCCGGGACAGGTCTGGCCCTGACCCGATAGGATTCTTCGATAGCAGACCGAATCCATCTGGCTATCGTGCCTATCGTGGCCTTAGACGCAGCTAAACCCTTTCTGTGACCCTCCGGGAGAACAAAGAGGGAGTCTGATTTGCGGAAATGAGCAGTTCTGGAAATGTATCTCCTGAGGGCCCGTACCACATCCAGGGTATGAAGGGCCTTTTCGACCCTGTGTTTTGGCTGTGGGCAGAAAGAGGGAAGAATGATGTCCACCTTAGGGAGAAAGTCCGGAGATGGGCGTAGAACTACCTTGTCCTGGTGGAAGGCAAGGAAAGGCGCCCGGCAGGATAAAGCGGTCAATTCTGAGACCCGTCTGATAGATGTCACTGCCACAAGGAAGGCAACCTTCCAGGAGAGGACAGGTAGCGGCATGTCCTGAAGAGGTTCAAACGGAGGTTCCTGAAGAACGCTCAGGACCAAATTGAGATCCCAGGTCTCTAACGGCATTCTGTAGGGGGGTACCACATGGGAGACCCCCTGAATGAAGGTCCTGACTTGCAAGTTGGCAGCGATCCTACGTTGAAACAACACGGATAGAGCCGAGATCTGACCCTTGAGGGAACTCAGTGCCAGGCCGGAATCCAAACCGGACTGCAAGAAATCCAAAATGGAAGGAATAGAGAAAGCAAGCGGAGGGCGACTTCGGAGCCTGCACCACGAGAAGTAGATCTTCCAGGTGCGGTGGTAGATGCGAGCGGAGGACGTCTTGCGAGCTTTGATCATGGTGGGAATGACCTGCTGAGAGAAACCGGCTTGGGTTAGAATCCAGGTTTCAACAGCCACGCCGTTAAACGTAGGGCCCCTGAGCCCTGGTGGAAGATCGGCCCTTGACGAAGCAGATCTGGGCGGTCTGGTAACCGCCAGGGAACGTCGGACACGAGCTGAACGAGCTCCGCGTACCATGCGCGACGTGGCCAATCCGGGGCAACAAGGATGACCTGAACCCCCTCCGTCTTGATTTTTCGGATCACCTTCGGTAGTAAGGGAAGCGGAGGGAACACGTACGGAAGTTGGAACCGATGCCACGGGTATATCAGAGCGTCCACCCCGATGGCCTGGGGATCCCGAGAACGTGCTATGAAGTTGTGAACTTTGGCGTTCAGTCTGGACGCCATCAGATCCACGTCCGGGGTTCCCCAGCGAAGACAGATTTGCCGGAAAACCTCTGGATGAAGTTCCCACTCCCACGAGGCGAGGCCCTGACGGCTGAGAAAATCCGCCGCCCAGTTCTCCATGCCTGGAATGTGCACCGCAGAAATGATAGAGTGGTTGGCCTCGGCCCAATAAAGAATGTGGGAGACTTCCTGCATCGCCGCCCTGCTGCGGGTACCCCCTTGATGGTTTATATACGCCACGGCTGTGACGTTGTCCGATTGAACTCGAACTGGGTGACCCGCAAGCAGGGGGTGAAAGCGTCTCAGGGCGAGTCTGATCGCACGAATTTCCAGGATGTTTATAGGGAGCCTCGACTCCCGAATTGTCCAACGCCCCTGGGCAGAGTGGTGTAGGAAAACCGCTCCCCAGCCGAGGAGACTGGCATCGGTAGTTACCACCAGCCAGCGGATCGGGAGGAAATACTTCCCCTGGAGGATAGAGGATCCCAGAGTCCACCATGTGAGGGCTTGCCTGATCCGTGGTGACAGAGGGCATGGGCGATCGAGGGATAAGGGATTCCTGTCCCAGATGTCCAGCAGAGCCTGTTGTAAGGGGCGGAGATGGAGTTGAGCGAAGGGAACAGCTTCTATTGCGGCCACCATCTTTCCCAGAATCTTCATGGCAAAACGGATGGACCGGGGATGAGGGTGACAGAGCGTCCGAGCTCCCTGCTGAAGCTCTTGGGCCTTGGACCGAGGAAGTAAGATCAGTCCCCTCGATGTGTCCAGGATCATGCCTAGGAATGAAATCCGTCGGGCAGGAATGGGAGAGGACTTGTCCGAGTTGATTAGCCAGCCCAGGCGCGAAAGAATCTAAGGTAATGCGGACGCTTGCTTCGCAGGCCTGATAAGACGGACCTTTTATGAGGAGGTCGTCTAAGTATGGCAACACGACCACTCCTCGAGAGTGAAGAATAGCCATGACAGCCGCCATGACTTTTGTAAATACCCTGGGCGCCGTGGCGAGACCGAAGGGTAAGGCTGTGAACTGAAAATGGTCGTCCAGGATGGCGAAACGGAGAAACCTTTGATGTGGCGGGAAGATTGGGATGTGAAGGTAAGCATCTTTGATATCTATTGATGCTAGGAACTCCCCTCTTTCCATAGAGAAGATGACTGATCGGAGAGATTCCATCCTGAAGTGCCGTACTTTTACGTACTTGTTTAGGAGCTTCAGGTCCAAAATGGGGCGTACCGTCCCGTCCTTTTTCGGCACGACGAAGAGGTTCGAGTAGAAACCCCTGTATCTCTCGTGTTCCGGAACCGGAACGATGACCCCGCTTTGGCGGAGGGATTCGATGGCGCAGCGAAGGGCGCAAGAATGAGCTCCCGAACTTGGGAGACGAGAGGGAAAAAACCGTGCTGGAGGGGAGGCGGAGAATTCTAGTTTGTAGCCAGACGACACCAGATCCCTGACCCATTCGTCGTGGACGACGGAGAGCCAGACGTGCTGAAAAAGAAGCAGACGTCCGCCAACTTTGGAGGTGTCGACTGGAATAGACCCCGAGTCATTGCGAGGCGAATCTGGCAGGCCTGGACCCTCTAGTTCTGGGTTGCCTAGGCTTTCCTCGCCAGGACTGATTCGGCCTGAAAGAAGGTCGAGAGTCCCTGTCTGGGCGAGCGGATCGTTCTGATCTGGATGAGGGGGCAGAATTGGACCAGAATGGGCTACTGCGAAAGGGCCGAAAGCGAAAATATTGTTGACGCTGAAAAGCGGCTTTGGGCCTATGTTGTGGGAGGAACTTGCTCTTTCCTCCTGTAGCGTCAGAAATAAGCTGGTCTAATTTTTCTCAGAAAAGACGCCCGCTCTGAAAGGGAAGGGAAATCAGAGACTTTTTTGAGGAGGAATCTGCGCGCCACTCTCTGAGCCAGATAGCTCTCCTAATGGTGATGGCGTTAGAAGCTGCAGTTGCTGCACAGTCCGCAGCGTCGAGGGACGCATACATCACATAATCTCCAGCCATGGCAATTTGTTTGGCCAGGTCTGCCACCTCAGGCGGAAATTCCTGTTCCTGAATGGATTTAGCGAGGGCATCCGCCCAGTAAACCATTGCCTTGGCAACCCACGCCGCAGCGAAGGAGGGAGATAGAGAGGAACCCGAGGCTTCGTACACTGAGCAAGCTAGGGAATCTAGCTGGCGTTCTGTGGGACTCTTAATTGAAGCACCGTCAGGAATGGATAGGAGAGTTTTGGTTGCCAAGCGCGAAACCCGAGGATCTACTTGTGGAGATTCCGTCCAATCTTTGACAAGATCTGCGGAAAAGGGATACTTCAACTCCAAAGTCTTTTTGCCCGTAAAACGCTTATCCGGACGCTCCCTGTGTCGCCTGACTATATCCAGGAAATCTGGGTGAGAGGCGAACGTCTTATGGAAACGCTTGTTTCTCGTAAAGGAAACAAAATGGTCCGGGGCAGAATTAGAATCATCGTCTACTTTTAGTGAATGATTGACTGCCTCAATGAGGGAGTCGACAGTAGACCTAAAGTCCGGAGCATCCGGGTCTAAGGATGCATCAGACTCATACTCAAGAGTCGTGATCGCTACGGGCCCCTAGGGAGGGTGAGCGAGAAGTGGAGCTACCAGAGGCTGACTGGTGCGACGAGTGCTCAGGGGAGGTAGTGCGGATCCGTTTTCTGGATGACCATGCCTCCTTCCGGTGAGAGCAGCCCCTGCTGGCAGACGATTCCCCTGTTACGGAGGGATCTCTTAACCCAGGAAAAAGAGGGCCCCGCTCCCCAGAGGGGTCCAGAAGGGATTTAATCGCTTTGGCCAGCGAATCCACAGACTGTGACAGGGACGCCACCCACTCCGGGGGACTAGATACACTGGGGTCGGTAGCGGCGGAGGGCTCCTGGGCCTCTGGGGCATCGCAGGCTGAGCAGAGGGAGGAACTCTGAGGCCGAGGAAGAGGAGCCTGGCAGGTGGTACACGTAGTAAAAAAGGTAGTATGCACCTTAGTGATCTTTCTGGTCCTTGACTGGGACATGGTGTACGCTAAAGTAAGAGATAGTGCACAGGTAGGGCCTGTAAGCTGTGGAAGCGAGGGCGACGCTGCAAGGGAGAACTAACGTCGTCTCCTTACCCGTGGTCCTGTGTCCCGCTGAGAGAGGGAGAGCGGCGGTGCTGGTGGAGAGACAGCCAGCGGACAGGGCGCTGCACTTGGAGGAGCGCAGCCGGCAGTCAGAGCGCTGCACGTGGAGCTGGAGCTGCGGCGTGCAGAGAAGAAAGATGGCCGCCGGGGGTTGGTGAGGGGAATCTCGCAGAGAGCGAGAAGCGCCAGGACCAGGGGGCGGAGCCGTCGAATGACACGAAAAAGGGGGCGGAGCCTATCGGGAACCGGCCTGCTAGGCCGAAGCCGGGGACTAAATTTGCGGCTTCCGAGGAGCGCCGGCCCCTAGGGGAGACCCTGAAAAGGTGAGGGAGCCCTCCGGAACCGCTGGGGCGACCGACCCTCCCCCAAATGTTATGGCACTTACCCCGACAGAAGGGGAGAAAAGCAGAGAAGCTTGCTGCACCAGCGGTCATAGATTTTTCCCCGGGATCTGGTGAGCTGTGCCTGGGGGATTAGGACAGTGCAGGGTTGGGGGAAGCCTCTATCCACCATACCCATAAAAGGGGGGTGGAGAGGAACCGTCCGCCTCCTTCCATCATCCGCTTTCTCAGTGGTGATGCAGTGGGGGCTGCACGGACGCCACAATGTAAGGTGCCTCTGAACAGCCGAGGTAAAACTTGGTGGGCAGGGCAAAAAAGTCCGGCAATAGGCCTGGCTGCTGAAGAGGATACTGAAGGAGACACTCCAGTGCTCGTCTGATAAGGGAGGGGGGAGATCGGTGCCCTTGAAGGGGCCCGTCGCCCCTAAAAATCAGCTCAGGCAGTGGCTTCCCACGTCGCAGGAGACGATACGGAGAGGTGAAACTCCCGTGCTCGCCTGTTGTTGGTTCGGGGGAGATCGGAACATGAAAGAATCCGTCGCCCCCTTCGTCCGGGATAGAAAGGTTTAAATCCAGTGTGCCTCCTACGGACACTAAGCTTGAACTGGGTCTCTGGAAGCCAGCACGAGGGTGTATACTGCAGGGGAAGAGCTAACTCTTTTTTGTCTCAACTTAGTGTCAGCCTCCTAGTGACAGCAGCATAACACCCATGGTCCTGTGTCCCCCAATGTGGCGAAGGAGAAAGTGTAAAAGCCATCCCACCGAGATAAGGTGTACCCAATCAGGATGGTCCCATCTCTAAAGTAAAACCTCTCTATGTGCCGGCCGACCTCAATAGCTCTGACCACAAGTGTCAACTAAGTCTCCTATGTTATTTACATGTGCTATTACTATTTACTCACTTACTTACTGCAGCGTTTGTTCACTTTGTTTTTATACTAGGTTCTGTTAGATTACATAGCAATGCTGGCACATTCCCTTTAAGGCAATGGACATGTATGGCTGCACTGAACAGCACCATTGCCCTATGTAATCTAATTTAGATACGGGGCTATCGCAAGAAATCATCAACTTTAGTTCATCAGCACATTTCCATCTCATGTGTATGGTCAACTAAAGAGACCTGATCAATTATCAGATGTTCAAAAAAGCTTACTATATAACCCCTTTTTCCAAACAGCTTTATATCTTCTATCCCTTCTGCAATCCTGAGAAAGAAGCATTTTAATTCATATGTAAACGAGGCATTAAAGTGACCCTGTAAGCAGGATTTTGCTAAATAACCTACAGACACTGGGGGTGGGGGGGGGGGGGTGGTGAAGAAATCAGTCTTGTGGTTCTTGTGTAATCAGGGTTAGAAGTCTTCAGCTAATGATATCCCCGTGCTCTGGCGCAGGACTGTAGGCAGGGTCTTATCTTCCTGCTCTAAGTCTAAGAAACCAAGGAGAGATGTTCCCATAGGCCGCCCCGAAGAAGCACAAACATATTCCTCATCATAGAGACAGTGAGAGAGTCAGACTGATTGTGCTTCGTAGTGGCCTGTGGGCTGTTCTCTCCATGATTTCTCTGGCCTAGAGCAGGAAGATAAGACTCTACCTACAGTCCCGCCCCGGGGCATGGGCATCTCAATACTAACACTGATTACCCAAGAACCACAAGATACATTTCTGCACCCCAGATATCATTTTAGTCAGTTTAACACTGCCAACTGCCAACCTGACAATGTCTGTAGTTTACTTAGCAAAATCCTGCTGACAGCTTCCCTTTAAGTGCCCTGGGAGTGACAGTGCACTTGCCAATCTTCTGCTGCCCAAGGTTGTTTCTTCGCTCAACTTCAGCATCTTTAGCTTGATTAATATCTCACGGTCTGATGTCATACACACAATGAGTTATCAATGAAGTTATAGGGACTTGGTGGTGGGATGGGAATCAACCTCGTTAGGCCGTGGCTCCTTAGGTGTTCTGTCATGCCCAGACCACTTAAAGGGAACCCGTCACATGAAAAAAACTATACTGACTTGCAGATATAGGGCTACTCTGCAGTTTAATAGCGTTTTATACAGGCCAGGCTCCCGCACTTAGATCCCTGATGACAGGAGGAAATGAACTGCATTCCCCCCAGCAGCGTTTGGCGTTCAGTCATGGGGCTGGTGCCGGCGTAGGTTCAGTCACTGCTCTAGAGAGCGGCAGCTGTAACCGGCTCCTGTCAGTGACGGACAGCCGGCCCTAATGCTCAGCTGCTGTCAGTCAGTGCCAGGGGTGCGGTTACAGCCTCCGCTCCCTATACACAGAACAGTGACAGAACCCGCGCTAGTGCCGCCACTGTGACAGAACGCAAAACGCTGCTGGGGGAAGAAACTTAATTTCCTCCCAGCGGAAGGGGTCCAAGTGCGGGCGCTGGGCAGGTTCAGAATATTGTTTTATTCACGTGACAGGTTCCCTTTAAATCCTCATTTGCATATGAATTAAAATGCTGATTTCTTGGGAATGCAGCAACAGATTGAAGGAAAAATCCATCTTTTTATCCTCTAAGACCTGCATGCCCATAAATGCACTTTGTGGGAGGTTGATCTTTACCAGCAGTATTTCCACATTGCTATTACTTTACTGAACGTGACTCACGTGAATGGCTGGCTGCAGTACTCACTGAACATGGTGACCATGATATCCAGGACTATCTTAGCCTGCAAGAAAAGTCAAGTTACTTATTAATGCAAACGATACAAAAGGGATCATCACAGCACAACGGGCTCTGTGCTCGCCATCACCTTCGTGAGATCCGTGGCCGTGCATTCAATAAATACGTTGTGGGTATTCAAGGAGATTCTGGTGTGATCCCCTAAAAGTCAAAAGACAAATTAGAAGAAAATATGAAAACAATTACAAAATTGCAGGAAGGGTTACCCTCTTATGCTGTGTATTCTTTTCTAGAATAAAAGTAAAGGAGTCTCACCGTTTTATTACCTAGGGCTGTGAAAGAGCCATATTGTTTAAATGTGTTCCTACAGAAAAATAGTCCTCAGACAGCGGCTGTGGTGTGTTCACATGCCGCTGACTACCTTATGTCAACATTTTCTAATACAGAGTATATATATATATATATATATATATATATATATATATATATATATATATATATAATCTATTATATACACACACACACACACACACAAGACTACAACTATCTACACCAAAAAATTATTTATACTGTATATACTCGAATATAAGCCGAGATTTTCTGCCCATTATTTTAGGCTGAAAGTGCCCCTCGGCTTATCCTCGAGTCATTGTCCCAGGGGGTCGGCAGGGGAGGGGGAGCGGCAGGAGTTGCGGCCCTTACATCATGCTCACCCCCTCCTGGTGCGGTCTCTGCACGTCCCTGCTTCTCCGATGGTCTCCAGCTCCCACAGCTCTTCCTGTGTTCAGCGGTCATGTGGTACCGTTCATTAAAGTAATTAATATGGACGCGACTCCACTCCCATAGGCGTGGAGCGCATATTCATTACGTTAATGAGCGGTACCATGTGACTGCTCAGCACTGGAAGGAGCTGCTGCTCCGGGACAAAGGAGAAGCAAGAAAGTGCAGAGACCGCGGCAGGAGGGTGAGTATGACAGGGGAGGGTGAGCCATGCGATATTCACCTGTCCCGGTTCCATCGCCGGGCTGAGTCTTCCGCTTCCCCTGGCTGTGACGTTCAGGTCAGAGGGTGCGATGACGTGGTTAGTGCGCGCCCTCTGCCTGAACAATCACTGCAGAGAGTCGGAAGACACAGCAGCGTGGGAATGGGGACAGGTGAATACCGCAAGTGCCGGGGGCCTGAGCCAGCGGCGACCCCGGCGCCTGGCCCCCAACGATGAGAGGTGAGTATGTCATTTTTTTTTTCATCGCAGCAGCATATGGGGCATATTATTCTATGGAGCATCTTATGGGGCCATCAACCTTTATGGAGCATTATATGGGGCATATTATTCTATGGAGCATCTTATAGGGCCATCATTAACCTTTGTGCAGCATTATATGGGGCATATTTTAATATGGAGCATCTTATGGGGCCAGTATTAACCTTTGTGCAGCATTATATGGGACTACTGCAATGCCCTGGTCATGGGGTAAGCGACATACAGAATCAGAAGAACTATACCGTACTAAATTTTTAATTACAAGTATTTGCTAATATTTTTATTATTATTACACCTACTACATATTGCGATACGCTCTTGGCAGTGAAAATACAATTTAAATGAAAGGCATTATTGGAAAATAACTAACTATTTAAATTAGATTCGTGTGTTAAATGTATTTTTTTTAATTGTAGTTTTCTCATGTCATAATCTTTATTTTAAAAAGCAAAACTAGCAATATTGCAGTTTTACACTGGCCATATTGGGTCTTTTTTAGACTAGCACTTCCTGTCATTTCAGGAAGGGTAACTAGCAGTCTCCCAAAAGATGGGATCAGGGATCTTACCATTGTGGCTATGTACATGTGTTGTTTCCTGAAACATGAAGTTAGAGTCTAAAAAAGCCCCAGTGGCAAATGTGAAAAATGCAACATTTCTGTTTTTTAATACAAATTGTGGTACGTTACAAGAAGCAATAGGTCCTTTTCTGATGATAGCTTCCATTTGAAAACACACAGAGTTGCAAAATCAATTACCATTGATGATTGGTGGCATGGAAAGCAGCACCCCATTGCTGTCATAGATCACAGGGTAGACTGGCTTGTCTTCTATTATGTGCAGGAAATGTTTCAGATGGCTGTCAGTCTGAGAAGAAGATGATCATATTAATGTGTATAATATGGCTGGTGAACTATAACGAGAGCAATATTCAATAATAATGTACGTATGTATACATTATAGTCACCAGTCTCTATTGGCTACACTACAACCACGTGTGCTTGTGGGACAAATCCTCACCCTGTACAGATCCATCAGCTCTGGGGCTGTGTACTCTTTGCTTTGGTTCAGTGGCCTAAATTTGATACTAGAGGGGGGCTTTGCAGTATAAATGAAGGGTCCGGTGATGGTGTCTAGATCATGGGTTCCAATTGCGACCAGTGTTCTTCGCCTAAAAGACAAAGGGATTACTAATAACATATCTTTAAGGGTAGCAAATAGCAAGCAACACAATTCAGCATCTTCATTAAAAAAAAAACGGATCCAGAGGAAAACCCAAACCTGAGCCAGAGTGACACTTCTGGCACTAGTTTGCCACAGAATCAAGTGGAAACAGAACATCTCCTACAATATCTCCCTGGGCTTAAAGTATTTCCTGAAGGAAGAGATAGATGGGTTATCCTGCGACACACATTTGCCTTAAATGTCTGATAGAGACCTCTCTTAGGCTAGGTTCACATTGCGTTAGTGGGTGATCGCTAACGGACAGCGTTGCACGGCGAAAATGTCGCAATTAACGCCGTACAACGGGTCCGTTAGCGCACCCATTGACAGCAATGTAAATTTCGCCTGCAGCGCATCACTAGCGCGTGCCTTTTTCGGCTCGCGCTAGTGATGTGCCGTTCTTCTGTGACGCGCCTCGGACGCTGCTTGCAGCGTCCGCGGCGCGCCCGAGGTCCGTTCCCCGCTCTCGCAGATCGGGGATCTGCGAGAGCGGGGACGTTAACGCGACCCCTGAACGCGGCCCCTAAATAAACACTGCGTCAGCGCAATCCGCTAGCGCTAAACGGATTGCCCTAACGCAATGTGAACCTAGCCTTACAACAAGCTCTATAACTAAATGGCATTCAAGAAAAGTCAGGGGTGGGCACATCTGTGAGCCATAAACCTCAGTCACTGGAGGACCCCTTCATGTTGCAACATACTAAAATTGCAATCATAATACCGTATATATAGATTTCCACAAAACATACAGAAAAAAAATGTAGGTACCTGCATATGTTCTGGTGAAGTTTTTCTTGCAGATCAATGAAATTTTCATATCGCTCCTGGGTGAATGTTATGTTCCGGAGCACAGCGGCCACTGCAAAGGGGCGAACTGCAGCCGTCTAAGAACAGAACAGCACAGGTATTACCGCATAGGAGAAGGAAAATATACATCTCAGGTACATATATCAAACTCTGGCCCACGGGCCAAATGTGGCCTGCAGGGTGAGTATATTTGGCCCTTGACGCCGGGAAGGTAGGCCATTATACTCCAGGGTGCACTATGTGGCGGCGTTATACTGTATGGAGCACTACGTGGCACCGTTATACTGGGTGGAAGACTACGTGGCGCCGTTATAGTGCGCGGAGCACTACGTGGCGCCGTTATAGTGCGCGGAGCACTACGTGGCGCCGTTATAGTGGGCGGAGCACTACGTGGCGCCGTTATAGTGCGCGGAGCACTACGTGGCGCCGTTATAGTGCGCGGAGCACTACGTGGCGCCGCTATAGTGCGTGGAGCACTATGTGGCGCCGCTATAGTGCGTGGAGCACTACGTGGCGCCGCTATAGTGCGTGGAGCACTACGTGGCGCCGCTATAGTGCGTGGAGCACTACGTGGGGCCATTATAATGCATTGAGCTCTATGTAGGACGATTATACTGTATAGAGCAGTATGTGGGGCCATTATAATGTATGGATGGCAATGCAGGGCCCCATTACACTGTATGGAAGACTGTGGGACCCATTATACTGTATGGAGCACTTTTTATGGCCATTAGAATGTATGAAGGGCTATGTGGGGATTACAATTGGAGAATCATTCTGTGATTAGATCACCATTCTTTGCAGGGAGTTAAGAGGGAGAGGGGTACAGTAAGGTCATCATATCGTGTGTGAAGGGTACTGTGGAGGAATTCACTGTGGGGATATCATACTGTGTTTGGGGGCACTTTTTTTGCATGTAACTTTATTATCTGTGTTATTCAAGGCTTTTTTTATCCTTTGTTAATACATATTAAAATTTGGCCATTGGGCCATATGCTTTTTACTGCCCTTACTTAACATGTATTATATTATTCCAATATTTTATTCTGAGATCTATTAATTATTATATACTTTGTTCGTGGGACAACCCCTTTAAAGTTTGTTTCCATATGAAAAAGTTTATCGTTATATTTGATGATAAGGAAAAACAATTGTAGACATTTTTTTTTTTTTTTAATAAACATGAAGGTTGGCCCACAACTTTGTCCAAGCTTTTAGTTTTGTCCCTCTGTGTCTGAGTTTGACATCCCTGATATAAGGGAACGGTAAAAACATGAAGCTGTTAGGACATTGCTGAGGCTGGAGGACTAACCTTACATTTTACCATTCACAGAGATTTTAACCCCTTTACAACCTTTGACATATATTTACAAGGTTCTGTCCCTGCCTTTGATGTGGGTTCTGAAGAGGAGGCCGCATCTTTCTCGCACTTGATGGCTGATTTAATCAGCCATCAAGTGCCTTTAACAGCAGTGGGTGGAGCGCTGCTCCGGCCACGTCTCTTAACCTGTCAAGTCCTGCTGTCAGTTACTGACAGCAGGATTTAACACACACCAGATGGAAACACATCACAAATTCGGCCCATCGGCACTTGTCACGTGGCGCCGATGGGTTGTTATGACAGCCGAGGGTCTGTAGAAGGCACCCATGTGCCTGTCATTGTGAATCTCTTGTGATTGCCGGCTCGTGGCCGGCGTTCATAGGAGATATTATACATAGCTGTACTGAAGCATTGCTATGTGTAGCACAGGCGGCCGGACTATCGCAGCTTGAAGACTATTGAAGCCAGTCAAAATTATGCACATTTAAAAAAAAAAAAATATATATAGGAAAAAAAATAAAAACACACACAAAAGTTAAAATCACACCATTTGCTCCACTGAAAATTTTAGGGAAAAATAAAAACACCCCACAAATTTCATATTGCTGCACTCAGAAATGTCTGATCTATCAAAATCTAAAAACAATTAATCCAACTGGTAAACAGCGTAACGAGAAAAAATAAAGGCCAGAATTACGTTTTTTTGGCTGTCGCAACATTGCAATTAAATGCAATAACAGACGATCAAAACATCGTATCTACCTTAAAATGATATCAATAAAAACACCATCTGAAGTTGCAAAAAATAAGCCATAACCCAGCCCTAGCTCCCTCTACGTTATGAGTCTTGAAAAATGGCGCCGTAAGCAAAAAAAAAAGTTTGTTACAAACTTTACAAATTTTTTTCACCACTTAAAATAAAAAAAAAAAAAAAAAACCCTATACATGTTGGTATCTGCGAACTTATTCTGACCTGGGGAGGAATCATATTGCATTGCCAGGTCAGTTTTGGAATTGAACTTTTTTTTTTTTTTAAGCAATTTCACCGCACTTGAATTTTTTCCCATTATCTAGTACAGAATGTAGAATGAATGGTGGCATTCATAAGCACAACTCGTTCTGCAAAGAAAACAAGACCTTATACAGCTATTGGGATGGAAAAATAAAAATGTTATGGCTCTTGGAGGAAGGGGAGGAAAATTGCAAGGTTATGAAGGGGTTAAACAAGACTCCGCATAGCCGGAATCTATAGATTTCCCGATGTGACACCTCACCTCTTATTGTTTAAAGCTCACTGCCAAGGAGACTGGCCGCTGTGACATCTTGGGATGGTGGCCGACCATGCACAGTCCAACTGGCTCCACAATGCGCACCTCTGAATAAAGGAGCCTAGAGGAGCTGCGCATGATCCGCCATTGCTCTGTGACAGCGGCAGGGGGGCGGATCTCCTGGCAAAGAGATGTAAGCAATAAAAGAATGAAAGTGACATATTATACTTAAAATGGAAAGAACCCCCCCTATTCACATGTGATGGTGGGGTCCATGGACAGTTCTCCGGTGCGGCCCCTCGACCATTTCCCACCAGCTGTGAGAGCTGATGTTTAGGGATAATTTATTAAAAAAGGGGGCAGCCACAGACGGGTGCGCTAGATCTAGATCTGTGTCTTCCAGCTACATCTAACATGCAGCGCTACATACATACATCATAACACAGCAGTATAAGTGAAGGAAGTGTTACCTCCTCAGTGATGAACAGTCTTTGGAGCTGACTGTCAGCGGGTGTAATCCTCTTATATCTTGGGGCATCAATCCTATAAAGAAATATTAATACATAAGTATTAAAGGGAATCTGTCAGCAGGTGTTTGCTCCCTCATCTGAGAGCAGTATAATGTAGGGAGAGAGACAACGATTCCAGCGATGCATCACTTAGATTACTGGGAGCAGCGGTTCTGACAGAGTAGTCAGATGTAGCAGAGCTCAGAAAGCTGCCTCAGCCCACACCACAGCTCTCTGTAAACATTGTCTATAGACAGTGAGCTGCTTATCACAGTAGGGGGGTGGTCGGATTAGTATGCACCTGCGTCTGTAGCCAAAACAGTGATTATGTCCTGGTGATAAAATCTTCATTGTAAGCAAACACAGCCTAATAAGAGACACATTGTTGAGTTCAGTGTTTAACCCCTACCTCTTGGTGTCTTCAGATTACACAGCAAAAACCTGATGACAGATTCCCTTTAACTGAGGTGCTGTCTAAATACACACTTGAATTAAAGCCTGTTCACAAAACAAATAATGTATGGAAAGGGACGTGCTGCCAGAAATGCTGTTGTCTACAACTTCACTACCCAACTTTCAACATAAACACCATATACTCACCTCCTGTACCAGCACCGCCCCGGCAACGACACCAGCACCGCCCCGGCAACGACACCAGCACCGCCCCAGCAACGACACCAGCACCGTCTCAGAAAAAGCCAACAACATCCTGGCAATGCCAGCACCGTCCTGGCAACGCCAGCAGCAGTTC
Source organism: Ranitomeya variabilis (assembly GCF_051348905.1). NCBI lineage: Eukaryota > Metazoa > Chordata > Amphibia > Anura > Dendrobatidae > Ranitomeya > Ranitomeya variabilis. Next base: position 985,033,710 of record NC_135233.1, read on the forward strand.
TCTCATGACACTGTGAGCACTGCAGCCAATCAGTGGTCACTATTGGGCTCCTGTGCTGTCATTTCTTCAGATGAGCCTCAGTACGGGCGGTGAGCATAAGGCGTTTTCATTTTCACTTGGGTAATGCAGTATTTAAAAGCAGGCTGGTCTGAATACTGGACAACCCCTTCAACAATGTTTGGTTAAGAAAGTTCTAGTGGAAAGTCACACAGGTAATGGCAGGGTGTCCGCGATTACAGAACCATCCTGGTGCACAGGCCACAACTCTGGAAGAAGCTGGGCTGCAATTCAAAAAACAGCCCCCTGACAAGAGAGGTGCCGTATATGGAGCTAAATTAGGCTTAATTTTTATTTTTTAACCCCTTGGCATCACACCTCCTGTACAGTCCCAGCTCAGGTGCTATATGGATATTACAATATACCATGTATACAAGGCACAGAGATGGAGCACATACAAGAGCTGCCAGCAGAAACATAGTAGTCATAGTACTCCTAAACACGTTGAATAAAGCCACTTTTCATCTGAATATCCATTTGGACTTTTATCTTTCTAGCAGCGCAGAGTTAATCCACCTTTTTATCCCATTTTTTTTTTCTTTACTCTAGCAGAAACATACAGAGGCACACAGCGGCAAGGGCCAGGATCAGAGATAACTCTAACCCTGGTCATTACGTCCATTAGATGCCCCAGTGGATAGTGCAGGGGAGCTCCGTCTGTCGCCCTATCGCCGGGTCAGCTTAGTCTGTGATGTGTGCCACCCTATGGATGCCAGGCATTTTACTATGGCAATAAAACACTACAATACAAAAGTGCCAAATGATTAAACAGAATGCACACCCCAAAGACCAGTAAGAAGAGCTGTCACGTATTCCCACTGTACCTTTCCTTAAATACTTGCAGCCCCCGAACCAGTCCCTCCAGGCACAACAGATCATAGCGGTTGGCAGGCACATCAATCTTAAAGAGAATAACATCTGATGCTCCGTCCAACTTTCCATCACCTTTTTCTTTGCTGAGGATTTCTCTCTCGGTGGTCTGAAAGGGTAATAAAATATACTATTTGCAAAGATATACCTATAATTGCCTGTGATTTACACCTCCACATCAATAATACTCACAGAAAAAAAAAAGGTTATGTGGATTCACATTACCAGGGAGTAAAACTATGGGGAAAGTATTAACAAATGACCCCCATTGCTCACGTTATATGTTCGTTCTGCTCCCCAGATCTCAGCTTCCTGCCCCATGTGAGCAGGACAGAAGAGCAGGTGGGAGACTGGGCTTCACTACACTCACATTACGTTACAGGCTTGCAGGGTGGTTTGCTATATGGTACAGCCAAAAATTATAATTATATATATGTATTTTATTTTTTATAACTGATCTATCTGATGCACAGAATAACTTGAAATATTGTCCATGGTAATCAATGAGAGACTTAGGCCGGCATCACACTTGGCGTAAGACAATACGCCACGTATTATACGTCCGTACTACGGCCGGAATACGGAGAAATGTTCCCAAAATAGTGATCCGTAGTCAGGGTGTGTCAGCGTATTTTGCGCATGGCATCCTCCGTATGTAATCCGTATGGCATCCGTACTGCGAGATTTTCTCGCAGGCTTGCAAAACCGACATCTAATGGATTTATGTGCTCAAATGTTCGGGAAAACATATATACAGTACATATATATATATATGTCATTGAGACACATATATATATATTCTGTATTTAGATTTCACTCAGCGCGATATCTGTGAACAGCCGGTAATTCAATTGCCGGCTTTTCATTTCTCCTGCACAAACCCGACAGGATATGAGACATGGTTTACATATAGTAAACCATCTCATATCCCCTTTTTTTTTTGCATATTCCACACTACTAATGTTAGTAGTGTGTATGTGCAAAATTTCAGCGCTGTAGCTGCTAAAATAAAGGGTTAAATGGCGGAAAAAATTGGCATGGGCTCCCGCGCAATTTTCTCCGCCAGAATGGTAAAGCCAGTGACTGAGGGCAGATATTAATAGCCTAGAGAGGGTCCATGGTTATTGGCCCCCCCTGGCTACAAACATCTGCCCCCAGCCACCCCAGAAAAGGCACATCTGGAAGATGCGCCTATTCTGGCACTTGGCCACTCTCTTCCCACTCCCTGTAGCGTTGGGATATGGGGTAATGAAGGGTTAATGTCACCTATCCATTATTAATCCAATTGTTTGAAAGGGTTAAAACACACACACACGATTTAAAAGTATTTTAATGAAATAAACACAGCGGTTGTTTAATAATTTATTGCTCTCTCAATCCATTTGCAGGCCCTCGCTTGGCAAAATAATAAACGCACAAGATACATACCCTCAGCTGAACCGTCACGTCCCACGAGGTAATCCATCTGAAGGGGTTAAAATAATTTACAAGCAGGAGCCCTGCTAATGCAGCTGTGTGCTCGTGCTTGTAATTCCCCGGCGAATGAAGGAAATGTAGGTCATTGACCTACATTTCCTTCAGTCGCGGTGATGCGCCCCCTGGTGGATGTCCTCATATGACCTGGAGCGTGGGAAAAAGTTCCCAGGCTGCAGTTCATGAGAACATCCAGCAGGGGGCGCATCACCGCGACTCAATGTAAGTACAGATCCAGCTTTCCTTTCAGCACCCGGGGATTACAGGTACGAGCGAGTGGTTTATCGCAGCTCGTGCCTGTAATATTAGTTAACCCCTTCAGATGGATTACCTCGTTGGACGTGATAGGACATCAGAAGGTATGTATCTTGTGCGTTTATTATTTTGTCAAGCGAGGGCCTGCAAATGGATTGAGAGAGCAATAAATTATTACAACAACCTGTGTGTTTATTTCATTAAAATACTTTTAAATCATGTGTGTGTGTGTGTGTGTTTTTTAACCCTTTCAAACAATTGGATTAATAATGGATAGATGTCATAATTGACGCCTCTCCATTATTAATCTGGCTTAATGTCACCTTACAATAGCAAGGTGGCATTACCCTTCATTACCCCACATCCCACCGCTACAGGGAGTGGGAAGAGAGTGGCCAAGTGCCAGAATAGGCGCATCTTCCAGATGTGCCTTTTCTGGGGTGGCTGGGGGCAGATGTTTGTAGCCAGGGGGGCCAATAACCATGGACCCTCTCCTGGCTATTAATATCTGCCCTCAGTCACTGGCTTTACCATTCTGGCGGAGAAAATTGCGCGGGAGCCCACGCCAATTTTTTCCGCCATTTAACCCTTTATTTTAGCAGCTACAGCGCTGAAATTTTGAACATACACACTACTAACATTAGTAGTGTGGAATATGCAAAAAAATGGGGATATGAGATGGTTTACTGTATGTAAACCATGTCTCATATCCTGTCGGGTTTGTGCAGGAGAAATGAAAAGCCGGCAATTGAATTACCGACTTTTCACTAACAGCGCTGCGTATTTCTCGCAAGTCACACTGCAGGTCCGTGTGGAATCCGTATTTTTCTTGCCCCCATAGACTTTCATTGGCGATTTTTTTTGCGCAATACGCTGACAAACGCAGCATGCTGCGATTTTATACGGCCGTAGAAAGCCGTATATTACGGATCCGTAATATACGGCTGATAGGAGCAGCCCCATTGAGAATAATTGTGCCGTATGTTATGCGAGTTTTACGGACGTAGTTTCTGCGCTCTTACGTCCGTAAAACTCGCATGTGTGACGCCGGCCTTACTCATTTTTCAGTGGCCATTTGAAAAATGAAAGTGGTATGCCTAGAATTAGATAAGGGATGACTGACTGATTTATGGTGTTCACATGCTGGGGGCCCCAGTGATCCGGAGAACAGGGCTCTGGATCCATAGAATAGCTTTATCTTGAATGGAGGAGATCCTCATGCTTGACCTGTGTTCCATTCATTGTCTACGGGACTATTGAAAAGAGCTGCACACTGTAGTTGGCTTTCTCCAACGACCCATCAGGCATGAACACCACTGCTCCATTCTGAGAATCGCAGGGAGTCCCAGTTGTCGGACCGCCAGCCATCAGTAAGTTATACCCTAATCTACATATAAAGGATGATTTCCTATTCTGGAAATACCCACAGGGACCTAATTGGTTGCATTGGGCAACTACTACACTCTCCTTTTAACCAGTTTCAATACAGTAGTTGGCTTTGTACAATTTCTGCCTGTGAGAGACAACAATAAAGAGGATGTCCCATATCAGAAAATCTTGGTCCCCTTGGCAGTTAAAACAAAAACGTGCCGAGCCTGGCACTGAGCATCTACTACTGCCCCTTGTGGATAGTATTGGCTGCGGCGCTGATACAGTATAAGAATATGGGTTTATTAATAGGGGTTATCCAGGACGATTTTATTTTTTTACTGCAGGCCTAAGAACTAACAATCAGGTAGCTGCTAAGAACCTGCCTGTTGTGCCCAGAGCCAATGTCTGCCAGCATAAAGTGGTCACAGACCGCTCCTGCCAGTGGTTCAGCTGCTTCTGCTGACATCACTTACACAGATCAGCAGCTTCTCTCCTGTTCTGCTCTGTTGACGGCACGTCTTTACCGATGTCACACTGGTTATAAAGCTGGATCTCCACTGCCTAACTGCGGGGAGCCAGTTGTCAATCAGCATGACATCAGCAGTCACACTCAGTCAACAGAGAAGCCCAGAAGATGAAGAACTGCTTTGTGGACATGGAGCAGCTGAATCGCCGGCAGGATCAGTGACTCACCATTCAGAGCCACCGCCGGTAGAACAGATAGGTAATTGTCTCTGTTCACGACTACCTGCCTGTTATTTTTTAGAAAATCGTCCAGGACAACCCTGGGTGAGCTATATTATGCCTTACAAATTAAAACTACGGTAGATAGCGGTACACATTTTATTGCTCATCTGTTTTTGTGTTCTGATCGCAGACTTTTTTTTAGTTTGGTTTATTAATATATAACATGGGGGGCATACTGTCTAAGCTGATGTAAATGGTAGCTAGGAATAAACTTTATAAAAAAACAGCAGACTGGCGCTTTCTCATTGATTTCCATGGGAGAGTGGTGTGAGCATGCTCTGTGATGTGTGCAGAGAGGGGAAGGAGAGGAGATTAGGCGTCACTTACTGTAAATGGTGGAATCTGTCATATCTACATATAGTAAAACCACACAGAATGAATCTATGATGAGGCCAGAAAACTGCAACATTTCAGGAATATATTTATTTTACATTTAAAAAACCTGAAGAAGGAAAAACAAATCATAAAGTCTGAAAAATATCTGTAGCTAAAGATACTTACAATCTCATCTAACTCCAGGCCAAATTCAAAGCAGAGCTCATCAAACTCTTCATCAGCTGGAGAGGTAAAGACAGAGAAGATGATGTGCAGCCTGCGACATCAGGGAGGTGACAATCTATTACAGCTGTGCGATAACGAGTGACGCCGCCCATCACTGGCAGAAATCGCATCTTTTCAGCAGCCTTAGAAATATTTGCTGCTATCAGGACGTCTCTGTGCAAAGAGAGAATTTGCTGCCAAGGGTACGAAAGCTGTCTGGGGGCCGAACCGCTGGTATTCAATCTCCCCTGCTGCTCAGGTCTTTAATGATCGGCTGCAGCGGTGAGGTCACAAGTCCAGCAGACAACAAACACCATAGCACTGAAATACTGAGCTCAGCGGCTCTGAAGATGTAAGTGTCACCAGCTACTGGGCCCCGTGATTGGCTGCAGCGGTGATGTAGCTCCACCGCTGCAGCCAATCACTACAGACCTTGGCAGCGGTGGAGTCGCAGTCCCTGGGAGGAGGGTAATGGATTTGTCTGATAATTTAGACAGCTATGAGCAAATTACGGAATATAAATGTGTCCCGGACAAACCCTGGAACGATCGCTCGCCCCGATCCAGCGGCATCACCCGTGAGGAAGGGCCTGTGAGCGAACACTGGGGAAACTGTCATGGGCAGACGCCTTCACCCTGGCCACAACTGATGGCTCTCTACCCAGCACCATCATTCCTCCTCACCACATCCACACCGGCCGCCACCTACTGTATGTCCGGCCCAGGGCCTGGTACAGGACGTCTCTCTTCACACTGACAGTCGGCATGGCTCCGCTGCGGCGCCGGCATAGAAGGGAAAGACAGGAGGGGAAACTTTCCTCACACCGGGCTGTCCGCGGCGCCGGAAACAATATAACCGCCACTACTGACTTTCTACGTCCCGCTTTACTCTTTGTGAGCTATCTACGGCGTATGGTGTCTTATGACTGTACACTAAAAAATATACATGTCCATTAAATGCCGATTTTATTTGCATTCCCTCAACAGGCATCACCTTAGTCACCCCTACACGCTTTCCTCAGCATTGCATCACTTTCACGTGTGGACCTTCCTTTACCCAATCAGAGTAGATGACTCAGCGCTGGACCAATCACTGAGGGGAGTTGAGTGGAGGCTTGGAACGCAAGGCGGGGTCCTGATAATGTGGGATCGGAAAGTGAAGAGCCAGGTGTAATCGAGGAGGTGGCAGAGGAGCTCCGGCATGGTGCCGGCTTCTCCTGTCCTTCTGCAGTGGGGTGGGGTTGCTAGGTTACACTCTCCCAGGGCACTCCCTGTGTATATATAGAGGGCGGGGTTATGGTAACACTGCAGTCACGTGGTTGTACAGCGTGCATATACCATAGGTGCCTGTTTACACAGGGCAGGTTTTGCTTCTATAGGTCTGTGCTGTGAGATTCCGTGTACAGACCCATAAATAAACCCAATTCTGGCCTCTATCCGCTTGCTACATGGAAACACACAAGGCATTATAAATATGAATCAATGGACACAAGATGCCAGCATACCTGGACAGAAATTCCGCTAAAGACGCTAAAACGCTGCCGGAGGTTTTACCCTGCAGCATCGTCTATTACGGCTTTCTAATAGCATTTTGGTTCCGGTGTCTTTTTTTAAAGACTGTATTAATAGTGATCGTCTTCCAACAGAAGAATGGTCAGGACTTTTTTTTAACCACTTTGGAAACCTGGTGCGGTTGTAAGAAACTACAGACTGAACAGGCGTTTTATATAGTTGTGCATATGCTCATTTTTTTCTTTAGTGTTTTTTTCACGCGGAATCTACCTGAAAAAGACATTACGTGCACATACCCTAAAGCCACGTTCACACTATCACTATTTGGTCAGTATTTTACATCAGTATGTAATCCAAAACCAGGAGTGGAACAATCAGAGGAAAAGTATAATAGAAACATATGCACCACTTCTGGATTTATCGCCCACTCCTGGTTTTGGCTTACAGATACTGATGTAAAAAAAACTCAAATACTCAATGTGTGCACGCGGTCTAAGGGGGGTTTCCATAACTTCGATATTGATGACTTGTCCATAGAATATTTTATCAACTGTTCTCATCTCTGGCTGCGGTTGACTGTAAATGGAGAACAGAGCACCGCAGAGCCCTTCACTGTGTAGTGGTGACTGCTATGAATGTGAGCTGATCTGCAGTAGCCAGCGGTGGACACTATATAGGAGCTATTCATCTTGGATGACAGGACCAAGGCTTGTGGCTTTTCCACACCACCACGTCTCTCCCTATGTACACACATGAAAAGTCCTGTTAGTCTAGGGCAGCGGGGCAGGGATATAGGATGTGGGCTCTAGGTGTATCCAGGGTGCTGCTGTCTTCATTAGTTTATATATCAGAACTGCAGCTATTTCCTCTTCATCTGGTTTCCTCCTTACCTACAGCTTATTTTCTCTGAAGTCCTTGAGATGATCCACACTGTGGAGATCTGTGTACATCCCGCTCCCTCCTGTTATCTCTAAGGGCCCGTTCAGACAGGGGCAAAACTGATAGCATAAGGACAGCACACTGACCGATGCAAGTCAATGTGGTTGTTCAAATGAACATTATTATACACAGAGCGGAGCGTGCAGCTCCATGTATTGCTGTGCGGCCGCACGCTCTGGAGTGCCGGCACCAGAGCAGGGTTTTAACCTGCGAGACTCGGACGTATTTCTCGCAAGTGAGAAGGAGCCCTTAGGGATCTCCTCCCAGACCTGGATTAATGCATCAGTCGGCTCCTGGACAGTCTGTGTTGCAACATGGCATTGGTGGATGGAATGAGACTTGATGTGATGTCCCAGATGTATTCAATTGGATTCAGGTCTGGGGAACGGGCGGGCCAGTCTATAGCATCAGTGCCTTCATCATGCAGTACCTGCTGACATACTTCAGCCACTTGAGGCCTAGCGCTGTTATGCATCAGAGGGAACCCAGGGCCCACTGCACCTACATATGGTCTCTCAATAGGTCTGAGGATCTCATCCCGGTACCTAATGCCAATTGGGTCTGCCAATCTTGGTGTTCTCTGTCAAATCTCAATCGCCTTGCATGGTGTTAGGCTGTAAGCACAATACCCACTTCTGGTCGTCGGACCCTTAGTGCCACAGCTCACATTGATGTGCCATCGTGGATGAGCTGCACTACCTGAGCAACTTCTGTGGGTTGTAGACACAGCCTCATGCTACTGTACAGTACATCTAGGGGTGAGAGCAATGACAAAATGCAAAAGTGACCAAAACAACAGCTATAAAGGATGAGAACAGAAATGGTCTATGGTCATCCCTTGCAGAACCACTCCTTTATAGGTGTTGTCTTGCTAATTGCCTATCATTTTTACCTGCTGTCTTTTCCATTTGCACAACAGCAGGAGAAATTGATTCACAATCGGTGTTGCTTCATAACTGGACAGGTTGATTTCACAGAAGTTTAATTGACTTGGAGTTACATTGTGTTGTCTAAGTGTTCCTTTTATTTTTTTAAGCAGTGTACTTAATGGGTGCATTAAAAATACTGATGCCATACAGTCAGTTTTGTTATCGATCCATTATAATTAAAATAGAAAACTATTTGGCCTTTTATTATTTGTTTAAATTGTTGATGTAAAAACCAGATGTAATTTGGAGGTGAAAACAGACATATGGATAACTGTGGTAGTCCAACTCACATGGTGGTATACAGAGGTAGAAAATAGGAACACTGTCTCTTTAATACTCTGGTTTCATATAACTGACGCCATTAAGCTCAGTGACACATATCTCCCCTCTAGTACCTTACCAGTGACTTTGTCACATATCCCCCCCCTTTGCCCAAAGCCGGCAGTTTTGGCACCTTCACTCGCTAAGCAGGGGAGTCTGGCCAGGGCATCTGCGTTCCCGTGCAACTTTCCTGGCATATGCTCGACGTGAAAAATGAAATCTTGGAGGCCTAAGAACCATCTAGTTACCCGAGCATTTTTACTCTTCTTTTCCCTCAACCACGTCAGAGGGGCATGGTCAGATACCAGCTTAAACCTACAGCCTAGCAGGTAGTACCTCAGGGTATTTACGGCCCACTTTATGGCTAAGCGCTCCTCGACGATGGCATAGTTTCTCACATGAAGAGAGCTCCTGGATGGATATAAGATGGGATGCTCCTCCCTATTCACTTCCTGAGACAGCACAGCTCCCAAGCCGACTTCTGACGCATCTGTCTGGACGATGAACTCCTTGCTGACGTCTGGTGCGACCAGAACCGGGTGTTTACACAGAGCCTGCTTCAGTTCCTGGAAAGCCATCTGAGTCTCAGCAGACCATTTGATCAACGGCAATCTTGTGCCTTGAAGGAGGTCTGTCAACGGTGTGGCAATCATGGTGAACCTTGGGATAAACCGCCTGTCTTAACCCACAATTCCAAGAAACGCCTTCACTTGCTTTTTGGAAAGCAATTGTGGCCATTTCTGGATTGCCTCAATCTTGTTCATCTGGGGCTTGAGTTTGCCCTCCCCGACGACATAGCCAAGGTATTTGGCCTCCTCCTTCCTGATGGCACTTTTTTGGGGTTTATGGTAAACGCCTCATTCCTCAACGCATCCCAGACTGCCTGTACCTTTGGTAGATGAGCACCGCAAGCAGGGCTGAAGACCATAATGTCATCTACAGTAGGTAGGCTGCGGTATACTTATGGGGAGCCAGGACCCGATCTGTTGCCCTCTGGAAGGTTCCTGGGGCCTCCTGTAGTCCGAAGGGCATCCTGGTGTATTGGAAACACCCATCAGGCGTCGAGAAGGCCGTCTTCTCGGCACTCTGGGACATGGGGATCTGCCAGTAGCCCTTCGCCAGGTCGAGGGTGGTGATGTGCCTCACGGTTCCCAGTCTCAATGAGTTTGTCCACACGGAGCATTGGATATGCATCACATTTGGAGACCTCATTCAGCTTGCGATAATCATTGCAAAATCGCCACTCACTGTCGGGCTTCGGCACGAGGACGATGGGACTCAACCATCCACTTTTCGACTCCTCAATCACCCCAAGGTCTAACATCCTCTTCACCTTATTAGCTATCACCTCCCGATGTGCTTCTGGAATTCTATAGGGCCTGAGGTTTACCCTTACGTGTGGCTTTTTCAACATGTCATGCTCGACTACTTTAGTATGCCCTGGCAACTCCAAGAACAGGTCATGGTCCTGCTGCAACAATTCCCGACACTGTTGTCTCTGGGCCCACGTTAGCGTCTCTGCAATGGTGACATCGTCTACTGTGGCTTTTCAATTGGCTCCCAGGCAAGGGATTTCCAGTGACTCCCGATCTCGCCATGGCATGAGCAAGTTCACATGGTATATTTGGTGCAGCTTCCTTTGGCCTGACTGGTATACCTTGTAATTCACCTCGCTCAGTTTTTCCACCACCTCATATGGGCCTTGCCACTTGGCTAAGAACTTGCTGTCCACCGTGGGGATAAGCACCAGCATGCGGTCCCCAGGCTGGAACTGACTCATTCTCGCTGAAAGGTTATACACCCTTGCCTGTGACTCCTGTTCATGGCGAATATGCTCCTTCATGATGGGCTTTACTTTCGCCATCCTCTCCTGCAACTGGGCGACATGCTCTATGACGCTCCAGTGTGGCGTGACCTCAGCTTTCCAGGTTTCTTTGGCGATGTCCAGGAGCCCTCGCGGATGTCGACCATACAGGAGCTCGAACGGCGAGAAGCCAGTAGAGGCTTGTGGAACTTCTCTGATTGAGAAGAGCAGAAACAGAAGCAGGTAGTCCCAGTCTCGACCATCATTTTCAATGACCTTCCTGAGCATCGCCTTCCAGGTCTTATTGAAGCGGTCTACTAGGCCATCTGTCTGCGGGTGGTAGACTGAGGTTCACAGCTGGGCAATCTGAAGGACCTTACACAACTCCCTCATTACCTTGCTCATGAAAGGGGTTCTCTGGTCTGTCAAAATCTCGTTCGGCAGCCCCGTCTGTACAAAAATATGAACACGTTCCCGGGCAATACTCTTGGCCGAAGAATTTCTTAGTAGTACTGCTTCAGGGTACCAGGTCGCATAGTCCATGACGACTAAGATGTATTGGTGTCCTCATGCAGACTTAACTAGAGGACCCACTAGATCCATGGCAGTCCTCTGAAATGTGACCTCTATCACAGTTAACATAACTAGGGGATTTCAGAAGTGAGTAGAGGGAGCAGTTATCTGTCAGGTGGGGCAGGACCTACAATAATTTAGGATATCCTGGTAACACCACCGGCCGGTAGACCCTCTGCCTTATTCTCTCCTGTGTTTTCTCTACCCTCAGATGTCCCCCAAAACATGTGAATGGGCCATGTCTAAACCTTCTGCCGGTAGGGACCTGAAACCAACAGCTGCTTCACTATCTCCCCTCCCCTTAGTGTGGTCACCCGATAGAGTAACTTGCTATTGACTGAAAGTGGGGGTACCTGGTGTCAGCCCCGGCTCTTGAGCAACCCCATCTATCACAGACACATTTTCAAATGCACATTTTAGTGTAAGATCCCGCATTTGAGCAGAGCCGATATTTTCCCCATAAACCCCCAGATCAGGAACCTCGGCCTCACTGTCCCCCGTCTCATCCTCGTTACCCACTAGTACACACAAGGGGAACTCCTCCACCATTGGCTGTGGCGTGGATTGATCTGGGTTGAGTTGGCCTTTCCCAACAAGTCGCAAAACAGGCTGAAGTCCCACCCAATTATCACAGGGTGTAGCAAGTCTCTCACAATTCCGACCTCATGAGACTCAGTTTTACAGTTGGTTTTTATATACACTCTGGCAACGGGGTAGTTCTTGGCATCGCCGTGGACACAGCAGACACCCATGCGTTTCCCTTGGATCAACTGGTGGGGGAGTGTGGCCCTTATCAGGGTCACCAAACTCCCCGAGTCCAATAATCCTGACACCAGCACCCCATTTATGGTCACGGGACATGACTGCGGCCCATTTCCGGGTTGATGGTCCACACTGCAAGAGGAATAAGCATAATACGAGCAGCGCCTGCCTAGGCTGCAAAACATCTGCTCCGGTAGGGAGTAGATAAATCTGTCCATTACCATCGTATGGGCTGGGGTGGAGGACTCCGGCTGCAACCATTTCTGCACCAGATGCAGCAAGTCGAACATTTGAGAGCGAGGCGGTTTTTCTCCGCAATACGCCCAGTGACGAACATTTTGTGCGCTGACAGACTTAGTCACCCCAGTATCTCAGTTTTAAGTTTGCCATACTCCCAGGCATCTTGTAAGGCCAGGTCATAATAAGCCTTCTGGGGATCACCAGTTAAATAGGGGGCCAGCACCTCCGCCCACTGGTCTAGCGGCAGTCTCTCGCTCCGCTCCCCGCTCAAAAACAGAAATGCCTCTATATCATCACCCGGGGTAATTTTCTGCATCACTCATCTTACCGCCTTCCGGAGATTCGTGGCATCACCTGGTTTGTGGAACGGGCTTCCAGTCTCCCACGAACCGCCTCGGCAAGCAACTCGATCTGCTGCTGCTGTAGTCTGAACTGGTCCTGATGCTGTTGCTGCTGCTGCTGCATCTGCTGGATAAGCAACTTACTCGTCTCCTGATGTGCCAGCTGTTGTTGCTGCTGCGCGTTCACCAAATGCTTAATCAGGTCCTTCATCTTGTCTGTCGTCTCCCGGCTTATGGCTGCCTTTACCCAGGACATGCAGTTTGTCCACTGCTGCTACTCATGTTCCTGGAACGTTGCCCGCATTCAAAACACTTGTGGTAGTCCAACTCACGTGGCGGTATACAGAGGTAGAAAATAGGAACACCGTTTCTTTGACTCTTCAGTTGGTTTATTGTATTGCGCCATAAACCAACAGGAAGGGAAAAGAAATGCAGCTTTTCCAGCTAAAACATAAAACAAAAACAAAAAACATTGCAACACAGTCTATAGGCATGCGAGTGGCACCCTGCTCTGGAGCAATACAGGTTCAGTCTTTCTTCAGATCGCAAAAACCACTGGAGACTCCTCTCTCCAGCCTAGCTGAACCCAGACTTCCTGTAGAGCTCATTTATAAAAGGGAACCTGTCAGCAGGATTGTGCACAGTAACCTACACACAGTGTCAGGTCGGCGCCATTATACTGATTAAAATGATACCTTGGTTGATGAAATCTGCCTTACAATTGTTTCTTAATGTTTATTTTCAGTTTTGTGTTAATGAGATTCTCGTGCCCTAAGGTGGGGGTTGCGATATGTGGTGCTCTGATTAGCTATTCATAATGCAAACTGCTGACAGGTCACTGATCCCTCACTGACCTACTGTCATGTCGGACGCTGTTCAGACCAGGTCGTTCGACAGACAGCGGTAATTCCGCTTTTGTCCACTATGCGCTCATTGGCGTCGGCTAGATTTTATCTAGCTGGTCCGGGGTTAATTTACCTGGTGCTCGGATTGGAAGCTGGGCCATGCCCACTGCCTTTAAATAGTTCTCCTGAACATTGGGCATCGCCGATTATAGCTTCTGTCTTGTGCGTGGTTATCTCGGTCTGGAGTGGTGAGCTAAGTAGTTGGAGTATCGTTGCTGGTGGTGTATTTCCCTTTGTCTTATTATCTCCTTCCCATGTTTGTAATTGTTTTGCCCTTTGCATTTATAGTGTATTCCTGAGTGCGGCGTGGTGCTCATTTTTCCGTTATCCTTGTCTGTGCTAACTGTGGGTATTGGAGTGTGGTCTCTTCACTGGTGGGGGGGTGGTGGTTTCAGCCTAGGGTTGAAACAGGAGATAGGGCGAGGGTGGAGGCCCAAACATGCACACCATCAGTGTAAACTCTGGGAGAGGGTCAGTCAGGGTTTCCCTAGTCTGAGGGAAATCGCAGGGGCCCGGGTTATTAGCTCTTTCCTACCTAGGTCTCCCGTGACATTTAACCCAGTAGCGTACCGGTTGGAGCTTCCTACGGTGTATAAAATACACAACGTGTTCCACAGATCGTTGTTAAAGAAGGTTGTGGGTCTTGTGGACGCGACAGCAATGCCTTCTCCAGTCTTGGTGGATGGTAATTTGGAATTTGAAGTCTCCAAGGAGGTTGACTCTCGTGTAGTGCGCCGCACTTTACAGTACTTGGTACACTGGCGTGGTTATGGGCCTGAGGAGAGGTCCTGGGTACCAGCCCCGGACGTTCATGCGGATCGGCTGGTCAGGTTGTTTCACCGCCGCCATCCGGACAAACCGGGTCCTATAAGCCGTGAGGGCCCTGGGGTCCCTCGTAGAAGGCGGGGTACTGTCATGTCGGATGCTGTTCAGACCAGGTCGTCTGACAGACAGCGGTAATTCCGCTTTTGTCCACTATGCGCTCATTGGCGTCGGCTAGATTTTATCTAGCTGGTCCGGGGTTAATTTGCCTGGTGCTCGGATTGGAAGCTGGGCCATGCCCACTGCCTTTAAATAGTTCTCCTGAACATTGGGCGTCGCCGATTATAGCTTCTGTCTTGTGCGTGGTTATCTCGGTCTGGAGTGGTGAGCTAAGTAGTTGGAGTATCGTTGCTGGTGGTGTATTTCCCTTTGTCTTATTATCTCCTTCCCATATTTGTATTTGTTTTGCCCTTTGCATTTATAGTGTATTCCTGAGTGACTGCGGCGTGGTGCTTATTTTTCCGTTATCCTTGTCTGTGCTAACTGTGGGTATTGGAGTGTGGTGTCTTCACTGGTGGGGTGGTGGTGGTTTCAGCCTAGGGTTGAAACAGGAGATAGGGCGAGGGTGGAGGCCCAGACATGCACACCATCAGTGTAAACTCTGGGAGAGGGTCAGTCAGGGTTTCCCTAGTATGAGGGAAATCGCAGGGGCCCGGGTTATTAGCTCTTTCCTACCTAGGTCTCCCGTGACACCTGCCCCTTAGTTTGGATAATGAATATACTGTATGTACATAGTGGAGGGAAAAAACCGCTTCTGCAGGCATGTGTACCTTGCTCTTAATCCCTTTTGCCGATTTAATTGAGCGAGGACAAAAAAAGGCCAATTTGAAAATGGTGTCTGCCGCGCCTGCGCAGTAGCAGCTATCGGTGTGTATAGATTCGATAGCTGCATCAAAAACTACAAGATAGAATTTCAAGGATATGTGCACACGTTTTTTCTTTAATCGTTTTTGAAGTGGAACATATTTCAGAAAAACGCTAGCAGCGTTTTCCCTCAGTCTTTTCTGACTCCCTTTTTGACGTGTTTGCCATTGTTTTATTTATTATTCAGTACAGAACATAGTGGTAATAAATTCAAGCAGAAGCCACCAGAAGAATGGTTAGGTCACTTCTTTTAGCCTCATTACAGTTTTTGATGTCTGAAGAAATTAACCCCTTCCCAACATGCGCCGTACATGTACTGCACTTCGGGAGCTGCGTTCCCGCAAAGAGCAGTACAGGTAAGGCACACCGATCGCGCGGCATCATGCTGAGTGCCGCGAAGACCCCACAGCAATGCCGACGATTGTGGGAATTTAACCCCTCTGATGCCGCTGTCACTAGTGACAGCGACGTCGAGGAGCATCGCGCAGGGAATGGGCTCCCTACGTGCTTCCGCAATGCGATCGCGTTGTCCTGATGGTGTCCATGGAGACCCCCGGCTGCAAGATGGCCACAGAGTCCTATAGGGAGCTTCTCTGTGCCTTCTCATAACAGGGCCTTAGACGCCTCCTTCCCTGTTGTCAGTCGCTCCTCTAATGTTCTGCAGTGCAGATGCATTGCAGAACATCAGATCAGCGATCTGATGTAGTACAGTGATGTTCCATCCTGGGACAATGTAAAAAAGTTAAAAAAAATATTAGAAAGTGTAAAAATATATTTTTTAAAAAATTCCCAAATAAAGAAAAAAACAAACAAATATTTTTCCAATAAATACATGACTGCGTATCGCCAAGATTGGTCCTTAGTGATGCTGTAAAGTTCCTACCCCAGACCACATTCCCCAAAATTATTCTTCCTCCCATTCGAATTAAAACATGACCACTATTTCTTTGGATAAATTGGCCACAGCGGGCATTTTTATTAACAAAACAAACATAAATAACACCATTTATACAATAGTATAAAAAACTTGAGGGGAGAGTTCTTGGAGCTAATAAATCTGGCACCCAATAGGCAAAAGCCCACACCAACTTTTAAACGAAAACCTTCTTTACCCTCAGCCGTAACCACCAGCTCGAGGGCATCATGTAACCCATTTTCCGGGCAAACAAACCCCAAAGCTCCCGAGGTAAACTCCCCGTCCAGAGCCCGTAAATCAAAGCCAGATCAGCCCCATAAAACACCAACTCCAAGAACCCCACCCCCCGCCAACCACGAGCAGCCCTGATCACCTCAGGCTCGCGAGTGCCCCACCACCGCCACTGCTCTCTCCACTCCTTCCTGTATGGCTAGCGTCCACAAATCCAAACCGATATCATTTAAATGAACACTGTCATTCCTCCAAAAATTTCCCACGCCAGCCTCCAATTCAAAATGCCGAACTGCCACACCCCCGTTCCGGGAGACAAAACTTGCCACGGCCCTGTTCAGCTTCACCCGGGCCCTATTGATCCCCTTATGGGAACGTACCGCCCACCACATTTTTCTCGGCACAATGTCAGACCAGACTGTCACCATCCCCGGAAAGGATACCCACAATCTCAAAAAGTCAAAACGGATATCCCGAATCACTCCCTCACCAGCTTAGACCCCAAGTCATTCCCGCCCAAATGCACTACAACAATGTCCGGGGAACGATCCCAACGAGCAGCGCGGGAAAACTCAGACAATATCCTGCACCACAACATGCCCCGAAATCCCAGCCATCGAACCACCACCGAATCTCTCTTAAAACCCAGTTGCCTACCATCTCGCCTAGCATCAGCACTGATCGCACCCCAATGAACAAAAGAGTGTCCGAATATCTAGGCCAACAGGGGCATCCGAATGTAAAATATAATCACAATTAATACCAACCAAACAAGGACCCCGCCTCCCCATCATGGTAATCCCCATCAACGCCGAACATAAGACAGATACCAATTAGACGTCCACCTGCCAATACGCCGAATAACCTCCAGCCCCAAACCCAAACCAACAGCCTCAGATGCCGCCCCAATTCTAAATGAGTGTGACCCAAAGGAAAATGGGTCAAGACCTAACAATGTTAAACCTTTTTTTAACACCGCCGTGAACTGAAACCGCGACAAAAACTCACCCTGTCGGTGCCGTAAAAGTGGGCCAGACCTACCAGGCCACAATCTATATATATAATTGTCTAAGGGTTTTTCCATCTGTCTGTCTGTCTGTCTTTCTGTCCTGGAAATCCCGCGTCTCTGATTGGTCGAGGCCGCCAGGCCTCGACCAATCAGCGACGGGCACAGCATGGCGATGATGATGTCATAATGGAAATCCCGCGTCTGATTGGTCGAGGCCGCCAGGCCTCGACCAATCAGCGACGGGCACAGTATCGACGTAGATGTCATAATGGTTGCCATGGCGATGATGATGTGATAAAGGTTGCCTCGACCAATCAGCGACGGGCACAGTCTGCCGCGAATTCTGGAATCATCATTTGTCCATATACTACGGGGACATGCATATTCTAGAATACCCGATGCGTTCGAATCGGGCCACAGTCTAGTCCCCAATAATCCTCCAAACACCGATGCGGGCACATCAAACCCCCAACCACCTTCCCTAACACCACACATTTTCCTTTACCCAACTGATCGGTTTTCGACCATCTAATCCAAAAGGCGATCCCTCCAGCCCAAAATTCCATATCCTCCGCTAACAAGCCCCCCGCCTTAACCTTATTAGGGGACACCAGCTCTCCGAGTCTCAAAGCCCTGAAAAAAGCCAATAAAAGGCCAACCGAAACAAAACAGCCTCAAAGTGAGAACTACAAATTCCCCCCAACGCCTCCCCCAAACGCTCCAACATCCCAAAGGATACAGGCCTACGCGTATCGCAAGTCGAAGAACCCCTCTGAACACCTCTTAACGCCTGCCGAATCAAGAAATCCTTTGTAACATCCACGGAACCTTGAAGCTTGAACCCAAAAGCCAAACCAGCTATAAATTTGTTCAACTTCGAAACCGACCAACCCCATTCCTCCACCGACCCAATCAAAAGCAAAACCGCCATGACTTTATCACCATCTGATTCTACCGTACCCAACTGTTCCAACCACCGTTCCCACATATGCCACGACAATTCATAACCCGACCACATCCGTCCCGACACCGAAGCCTGTATCAACCGACCGCCTCGTCCGCAACGATCCGCCACAAATGAGAAGGGCATGTTGTTCCTGCATCCTCCGCGTCTGGTGCCAACTCCCGGAAACGCTCCCACTGCAAACGAGACAAAGCATCCGCTATAGAGTTTTGAACGCCAGGAACATGTACCGCCAAAATCCATGCATTCAACTCCAGGCAACGCAGTACCAACTCCCAAACCAGTCTGATTACCGGGGGAGAGGAAGAAGAAAGACTATTAATCACCGCCACCACACTCAAGTTATCGCAATGGAAACGTACCCGCCTATCTTTGAACTTACTGCCCCAAATAAACACTGAGACCACAATGGGAAACAGCTCAAGCAACGCCAAATTTTTTGTTAAACCCGGTTTCGCACCACCAATCAGGCCACCCGCCAACACTCCATTTTCCTCCGCAATAGGCCCCGTAGCCGACACTGCCTGCTGCGTCCGTAAAAATCTCGCAGTCATAATCATTCAAATCTTCCTGTTGAATCAAAGCCCTGCCATTATAATTTTCCAAAAAACGACGCCAGATAACTAAATCCTCCCTATGCTCTTTATTCAAACGAATAAAATGATGTGCCGCCCGCACTCCAGCAGTCGCTCTGGATAATCTCCGGCAAAATATTCTACCCATAGGCATGATACGGCATGCAAAATTCAAACTTCCCAACAGCGATTGCAACTCTTTCAACGTAACCTTGCGCAACTTTTCACATCTCAACACCTACTGCCGTAAAGACGACAACTTATCCTCGGGCAGCCTACACTCCATCTTCTCTGAATCTATAAGAATACCCAGAAAGCTCAACACCGTGCAAGGGCCCTCCGTTTTCTCCTGCGCCAACGGCACACCAAAATGTCCCGCCACCCATTCCATGGTAGCCAGCAAATTGTCACACAACAAAGAATCCGGCGGGCCGACAAACAAAAAATCATCCAAGTAGTGGATTACAGCCGGAACCTGTGAAACATCTCGAACCACCCACTCTAGAAAAGTGCTAAAGGACTCAAACAGCGAGCACAAAATCGAACAGCCCATAGGTAGTGTTAAGCGATACCGTCCGATACTTGAAAGTATCGGTATCGGATAGTATCGGCCGATACCCGAAAAGTATCGGATATCGCCGATACCCGATACCAATACAAGTCAATGGGACACCAAGTATCGGAAGGTATCCTGTATGGTTCCCAGGGTCTGAAGGAGAGGAAACTCTCCTTCAGGCCCTGGGATCCATATTAATGTGTAAAATAAAGAATAAAAATAAAAAATATTGATATACTCACCTCTCTGACGCAGCCTGGACCTTACCGATGTAACCGGCAGCTTCCGTTCCTAAGAATGAGCGCTTGAAAGACCTTAGATGACGTCGCGGCTTGTGATTGGTCACGTGAGCGGTCACGTGACCGCCACGCGACCAATCACAAGCCGCAACGTCATCTAAGGTCTTTCAAGCGCTCATTCTTAGGAACGGAAGCTGCCGGTTACATCGGTAAGGTCCAGGCTGCGTCGGAGAGGTGAGTATATCAATATTTTTTATTTTTATTCTTTATTTTACACATTAATATCGATCCCGATACCGATTCCCGATATCACGAAAGTATCGGATCTCGGTATCGGAATTCCGATACCGCAAATATCGGCCGATACCCGATACTTGCGGTATCGGAATGCTCAACACTACCCATAGGCAAACACCTATCCAAATAAAAACCCCCATTCCAAAAACACCCCAACAGCGGAATGCTATCAGGGTGAACCGGAAGCAATCGAAAAGCCGATTCAACGTCTGTCTTAGCCATTAACGTACCAGCGCCATACCTACGCACCCATTGTACCGCAGCATCATAAGAAGTATATACCACGGAGCAAAGCTCTTCAGCGATGCCGTCATTAACTGACTGGCCCTTTGGATATGACAGGTGTTGAATCAAACAAAACTTATTAGGCTCCTTCTTAGGAACCACCCCCAAAGGCGAAATGTCCACTCCCTCCACAGGTAAACAACTAAACGGACCCGCCATTCGCCCCAACTCAACCTCTTTCGCCAATTTTGCCGTAACTACATCCGCCTGTAAATTAGCCGACCTCAAGTTCTTTTTTGAAAATGGGATAGCATGCGTAGGATGAGGAATCCGAAAACCCTCAGAAAAACCTTCCCAAAGTAACCTCGCCTTTTCCCGATCCGGGTACCTATTTAGATAGGGGGCCATCTTTTGAACCTTCACTGGTGTCACCCCCTTGACTGCCTCCCACTGCTGGTTTACCCCTTGCCTTTTTAAAACATTTGGCCGCTCCTTGCGAGGCTCCGCTGCAGTGAGAACAGACATGCTTGAACTTACATGTATTCCTGTACTTGCATTGGCCATCATTAAACTGCCAACACGTCCCTGTTTTGTCCTTAGCCCCCTGTGACTCCTGTCCACCGGCTCCCTGTCCCGACTGCTGACCGCTACTCCCTCCCCCCCCATGAAAGGACTGCCCAAACCGCGTTGGTGCCATAACTTTCAACCACAACCCTATGTCTTTTTGATCCCATTTTATCTCGGGCCTGACTGCCTTCCTTTGCCGAAACTGTTCATTGTACAGGAGCCATGCCTGGCCCCCGTACGCCCTATGTGCTTTCCCAATGGCATCTAAGTAACAAAAAAGTCCCGAACAGTTCTCCGGAAACTTTTCCCCAATAACACTCGCCAAAATGGCGAATGCCTGCTGCCAATTCACAAATGTCTGCGGTATTAGACGCCATCGCCTCTTTTCCTCCTCCTTTTTACTATCCTCCTTCTTTCCCTTGTCTAAATTAAACTTCTCCAAAGGAAGGAGGGAGAAAATCTCCACGTATTCATCCTTCCAAATTTTCTCCTTTATTTCTTTTTTCAAATGAGCCCCTAAAGGCCCTTCAAAACACACATAAACCTCCCCCTTTGCTCTATTATCCAATTTAATCATATCACCTTTGTCCTTTTCCGTTTGGACCGACACCAACACCCCCGATACCTGTTCCATACCACTCGCTCTGTCGGACCCAACTGCCCCTCCTGCACCCTGACTAGACGCCGGCAACCATGCACCTACCGGAGACGACCGCGCACTATCAAGGCCCCCCATCTAGTCTCATCAAAATCTGTGACATACCCGCCAAAAGCTCCTTGACACCTGGAACCCCCACAGTGCCAGCCCCTCCTCTCCCTGCCAAATCGACCCCCCCATTCCAACTACCCCCTAACTCCCCAGCCCGAACTCCACTATCCAGCACCACCAAAGGATTAGACGCATACTCACGAAGCTGCGCAGGTGCTGTGCCCCCGCCAGCCGAGCAACCAGAATCCCGGCGATCTTCAAATTCGCGTGGGTCACTCCCGGATCCGGAGTCCTCTGCGCCACTGTGTTGCTCCTGGCCCGCGCCCCTGGCCTCCTCGTCACCATGGGGGACCGGAGCAGAAGAAACGGACCTCTCACACGACCTCCTGGGTGACCTGGACCTGGCGGCTGCCAGTCTGTCTCCATGCATGTCTTCCTGCTGGGCCCTACCGCAAGCCCCAGCCTCTGTTCGACGACGACCCCTCCAAACTGAGCCAGGCTGAGGGGCTGGGATCCACCTGCCCGCCGCCCTGCCTCGAGCGTCGCCGGCCCTGCCAGGCACTCGTGGTGGGACCAACACCGGGTTACCCGCCGCCAAGCTGCTGCCGCCATCGCTGCTTCCCTGCTCCGCCGCCGCTGCTCCCTGGAGGCTCCGCCTCCTCGCTGTCGCCACAGCCCGAGCTGCTGCGCGCCGGGTAGTACTCCTCCTCACCGCCGCCATGCCTGACACTTGACCCGGATCCGCAGCCACTTCCGGTGCGGCCCACGCCTCTGATCGGGCCTGCACCGCAGCTGATCCAGACCGCCGACCAACGCCAGCAGTGCCGGCCGGTGGATTCCTGCCGGAGGGCGGGCCGGGCAGGACTGGTGCACCGCTGCCTGCACCCTCCGCAGGGTTCCGGGAGGGGCTCCGTGGCCGGCGGCTGCCGCGTGCGCTTGCCTCAGGGGACAGACGCTCCGGGGGATGGGTCCTCCTCGATCTGGTCCCCTGGCTTCCCGCACCGCCAAGCAGCGTCGCCAACTGGTCCTCCAGCCAACCGCCCCGTCTAGACCGCGCCATCTCATGCAGCTGCGCCATGATGGATTCAACTGAGGACATCCTCCCACGTCTTCTCTCGTCGCTGAGGTGACAGGTAATGACCCTTCCTGCACTTTTTCCCTACAAACCCGCCCCACAACCTAAGCCACCCCTTTCCTCCTCCCCCTTGAACCAATCCCCACTGCCTCTGATTAATTTTAAACAATGCTCCCCACTCCCCTTGGCAACGCAGTCATGGGGGGCTTTCGTTTCAACTGCGTTACTACAGCCCCCCGCTTTTATTTATGTAAATAAAAAATTAAATAATAAAAGTACACATATTTGGTATTGTCGCGTCCGTAACGACCCACTCTATAAAACTGTACCACTGGTTAACCCCTTCAGTGAACACATTAAAAAAGAGGCAAAAAACAATGCCTTATCATCATACCGCTGAACAAAAAGTACAATAAAACGTGATTAAAAAAAGACGAATGTAAATAAAAATGGTACCTCTGAAAATGTCCCATCTTGTCCCGCACAAAAAAATGCCACCATACAGCTTCATCAGCAGAAAAATAAAATCATTTTTTCTATAAAATAGTTTTTATTGTGTAAAAGCCCCAAAACATAAAAAAAACTACTTAAATTGGGTATCGCTGTAATTGTACTGACCCAAACAATAAAGCTGCTTTACCAATTTCACTACACACGGAACAATATAAATAAAAAAAAAGCAATTTTTGATTTGCTGGTTTTTGTTCATTCTGTCTGCCAAAAATTGGAATAGAAAGCGATCAAAAAATGTCATGTCCCGAAAATGGTACCAATAGAAACGTCAGCTCGTCCCGCAGAAAACAAGCCATAACATGACTCTGTCTGCCAAAATATGTAAAAAATTATAGCTCTCAAAATATGGTGAAGCAAAATCTATTTTTTGCAATAAAAAGTGTCTTTTAGTGTGTGACAGCAGCCAAACATAAAAACCTGATATTACTCTGGTATCTCTGTAATCGCACTGACCTGATCGCCTAATCACTTATACCGCAAGAGGAAAAAATAAATAAAACCAATTCTTCACCTGCTGTTGATTTTTTCATTCTACCTCCCAAAGATCGCTGTAAGGCTCAGCGCACAATTATCCTGCGCTATGTGCTGAGTCCTTGCATCGGGGTTTCCGTGTAAATCTCTGAAATACAGGATTCAGACGGAACCTCTGGCGGAAGATTCCCTATAATGAGGCAGATGGAAGCACTGTGGGCACCAAAGGACCTGTGATCCAGCGGTGTCCGTCTTTTTAGGATTGCATAAAAGTGCCGTTGGCCACAGTTTTGTGCACTTCTGAAGAGAAGGAAACGTGATTTTTTTTATTTTCACGGCTTAACGTTATAAATTTCTGTGAAGTACCTGGGGGTTCAAGGTGTTCAATACACATCTAGATAAGTTCCCAAAAGGGTCTAGTTTCCAAAATGGGGGATCCCACTGTTTAGGCACATCCAGGGGCTTTCCAAACGTAACATGGCATCCGCTAATTATTCCAGCAAATTTTACATTCAAAAAGTTACAAAAAATTAGGTCTAAAGGAAAATTTTTGTGAAAGAAAAGTAAATGTTTATTTTCTCCTTCCACATTACAAAAATTCCTGTGAAGCACCTGAAGGGTTGAATGTGGTTTTGAGCACCTTGAGGGGTGCAGTTTTCAGAATGGTGTCACTTTTTTTTTTTTTTTTTGTGTCATATAGGCCTCTCAAAGTCACTTCAAATGTGAGGTGGTCCCTAAAAAAATGGGTTTGAAAATTTTTTTTTGTAAAAATGAGAAATCGCTGGTCAACGTTTAACCTTTATAACTTCCTAACAAAAAAAATATGTTTGAAAAATTGTGCTGCTGTAAAGTAGACATGTGGGAAATGTTATTTATTAACTATTTTGTGCGATATGATGATCTGATTTAAAGGCACAAAAATTAAAAGATTGAAAATTGCAAAATTTTAGGCAAATTTCTGTTAATAAACGTAAGTCATTTCAAACAAGTTTGAAAAAAAAAAGTAAAGAAAAGTATTCTCAGAATCAGTGGGATCCATATAAGTTTTCCAGAGTTAGAACCTCATAAAGTGGCAGTGGTCAGAATTGTAAAAATTGGCCTGGTCAGGAAGGTGAAAACAGGCTTCGGTGCGAAGGGGTTAAAAGAAGTCACAAATGACTAAACATATATATGTCAAAAGGATTTTCTGTGCATATGTTCAGTCTCTTTTCTTATCAGATGGGCAACAGGTGGAATCACCTGAAGAAGACATCATGTGATCATATCCAAAGGCGTTGTTTGGGCAAAATGAAAAGTTCTCCTTTGAAAAATACCTAAGTGATAATCTCCTACTGGCTGGCGTCACTGTTCAGACAACAGCTCCTCAGTGGTTTTACGGTTTGTGGAACAGTTATGTCTCATCTTCCTGTGGAAGCTCGGACCACAGAGAATCTGGTGCTGGAAGGTGGGTGCCAGAAAGTGAGTAACAGTTTGTATTTTTCCTGCTCCAAGGCGTGAGTTAACTTTTCATTTTGCCCAGACAACTCCTTTAAAGTTTAAAATTTGTTATTGCAGTGATCATGTCCAAGAAGCAGATGTGCTTTTAAAAAGTTCTGTACCGTCACTACTATTTTCTGTTGTCTGGATTTCATTTTGGAAATACCCAGGAAACTACATACAACCTCTTCCAACTCTGGAATTATAATCATACATTCGTAGAGGCCACATGATGCACATTTATGTTCCCTCAAGGCCCGCTCTACTGTATATCTTAGGCTACGTTCACATTATGTTTTGCCCACACATGATAGACTGTGCTTTTGTGCATTCCTAAAAAGACCAACCCTTCCTTGAATGGAGGCCAGGCAGAGTACAAAAGGACTCCGTCTACCTCATTATAGTGCATGGCTATGACAGGGATTCCATCCTTACTTTTTCAGGGGCTTCACACGAAAATAACCCTCATGGAGCCGCAACGTGGGCTGGACCTACTATGATCCTGGACTCTGCTTAGCCTTTTTCAAGATTGCAATTTGCATTGCTAACATTCTTGTGTGTAAGGAGTGTCTCAGCCCTCAGGTGGTCCTGGTGGTCTGATAGGATATTTTGTCATGGGAGTACTGGGTACACTAAGGCTGGTTACCCGGGCCCCTGCGATATCCCTCAGGCTAGGGAAACCCTGTCTGTCCCTTTCCCAGAAGTTACACTAAAGGTGTGCATGTCTGGCCCTGTCTCCTGTTTTAGCCCTAAGCTGAAACCACCACCCGCCACCCAGTGAAGAGACCACACACCAATCCCCACAGAAAGCACAGACAGGGAAAACAGAACAACGCACCACGCCGCAGACACACAGGAATACACTATAATGTGCACAGGGCAAAACAAATACAAATATAGGAAGGAGGAATATGACAAAGGATAATACACCACCAGATACGATATTTCTTCTCCTAGACCACCACTCCAGACCGAGATCACCAGGCACAAGACACAAGCTGGATAAAGTCTAGCCGGCGCCACTGAGCGTGTAGTGGACGTAAGTGGAATTACCGCTGTCTGTCGGACGCCCTAGTGTGAACAGCGTCCGACATGACACATTTCTATAGCCTCTATCACATGCCATAATTGAAATCTCCTGCCAATTTGAAAAAGAAATGTCTGCAATGAGCACATTCTGCTAAGTCTGGCAACACATGCAATCTATTTACTGTCATATTTGTAAGTAGAGGGGTGGTATTAAACTGTTAAAGATCTAGGATTTGGGTGACCTTAATATATAAAAATGCCATACTAGTTCTTTTTTTTTTAAATTTCACATACCATTATTGTATATAATTGCCGTGATCTCTGGCCTAATATTGTTAAACAGCTGTGTGTGCAAATAGCAACGTAGGCTCTAAACATGAGGTCCTGCCCAACTTCCTGCAGCCTTGCCTTGCAGTGCCATCTCCGTATCTTCTGCATTGCAACACACCTCTAGCCGACGCCACTGAGCGTGTAGTGGACGTAAGTGGAATTACCGCTGCCTGTCGGACGCCCTAGTGTGAACCGCGTCCGACATGACAATACCCCGCCTTCTACGAGGGACCCCAGAGCCCTCATGACTTATAGGACCCGGCTTGTCCGGATGGCGGCGGTGAAACATACTGACCAGCCGGTCCGCATGTATGTTCGAGGCTGGTACTCAGGACCTTTCTTCCGGCCCATAACCACGCCAATGTACCAGGTACTGTAATGTGCGGCGCACTACTCGAGAGTCAACCACCTTGGAGACTTCAAACTCCAAATTGCCATCCACCAAGACTGGAGGTGGCATAGGCGCCGTGTCCACAGAACCCACCACCTTTTTTAATAAAGATCTGTGGAACACATTGTGTATTTTATATACCGTAGGGAGCGCCAAACGGTAGGCTACCGGGTTAATGATGGCGGCAACCCTAAATGGACCAATAAACCTTGGACCCAATTTCAAGGATGGAATCTTGAGTTTTATGTTTTTTGTGGACAACCACACCCAGTCACCCACACTGAGGTCCGGACCTGTCACACGTTTACTGTCAGCCACTCATTTGTACCTTGCACCTACGCTTAGCAAGCGCTGTTTCACTCTCCTCCACACGGATGCCAGTTGTGCTCCTAACTGGTCCTCCGGGACGCCAGTAGAACCCCCCTGACGCAGAGTACAAAACTGAGGATGGAGCCCATAAACACAAAAGAACGGGGACTCCCCAGACGATTCCTGACGGTGATTATTTATAGCAAACTCAGCCAAAAGAAGGAACGTCGACCACTCCTCCTGATTGTCAGAAACAAAACAGCGTAAGTACTGCTCCAAATTCTGGTTCATACGCTCGGTTTGACCATTTGACTGAGGATGAAACGCAGAAGAATGCGACAACTTGATCCCCAGCCGTGAGCAAAAAGCTTTCCAAAATTTTGCCACAAACTGAGTACCCCTATCAGACACGATGTCAGACGGGACCCCGTGAAGTCTGACCACCTCCTGCCCAAATACCTGAGCCAGAGTCTTAGCGTTGGGCAACGAAGGCAAAGACACAAAATGCGACATCTTTGAGAACCGATCAACAACCACCAGAATGACCGTGTTCCCAGCAGAGGAGGGCAAATCTGTGATAAAATCCATGGAAATCTCCGACCATGGCCTACTGGGTACCCCGAGAGGATGTAGTGTGCCAGCAGGACGAGAGTGGGACGTCTTAGCACTAGCGCACGTGGTACATGCTGATACGTACGAGACCACGTCCTGTCGGATTTTGGGCCACCAAAACCGATGTGACACCAACTCCAAGGTACCCCTAACCCCTGGATGACCAGCCAGAACAGCATCATGATGCTCACCCAACACCTTTAGGCGAAGATGGAGTGGTACAAACGATTTATTAATGGGAAGCTCTGGTGGTACCTCCCCCTGAGCCTCGGCAATCTCAGCCTCAACTTCGGTCGTGAGAGCCGAGACCACTACACCCTTTTGGAGGATGGGTACCGGATCTTTCTGAGGTTCTCCCCCCGGAAAACACCTGGACAAAGCATCCGCCTTAGTGTTCTTAGACCCAGGTCGGTACGTAACAAAAAAGTTGAACCGCGTGAAAAACAATGCCCAGCGAGCCTGCCTGGGGGACAGATGCTTGGCTGACTCCAAATACAGCAGATTTTTATGGTCGGTGATCACTGTAACCTGATGGACCGACCCCTCCAAGAAGTGTCGCCATTCCTCAAAAGCCAACTTGATAGCCAACAACTCCCTGTTGCCGATATCGTAATTACGTTCGGCGGGCGACAGCTTCTTAGAAAAGTAGGCGCATGGACGCAACTCGCCCAAGGATGAGCCTTGTGACAGCACCGCCCCCACTCCAACCTCAGACGCATCAAATTCCATGGTAAATGGTTTTGATACGTCCGGTTGCACCAGAATGGGGGCCGAAGCAAAACTGTTCTTCAGAAATTCAAATGCGCGCACAGCAGCCTGAGGCCAGGTGGAGAAATTGGTACCCTTTTTCGTCATGTCAGTAAGCGGTTTAGCAATGGTAGAAAAATCCTTGATAAACTTTCTATAATAGTTGGAAAACCCAAGGAACCGCTGGAGTGCTTTTAGGTTATCAGGCCGTTCCCAATGCAGCACCGCTTGCACCTTAGCGGCGTCCATTTTAAACCCTGAAGCAGACACAATATAACCCAAGAAAGGCAACTCCTGAACCGAAAATACACATTTCTCAAGTTTAGCATAGAGCTTATTTTCCCTGAGTAGCTGTAACACCTGCCTCACATCCTCTAAATGAGTATCACGGTCGCATGAATAAATTAGAATGTCATCTACAGTTAGGTCCAAATATATTTGGACAGAGACAACATTTTTCTAATTTTGGTTATAGACATTACCACAATGAATTTTAAACAAAACAATTCAGATGCATTTGAAGTTCAGACTTTCAGCTTTCATTTGAGGGTATCCACATTAAAATTGGATGAAGGGTTTAGGAATTTCAGCTCCTTAACATGTGCCACCCTGTTTTTAAAGGGGCCAAAAGTAATTGGAGAGATTCAATAATTTTAAATAAAATGTTAATTTTTAGCACTTGGTTGAAAACCCTTTGTTGGCAATGACTGCCTGAAGTCTTGAACTCATGGACATCACCAGACGCTGTGTTTCCTCCTTTTTGATGCTCTGCCGGGCCTTCATTGCGGTGGTTTTCAGTTGGTGTTTGTTTCTGGGCCTTTCTGTCTGAAGTTTAGTCTTTAACAAGTGAAATGCATGCTCAATTGGGTTGAGATCAGGTGACTGACTTGGCCATTCAAGAATATTCCACTTCTTTGCTTTAATAAACTCCTGGGTTGCTTTGGCTTTATGTTTTGGGTCATTGTCCATCTCTAGTATGAAACGACGACCAATCAGTTTGGCTGCATTTGGCTAGATCTGAGCATACAGTATGGCTCTGAATACCTCAGAATTCATTCGGCTGCATCTGTCCTGTGTCACATCATCAATAAATACTAGTGACCCAGTGCCACTGGCAGCTATGCATGCCCAAGCCATCACACTGCCTCCGCCGTGTTTTACAGATGATGTGGTATGCTTTGGATCAAGAGCTGTACCACGCCTTCGCCATACTTTTCTCTTTCCATCATTCTGGTACAAGTTGATCTTGGTTTCATCTGTCCAAAGAATGTTCTTCCAGAACTGTGCTGGCTTTTTTAGATGTTTTTTAGCAAAGTCCAGTCTAGCCTTTTTATTCTTGATGCTTATGAGCGGCTTGCACCGTGCAGTGAACCCTCTGTATTTACTTTCATGCAGTCTTCTCTTTATGGTAGATTTGGATATTGATACCCCTACCTCCTGGAGAGTGTTGTTCACTTGGTTGGCTGTTGTGAAGGGGTTTCTTTTCACCATGGAGATTATTCTGCGATCATCCACCACGATTGTCTTCAGTGGGCACCCAGGTCTTTTTGCATTGATGAGTTCACCAGTGCTTTCTTTCTTTCTCAGGATGTACCAAACTGTAGATTTTGCCACTCATAATATTGTAGCAAGTTCTCTGATAGGTTTTTTCTGTTTTCGCAGCTTAAGGATGGCTTGTTTCACCTGCATGGAGAGCTCCTTTGACCGCATGTTTACTTCACAGCAAAACCTTCCAAATGCAAGCACCATACCTCAGATCAACTCCAGGCCTTTTATCTGCTTAATTGAGAATGACATAACGAAGGGATTGCCCACACCTGTCCATGAAATAGCCTTGGAGTCAATTGTCCAATTACTTTTGGTCCCTTTAAAAACAGGGTGGCACATGTTAAGGAGCTGAAACTCCTAAACCCTTCATCCAATTTTAATGTGGATACAATCAAATGAAAGCTGAAAGTCTGAACTTCAACTGCATCTTAATTGTTTTGTTTAAAATTCATTGTGGTAATGTCTATAACCAAAATTAGAAAAATGTTGTCTCTGTCCAAATATATATGGACCTAACTGTAGGTACACAATAACGAATTTCCCCAGAACATGTGAGAATACATCATTTATGAAATGTTGAAAAACTGCAGGCGCGTTCGTCAACCCAAATGGCATCACCAAATTTTCAAAATGACCCTCAGGAGTATTAAAAGCCAAAATGTAAATAAAGAAAGGACAGCGCCACTCCAAGATGTGAAGAAAACCAGTTACATCTTTAATCCGCCTCTTGTGGCAACGTTTCGGTCATACGACCTTTTTCAAGCACAATACAAAACACGTTTCAACCACCATTATATACCTGTAGACACACCCATTAGCTGAACACCACCCAATGGAATGACCACTTCCCTTGAAAAACACAATATATTAAAATACAACAATATAAATATAAAAACAGTCCCACAAAGGCAGTCCCACATAGGTCCCATCAACTAACAGAGTTCAACTATACCTGATCGCTCCCACCAATGTATATACATCCATAAAACCCACACGACATACCCAGCTCCCAAAATGTAAACAGAATACATCGCACCAATCAGAATAATGCATCAGCAATTGCCATAGCGATATAGGCGTGTATAAGGCAAGAGTCACCAATCATACGGATAAGGGGCCATATCCGCTGACCGGCCCACAGCCGGCATGCAGTGCGCAGCACCGCGTCAGCTCCTAGGGCATTTACCCAGTCAGTTCATCCTTAGTGCCGGAAATGACGGCGAAGGGATCCTATTGCGCATGTCAAAGACTCCTTCCTTAGCGCGCATATCCATAAACTTCTCCTGCTCCAGCGCTAAACTGCGCATGTCCGCGTCGTCATGGAAACATGATGTTATTTCGCCGGAGGGAGTCCCAGTACGCATATCGAAAGTACATCTATTAACCATGCCGCACAAATCCATAGGTTTCTCCTGTCCAGGGGTTGTACAGCGTCTCCCATCATATGTACGCTCCATAGCACGTATGTCCATAATTCATGTAACCCCATTGCCAATGCACATGACAATAGTTGCATAGTTGTCTATAATAGAACATATTGCACATATCCCAATTAGGCCAATATTCATGCAAATATCCCCGCTAATCCCCATACAAAAGAGGGGGCATTCCATATATAATATATCACGGAGATGCATCAAGTATTCATCTGGGGCAAAAAAGCATGTCATATAATAGGGCATATAGCAGGATCATATCAGATAGCAGTTGGATATCATTACACATTCCAATATGTTGCAGGCTTCCATATTTAGGGTGCCCATATTTAGGGTGCCCAATATGTCGCAGGCTTCCATATTTAGGGTGCCCTCATAATACACAAACATATAAATAAACAGGGCTCACTCCTCGCAGGACACAAATCCACCCGTAATATAATATTACATATTGACCTAAAATTATAACAGTCAACACATAAATAAAGAAGAGAAGAAGAAGAAAAAAATATTTAGACATTAACACTTCAGGAGACTGTCTAATCCGGGACAACAATTCTCAATTAAAAACACTATAAGAGGTTAAAAACGATATACCGACTTGTGCAACACCGAAACCATATAACACTATAGTAGACAACTTTGTGGATATTCCATATTTAATCCCCTAGGGAAAAGTGTATCAAGTTCATAGATCCATTTCAGTTCTTTTTTCTTAAGCATAGCAACACGATCCCCTCCCCGTCTCAATATAGGGACGTCATCCACAATTCTAAACCTAAGCTGATTCACTGAATGTTTATACTCAAAAAAATGCTTTGGTACCGGAAGATCAATGAGCTTTGTCCTAATTGTACTTTTGTGTTTAGAGATCCTCGTCCTGATCTCCTTTGTGGTCTCGCCCACATAGTATAGACCACAAGGACAACTCAAAACATAGATCACAAAACTACTCTTGCATGTGTACCGTTTATGTATCATATACTTTTTACCGGTATGGGGATGATAAAAACATGCCCCTTTCACCATATTGTTACAACATGCGCATCCGAGACACGGAAAATTGCCCAAGCTCGGACGACTAAGAGTAGTTTGCAGATCCCTCTTAGAGCTCCCTACATCCGAACACACCAATGCATCCTTCAAGTTTTTATTCCTCCTATAGGAAAAGAGTGGAGATTTCTGAAATTCCTTTACATTCACATGTCCCTTACTGAGCAAAGGCCAGTATTTACGTATAATACCCGAAATTTGGTAACTTTGACCATTAAAAGCTGTAACGAAGGGTATCCTTTTTTCCGACTCGACAGCAACCCTAGGGGTCAGAAGCTCATCCCTATCCTTAGATAGTACTTTAGACTTAAATTTGTCCAAATCAGACCTGGGGTACCCTCTCGCAAGAAATTTTTGGCACATTTCATCTAGCCTAGTGTCGATCAGAGCGTCATTAGAAACAATTCTCCTGACCCTCAGGAGCTGGCTCCATGGAAGGGACTCTACCATTCGTCGCGGATGTTCACTTGAAAAAAGCAGCAAATTGTTCCTATCCGTCTGCTTGACGAACAGATCAGTGCACAATACCCCATCACTTTTATACACACTAGTGTCCAGGAACTGCATCCTGGTCTGAGAACACTCCATTGTGAAACCCAACCCAGGGTATATATTGTTCAAAAATAGATGAAAAAGCTCTAATTCATCACGATCACCGTCCCATATCAGGAAGACGTCATCAATGTAGCGCCGCCAGCCCCTAACATGACCCCAAAACCGAGACCTGTACACGTACTCGTCCTCCAGGACAGCCATATAGATGTTAGCATAAGTGGGGGCCACATTGGACCCCATGGCTGTCCCGCGGCGCTGTCCCGCGGCGATGGAGGACGAGTACGTGTACAGGTCTCGGTTTTGGGGTCATGTTAGGGGCTGGCGGCGCTACATTGATGACGTCTTCCTGATATGGGACGGTGATCGTGATGAATTAGAGCTTTTTCATCTATTTTTGAACAATATATACCCTGGGTTGGGTTTCACAATGGAGTGTTCTCAGACCAGGATGCAGTTCCTGGACACTAGTGTGTATAAAAGTGATGGGGTATTGTGCACTGATCTGTTCGTCAAGCAGACGGATAGGAACAATTTGCTGCTTTTTTCAAGTGAACATCCGCGACGAATGGTAGAGTCCCTTCCATGGAGCCAGCTCCTGAGGGTCAGGAGAATTGTTTCTAATGACGCTCTGATCGACACTAGGCTAGATGAAATGTGCCAAAAATTTCTTGCGAGAGGGTACCCCAGGTCTGATTTGGACAAATTTAAGTCTAAAGTACTATCTAAGGATAGGGATGAGCTTCTGACCCCTAGGGTTGCTGTCGAGTCGGAAAAAAGGATACCCTTCGTTACAGCTTTTAATGGTCAAAGTTACCAAATTTCGGGTATTATACGTAAATACTGGCCTTTGCTCAGTAAGGGACATGTGAATGTAAAGGAATTTCAGAAATCTCCACTCTTTTCCTATAGGAGGAATAAAAACTTGAAGGATGCATTGGTGTGTTCGGATGTAGGGAGCTCTAAGAGGGATCTGCAAACTACTCTTAGTCGTCCGAGCTTGGGCAATTTTCCGTGTCTCGGATGCGCATGTTGTAACAATATGGTGAAAGGGGCATGTTTTTATCATCCCCATACCGGTAAAAAGTATATGATACATAAACGGTACACATGCAAGAGTAGTTTTGTGATCTATGTTTTGAGTTGTCCTTGTGGTCTATACTATGTGGGCGAGACCACAAAGGAGATCAGGACGAGGATCTCTAAACACAAAAGTACAATTAGGACAAAGCTCATTGATCTTCCGGTACCAAAGCATTTTTTTGAGTATAAACATTCAGTGAATCAGCTTAGGTTTAGAATTGTGGATGACGTCCCTATATTGAGACGGGGAGGGGATCGTGTTGCTATGCTTAAGAAAAAAGAACTGAAATGGATCTATGAACTTGATACACTTTTCCCTAGGGGATTAAATATGGAATATCCACAAAGTTGTCTACTATAGTGTTATATGGTTTCGGTGTTGCACAAGTCGGTATATCGTTTTTAACCTCTTATAGTGTTTTTAATTGAGAATTGTTGTCCCGGATTAGACAGTCTCCTGAAGTGTTAATGTCTAAATATTTTTTTCTTCTTCTTCTCTTCTTTATTTATGTGTTGACTGTTATAATTTTAGGTCAATATGTAATATTATATTACGGGTGGATTTGTGTCCTGCGAGGAGTGAGCCCTGTTTATTTATATGTTTGTGTATTATGAGGGCACCCTAAATATGGAAGCCTGCGACATATTGGGCACCCTAAATATGGGCACCCTAAATATGGAAGCCTGCAACATATTGGAATGTGTAATGATATCCAACTGCTATCTGATATGATCCTGCTATATGCCCTATTATATGACATGCTTTTTTGCCCCAGATGAATACTTGATGCATCTCCGTGATATATTATATATGGAATGCCCCCTCTTTTGTATGGGGATTAGCGGGGATATTTGCATGAATATTGGCCTAATTGGGATATGTGCAATATGTTCTATTATAGACAACTATGCAACTATTGTCATGTGCATTGGCAATGGGGTTACATGAATTATGGACATACGTGCTATGGAGCGTACATATGATGGGAGACGCTGTACAACCCCTGGACAGGAGAAACCTATGGATTTGTGCGGCATGGTTAATAGATGTACTTTCGATATGCGTACTGGGACTCCCTCCGGCGAAATAACATCATGTTTCCATGACGACGCGGACATGCGCAGTTTAGCGCTGGAGCAGGAGAAGTTTATGGATATGCGCGCTAAGGAAGGAGTCTTTGACATGCGCAATAGGATCCCTTCGCCGTCATTTCCGGCACTAAGGATGAACTGACTGGGTAAATGCCCTAGGAGCTGACGCGGTGCTGCGCACTGCATGCCGGCTGTGGGCCGGTCAGCGGATATGGCCCCTTATCCGTATGATTGGTGACTCTTGCCTTATACACGCCTATATCGCTATGGCAATTGCTGATGCATTATTCTGATTGGTGCGATGTATTCTGTTTACATTTTGGGAGCTGGGTATGTCGTGTGGGTTTTATGGATGTATATACATTGGTGGGAGCGATCAGGTATAGTTGAACTCTGTTAGTTGATGGGACCTATGTGGGACTGCCTTTGTGGGACTGTTTTTATATTTATATTGTTGTATTTTAATATATTGTGTTTTTCAAGGGAAGTGGTCATTCCATTGGGTGGTGTTCAGCTAATGGGTGTGTCTACAGGTATATAATGGTGGTTGAAACGTGTTTTGTATTGTGCTTGAAAAAGGTCGTATGACCGAAACGTTGCCACAAGAGGCGGATTAAAGATGTAACTGGTTTTCTTCACATCTTGGAGTGGCGCTGTCCTTTCTTTATTTACATTTTGGTACTGTGGACTGGGTTGGACCCCCTGGTAAGGACGTGCGCTTCTGAGTCCAGAGAGACTATGGTGCTTTAGGGTGCGGCCCCACAACTATTGATATATATGAGTATTAAAAGCCGTCTTCCACTCATCACCTTGATGGACTCTTATGAGGTTGTACGCCCCCCTGAGGTCAAGCTTGGAAAACAACTTAGCACCAGCCACCTGGTTGAACAAATCAGGTATCAGTGACATAGGGTATGGATCACGAACCGTAATCTGGTTTAACTCTCTGACACGGGCGTAGTCCGCCATCTTTCTTCTTATTGAAGAACCCCGCTGCCACCGGCGAGGACGAAGGTCTGATGTGCCCTTTGCTCAGACTCTCAGCAATGTAGTCTTTTAATGCTTGCCTCTCAGGACCAGAGATGTTGAACATCCTAGCTTTCGTCAATTTGGCCCCAGGTTTTAACCTAATAGTACAGTCATAGGGGTGATGTGGTGGCAATTCTGAGCAACCCTTCTCTGAAAACACATCCGCAAAATCCATAAGTGACTCAGGAATGCTTGGAGTCACAGCGGACACACATGTGGCCAGGCAATTCTCCTGGCAAAATCCGCTCCACTGAATTATGTCCTGAGTTTTCCAGTCAATAACCGGGTTGTGCATAGATAACCATGGAAAACCCAGAACCATTTGTGCAGGAAGATTACTGAGCACCCTACATGTAACCTGCTCAGAATGTAGGACCCCAATGTGGAGTTTCACCTCAGCCACAAACTCAGTAATCTCCCCCTGTGGGAGAGGGGTAGCATTGATGGTGACCACCCGGATAGGATGAGGCAATTTTTCGACCGTGAACCCGGCCGTGCGCGCAAATTCGTCATCAATGAGATTAGTGGCCGAACCATTATCCACAAAAACAGTGATTGGCAGCTCTCTGCCAGCGACCATAACTCTGGCAGGGAGCATACATTGAGAGACCACCATGGAGGATATGCATAAGCTCAGATTGGCCTCCTCCACACCCTCTGAGCTTAGTAGTTTTCCGCCGTTGCTCTTTTCTTAGAAAACAGAGTACAAGCATTTACATAATGCCCCTTTTTACCACAGCAAAAACAGGCTCCCTGCTTCCTGAGCGAGGGGGTTTGCTGACGTGACACCCCTGCGATTTGCATAGGCTCCGTGGGCTCACCTGCAGCAACCTCACGTGCACTTACGACCTCCCCCATAGGCGGCGTCTCTAGTGCCCCCTGACGCAAACGGCGATCAATGCAGACAACAAGACTCATAGCAGACTCTAGAGAAGCAGGAGTCTCATACATCAGAAGGGCTTGATTAACCCTTCTCGAAACCCCATGTACAAACTGACTCCGCAGCGCCGGGTCATTCAATTGTGTGTCCACCGCCCAGCGACGAAATTCAGAACAGTAATCCTTCGCCAATCACTCCCCCTGGCGGAGAGCGCATATTTTAGATTCTGCTAGAGACAATCTGTCAGGATCATCATAGATGAGTCCAAGAGCAGAAAAAAAACTCTCCACTGAGTTAAATGCAGCTAAATCAGAAGGTAATGAAAACGCCCATGCTTGGGGATCTCCGTTCAGTAATGACAAAACCAAGCCCACACGCTGAGCCTCATTACCTGAGGAAAGCGGGCGCATACGAAAATATAATTTGCAAGCTTCACGGAAAACTACAAATTTACTGCGTTCCCCAGCAAACCTCTCAGGTAAAGGGATTTTTGGCTCTGCAACTCTACCTGCAGTTTCCACTTGCACATTAGACACCACAAGACCCTGTTGCTGAACTGCCCCCTTCAATTCTGTGACCTGTAAGGACAGCGCCTCCAACTGGCGGGTTATGGAAGTCATGGGATCCATGACATAAAAAAAAACCTTTTTTTTTCTTTTTGGGCCGATTATAATGCCATGGAAGTACTGGGTAGACTAAGGCTGGTTACCCGGGCCCCTGCGATATCCCTCAGGCTAGGGAAATCCTGTCTGTCCCTTTCCCAGAAGTTACACTAAAGGTGTGCATGTCTGGCCCTGTCTCCTGTTTCAGCCCTAAGCTGAAACCACCACCCACTACCCAGTGAAGAGACCACACACCAATCCCCACAGAAAGCACAGACAGGGAAAACAGAAAAATGCACCACGCCGCAGACACACAGGAATACACTATAATGTGCACAGGGCAAAACAAATACAAATATAGGAAGGAGGAATATGACAATGGATAATACACCACCAGATACAATATTTCTTCTCCTAGACCACCACTCCAGACCGAGATCACCAGGCACAAGACACAAGCTGGATAAAGTCTAGCCGGCGCCACTGAGCGTGTAGTGGACGTAAGTGGAATTACCACTGTCTGTCGGACGCCC
The DNA here is from genome assembly GCF_051348905.1 of Ranitomeya variabilis. Classification (NCBI taxonomy): domain Eukaryota; kingdom Metazoa; phylum Chordata; class Amphibia; order Anura; family Dendrobatidae; genus Ranitomeya; species Ranitomeya variabilis. The sequence continues at coordinate 985,072,083 of NC_135233.1, forward strand.
TAGTGTGAACAGCGTCCGACATGACACATTTCTATAGCCTCTATCACATGCCATAATTGAAATCTCCTGCCAATTTGAAAAAGAAATGTCTGCAATGAGCACATTCTGCTAAGTCTGGCAACACATGCAATCTATTTACTGTCATATTTGTAAGTAGAGGGGTGGTATTAAACTGTTAAAGATCTAGGATTTGGGTGACCTTAATATATAAAAATGCCATACTAGTTCTTTTTTTTTTTAATTTCACATACCATTATTGTATATAATTGCCGTGATCTCTGGCCTAATATTGTTAAACAGCTGTGTGTGCAAATAGCAACGTAGGCTCTAAACATGAGGTCCTGCCCAACTTCCTGCAGCCTTGCCTTGCAGTGCCATCTCCGTTTCTTCTGCATTGCAACACACCTAACCGCATATGACACTGTCTTGTGAAATAAATGAGGAAGAAACGTGTCACTTAGACAACACTATACTCAAACGGGTTTCCTTTTGGTAAAAAAAAACAAAAAACATTGTTTTGCAATCTTATCATCCTGATATCATTGTAAACTCATTCTGGGTTTTCTTCTCTTTACAATAGAACAAAATATAGCGGGTTTTTTTCATGTTTCATCCGTTTTGCATCTGTGTTTCTTTTGTTTATTTTCTCATTCAATTTTAAAAACTGAAGACAACAGACTGTGCAAACTTTTTTTTTTATCCATTGACTTTTAGCTATGGTTCAGTTAAAAACAGATAAAACATGGATGGAAAACTGAAGTAAAAACAATGTTTTCTGTTTTTTTCCGGATCCCTATAGGCTTTGATGACCGAGTCTGATCTGGAAAAACATGTGTGAATAGGATTTCCTCTGAGTCTCACAAATCAGACACACAGGTCAGTTGTTTTTTTTTAAATTGGATGTGTGTGTAAGCAGGTGCTGAGATGCAGTATGCAGGGATTGCAGAGCAGTACGATATAACAATACTATTTATTTTTTTAACAGCTAAAGTTAAAGGGACTCTGTCACCTGAATTTGGAGGGAACAATTTTCAGTCATATGGGCGGGGTTTTCGGGTGTTTGATTCACCCTTTCCTTACCCGCTGGCTGCATGCTGGCTGCAATATTGGATTGAAGTTCATTCTCTGTCCTCCATAGTACACGACTGCGTAAGGCAAGATTGCCTTGTGCAGGCGTGCACTACAGAGGACACAGGATGAACTTCAATCCAATATTGCAGCCAGCATGCAGCCAGCGGGTAAGGAAAGGGTGAATCAAACACCCGAAAACCCCGCCCATATGACTGAAAATTGTTCCCTCCAAATTCAGGTGACAGAGTCCCTTTAAGAGGCAGTAGCAAGGAGCTATTGGAACAACAAGGGTTAAATGAAATAAGCAAAACGAGTGCGACAGTCTAAGTTTCAAACAACACTTATTGTTGCTCCTGGTGGGGTCCTTAGTCCACAGTCCGATGGGGGTAGTAGTACCGGCTATAGCCGGTGTAGGGTCCTCAGATGGGGTCCAAAGTTAACAATCCGTCTTCTGGCGGCAGCGGGCGGTCTCCGGTTTTACCCGCTGAGCCCCTAGTCTATAAGCCTGTGCAGCCAAAGTAACAAGAGCTGCAGCAATCCTGGGGTTAAACGTGGGCTGATGTGCACTGTCTGGCAGAAAGGACCGCAGCCTACTGTCCTGTAACCAACCCTCGCTTCTCTGCACACGCAGTATTAAATGTCACTGGGCGCGCGGCGCTCTCTACACTCACTGCCCCGCTAGTGGTATTGGGAGATGTCAGCTGCAGTCCTTCGCAGTGCCGGCGCTCAGGATGTGGAGCGCGCTGCTCACCCTCTTGCACTCTCTCTGATGGCGGGAAACTCTCTGCCAGGCTCGGACTGGCCCAAAGGGTAACACGAGAATCCCCCGGTGGGCCCCTGTGTAGATCTAGGCCCCTAACCCCACTGTATGGGCAGTACCTGGCATAATTCACTTGATTCACTCTGTACAAAAAAGCAGCATCTCATCATTCATTAACCACACTACCCAGTTTATTATTATATAGAGATATAGGTAAATAGGTAGTATAATATTTGCATGCAGGTGAAAAGTGGGCCCCCCCAAAGTCAATATTACTGGTGGGTCCTTGTCACCCCAGTCCGACACTGGTGGTTGTGCTTGCACAGGTGCTATGACTCATTCTAACAGCACTTGTGCTGATCTTTATGGGGTGTGAAGAGTCCACTGATCTGATAGTACTGGCCTATTCTAAGTATCAATAATCTAAACCTCAAGGCACTGAGTGAGAAATTACTGCTGGCAGATTACTGCTATTTATTCTGTAAAATTGTGAATGCAGCTGTTGGCTATTAACAGCCTGTAATCGATGATGAGTATAAGATAGAGTAAAGAAATATTTGATCATTTTCACTCATCCAATATTACTCATTACAGTCTATGGGCATGCTCACATGTCCAGCTTTTTTGCAGATAAATTGACGCTATCCGTGTGGCATCATAATGCTGTCCACTTTTCACTGTCAAATAGGTAGAAGTTGGAAAATGTTGATCTTTTTCAATCCTTTGAAACAAAAACCACACTTATGGTAAAAATGTACATTGTGACCAAAAAAATGACAAAAATCATTTAAAAATCATTGACCAAAATGTATCCATATACGGGGATAGATATGATTTCTCATTGCAGTTTTTGAAGAGAAACACATCTTATGAGCCCAGTTTCCTACATGAACCAGACACCTAAATAAACTCTAGAAGAAAAGCTATAATATCTGACGGCATCAGAATGTGTCAACTGAAGGAAAGTAAATTTTAAAACACACTCCTCTTAATATATTGCAATCATCATATTATCCGGCACTGTGTACTTACAATTGCTCAGTTTTCCCTTCTGCCCTTCATTTTTCCCTTCTTCCCAGTTAATTATTTTCTTTTCTATTAGGTCTATGACATCACGTGAGTAAAAACAGACTAGCTGAATCCTTCTAAGCTCTATGTAGAAACAGGAAGCCTCTCTTCCCTGCATGAGTCACCATTAGAACTAAAATTCTACATCACGTGATATAGAGCTAAGGGAAAAGAAAAGAATTAGCTGGGTAGAAAAGCAAAATGAGCAATTGTAAGTACACAGTGATATACAATATGATGAGTGCAATATACTGTATTAAGAGGAAAAAACTTTCAAAAAAGTTTCCTGAATAAATGAGATTCCATGCCGTCAACATAGCATTTTTCGGTGCCATCAGGACACTACGTAGATCAACAGATCTGTTTTACAAATTGCATTTCTTGCATCAATGAAGTAACTCCGGATGGGTGCTTTATGTACCTGATTTAAATGCATGGAGTAATTCAATTCCCCTGTGTTGCACACTTCCAAATTTGCTGTCCAGGAAGGAGGCCTCATGCCATGCAGTTGCACAGGCACAACAGTCAGCAACCACGTCGAGTCCAGCGTTCAGTTGTCCCTTGTCAGGATATATGTCTGTTCACAAATTGTTATTTAGATAGGGCATATATATTCGTTAGCACTTTACATTGTCCGGTGCTGGAGAAAGACCATTGCTGGCTTTTAGAGGCTCCTAAAGGAGACTTGTGTCTCTTTATTAAATTTTTGCTTCCCTTAAATTTTCAATATTTTGGTTTAAAAAAAATGGTGATAGGGTATTGGCCAGTTTCTGTACGATTAAAGCAGCTCTAAGAGTCTGGGTTAGCCACTAGAGGGGGGCTTTATAGCGCACTGAGATTAGAGATAGGAACTCAGGAACAGTAAGAGTTAACTTAGGAGGGGCCAACTGTGGGTAAGACAGGAGGATTTCATGGTTTTGGGTCAGTCAGGCTAGGGAGCCCAGGCAGGTCAGCTGGGCCTGGGGCCACCCCCCAGCTAAGCCGTGGGCCACGTAACATTAAGTGTGAAGCCCAGTCGTCCTGGACAGTAGAAGTGAGAGCAGCAGGACAACAGAAGTGAGAGCAGCAGAACAGCAGAAGTGAGAGCAGCAGGACAGCAGAAGTCACCGCAGAACAGAAACGCAGGTCGCTCCAAAATGTGGCAGCTTTCTACTTGGGCAGATGCCCTTATGTCTGGGGCAAAACGGACAAGGGATCTTCTAAACGTAGCGAAGCTGAACAGGGAGGACGCTGCAGTAACGGTCGAGACGGGACAAATTGGGTACAATCTAAAGGACATAGGGAAGAGCACAGGGAAAGGGAAGGATGTGAACTGTGCAGAACTCTGTGTTGTTGCTGTAACTGATGTGGACGTGCTGTGATTGGAAACAAGCAAAGTTCTACAATTTAAGTTGGGATTGGACTCTATCTCTTTATGTGAAGAAGTGTCCGTGTGTCTAAAAGAGGCCTCTGAGAACCAGGCAAGTGAGACAGTGGGACAGTATATATGTGATGCGGGTGGTCAGGGCACGCTAAAGCAGACACCTATGTGGGCCATGACTATGGCCCTGGCTGCCGCTCACAATACAGCGCTTATTCATATCCGTGGATTATCAGCTACTGCAGGGTATAACAGTCGTCCAGAGGCAAGAGCAAGACATGTTCTCTGTAACCACACTGACCACGAGGATCACGGACAAAGGACACCCCTATATTCCTTAGTATTCTTCAAGATACTATATCAAAATGTTTTGTTTTCCTTTTTTTTGTGCACTTTTTTCTTAGCTGGACAATCTCATAATTTAGACCACAAATTCTCTCCCATTGGCAGCAGACTTGTCTCTCATCTCCTGCCTCACAATCAGTGAAATTACCCTCCAAGGCTATGATTCTACCATGAGTATTTGGTGAGATTGTGACTCTGTAGATTTCCTGCAGAATTTCATTGTTCAACTTGCCAGATTAGGTTATTTGTGTTTCTTCGTTGCCTTTTGAGTGTATTTTACATGTTTTTATTGCATTTTTTGTCAGTTTCGCTCTTCTTTTTGAATATAATTTTTTAATTAAAATTACTTTGTTTTGCAAACTTCCTGTTTTCTGTGAGCTTTGATAATGTTATATTGATAATGTTATATGTGCATGTGGATTACATCCATTCCTTTGCTGCTGAAATGTAATAAAAACCCATATGAATGTTTTATATATGAATATTCGGCATCTCATTAAAGTGTATGGGGAAATCCTGCAAATAAAACACATGTAATTTGCAAGATTTCAAAAATTCAACACACCTCAATTTTGTAGTATTAAAAAAAGTCCAAGAACAGTAAAGGATCCAGCTTCCAGAATATAATTTTTTAATTTAATCCATTAAAAAAGTGAAAATATATAAAAACTTTGCAAAAGGTTGAAGTGAACACTTTCTATAAGAACCAACGCGTTTCAAACGTCACAACTTTCTCAGTCCTGGTTCAAAATGGGTCGGTTTTTATGAAGGGTATTCAGAAAGTGAAATCTCTGTTCCCCTGTACTTTACACACTCTCCAGGACTGAATCTCCGGTGCCACCTATGGTATCTGTTATTGTCTGCAGCGCTGACTTTACATCGACAGCGCTGCAGACAATTAGTGAGCTCAGCAGCTTATGATGTCAACTCAAGCAGAGTCACTGAGCTAAATTACTGACTGCAGCGCTGTCATCGATGTAATGATGAAGTCAGTAAGGATTTACAGCACTTTTACATGGCGATATTTTGCATCAGTATTTGTTAACAGACTCCAGCAGTGTATCCAAAACACAGAAGAGGTGAAAGTCATTCAGTTATTATTTTTCTCAGTGTTTGCTCCTGTCTGTTTTTTTAGCTGACAAATACTGATGTAAAATACTAGCCAAAATACTCACTGTGTGAATGAGGCGAGGAAGCTGCTTGTAATTCTGCTGTAATATATGTCCTTATTCCAATGATGAGTGCACACTTGCTTGTCTTCTCTGCTCCATGATATTCAGCAGAGCAGGAGCAACACCTGGGGAAAACTGTGGCCGGTTGATGTCTGGCCCTATGACACAGTGACATGTGATTGACCCAGACTCCCAAACAAAATGAATCACACAGACGCACACAAAATAAATACACGAAGCATTGTAATTAGGTGTCAAATGTTCTCAATTTTATTTACATTCACATGACACCAAAAATGGCACAACCCTCAACTCACGAAGAGTCACCCTCCAGCACTCAGGAGAGGAAAAACCCCTGTGGTGGAAACCTCTAGGAAACCATGGCTGGAGGATTGCCCTTCCCTTGGGCTTAGAGAGGTAGTGCCGATATATAACAGATCTAACAAGTTTTAACATTTGTACATTTTACCAGATTTACAGAGAACGACATAACAAATATAGACTAAAAATGTGATAAACCGGATGTGGGAGAGATCTGGCTGCTATATCGGTCACATTGGTTGTTAGACCCAATTTAGTTGATCTGATTGCCCAGATGGATGAACCATTTCTTCCTTACAGATCCAGGTCCACCTCTCATAAATTTAGACTTTTGGTTGCAGGGATTGTTCATAATGGATAACCCCTAATAGGAGAAATACCCCCTCCCCCCTTCTACCATCCCAATTTATCACCCATTAAAGTCATAGGTGCTTCCATGAACTCCCAAAGGAGAGCAGCTCTTTGTAGAGGGTAACAGAAGGGGATCCTGTGCTGGGGACCCCCCTCGGTTACCTTCCCATGCCCTGGGGGTGTCTAAAGCAGACAAACCCTTTCCCTGCTAGAACCTCCTAATTTCACCAAGGTCAGCACATTAGGTGGGGTGGTCAAGCTCAACGTCCTCAGGCGCATCAGTAATGGCACTGATCGTGGCAGCGCGGCCTTCTATTATGGAATCTTCTTTATCACACTTGTTTATGACCTCATAACAGTTGTCATGGTTACTGCAGGGGCTATTACTGATGCTGGACCCAAGTATTAACCATTTCATCATTGGTAATTCACTTAATTATAGAGGCAAATAACTGCACTTGTTACCAAGCAGGCGCCTATCATAATGGCTTCCCTTAGGCACCATGAGAAATACAGATTAAACATGCAAGTGTTTCAGGAGTGTTTTGCACTTTTTAAATCCAGAGACTGGATTTATAGCTAGCACTTTACACAGAAAAAAAATAAGAGGAAATTACTTGTAAAATAATATTATAGGGAATTACATTTCAAGAATTTTCCTAATGTACAGTTCACATAATGACATACCGTATTTTCCGCTTTGTAAGACGCACTTTATTTCCCCCAAATTTGGGGGGGAAATGGGGGTGCGTCTTACAAAGCGAATATACCGCTTACCGTTACAGGCTGGGATGAGGGGGTGTCCGCCGCCGCTGTTGTCCGCCACCGCTGCCGCCCGCCATCGCTGCCGTGTTTGTCCGCCACCGCTGCCGCTGTTGTCCGCTGCTGCCCCGGGTGATGCTGGAGGCTCCGATGCTGCGGGGGGGCTCTGGCGACATTTTGTGAAAGACCAGAGTTCCCCGGCAGTTCGTCCATGCTTTCCTGTATGACTGACTCCGGGAAAATGGCCACCGGAATCTCGGGAGATGAGATTTCAGGGCTGAGATCTCATCTCTCGAGATCCCGGTGGCCATTTTCCCGAAGTCCACTGCACAGGAAAGCATGGACGAACTGCCGGGGGCTCTGGCCTTTCACAAAATGTCACCAGAGCCCCCCGCAGCACCGGAGACAGCCCTGCAGCTCCGGAGACAGCCCTGCAGCACTGGAGACAGCCCTGCAGCACCAGAGCCCCCCTGCAGCACCGGAGACAGCCCTGCAGCACTGGAGACAGCCCTGCAGCACGGGAGCCCCCGTGCAGCACCGGAGCCCCCCCTGCAGCACCCCTCATCCCAGCCTGCAGCACAGGAGCCCCCCTGCAGCACAGGAGCCCCCCTGCAGCACAGAAGGCCCCCTGCAGACCTCCTCATCCCAGCCGGCAGCAATGCTCCACTCCTGCCTCCAGCAACGACCCTGGGACCCTGATCCACCGCAGCCACAACCCCTGGTAAGCAATAAGACGCATGGATTATAAGACGCCCCACCAATTTATTAAAAAAAGTTTTTTTCCTATTTTTCTCCTCAAAATTTGGGGTGCATCTTATAATCCGGAGCGTCTTACAAAGCGAAAAATACGGTAGGTTGAAAAAAAGACCTACAGTAGGACTATCAAGTTCAACCAATCTTCAAAGTTATATATTGCTAGATTATTTAGAACTCACAGTGTCATTTTCTGTTTAAAAAGCATCCAGACCTTTTTTAAATGTTATAGTAACTGCCATTACTAGCTCTTGTGGTCGGCATTCCAGTCTGATTGCTGTTACTGTAAAGAACCCTTTCCTATTTAGCTGCCATAATTGTCTTTCCTCCACGGGTAACAAACAGGCTCGGACTGGCCCACAGGGTAACAGGGGAATCCCTCGGTGGGCCCCTGTGTAGATCTGGGCCCCCAACCCCACTGTATGGGCAGTACTTGGCATAATTCACTTGATTCACTCTGTACAGAAAAAAGCAGCATCTCATCATTCATTAACCATGCTACCCAGTTTATTATTATATAGAGATATCGGTAAATTTGTGAACGATGGTAGTATAATATTTGCACGCAGGTGAAAAGTGGGCCCCCCCAAAGTCAATGCTATTGGTGGGCCCTTGTCGCCCCAGTCCGACACTGCCTGCAGGCATGGGCCTATGAGAATACTGCTCTTATCGGGCTACGTCTGCTTTCACTGATAATATTGACAGCAAGTGCTGCTGATGGTAGACGTGGTATCATCTGCCGGCGCCTGTGCTCACAGTTAAAAAAAAAAAAGTAAAATCACATACACATTCAAATTAAAAAAAATATACCTTAACGCCCAATCCCCAATGCCCTCATCTGCTAGAAATAATGTAAAATAATAAACGAACATATAATCACCTGTTCGCCGTAGTCCACGTAATCCCAAGTGTCCCACGGTGATCTCACGTGTAGAGCACTCACATTGGGAGATGTGACCGCTCTATTCGGCCGCCAGTGATACATTGCGGGAGTGATTAACTCCTGTTAGTGTATCACTTAGCTGCCGTGAAAGTTCACCGGAGTTAATCAGCTGCCGTGCTCTCACTTATGGCACCGCTGCATGAGAACTTTTCCACGCAGTAGTGGTGCTGTAAGGGAGATCACCGAAGCTGATCAGCTGATGAACTCTTGTAACCTCTCTCATGGCAGCTCAGTAATATACACTGCGGGAGTTATTATCCCATGTCGGTGTATCGCCGGCGGTCTGATGTGACTGCTCTCAAAGTGATCAGGATCGTCATGTGACATTATGGATTATCTTCTCTGCGGACAGGTGAGGAATATTGTGGTTTATTATTTTATTTTTGTTGCAGGAGACATTGGCTTTGGTGGATTAGGTGTTCGGTGAGTATGGTTTAATTAAGATTATTAATGGAGTATGTGTCATTATTTCAAGTAAAGAACTTTATTACGGGTGTCTGTGTTTTTATACAATATCACTATGGGGTTACTAACCTGTGAGCTTGATGTCACCTAACAATACAAAGGTGACATCAACCCCACAAATATGAACCCCACTTGCCACTGCTACAGAGCAAGTGGGAAGAGCGAGTCTAAGCACCGATTTGGCGCATCTTTTAGATGCGCCTTTTCTGGGGTGGCTGAAAGCCATGTTTTTAGTCTGGAAGGGACCGATATCCATGGCCCCTTCCTAGGCTATTAATATCAGCCCGCAGCTGTCTGCCTAGCCTTTGCTGGTTAGATTTTATAGGGGGACCCTATGTCAATTATTTTGTGGGGTCCCCCTGTAAACTAGCCAGTAAAGGCTAAGTACACAGCTGTGAGCTGATATTAACCCCTTCCCGACATTTGACGTACTATCCCGTCGAGGTGGGGTGGGCCCGTATGACCGCCGACGGGATAGTACGTCATAGCCGATCGGCCGCGCTCACGGGGGGAGCGCGGCCGATCGCGGCCGGGTGTCGGCTGCATATCGCAGCTGACATCCGGCACTATGTGCCAGGAGCGGTCACGGACCGCCCCCGGCACATTAACCCCCGGCACACCGCGATCAAACATGATCGCGATGTGCCGGCGATGCAGGGAAGCATCGCGCAGGGAGAGGGCTCCCTGCGGGCTTCCCTGAGCCCCCCGCAGCAACGCGATGTGATCGCGTTGCTGCGAGGGTCTTACCTCCCTCCCTGCCTGCTCCAGACCCGGATCCAAGATGGCCGCGGATCCGGGTCCTGCAGGGAGGGAGGTGGCTTCACAGACGCCTGCTCAGAGCAGGCACTGTGAAGCAGCCTGCACTTCAATCAGATCGGTGATCTGTCAGAGTGCTATGCAAACTGACAGATCACCGATCTGTATTGTCCCCCCCTGGGGCAAAGTAAAAAAGTAAAAAAAAAAATTTCCAAATGTGTAAAAAAAAATAAAAAAAAATATTCCAAAATAATGAAAAAAAAAAAAAAATATTATTCCCATAAATACATTTCTTTATCTAAATTAAAAAAAACAAACAATAAAAGTACACATATTTAGTATCGCCACGTCCGTAACGACCCAACCTATAAAACTGCCACACTAGTTAACCCCTTCAGTAAACACCGTAAGAAAAAAAAAAAAAAAACGAGGCAAAAAACAACGCTTTATTACCATACCGCCGAACAAAAAGTGGAATAACACGCGATCAAAAAGACTGATATAAATATCCATGGTACCGCTGAAAACGTCATCTTGTCCCGCAAAAAACAAGCCGCCATACAGCATCATCAGCAAAAAAATAAAAAAGTTATAGTCCTGAGAATAAAGCGATACCAAAATAATTATTTTTTCTATAAAATAGTTTTTATCGTATAAAAGCGCCAAAACATAAAAAAAATGATATAAATGAGATATCGCTGTAATCGTACTGACCCGACGAATAAAACTGCTTTATCAATTTTACCAAACCCGGAACGGTATAAACGCCTCTCCCAAAAGAAATTCATGAATAGCAGGTTTTTGGTCATTCTGCCTCACAAAAATCGGAATAAAAAGTGATCAAAAACGGTCACGTGTCCGAAAATGTTACCAATAAAAACGTCAACTCGTCCCGCAAAAAACAAGACCTCACATGACTCTGTGGAGCAAATGTGGAAAAATTATAGGTCTCAAAATGTGGAGACGCAAAAACTTTTTTGCTATAAAAAGCGTCGCTGGTTTCACACTTCCGTTTTTGTCTGCAGCGTTTTTTGCACAAAAAAACGCATGCGTTTTTTCCCTATATTTAACATTGAAAACGCATGCGTTTTTTTTGTACGCGTTTGGTCGCGTTTTCAAACGCATGCGGTTTTTTTCTGCATGCGTTCATTTTCAGAAATACAACCTGCAGTATTTTCTTGCGTTTTTAAGCACATGCGTTTGTTTGCGTTAAAAACGCATGCATTTTTATCGAAAAAAACAGAAAACACACTGAAAAGCCACCCACCACCATCAAGGTGATAAAGGGATCCAAACCCTAACCCTAACTCTACCCCTAACCTCACCCCTAACCGTTTAATGAACATTTTCTGACAGTCATAGTGCCACGTATTTCAGTGCCACGTATTTCAGTGCCACGTATTTCAGTGCCACGTATTTCAGTGCCATGTATTTCAGTGCCACGTATCACGTATTTCAGTGGCACGTGTTTCAGTGCCACGTATTTCAGTGCCACGTATCACGTATTTCAGTGCCACATATTTTAGTACCACGTATTTCAGTTGCACGTATTTCAGTGCCACGTATTTCAGTGCCACGTATTTCAGTGCCACGTATCACGTATTTCAGTGCCACGTGTTTCAGTGCCACGTATTTAAGTGCCACGTATCACATATTTCAGTGCCACGTATTTCAGTGCCACGTATTTCAGTGCCACGTATTTCAGTGCCACGTATTTCAGTGCCACGTATTTAAGTGCCACATATCACATATTTCAGTGCCACTTATTTAAGTGCCACGTATTTCAGTGCCACGTATTTCAGTGCCACGTATTTCAGTGCCACGTATTTCAGTGCCACGTGTTTCAGTGCCACGTATTTAAGTGCCACGTATCACGTATTTCAGTGCCACGTATTTCAGTGCCACGTATTTCAGTGCCACGTATTTCAGTGCCACGTATTTCAGTGCCACGTATTTCAGTGCCACGTATTTCAGTCACGTTTAGGGTTAGGGTTAGGGGTAGGGTTAGGGTTAGGGCTAGGGTTGGAGGTAAAGTTAGGGTTGGGGCTAAAGTTAGGGTTGGGGCTAAAGTTAGGGTTAGGGTTTGGATTACATTTACGTTTGGATTAGGGTTGGGATTAGAATTATGGGTGTGTCAGGGCTAGGGGTGTGGTTAGGGTTACCGTTGGGATTAGGGTTAGGGGTGTGTTTGGGTTAGGGTTTCAGGTAGAATTGGGGGGTTTCCACTGTCCAGGCACATCAGGGGCTCTCCAAGCGCGACATGGCGTCCAATCTCAATTCCAGCCAATTCTGCGTTGAAAAAGTAAAACAGTGCTCCTTCCCTTCCGAGCTCTCCCGTGCGCCCAAAAAGGGGTTTACCCCAACATATGTGTTATCAGCGTACTCGGGACAAATTGAACAACAACTTCTGGGGTCCAAGTTCTCTTGTTATCCTTAGGAAAATAAAAATTTGGGGGGCTAAAAATCATTTTTGTGGGAAAAAAAAGATGTTTTATTTTCACGGCTCTGCATTATAAACTGTAGTGAAACACTTGGGGGTTCAAAGTTCTCACAACACATCTAGATAAGTTCCTTGGGAGGTCTAGTTTCCAATATGGGGTCACTTGTGGGGGGTTTGTACTGTTTGGGTACATCAGGGGCTCTGCAAATGCAACGTGACGCCTGCAGACCAATCCATTTAAGGCTGCATTCCAAATGGCGCTCCTTCCCTTCCGAGCTCTGTCATGCGCCCAAACAGTGGTTCCCCCCGACATATGGGGTATCAGCGTACTCAGGACAAATTGGACAACAACTTTTGGGGTCTAATTTATCCTGTTACCCTTGTGAAAATACAAAACTGGGGGCTAAAAAATCATTTTTGTGAAAAAAAAAAAAGAATTTTTATTTTCACGGCTTTGCGCTATAAACTTTAGTGAAACACTTGGGGGTTCAAAGTTCTCAAAACACATCTAGATAAGTTCCTTGGGAGGTCTAGTTTCCAATATGGGGTCACTTGTGGGGGGTTTGTACTGTTTGGGTACATCAGGGGCTCTGCAAATGCAACGTGACGGCTGCTGACCAATCCATTTAAGTCTGCATTCCAAATGGCGCTCCTTCCCTTCCGAGCTCTGTCATGCGCCCAAACAGTGGTTCCCCCCCACATATGGGGTATCAGCGTACTCAGGACAAATTGGAAAACAAATTTTGGGGTCCAATTTATTCTGTTACCCTTGTAAAAATACAAAGCTGGGGGCTAAAAAATCATTTTTGAGAAAAAAAAAAAAATTATTTTCACGGCTCTGCGTTATAATCTGTAGTGAAACACTTGGGGGTTCAAAGCTCTCAAAACACATCTAGATAAGTTCCTTAGGGGGTCTACTTTCCAAAATGGTGTCACTTGTAGGGAGTTTCAATGTTTAGGCACATCAGGGGCTCTCCAAACGCAACATGGCGTCCCATCTCAATTCCAGTCAATTTTGCATTGAAAAGTCAAATGGCGCTCCTTCCCTTCCAAGCTCTGCCATGCGCCCAAACAATGGTTTACACCCACATATGGGGTATCAGCGTACTCAGGACAAATTGCACAACATTTTTTGGGGTCCAATTTCTTCTCTTACCCTTGGGAAAATAAAAAATTGGGGGCAAAAAGATCATTTTTGTGAAAAAAATATGATTTTTTATTTTTACGGCTCTGCATTATAAACTTCTGTGAAGCACTTGGTGGGTCAAAGTGCTCACCACACATCTAGATAAGTTCCTTAGGGGGTCTACTTTCCAAAATGGTGTCACTTGTAGGGAGTTTCAATGTTTAGGCACATCAGGGGCTCTCCAAACGCAACATGGCGTCCCATCTCAATTCCAGTCAATTTTGCATTGAAAAGTCAAATGGCGCTCCTTCCCTTCCAAGCTCTGCCATGCGCCCAAACAATGGTTTACACCCACATATGGGGTATCAGCGTACTCAGGACAAATTGCACAACATTTTTTGGGGTCCAATTTCTTCTCTTACCCTTGGGAAAATAAAAAATTGGGGGCGAAAAGATCATTTTTGTGAAAAAATATGATTTTTTATTTTTACGGCTCTGCATTATAAACTTCTGTGAAGCACTTGGTGGGTCAAAGTGCTCACCACACATCTAGATAAGTTCCTTAGGGGGTCTACTTTCCAAAATGGTGTCACTTGTAGGGAGTTTCAATGTTTAGGCACATCAGGGGCTCTCCAAACGCAACATGGCGTCCCATCTCAATTCCAGTCAATTTTGCATTGAAAAGTCAAATGACGCTCCTTCCCTTCCAAGCTCTGCCATGCGCCCAAACAATGGTTTACACCCACATATGGGGTATCAGCGTACTCAGGACAAATTGCACAACATTTTTTGGGGTCCAATTTCTTCTCTTACCCTTGGGAAAATAAAAAATTGGGGGCGAAAAGATCATTTTTGTGAAAAAATATGATTTTTTATTTTTACGGCTCTGCATTATAAACTTCTGTGAAGCACTTGGTGGGTCAAAGTGCTCACCACACATCTAGATAAGTTCCTTAGGGGGTCTACTTTCCAAAATGGTGTCACTTGTAGGGAGTTTCAATGTTTAGGCACATCAGGGGCTCTCCAAACGCAACATGGCGTCCCATCTCAATTCCAGTCAATTTTGCATTGAAAAGTCAAATGGCGCTCCTTCCCTTCCAAGCTCTGCCATGCGCCTAAACAATGGTTTACACCCACATATGGGGTATCATCGTACTCAGGACAAATTGTACAACAACTTTGGGGGTCCATTTTCTCCTGTTACCCTTGGTAAAATAAAACAAATTGGAGCTGAATAAATTTTGTGTGAAAAAAAGTTAAATGTTCATTTTTATTTAAACATTCCAAAAATTCCTGTGAAACACCTGAAGGGTTAATAAACTTCTTGAATGTGGTTTTGAGCACCTTGAGGGGTGCAGTTTTTAGAATGGTGTCACACTTGAGTATTTTCTATCATATAGACCCCTCAAAATGACTTCAAATGAGATGTGGTCCCTAAAAAAAAATGGTGTTGTAAAAATGAGAAATTGCTGGTCAACTTTTAACCCTTATAACTCCGTCACAAAAAAAAATTTTGGTTCCAAAATTGTACTGATGTAAAGTAGACATGTGGGAAATGTTACTTATTAAGTATTTTGCGTGACATATGTCTGTGATTTAAGGGCACAAAAATTCAAAGTTGGAAAATTGCAAAATTTTCAAAATTTTCGCCAAATTTCCATTTTTTTCACAAATAAACGCAAGTTATATCGAATAAATTTTACCTTTAACATGAAGTACAATATGTCACGAGAAAACAATGTCAGAATCGCCAAGATCCGTCAAAGCGTTCCAGAGTTATAGCCTCATAAAAGGACAGTGGTCAGAATTGTAAAAATTGGCCCGGTCATTAACGTGCAAACCACCCTTGGGGGTGAAGGGGTTAATAGCCTGGGAACCTTTATGGCTATTGGCTCCTTCCCAAAATATTAACATCAGCCCTCGGCCATCGGCTTTCAATCTGCTGGTTATTAAAATTATGTGGGAGCCCACACAATTTTTTTTTTTCATTTTTTCTTTTAAATTAACTGGTCTGGTTACAGCCTATATACATTCGTTCTGGTGACAATGTTTGTGTTTACTTATCGGCTTAGTAGATTTTAATGTCATCCCTTCTCATGTACAGCACCATGGAATCAATGGTGCTATATATATATAAATAAACAATAATAATAATACTAATGGCACATCCAGACAAGTGTGAATAGGTGCATACCAGGAGCAGCTACCTCCATATACAATATACAAAAAAAGGTTGCACTCTATCATGCTAAAGCATGTCAATGTGTTATATATGAAATATGAATAGCAATACGGCTTTTTAATATTAGGAAAAAATGTATGAGACGCTTTGCACAAAATTTGGCCAAATAATGTCTGGCTATCAACCAACGTCAAGGTGGTCCCATTAAGTCTGATGGGTCCCTATCCAATGTGAACAACTCTCTAAGGCTGGTTTCACATTTGCGTTGGGCAGAGCTGCAGAGGGCTGCGTATTTCCTCTGTTAGGCCGGCGTCACACTGGCGTATTGCATCCGATGCGAGATCATCGGATGCGATATGCTAATGACACTCGGCTCCTGCTTGCAGCAGAGCAGGAGCCGAGTGTCATGCGTCTGTGCTCCGATTCTCTCGCACAGGGAGGATCGGATCACAGCTGCGGAGGAGGCGGAAAAATGAATTTCTCCATCTCCTCCATTGCTGGGGTCCGCTTATAACGCACAGCACTCGGAAGATATCCGAGTGGTGTGCGCTGTCTCACTCGCACCCATAGGCTTATATGGGTGCGAGTGAGCCGAGAGTTTTCCTTGGTCCGAGACAATCGCAGCATGCTGCGATTGTCTCAGACCGAGGAAAACGGCCGACAAAAAGTCGGCTGGTGGGAGCTGCTTCATAGCTTAACATTGGTCCGAGTGCAATGCGATTTTTTATCGCATTGCACTCGGCCGTTTAAAACGCCAGTGTGACGCCGGCCTCAAACTCACCCACTGCCGCACCTTCCATTCAGCTCCCCCTACGTCAGCATTCCTTCCGGCATGCCTCTTTAACATTGGATACGCTGGCCATGCGAAAGTATGCGGATGCCTCCGCATGCGTCGTTTTGACACTGCTGCAACCGCAACAAAATGCAACATGTTGCGTTCGGCACAGTGTCAAAACGAAGCATGCGGAGGCATCCGCATACATTCACATGGCCAGCGTACCCCAATGTTAAAGATAGGTACGCAGGATGCATGCCGACGTAGGTGGAGCTGAATGGAAGAGGTTCAGCAGTGGGCGGGGCTTAACGGAGGAACTATGCAGCCCTCTGCAGCTCTGCCCTACACATATGTGAAACCAGCCTAAGGCTGCCGCCACACTATCAGTATTTGGTCAGTATTTTACATCAGTATTTGTAAGCCAAAACCAGGAGTGGGTGATAAATGCAGAAGTGGTGCATATGTTTCTATTATACTTTTCTTCTAAGGGCTCCTTATCACTTGCGTGAAATACGGCCGAGTCTCGCAGATTAAAATCCGACTCTGCCGCCGGCACTTGGGAGCGGAGCGTGCAGTCCATGTATTGCTGTGCGGCCGCACGCTCCGCTCTGGAGTGCCGGCGGCAGAGCCAGGTTTTAACCTGCGAGACTCGGCCGTATTTCACGCAAGTGAGAAAGAGCCCTAATTGTTCCACTCCTGTACAGTGTTCATTTTAGGACATGGTCACATATCAAAGTCAAACATCAGAAATACTCTGTCTGATACCTCATTCTGATTCTTGATTCTGATACCTGACTTTCATATATCAAAGTCAAACATCAGAAATACTCTGTCTGATACCTGACTCTATCAGAGTCAGGTATCAGAATCATGTATCAGAATCAGGTATCAGAGTCAGGTATCAAAGTCAGGTATCAGAGTCAGGTATCAAAGTCAAGTATCAAAGTCAGGTATCAGACTCAAGTATCAGAATCAGGTATCAGAGTCAGGTATCAGAGTCAGTTATCAGAATCAAGTATCAGAATCAGGTATAAGAGTCAGGTATCAGACTCAGGTATCAGAATCAGGTACCAGAGTCAGGCATCAGAGTCAGGTATCAGACAGAGTATTTCTGATGCTTGACTTTGATATGTGACCATGTCCTAAAATGAACACTGTACTCCTGGTTTTGGCTTACAAATACTGATTTAAAATACTGACCAAATACTGCAAGTGTGACGGCAGCCTAAGGCTGATGTCTGAATTCCTGGGTGAATGTGGACACCTTTCTCAGTAAAGCCTGCATTTATGGGTAGATAGGAAACTGCTGTAATTAAAATCACCAAATCAGCCTTAGAGAGGTGTTCACATAGGATAGGGACCCATCAGACTTATGGTACCACCTTGATGTTGGTTGATGGGCAGACATTATTTGGCCAAATGTTGTCCAAAGCGTCTCATTCATTTTTCCTAATATTCGAAAGCCATATTGCTATTCATATTTCATATATATCACATTGACATGTTTAGCATGATAGAGTGCAACCTTTTTTGTATATAAATAGTAATGAGTGTGTCGGGCTGACACTTTTTCATTACAAACCCTAGAGCTAGGTGTCAATGACAACTGCTGACACCAAGCCCTACTACAGCATCAGCATGAAAAAGGTGGTGTTGGACCAAGAAATTACATCAACCTTTTTTTAAAAATATCTATCTTTAGCTCAAAAAGCAATCATTGCTGTACAAAAACGCATACAGAAATGTGTCAAAAATGCAAAAAAAAGTGCTTTTTTTCCACAGCGTTTTTCCTACCAAAAGATGCCGAAATCTTGCAGAAATATCTGCAAGCAAATACTCAACATGCGCACATAGCTTTAGAACTTGTTCTAGAACATGAAGGTGACTGTATGCCGATATGGAGGTGTTTATAGAGCTGTACGTCAATGTTTTACTTTTCATGTACAAATATCCTATTCAGAAAAAAGAAAAGGTGGGAGCTCTAGTGCCGCCTGTTGGGGGTAGTAATCACTGAGCTGCAGGACAGATGGTGCAATACCCAGAGCTGGCTCTCCTGTGGTGCGGGAGGGGTTAACATCAGCTGGGTGTCAGACTCCCAGCACCTCCCCTGGTGTCTAATGTCAGCCCCACAGAACAAGACTCACTAGTTCTAGGGAGAGGATAGCCCACCCATGCAAGGAAGTGCAGTATAGGAGGACACAGCCAGTGAGGAGGTTAGTGACTGCCATGTGCTGCCATGACTCCCAGCACTCTATCAGTACATTGCTGTATGGGACTGATTCTGGGCCCCCATTGCACTGAATTCCATCCTTCTGGGCTGTGCCCCTCTCTGACTGCACAGAGAACATTTGTCAGAGCTTTCACTGATCAGATCTTCATGACTATAGCTGTCCAGGAATTGTCATTGGTGATGAGCGAATCTTTAAAATTCCTGTTTTCCTTCCATATTTTTTTCTAAGCTGCTTATTACTCGCTGTGAATCTGTAGCCCGACAATCCTGTTTTCCCACCTCCACCAGCGTCCTCTGTGACCCCAAGTGCACGTAAAGTCAGAGCTTTGGTTAATTGTAGTCCATTTTATATCTAGGCTGATGTGATATGTAGCTCAAGCACAGTATATTATATATCAGAATGTGTTCATGAATTGCAGTCAAGTCGTTTCGGCTACGTTCACATGTCCAGTAATGATCCATTAGAACGGATCCAGTAACAGTACATTGGCAAAGAAGCTGTGCCGACAACTCTTTTGTCTGTTTTTAAATAGCCGACTTCGTCTGGATACGTTTTTTAACATTAACGGCTACGGGCTGCGGATCCATTAATTAGCCATCTGTTATCTTTCATCTGAAATCGATCCTGTAAGCAAAAAACTGACTGCTAATTAACGGATCCGCATTTTTACTTGCTTTTCCCCATTTGAATGTGTGAAAAAAGCTGCAAAAATAATGAAAGAATTCCATATTTTTACAAAAACACTACGGCAAGGAAAAAAAGCAGCTTATGCATGAGCATTCAGAAATTTCATTCACTTTGCTGACCCTGTAGAGTGCAGTGTTTTGTTTGTTTTGTTTTTAGGCTATGTGCACACAATGCGGATTTAGTGCGGATCCGCAGCGTTTTTTTTCCGCGCAGAAACGCTGCAGATCCGCAAAGTGATTTACAGTACAATGTAAATCAATAGGGAAAAAAAAATGCCATGCTAATGGTGCGGAAAATTCCGCATGAAAAACGCTGCGGATCAAAGGAAGTAGCATGTCAATTCTTTTGTGCGGATCTGCAGCATTTCTGCACCCTTCCATTATAGAAATCCGCAGTGGTAAAAAACACATGAAATCCGTATCAAATCCGCAACAAAAACGCACAAAATCCGCATTAAAAAAAGCGTCAAATCTGCACCTGCGTTTTCTGCCAGGAGATGCGGATTTTGTGCAGAAAATTCTGCACCCCAATCCGCAACGTGTGCACATAGCCTTAATCCTTGAAAAACGCAGCATGTGTCCAAGATCAGTGTGTTACATTATACCAGGATGGTACAGTGTTTCCATGTGATACATATAATATATTGGCCACTGATCACAAGTTATAGGCACCTTTGCTGGGGTAGACCAGTGTAAGTTGCATGCAGCTTGCAATTCACTTGTGCCAGGTCTGCACATTATTTAGTGTCTAATGGGCGCTGCAAATCCCTAATCTCCTCCAACTGTCAAATAAACCATATCCTGAAATAGTTGTGCAAATAGCAGACAAATCGCACATGTTTTTTGTTCGCACAACATGAAGTTATGTTACCGCCTCTGTGCCACCCGTGCCTACATGTGAATCTCTTATTCAAGCAGATTGCAATGATTCAATCTCTAAGACCTCATTCACACTTCTGTGGTTAA
This sequence comes from Ranitomeya variabilis, assembly GCF_051348905.1. NCBI lineage: Eukaryota > Metazoa > Chordata > Amphibia > Anura > Dendrobatidae > Ranitomeya > Ranitomeya variabilis. Next base: position 985,092,616 of record NC_135233.1, read on the forward strand.
ATATGTGCGTGCAAAAAAGGTGCCAGTGTCCTCCGTGATGTGAGTCCGTGTTTATCACGGATGGATAAATTTATAAAACTCTTCCTATACTTCACAAGACCTATAGATTTGTATTGACCCTGCTCAGATCTGTGCTGCTGGGAAAAAATGGACAAATTTGTGTGTTTATGCACGGACACACAGTTCATGAAAACACGGACATGTGAGCAGCATCATAGATTACATGGGTACATGTTGTATTGTGAAAAAAATGGATGTAGCAGGGATGTCTGAGTGAGACCTAAGGGCATGTTTACACAGGGTAGATTGTCTGACGTGATTTTTCTAAAAAGCGCAGGAAGATTTGTGTAAAATCCTGCCAATATGGGTGCAGATTTGTCAGTAAACCAGTATACCGTAATTATGCACATTACACTCACATTATCTGGCGCATCCGTGGCCCCCTGCTGAGAGACTGAGCCATACAAATGCGTCAGGTAAGGGGAGTGTAGTGTTGGCTTTTATTTTATGTTAATTTTTATTTACACTTTTTTTTTGTGCAAACTTTGCACAAAACTATGAAGTAATCCACAGAGAAATCACTAACAGATTCATAACTGATCCTGAGCATAACGACACAAAATCAATTTCTATGCAGATTCCATCTGGATTTTTTTTCTCCAGGATATTGTTGAGATTTGTAAAAAAAAAAAAAAAAAAAAGTGAAAAACTCTTGCTGCAAAATTACCCTCTCTCATAACTGCCCCCTACATAGAATCTGTCAGCCCCAAAATGCATATTGAACTCTATATTGATAAGCGGGACTTGTCCCTTATATACTTGCACCAACACTGCATTTTCATGATATTGTGCTTGACAAAATTATTTTTAATTAAAATGCATGTGAGGGCCTTCGGCGGACTCGTAGCACGGCCAGTGGCTTAGTACACTGATGTTCCCCCTCAAATTACATTTTGGGAGTTCTCACTGCTTGTGAGTGGCAGCGCACATGTAACACCCCAGGTAACCGGTTGTTACAGTGATGTTGCCTTCCTTTCAGGGAGGGTGATGTCATGCTTGGAGGCAAAGATTCCCTTTACCAGGTAACACACCCACATGCAACACATTCTGAATCCAGGCCAGAAGGGGGAGCTCTGAACCTGGATTCAGGGGAGCTTCCCCCAGATATATGTATTCTGGTCTGGAGGAGGAGTTAGCCAGTTGGTAGCAGAAGTGGAGGAGAGAGGAGTGAGAGCAGAGAGTGGGGCCGTGCAGCCACGTGTGAGCTGCAGCTCCAAGACTGAAAATAATCCTGAAGGGTTGGAATGTAGTGAGCATCTGAGGAAAGGAGCAAAGGAAAAGGGCTTAGAGGGGAACTGTGACCGGGCACCCTCTGAGCCGAAGCGCAGGGACCGGGAGCCCGAGGTTGTGTTCAACTCTAGGTCGCACAGCAGAACCGGAGGGTAAAAAGACTTTAAGTAATTTTCCCACACCCACATCTGAAGGTGCAGCAGTACACGAAGAGCCCGGGTCGTGATAGAGAACCTATAAAAAGGCTCGCACTGCCCACCATACGAGTAACTGTCCCAGGACAGGAGAGAGGACTTTGTCAGGGAGCCACAGGCAGCAAGGACCTCGCATACGAGCCTGAGCAGGAAGGCTTACGGACCTCACTTGGGAGAGGGATCCACCTTTGCCTCCAGGCCGGCCAGACCATATCATCACCTGTTCCTGGTACCCTGGCTGTGGCCCGCTACCATCAGTAAACCAGGTAAAGACGTTACAACCTTTTGTCCTCCGTTTATTTGCCGGCATCCACCATCCCTGCCAACACACACTGGGAGCCCTGGGGACCCCGCTTCACTTGTGGGAAGCATCACCATCTTAGCTGCCGTACCATCGTCCCCAGAGGACCCCTTTTAAGCAGCGTCAGTCACCTCTGACCGAGAACCACAGGTGCCTTCATGAACTTTTATTGCTTTCCAACTCCCTTTAAAAACTATCCCTTTTACTTGGGCGCCAAGGGCCACAGACTGGGTTGCCGACAGCGTGACCTCACCCTTAACGATGACCGGACCCGGTACCGAGCATCCCCAGGTCCTGGCGGGCGACTCACACTTAGGCCGGGGTCACACTAAAGAGAAATACGGACAAGTGGGAGGAGCAAAAACAACGCATTACACTCAGACCATTGTTTCTCTATGGGGCAGCTTCCATCAGCCGTATATTTCTCGGCTGTATTTAACCCCTTCACCCCCAAGGGTGGTTTGCACGTTAATGACCGGGCCAATTTTTACAATTCTGACCACTGTCCCTTTATGAGGCTATAACTCTGGAACGCTTTGACGGATCTTGGCGATTCTGACATTGTTTTCTCATGACATATTGTACTTCATGTTAGTGGTAAAATTTATTCGATATAACTTGCGTTTATTTGTGAAAAAATGGAAATTTGGCTAAAATTTTGAAAATTTCGCAATTTTCCAACTTTGAATTTTTATGCCCTTAAATCACAGACATATGTCACGCAAAATACTTAATAAGTAACATTTCCCACATGTCTACTTTACATCAGTACAATTTTGGAACCAAAATTTTTTTTTTGTTAGGGAGTTATAAGGGTTAAAAGTTGACCAGCAATTTCTCATTTTTACAACACCATGTTTTTTTTAGGGACCACATCACCTTTGAAGTCATTTTGAGGGGTCTATATGATAGAAAATACCCAAGTGTGACACCATTCTAAAAACTGCACCCCTCAAGGTGCTCAAAACCACATTCAAGAAGTTTATTAACCCTTCAGGTGTTTCACAGGAATTTTTGGAATGTTTAAATAAAAATGAACATTTAACTTTTTTTCACACAAAATTTATTTCAGCTCCAATTTGTTTTATTTTACCAAGGGTAACAGGAGAAAATGGACCCCCAAAGTTGTTGTACAATTTGTCCTGAGTACGCTGATACCCCATATGTGGGGGTAAACCACTGTTTGGGCGCATGGCAGAGCTCGGAAGGAAAGGAGCGCCATTTGACTTTTCAATGCAAAATTGACTGGAATTGAGATGGGACGCCATGTTGCGTTTGGAGAGCCCCTGATATGCCTAAACATTGAAACTCCCTACAAGTGACACCATTTTGGAAAGTAGACCCCCTAAGGAACTTATCTAGATGTGTGGTGAGCACTTTGACCCACCAAGTGCTTCACAGAAGTTTATAATGCAGAGCCGTAAAAATAAAAAATCATATTTTTTCACAAAAATGATCTTTTCGCCCCCAATTTTTTATTTTCCCAAGTGTAAGAGAAGAAATTGGACCCAAAAAAATGTTGTGCAATTTGTCCTGAGTACGCTGATACCCCATATGTGGGGGTAAACCACTGTTTGGGCGCATGGCAGAGCTCGGAAGGGAAGGAGCGCCATTTGACTTTTCAATGCAAAATTGACTGGAATTGAGATGGGACGCCATGTTGCGTTTGGAGAGCCCCTGATGTGCCTAAACATTGAAACCCCCCACAAGTGACACCATTTTGGAAAGTAGACCCCCTAAGGAACTTATCTAGATGTGTTTTGAGAGCTTTGAACCCCCAAGTGTTTCACTACAGATTATAACGCAGAGCCGTGAAAATAATTTTTTTTTTTTCTCAAAAATGATTTTTTAGCCCCCAGTTTTGTATTTTCACAAGGGTAACAGGATAAATTAGACCCCAAAAGTTGTTGTCCAATTTGTCCTGAGTACGCTGATACCCCATATGTGGGGGGGAACCACTGTTTGGGTGCATGACAGAGCTCGGAAGGGAAGGAGCGCCATTTGGAATGCAGCCTTAAATGGATTGGTCTGCAGGCGTCACGTTGCATTTGCAGAGCCCCTGATGTACCCAAACAGTACAAACCCCCCACAAGTGAACCCATATTGGAAACTAGACCTCCCAAGGTACTTATCTAGATGTGTTGTGAGAACTTTGAACCCCCAAGTGTTTCACTACAGTTTATAACGCAGAGCCGTGAAAATAAAACATCTTTTTTTTCCCACAAAAATGATTTTTAGCCCCCCAAATTTTTATTTTCCTAAGGATAACAAGAGAACTTGGACCCCAGAAGTTGTTGTTCAATTTGTCCCGAGTACGCTGATACCCCATATGTTGGGGTAAACCCCTTTTTGGGCGCACGGGAGAGCTCGGAAGGGAAGGAGCACTGTTTTACTTTTTCAACGCAGAATTGGCTGGAATTGAGATTGGACGCCATGTCGCGCTTGGAGAGCCCCTGATGTGCCTGGACAGTGGAAACTCCCCAATTCTACCTGAAACCCTAATCCAAGCACACCCCTAACCCTAATCCCAACGGTAACCCTAACCACACCCCTAGCCCTGACACACCCATAATTCTAATCCCAACCCTAATCCAAACCGTAAATGTAATCCAAACCCTAACTTTAGCCCCAACCATAACTTTAGCCCCAACCCTAACCCTAACTTTACCTCCAACCCTAGCCCTAACCCTACCCCTACCCCTAAACGTGACTGAAATACGTGGCACTGAAATACGTGGCACTGAAATACGTGGCACTGAAATACGTGGCACTGAAACACGTGGCACTGAAATACGTGGCACTGAAATACGTGCAACTGAAATACGTGCAACTGAAATACGTGCAACTGAAATACGTGCAACTGAAATACGTGCAACTGAAATACGTGCAACTGAAATACGTGCAACTGAAATACGTGCAACTGAAATACGTGCAACTGAAACACGTGATACGTGGCACTGAAATACGTGGCACTGAAATACGTGGCACTGAAATACGTGGCACTGAAATACGTGGCACTGAAATACGTGGCACTGAAATACGTGGCACTGAAATACGTGGCACTGAAATACGTGGCACTGAAATACGTGGCACTGAAATACGTGGCACTGAAATACGTGGCACTGAAATACGTGGCACTGAAATACGTGGCACTGAAATACGTGGCACTGAAATACGTGGCACTGAAATACGTGGCACTGAAATACGTGGCACTGAAATACGTGGCACTATGACTGTCAGAAAATGTTCATTAAACGGTTAGGGGTGAGGTTAGGGGTAGAGTTAGGGTTAGGGTTTGGATCTCTTTAATCACCTTGATGGTGGTGGGTGGCTTTTCAGTGTGTTTTCTGTTTTTTTTCGATAAAAACGCATGCGTTTTTAACGCAAACGCATGTGCTTAAAAACGCAAGAAAATACTGCAGGTTGTATTTCTGAAAATGAACGCATGCAGAAAAAAAATGCATGCGTTTGAAAACGCGACCAAACCCGTACAAAAGAACGCATGCGTTTTCAATGTTAAATATAGGGAAAAAACGCATGCGTTTTTTTGTGCAAAAAACGCTGCAGACAAAAACGCAAGTGTGAAATTAGCGACGCTTTTTATAGCAAAAAAGTTTTTGCGTCTCCACATTTTTGAGACCTAGAATTTTTCCACATTTTGGTCTACAGAGTCATGTGAGGTCTTGTTTTTTGTGGGACGAGTTGACGTTTTTATTGGTAACATTTTCGGACACGTGACCGTTTTTGATCACTTTTTATTCCGATTTTTGTGAGGCAGAATGACCAAAAACCTGCTATTCATGAATTTCTTTTGGGGGAGGCGTTTATACTGTTCCACGTTTGGTAAAATTGATAAAGCAGTTTTATTCGACGGGTCAGTACGATTACAGCGATATCTCATTTATATCATTTTTTTTATGTTTTGGCGCTTTTATACGATAAAAACTATTTTATAGAAAAAATAATTATTTTGGTATCGCTTTATTCTCAGGACTATAACTTTTTTATTTTTTTGCTGATGATGCAGTGTGGCGGCTTGTTTTTTGCGGGACAAGATGACGTTTTCAGCGGTACCATGGATATTTATATCAGTCTTTTTGATCGCGTGTTATTCCACTTTTTGTTTGGCGGTATGGTAATAAAGCGTTGTTTTTTGACTCGTGTTTTTTTTTTTTTTTTTCTTACGGTGTTTACTGAAGGGGTTAACTAGTGGGACAGTTTTATAGGTTGGGTCGTTACGGACGCGGCGATACTAAATATGTGTACTTTTATTGTTTTGTTTTTTTTATTTAGATAAATGTATTTATGGGAATAATATATATATTTTTTTTATTATTTATTTAGGAATTTTGTTTTATTTTTTTTACACATGTGGAAAAATTTTTTTTTTTACTTTGTCCCAGGGGGGGACATCACAGATCGATGATCTGATAGTGTGCACAGCACTCTATCAGATCACCGATCTCACTTACATCGGTGCAGGCTTACCAGCGTCTGCTCTGAGCAGGCACTCGGTAAGCCACCTCCTTCCCTGCAGGACCCGGATGCCGCGGCCATCTTGGATCCGGGACCTGCAGCCAGGAAGGAGGTAGGAGACCCTCGCAGCAACGCGATCACATCGCGTTGCTCCGGGGGTCTCAGGGAAGCCCGCAGGGAGCCCCCTCCCTGCGCGATGCTTCCCTATACCGCCGGTACACTGCGATCATGTTTGATCGCGGTGTGCCGGGGGTTAATGTGCCGCGCTCCCCCCGTGAGCGCCGCTGATCGGTGATGACGTACTATCCCGTCGGTGGTCATACGGGCCCACCCCACCTCGACGGGATAGTACGTCCGATGTCAGGAAGGGGTTAATGGGCTGAGAAAATCGCAGCATGCTGCGATTGTCAGCGTATTCGTCCAAAAACAAAAATACGCCAATGCAAGTCTATGGGGGCGAGAAAAATATGGATTACACATAGACCACACATCTGCCTTGCGAGAAATATGCACTGGTGTCCTATAGAAAAGCCGGTAATTCAGTGCGCTGTACAGTAAAATCACACTGACATTTATTTTATTTATTCTAACCTGTCTGCACATAGACTAAAACAATGTAGACAAAACCGAACTCATCATCTTTCCCCGATCTTGCATATCCCCCCTACCTGATCTATCTATTATGGTAAATGGCATCACGCTCTCTCCCGCACCTGAAATCCGCTGCCTCGGGGTAACTCTCGACTCTGCCCTGTCCTTCAAACAGCACGTCCAAACTCTTGCCACCTCCTGTCGCCTCCAACTTAAAAATATTGCAAGAATCCATCCCTTCCTCACCCCACAATCTACTAAAACTCTTGTGCATGCCCTCATCATCTCCCGCCTCGATTACTGCAAGACCCTCCTCTGTGGCCTCCCCGCTAACTCCCTTGCACCACTCCAGTCTGTCCTCAACTCTGCTGCCCGGCTAATCCACCTCTCTCCTCGCTACTCCCCTGCTTCTCCCCTCTGCAAATTCCTCCACTGGCTCCCAATTCCCCAACGAATCCAGTTCAAACTACTAACACTGATCTACAAAGCCATCCACAACCTGTCCCCTCCCTATATCTCTGAACTAATCTCCCAATACCTTCCCTCACGTAATCTTCGATCCTCCTACTCTCCTCCGCACTTATTCGTTCCTCACACAACCGCCTCAAAGATTTCTCCCGAATATCCCCCATCCTCTGGAATTCCACGCCTCAACACATCCGATTATCCACCACCCTCGGATCCTTCAAAGAGAACCGGAAAACCCATCTCTTCAGGAAAGTCTACAGCCTGCAATAACCACCCGCGCTGCCGCCTCACCAACCACCAGAACTGCCGCATCCCCGACCTTCTGTCTCTTCCCCAGTATCCCTTAGAATGTAAGTCCGCAAGGACAGGGACCTCTCCCCTCTGTACCAGTCTGTCATCGTAAATTTGTGTACTGTAAACGATATCTATAACCCTGTATGTAACCCTTTCTCAGGTACAGCACCATGGAATTAATGGTGCTATAAAAATAAATAATAATATATATATATCTCATAAAAGCCGGTAATTCAATTGTTGGCTTTTGCTTACCAAAAAGTCCTTACCAAACCCGACAGGATGTGAGACATGGTTTACATACAGTAAACCATTTCATATCCATTATATTTTTCTATATCCCTCACTAATAATGTTAGTAATGTTTGTGTGTGTGTGTGTGCAAATTTTGGGAGCTCTAGGTGTTAAATTAAAGGCTTAAATCACGCAAAAATCTGGCGTGGGCTCCCGCATAATTCTCCCCGCCAGAGAGTTAAAGCCAGTGATTGAGGGCAGATATTAATAGCCTAGAGAGGGACCATGGTTATTGCCCCCCCCCCCGCAGAAAAGGCGCATCTGTAAGATGCGCCTATTCTGGCACTTAGCCTCTCTCTTCCCACTCCCGTGTAGCGGTGGGATATGGGGTAATAAGTAGGGTTGAGCGACTTTTGTTTTTTTAGGATCGAGTTGGGTTTTGTGAAACCCGACCTTCTCGAAAGTCGGATCGCGTGAAATCGGCCGATTCTACTGTGAAGTCGGGGACCGGAACACGAAACCCAATGCAAGTCAATGTGGATTTTTCTCTCTCTCTTTCACTCTCACTCTCACTCTCACTCTCTCACCGGAACCTATGTCATCACGCTGCCCACACTCCTTAATTGGCTGAAAAAATTGCGGGGAAGGCGTCATACGAAACGCGACTTTGGCGCCAAGATCGCGTACCGCATGGCCGACCCCACACAGGGATCGGGTCGGGTTTCATGAGACGCCGACTTTGCCAAAAGTCGGCGACTTATGAAAATGACCGCTCCGTTTCGCTCAACCCTAGTAATAAGGAGTTAATGCCATCTTGCTAATGTAAGGTGACAAACCCTTCCCGACCCATGACGCCTATGTGGCGTCATGGAATGATCGCATCCCTGCAGATCGGGTGAAAGGGTTAACTCCTATTTTACCCGATCTGCAGGGAGAGGGGGAGTTGTACTTCAGCCTAGGGGGGGTGGCTTTGCCCCCACGTGGCTACGATCCCTCTGATTGGCTGTTGAAAGTGCAACAGCCAATCAGAGCAATTTGCAATATTTCACCTATGAAAATGGTGAAATATTGCAATCCAGCCATGGCCGATGCTGCAATAGCATCTGCCATGGCTGGAAATCTTGTTCTGGCCCCCCCCACCGCCCCCGATCTCCTCCCCAGTCCTCCGTTCTGTCCGGTACCCCCCTCCGTCCCCCTGTTCGCTCCCTCGTGCTCCTGTCCGCTCCCCCGTGCTCCTGTCCGCTCCCCCCGTCCTCCGATCCCCCCCCTGTGCTCCGATCCACCCCCCCACCACCCCCTCATACTTACCGAGCCTCCCGAAGTCGGTCCGTCTTCTCCCTGGGCACCGCCATCTTCCAAGATGGCGGGCGCATGCTCAGTGCGCCCGCCGAATCTGCCGGCTGGCAGATTCGTTACAAGTACATTTTGATCGCTGTGGTAGGTTCTATCACAGCGATCAAAATTAAAAAAATAATAAATAAACCCCCCCCTTTATCACCGCCATAGGTAGGGACAATAATAAAATAAAGAAAATATTTTTTTTTCTTTTTCCACTAGGTTTAGGGTTAGAACTAGGGTTAGAACTAGGGGTAGGGTTAGGGGTAGGGTTAGGGTTATGGCATGTGCACACAGTGCGGATTTGGCTGCGGATCCGCAGCGGATTGGCCGCGGATCCGCAGCGGATTGGCCGCGGATCCGCAGCGGATTGGCCGCGGATCCGCAGCGGATTGGCCGCTGCGAATTCGTAGCAGTTTTACATCAGGTTTACAGTACCATGTACACCTATGGAAAACCAAATCCGCTGTGCCCATGGTGCGGAAAATTCCGTGCAGAAATGCTGCGTTGTATTTTCCGCAGCATGTCAATTCTTTGTGCAGATTCCGCAGTGTTTTACACCTGTTCCTCAATAGGAATCCGCAGGTGAAATCCGCACAAAAAAACCACTGGAAATCTGCTGTAAATCCGCAGGTAAAATGCAGTGCCTTTTACCTGCAGATTTTTCAAAAATCGTGCGGAAAAATCTCACACGAATCCGCAACGTGGGCACATAGCCTTAGAGTTAGGGTTGGAATTAGAGTTAGGGTTGGAATTAGGGCTAGGGTTAGAAATAGGGTTAAGATTAGGCTTGTGGTTAGGGTTACGGATAGGGTTAGGGGTGTGTTGGGGTTACAGTTGTGGTTAGGGTTGGGATTAGGGTTAGGGTTGGGATTAGGGTTAGGATTGGAATTAGGATTACGGGTGTGTTGGGGTTAGGGTTGTGGTTAGGGGTGTGTTGGGGTTAGGGTTGTGATTAGGGTTATGGCTACAGTTGGGATTAGGATTAGGGGTGTGTTGGGGTTAGTGTTGAAGTTAGAATTGAGGGGTTTCCACTGTTTAGGCACATCAGGGGTCTCCAAACGCAACATGGCGCCACCATTGATTCCAGCCAATCTTGCATTCAAAAAGTCAAATGGTGCTCCCTCCCTTCCAAGCCCCGACGTGCGCCCAAACAGTGGTTTACCCCCACATTTGGGGTACCAGCGTACTCAGGACAAACTGGGCAACAACTGTTGGGGTCCAATTTCTCCTGATACCCTTGCAAAAATAAAAAATTACTTGCTAATTTTTGAGGAAAGAACAATTATTTTTTATTTTCATGGCTCTGCGTTATAAACTTCTGTGACGCACTTGGGGGTTGAACGTGCTCACCACACATCTAGATAAGTTCCTTGGGGGGTCTAGTTTCCAAAATGGAGTCAATTGTGGGGTGTTTCTACTGTTTAGGCACATCAGGGGCTCTGCAAATGCAATGTGACGCCCGCAGACCATTCCATCAAAGTCTGCATTTCAAATGTCACTACTTCCCTTCCGAGCCCTGTCGTGTGCCCAAACAGTGGTTACCCCCACATATGGGGTATCAGCGTACTCACAACAAACTGGGCAACAAATATTGGGGTCCAATTTCTCCTGTTACCCTTGTGAAAATAAAAAATTGCTTGCTAAAACATCTTTTCTGAGGAAAGAAAAATGATTTTTTATTTTCACGGCTCTGCATTGTAAACGTCTGTGAAGCACTTGGGGGTTGAACGTGCTCACCACACATCTAGATAAGTTCCTGGGGGGTCTAGTTTCCAAAATGGGGTCACTTGTGGGGGGTTTCTACTGTTTAGGCATATCAGGGGCTCTGCAAACGTAACATGATGCCCGCAGACCATTCCATCCAAGTCTGCATTTCAAAACGTCACTACTTCCCTTCCGAGCCCCGGCATGTGCCCAAACAGTGGTTTACCCCCCACATATGGGGTATCAGCGTACTCAGGAGAAACTGGAAAACAACTTTTGGGGTCCAATTTCTCCTGTTACCTTTGGGAAAATAAAAAAAATGTGGGCTAAAAAATCATTTTTGAGAAAAGAAAAATTATTTTTTATTTTCATGGCTCTGCGTTATAAACTTCTGTGAAGCACTTGGGGGTTCAAAGTGCTCACCACACATCTAGATTAGTTCCTTCGGAGGTCTAGTTTCCAAAATGGGGTCACTTGTGCGGGAGCTCCAATGTTTAGGCACACAGGGGCTCTCCAAACGCGACATGGTGTCCGCTAATGATTGGAGCTAATTTTCCATTCAAAAAGCCAAATGGCGTGCCTTCCCTTCCGAGCCCTGCGGTGCGCCCAAACAGTGGTTTACCCCCACATATGGGGTATCATCGTACTCAGGACAAACTGGACAACAACATTTGGGGTCCAATTTCTCCTATTACCCTTGGGAAAATAAAAAATTCTGGGCTAAAAATCATTTTTGAGGAAAGAAAAATTATTTTTTATTTTAACGGCTCTGCGTTATAAACTTCTGTAAAGCACCTGGGGGTTATAAGTGCTCACTATGCATCTAGATAAGTTCCTTGGGGGGTCTAGTTTCCAAAATGGGGTCACTTGTAGGGGAGCTCCAATGTTTAGGCACACAGGGGCTCTCCAAACGCGACATGGTGTCCGCTAATGATTGGAGCTAATTTTCTATTCAAAAAGTCAAATGGCACGCCTCCCCTTCCGAGCCTTGCCGTGCACCCAAACAGTGGTTTACCCCCACATATGAGGTATCGGCGTACTCAGGAGAAATTGCCCAACAAATTTTAGGATCCATTTTATCCTGTTGCCCATGTGAAAATGAAAAAATTGAGGCTAAAAGAAATTTTGTGTGAAAAAAAAGTACTTTTTCATTTTTACGGATCAATTTGTGAAGCACCTGAGAGTTTAAAGTGCTCACTATGCTTCTAGATAAGTTCCTTGGGGGGTCTAGTTTCCAAAATGGGGTCACTTGTGGGGGAGCTCCAATGTTTAGGCACACAGGGGCTCTCCAAACGTGACATGGTGTCTGCTAGCGATGGAGATAATTTTTCATTGAAAAAGTCAAATGGCGCTCCTTCCCTTCCGAGCCCTGCCGTGTGCCCAAACAGTGGTTTACCCCACATATGAGGTATCAGCGTACTCAGAACAAATTGGACAACAACGTTCGTGGTCCAGTTTCTCCTTTTACCCTTGGGAAAATAAAAAAAATTTCGCTAAAAGATCATTTTTGTGACTAAAAAGTTAAATGTTCATTTTTTACTTCCATGTTGCTTCTGCTGCTGTGAAACACCTGAAGGGTTAATAAACTTCTTGAATGTGGTTTTGAGCACCTTGAGGGGTGCAGTTTTTAAAATGGTGTCACTTTGGGGTATTTTCAGCCATATAGAACCCTCAAACTGACTTCAAATGTGAGGTGGTCCCTAAAAAAAATGGTTTTGTAAATTTTGTTGTAAAAATGAGAAATCACTGGTCAAATTTTAACCCTTATAACTTCCTAGCAAAAAAAAAATGTTGTTTCCAAAATTGTGCTGATGTAAAGTAGACATGTGGGAAATGTTATTTATTAACTATTTTGTGTCACATAACTCTCTGGTTTAACAGAATAAAAATTCAAAATGTGAAAATTGCGAAATTTTCAAAATTTTTGCCAAATTTCCATTTTTTTCACAAATAAACTCAGAAATTATCGACCTAAATTTACCACTAACATGAAGCCCAATATGTCATGAAAAAACAATCTCAGAATCGCTAGGATCCGTTGAAGCGTTCCTGAGTTATTACCTCATAAAGGGACACTGGTCAGAATTGCAAAAAACGGCAAGGTCATGAAGGGGTTAAGCCTGGTTAATAATGGAGAGGAGTCAATAAGACACCTATCCATTATTAAGCCACTAGTCTGAAAGGGTTAAAAAACCCACACATATTAAGAATAAAGTATTTTAATGAAAGAAAGACACAGGGTTTTATTATTCTTTATTGTACACTCAATCCAACTGAAGACCCTCGTTCTCCTGAAAAAAATTCTGAAAAAAAATTTCCCAAATAAAAAAGCAACAATATCCCATACCTGTCAGCCGTACAGTCATGTCCCATGCTGTAAATCCATCTGAAGGGGTTAAATACAGTTACAACCAGGAGCGCTGCTAATGCTGCGGCTCCCGGCTGTAAAAGACAGGGGAATGAATGAAATGAAGGTAACGTAGCTTCGGTGACTAGCGGTGCCATCACCGAAGCTGCTCCCCCTGGCGGCATAAAGTCATATGAACTGTAGCGTGGGAATTTTTCTGAATATTTTCTCACTGGTCAGCGCTTGGTCACATCATGTGATGGTGATGATCAATACTCACCTGTCTGCACAGTTACGGCTCGAAGTGATAACTGCTATTGTATTACCCTCTGACTTTTTTTTTTTTTTTATAGATGTAAATGTACAATTTGTAACGCATATTGGTTTCACTTTTTTTTTTTGTTTGTCATTACTTTTTAGCATATTGTCAGCTAACAAGCAGGAATATACAAATGCTGTACTACTGATAATGCTGAAATACTGGCCCTGATCATTTCCCACCTTGATTGCTAATTAGTATATTACTCATCCAAGTGGCTCATCTTCAAACCTTCGTGAGTGCAGCTGGCCTGTTTAGATGGCCTCATATTCGGAAACGAATGTTCCTAGGAAGGCTTGTTCCTTATTGACCTGTCTAATAACCGCATAACGCCCCATTCAGAAGTTTGTATTTCACAGTGTATCACAGTTCTTGTCTCCATTCTAGCATACAGGGATGTCACCAAGTGGACCTCAAAAAATCACGGCAACATGTCTGTTTTTGTTTCGGGCTACAGATAAGTCGCTCATACAAGTCTGAGAAAATCATGGAAGGCGTCGGTGTACAATTGCATGTGCGCTCCATAATGAACATGTCATGTTTAGGAAAAGCTTTAAACTCATACGCAAGAACTGACGAAATGCTGATGCAAAAAACTGATCAAGAACGGTCCGTGTTTTTACGTTCCAGAAAAATCGCGGTTGTCTGAATAAGGCGTTTGAATAATCTTTTAGGTGCTATACACATGAATAAACAAGATGAACAATCTTCAGCTGTTTTGGTGATTGTCCTTTACAACAAATTAAAGAATCGTTGTTGATCAAACACAGTTCGGACATGTTGGATTTTTTTTTATTTAGTTAAAAAACAAACAAACACTAGATTCCAATTCCAACCCTTTTAATTCTAGAATCTTATTACTCAAACAGCTTATGCCGACTATACCGCTGTAACGGTCTACACATATGTTTATCACAGTAGTGAATGCTTTTGGCATATATTTTACCCTTGTAAATACTTTTGCACTAAAGTCAACCACAAGCAGGAATAAATCCAGTAATATTGGCACATTATCTGGATAATTCTGCTTGTTGGCATACCCTGAGAAGTAACAGATTGCGATCATTTAGTCTGCCTGCCAATAGCATGCTGTGTCTTCATTGGGTATGTTTCTGCTTTTTTATCCTGAAAAGCTTAATTAATTGATCTGATTTGCCTGTATAAGGCCAGGGTCACACCAGTGTCATGCTGTAACCAGAGGCGTAGCTAGGGTTTTGGTACAGGGGGGTGAAGCTTCTGAGTGGGCCCCTAACCAGGTAACCTTGATTACAACTCGATGACGCCCCCTAATAGTGGAGGAGAACCTCAGCAGATGACCGCACTGTTGAAGATAATCTCTATATAACGACCAACATGGATATTACTGCCATATGATCAGTGGTAGATACCAACCCTACAGAGCATATAAGAGATCACTGCACAGTTACAGATAATGACTTACCGTTGACGTTCTTTATGATGGAATCGTCACTTTTCCCATCTGGCCCAGACCGACATGACAATTTCTTCCAGCTACAACTCATCTGCAGAGAAAACAACAGACACGTTTCACTTTTCACATTCCAGCCCCATCACCATCTATTCCCAACCTGCACAAACTCCTCATCCTGCTGATACCCCAATACTGAGCCGCTGCTGCCGTATGTGTCCCTATTACTGCACCTGATACCCCAATACTGAGCCGCTGCTGCCGTATGTGTCCCTATTACTGCACCTGATACCCCAATACTGATCCGCTGCTGCCGTATGTCTCCCTATTACTGCACCTGATACCCCGATACTGAGCTGCTTCTGCCGTATGTGTCCCTATTACTGCACCTGATACCCCAATACTGAGCCACTGCTGCCGTATGTGACACTATTACTGCACCCGATACCCCAATACTGAGCCGCTGCTGCCGTATGTGTCCCTATTACTGCACCTGATACCCTGATACTGAGCCTGTGCTGCCATATGTGTCCCTATTACTGCCAGATATCCCAATACTGAGCCACTGCTGCCGTATGTGACCCTATTACGCCACCTGATACCCCGATACTGAGCCTCTGCTGCCGTATGTGAACATATTACTGCACCTACTCTGTGGTTCTCTGTACCCTCTAAATTCTAAAGCACCCCTCTATAATATAGTAATGCCGGGTGCAAGTGCCCTAGAAAACAGAGCCCACATTTTGCCCCATAGAAAGTAATAATGTGCCCCTTTGATAGTCACAGTAACCTGAGTTCCCCTATTACAATAAGTGCTCACTTTACATTTAATAATTTTAATAATGTCCCAAGTCAACCCCCCTGTACAGCTCCCCTATACACAGTATAATGCCCCCTAACTGTATAGTACCACCCACACAGCATACTGACCCCTTAGGAGCCTTCAAACTGTTTGATGGCTCCAACACTGTAATCCCCACGCTATATGATGGCCCCATAGATAACCTCCATATAGTATAATGTGCCAGATAGTCCTCAATACAGCACAAGGCAGCACCCCTATAGGCAGACCCTGTAGTTTAAAGCAGCACCCCGCCATAGGCAGATCCTGTAGAATAAGGCAGCACTCCCCCCCCCCCCCCCCCCCATAGGCAGATTCTGTAGAATAAGGCAGCACTCCCCCATAGGCAGATACTGTAGAATAAGGCAGCACTCCCCCTTATAGGCAGATCCTGTACACTATGTTCCAAATTATTATGCAAATGACATTTTTCTCGGATTTTCCTAAATGGTCAGTGCAAATGACAGTCAGTCTAATACAAGTCATCACCCGTTAGAGTATACATCGAATTTTATTGATGAAACCTCCCAATGATAACAGTATAATCTCCAAAATGAATAAAAACTCAAAATGCACTGTTCCAAATTATTAGGCACAGTAGTATTTCTAAACATTTGATATGATTTAAAGAACTGAAAATGCTCATTTGTGGAATTTGCAGCATTAGGAGGTCACATTAACTGAACAAAAAAGCTACAAAACATCCTAACAGGCCAAGTTACATGTTAACATAGGACCCTTCTTTGATATCACCTTCACAGTTCTTGCATCCATTTAACTTGTGAGTTTTTGGAGAGTTTCTGCTTATATTTCTTTGCATGAAGTCAGAATAGCCTCCCAGAGCTGCTGTTTTGATGTGAACTGCCTCCCACCCTCATAGATCTTTTGCTTTATGATACTCCAAAGGTTCTCTATAGGGTTGAGGTCAGGGGAAGATGGTGGCCACACCATGAGTTTCTCCTTTTATGCCCATAGCAGCCAATTGCTCAGAGGTATTCATTGTCATGCATGAAGATGATTTTGTTCCTGAAGGCACGTTTCTGCTTTTTAGACCATGGAAGAAAGTTGTCAGTCAGAAACTCTATTTACTTTGCTGAGGTCATTTTCACACCTTCAGGAACCTTAAAGGGCCCCACAAGCTGGTTCCCCATGATTCCAGCCCAAAACATGACTCCTCCACCTCCTTGCTGACGTCGCAGCCTTGTTGGGACATGGTGGCCATCCACCAACCATCCACTACTCCATCCATCTGGACCATCCAGGGTTGCTCGACACTCATCAGTAAACAAGACTGTTTGAAAATTAGTCTTCATGTATGTCTGGGCCCACTGCAGCCGTTTCTGCTTGTGAACACTGTTTAGGAGTGGCCGAATAGTAGGTTTATGCACCACAGCAAGCCTTTGAAGGATCCTACACCTTGAAGTTTGAGGGACTCCAGACGCACCAGCAGCTTCAAATAACTGTTTGCTGCTTTGTAATGGTATTTTGGCAGCTGCTCTCTTAATCCAATGAATTTGTCTGCCAGAAAACATCCTCATTATGCCTTTATTTGCATGAACTCTGTCTGTGCTCTGTTTCAGTCACAAATCTCATAAGAGTATGATGATCACTTAAGTTTTCGTGAAATATCTAATTTTTTCATACCTTGTCCAAGGCATTGCACTATTTAACGCTTTTCAGCAGCAGAGAGATCCTTTTTATTTCCCATATTGCTTGAAACCTGTGACCTGCATAATAATGTGGAACATCATTTTTGAGTAGTTTTCCTTTAATTAGAATCACCTGGAAAACTAGTTATCACATGTGTTTAAGATTGATTTCAGTGATTCATTGAACCCTGAGACATAATACCATCCACGAGTTTATTTGAAAAACAAAACAATTAAATCTTTAAGACACTTAAATCCAATTTGCATAATAATTTGGAACACAGTGTGTATATAAGGCAGCACTCCCCCCCCCCCCCCCCCCCCATAGGCAGATACTGTAGAATAAGGCAGCACTCACCCCCCCCCCCTATAGGCAGATACTGTAGAATAAGGCAGTCCCAATAAAAACACAGTAAATAAATACTCACCTCTCTATCTCCTTGTTCCAGCGGTGCTTCACTGCTTCCTGCTCATCTGACAGCGGCGCTGGACGGTGACGTCATCGCGCCCGCTGTCAGACGGTGTGGTGGATGATGGGAGGAGCACTCCTTCCCTCATCACTGCGGTGAGCTACATCGGCTAGATGCAGATACAGCTCACCATGCGATGACATGCGGGGGGCCCACTGCTGGCACTGGGCCCCCTGCCTGCTCAGGGGCCCCATAGCAGCAGAGCAGGGAGATCGATTTTCCCTGCTCTGCCGCAGAATGTAACTGCACCCACCAAGCGGGGGCCTCCCACCAATATAGGGATAAATATCTCAAAACATGTAAAATACACGTCTCTTTGCTGTGAACCGTTTCTAATGATAAGGAACATTTAACAAAAGAGAAACTATTGAAAGTGTAGGGACCTGGCTACGGTCCTACATCTCAGTGGCTGGCGCAGAGCGGCAGAGTCATGGCACCTGACCTGGCTAGCCTAGCCAGGCTTCCTTAGTACCCTGCCTGTACCTAATGCTTTGCTTATGGCATGCGGCAGCCTTCTCCGATCCCAACAGAAGCTTCTAGGCGCTACCTATTCAGCTATATGATCGCTCCCTCGGATTAGATCAGATGAGAGTTTGTTCAGCTACCTTCGAGTAAGGAGGCGGAGCCACGATGTCGGTGCGAGAAGAGGATTCTCCACCGCGGAGAGCGGCAGGACTTCACTCTGGATCTTCAGTCACTGAAGATCCAGAGGGGAAGTGGGTCAGTCTTCACAGTGTCGCGGTGGGTGAGTATGATGTCTGTCTGTCTGTGTCTGTCTGTGTGTGTGTATCTTTCTTGCAGATCCTGTCCTACACAGCACCATACTGTATATACAGGTCCACACTTTATCCTGCATTACAGTGTCTGTGTATACTGTATGTATATAGTGTGGACCTGTTTACAGTATAGTGCTGTGTACACTTATGCAGCCCCTCAGCCTCTATTCTATATACAGCCAGCACAGCAACAGCCTCTGATATATACAGGTAAACAGCCTCTGACATATACAGCCCAGCAGCAGATATATACCGTATTTTCCGCTTTGTAAGACGCACTTTTTTTCCCCAAAATTTTTGGGGAAAATGGGGGGTGCGTCTTACAATGCGGACATAGCTTATCGGTGCTGCCGCTGCGGGTGTCCGATGCTTGCCGCCACACTATCCCCGATGCTGCCGTGTGCTGCTGCCGCGCTGTGTCCCCTGTGCTGCTGCCGCGCTGTGTCCCCTGTGCTGCTGCCGCGCTGTGTCCCCTGTGCTGCCGCCGCGCTGTGTCCCCTGTGCTGCCGCCGCGCTGTGTCCCCTGTGCTGCCGCCGCGCTGTGTCCCCTGTGCTGCCGCCGCGGCGGCGTCCCCTGTGCTGCCGCCGCCGCGCGGCGTCCCCTGTGCTGCCGCCGCCGCGCGGCGTCCCCTGTGCTGCCGCCGCCGCGCGGCGTCCCCTGTGCTGCCGCCGCCGCGCGGCGTCCCCTGTGCTGCCGCCGCCGCGCGGCGTCCCCTGTGCTGCCGCCGCCGCGCGGCGTCCCCTGTGCTGCCGCCGCCGCGCTGTGTCACAGGTGCTTGCTGCCGCTCTCTGTCCCGTGCTGCGTGGGGGGCTCTGCAGTTCTATCCATGCCTTCCTGTGTAGTGGATTCTTTCCAGGAAAATGGCCGCTGGGAGGTCTCGGGAGATGAGATCTCAGTGCTGAAATCTCATCTCCCGAGATCTTGTTGCCGAGATCTTCATCTGCGCATGCGCCACCTCCCGGCGGCCATTTTCCCGGAAGGAATCCACCGCACAGGAAAGCATGGATGGAACTGCAGAGCTCCCCCATGCAGCACGGGACAGAGAGCAGCGGCAGCACCCGGCAGCATTGGACAGACCATGGCGTCAAGCATCGGGGACACAGCATGGCAGCATCACCCGGTAAAAGAGCGCTGCAGCAATCATCAGGGATACAGTGCGGCAGTAGCACCCAGTAAAAGAGTGTGGCAGCAAGCATCAGGGACACAGCATGGTGGCAGCACCCGGCAGCAAGGGACAGAGTGCGATGGCAAGCTTCGGGGACACAGCATGGCGGCAGCACGCGGCAGCATGGGACAGAGTGCGACGGCAACACCCACCTCTTGCAGCAGCAACGCTGAGACCCCGCTTCACCACAGCCACCACCCCGGTAATCAATAAGATGCATCGATTATAAGAAGCACCACCATTTAAAAAAAAAATGTTTTTTTCCTATTTTTCTCCTCAAAATTTAGGGTGCGTCTTATAATCCGGAGCGTCTTATAAAGCGAAAAATACGGTGTATGTATATATATATATATATATATATATATATATATATATATATATATATATATATTATATACACAGCAGAAGCCTCTCATACATATACAGCCCAGCAGCAGTCTTTGATATAGACAGCCCAAATTTCTACAATAATAGACAGCCCAAATTTCTACAATAATAGACAGCCCAAATTTCTACAATATATACATACATATATACATACTGCAGTGGTGAGCGTTCCTTCTCAAAACTCAAGTTAGTTGAAAACCAATTTAGGACATCCATGAAGCAGGAACGACTTGTAAATTTGGCTATCATGAGCATCGAGTCAGATATACTGCGTGAATTGGACTTTAGTGACATCATTAATGATTTTGCAGCACAAAAATCAAGGAAGGTGCCTGGATTGTAAAAAAAAAAATGAACGATTTTACCTGAATTGCTCTGCGTAAATGATTTTTGTAAATAAACTTGCGTTCGTTTCATTTTGTGTTTTTGCATTACATATTGCAACACCTTGAAAAATGGGCCACCCACCTCTTAAATCCGGCCCTGCTGCTTGATGAATTGGCCCATTGGGTTGGACAACCCTTTGGCCATATGTACTAACTAGTCTGGATGTCAGGTTGATGGTGATAAGTTTCAGGTCCATTGATGGCTGCGTTCAGATTGAGTGGGCAAGGGTAAGGTGCAAACTAACACTCCTCCTTTTAATATTCTGGTAGGGTAAACTTATATATTTTTTTTCTTTGCAGAGAAACCATTGGTCCATTCAGGATGAAAGTGGAGTTTGCACCTCTGAACATCCCATTGGCGAGGCGGATCCAGACGTTAGCTGTATTACAGTGGGTCTTCTCATTTTTACTGCTTGGTAAGATCATTCACAAATTGCATTTTGCACCCACTTGCTTTCATTTTCTGTGGGATATCACACAGGATGTGTGGTAATGGTAATTGCTTAAGGTAAGGGTACAATTTCCAAATATGTGACCTTGATGAAGCAACTTGGCCAACTACACATTGTGTGTGTTCGTTTCTCAGTAACTTCTGCTTACATATTGTAATATTTTAATAGTTTAGATAGTTACAGACCCAACCATGCCCAAAAAAGTTGTTTTTTTTATTTCACTTTTTATCTATTTTAGTCCCACTAGAGGACTTGAACCTATAAAACGTCTACTACTAGCACTGTAGTTATAGTCCTGCCTAATATTAAGCCACTAATAGGAGTACAAAAATGGCAGACCCAGGGGCATTTATTAGGTCTCTAGCTACCATGACAACTCATGGGCATCCTGCAATCATGGTACAGTAGGTACACTTCATCTACTAGCTATTGACAGTGTCATCTAAGAGGCTACACTGCAAGGATCTGAGTAATCTGCAATCTTGGCCTGATAGATTACAGCTGATGACCAAAGAGATTATGGAGAGAAAAGGAGGGAACAGCTGCAACATGCAAAAGATACAGATCTGCAGATTCTTTCAGTGATTTTTTTTTTTTTTCCTCAGAGCTGGATTCACAGCTACACTGCTCTGTACTGCTGTATAATGTCCTCCATACTGCTGCTTATGAGGGTGTGCTATAGAGACAGGGAAGCAGGCTCTTTTTTTTCTGTGGCATGTATAGAGCTGAAAATTCAGGATGCAGTAATATCATGGCCAGAAAGTTATTCTTTCATATACATAATATTATTATTATTATTATTATTATTATTGTGAAAAGTCACCTGGAAATGACACGTTGCTTTTCTAATAGCACAAGGTCACTTTCCTACCTCACCTTTCTCCCACATTCAAATCTTCTGAAGCTCAAGTTATAAATAGAGGTTACATGCTGTTCTGTGTCTTTCTGGAATCGCTGTGTGCACATGCCCTTCACAAGCCTAACTCCGTCCAAACTCTGTATTCTATTGCATCCATATGTCGCACATCGAGCTCCCGACCTCTGAGGTGTGGTGAGTTTTCTTATGATTATTTATCTCCTTTTTTTTCTCCACGATTTTTCATTCGAAAACTCCTTTGTGAGTGAAAAGTTGGGCATAGTGGAAATAAAAAAAACAAACAAACTAAAGTACTCCAGACTGACATACGAAAGTAAACAAGTTATGTCCTGCTGCTCCTGTCGAGACAGTGCCTAGTCCTCTGCCCATGTCTACTATGCAGCAGCAATGAAATCCTGATACTGCTGAAGCAGATCCACTCTAATTATTGATTGTTGATGGCTCGCACATGTCGGCGTGATGTCAGTACTGCAGCCCAGTAAACGAGCATGGACAAGGTATTAACAGATCGTACTGATTCTTTTATCATTTTATGCCATTCTTAGTGATCCTTTTAAAAGGAATCTGTCAACTTGATACCACACCCCCCACTTCCAAAGCGTTTATATTGTCATTTTGGTTTCTGAAAAAATGGTGATTGATACCTTTACCGATGCAATTTGTTGCTTCATAATTTTGATTTTTTTTTTAAATGAATATGCAAATGAGGCTTAAGTGCTCTGGGAATGTCAAAGCTCCTCCCGAGCTGTCAGTCAATTGGAGGAATGTGGGACTGGGCAGGGAACAGAGCGGGTGGGTGGAGCAGAGTATTTTGGAATTGTTTTGGCTGCGAGGATTGCGGGACTTAACAGTGTCATGCGAGCCCAGGGAGTACCAGTGCTGATTCTGCTGGAATGGCAGCGAAGCGGAGTATAGCTGTTTATTATTTTACTGGGGAGAACATAGTGATTGAGAAGGGGCTGTATGAGTGGGGGACAACCCTTTTAATGTTTACAGCTGTTTGCCTATGTTACTAGCAAGTGTCGCAGCCTAGCAAAGGGGGCCTAACATATGCCGTGCTTACAAGCTCTTTCAAATAAAGCTTGTAAGCTCTGCTGGTAGGGATCTTTGGAGCACACGACAATCCGACCTCCTTCACCGCCCTGCACTCCTCTGTAGCTGTCTCTGCTGCAGCGTTGGAGAGCGCACACCTCGGACCAGCAGAGGCTAGAGATTGGTCTCAAAAGATCGGTGGAAAAACCTCTTTAAGTTATAAATAATAGTTTTGCAGAATGATTTCAACTTGATCTCTGACCCAGAATTTGAATTCAGTGGCGGCGCCCATGCTTGACCACGGGCCACCTGAACAGGGGACTCTTGAGCCTTGTTCTTGTGATCTTGAGGATGGCTGTTGGCTTGTTAATTGGAACAAACCCCATTATATGTAACTAAAAGTTAAAGATTAGAATATCCTTACACAAGATATATATATATTTTTTTTTTATTTCTGGTTTTTACATTCTACACTTTTCTGCTACTGATGAACCATTTCACAAACTGATCTTCTAATAACAATGTGCAAACAAAGCTGTTTCTTAATTTTAGATGCATTTCGTCATTAAAAAAATCTGGAGGGAAGGAAAGAAACATATTTAGGGTCTTGCTCACACGAGCCCATATCTTGGACCAATGCTATCTGATGTTTTATCGTTTAGCTTTTTTCTCATGTCTATTCAGAATCAGAAAAAAATTGACAGCATGCTGCGAGTGGCTTCCATAAGTGGATCACGCGCACCTATTCAAGTCTATGGGTGCATGTAAAACATCGGCCTGCACTCGGTTGTCATTTGAGTGCAGTCCGATTTAAATGGACACAAACCAAAAAGAAATGAAGTTCTCAGTCTTCTCCGCACCGGTGCTGCTATTTTTTTTTTTTTTTCTCATGTGAAAGAATCACATCATATTAAATGGTCACTTGGATCAAAGTCTGATCAGTGTCATTACCATAATCAACCCAATTCTCTCACATGAAAGACCCCAGGCTTACACTAACTGTTCTCTTCTTTCTGCAGCACAATGCTGTGTGGGATTGTTCCTGCTGTTAGTTCTGGCAAGATTCTGGCTCCTGGTCGCTCTCTATGTGCTTTGGTTGTACCTGGATTGGGAGACCCCACAGACTGGAGGTCGCAGGTGGCAGTGGGTACGAAACTGGACCGTATGGAAGCACTTCAAGGAATATTTTCCAATAAAGGTAAGTCTGATGGCAGAAATTGCTGACCCTTTATGAATACTTCATGTTTTAGTATCGATTTCCTAAAAAGGACCAATATATCCATCCTACCGGTGTCACATATGATATTGTGCATGATCACAAGTAAAGAAGCTCTTTCCATTATGGAGGTCCTGATTTATCAAGCAAAAGAAACAGCACAATCCGTTTTAGTGTCCAAATGTATTTTTGTGCACTTTCTGCTAAGGCAAATGTGAAGGTACTAAAGGCCTTGGCTGCTTAATGACAGCTGCAGGTGGGTTACTTGCCCTTTTGGTGCCTTCACTATGCGCGGTCTTATAGGGGTTTATTAATTGTTACTTCAAAATCTCCCAAGGAAAATGCCGCATTTGTGGTCATTGAAGTAATAAAAGGAATATTCACACTGGTCACAGATTTTAGCGACATGAGTGGGAAACATTGGACAAGTGCTCTGCTGACATCACATGGATGCCACCGCCGCTCTACAGCAGAGGTCTTGCTGAGACTTTGCCAAAAGATGGTAGTTTTTTTATACATATCTGCACTTATATCCTTCTTCTGGGATTGCCAGGGGATTTGTGTCTCTGCTGTTTAGTAAATGTTCCCTTCTGTGCTGTTTTTCCAGATAATCAAGACGGTTGATTTAGATCCCCAGCATAATTATCTCATGGGCTTCCATCCTCACGGTGTCCTTGTTGCTGGGGCTTTTGGAAACTTTTGCACTAATTACACAGAATTTAAGGATCTTTTCCCAGGCTTGACTCCTTACTTGCACATACTTCCTTTTTGGTTTAGATGCCCCTTCTTTCGGGAGTATATAATGTGTGTAGGTAAGTGTATTATCCTCTGTCCTCCACTTTTCATGTCTTGGAATTTGTTAGAACAGTGTGTCAGTAAGTATCCAAGTGCTGAGAACCCAATTAATGCTTTGACGAAGGTGTCTTCTGTTTCTCTGACCAGCTACCAAAGCTGATCAATTTCTTGGAGTACACAGTTTCTTTAGTATGTTCTTAGGATCCATATGTATTCTTGGAGTGCAGAAATTTTAATTTATTTTTTTTGCCGCTACGATAGCTTACAGATCAGCCAAAGGTGTGCCCGCACCACTTTATTTTGAACATCATTGTGGGTTTCTAGCATTGACTTCAATGAATTTCATATGAGTTGAAATATTAAACTGTTTAATGCAGCACTCTGGCAAAAAAAGTTACTTAAAGAGGTGGTCCAAAGTACTTTTCTTCCTAAATACCTATGTATTTAGTGCCATAATTTAAACTATTTTCTAATATACTATAAATAAAAAATCCCCATCCTTCCCTAACTACACTATTTAACTGCTTTTCTTTCTTTTCACTTCCTTTTTGATTATGCTTTGTTTGAAAATCACAGTGCATGCTGGGGAACTGAAACCAATCTTCATCAGGGTGAGACATGGTGAGGGGAAAAAAAAAAAAATGAATGCTCCATAAGATTCCGATTCTGACAACGCACTCGGTTACCGGCTTGTTACTGTTAATTTGAGCCAGCAACAGAGTGTGCACTGTCATTGTGCACATCGCATAGCAAGCAGGGACTAGACCAGCCCCTGAAATGAACATCACTTTTGATGTTTCAGGGAAGGGGCAGGGGCTGTGGCAGTCTGCCCCCTGATAACACTTTGTCTTGAGTATTACAGCTTGCACTGGGATTCTCAAACAAAGTATCATCAAAAAGGAAGTGGGGGGGGGGGGGAAGAGAGGGAAAAGATGTTAGGTTAGTTTGGGATACAAATTTCTTTTAATTGCAGTATATAATAAAATTGTTTAGATTATGACAATAAATAGATAAGGGATTTAGGATGAAATTACTTTGGACTTCGACATTACTCTTAAAGAAATGGTCCGTTTTGGATAGGCGGTCAACTTGATTCTTTCTTCCCCACTGATATGGGTCCCTTTTGAAGACTATATTGTCCAGTCACCCATGACCGCACCAACGGGAGAGAAGGGATCCGCCCTTCATGGACAGGGAACCTTCAACATAAAAAGGCGACTCCTCTCTGTATCAGCGGTTTCGTGTTTTTGACAGGGGAGCCTTTACCAGCATGGTGGCAGCATCGCAGAAGAAAGAAGACAAGTTCCCAGGCCTGGGTCGGGCATTTGCGGCAGGGCACAGTCTCTGCTTCGGCCGGTGCCAGAGATACTGGAAGCGCCGCAGGGGGGACGATGGAGTCTTGGTCGTGCGGGAGCTGGCGGCGCTACCACCGCATTGTTAGCCAGCAGCCCTGCGTCCCAACACAGAAGTCGCGCTCTGATGACTCGGCCGGAACCTTTCGCAAGTAAATACTTCTGGGGGCGGGTACCGGAAGCTGCAGGAGACGCCAGCCGGCAGATCCCCTACAGGCATGTTCTTAAGTGTATATCACCAAACAAGCATGGGCACCAGTGCAGCAATGGAGGCACAGCAGCCCTCTCCACAGCGGCAGCAGAGTCTGCAGCCACAGCAGCAGCATTGGGAGCCAGAACAGCCGCAGGGACTCCCGACGCGAGCCTCACCAGGATGGAAACTCTGGATTCTCATCGGGGCACACAGGTCCAAGGATTCCAGGACAAGTCGGCACAGTTCTACCAGCCTAGCTGCATGATTGCACTCATGTATATTTTTCTATGATGCACCGGCATTTCATGTAAAATAGTTAGAAAATCCCAGTACCGCTTCAGGTGATTGATGGGTCTCTTGGAGTTAAAATAATCTAAAACTATTAATCTTTATTAAATATATGCATACAACAATAAAAATTACATTAAAAAAGTGAACTGCAGAGAAATATACTGGTGATTTTTTTCAAAGTAGTATATCAATGTGCTTACGAAAAATGCATCCTATGACTACAAACCACATATAAGAAAGGAAAAAAAAATTGAAGAGTAATATAACCCACACAGAGAAATGTATAACATCTACCCCTGGTGGGGCAATTGGCGTTTGGCCCAATATACCTAAATGTTAGTACCATACATACACACAGATTATACAGATCCAAGTGCTACACATCATAAGTGCATAGGATACGTCACAAATGTGTTGGCAGCATATAAGCACCATATATTAATTAAACATTATACCAAATAGAAAAGCAGCATATAAATAATGACAATGTGTATGCATATTTTTGTTTTGACATCTACAGGTATAGAATGTATTTTGTAGAAAACACATTGATGTACTACTTTGAAATCACCAGTATATTTCTCTGCAGTTCACTTCTTTTTTTTTTTTGGTCATTTTTATTGTTGTATACATATATTTATTATGCTTTGCTTATATAGCGCTATCTTATTCCCCATCGCTTTACAGACATTATCATCACTGTCCCCTTTGGGGCTCACAATCTACGTTCCCTATCAGTATGTCTTTGGAGTGTGGGAGGAAACCGGAGTACCCGGAGGAAACACACACACAAACACGGGGAGAACAGACAAACTCCTTGCAGATGTTGTCCTTGGTGGGATTTGAACCCAGGGACCCCAGTGCTGCAAGGCTGCAGTGCTAACCACTGAGCCACCATGTTGGTCTTTATATTTAATAAAGATTTTATTGTTTTAGACTATTTGTACTCAGAAGTTGTTTTTTTTTTTAATTTTCCAATTGTTTTTTTTCTGCTTTATTAAACTCCTAACTATGACAATTTTGAGGGGAAATTTGAGAGACACCGGTCAATCACCTGGAGTGGTGCAAATCGAAGCTCGACAGGGGTGCTAGACTCATCCCATCTCTGCCTATGATCCATGGCCAGATTGTCTAAGTATGTTTTCCCTGAAAATGCCACATCAGGTCAGAGAAACTTTTATACCTGGGTGCAGTTGTGGTAGCATCGCCCCTCATAAAAGGCAGAATGGGATGATACCGGTCATTAACATTACTGACTTGCCAAACATTGGGCATGCATTTATGTGATCATTCTAGTTTTTCCAGTTTCCTCCATCTTCTACAGATATAAATTAATTTAGTTGACTTTCCATGATCCACATACTGTTGTTTGTGACATAAAAACAATACGTGGCTATTACTTAAATTTATGATGTTTAAAAGGCTAAATATGATGTTTGGACAGTGTTCGCATCAACAGGTGAATAATCTATAGGCACAATACCTATATGCATACACTAAAATGTATCATCTCTGCCTTTACCATATACCAGGTCTGGTGTCTGCATCCAAGAAGAGTGTGACACATGTTTTGACCCGAGAGGAGGGAGGAAATGCTGCCATCATAGTAATTGGGGGTGCTGAAGAATCATTGGATGCACATCCGGGAAATTTGACCCTCCACATTTTGAAGAGGAAAGGATTCATCAAAGTTGCATTGAAGAGAGGGTGTGTTATGAGTGATAAGTTGGATTATAAATCCTCCATATGCATTGGTACAAAGAATAAGCTAGAGTAATTTGTTCTGTTGCTTCCACCTGGGAACCACAGAGGCTTGTAGCATGATTCTTTTCTGTTCATCTCCCAGCTGTGCATGTTAAAGTGGTTCTTCGACAATGTAATAAAATGGCCCCATCACATAATTCAAAGTTTAAATGGCTGCTCATCTTAGTCGCATGTCCGGATCCGCAGCAGTCTGAAGAAACATTGCTCCTGAGGCCTGTGTCTTAAATGACAGGGAAGCTGTATTGCATGCACAGATACTAGTGAGCTGCTTGAGAAGGGCTAGTACATGAGAAGAAAATCTTCTACTCGGTTGACTAAGAACAAAGGTTTTTTTCTCAAGTCGTCCTCCATAACTGCACCACAGGAGGTTGCTCCCCACCCTAATAGGGACAGGAAATGCAGAGGTTAAATAGCCCACCTCACTTCCTCTCTTCAGTGTTTTCCTGTCCCTATGAGACATGAGGAGGTCATCCTGCGGTTCTGTGGCCAGCAGCAGACACTGTCTTGCATATCTTTTAGGCCTTGCAGCTGAGGACGATCGCTCCGGCCTTCCCCCTCTGGTAGCTGCTCCTGTCTCCTCCAGTACAGGGGACCTCACCATTCTTCCCTCGCCTCAGGGTAAGGCAGAATTATGAGCTTGTGGCCTCCTTGAGCTCTTCGGCTTGCCTCCTCGCCTCTCTGTAATCCCGGAAGTGGTGTCAAATGTGGTTGCAGGTTCTTCAGTGTCGCTTCCGGTTGTGTTCCATGGTGGAACACACTAAATATAGCGCACAGATAGTTTTTTGCAGGCTTATGGGAGCCCTATTAAAGCCTGCCAGAGATTTCTCCTTGCTTACGCCTATCAGACCACGGGAAGGAGAATCATCCAATCGTACGCTACCCTGGAGTCCCGGGACCTGGTCATAAGGTAGGACCTTTCCTATGATGGAGGGTGGTCAATTTTCTTGCTCTGCATCTGCAGAACCCAGTGCTAGCCTGAACCCAGTAAGCACCTGGCATGGGGTGTGTGTGTGTTTTGTGTTTGTTTTTATTTGTTTGTTTGTTTTTTTGGGAGACCAGAATCCTACTCCAAAAAGTAAAGACAAGTTGTCAGCCCGCAAGTGTACCATCACTGTCAAAAAGTTGCCATTTTCCCATAAAAAAAGCCTGTGTCAAAGTTGCACAGATGAAATTGTAAAAGAGGAACAGCCCTTCTTGATGAAAGGGCTAAAAGGAATGGTTCGCCAAGAGGTTGTCATCCCTAACCTCATTTTCCCAACTGTTGTCAGTGACCCCAAAAAGAGGAAAATGTGTATGGAGGAGCAATTCAGACTCGCAATAAGGTCAGAGATCTGTCACTAGCGAGTGATGGGAAGTGAGTTAGCTGCAGGCACGGACCTGACCCAGGGAAATAAGAAATATTATTTGACGTCAGAAGACATGGAGGAACTTCTCAAAGCAGTGAGAACCAGTATGATGTGGAGGAAGAGAAAACTATCCACATGGTCCAGGACAAGATGTTTGGGAGTCTTAAGACAAAAAAGAGAATGCTATTCCCGATACATGAAAATATACAAAGTCTAATAGCTGATGACTGGAAGCTTCCAAAGAAGCGCTTAGGGATAACAACAGAACTTAAAGATGAATATATCTTCCTCTAGTGGGAATCTAAATGTTGATCAGAAATACCAAAAGTAGATACCCAGGTAGCTAAAGTGGCAAAAAAGACAACATTTCCATTTGAAGATTCCTCACAACTGAGGGACCCAATGGATTGTAAAATGGACAACCTGCTAAAGAATTAATGGGAGACTCTGTTAGCATCACGCCAAATCCCTGCTCTGACAGGCGTGTCACTTCACTCACCCGCGCTGCGGTCGGTTCCTTCCTTCCCCATGCTCTGCATGCACCCAGTAGAGCTTCCAGCTGGGCTCCCAGCCATGTCCTTAGGGCGTGTGTGCTCTCCCGCCCTCTTTAAGGGCCAGCGCGTGCCCTTATTTCCTCCCCAGCCAATGGCTGTGGGGCATTATGCATGTATTGCTTCCTAGTCACTGGGTAGATGCTTGAGCAACCTTCCTGTTCTGCAGTCTAAGTTGCATGCCAGTTCCTGCTGCACTTTGGTGCAGATCCTGCCTGCTGCACTCTGATAGCAACTCTGCCTGCTGCACCATCCAGTCTGTCCTACCGGGTCCAGCTGCTGCGTGTCCGTTGGTCTGTCCTGGAGTGGCACCTGGCATTCATCGGGAGCCAAGCCTAACCCCTCCATCAGAGGCTCTAGTGAACCGTTCGGTGCTTGCTTAGTCGTGTCCCTCCTTCGGTCCATGGCACAGTGGTTCCACAAACCACATCCGTGACAGACTTCAGCAGCTGTTGTATAACCAGGTCCATGGTCCAGTGGTTGAACCAGCTGGAAGAACATCTCAGCATGAGAACCTCAAGAGAAGAGCAGCCAGAATTCCTTCCTCTTCTTCAGAGGACCACATGATTCTTAGCTGACACCTCAGTAGAGTTGGTAAGAACAAGATAGAGAATCTTAGTGGCACCTCTCTAGCCAAAGAGAAGCTGGTTTGCAACATTTAACAGCCTAAAAGTAGAAGTTCCCCGGATTCTGCCATGAATCAGCAACCTTCTTCTCCAAGGGCTGATTTCTCCAAGATCCTCAAGCCTTGCAGCCTGGCTTGTTAGTCTGTCATCTTAAAAGCTAGGGGTCTCGCTGACCAAGTTGTAGATAGGCTTCAGAAAACTAGAAAACTGATAAACTCAATCCATAACAAAATATGGAAAACTTTTTTTTATATCCTGGTGTGGCTCTACCCCTCCAGATCCTCTACATCCAGCATGGCCCAAATTCTAGACTTCCTGCGGAGTGGACTGGAAAAGGGTTTAAAGTCTAGCATGCTAAAAGTCCAAATTGCAGCCCATAGTTCATATTTTGATCAAAACCTGGCAGATCATCGTTGGATCAGAAGGTTTTATGATTGCAGATTCTCAATTTGCAACCAAGAGTATCATATTTTGTCCCGACCTGGAATCTGAATGTGGTCCTCAAAGGTCTAACAATTCCACCATTTGAGCCTATAGACTTAGACAAACTGTCCTGTTAAACAGGACAGTTGAGAAGAATCGGTAAACTGCAGGCCCTCTCGACTAAAGAATCTTATCTAAAGAACACCAGAGGATAAGATCATTTTCAGCTTGGACCCATCTTTCCTACCCAAAGCAGCCTCAGAGTTCCATATGTCTCAAGAAATCATTCTACCTTCATTTTGCCAAAATCCAGCTAACAGTAGAGAAATGGTATTCCATACTCTGGACGTACATAGAGCTACCCTTCAATATCTCCAATGATCAAAATCCTGGAGGAAGGATCAAAATATCTTCATCCAACACTATGGACATAACAACGGCAAAAAGTATTCAAAAAGCATGATCGCAAATTGGATTACTAAGGCAATTTGTGGAGCTTATTTCTGGGCTACCAGTTATTTTATCAAGTGATCAACTGGAAAGTAAAAGTAGGAAGGCAATGCCAAGTGCATCGCAATTGCACAAATTGTAATTCCACACTTGGTTTTTTTTTTGCTTTTTTTTTTATTTGCCATGTTTACTATATGGTAAAACTGAGTTATTTTTTGCGCCCTGAGCTGACACTTTTACTGATACCATTTTGAAGTACATACGATGTTTTGATTGCCTTTTATTGCAATGTTATGGCTGACCAAAAAACGCCATAATTCTGACGTTTGTTTCTTTCTTATGTCGTTTACAATTGCATTAATTTGCTTATATTTTGGTAGATCGGACCTTTATGAATGCAGTAATACTGCATGATCTTTTTAACCCCCTTCATGACCGAAGGTATTTTTGTTTTTGCCGGGTTTTTTTTTTTATTTTTTTGCTCCCCTTCGTCCCAGAGCCATAACCTTTTTTTTTTTTTTTTAACTTTTCAGTCAATATGGCCATGTGAGGGCTTGTTTTTTGCAGAACAAGTTGTACTTTTAAACAACTCCATTGGTTTTAATATATCGTGTACTGGAAAACGGGAAGAAAATTCTAAGTGTGGTGAAATTGCAAAAAAAATGCAATTCTACAATTGTTTTCTGTTTTTGCTGTTGTACTATGTTCACTAAATGCTAAAACTGACCTGCCATTATTATTCTCCAGGTCATTACTAGTTCATAGACACCAAACCTATATAGGTTCTTTTTTATCTAACTGGCGAAAAAAAATCCAAATTTTGTTTAAAAAAAAAAGCGCCATTTTCCGATACCCATAGCATCTCCATTTTTCGTGATCTCTGGTTGGTTTAGGACTTATTTTTTGCACGCTGAGCTGATGTTTTTAAAGATACCGTTTAGTGTGGATACGATCTTTTGATCGTATTGAATTTTAATGCAATGTTGCGGTGTAATTCTGGCGTTTTGACTTTTTCTTTCTCCTTACGTCGTTTAGCGATCAGGTTAATTTTCTTTATATTGATTGGGCGTTGGTGAACGCGGCGATACCAAATGTGTATGATTTGATTCATATTTTTTTAATTTTGAATGGGGCAAAAGGGGGGTGATTTGAAAAATATATATATATATATATTTATTTTTTAATGTTTTTAAAAACATTTTTCTCTATGGGAGACTGGAAGCTGCCATAACCCGATCGGCTCTGCTACATACAGGCAATGATAAGATCGCCTGTATGTAGCAGAATTGCTGACTTACTATGAGCGCCGACCACCGGGTCTGCTGGAGAACTCTGGTTGTCATGCCAACCCATCGGCGACCCGCGGTCATGTGACAAGGGCACCGATGGGTGGGATTTGCAGTGCGCTTGCCGTTAAAGCATGTTAAATGTCTCTCTCCCTCTCCCTCCTTCCTATGATCATCCAATAGCTTGCACTATATACAGCACTGTTGTATGCAGGGTTAATCACTATCTCCTATGAGCGCCAGCTACAGGCGGCTTTCACAGGGGTACCGTACTGCCAGGCATGGGGAACTTCAGCAGACCCCCGGCTGTCATTGCAACCCATTGGCACCCGGCAATTGTCACAGGCACACACCAATAAGTGCATAGAATGACGCCCCCCTGCATGCGCACGTTTAATGCCGCTGTCAGAGATTGATAACGGAATGTAACAGGTTTAAAAATTCAGCCATCATCTGCTGGGAAAGATACGGGCTCGGCTTGTGAGCCCACATCAGTCAGGGTCCCGACATATGATGTAACTGTACATCATGTGTTGGGAAAGGGTTAAAAAAAAAAAAAAAAAAACCTTTTACAATCTATACAGTAGAAACTTGTACAGATATGTAATTTTCCGTAAAAGTAAAATGAAAAATGGGGTCATATCACTAATCTTTGCTACAGACATACATTTTATTGTCAGGTCAAACATATTGGGATGCACTTACTGTATTTTTTGGACTACAAGACGCATCTGACCTTAAGACACATCTAGATTTTAGAGGAGGAAAATAGGAAAAATCTTTTAGGCAAAAAAATGTGCTCATGGGGCACTGTTATGGAGGGGGATCTGCTGCTGACTTGGTTATGGGGGTAACGTCTGCGATTCTTGTCCCCTTCCTGGTATACATGTCCCTCATCCTGGTAGATATGCCCCCCATCACTGGTTCATCCTGGTATATATCAGTCCTGTTATGCTGCACACACACAAAAAAAAAAAAAAAAAAAAATTATTTTCCTTTTCCCCCCGTGCCCCTCAGGCACGTGGCGTCTTCTGATGCCGGCTACTGACTTTGATGCGTAAGTGACGGGCTGCGTGCGTATGACTTCACTGCCGTGCGCTCCTAGTCACAGGCAGGAGCTGGTCACCGCTGCAGGCAGTTGGCAGGAGCAGTGAACATTCCGTTCCCCACTTAAAGGGAAATGAATATTTGCTTGCCTCTTAGCACCGAGGTCAGTGATGGTAAAAATCTTCAGTCATTTTTCTAACACTGACCTCAATTTTGAGAAGTTGGCAGAATCATGGGTGTGGGAAGCAGTGAAAATCATTTTTTTTTTCTTTTTTTTTTTCTTTTAAAATAGCGGACACTCGTGAATGCCCCAGCCGCCTGCTCCCTGCAGAGGCGACCCTGCTCATGCTCCTGCCTCCTGTGACCCCTCTTCTCCGCCACCCCCTTTACCACAGCGAGCCAGATGGTGAATTTGTACTAGAAGACGCACCCCTCCCCATCTTCCTCCCAAATTAGAGGGGGAAAAATGTGTTTTACAGTCTAAAAAAAAAAATACGGTAATTATTAAATTCTGGTTGCTCATTCAGTCATCTTATCACAGGTGTATAAAATCCAGACCCGTGTCATGTGAAGTGATGAATCACACTTCTCTTTCTGGCATCTGATGGAAGAGTTTAGGCCTGAATTTGAGAACGTTACCTGCCCGACGGCCCTGTGCCAAATGTAATGTTTGGTGGAGAAAGAATAATGCTGTTTTTCAGGGGTTAGTTTAGGCATCGTAGTTCCAGTGAAGGGAAATGTAACTGTCTCCGCACAAGAGATTTTGGTCAATTGTAGCTTCCTATCTTGTGTTAACAATTTGGGGAAGGCCATTTTCTATTCCCCGTGACTGTGCCCCGGTACACAACACGAGGTCCATAAAGGCATGGTTGGATGAGTTTGGTGTAGAAGAACATGACCTCAACCCCATTCTACACTTTTGGGATGAAGTAAAATGGAGATTGTGAGCCTGACCCTCTCATCCAACATGAGTGTCTGACCTCACAAAGGCTCTTCTGGATGGTCAAACATTCCCACAGACAAACTCAAAACTGTTGCAGGAGAGTAGTAGCTGTTATAGCTGCAAAATGGGACCCACTCCGTATTAAAGTGGCCCTGACAGCTGATTCACACTGTCTGATTCATGTTGTCAGTTCTTCGGAGACGACTCCATTTCTGCAGTCGTGTATGTTTCACTCTGTAAGGGCTCATACTCACATGCGAGAAACTCGGATGAGTCTTGCACATCAATACCCGGCACTGCATCCTGCACTTGGATCGGAGCATGCGGCCGTGTAGCAATACATGCGCTGAACGCTTCGCTCCTGAGTGCCGCGTATTGGCGTGCGAGACTCATCCGAGTTTCTCGCATGTGAGCCCTAATGTTCAGGTGTTTCAGAGAAAACCTATTTTTAAAAGTCAATGAAAGATGGTTTGGGTAGCATGAAGTTGTCCAAGTTCTCTTTAATACCTATTACAATAGAAAATATCTACAGTGGGTGTGAGGTGTATCGTCCCTATACTTTTGTCCATATGGTGTATTTAATAACCTTAAGGATTCATTATGGCTTTCCAATGTGTCCTTTAAAAATTTGGGCCATCCTTGATTATTATTATTTTTTTTTTTAAATGTAGTCCAGAAAAAAAAAAAAAATCATTTTGGTAACTCTGAGGAGCAAGAATAGTAAAATAGCTGTTTTCAGATGAATGTCCTAGAAATCTTTATGCTTGTTGCACGGCTTATTATAGGGCCAGACATTGATTTTTAGGGTTAAACAGTCACTTTCAGCATAAATTGGCAGATTACAAAGCCTTGTGGAAATAAGTAGGGCTTGTCAGACATATTCATTGGCCACATGACTTTACCGGTAATAGTGCCGTTTTACCCGCAGGGGGCTGCACGTCTATTACCATGATTCATAATGTTTGCAGGTTAACAATCTTTTTGAAAACCTAGCCCATTTTGTAAAGGGGCGGCTTCATCCATTTACAGCTGCCCCAATGTACTCGTATAATGTAAGGGTTAATTAGGTTTCTACACAACGATATAAAGATATTACAAAAATTTAGACGTGTACAATCATTTTGCATTACACCATGCCCTGGTTCATTTCTCGCCTTCATGGTCAACTCAAAAGGGGAAGATGTGTGCGGTCCTACTCTATGGTTTAGACATGGAGGACATAATAACTAAAGGTCTTCTATATTCTC
Organism: Ranitomeya variabilis; assembly: GCF_051348905.1. Lineage (NCBI taxonomy): Eukaryota > Metazoa > Chordata > Amphibia > Anura > Dendrobatidae > Ranitomeya > Ranitomeya variabilis. The sequence goes on from NC_135233.1 coordinate 985,129,167, forward strand.
AAAATAACTTTGCTTTCCTTTCAGTGCACATTTGGTGCCGGTGTTCTCTTTTGGAGAGAATGAGCTGTTCCTCCAGGTACCCAACCCAAAAGGATCTCTGCTGCGTAGTGCCCAAGAGAGGCTTCAGAAGATCATGGGCTTCGCTCTGCCCCTCTTCCATGCCCGTGGGATCTTCCAGTATAGCTTTGGACTATTGCCTTACAGGAAGCCCATTCACACAGTGGGTAGGTAGACAAGATATTCATCCAAGCTTTCTTTTAATAACTTATTTACAGCACTTTTCTTTTAAAACTTGTCAAATAACTTGCTGAATAGGTCCTAAAATTACCAGAATTAAGAAAAATCTGCATGTATGCGATCTAATATACTAATGAAAAAAAAAAAAAAATATATATATATATATATATATATATATATATATATATATATATATATCCTATACATATCTTAAGAGGGTTTTCTCACACTGATTTTATTTTTTAAAGCTTTCTGCAGGGTTATTAAAAATAAAATACATGATACTCCCCCGTCAGATGCTCATAGCACTTGTTTTAGTACCGCTGAGGTCTCCTTCCAGTCTGTTTCCTCTTCCAATGGTGATGGCCATGTAGCTGCTGCAGTCAATTACTGGTGGCAGTGATAACAAAGTGTTACAGTTGCGGCAGTGATTGACTGACCAAAAGGAGGATGTACAGAGCTGTTATTTTTCACTGAAAAAATCTGAGAGATCCAAGGGAATTCTGAATTCAAAGAAAAGGGTTCTCTAGTTCAACAGAGGTTGATTACGTATGACATTTATGCCTCTAGAATAACCAGTATATTGGTGTATTACATGAACAACCCGTTAATCGTGAGGCACAATGTAATGCTGTATTTGCACCCCGCAACAGATGAAAGCACATTTAGGTCCCAATTCATCAAGACTTTAGCTTCGCACTTCAGCCTAGATGAAGATTGTGCTGGACTAAGAGTGCACCTTTTAATGAATTTGGTGCATATTCTACCTGCTGTGCACCACTCCAGGAATCAGGGACTGGAGTACATTTGTCGTAATTCATGCCAGTCTTTTGGTGTAAATTATGAATTTGTCGTATCGGCTTAGCCACGCCCTTGCCAGGTTAGCTCCACCCACTTCTCAAAGTTGTCAGAACTGTCTAGGAATGGTGTAAAAACTAGAGCTGTGATGTTTCAAACAGTTTGACCCCAGAGTTCTGATGGAAACTATTAAAATCGTCCCTTTATAGCACTAGTAAGTCACAGCACGACTATCAAAAAGAAAGTTTTGCATATGCGCCTGAAATCCATTCACTTACAGTATTTAGGGCACTCCAGATCAAACTTATCAAGACTAATTAAGGAGGACCTGTCACCAGGTCATAAGCCACCAGTTTTTGCTCTTATTTTGCTTCCACTGAGTTCTTAATTTTTTTATTTATTTATTTATTTATTTATTTTTTAACTCACCATATGGCTCCAGATATTGGTCTTTTTATTTAGTGCTAATTTTTAAATTCTACAAAAGTTATGCACAGTGTACTAATGCAAAGTAGCCTAAATACAAACCCGCAGGGAATCCTATGAACCACATCCCTTTGGAAAGACCATAACATTTTTGTGCAAAATAAAAAGGTTCGGAATCTTGAAACTGTATGGCGGATTTAAGAAAAGAGGGGGGAGGGAGGAAATGCTCAGGAGAGCATAAGGGAAAGAGGAATAAAGAGTAAAAACTGTCCACTTTTGTCCTGGTGACAGGTCTGCTTTTAAAGAGGTTGTTCGAAGGAAGAAAAAAAAATTCTAAAATATAATTTATTTGTTTTTTATTTTTTTGTCCTGTTTCTGCATCTCTTTTGGTCCTGGAGTTTATCTACTTCTGTCATTCTGACACAGGCAGAAAGCTGCCTCCCCCTCAGTTTTGGTAACCTGCTTGAAGGGGTGGCTGATGTAGAGCCGGAGAAGGGGGCTGGCATAGCCAACTCCATTCAAACATATCGCCATCTTCAGCTCCGCAGAAGCTCAGAACTTCCAGGATCATGAAAAGGGCACTATAATAAGACGATCCTGGAAGACTTAAAATATAATTGTGGCAGTAAATGTTCTGCCATTAGACTACCCTTTAAGCTGACACAGGCCCCATCTAGCTCTGTCTTTGCTATTGTGTCCTTATCACCTCTCAGTATTAATATGCATTGTTCTGTATTTGTCCTGAACAGTAGGTAAACCCATCCCAGTGGTGCAGACCTCAAATCCAACGCAAGAAGAAATTGAAGAGTTGCATCAAAAGTACCTGCAGGCTCTTCAGGATCTCTTTGAGGAGAATAAGGGGAAGTACGGCATCCCCGAGCATAAGAGTCTCATCTTCACATGACCTCCATAATACGCCTCTACTTGTGGCCCTGGAACCACTGGGATATATCTATGCTGAACCCTTTGCCTCCAGTATGGACTCATCCCTGGAGATCAGTAGGTCTGTAACACTAGTACTCCATGCCAGCAATGCTATAGCTGTTCTCCTCCATAATGTGCACACCACTGTTTCTGAAGATACCTGATATATACAGAACTGGAAAGTGTTAGCTCTATAATTACGCACTAACCCACAAAGTAAGAGGAGCTTGGTTTACCTGTGGATTTTGCAAAATGCTGTGGCCACCATGTCATTCATTCCTAGGTACTTAATCATGTTGTCTGGTATATTATATTGATGGCCTTTCTTCAGGACACGTCATCAATATCAGATTGAAATCCGGCACCTCCACCAGTCAGTTGTTTTTGGTGCTGGTAGCATCCAGAAATGGAGCACAACTACCCAGCTCTCACAAGTGGCCAGGACTGTGGCCTGCACATCGCACCCAATCATCATCTGGATAGGGGTGGATCTGCAGAACCGCGCTGCAGCCATTGTACAGTTGACAAGGCTGTGTAGATCCGCTCCATAACTGAGCACTTCCTGCGACACTGAGCACTTCCTGCGACACTGAGCACAGCTGATCAGTGGGGGAGCCGGGTGTCCCACCCCCAGCAATCTAATATTGATGACCTACCCTACAGAAAGGCTATCAACATAATGTACCGGACAACACCTTTTAAAAAATAAAGTATTCAGTAAATGATTTGCTGTAAGTTATCAGGAAATCTTCAGAGTGAGAATTTTATATCAAGAGTGAATATTTGACACAAGTTACACCGGTGATATATATAGATATATATTATACAATATACATACCACTGCTTCACGCTCATTGCACTAGTACTCATCAGTTATTGATTCTGGCACAGCTGTTATTTTGCATGAGATATTCAAGGGCTATTATTTTTATTTTTTTCAGTAGATCCATCCAGGTCTTCCCTGCCATAGTCCTAGCAATATAAAAAATGTGGTGCTGTATATCTAACAGGAGCAATCAAAGAACACAACGGACTCCTAGGTATAAGATGTGTTATTGAGGGGATAATCGATGGACTGGGTATTCAGATTCTTAGAAACCAGGCCTCAATCACAGCTAAGGGGAGCGTCACATCATAAAGGCACAACTGTGTTCCCTGTATTGTTTGTGCAATCTGACTACTAAAAGCAATGCTTTTGTGCATGTTTGGCTAATGGCAGGACACGGCTGCCCCCATATTAGGCTGCCCTTACATGGGGGGAGCGGTCAGATGACAGATCCGCTTCACGGGCTGTAACACACTTATTAGAATGAGTAAACTCTTACATAAAGAGGCATTTCAGTATCTGCACCTCTGTAATGTATGCGGGTAGGATCTAGGCCACAAAATGCAGGATACTTGATGGAGCGATTTGTCCGTATGCGGCAGCCACAAGTGCCCGGGACTACGGGGACCACTGCAGTGCTGTATCTGGTGGCTATGGACTAGTGCAGCCTTGCTCAGCGGCTCTGTAGTCCTCGCCACTTTCGGTAGCCGCGTACAGACAGATCTTCCCATCTCAGCCTTAAATATCCATTGAAATGATGTAGCTGTTACTTTTGGTTACGGATTTTTCTTCCGGCTGCCCCCTGCAGACGGCAGAATATTTCTCTTCACTTTGCTGCACACATTTGTCCCTTTTCATGTTTCCAAGCATTTGGCCAGGAAATGTGCTCACAACTATTAGTTATGTCTCAGTAGCTATTGGACTTGGCATATGTAAACGGTACAACTATATCCTGCATTCATTTTAGGTTGTTTGCACCGTTATACTTTACATGCACTTTATGAATATAAATCTATAAATTGTTTTGGCTATATAGGCAAGTGCTAAAAAATATTATTCTGTAAAAATGACCTAGTCTAGTGTGTTCCCTCCACCATCCACTAGGTGGTGCACTTCCCCATACTATGAGTTTCTATCTGTTACATTGCCCCATTACATTGTTTTGGGCCAATTTTACCATAATGAACAATACATTGTATTTATGAAATAATGCGATATCATATGAACTCTTGGAATAATAAAGGAATGCTCTCTTTGGAAAATTTGGAGAATTTAATTTACCATATGCTGGAAGCATTATATCCATTTTGTACTAGGACACCTCTGTTACCTCCGCCACGTACGCTGGGCTGCGCTCTTCCACATTACAATGTGACTTACTGTATTTGTACAAATGATTCTATTTTTCTATTTCAGTTACTTGTCTGCCGAATATTATGACTACCTAAAAGGACATTATATTGTATGACTCAATGGTTGTCACTCACATCTGCTCTATTATGTTATGTATTGAGAACTATATTGAAATAATACAATTGTATAATAAAATCCTTTTCTGGAATACTTGCTTCTCTTTTGCTGGGTCTCTTCTGACTGATGTAAGTGTCATGTATATACATTACATATATCTGAATGGTTTGCATTACTTTGCGTGCTACAGTATACTGGCCTACAAGTGCTCCAGTTATATAAAGAGGTTAATGCAAATGTGCTAAACTATACTTACACTAAAATTGGTAGGTACATGGCACCTTCTACGCATTCATCATGCGGGTGCCCAGACCTAAGAATTCCTATAAAAATGCTATTGTCGTTTTTTTTTCTTTTGTTTGTCTTCTCTGTGATTATTCTGAAACCAGAACGGGCAATAAAGACTGAGGGCACGCCTCGTCCGATTGTGTTCATGTTTAATGAGAGAAGTAATGATGACCTCTGTGCTGCGGCCCTGTGCCTGACCTGTGATTGTACTGGGTAGCGCAGTCACTTAGATTGGGGGCATGACAGGTTCCCTACTAGTAACCAGTAGATAGAGAGGTATTCTGCAGGTTAATAGCGTTACAATGCTGACCACCTTTCCGAAAGCGTGGCTACCAGGATGAAAATAAATTTTAAAGGGAATCTGTCAACGTTTTTGCTGTTTAATCTGATAGCAGCATATTGTAAAGGCAGAGAGTCTGATTCCAAGGATGTGTTACATGCTCAGCAGCTTGCTGTAGTTTCAATACAATCAGTGTTTTATCAGCAGGAGATTATCATGGCAGGACTAGGTGTGACATTCCAGACAGGCCAGCTAATCTTTCACCCCACCCTGTCTCTGATTGGCAGCCTGCTCAGTGTACACAGAAAGCTGCCAATCAGTGGTGTGGGCGGGGTTATACAGAGCTCAGCATTCAGAGAACTGGCAGATCTGCAGCAGATAAAACAGGGATTTTATCAAAACTGCAATAAGCAGCCCAGTGACCCTTCACTGGAATCCGGATCGGGAGTGGTGATTGTAGACACGCCCTTACGCCTGTATCGCTATGACTAAAAGCCAATGGCTACCAGGAGGAATGATGATTATTTTCTCCTGCTTTCAGTAAGGTGGCCGGGCAGCATGGTAACTTTATTAACCTGCAGATTAACTGATATCTGCAAGTTATTTGGGAACATGAAATGTTCCCTTTTGAAATGCATCATTTGTATCCTTGATGTTTCTTTTTTTCCTGATTTTTCTCTCCAGTGTTTGCTGTACGTTATACAACTTCATCTTGTCCAGCATTTATCTTTCTATCATTTCTGTACATTTAGCCAGCTGCGTTAATGTGAGATTAGACTTTATGCTGCTGTATAATATTATGCCTCTCCACACAACATACTGTAGGCATATTCATGTTTCTTCTACTAGAGCAGCAGAAAGCATTAAACATAGCCCAAAAGTATAGGATTATTTTACAGGGGAAAAAAACTCCCGGATATCGCAACCATTTCACGCCAATCTCCTTCGCCTATTGGTAGTTAATAATAATAATCTTTATTTTTATATAGCGCTAAGATATTCCGCAGTGCTTTCCAGTTTGCACACATTATCATCCCTGTCCCCGATGGGGCTCACAATCTAGGTTCCCTATCAGTATGTCACCTTTGGACTGTGGGAGGAAACCAGAGAACCCGGAGGAAACCCACGCAAACACGGGGAGAACATAAAAAACTCTTTGCAGATGTTGTCCTTGGTGGTATTAGAACCCAGGACTCCAGCGCTGCAATGCTATCCACTGAGCCACCGTGCTGCCCTATACAGTGATGAGCGAGTGTACTCGTTGCTCGGGTTTTCCATAGCATGCTCGGGTGATCTCCGAGTATTTGTTAGTGTTCGGAGATTTAGTTTTCGTTGCCTCAGCTGAATGATTTACGGCTGATAGACAGCCTGAGTACATGTGGGGATTCCCTAGCAACCAGGCAACCCCCACATGTACTCAGGCTGTCTATCAGCTGTTAATCATGCAGCTGCTTCAACAAAAACTAAATCTCAGAGCAGTCACAAATACTCGGAGACCACCCGAGTGTGCTCTGGAAAACCCAAGCAACGAGTATACTCGTGCAGCGCCCCAGAGACCTGGTCGTTGCAGTAACATCGCTCCGCCGCTAAGGGGAGTGATGGTACGTCTGATGGCACTGAAGGAGTTCACCTGACCAGGTATCACAGACACCAATACACTTCATAGTCTGGCCTCCAGGGGGAGCAAAGGGCACTATGTATTAGGCCACTCCTCACAATCTGGTAAAACTGGGGGTTAGATAGAAAGTTAGACAGAAAGCTGACTGGGTTGGAACCAGGCACCATCCTGTGGCAGAGGGTGTTGCAGGGGAAGATTTAGGGGGGTCCCTGTCAGGGGTGGGATCCTGACAGAGGCCTAGCGAACAGAAGGTACGTTATGGGACCGCGCCTGCACTTCATCGCAGCGGTATCTCAAGAAAGGACAAGAAGCGAGGTTTATTGTGAAGAGTGAGAAACGAGATCAAAGCAAAAAGGGGATAACACCAGTAGGAGTCGTGCTGTAAAATCGAGGCAACATCCTACTGAGGCGCGTAGCCGGTGGCCGGAAACGCCGAGGAAGTATTGAGCTCCAGGCATTACTTCAAACCAACGGCAGGACAGTCAGTTATAGGCGGGCTGTCTCACCTAAATCACCTAAGCAGACATAGGGGGCAACAGTGGGAGAGGGGCGACTCTAGGGTCCCGGAAGAACTCCAGGCCTACCTGTCATATGGGTGCGTCCTAGCCATATCATCTGGGGGACGGAGAAGAACATCAGAATCAGTTGTGAGGGAACATCAGAAACAGACACAACAGTTGTGAGGACTATCCCGTGGTGCTCAGCAGGGAAGGACTACAACACACAGGCGCTAGAAGGAAGGCACAGATTTCCACCTACAAAGGGAACTCTGGAGGTGCCATCAGACCGGCCCGGTCTCAGACAGCCCTGTTAACCGTTCTCTGGATTGAGGATCCTGAAGCCTTCAGTAAAGAGGTAAAGAGACTGCAACCCTGTGTCCTCGTTATTCATCGCACCCTTCACCACACATCATCACTCTCAACTTTTACTGGATGCCCCTTAGCAGGGTCACGGACCGGGTCTAGCCACCATGACAATCCCAGAACTGAGACAGAGAGGCCCGGTACCGGGTACCCCACGGCCCTGCGATGGTGGGGGCGCTCCACTCGCTCATCACTAGTAGTTAAGCACATACCTCCCAACCGTCCCGATTTCAGCGTGACAGTCCCGCTTTGGCACCGGGGTCCCGCTGTCCCGCTTCGGGCATTTAAAATCCCGAATTTGCGGCCGCCGGTGAAGCCCCGCCCACTTCCGGGACGTAGAGAGAGCCCGATTATTAAGCAGAGAAGAATAGAATACATGTCAGCACACAGAGTCCTGCATACACTGTGGCCCCTGATCATGTGACCCCTGACTCCTCCCCTCCTGTGACCTCATCACAGGTCCTGTACGCACAGAGCAGCCATATATGTGGTGTGCTGCCCTAGTGCAGGTGGAGGTAGGTGCTGGAGATTCCCCATTACTGGGGGGGACATTAACCCTTCAGCACTGAGATTCTTTTGGGGTCCCTGTGTGGTGTGAACAGTGAGGTAACAGCTGTGGACAGAATGCGGCTTCGCTGGTTGCACATTAGACCCAGTCAGACACCTGCAGGATGAGAGGACAGAAGCCCAGAGAAGTTCTCCCACAATGCGATGATTCCTCTCCCGGCTCCAGCACAATAATGTAGATACTAGTGATGAGGGAGCCGCTCTCCACTACTCGATCCGGCATCGGGGGCTCGGACAAGCTTGTTACTGGGGTATCACAGGTGATGGAGCGCCGTGCTCGAGTTCCCAGCCAATAAACATGCAGGGATTGCCCGCCATACATGGTAGTGTTGCCATACCTCCCAACCGTCCCGATTTCAGCGTGACAGTCCCGCTTTGGCACCGGGGTCCCGCTGTCCCGCTTCGGGCATTTAAAATCCCGAATTTGCGGCCGCCGGTGAAGCCCCGCCCACTTCCGGGACGTAGAGAGAGCCCGATTAGTACCCGCTGTTCGTTCCGTTCCCTGGGACTGCGTTGTAGCCACGCCCCCTTGAGTTGCCTCACCGCCCGCCTCCGGCTTCCTCCTCAACTATAGACGTGGGCGGACTCTGAGGACAGAGCGGCAGCACCCGGACTGGTTTCTGGCACGGGGGCAGAGTTGTGAGACACTCCGTGTCTGTGTGACCGCGGGAGCAGCGAGCGGATCTCCAGACTGTAAGTGAATGTATGTGTCTCTCCCCCTCTCCATGCAGCGCTGCCCTGCTGCGGTTACAGCAGAAACTCTGACAGCATAGGAGGACTGACAAACTAAACTTTGTCTCCCCATGGTGCGCGCACCCCGCTCCCACTCTCCCCCTGGTACCCATCCATCGGATTCTCCACCAACCTGGTGCAGCACCCCTTACATTCTATGGGGGCTGCCACCTGCCTGCGTTACATTCTATGGGGGCTGCCACCTGCCTGCGTTACATTCTATGGGGGCTGCCACCTGCCTGCGTTACATTCTATGGGGGCTGCCACCTGCCTGCGTTACATTCTATGGGGGCTGCCACCTGCCTGCGTTACATTCTATGGGGGCTGTGCAGCATTATATTCTATGGGGCTGTGCTGTATTACATTCTATGGGGACTGAGCTGTAATGCTGGATACAGCAGGCAGCGGCGCAGCTGGATGACACCATTCAGCGCCGTGGGAGTGGAAGCTGCCGGCTGCTGCGAGGGAGCGCGGTGAAAGGTGTTTGTGTGTACTGATGGAGAAGGCAATGATGGGGGTGGGGTAACCATGTGTGGCCATTATACTGCACCCAGCATTGTGTGGGGCCATTATACTGTACCCAGCATTGTGTGGCCATTATACTATACCCAGCATCGTGTGGGGCCATTATACTGTACAAAGCATCATGTGGCGCCATTATACTGTATGGACCATCACGTGGGGCAAGTATACTGTACGCAGCATCATGTGGGGCCATTATACAGTATGGAGCATAATGTGGCCAATGGCCATTGTACAGTATGGAGCGTCGTGTGTGGCCATATTTTTTTGTTCATAATTATTGTTAACGAAACATTGTGATCAGAAGTGCTAAATGGGTGTGGTTGGGGCGTGGCTAGTTGTGAAATGGGTGTGGCCTAAAATTTGCCGCTACGCGCACCGCTGACTTTGTCCCTCTTTCCCTTCCCCTAAAGTTGGGAGGTATGGTTAAGCAGGATTGCTCCATAATTGAAACAGTCAAAAGAATTTTATACTGGTATAAGGTAACTGTCCTCAATATTGTTAAGACCTGCACCTGCATAGCATACACTGCTGCTTGTGAGAGAATTTTTCTTATTTCTGTCCAGGTGATAGTCTAGCAAATGGGCAGCAATGTTTGTTTTGGAGAGCAGTGGATTTCTACTTCCTGATGGTGGACTCCTAAACATTAGCATTGTCTGTCTCATGTCATAGTTGCTTAGAGGTTACCTTTTAGGCTTCTTTGTGACCTTACAGAATATTATACGCCTTGCTCTTGGAGTAATCCTTGTGGTTTGACCACTCTTGGGTAGGATAATAATGGTCTTGAACTTCCTTCATTTGTACAAAATCTGTCTCACTGTGGATTACTTGAGTCCAAACTACTTTGAGATGGTTTTGCAGCTTTTTCCAGCCTAATGATCATAATGAACAATTATTTTTTTTTTAAGTCTTCAGAAATCTTTTTTTATTCAGGTCATGGTACAAATATTTTCAAGATCAGACTTTGATAGGTCCCTGTTCTTTAAATAAAACAGGTCATCCACTCATATCTGACTGTCCCACTAACTGAAAACACCAGACTAAATTTCACCGTCAAATTATCTGCTCATCCTGAGGCCACGTGCACATGTTCAGTTTCTGGTCAGTATTTTGACTATTTGTAAGCCAAAACCAGGAGTGGGTGATAAATACAGAAGTGGTGAGGTGGTTCTTGCTTACAAATACTGAGGTAAAATACTGACCGAATACTAAACGTGTGCACGTGGCCAAAAGGTTCACATACTTCTGACTTTCACATATGATATTGGATTATTTTCCTCATTTAAAACATAGCCGTGTAGAAGTATTTTGAATCCTTTGTTTTCTTTATCTACTTTTAGGACTTGTATGAAAATCTCATGTAGTTTTGTCAAATTTACGCAGAAAAATGCTTGACTATTACTGGGTTGACTTTAAAGGGGTTGTCCGGTCCTGATAAGTCTGCAGTCACTCTGTGATTATTGTTATGCTGTAATGTCTTTTATTGTTTGTACAAGTGACCTCTAAAATGTAAAGTGCTGCGGAATATGTCGTCGCTATAGTAATAATAGTTTTAAATCTATTTCCATATCCAAAGAAAATAAGGGTGGCTCTCACCGTCCCATTAAATGTCCCTCTTTATTAAAGTTGCATAAAATAACCGAGGCAGAGGGTCCTGTGTGGGGCTTGCTGGACGACGGGTATTTCTCGCTGCATGCACTTCTACGGCCTCCCTGACTGGGAGTATGTTTCACTCATACATACCCTCAGCTTCCCGCTCAGAAACCAGTTAATCCCTGCAGCACACAGTGCATGCGCTGGGGGATTTATGTCTGCAGTCACATAGAGTGACTGCAGTCTTATTGATTTGGACCGGACACCCCCTTTTAACCAGTTTTCTGGCACTAGTTTTATTGCTCTTACAAAGAAAAGTTTAATTACTTTCTGACTGGCTAAAACAGTACAAATTTTTTTTTTCTCTCTAAAAATGTTGTACAATCTTTGAAATTAAAGCTATTTAAATAAGGAATGACAGCACTGGCCTCCTTTCTAAATCTGGCACAAATATTGGGGCCAGTTGCACCCAGAGAATTTAGCTAGGGCTAGATGACAAGATTCTTGGAATACACGGAGGTGAAACTTACAAAGATTCTAATTCTACATCAACTGATGTACAGAGTCCAGGAGCAAATTAACGGGATAGAATATCACATGGTTAAATGTGTAGTGATAAACACTCAGGTGCTTACTTGGAAGACAATGAAAAGGCAGAAAAAAATTGGGAGGGCAGTATATACCGTATATACTCGAGTATAAGCCGACCCGAGTATAAGCCGACCCCCCTAAGTTTGCCACAAAAAACTGGGAAAACTTATTGACTCGAGTATAAGCCTAGTGGGGAAAATGCAGCAGCTACCGGTAAATGTCAAAAGTAATAATAGATACCAATAAAAGTAAAATTAATTGAGACATCAGTAGGTTAAGTGTCTTTGAATATCCATATTGAATCAGGAGCCCCCATATAATGCTCCATACTGTTCATTATGGCCCCATAAGATGTTCCATATTAAAATATGCCCCATATAATCCTGCATAAAGGTTAATAAAGGCTCCATAAGATGCTCCATAGACACATTTGCCCAATATAATGCTGCACAAATGCTGATTATGGCCCCATAAGATGCTCTATAAAGATATTTGCCCCTTATAGTGCTGCACAAACGTTATGGCCCTATAAGATGCTCCATACAGACACTTGCCCCATATGCCGTAGTGCTCTACAAACGTTAATTATGGCCCCATACAGACACTTGCCCCATATAGTGCTGCACAAACATTATGCCCCTATATAGTGCTGCAGAAACGTTATGGCCCCATATAGTGCTGCAGAAACGTTATGGCCCCATATAGTGCTGCAGAAACGTTATGGCCCCATATAGTGCTGCAGGAATGTTATGGCCCCATATAGTGCTGCAGGAATGTTATGGCCCCATATAGTGCTGCAGGAATGTTATGGCCCCATATAGTGCTGCAGAAACGTTATGGCCCCATATAGTGCTGCAGAAACGTTATGGCCCCATATAGTGCTGCAGAAACGTTATGGCCCCATATAGTGCTGCACAAACGTTATGGCCCCATATAGTGCTGCAGGAATGTTATGGCCCCATATAGTGCTGCAGGAATGTTATGGCCCCATATAGTGCTGCAGGAATGTTATGGCCCCATATAGTGCTGCAGGAATGTTATGGCCCCATATAGTGCTGCAGGAATGTTATGGCCCCATATAGTGCTGCAGGAACGTTATGGCCCCATATAGTGCTGCAGGAACGTTATGGCCCCCATATAGTGCTGCAGGAATGTTATGGCCCCATATAGTGCTGCAGGAATGTTATGGCCCCATATAGTGCTGCAGGAACGTTATGGCCCCATAGATGCTCCATACAGACACTTGCCCCATTTGCTGCGATAAAAAAAAAACAAACACATACTCACCTCTCCATCGCTCAGGCCCCCGCACTTTCAATAGTCACCGCTCCTCGTTCCGGGCGCCGATCTGTCTCCAGCACTGACGTTCAGCAGAGGGCGCGCACTGACCACGTCACCGCGCCCTCTGACCTGAGCGTCACTGCTGGAGACAGATCGGCACCCGGAACGAGGAGCAGGTGACTATCGCGCTGCGCTCCCCTCCCCGTATACTCACCTGGTCCTGCCGCTGTGTAGATCCTGCTTCCCCGACGCCGCAGCGCTTCATCCTGTACTCAGCGGTCACATGGTCCCGCTGATTACAGTAATGAATAGGCGGCTCCACCCCTATAGTCCAGGCGCCGGGGAAGCAGGGACCGCGCCTGGACTAGGTGAGTATTTTTAGACAGCCCCCGCTCCCCCTCCCCTGCCGACCCCCGGTATGACTCGAGTATAAGCCGAGAGGGGCAATTTCAGCCCAAAAAAGTGGGCTGAAAATCTCGGCTTATACTCGAGTATATACGGTAATAATGGACGGTGTTATACATAAGAGAGGACAATGTAATAATGGACTACACTATACATATTGATGTATACTATGTGATAAGAGATGGCATTATGCATAACAAGCCTGCAGAACATACAGGCCACGGACCACATGAGGCCCACCAAAGCATCAGTTGCAGCCTGCTGAGTGCTGTCCATGAGATGTAACCTCCCTCTTCCTATATTTAAATATATTTGCATGTTTCAGACGTGAAAACATTTGGACACTTGAGCGCTGAGACTGTGGCAAAGGAGCTCCTGCCCCAATGTACAGTGATGTGATGAGGTAATCTCGCTTTGACCCCTAGGTTGGGAAAATGGCTGCAACAGATCCCAGGAGCCACATCTGAGCTCTCTGTCCTGAAAAGTGTAATGCTGGGAACAACTAAGATCCTGCGCAGAACCCTCAAACAACCAGGCCTCTGCTAGAGGACATGAGAATGAAAGGACAAAAAAGATCACCCCCATTGGGTGAGAAGGAAATTATATTGTATATATCAGGGGAAGTGGTACTGTGCTGTGTGTGTACATATACACACAGGACAGGAGAAGTGGTGCTGTGTAGTGTGTATATACAGGACAAGAGAAGTGGTGCTGTGCTGTGTGTGTACATATACACACAGGACAGGAGAAGTGGTGCTGTGTAGTGTGTATATACAGGACAAGAGAAGTGGTGCTGTGCACTGTCTATATGCAAAGAAGAAAGAAATGATCCAGCTTCCAGTACATAATGGATAAAACCAATGATTTGTTAATTCCATCATAAAGTAGAATATCCCAAAAAATTCAATAAATATCCATAATAGGAACATGGGAAGAAAAAAAGGAGGGAATGCCAGCCCCAGATGCGTTTTGAACAAAGCATGTTCTTAGACTTGGTGTGAAATACATCTCTATACTATATATACACAACTATCATACAGGTACGGACTGGGACTGAAATTCAGCCCTGGCATTTGAAATCACACAGGCCCATGTTGTCCCCGTCCCCAAGGACCAGATGGGATATATTACTACTAATATTACCCTAGGTGGAGGAAAGCAAGATTTACTACCAAACCCATATTTCTATGATACCAGTGGCCTGCTGATGTAAATGACGGAGTCAGCGACTTTGTGTTCCGTCACAACTCTTAACGATGTAGGTGTCTTGAGAACACTGATTCTGTTAACAACGTAGCAGACAAGGCAGCCCACGACCAGACAGGCCCTTCTGGCATTTGCCAGAATTGCCAGATGGCCAGTCCGGCCCTGCTATCATATAATTAGGACATCATTATATATTAAATTATGATCGATACCTCACAGAGGTGACACTGAGACTGATGTAGATACATCACATAGGAGACACCATGACTGCTGACTATATATCACATTACATTGCATATATAGGTTATACTGCAACTGCTGTATATTCAATATATGTTATGCTGCGACTGTTGTGTATACATGATACAGGTGAAGCTGTGACTGCTATATATACAATATATATGTGGTACTGTGACTGCTGTATATACAATATATAGGTGATACTGCAACTGCTGTATTTACACTTTATATACATAAAATAAAGGGAACACTTAAACAACAATATAACTCCAAGTAAATCAAGCTTCTGTGAAATCAAACTGTCCACTTAGGAAGCAACACTGTTTGACAATCAATTTCACATGCTGTTGTGCAAATGGAATAGACAACAGATGGAAATTATTGGCAATTATCAAGACACACTCAATAAAGGAGTGGTTCTGCAGGTGGGGACCACAGACCACATCTCAGTACCAATGATTTTTGGCTGATATTTTGGTCACTTTTGAATGTTGGTTGTGCTTTCACACTCGTGGTAGCATGAGATGAACTCTACAACCCACACAAGTGGCTCAGGTAGTGCAGCTCATCCAGGATGGCACATCAATGCGAGCTGTGGCATGAAGGTTTGCTGTGTCTGTCAGCGTAGTGTCCAGAGGCTGGAGGTGCTACCAGAAGACAGGCCAGTACACCAGGAGATGTGAAGGGGGCCATAGGAGGGCATCAACCCAGCAGCAGGACCGCTACCTCAGCCTTTGTGCAAGGAGGAACAGGAAGAGCACTGCCAGAGCACTGCAAAATGACCTCCAGCAGGCCACAAATGTGCATGTGTCTGTACAAATGGTTAGAAACCGACTCCATGAGGATGGTCTGAGTGCCTGACGTCCACAGATGGGGGTTGTGCTCACAGCCAAATACCGTGCAGGACGCTTGGCATTTGCCACAGATCACCAGGATTGGCAAATTCGCCACTAGTGCCCTGTGATCTTCACAGATGAAAGCAGGTTCACACTGAGCACATGTGACAGAGTCTGGATACACCGTGGAGAGCGATCTGCCTGCAACATCCGTCAGCATGACCGGTTTGGCAGTGGGTCAGTAATGGTGTGGAGTGGCATTTCTTTGGAGGGCCGCACAGCCCTCCATGTGCTCGCCAGAGGTAGCCTGACTGCCATTAGGTACCGAGATGAGATCCTCAGACCCCTTGTGAGACCATGTGCTGGAGCCATTGGCCCTGGGTTCCTCCTAATGCAGAACAATGCCAGGCCTCATGTGGCTGGAGTGTGTCAGCAGTTCCTGCAAGATGAAGGCATTGAAGCTATGGACTGGCCCGCCCTTTCCCCAAACCTGAATCCGATTGAACACATTTGTGACATCATGTCTCGCATCATCCACCAACGTCACGTTGCACCAGAGACTGTCCAGGAGTTGGCGGATGCTTTATTCCAAGTCTGGGAGGAGATCCCTCAGGAGACTATCTGCTGCCTCATCAGGAGCATGCCCAGGCATTGTAGGGAGGTCATAAAGGCACATGGAGGCAACACACACTACTGAGCATCATTTCCTTGTCTTGAGGCATTTCCACTGAAGTTGGATCAGCCTGCAATTTGATTTTCCACTTTGATTTTAAGCATCGTTCCAACTCCAGACCTCCGTGGGATATTAACAAAGTAGGAGGACACGGAGTACATAAGTGCATATAAAAAATTTTGTAATTTTATTTGTCTATCAAAAAATATATGTATAAAAAACATTACAATACAAAAAAACACATTCAGGGAAACACAGAGATATTGAGGTCACTGTCTATAGTTGTATAACCATGAACTCGCATATGATATCAAACAATCACATGGATTCAGTGTTATTATGTCAATGCACCAATATGGGTCAAAAAGGCACTAGGTCAGGCAATCGTATCTATATATGTATTTGTGTCAAAATGTGCATTATAATTCTAAAGACCGTGCCAAAACCTGATAAGATGTATCCCACCTGAGGGATGAAGGTGCTGCAACCAGTGTTTATTACAAAAATTGCACATGCCCCCCAAACAATCTACCAAGAAAGGGAAAGAGGGAAGAGAAAAAAAAAGTGCTATAGTGCAGTATGTCAGGGGAAGGTACCATACCATGGAGCAAATGTATTTAGTTAAAGTAACTATATAATATACCTATCGCTCATCGGTCCTTACCCAGAAACAAGACAGTGACCCCCCTGGTCAGGTGAAGCAGTCCCAACGTACGTTTCGCGGGCGTAGCGTCCCGCTTTCTCAAGGGAATGTACTGTGTTGGATGCACAGGACCTTCTTAAAACCTAGGTGACCGATCACATGTTAGAAATTCACCAATCACAGTGGCATCAAGGGCTCATTCACAGTGGGCCCGAAAGGTCCCGGCATATGCTAAAAAGGGTCCAGCGTCACTGCACGCGCGCAGAGAGGTGCCCGGGCGAGTGCAGGAGGCCATCGGACGCCCAGCAGCATGCCGGACACCACGAGCAACACCATAGATGCGCACAGCCACGGATCACAAATATTTAAAATAATTTATCCATGGTAATAACATAGTTCTTCCTATTGGAAAAGGCGTCTTCACAATCACAGATGCTCTTGGGTGATGTGATCTGGCATGTTTAGTAGTAAGAGCGCAGAGACTGGGTATCGGGAGCCCGAGGCTGTGGGGAGCTGCAAGCCCCATAGCAGAACCGGAGGGCACAGAACTACACGTATATTGCCCAAATTAAGCCTGTGGTACAGCAGCATTCTGGAGCCTGGAGTCACCGTGCAGAGACCCCAGAAGCAACGGCTCAAGCTCCCTACCATACAGGTACCTGTCCCAGGACAGGGGAAAGAACCAGGACCTTGTTAAGACACTTCAGGCAGCAAGGGACTTATAGCGAGCACAAAGTAGAAGGCTCCCAACCTGACTTGCCAAGGGGATTTCTCTTGTTTCCGGGCTGCCTGGACACCTAATGTACTTGTTGTCGGTACCCTGGACTGAGGCCTGTTACATCTTCCAGGTAAAGACTGCAACGCTGTGTCCTTTACTCATTGACTGGCATACACCATCATCGCCATACACCTTAGGACCCCGCTTCACCTGTGGGAAGCATCACCATCATTGCTGCAAACTTATTCACAATTCCCCTTTAAAGACCGTTCCCCTTTTACAGTGAGTCCCAGGGCCATGGACCGGGTCGCAGCCACCATGACATCCCCTTTAATAGCAACTGGACCCAATGCCAAGTACCCCGCTGCCCTGGTGGGCGACTCATGAACATGGCCTAAATCACGGGGATACCCTTATATGTTTAAGTACCTTGTGTTGGGGAAGTGCCCATCTTCTAGCACTTTTTCAGAAGCTTATTAATATGCATTCGCACCTTATACATTATTTTGCACTTTATTTACTTTTACATGAGCACTGGCACTTTCCATAACATGTGGACTGATTCTTATTACGTTTTTATATGCTGACGCATGTCTGTATACCGATATGTACAGTATACCTTGTACCTCCCTTTTTTCTATTTACTTGTTATACCATTTGATGATACCATTGTATTATGAACTTTACCTTCTGAGCTGCCTAGTCAGCTATATGTGTGCATGTGTCTGCACTCCACATGGATCAGTTTACTACTTATACTTCAAAAATTTCATGTTAAGCATATTGCTGATCTCTATGCCAGTTTTTCATTCTGTAATGCATCTCCTTTAAATACTTTTAATCTCTTGATCAAATATAGATGTTTAATTATTATTCTGTTTTGTATGGGAGTAATCTTCTGTAGGTTATCTGCTACTATAAGAAGCAGCTTTTATTTTACATAAAAAATGCGGCAAAAACGCAACGTGTGAACACAGCCTAAGTCTGACTTGTTCATTGCTTTCTATTTATTTATCATTTATTTATTAACACATAATGCATGATCATGCTCTTTCAGCCTTTTTATTTTCTTTTTCTTGAATCATGCATGACTAGAGATTTAGCTAAAGCAGAGTCTGGAGTGTCTCTCTGGTTTGGCTGAATCCCTAATCTAAGCCCAAGATTAGACTCTTTGATGGGTCGGACATTGACTTGTAGGCGAGCGACCATAATATATGTCTCGGAGAGGCTGTAGCACAAGATATTGCAGACCTACTATGATAAATTATGTCCATATTCCTCTTACAAGAGCACACTGTCCTCACAAGCATTGCTGTCTATGTAGCTGCAGTCTCTAAGGCTAGGGTCACATTGCGTTGTGACCGCGTTTAACGGACTACGTTACACCGCGGCATAACACGGTGTTAACGTAGTCCGTTAACGCCGCCATAGCCTGTAATGGTGAGCGCGTCGCTAGCGCCCGCCCACATTGGGCGTGCGCTAGCGATGTCGCGTCATTTGAGTGACGGACCTCGGACGCTGCTTGCAGCGTCCGCGGCGCGCCCGAGGTCCGTTCCTCGCTAGTGCAGATCGGGGATCTGCGCTAGCGGGGACACCGAACGCGGACCCTAGGGAAGCATTGCGTTAGCGCAACCCGCTAGCGCTATGCGCTAAACGGATTGCCCTAACGCAATGTGACCCTAGCCTTAGAGATTGTAGTTGGAATGATTTTTTTTGTCAGTGCATTTTAAGCAGAATCACTGTTAGTGTGCATCAATTCTGCAACGATCCTTCTGTCTTATCATAAAGGCGAATTAACGACGGGCTGGATATTCATGTCAAGATGGCAATCGCTTTTCAATTTAAGTGCAGGTCAGCGACATAAAATATGCAAATCATGTATTTCTAAACAAGAGTAAATCCAGTGTCCAGCTAAGTTTATTCGTCAAGTCAAGAAGCCCTCACTGATCTTTCATCATCGTCAGAAGATTTGCTGCCCAGCCTTTGTTTCCTATCACATGCTTTGGCTGTGTAGGAGTTAATTCTTTTCCTGATCCGGCTACGGCATCTGATGATTAGAAAAAAAAAACCACTCTGCCCAATCAAAAGCCGAAGAGAGCAGCAAATCGGGATCCTTCTTGCATCCTGTATGTGTGAGTGTGTGGGTACCAGACCTCCATCTGGCCTGGTCTATTCAGGTCAGGACCATGTGTGGGCACAGCTGTGGATGACCCCTACCAATGACAGGCTCACAGGACTACAGCCCAGTGTCTGCCCCTACTGGGGGGGAGGTAGGTCTCTGAATGAATGACTTCGGTAGGGTGGGGGAGCTAATCCCACTGCTGTGGCCAGTGGGGAAGTCTGTTATAAGGCTGAGCTGGACTACTTCACAATCATCCTCGATTCTAGAATAACGGCTTGAAGGCCTGGGATAGATAAATACTAGTAAGTGGGAGGAATTATCTCGTTAGCATTTTACACTTTCTCCAAAACGAACAGATCGTCTCGCTGCAGCGTAGAGCGTCATACACCGGATCGCCTTGAGTATTAAAGAACACATTACAGCTAATGAGGCGATGGTATCTAAGGGAATGTATGAGTTTGATTGTATCAGTATAGTGATCATGTAGCTCTGCCAAAAAACATGTATAAGACCGGATACATACCTCAGAAAGGTTATCAGAACTGGGATATAATGAAACCTCTCCAGAGGACCACCTTGTCAAGAAAGCCATCTCTAATCTAGACCAGGTTTTTCTCTGATGGGTTTCTATAATAATAATATTATTTCTATAGCTCCAACATATTCCACAGCACTATACATTTTAGAGGGGACTTGTATAGACAATAAAAGACATTACAGAATAACAATAATCACATAAATCAACAGATACCAAGAGGAGTGAGGGTCTGCTCGCAGACTTACAATCTGTACCCTTATATCCAATGTATGTTTGGCCCTCTTCTTTAGGCTAGGGTCACACGGCCGGAGATTCTTTCATTCGAGAGAATCGGGCCGATTGTGCAAATGACACTTTGTCATAGTGTGATCTGATTCTCTAGGATGAGGAGTAGACTGAGAACAACATTTCTCCATCTTCTCCATTGTGCGGAAATGAGACTGCACTCAGATATCATGCAAGTACAGTACGATGATTTCCATGAACTCATAGAATTGCATGGCCGAGTGTGATCCGAATATCAGATCCAAATTGGACATTCTGCGATTTTATCCTCGGACAGAATCAGAAAAAATCAGACATGTGCTCGGCACCATAGACTAACATTGATTGAAGTGTTTTGTCAGATCGCACTCAGACCGATAATACGGTGGTTTTTGCGAGCTCTTAGCAGGACAACACAATTTTGGCTGTTGATCACGAAGGTAGATATTTTTATTTATCTGTAAAATAAATATTTTAGAATTTTAATTTATTTATTATCGTATTTATTTATCTCTTAAATATTCTGCACTGCTGTACAGACATTGTCATCACTGTCCCCATTGGGGCTCACAATAAAAATTCCCTATCAAGCATGTCCGTGATAAGATTAGGGTTAGTGTTATTTTATTGTTCCTAAATAGCATCATTCTTTCTTGCAGCAATAATTATGTGATTACTGGCCTCCATACTGCTGATATCCTATGTGGATGTTTGCATCTTCAGATGTGTGACCAAAGACACAGCTGCCTACCAGATGGATTCCCACCAGGAGGTGAGCGCTGCCTGATAAGAACAAGTCTCACATACTGTTTCTGCCATGTTATTGATGGGTTCTTTCTAAAAGATCTGAACTGGTACCTTCAAAACAATAATACTGATGGAAAGATGACAAACCTGGGTTGAAAGACCCTCTTTCTGCAATTGTTATCTGTGGGAACTATTCTATTAATTTCTATTCTTTCCCCAAAGTCCAATAATTGCCCTAACATTTGTATAACTTTGCCCCTATAAAAATCATAGCAGGTATATACATTTTAACTTTACATTTTAAGAAAAAATCTTTTATTTAATATGCAAAAGAAGGCATTTGGTGACCCTTCGCGTGGCCTATGGCTTGGTGCACCATTATGCCCTCTGATTTGCATATTATGGCCAGCCTTTTGTCGTGACAGATACAGTCGGTTAATAAGAGTGTGTGGTGTATATAATGAATCTACTGACATTGAAGGAGACCAGGGGCGCACTCAGTGTTAGTGCAATCGTGACACAATACGCTTGCGGGCGCACTCTGATGCTTGGCTCCTTCCTGTCTGTGGCCGTAGCGCGATATACCAGAAAGTTTAATGAGCAAGCATCTTCAAACAGGGGGAAAGGGCTTGAAGGTTTGTGGCGTGCGATTACGGACAGGTTGGAGCCCGGCATAAGAGCTTGTCCACATTGTCAGTGCACAACTAGGCTCCTCCCGTGTCGGTGCGCAAGTGCAGAAATCAGAATGTTTTACACAGCGCTTGCTCTTACCAAACGAGTGCTGCCTATAAAGACAAGGGATGGGCCCTAATATGAAAATCATAGGGCATAACGGTGCACGAAGCCATAAGCCACAACGAGGGTGCATTGGAGAGCCCTCATTTGCATTAAATTAAAGTAGATTTTTCTGCAAAAATAACCTTAAAATGTATATGTGTGGTATGATTTTGATAGCGGCTATGTCCCCTTTATTAATGCTTAAGAAGTTCAATTTGAACTTTAGGGGTCACAATCCATTTTTTGGATTCGTGGCAGCTCTGGTGCCACTATGATTTAAATGTAGCTTTTTTCCTTTCAGGACCAGTGGGGGATAATGTCAGTTTCCCTTGCTGGCGATCTGTTGCAACTGCAGAGTTACTACAGAGTTGCAACTGCAGAGTTACCACTCCCACCATCCTTTAAATGGTCACTTAATGCATCAGCTGACTGTTGGTGAGTTATTCCATGGAGACCAGCCGTGCAGTTGCAGCTCTCTGGTGTCAGCTACTTCTGGAGTTTGGAGACCTGTTTCTGTGTCATCTGCAGTGCGGAGCTTAGCAGTGGAGTCTGGAAGCTAAGTGTGGTGTTTTTTCCTCACCTGCCTCGTGTTTGTCACTGTCCCCTGTGTTGTTAGATCTGCAGTGGTGAGGCTAATGCCCTTGCCAGTCAGTGCACTAGCCAGGGCACTGCTAGGTGACAGTGAGGGACGAGGTTCCTGATGGCAGTTGGAGGAAGGACCCACTTAGGGCGTTAGGAGAGTGCAGGGATAGGCTCAGGTTTGTGCAGGAGGTGTCCATTTCTCATTTCTCTATCAGCAGGGCCTTCCTCTCCCCTTTTCCATCCCATTGTGTGTTTGTTGTACCGTCCACTGACCTTCCCCCCCCCCGTAGGGTCGTTGTATTTCATGAAACTATTATCTGAAAGTTAATAGCATTTGGGGACAAGACAAATTCCCAGGTATCCTTTAATGAATATTTTTTAGACTGGCAGATGCCGCTCTAAAATAATTAGATAATTTTCACAAGGTTTTCCAGCATTTGAAAATATTAGGCTAACAGGAGGAAATACCCTAAAATGAAAAAACATTACCCACCAGTTACATCCCTGCCATGCTCCCTCTATTGTCCCATTTATGTTTTATAAGAGTGAATTTCCTTCAAATAGTGGAAGAGAAGGTGAATCTTTTGATATAGATTATTTTGTAATATGCCCCCTTAAAAGTGTGGACACAAGGCCTTGTTTATAGAGTAGTTCACCAGTCAAGGATATTGGAGGGAATGTAGTCTCACATAGGTAATAATGCAATAATATTTCATTGGGAGACATCAGCTTGATGGTTGCCCAGTATTTCATGAGGCAACAGGCTTGAAAAGAGGTAGACATTTGGCATGCAGCAATAGCCTGACACTTTCAACACTTTACTTGTACTTGGGTTAGTTTACTTGCATTTGTTACAGGCTGCTGGCAATCATTTCAGCAGCACCTCCTTTAGTACGCAGTCAGACGGCTGTAGAACACGAACAACAGTCGCATCTGACAATTTTCAATTTAAATTTACTGAATAATAACTGATGAAAATCAGACATCGCTTTTGAATTGTGGTTTAAAAAAAAATCAATGAAATGGCCTGGACATCACTCATACTCTTCTGGTTTGGTAATCCTCACACTCGGAAAGCTTATACATTTCCCTCTGCTGTGCAAAATCTTTTCCCTCATGGTAGCTAATCCTCGTCCTGTTAATAGATGCACTATTTACTCACAGGTATACACTGCTGTTCTCCTCTCTGTGGGGGCAATACTCACCCTGTCCCAATATACTCTCATGCACGTGAGTTGGTTCCCTTTACATGGGACAGACTAAGCAGTGTAAACTGGGGCTTCCTGCTTTGCTTCTCTTGGGCCCTCTCTATAATTCTGAATGCATGATCTATGTATAACCAGTGCTGCTCACCCCCACTTCTAGCTAGCTGTTTTGCAGACAGTCTTTGCTTGGCTATGTGTAGTATCTGATGTCTACTGGCAGGACACGGAGAACTTTTATGTTTTATGTTCTTTATATACTCCCATGGTGTGAATATGCATACTAATGCCAAAAAACTCAATGCATTAACTCATTGTAGGGCATATCTTATAATGAACAGAAGCCACCACTCACTACCATTCCTACGCATACTGAAATAAGCATAATTCTTGTATCACATTTGCATAGCTATAAGGAAACTTGCAAAACCAAGTGGTACCTCTGCCCCAACAGTGTCAATGGTAATATACAGTAACCATAAAAGGATATCTTAATTCTGGATATTTCAGCATGTAAGAGTGGGGTTCATATGGCAATAGTCATATTTTTTAAGAGGGCGGTGGGGCCCATTTTAAACCCTTTTACATGTATGGCACACTAGGAAAATCAACAAGGGTACAGGGACGACCAGAGTGGTGGCTCCGGAGCAGCCTAGTATTTATCACAGGTGAGATATGTATTTGTTTTGTGTTTCCTTCTGTTTGCCTAATTTCATCTAATCCTGGACAACCCCCTTAGGGTATGTGCACACGTTGCGGATTCTCTGCGGATCCGCAGCGTTTTTTGCAGTGCAGAAACGCTGCAGATCCGCAATTGATTTACAGTACAATGTAAATCAATGAGAAAAAAAAAATGCTGTGCACACGTTGCGGAAAATCCGCTGCGGAAATTCTGCGGTTTAACAGAAGTAGCATGTCACTTCTTTTTTGTGAATCTGCAGCGTTTTTGTACCCATTCCATTATAGAAAACCCCAGGTGTAAAAACCGCAGCAAATCCGCAAGAAAACCCCAGCAAAAACGCACAAAAAAAATGCTGCGGAACCGCACAAAAAAACCGCAGGTGCGTTTTCTGCCAGGAGACACAGAATCCGCACCAGAAATTCCTAAGCCTAATCCGCAACATGTGCACATAGCCTTAAACGTTGTTTTGATCATTGACATCTAAGGACTTGTTTTCTGATTCTTGCAGAGAGAAGAGAGGCAGAAACACAACTGTTCATACACTGAGTTCCTGCAGACTCTGAGCGTCTTGCAATGGATATTGACCTTTTTGCTACTAGGTAACTATGAAAACATATGTATTAAATCCACTTACTGCATCTTTTTAGTTATTAGTGATAGGTTAGGTTTAGTGATAGGTTAATCTGAAATCTTGTCTTCAAGTGATTCTGTCACCTAAACATGGTGTCCTATTTTGGCTAATATAACATGAGGGTATATTTACATAACCACCTAGTTCTGTCTGTAAAAAAACTGACCTCACACAACCAACCCTTGGACCAATGTCATTCAATGGGGATGTTCACATGAAAGTTGTCACGGAGTTACCGCAACAGAGAGGAGCCAGAAGACCACAGCGTCTGATTGCTCCTACTCCTGCGCTGAGAAGAAGCACTTCTCTTTTGTTTTAATGGTTTTTATTTTTGGGGGGCAGAATAGGGGTTAATCGTCCATGTTGGAAACTCTGAGCTCTCAGCTGAGCTCAATTAGCCACTCTCATCCCCTTTATAATCTGGGTCCTGATTCAAATCCATGTCAGAGCTAGCATTTGCTGCATGACTTAGAAAGAGAGGTGTTTATATGAGGAGAAGTTGTCTGTGACTCTTGCGTGGTTTGTAACTGTGGTAATTCCCTTCCCTTCTCTACTCTGGTTTCTTCCCCATCCTCCACTCCCCGGTGCATTCATCTATTATATGTGAGCGAATATTTGTATGCTTGCTATTTTCAGTTACCCTTGTTTGTGCTGCCTTGTTTGTCAGGTTGGTGTACTACGGTAACAGTAGAGCCCTTTTCCCTGTGTGGGGAAAGAGAGCAAATTGATGGCTAACTCAGGAGTTAAGGCAAGGGTATAGGGCGAGCTAGGGCGCCCCCTAGTGGTAGGGACAGGGAAGGAGCCCCTTGTCCCGGGTCACCCGACAGGAGTCGTGACAAAAGTTTTTTCACATGGACCAAATGTCTGTGTGAAAAAAACATGCAGCATGCACTAGTCTCTTCTGTATTTTGGACAGATGAGACTCGCTTATTTAAATAATATCCTACTACAAAAATAAGGAAATTGCAGACCAATTAGTGGATTGGAGGAAACTAAGCCACCTATTGACAAAAGCACAAACCCCACATATAAGACCCTATAAATGAACAATGTATCACACAGTAGCACAGCCACTGATATGAAGCAAAATAAATATGCAGAAAATGTCTGAGTCTGTTACACTAGAGACTGCAGCCATTGTTGGTACATGACAATAAAACAGGAGAAAGGTGTCTGAAGTAAACATTGGATATGTGCATAAAGGCATATTGAAGTGTATGGGTGCACTTAAAAAATTAGATTCCATGAAGATAATCCATATAGCTTCTGATTTTCACAGCTACATTGCAATTAGTAACTTAGAATACCTTATTTGGTTTGATAAATCTTATTACCGTAACTGCTGATGAATGAAAATAAAATCCAACACAGATGAAAAATTGCAGACGATTTTTGCATACGCTTGTGCGAACTTAGCCTAAGACAGAACATAGTAGACTCCAAGTTATGCATCTGGTTTATTCATAGGGGGAGCGCCCCTCACCTCATCTTACCCCGCTCACTACTGACTAATAGCTGCCATGTATCTGCAATGCATATGTCAGTCACTGCCACTGAAAGTCAGGAAGAGCGCTCATGAAATCAATCTGCTCAAAAATGCAGCAGACTTTTTGCTATGAGTGTTTATTTTGCATTGATTGTTGCTATCTGGACACTGTGATGTCACAGTACAATGATAATAAACGCAGAAAAGTCACAGTACAAGGATAATGAACACAGTGATCTCACAGTACAGAGATAATAAACACAATCATGTCAATGTGCAGAAATATTATGATAAAATAATATGGTTGGCATTCTTGGCTCAGGCTGGGTACTCTATGGTAGGGATAGTCCCGTATAATATGAAGAGAAGAAACCAAGACACTCCAAACGTATAAATGGAAATTAGTGTGTTACTTTATTGGGTCATCAGCATGTATAACTACCAAAAAATAATTTGGCCAACGTTTCAGTCCACATTGGACCTTGATCACGGCCTATCTATATACACTCACCGGCCACTTTATTAGGTACACCATGCTAGTAACGGGTTGGACCCCCTTTTGCCTTCAGAACTGCCTCAATTCTTCGTGGCATAGATTCAACAAGGTGCTGGAAGCATTCCTCAGAGATTTTGGTCCATATTGACATGATGGCATCACACAGTTGCCGCAGATTTGTCGGCTGCACATCCCAAAGATGCTCCATACAAGGCATGATGGATCCATGCTTTCATGTTGTTTACGCCAAATTCTGACCCTACCATCCGAATGTCGCAGCAGAAATCGAGACTCATCAGACCAAGCAACGTTTTTCCAATCTTCTACTGTCCAATTTCGATGAGCTTGTACAAATTGTAGCCTCAGTTTCCTGTTCTTAGCTGAAAGGAGTGGTACCCGGTGTGGTCTTCTGCTGCTGTAGCCCATCTGCCTCAAAGTTCGACGCACTGTGCGTTCAGAGATGCTCTTAGGCCTACCTTGGTTGTAACGGGTGGCGATTTGAGTCACTGTTGCCTTTCTATCAGCTCGAACCAGTCTGCCCATTCTCCTCTGACCTCTGGCATCAACAAGGCATTTCCGCCCACAGAACTGCCGCTCACTGGATTTTTTTTCTTTTTCGGACCATTCTCTGTAAACCCTAGAGATGGTTGTGCGTGAAAATCCCAGTAGATCAGCAGTTTCTGAAATACTCAGACCAGCCCTTCTGGCACCAACAACCATGCCACGTTCAAAGGCACTCAAATCACCTTTCTTCCCCATACTGATGCTCGGTTTGAACTGCAGGAGATTGTCTTGACCATGTCTACATGCCTAAATGCACTGAGTTGCCGCCATGTGATTGGCTGATTAGAAATTAAGTGTTAACAAGAAGTTGGACAGGTGTACCTAATAAAGTGGCCGGTGAGTGTATATATATATATAATTATCTCAGGTCCACTTCCGTCTGTCTGTCTGTTTCTCTGTCACGGAAATCCCATGTCGCTGATTGGTCACGCCCAGCCGGCCGCGACCAATCAGCGACAGGCACAGTCCGGCCGCGAATTGGCCCCTCCCTACTCCCCTCCAGTCAGTGCCCGCTCCATACTCCCCTCCAGTCAGTGCCCGCTCCATACTCCCCTCCAGTCAGTGCCCGCTCCATACTCCCCTCCAGTCAGTGCCTGCTCCATACTCCCCTCCAGTCAGTGCCTGCTCCATACTCCCCTCCAGTCAGTGCCCGCTCCATACTCCCCTCCAGTCAGTGCCCGCTCCATACTCCCCTCCAGTCAGTGCCTGCTCCATACTCCCCTCCAGTCAGTGCCCGCTCCATACTCCTCTCCAGTCAGTGCCTGCTCCATACTCCCCTCCAGTCAGTGCCCGCTCCATACTCCCCTCCAGTCAGTGCCTGCTCCATACTCCCCTCCAGTCAGTGCCTGCTCCATACTCCTCTCCAGTCAGTGCCCGCTCCATACTCCCCTCCAGTCAGTGCCCGCTCCATACTCCCCTCCAGTCAGTGCCTGCTCCATACTCCCCTCCAGTCAGTGCCCGCTCCATATTCCCCTCCAGTCAGTGCCCCCTCCATACTCCCCTCCAGTCAGTGCCCGCTCCATACTCCCCTCCAGTCAGTGCCTGCTCCATACTCCCCTCCAGTCAGTGCCCGCTCCATACTCCCCTCCAGTCAGTGCCCCCTCCATACTCCCCTCCAGTCAGCGCCCACATAGCGTTTTAGCAGTCTGTTAAACAGCATAACGCGGTGTAACGCAGTCCGTTAATGCTGCTATTAACCCTGTAAGTGTGACCAACTTTCTAGTAAAGACATTTCTCGTATTTTCAGGTCCAGTGTGTGCTCTCCTGATCAGCTGGGTTATATACAGCAAGCTATGGCCAGTGTTTGTCATGTACATCATCTGGATGATCTCTGATCGGAAAACTCCAGAAAGAGGTACGCTGGTCACTAGTGGTCTCCATACTAACACAATGGTTGGAGAAATAAGGTGTTAGAGCCGCGGTGTAATGCTAAAACCAAATATAATTTTTCAAGTGGCTCCAACGTGAATTTTTGTGTTACGAATATTTGCCCACATTTGACCGGTCTCCTGTATGTCAGGCAGGAAAATGCTTCGGTTATAATTTACGGTAGGTTAGAATCAGCTCCATTGTGGCTTCACCCGGTAGGGATCAATTTGGGGAATAAATAGCAGCTTTAGTTTGGGCCTAAAGATGTATAACCTTATGCTTCTCATCACTGAACCGCATCTGCCATTTTGTGGCCAATTTGGCCAGTTGGGTTACTACCGGGATATGACATCTTGCACTGTATTTACAACACTACAGAGCTTTGTGTATCTGCAAATACAGAATGTCAGGGCCCATGACTATTACGGCTCAGGGACACAGACCACTTGTAGTCTCTGCCCTGGTATTTATGGACAGTCAAAAAAAGATTAGTTATAATCTTCTAGCTAATATGTTTTTTTTCTACCACTAGTCTCTCAGGTGCACACGCACTCGGTGCACCCTTGTTGTGGCCAAACAGTTCATCGTACCTTACACCTACTTGTTTTTCCAACTACACCATTGGTTTTTGCTAGAAAAAGGTCGAGACAGATGGATAACAAGCAGGTGGGAAGGTGAACAGAACTATTTGGTCACACCAAGGGTACACCAAGCGCATGACAGAGTCCCTGCTAAGTTTTTTAGTGGTATACATGGAAAAAAGAAAAACATATGTGCTTGGTTTGAACAGTTATTTTGTGCAGACAGATTTCCTTTAAGAACTAAGTCTTGTCTAGAGATGTCATGAAAGGGGTTGTACAGGACCAGAAAAAAAGTATCTAGAATTTTACAGCAACAGCGCCATGTCTGTCTGTGGCTGTGTTTGGTATTGCAGCTCATCTCCATTCCACAATGCTTATTTTAACAATCAAACATATTGTCAAATCTTATAGTTCTTTCCCCAATTGCAGGTGGACGAAGGTCGATATGGATGAGTAAATGGACTATGTGGAAACATTTTAGAGATTATTTCCCTATAAAGGTGGGTGAGGATTGTAGGAGGTGCATATGTCGTGCAGTAAGAGACCAAAAATATACAAGTTAAATTAAACCCTTTTCTATTGTGGTATTGATTATGCACTATGCAGATGTGGACAATGGAGTATGGGCACATGACGTCTTTTAGATGACAGCATAGCTGCTGAGTATTGTTAGGGGAAGAAGCTTAAGGAAAACACCAGCAATGTGTATATGTTCATTATTTTATATTTAAGTGCTATTTCAGGCAGGTTTCAGAGCAGACCCGCCTGAGCAAGACATTGTGTGCACATTTCCTTAAAATGGTTACCTAACTACAGCAGTACTTCTACATTATGTCTCACCGGTCCCAACATCAACGCAAAACAGGTCATGCTGTGGTAAAGGCCCACACTCCGCTGCCCTCTGCTACTATATAGGACTCATATATTTCCACCTATACGGAATTAAAGGGCCACATTTATTAGGAAATTGTATGCAAAAATAAAGCCTTTAATTTATATGCCCTAGTAATGTCTTCTTTCTAAAAGGACCTACTAATATTATGTTATGGACCCAAAAAATGTTTAAAGATCAATGTATTCCCTTTCAAATACAAAGTAGGATTGTACTGCATATAATTTTTATACCTGAAGTTATTTTTTATCTGATAACCTTTTTGCTTTATTGCTATCAATGGTTTTCATACACAGATTATGAGTCAAAATGGAAATGAACCTTAACAATGTCAATTTTCACTTCCAGCTCCATAAAACTACAGATCTGGATCCAACACTCAACTATATATTTGCCTACCATCCTCACGGCATCATGAGCTTTGGCGCTTTCTGTAACTTTGGCACAGATAGTACAGGATTTTCACACATCTTTCCCAGTTTGAAGCCACACTTGACCACATTAGCAGGAAATTTTAAGGTGCCTTTATACCGAGATTACCTACTGGCTGCAGGTAAATGTACCACGCTGACCGCTATGATGAAATGCATTTCAAAGCCTAATTCCATTCCAAACTTACCATAGGTCTATCTGATACCTGTAGTCTGAGCAGGAAAACATTACCAGAACCCTCCATTTCTCTCAGTTAGACAGGAGCATCCTGCATCACACCATGTCCCATTCTCCTCTTCTCCAAAGTGGCTGCAGCAGCCCGATAAATGGTGTGTTGTGTAGAAAGTCTGGACCAATGGAGGAATGGTTCAGACTTTCCACGCCTTGCCTCTGTAGTGGCCTTTTTGAAGAAGAGAAGAACAGGCATCCAACTGATAGAGGGCTGGAGTGGCTCCAGAACACCAAGTATCATGACTATATGGGAAATGGGTGGTCACATTTATGTTTGGGGAGGAGCGTCACTTTAAAGCACCCCTTCAGTGTTTGTTTTTTTTCATTGCTGGAGTGGTGCTTTGAACGTAAGTCCCCTGCCCCTGGTGATATACTCACCTTCTGGCATCTTCAACATTTTTCGGAGCCGCTCCGGTCCCACGGCGCCATCTTGTTGAGTGTGGCTTCTGACTGACCGAAACTCAGAAGTTACGTTACAAGAATGCAATGAAAGTCTATGACAGCCAGAACAAGGCCAGAACAAGGCTCTTATAGACTTATATTGATTAGTGACCTACTGCTTGCTCCCTGATGTACTGGCGGGTCACAAACTGCAGGAGACAGACCGGAGTGGCGGCAAAACAGATGAAAATGTCAGAAAGTGAGTATCAGACAGGGGCATGGGACTTTTAAGCACCACTCCAGCGGTGAGATAAAAGAAATTGCTGAAGTGGTGCTTTAAAGAAATGAAGTATGCCATCCCTTTAATTGTAACTCATATTATAGGTATTTGTTTGCTATGTTTTAAGGCAATAAAAAATATTTTGCACAATATTACTTTATATGGGACGGTTGCACTTTAGTACCAAGTTTTGCTTATTTCTGATGGTAATTCACAGTTTATATTGACAGCAACTATTGAAAGCATGCATTTGGGGCAAATATGAATTATGGGCTTTGGAGGTTGATCTATATAGTCATGAATAATAATAAGGCTTCTGACATGTAAATTTTGGTGACAGGGATGTGCTCAGTGGCCCACTCCTCCATAGACTACCTACTATCCAGCCAGTGCTCTGGTAATGCAGTTGTAATTGTCATCGGAGGAGCAGCGGAGGCGTTACACTGCACCAGGAATAAACATATACTGACCCTGAAAAAGAGAAAGGGCTTTATCAGGAAGGCCCTCACTAATGGGTAAGTAACCACTGCTGTAAAAACAGCTCATGCCAACCAGAAATCTATTACACTCCACTGTAAACATTAGTGATGGAGGAACCCAGTGACCGGAGCTGCATTAGCTGCTCACAACGCCGAGACACAGCCCGTGTTCTTGAAAAAGAAGAACTAAGTGATAACACAAACTAATCTTTATCTATATAAATGTAGAGTTGTGTTATATCAAGATTAGACAGTGAAATTCTGAGAGGGATTTGGCAGGACTGAGTGTAGCTGTACAACTTGTGCAACAGAAGGGACTGACGGCTACATGTCTACACTACAGTGAATGAATAAAAGGGTTGGTTAAGGCCAAGGGCACCCAAAATATGCTGATCATTGAATGTCCCACTACAGGAAGTCACTATTCCTACATAGGCGGCCATTGTGCAGTCTAAGATTAAGGCTGGACTAACAAGTGCGGAGAAGGAGAACCTGTAGTACTGATATATTAGTAGGTCCCACAAAAAGAAAAGTGACTTCAGTCCACCAGATTGGGTAAGATTGGCTTTATCTGGTTTATAGAGGAGGGTCACAAATATGATCACCTGCTGTCTGTATGAGAAGATGCATTTTATCTTTTTCCTAGGTGAACAAGGTCATACGGACTCATCTCTGACTGCCATGATCGATCTTCTGTGTTACATACTTGTGCCTACCTGGGCGTACAGTGATACCATGTATTTCTTGCAGAGCATCCTTGGTTCCCGTGTATTCATTTGGAGAGAATGAAGTACTTGAGCAATATCATTTTAAACCCGGTAGCTGGAAAAGAACCCTACAAATAACATTCCAGCAATGGATTGGTTTTGCACCTTGTATCTTTTTTGGTCAAGGGATCTTTTCCAGTGCTTCCAAAGGAATAATGCCCCTTCGTAAAGCCATCAACACCGTGGGTTAGTGCCACCTTCTAAATATATTTATTTTGGTTTATAACTGTCCGCTTTCCTATTATATAGCCAGAGGAAATCACTACTTTTCCCAATATGGAGACGTATTTATCTCAATAAACATTATTAATAATATAGTCATCGAGGTGATATGAACTTTGCATACTTTTCTATCATGTTATAACTAACCTACGTCATCATTACATTCCTGCTTCTCTCCTTATTTGTAGCTTGTTACTAATCCCATAACTACTTCTTTATCAATAATTCCTATGTCGTGTAAATGGGACTATAAGTCTCATGAAACAGAGTCTGTGCTTGCCTGGGAGGGCCCTCCACAAGGTCCAAAAACAGTAGAATATCCAAGAATCCTGAGGCACCAAAGGATAATCCTTAACTCCTTCATGACATATGACATACAGTACAGATCAAAAGTTTGGACACACCTTCTCATTTAAAGATTTTTCTGTATTTTCATGACTATGAAAATTGTACATTCATACTGAAGGCATCAAAACTATGAATTAACACATGTGGAATTATATACTTAACAAAAAAGTGTGAAACAACTGAAATTATGTCTTATATTCTAGGTTCTTCAAAGTAGCCACCTTTTGCTTTGATGACTGCTTTACACACTCTTGGCATTCTCTTGATGAGTTTCAAGAGGTAGTCACCGGGAATGGATTTCACTTCACAGGTGTGCCCTGTCAGGTTTAGTAAGTGGGATTTCTTGCCTTATAAATGGGGTTGGGACCATCAGTTGTGTTGAGCAGAAGTCTGGTGGATACACAGCTGATAGTCTTATTGAATAGACTTTTAGAATTTGTATTATGGCAAGAAAAAAGCAGCTAAGTAAAGAAAAACGAGTGGCCATCATTACTTTAAGAAATGAAGGTCAGTCTGTCCGAAAAATTGGGAAAACTTTGAAAGTGTCCCCAAGTGCAGTGGCAAAAACCATCAAGCACTACAAAGAAACTGGCTCGCATGAGGACCGCCCCAGGAAAGGAAGACCAAGAGTCACCTCTGCTTCTGAGGATTAGTTTATCCGAGTCACCACCCTCAGAAATTAAGAGGTTAACAGCAGCTCAGATTAGAGACCAGGTCAATGCCACACAGGGTTCTAGCAGTAGACATATCTCTACAACAACTGTTAAGAGGAGACTTTGTGCAGCAGGCCTTCATGGTAAAATAGCTGCTAGGAAACCACTGCTAAGGACAGGCAACAAGCAGAAGAGACTTGTTTGGGCTAAAGAACACAAGGAACGGACATTAGACCAATGGAAATCTGTGCTTTGGTCTAATGAGTCCAAATTTGAGATCTTTGGTTCCAATCACCGTGTCTTTGTGCGATGCAGAAAAGGTGAACGGATGGACTCTACATGCCTGGTTCCCACCGTGAAGCATGGAGGAGGAGGTGTGATGGTGTGGGGGTGCTTTGCTGGTGACACTGTTGGGGATTTATTCAAAATTGAAGGCATAATAAACCAGCATGGTTACCACAGCATCTTGCAGCGGCATGCTATTCTATCCGGTTTGCGTTTAGTTGGACCATCATTTATTTTTCAACAGGACAATGACCCCAAACACACCTCCAGGCTGTGTAAAGGCTAATTGACCAAGAAGGAGAGTGATGAGGTGCTACGCCAGATGACCTGGCCTCCACAGTCACCAGACCTGAACCCAATCGAGATGGTTTGGGGTGAGCTGGAC
The DNA here is from genome assembly GCF_051348905.1 of Ranitomeya variabilis. Taxonomy (NCBI): domain Eukaryota; kingdom Metazoa; phylum Chordata; class Amphibia; order Anura; family Dendrobatidae; genus Ranitomeya; species Ranitomeya variabilis. The sequence continues at coordinate 985,164,299 of NC_135233.1, forward strand.
CGCAGAGTGAAGGCAAAAGGGCTAACAAGTGCTAAGCATCTCTGGGAACTCCTTCAAGATTGTTGGAAGACCATTCCCAGTGACTACCTCTTGAAGCTCATCAAGAGCATGCCAAGATTGTGCAAAGCAGTCAGCAAAGCAAAAGGTGGCTACTTTAAAAAACCTAGAATATAAGACATATTTTCAGTTGTTTCACACTTTTTTGTTAAGTATATAATTCCACATGTGTTAATTCATAGTTTTGATGCCTTCAGTGTGAATGTACAATTTTCATAGTCATGAAAATACAGAAAAATCTTTAAATGAGAAGGTGTGTCCAAACTTTTGGTCTGTACTGTATATTTACGTCACCGATCGTGTCCCTACGTTTGATGCGCGCTGAGCCTGCATCCTTCCCTGCACATGACAGCTGATCTGATCAGCTGTCATGTGCCTCTAACAGCCGATGGATAAGAGCTCCACCCACGGCTGTTAACCAGTTGAATGCCACTGTCAATCACTGACAGCAGCATCTAACACGCGACAGCCTGAAGAGCGACACCCAGTCACGTGATCAATGGTTTGCTGCGACAGCCGGGGGTCTGCAGAAAACCCCTGTGCCTGTCATTGTGAATCTCCTATGAATGCCAGCTCGTGACCGGCATTCATAGGAAATCTTGATTTTTGCTACACATAGCAGGGCTGAAGCACTGAAGCTAGTAAAAAAAAAATTGTAATCACCCCCTTTTTGGCCCACTGAAAATAAAACAAAATAAAATATATAATACACATATTTGGTAACACTGCGTTGCGTAATGTCCGATTTATCAAAATATAAAGTAAATTAATCCGATTGATAAATGGCATAATGAGAAACAAAATCGAAATGCCAGAATTACATTTTTTTTTTGCCGCCGCAGCATTGCAATAAAATGCACTAACAGTGAACCAAAACATCATATCTACCCCAAAATGGTAACAATAAAAACATTAGCTCAGGGCGCAAAAAATAAGCCCTCACCCATCCCTAGGTTCCGAAAAATAGAGACGCTACTGGTCTCTGAAAGTTACAACATAAGCACATTTTTTTCTTACAAATTTCAGATTTTTTTTTTCACCACTTAAATAAAAAAGAACTTATGCATGTTTGGTATCTGGGTACTCCTACTGACCTGGGGAATCATATTGCCAGGTCAGTTTTACCATTTAGTGAACATGGTAAATAAAAAACCCAAAAAACAATTGTAGGATTGCACTTTTTTTTGCAATTTCACTTGACTTGGAATTTTTTTTCCCCGTTTTCCAGTACACTATATGGGTAAGATCAATGATGTAATTCAAAAGTACAACTCGTCCAGCAAAAAACAAGCCCTCACATGGCCATATTGACAGAAAATTATAAAAGTTATGTCTCTTAGAACAAGGGAAGCAAAAATTGAAAGTGCAAAAAACTGAAAACCGCAAGGTCGTGAACGGGTTAAAATGTTAGATCTTTATTCCATAGTATTAAAATAATCACAGCAATAGGAAGACAAGATAACATTTCAGCCATATCTGGCCTCGGGATTCTTGGATAGTCTAGGTTTCCGTATTATGACAACTATTTTTTCACATTAACGACATCAAGTGGTCGCCACCATTCCTGCTTTGTAAGGAGCTGATGACGCAGGAAAAGTGGCCGCCTCCACAAAAGTTCGTTTGCTGCAGCTGTGAAAATGGAAATGCATTAATACAGGAAATGGGTAACCATGTAACTGATGGTTCAGTTGAGTCCAGTGGGGGGAGCTATTTTGTTGCCAGGTTACTATAGAAAGCGGTTCTGTCCTTAAACTATACCGCTATATGTCAGAGCAGCGTTGTATGGGTACAGGTCTGCTCTTCTAGTTGCTCTTCTAGTTGTCAAAATGCATAAAAAAATGTTTTTTTCTGTTTGTCTACTAGAAGGGATCAGAGAAAACTCCAAACACACAGCTTATGAGTCCGGTGTATTCATGGGGAGAGCTCACTGCCAACCTCACCTCACCCCTCTGCAGTGATTGACAGCTGACTGCTGGTTATCTGCACACTCAATGTCCCAGCAGCCATGGTTTCATTCATTTAGTAGATCATATAATGAGTACACCATTTTAAGGCGTGTGCTCATTATGAGCTTCTATTGCAAAATATGCAAATCTCAGTTTTGCAAATTTATTTAATGGATTTTTAACATCAGTCCGATTACTCCACCCGAACTGCTTCTTAAGTTCTTTAAATATAAGGTGCCAGTTGTAGAGTAGGATTGCCAAGTTAAGATCAAAGACATGTAATTTCCTCTTAAATATTTCACATTCCTTCTTATGAAGGACGTTCATGTGAGTTACGAATTGTGACCCGCGTTCTTTGATCTCACTAAGTTTGATAAAGTTCCCCTTTTTACTTAAAGGGGTTGTCTGGTCTCAAAGCAGCACTCCAGAATATTTTTGCTATTGCCCTGCTGGAGTGGTGCTTCTAATCTAAGGTCCCTGCCCCCAGTCTCATACTTGCCTGCTGCCGTCTTAACCTTCTAGTGCAGCGCCCCAGAGTCCTGGTCGTTGCAGTATTGTCGCTCTGCCACAAGGGGGAGTGATGGTACGTCTGATGGCACTAAAGGAGTTCACCTGACCAGGTATCACAGTCACACACTACACTTCACACTCCGGCCACCAGGGGGAGCAAAAGGTTCTATGTATTAGGCCACTCCTCACACTCTCGTAAAACTGGGAGTCGGATAGGAAGTTAGAGAAAAGCTGACTGGGTTTTGCCCAGGTAACATCTAGTGAGAGAGAGAGTTGCTTGGGAAGATTCAGGGGGGTCCCTGTCAGGGGTGGGATCCTGGCAGTGGCCTAGCACGAGACAGATCGTTACGGAGCCGTGCCTGCACCTCATTGTGGCGGCATCCTAAGAAAGGACACGAAGCGAAGTATATTGTGGAGAAGTGAGAAAAGAGATCACAGCACAAAGGAGATGGAACCAGGAGGAGTCGTGCCCCAAGATTGGCAACATCCTTCTGAGGCGCGTAGCCGGCGGCCGGAACGCCGAGGAAGTAATAGGCTCTACGCATTACTTTGAAACACGGCAGGGCAGTTAACTCTAGGTTGGCTGTCTCACCTTTACACCTAATGAAGACAATGGAGGCAATTGTGGGAGAGGGGCGTCTCTAGGGTCCCTATAAAATAACTCCAGGCCTACCCCGTCATACGGGTGCGTCCTATCCAAACCATCTGGGGGACGGAGAGAAAGAACAGAAACATACACGACAGTTGTGAGGACTATCCCGTGGTGCTCAGCAGGGAGGTACTACAACACCCAGGCGCTAGTAGGTAGGCACTGATTTCCACCTGCAAAGGGAACTCTGGATGTGCCTTCGGACCGGCCGGTCTCAGCCAGCCTTGTTAGCAGTGCTATGGATTGCGGATGCTGAAGCCTTCAGTAAAGAGGTAAAGAGACTGCAACCCTGTGTCCTTGTTATTTACTGCGACCTACACCATTACCATCTACTCATCAAGGGAAGCCCTGGGGACATACTTCACCTGTGGGGAGTTACAACATCTAGCTGCCATTCCATCACCCCAGCGGACCCCTAGCAGCGTCGGTCACCCTGACCGAATACCACAGGTGGCATCACGAACACTTGGCAAACTCTCACATACACCTTTATTTGGGCGCCCCTTAGCAGGGCCACGGACCGGGTCGGGCCACCGTGACACCCCTAGAACCGAGACCGAGGGACCCGGTACCGAGTACCCCGCTGCCCTGCGTTTGGGGGCCGCTCCACTATCACCACCGCTCCATCTGGTCTCCAGCAGGTTGTGACCTGTCGGCTCACTGCATTGTTTGCTGGGCTAGCCAAAAGTCACAGCTCAATGCAAGTCTGAGAGCCTTGTTCTGGCTACTGTAGATTTACATTGAGAGCTTGTGATGTAGCTGAGTCGGCCGCCAGGGCTGTGGGGTACTTGGTACTGGGTCCGGTCTGTTGTGAAATTGGATTCTGGGCTCCCCCGGTGGCCACTTGTGGAATTGTACTTGTGTGCATCATCCCCTCTGTTCACCTGCTCCTATCAGGATGTGGGAGTCGCTATATAACCTTGCTCCTCTGTCAGTTTCATGCCGGTCAACAATGTAATCAGAAGCCTTTCTGTGCATGTTCCTGCTACTAGACAACTCCCAGCTAAGTTGGACTTTTGTCCTTGTGTGTTTTTGCATTTTGTTCCTGTTCACAGCTGCTGTTTCGTTACTGTGTCTGGAAAGCTCTTGTGAGCGGAAATTGCCACTCTGGTGTTATGAGTTAATGCTAGAGTCTTAAAGTAATTTCTGGATGGTGTTTTGATAGGGTTTTCTGCTGACCATGAAAGTGCCCTTTCTGTCTTCTTTCTATCTAGTAAGCGGACCTCGATTTTTGCTAAACCTATTTTCATACTACGTTTGTCATTTCATCTAAAATCACCGCCAATATATGTGGGGGCCTCTGTCTGCCTTTTGGGAAAATTTCTCTAGAGGTGAGCCAGGACTGTCTTTTCCTCTGCTAGGATTAGGTAGTTCTCCGGCTGGCGCTGGGCATCTAGGGATAAAAAAACGTAGGCATGCTACCCGGCCACTTCTAGTTGTGCGGCAGGTTTAGTTCATGGTCAGTATAGCTTCCATCTTCCAAGAGCTAGTTCTCATATATGCTGGGCTATGTTCTCTCGCCATTGAGAATCATGACAGTTTGACCGGCCCAAAAAAAAGGGTTAAATTACTGGCTGAGAAAGGAGAGAAAAAAGAAGTCTGCCACAATTTTTTTATTTTTTTTTTTTTCCTCTAGTTCTGAGTGTGCTCTTAATTGAATCACTTGCTAGTCTGCCTATACTGCAGCCTTCCTCTCTTTCTCTCCTTCTTATCCTTGAATGGCTCTGTGTTCACCTGTTTCAAATGGATCTTCAGAGTGTAGCTACAGGTTTGAATAATCTCGCCACAAAGGTACAAAATTTGCAAGATTTCGTTGTTCATGCACCTATGTCTGAGCCTAGAATTCCTTTGCCTGAATTCTTCTCGGGGAATAGATCTCACTTTCAAAATTTTAAAAATAATTGCAAATTGTTTTTGTCCCTGAAGTCTCGCTCTGCCGGAGACCCTGCACAGCAGGTCAGGATTGTAATTTCCTTGCTCCGGGGCGACCCTCAAGACTGGGCTTTTGCATTGGCACCAGGGGATCCTGCGTTGCTCAATGTGGATGCGTTTTTTCTGGCCTTGGGGTTGCTTTATGAGGAACCTCATTTAGAGCTTCAGGCGGAAAAGGCCTTGATGTCCTTGTCTCAGGGGCAAGATGAAGCTGAAATATACTGCCAAAAATTCCGCAAATGGTCTGTGCTTACTCAGTGGAATGAGTGCGCCCTGGCGGCGATTTTCAGAGAAGGTCTCTCTGATGCCATTAAGGATGTTATGGTGGGGTTCCCTGTGCCTGCGAGTCTGAATGAGTCCATGACGATGGCTATTCAGATCGATAGGCGTCTGCGGGAGCGCAAACCTGTGCACCATTTGGCGGTGTCTACTGAGAAAACGCCAGAAAATATGCAATGTGATAGAATTCTGTCCAGAAGCGAGCGGCAGAATTTTAGACGAAAAAATGGGTTGTGCTTCTATTGTGGTGATTCAACTCATGTTATATCAGCATGCTTTAAGCGTACTAAGAAGCCTGACAAGTCTGTTTCAATTAGCACTTTACAGTCTAAGTTTATTCTATCTGTGACCCTGATTTGTTCTTTGTCATCTATTACCGCGGACGCCTATGTCGACTCTGGCGCTGCTTTGAGTCTTATGGATTGGTCCTTTGCCAAACGCTGTGGGTATGATTTGGAGCCATTGGAGGCTCCGATACCTCTGAAAGGGATTGACTCCACCCCATTGGCTAGTAATAAACCACAATACTGGACACAAGTGACTATGCGTGTTAATCCGGATCACCAGGAGGTTATTCGCTTTCTGGTGCTGTATAATCTACATGATGTTTTGGTGCTGGGATTGCCATGGCTGCAATCTCATAACCCAGTCCTCGACTGGAGAGCTATGTCTGTGTTAAGCTGGGGATGTAAAGGAACTCATGGGGACGTACCTTTGGTTTCCATTTCATCATCTATTCCCTCTGAGATTCCTGAATTCTTGTCTGACTTTCGTGACGTTTTTGAAGAACCCAAGGTTGGTTCACTACCTCCGCACCGGGAGTGCGATTGTGCCATAGACTTGATCCCGGGTAGTAAATACCCTAAGGGTCGTTTATTTAATCTGTCTGTGCCTGAACACGCGGCTATGCGAGAATATATAAAGGAGTCCTTGGAAAAGGGACATATTCGTCCTTCGTCATCTCCCTTAGGAGCCGGTTTTTTCTTTGTGTCTAAGAAAGACGGCTCTTTGAGGCCGTGTATTGATTATCGACTTTTGAATAAAATCACGGTTAAATATCAATATCCGTTACCACTGCTTACTGATTTGTTTGCTCGTATAAAGGGGGCCAAGTGGTTCTCTAAGATTGATCTCCGTGGGGCGTATAATTTGGTGCGAATCAAGCAGGGGGATGAGTGGAAAACCGCATTTAATGCGCCCGAGGGCCATTTTGAGTATTTGGTGATGCCTTTTGGTCTTTCAAATGCCCCTTCAGTCTTCCAGTCCTTTATGCATGACATTTTCCGCGATTATTTGGACAAATTTATGATTGTGTATCTGGATGATATTCTGATTTTTTCGGATGACTGGGACTCTCATGTCCAGCAGGTCAGGAGGGTTTTTCAGGTTTTGCGGTCTAATTCCTTGTGTGTGAAGGGTTCTAAGTGTGTTTTTGGGGTTCAAAAGATTTCCTTCTTGGGATACATTTTTTCCCCCTCTTCCATCGAGATGGATCCTGTCAAGGTTCAGGCTATTGGTGATTGGACGCAACCCTCTTCTCTTAAGAGTCTTCAGAAATTTTTGGGCTTTGCTAACTTTTATCGTCGATTTATTGCTGGTTTTTCTGATGTTGTAAAACCATTGACTGATTTGACTAAGAAGGGTGCTGATGTTGCTGATTGGTCCCCTGATGCTGTGGAGGCCTTTCGGGAGCTCAAGCGCCGCTTTTCTTCCGCCCCAGTGTTGCGTCAGCCTGATGTTGCTCTTCCTTTTCAGGTTGAGGTCGACGCTTCTGAAATCGGAGCTGGGGCGGTGTTGTCGCAGAGAAGTTCCGACTGCTCCGTGATGAGACCTTGTGCTTTTTTTTCCCGTAAATTTTCGCCCGCCGAGCGGAATTATGATATTGGGAATCGGGAGCTTTTGGCCATGAAGTGGGCTTTTGAGGAGTGGCGTCACTGGCTTGAGGGGGCCAGACATCAGGTGGTGGTATTGACTGACCACAAAAATTTAATTTACCTTGAGTCTGCCAGGCGCCTGAATCCTAGACAGGCGCGCTGGTCGTTGTTTTTCTCTCGGTTTAATTTTGTGGTGTCTTACCTACCGGGTTCTAAGAATGTTAAGGCGGATGCCCTTTCTAGGAGTTTTGAGCCTGACTCCCCTGGTAATTCTGAGCCCACAGGTATCCTTAAAGATGGAGTGATATTGTCTGCCGTTTCTCCAGACCTGCGGCGGGCCTTGCAGGAGTTTCAGGCGGATAGACCTGATCGTTGCCCACCTGGTAGACTGTTTGTTCCTGATGATTGGACCAGTAGAGTCATCTCTGAGGTTCATTCTTCTGCGTTGGCAGGTCATCCTGGAATCTTTGGTACCAGGGATTTGGTGGCAAGGTCCTTCTGGTGGCCTTCCCTGTCACGAGATGTGCGAGGCTTTGTGCAGTCTTGTGACGTTTGTGCTCGGGCCAAGCCTTGTTGTTCTCGGGCTAGTGGATTGTTGTTACCCTTGCCTATCCCGAAGAGGCCTTGGACGCACATCTCGATGGATTTTATTTCGGATCTGCCTGTTTCTCATAAGATGTCTGTCATCTGGGTGGTGTGTGACCGTTTCTCTAAGATGGTCCATCTGGTTCCCTTGCCTAAGTTGCCTTCTTCTTCCGAGTTGGTTCCTCTGTTTTTTCAAAATGTTGTTCGTTTGCATGGTATTCCGGAGAATATCGTTTCTGACAGAGGGACCCAATTCGTGTCTAGATTTTGGCGGGCATTCTGTGCTAGGATGGGCATAGATTTGTCTTTTTCGTCTGCTTTCCATCCTCAGACTAATGGCCAGACCGAGCGGACTAATCAGACCTTGGAGACATATTTGAGGTGTTTTGTGTCTGCGGATCAGGATGATTGGGTTGCTTTTTTGCCTTTGGCGGAGTTCGCCCTCAATAATCGGGCCAGCTCTGCCACCTTGGTGTCCCCGTTTTTCTGTAATTCGGGGTTTCATCCTCGATTTTCCTCCGGTCAAGTGGAATCTTCGGATTGTCCTGGAGTGGATGCTGTGGTGGAGAGGTTGCATCAGATTTGGGGGCAGGTGGTGGACAATTTGAAGTTGTCCCAGGAGAAGACTCAGCTTTTTGCCAACCGCCGTCGTCGTGTTGGTCCTCGGCTTTGTGTTGGGGACTTGGTGTGGTTGTCTTCTCGTTTTGTCCCTATGAGGGTTTCTTCTCCTAAGTTTAAGCCTCGGTTCATCGGCCCGTACAAGATATTGGAGATTCTTAACCCTGTGTCCTTCCGTTTGGACCTCCCTGCATCCTTTTCGATTCATAATGTTTTTCATCGGTCATTGTTGCGCAGGTATGAGGTACCGGCTGTGCCTTCCGTTGAGCCTCCTGCTCCGGTGTTGGTTGAGGGTGAGTTGGAGTACGTTGTGCAAAAGATCTTGGACTCTCGTGTTTCCAGACGGAAACTCCAGTATCTGGTCAAATGGAAGGGATACGGTCAGGAGGATAATTCTTGGGTCACTGCCTCTGATGTTCATGCCTCCGATCTTGTCCGTGCCTTTCATAGGGCTCATCCTGATCGCCCTGGTGGTTCTGGTGAGGGTTCGGTGCCCCCTCCTTGAGGGGGGGGTACTATTGTGAAATTGGATTCTGGGCTCCCCCGGTGGCCACTTGTGGAATTGTACTTGTGTGCATCATCCCCTCTGTTCACCTGCTCCTATCAGGATGTGGGAGTCGCTATATAACCTTGCTCCTCTGTCAGTTTCATGCCGGTCAACAATGTAATCAGAAGCCTTTCTGTGCATGTTCCTGCTACTAGACAACTCCCAGCTAAGTTGGACTTTTGTCCTTGTGTGTTTTTGCATTTTGTTCCTGTTCACAGCTGCTGTTTCGTTACTGTGTCTGGAAAGCTCTTGTGAGCGGAAATTGCCACTCTGGTGTTATGAGTTAATGCTAGAGTCTTAAAGTAATTTCTGGATGGTGTTTTGATAGGGTTTTCTGCTGACCATGAAAGTGCCCTTTCTGTCTTCTTTCTATCTAGTAAGCGGACCTCGATTTTTGCTAAACCTATTTTCATACTACGTTTGTCATTTCATCTAAAATCACCGCCAATATATGTGGGGGCCTCTGTCTGCCTTTTGGGAAAATTTCTCTAGAGGTGAGCCAGGACTGTCTTTTCCTCTGCTAGGATTAGGTAGTTCTCCGGCTGGCGCTGGGCATCTAGGGATAAAAAAACGTAGGCATGCTACCCGGCCACTTCTAGTTGTGCGGCAGGTTTAGTTCATGGTCAGTATAGTTTCCATCTTCCAAGAGCTAGTTCTCATATATGCTGGGCTATGTTCTCTCGCCATTGAGAATCATGACACCGGTCGCAAATAAAGGGGGTGTCACAGTGGCTGCGACCCGGTCCATGGCTTTGGGCGCTCAAATAAAGGGTAAGGTCTTTTAAGGGGATTTGAAATAAAGTTTGTGTTTGTGACGCCACCTGTGGTATTCAGTCAGTGGGGACCGACGCTGCTTAAAGGGGTCCTCTGGGGTGATGTTATGGCAGCCAAATGGTAACTTCCCACAGGTGAAGTAGGTCCTCAGGGCTCCCAGTGTGTAGATGAGGATGGTGAGTGATGCAGTAAAGAATGGAGGACACAGGTTTGCAGTCTCTTTACCTGGTTTACTGAAGGCTTCAGGCAGCCACAGTCCAGGGCACCAGATCACAGGACAGGCAGGGTCCGGCTGGCTTGGAAGCGAATTCAGAGTCCCCTTTACCAGGTGGAGTTAGAAGCCTTCCTATTAGCGCGGTGATGTAGTAGTCCCTTACTGCCTATGGCTTCTGATAAGGTCCTCACAGTTCTCTCTGTCCTCCATGAAGGTTAGGACAGAAACCTGTATGACAGGTGGCTCGAGCCTTTTTATAGGGTCTCTATCACGACCCAGACTCTATGTGCCACTGTGCCTCCTGGGTATTAGGGCAGACAGGTGATATGTAATCCAGCTGTCCTGTCGGTTTCTGCTGTGCCTTCTAGAATCCGACACAACCTCAGTCTTCCGGCTACTGGAATCTGCGCTCGGCCAGGGAGGTAGCCCAACGCTGCTGTGCTCTCCTGGTGTCACTCTCCTGTGCTTTCCTCTCCTGCACGCTTTGAAGAGAAGGAATATAAACCAGCTCACCCGTGATGCATAAGCTGAGTTTCAGGAGCACGGACCCGCTGTGTCCAGGGGTATAGAATCCAAAAGAAAACAATGTCCACTCACTAAAAGCTGTTCTTCTTTCTCAATTCTCTTTCCCCAGGACCTTCAGCAACTCTGGCTGCACAGCCCCTTACACGTCTCTCTGCCTCAGACTGCTCCAGTCTGCTGTCTGGCACTAACTGTCTGAAAACTCACTTTCCCTCCAGACCAGAATGTATTTATAGGGGAGTTCCCCCTAAACCAGGTTTAGAGCTCCCCCTTCTGGCCTGGAGTGTGAACATGTTGTGTGCATTGTGTTTACCTGGTGAAAGAGATCTTCCTTCGCTTCCAAGAGTGACATCACTCTTCCCTTGAGGAAAGCAATGCCACTCTAACAACCAGGACCCTGGGGTGTTACATAGCTACTGACTTCCGACCAGTAATAAGTTGCGATCATAAGATGGCACTGAGGGACCGTTGTGGCGCCAATAAAAAGTGAAGATGGCAGATGGTAATTATGAGACTATAGGCAGACCTTAGATTTGAAGCACCACTCCAGCGCTGAAACCCCCCTCCTGCTGAAGTGGTGCTTTAAGCCATTTGTCTTGTGAATAGTGTTGAGCATTCCGATACCGCAAGTATCAGGTATCGGCCGATACTTGCGGGTATCGGAATTCCGATACCGAGATCCGATACTTTTGTGGTATCGGGTATCGGTATCGAAACAACATTAATGTGTAAAATAAAGAATTAAAATAAAAAATATTGCTATACTCACCTCTCCGACGCAGCCTAGACCTCACCGAGGGAACCGGCAGCGTTCTTTGCTTAAAATGCGCGCGTTTACTTCCTTCCGTGACGTCACGGCTTGTGATTGGTCGCGTGCCGCCCATGTGGCCGCGACGCGACCAATCACAGCACGCCGTGACGTAATTTTCAGGTCCTGAATGCCTAATTCTAGGCATTCAGGATTTTAAAATTACGTTCCGGCTTGTGATTGGTCGCGTCGCGGTCACATGGGCGACGCGACCAATCACAAGCCGTGACGTCACGGGAGGCAGGAAACGCGCGCATTTTAAAATTACGTCACGGCTTGTGATTGGTTGCGTGCCGCCCATGTGACCGCGACGCGACCAATCACAGCAAGCCGTGACGTAATTTCAGGTCCTGAATGCCTAATTTTGCATTCAGGACCTGAAATTACGTCACGGCTTGCTGTGATTGGTCGCGTCGCGGCCACATGGGTGGCACACGACCAATCACAAGCCGTGACGTCACGGAAGGAAGTAAACGCGCGCATTTTAAGCAAAGAACGCTGCCGGTTCCCTCGTGAGGTCCAGGCTGCGTCGGAGAGGTGTGTATAGCAATATTTTTTATTTTAATTCTTTATTTTACACATTAATATGGTTCCCAGGGCCTGAAGGAGAGTTTCCTCTCCTTCAGACCCTGGGAACCATCAGGGATACCGTCCGATACTTGAGTCCCATTGACTTGTATTGGTATCGGGTATCAGTATCGGATTAGATCCGATACTTTGCCGGTATCGGCCGATACTTTCCGATACCGATACTTTCAAGTATCGGACGGTATCGCTCAACACTACTTGTGAATCCTCACATCGCACACACTGCACACTGTGTGGAGGCTACGATATCAGCAACAGAAGCAGGTGGTGATGTGACCACTAGTATGCAATTTGCCGCGTCCATCTAGTTGGCATGTGACTGCATTTATGTAAATCACATCCTTGTGGTCACATACCTGCTGCTCCCAGCACTGACACCGGAGACTTCACATAGCGACAGTGCAGATTCACAAGTCTGCAGTCACATAAAGTGACGGCAGACTTGTTCACTAAGCCTGGACAACCTTTTTAATATTTAGGGAATAAAGCTTAAAGTGGTTTTCCCATTTCCAAATTGAATTGTAATCAACATTTTAGGCTAGTTTCACACTAGCGTTTACCTGATCTGCGGCAGGCTGCGGACTTCCTCCGTGAAGCCCCGCCCTCGGCCGCACCTCCGCCGCTAGCTCCACCTACTTCTGCATGCGGCCCGCATGCGACCTCCGTACCTTACATTAGGTACGCAGGTTGTGCGGCTGTATGCGGATGCTGCCGCATGCGTTGTTTTGACGATGCGGAAAAAAAAAATGCTACAGGCTGCGTCCTACGCTGGTCGCCGCATCGTCAAAACGACGCATGCGGCAGCATCCGCATACAGCCGCACGACCTGCGCACCTAATGTTAAAGATAGGTACGGAGATCGCATGCGGGCCGCATTCAGAAGTAGGCGGAGCTAGCGGCAGAGGTGCGGCCAAGGGCGGGGCTTCACGGAGGAAGTCCGCAGCCTGCCGCAGGTCAGGTAAACGCTAGTGTGAAACTAGCCTTAATCAATAAATCTTTGAATAATAATAAGCTACACAATTAGATGTGTTTAAAAAATTGTTCCTGTGCAGAAATAATAATAATCATCATCTTAAAAATAAGCAGTGAAATGTTTTGCCTCACAGAAAAATCAGCTGTGATCCCGCGCTGTCCTGTCTGTATCCTCACTTTTCCTCTCCACAGTAACGTAGCTATCGGTGGGCAGAGGGGGCCATCGCCCCGGGCCCGGAGCTCAGAGGAGGCCCACCCGGAGCTACGCTACTGTAACTGTATGTGTAACTGTGCATGTAACTGTGCATGCCGATACAGTTACATTCTGTGGAAGAGCAGGGAGAATCGATCTCCCTGCTCTGCCGCCTGCCCGCTATGGGGCCCCTGAGCAAGCGGGGGTGCCCAGTTCCAGCAGTGGGCCCCCTGCCCATCACCGCAAGGTCAGCTGTTTCAGCATTTAGCCGATACAGCTGATCGCATTGATGAGGGAAGGAGCACTATGCTCCTTCTCCCATCATCCCCGTCAGTGTCTGACATCACCGACACCGACACTGACAGTGGGCGCGATGACGTCACCACCCGACACCCGTTGTCAGGAGATGCACAGGAGCAGGGAGCACCGCTGGAACAAGGAGAAAGAGAGGTGAGTATTTATTTATTGTTTTTTTTATGAGGGCTGCCTTATACTACAGGGTCTGCCTATGGGGGTGCTGTCTTATACTACAGGGTCTGCCTATGGGGTGCTGCCTTATACTACAGGGTCTGCCTATGGGGGCTGCCTTATGCTATAGAGTCTGCCAATGGGGTGCTGTCTTGTGCTATAGAGTCTGCCTATGGGGGTGCATTATACAATATAGATTCTCCCTATGGGGAGTGCATTATACTATATTTAGGACGATCTGGTGCATTATACTATATGGAGACTATCTAGAGGACCATCATACAGTGGGGAGATTACAGTGAGGGGACCATTTTACATTGTGGGGATTACAGTGAGGGGGTCAGCTTACAGTGTTGGAGCCATCAGTTTGGGGGCTACTAAGGGGTCAGTATACTGTGTGGGTGGTACTATACAGTGAGGGGGTATTTTACTGTGTATAGAGGAGCTGTACAGTGGGAGATTCGGGACTTTATTAAATGTAAAGTGGGCACTTATTGTTATAGGGGAACTCAGGTTACTGTGACTGTCAAAGGGGCACACAGGGCATTATTACTTTCTAGGGGCAAAAGATGGGCACTGTTTTCTAGGGCACTTGCACCCGACATTATTATATTATAGAGGGTTGCTTTAGAATTTAGAGGGCACAGAGAACCACACAGTAGGTGCAGTAATAGGGACACATACAGCAGCAGCGGCACAGTATTGGGGTACCAGTAGGATGAGGAGGAGTTTGTGCAGGTTGGGAATGGATGGTGATGGGGCTGGAATATGAGAAGTGAAACGTGTCTTTGTTGTATTCTCTGCAGCCGAATCGTGGCTGGAAGAAGTTGTCATGTCGGTCTGGGCCAGATGGAAAAGACGTGAAAAATGAACGATTCCAGCAGAAAGAACGTCAGCAGTAAGTCATTATCTGTAACTGTGCTGTCATCTCTTATATGATCTGTAGGACTGGTATCTACCACTGACCATATGGCGGTAAATCTATGTTGCACTTGAAATGGAGATTATTTTCAGTAACAGCGCGGTCATCTGCTGAGGTTCTCCTCCACTATTAGGGTGCGTCACCGAGTTGTAATCAAGGTTACCTGGTTAGGGGCCCACTCAGAAGTTTCTATCCCCCCTGAACCAAAACCCTAGCTACGCCTCTGCCTCTCCCCTACCCACTGCCCAGGAGCTGTGATATGATCAGACTATGTTCCTGCACGGTCAGACACGGCCATTACACAGTACACAGCAGGGGCACAGTTATAAGATTATCTCAGCACAGGAACATTTGTTTTTAACACATCCAATTGTGGAAATTATTATTATTCCAAGATCTATTGATTAAACGGTACTTTGTTTGTGGGACAACCCTTTTAATACATAAAGATGGACTGAAATTCAGCTATTTCTGGTTTCTCTGTAGCTTTTATTACTGTTTTCAGTTTTATCTTATGCAGCTGCAGAGCTCAGTAAAAGTTCCCTATGAAACATTCCCCCCCCATCCTCTCGTCTTATCCATCCTCTTTTCCTCTCCCATCCTGACATGATTATGCAGGCAGTGACATATCTCAGCCGTGTCTTCAAGAATATATAACCTGCTGTAACCACAGATGCCTCCACAGTGCCCAGGAGCAGTTTTTAGATTAGTTTGTGCAATAAGTGTAGTTGCAATTCTTTTTTCACAGACTGTCATTAACACATTGAGAACAGATACAGCGTGAATCATAAGGTGTGTTTTTTACTCAAGGAGATCAAACCTTTCCCTTAGGCAACACCTATGACTATTTAGCTATATTCTCACAAACTCAACATATGTCTCTCTTTTCAGTTGGTAAACCTATTCCCGTGCCTAAAATTGAGAATCCCTCTGAGCAGCAGGTGGAAACGTATCATTCTCTCTACATAAGAAGTCTACAAGACCTTTTCAATGCTCACAAGGAACGGTTTGGTCTTCAACAGAGCGACTCCTTGGTGCTGATATGAGATCAAAGCTTAAAAGACTAACTGGACCAAAAGCCACCAGAGCCGTGAGGACAGATGACTGCCAATATCAGAGAATGATGGGGGTTTCCACAGCACAACCCCTGGTAATCGAGGCATCCTGGGGTGTTGACTGCTGAAATAATAAGAAATCTCTTTCTGATGTCCAGCATGAAATATGGTCTGTCCAAGTGACCCATGACGAGTCTTCCAGGAACAGCAGCCACTGTGTTGCCCAAGGACAAACCCTTGGTTTAGAAGACACATGTGATAGAAAGAATGTTATGTGTGTGATGAAACCTCTATATAATGAACCGTGTCATAAAGAATGAATGTATCTGTCGTTTTAATATATTGTCGATCCTTTGTGTCATCTTTCTTCATTGCATGTAAATATTTCGTCCTCAAATTAAGTCATGGATTTGAAACGATGAACAAGGAAAAACCAAAATAACTTATTCTGAGGAAATGGACTGAATAGATTCATTTACCAAAAATAGAATGGAGGTCTGGATTTTCCCAATGCTTTCAGGCTGGAAATAGCAAAGCAGAGCCCATTAGGCCAGAGCTCTGATCAGTGATCACAGTCCGAAATCCTACTTATAAGATGATTTCTGGTGATCATGTGAAAGGTTCAGTTTGCTATTTTCCATTTCTTACACTTTATAGTGTGTTTTTATAACTGGATGCAATATATAAGCCAAACCCCAGTGTTATATCCCACTAAGACCGTACAATTGTAGACTAAAAGCAAATAAAGGTGACTATACACTTTAGTTAGCTGTCAGCTTGTTAGGCCAGCATCTATTCTTCTTGATCCCAATATAATCATGCACGCTCAGTTAGGCTGAGCATGCATATTTTCTGAAGAGAGGAGACTAAGCCGCTGAAAAACACCTCTGATGTCTAAATATGATTTTTTAAGATCATCACTAAAAGTTAGCTATGAAGTAATAAGCAGTGAATGATGCCACAAAGCAAGAAATGACCAAGCAGACCCATACACCACTTATTGTACAATGGTAAAATACTAAAGTAACAAATAGTGGCACATATAAAGTGTTGGCACCCTTGAAATTGCCCCAGAAAATGAAGTATTTCTCACAAAAAATTGTTGCAATTACACATGTTTTATTATACAAGTTTATTTACTGTGTGTGTATTGGAACAACACAAACAAAAGACAAGAAAAGGCAAAGTGGACATAATTTCATATAAAAACCCCAAAAATGGGTAGTGCAAAACGTAATATTTGGTTGCACACTAGTGATGAGCGAATGAGCTCAGATAAGGTCTTATCCGAGCATGCTTGGGCGCTAACAGAGTGCCTTGTGCATGCAGGGATTGCGTAACAAACAGGCAATACCAGCATGTGTTGCGGCTGTCGAACAGCCGTGAGACATGCAGCCGCGTGGAGTCAAACACATTTTTCGAACATGCCGAAGACACTTGGTTAGCACCTGAGCATGCTCAGATAAGACTTTAGCCCAGCACGTTCACTCATTACACACCCTCTGGAATAAGTAACTTCAATCAATCACTTCCTTTAACCATTGACAAGCTTCTTACACCTCTCTACTGGAATTTTGGACCACTCTTCTTTTTGAAAACTGCTCCAGGTCTCTCATATTTGATGGGTGCCTTCTCCCAACAGCAATTTTAAGATCTCTCCACAGATGTTCAACGGGATTTAGATCCAGTCTAATTGTTGGCCACTTCAGAACTCTCCAGTGCTTTGTTTCCATCCATTTCTCAGTGCTTCTTGAAATATGTTTGGTGTAATTGTCCTGGTAGAAGACCCATGACCTAGAACGCAAACCCAGCTTTCTGACACTGGGCACTATAAAATCCTTTGGTAATCTTCAGATTTTATGATGCCCTGCACACAGTCAAGACACCCAGTGCCAGAGGCAGCAAAAATTCTTTGAACCTCCACCATATTTGACTGTAGGCACTGTGTCCTTTTCAGTGTAGGCCTCATTCCATTTTATGTAAACAGTAGAATGATGTGCTTTACCAAAAAGCTCAATCTTGGTCTCATCTGTCAACAAGACACTTTCTCAGAAAGATTTTGGCTTACTCATGTACATTTTGGCAAACTGCAGTCTACCTTTTTTATGTCTCTATGTCAGCATTGGGGTCCTCCTGTGTCTCCTGCCATAGCGTTTCATTTCATTCAAATGGCGACGGATAGTTTGCGCTGACACTGATGCACTCTGAGCCTGCAGGGCAGCTTAAAGTTCTTTGGAACTTGATTGGGGCTGCTTATCCACCATCCGTACTATCCTCCGTTGCAACCTCTCATGAATTTTTCTCTGATATCCAAGTCCAGGGAGATTAGGTACAGTGCCATGGGGTGTAAACTTCTTGATTATGTTGCTCACAGTGGACAAAGGAACATCAACATCTCTGGAGAAGGACTTGAAACCTTGAGATTATTCAACAATTTTGGACCTCAAGTCCTCAGACTGTTCTCTTCTTTCTGTTCCCCATGCTTAGTGTAGCACACCCAGACACACAAAGCAAAGAGTAAGGCTGGTGTCCCACTTGTAACTGCAATGCGAGAAACTCGCGCAGTCTCTCGCCTCAATACCTGGAACTTCCACCAGCAGTTCGGACCGGAGCGTTCAGCTGCATAGAAATACATGCAGCCGCACACTCCGGTCCCGAGTGCCAGTGGCAGTGCCTGGTATTGAGGCGAGAGACTGAACGAGTTTCTCGCATTGCAGTTGCAAGTGGGACACCAGCCTAAGTCAATTTCTCTCCTTTTTATCTGGTTTCAGGAGTAATTTTCCTGTTGCCCACACATGATACTTTCCACAGATGAGTTTCAAGGAGCATCACATGCTTGAAACAAAGTTGTTTACCCCAAATTTTGGAAAGGTGCCAATTTTGTCCAGCTCATTTTTTTGGTTGTGTGTGAAATTATGTCCAATTTGCCTTTTTTTTCTCAGTTTTTTTTGTGCTGTTCCAATACCTACTATGGAAATAAATACAGCTCTGGCAAAAATTAAGAGACCACTGCAAAATGTTCAGTTTGTCTGATTTTTCTCTTTATAGGTATATTTTTTTGTAAAATGTAAATTGTTCTTTTGTTCTATAACCTTCTGACATGTCTCCAAATTTCCAAGCAATAAATTTAGTATTTTTTTTTTTACAAGAAAAATGGTCAAAATAAAAAAAAAAAACCCTTAGTGATTTCAGACCTCAAATAATGCAAAGAAAACAAGTTCATAATCATTTAGAAACAACAATACTAATGTTTTAACTCAGGAAGAGTTCAGAAATCAATATTTTGTGGAATAACCATGATTTTTAATCACAGGCTTCATGCGTCTTGGCATGCTTTCCTCCAGTCTTTCACACTGCTCCTGTCGCACAAATTTAAGCAGTTCTTCTTTGTTTGATGGCTTGTGACTATCCATCGTCCTCTTGATTACATTCCAGAGGTTTTCAATGGGATTCAGATCTGGAGATTGGGCTGCCCATGACAGGGTTTTGATGTGGTGGTCTCTTAATTTCTTGCCAGAGCTGTATGTGTATGATAAAACGTGTAATTTCAATAATTTTCTGAAAGAAATACTTCATTCTCTGGAACAATGTCAAGATTGCCAAGACTTTCGGCCAGGACTGTAGATCAGTTATCAGCTGCTCTCCTGTCTGTGAAACCACATACAGATATACCAGAGGTAGACTTTGTTAGGGGCAGACACAATCCATGCTGGAAAGTGACAGAAGGGATGTTCTTGCACCAATAGTGCTTACAGAATGATGCTGATGAAGAAGTGTCCATTCAAAAAACAGTGGAAGACAAGATACAAACATGATAACTTTGACAGTTCCTGGATATATTAGACTGGTATGTCCACCTTCAGCGGTTTTAAGTTGTTGGTGATAGCCAGTCAGGAAGACGCTTTCTATATGTTTTGTGCAAAAGATCAAGTTTAAAAAATATATATATTTTATAAATATTACGCAAATTCTTATATTGATGTTTCACTTAACTTTTGTTAATATAGATATTAAGTAATGGTAAATAAGCACCACACAACACCTCTAAGAACAGATGTATTACTCTCTCTTGTGCGGACACCATTTTAGGCTCCATGCTATTGGAGTGCTAGTATTTGCCGCTATACCTAGGGTGCATCATCTGTCTTCTCAGGCTCGGCATGTGAAAAAGTCTCTTACAGGAAATGTTCACTGAGCTGGCAGTTCATATATAGTCCCTCCAAAGCTGGGTGTCCGGTTGGGACCCGGTGACTCTCTGCCACTATTCACACTAGGTAGGTTTTAACATTAGAGAGTGTAGTTACTGTCCCAATTGGGCACACCTTGTCGCGGTGGGGCAGCTTTATGCTTTTTTTTTTAAATCAAAAACAGTGTTTACTAAGTACCCTATGTTAATTATTTAATGCACTTGCTTTTTTTCCTTATTTATTTTCATTAGGGTATATGCACACATTGTCTTTTCTTTGGTTTTATTTGCAATCAATAGTAGTCATCCCCATTAGGTTTATTAGCAAAATGTACACATTTTCTGTTTGCAATAAACCAATCAGACAAGAACAATTTATATATCTCAACACATCTACTGTAATATAACAAGTGGTTTGTCCAAATTCAGCTCAGCATTCACCCCTTCATGACAAGTATCTTTTAGGGCTGTCCCACACGTCCAGATAATTCCGGTACCGGAATAAATCGGTACCGGAGTTATCCGTGTCCGTGTGCCTGGGAACTCACGGAGGCCATACGTGCGGCACACGTGTGCCGCCCGTATGGCCCGTATGGCGAGTGGGTACCACACGGAACTGCATGGTGCTGAAGCTGCGATTCATATCTTCCCTGCAGCAGCGTTTGCTGCAGAGAAAATATGAAGAATAGTGTTTAAAATAAAGATCTATGTGTCCGCCGCCCTCCTACCCCCTGTGCGCCCCCCCCGCTGGTCAGAAAATACTTACCCGCTCCCTCGCTGCTTCCTGATCTGGCCGCGGCTTCTCCTGCTCCTCCTCGTGGGGCCGATCATTTACAGTCATGAATATGTGGCTCCACCTCCCATAGGGGCGGAGCCAACTATTCATGATTGTAAATGATCGGCCCCACGTGACCGCATACAGTAGGAGGCGCGGCCAGACCAGGAAGGAGCGAGGGAGCGGGTAAGTATTTTCTGACCAGCGGGGGGGCGCACAGGGGGTGGGGGGGCGGCGGACACCTAAATCTTTATTTTTAACACTATTCTTCATATTTTCTCTACAGCAAACGCTGCTGCAGGGAAGATATGAATACCGGCTTCAGCACCATGTGGGGGGGACAGCGCTTACTGTAGCGCTGTCTCCTGCACGCACACGGACCCCAGACGGAGAATGTCCGTGTGAGGTCCGTGTTTTACGCGGACCCATTGACTCTATTGGGTCCGTGTAAAACGTGCGCTCCCACGAACACTGACATGTCTCCGTGTTTGGCACACGGAGACACGGTCCTCAAAAAATCAATGACATCTGAACAGATGCATTGATTTTTATGGGTCTACGTGTGTCAGTGTCTCCGGTACGTGAGGAAACTGTCACCTCACGTACCGGAATCACTGACGTGTGAAACCGGCCTTAATATGACCTGTGCAAGCATGATGCATAACCAGACACCAGCTTCTGGCAGCATTCTTGAGGAATCTTAAGCCCAGTTCTCATAGGTAATGGGCTCGAGTTTACTAATATTTTAGAGCTGCAACCACTTTCTTCCAGGACTTCTTCTGCAACCAATCCTTGGTATACATTGAGGTATGCTTGAGATCATTGTGCTGTTGGAAACTCCAATAGTGTCCACATTTCAGCTGCCTCATAGAAGGCACGACTATTTCTCCTTGGATTTCTTGATACTTGATTGAATCTTTTTTTCCTCCACACGCTGCAGGTTTTCAGTGCCAGAAAAAGGAAAGCAACCCCAGAGCATAACTGAGCCACCAACATGCCTCAATGTGAGCAGGATGTTCTTTTCTGTAAATGACTCCTTATTCCTTCTCCAGACATACTGCTGATCCATAGTCAGAAACAGTTCTAGTTTTGTTTCAACCACAGAACAGACTCTCAAAACTTTGCTGCTTTATTTATATGGTTTTGAGCACACTGGAATCTACTTTTCTTGTGCTTTTGGGTCAGTAGAGGTGCTAATATTGGGGTTCCGGTATGGAGACAACCAGCATTTAGTACGCTCCTTACTGAACAAACTGAAACCTCAGTGCCTGCTGCCACCAATTCTTTTTTGACTACCTGCCTCCTCATGGTGGCAGATTTTTCTGCCACTTTCAGGTAGTGTAGCCAGTGTTCTTTTAAGCGTACAAACTTTGCTTCCAGCTGTGTATGTATGGTGCAGATCTTCTGCATCTTTGATGTGGGCAAGGTGACAATATACATAAAGATGTCACATAACTATGTTTTTGTTATTAGAAACACTTAATAAAAAAAAATGTAAAGTGCCCACAATTCTAGTGGCATTCAGACCGGGCAGTAGTGGTGCAGTGGAATGCACAAAGCAAACTCCAAATGTTAACACTTGATTCCTGGAGTCCATGGCCACTAATGGGGAGCATTCTGATTCTGAATAAGAATAGTAATGAATGTAAAAAAATCTGTATTCCCGATTTCTCGCACCACTGGAGCATTTCATAGAATAGAGAAATATGGAATCTGGAGCCTCACATCACTGAGAGGTCTGACACCTCGAAGATTGATTACTATACATCTAATAACTGATTGCTGGAGGTTCACGCAGTATTATGTGTGATTGCTATGTCCATTTATAACAATGTAAAAATATTTAGATACAATTAATTATTCATGCAGAATGGGATAATCCTTTCCTGCCTTCATTGATTTATCATTTCTAAATTATCTATGATTGATGATTAAAAATTGGTTTACCTTTGTAATCTCTTGTAATAAATGTATCTGTTATCTTGAGACATTGCTATGTATATAGATTAGATCCACAGCTTCCGTGATCTATTTAGACATATCTCTGTTTAAAATATGCAAGACACATCAGTCATCTGTAATCAGTCAGCTTTTTTGGCTTTGATCTTTCACAGATTCAAACATTATATTGAAAAATGTTTAATTGTTTAATGTTGCTAGACAGGTTATGTTTTAAACATTTTCCATAGTAATATTTCCAGAATTCACAAGAAAACTAAACTTAGAACCAGGGACGGACACTGACAGCTTGGGGTCCCAGTGCAAGAAACCGGTTTGCGCCCCCCTCTTTTTATGGCAACCAAGAGATATATATTTGGAGTGCCCGCCAGGACCGTGGGGCACTCCGGCCGGGTCCAGCGGTACTTAAAGGGTTGGTCACGGAAGCGGGGACTCGGTCCGTGGCCCTGGGCGTCCAACAAAAATGATAAGGGGAAGCGAAAAATAAAGTCTATGAGGGAATATTCATGATGTCACCTGAGGTACTCGGCAAGGGATGGCCGACGCTTAAAGGGGACCACTGGGGCTGATGATGTCGCAGCAGAGTTGGTATAGCTCCCCACAGGTAGAGCTTAGTCCCCAGGGCTACCGGTACAGTTAGTAAAGGATGATAGATGGTGGGGTGCAAGACTTAGGGCACAGGGAATAATTGAAGGACACAGGGATTGCACTTTCCTTCACCTTTTACTGGTGAATTGTAGATACAGTCCGGGGCACAGGTTACAGGTGTTGATGGGGTCCGGGCAGCCTGGAGGTAACTTGGGATCCACCTAGCCAGGTGGGTTCAGAGGCCTTCCTTCTGCGCTGAATTCTCTGTCCCTTGATGCCTGAAGCTTTACACAAGTTCCTCTCAGTGTCTGTTACTCCTAACCTGTATGGTTGACAGCATGAACCTTTCATGGGCACTGTCTTCTCACTGGCAGCCCCAGCCTCCTGACTTGCTGTGGTGCCTGCAGGTGTACGTAAGATGGGACAGGAGACTTGCAATCTCCTGCCCTCAGGTTCTAGTTGCTGGGCCTTTTAGTACCCGTGCAACCACGGACTCTCTTGCGCTTAATACTGGGAAGAGCTCAATCGCAGCTCCACTCCCAGCCTCTCTCCTCAAATGTTTCCTCACCCTTTGCCGTCTCACACTCCACTCACTAACCCTGCCTCCAGACCAGAACTTGTAGGGAAGTTCCCCTGAACCCGGGTTTAGAGCTTCCCCTTCTGGTCTGGAGTCGGGAAGGTGTTGTATGTTTGTATTACCTGACAAAGGAATACCTCCTTACCTCCAGGCATGACGTCACCCTCCCCATGAGGAAGGCAACGCCAATGTGGCATCCGAACTCCTGGGGTACTATATATATATATATATATATATATATATATATATATATATATATACACACACACATATACACTACCGTTCAAAAGTTTATGGTCACTTACAAATTTCCTTATTCTTTTAAGAAAAGCACAGTTTTTTCCCCAATGAAGCTAACATTAAATGATTCAGAAATACACTCTATACATTGATAATGTGGTAATGACTATTCTAGCTGCAAACGTCTGGTTTGTAATCCAATATCTTCATAGGTGTATAGAGGCCCATTTCCAACAACATCACTCCAGTGTTCTTATGGTACTTTGTGTTTGCTAACTGCGTAAGAAGGCTAATGGATGGTTCGAATACCCTTGAAAACCCTTGTGCAAGTATGGTAGCACAGCTGAAAACAGTTTGGCTGATTAGAGAACCTATAAACCTAACTTTTGTTGGTTCCATTAAACGCTCAAAATGGCCAGAAAAAAAAGAACTTTCATGTGAAACTTGACAGTCTATTCTTGTTCTTAGAAATGAAGGCTATTCCATGCGAGAAATTGCCAAGAAACTGAAGATTTCCTACAACGGTGTGTACTACTCCTTTCAGAGGAGAGCACAAACAGGCTCTAACCAGAGTAGAAAGAGAACTGAGCAACAAGACAAGTACATTAGAGTCTGTAGTTTGAGAAATCGACACCTCACAGACGCCTCAACTGGCAGCTTCATTAAATAGAACACACAAAATGCCAGTGTCAACATCTACAGTGAAAAGGCGACTCCGGGATGCTGGCCTTCAGGGCAGAGTGGCAAAGAAAAAGCCATATCTGAGACTGGCTAATAAAAGGAAAAGATTTATATGGGCAAAAGAACACAGACATTGGACAGAGGAAGATTGGAAAAAAGTGTTATGGACAGACGAATCAAAAGTTTGAGGTGTTTGGATCACATAGAGAAACATTTCTGAGATACAGAACAACTGAAAAGATGCTGGAAGAGTGCCTGACGCCATCTGTAAAGCATGGTGGAGGTAATGTGATGGTCTGGGGTTGCTTTGGTGCTGTTAAAGTGGGAGATTTGTACAAGGTAAAAGGGATTTTGAATAAGGAAGGCTATCACTCCATTTTGCAATGCCATGCCATACCCTGTGGACAGCGCTTGATTGGAGCCAATTTCATCCTACAACAGGACAATGACCCAAAGCACACCTCCAAGTTATGCAAGAACCATTTAGGGAAGAAGCAGGCAGCTGGTATTCTATCTGTAATGGAGTGGCCACCGCAGTCACCAGATCTCAACCCCATTGAGCTGTTGTGGGAGCAGCTTGACAGTATGGTATGCAAAAAGTGCCCATCAAGCCAAACCAACTTGTGGGAGGGGCTTCTGGAATCATGGGGTGAAATTTCTCCAGATTACCTCAGCAAATTAACTGCTAGAATGCCAAAGGTCTGCAATTCTGTAATTGCTGCAAAGGGAGCATTCTTTGATGAAAGCAGAGTTTGAAGGAGAAAATTATTATTTCAAATAAAAATCTTTTTCGACCCTTGTCAATGTCTGGACTAGATTTTCAATTCATTTGGCAACTCATTTGATTAATAAAAGTATGAGTTTTTTATGGAAAACACAAAATTGTCTGGGTGACCCTAAACTTTTGAACAGCAGTGTATATCTATAATATAACGCTGGGAGCGTCACTCTGTCCGAAGCCTCTATAGACTGCGCAAGCGCAAGCGCCGGCGCAGTCCGGACCGCACAGAGCGACGCTCCCAGGAGATCGCGGTATGCGTAAGCGCTGAACGCACACCGCGATCTCCACCGGACAAGCAGGGACGAGCCAGGAGGCGGAGGGTGAGTATACTTACCTGACCCGTTCCACCGACGCGCTTCCGGGCCGTGACTGTCCCCCTGCTCCCGGAATCGGCGCCTGCGCAGTCCGCGCTTTCCGGCGCCATTTTCTTGAAGACACATTGCAGTGTCTTCAAGAAAATGGCGCCGGAAAGCGCGGACTGCGCAGGCGCCGACTCCGGGAGCAGGACCAAGAAAATGGCCGCACCCAGCACAGCCGCCGCGCCCAGCACAGCCACGCACAGTCGCCCACAGCAACGCACAGCCGCCGCACCCAGCACAGCCGCCCACAGCCACGCACAGCCGCACCCAGCACAGCTGCCCACAGCCACCCATAGCCACGCACAACCGCCGCACCCAGCACAGCCGACCACAGCCATGCACAGCCGCCGCCCACAGCCACGCACAGCCGCCCACAGCCACGCACAGCCGCCCACAGCCACGCACAGCCGCCGCACCCAGCACAGCCGCCGCACCCAGCACAGCCATGCACAGCCGCCACAGCCATGCACAGCCGCCTACAGCCACGCACAGCCGCCGCACCCAGCACAGCCACGCACAGCCGCCCACAGCCACGGACAGCCGCCGCACCCAGCACAGCCGCCGCACCCAGCACAGCCGCCCACAGCCATGTACAGCTGCCCACAGCCACGCACAGCCGCCGCACCCAGCACAGCCGCCCACAGCCGCCGCACCCAGCACAGCCGCCGCACCCAGCACAGCCGCCGCACCCAGCACATCCGCCGCACCCAGCACAGCCGCCGCACCCAGCACAGCCACGCACAGCCGCCACAGCCACGCACAGCCTCCGCACCCAGCACAGCCACGCACAGCCACCTACAGCCACGGACAGCCGCCGCACCCAGCACAGCCACCGCACCCAGCACATCCGCCGCACCCAGCACAGCCATGCACAGCCGCCACAGCCACGCACAGCCGCCTACAGCCACGCACAGCCGCCGCACCCAGCACAGCCGCCCACAGCCACGCACAGCCGCCCACAGCCACGGACAGCCGCCGCACCCAGCACAGCCGCCGCACCCAGCACAGCCGCCCACAGCCGCCGCACCCAGCACAGCCGCCCACAGCCGCCGCACCCAGCACAGCCGCCCACAGCCACGCACAACCGCTGCACCCAGCACAGCCACCCACAGCCGCCGCACCCAGCACAGCCGCCGCACCCAGCACAGCCGCCGCACCCAGCACATCCGCCGCACCCAGCACAGCCGCCGCACCCAGCACAGCCACGCACAGCCGCCACAGCCACGCACAGCCTCCGCACCCAGCACAGCCGCCCACAGCCACGCACAGCCGCCTACAGCCACGCACAGCCGCCTACAGCCACGGACAGCCGCCGCACCCAGCACAGCCACCGCACCCAGCACAGCCGCCGCACCCAGCACAGCCGCCCACAGCCACGCACAGCCGCCGCACCCAGCACAGCCTCCCACAGCCACGCACAGCCGCTGCACCCAGCACAGCCACCGCACCCAGCACAGCCGTCCACAGCTGCCGCACCCAGCACAGCCGCCCGCACCCAGCACAGCCACGTCACATACAGCCGCCTGCACTCAGCACAGCCACATACAGCCGCCCGCACTCAGCACAGCCGCCCGCACTCAGCACAGCCGCCCGCACTCAGCACAGCCGCCCGCACTGATGGGGGCGCAGGATGGAGCAGCACGTGATAGGATGGGGGCGCAGGATGGGAGCACATGACAGGATGGGGATGAGGATGGAGCAGCACATGACACGATGGAGCAGCACATGACACGGTGGAGTGGAACATGACAGGATGGGGGCGCAGGATGGAGCAGCACATGACACGGTGGAGCAGCACATGACAGGATGGGGGCGCAGGATGGAGCAGCACATGACACGGTGGAGCAGCACATGACAGGATGGGGATGCAGGATGGAGCAGCACATGACACGGTGGAGCAGCACATGACAGGATGGGGGCGCAGGATGGAGCAGCACATGACACGGTGGAGCAGCACATGACAGGATGGGGGCGCAGGATGGCGCAGCATATGACAGGATGGGAGCAGCACATACCAGGATGGAGACCATATTCCAATATAAATGCTCGCCACCCGGGCGTAGAACGGGTTCAATAGCTAGTACTGTATATGACGCTAGTCACAACCCACGGCCAGGCCATGAGTCAGCAAAGTCAGACGTTTCGGGGTAAATACCAAAACCAAGGGAAAATACGAAGTCGTAAGTCAGGTCACATTCTAGTGTCAGAATGCCAGAGAGGTAGCGGATAGGCAAAGGGGCAATAACAAACGGGTAGTCAGAACACGGTCCAAAGGTCAGCAGCAAAAGATCAGAACTTACTGCACAGGAATCAGGCGAACACACATCAGAGAGCACAGGCTTAGAACAAGCTTTTGACTGACAGTGATCTGGACAAGACAGCTCACCTAAATAGCAGGGCATTTGCCAAGAACAGGGAGTACCTGTGGAAATCTCTGCACCTCCCAGTCAGATAGGTCAATCGAGCTTTCAATCAAAGCACCGACAGACCAGCAGACCCCAGCACAGGATAGGATAACAGAGTGGTCCATCACTGAGTCCCAGACACTATGAGCAGAGGAATCAAACGATCTCCATCAAACCTCACTGAGCTCGAGCTGTTTGCCAAGGAAGAATGGGCAAGAATTTCAGTCTCTCAATGTACAAAACTGATAGAGACATACCCCAAGCGACTTGCAGCTGTAATCGCAGCAAAAGGTGGCGCAACAATGTATTAAGTTAAAGAGGCCGAATAATATTGCATGCCCCACTTTTCAGTTTTTGAATTACCACAAAAATTTTAAATAATCAACTTCACAATTGTGTTCCACTTGTTGATTCTTCATCAAAAATTTACATTTGGTATCTTTATGTTTGAAGCATGATATGTGGGAAAAGGTTGAAAAGTTCCAGGGAGCCGAATACTTTCGCAAGGCACTGTATATATACAGTTGAAACCAGAAGTTTACATACACTATATAAAAAGACACGTGCATGTTTTTCTCAATATCCGATATGAAATCAGAATAAACCTTTCCCGATTTAGGTCAATTAGGATTACCATAATTATAAATATTTGCCAAATGCCAGAATGAGAGAGAGAGAGAGAGAGAGAGAATGTTTTAAGACATTTTTTTAACTAATTCAAAAGTCCAAAGTGTACATACATCGAGATTACTATGCCTTTAAACAATTCTGGACTGCCCATATGATGATGTCATGTGTTTGGAAGCTTCTATCTTGAGAGATAGAATATTAAAAATAAAATCCAAAAAATCACAGTGTATAAATTATATAAATTTATTTGCATTTTGCAGTGAGAAACAAGTATTTGATCAAACAAGACTTAATACTTGGTGGCAAAACCCTTGTTGGCAAGCACAGCAGTCAGACGTTTTTTGTAGTTGATGATGAAATTTGCGCACATGTCAGGAGGAATTTTGGTCCATTCCTCTTTGCAGATCATCTCTAAATCATTAAGATTTTGAGGCTGTCAATTGATATCTCGAATCTTCAACTCCCTCCATAAGTTTTCTATGGGATTAAGGTCTGGAGACTGACTAGGCCACTTCATGACCTTAATGTGTTTCTTTCTTGAGCCATTCCTTTGTTGCCTTGGCTGTATGTTTTGGGTCATTGTCTTGCTGAAAGACCCAGGCAAAACCGATTTTTAATGTCCTGGCGGAGGGAAGGATGTTGTCACTCATGATATTACGGTACATGGCTCCATCCATTCTCCCTTTGATATGGTGAAGTAGTCCTGGGCCCTTAGCAGAGAAATACCCCAAAACACAATGTTTCCACCTCCATGCTTGAGAGTGGGGACAGTGTTCTTTGGGTCATAGGCAGCATTTCTCTTCCTCCAAACGCGGCGAGTTGAGTTAATGCCAAAGAGCTCAATTTTTGTCTCATCTGACCACAGCACTTTCTCCGAATCACTCACAGAATGATCCAGGTGTTCACTGGCAAACTTCAGATGGGCCTGCACATGTGGCTTCATCAGCAGGGGGACCTTGCAGGCACTGCAGGATTTTAAACCTTTAATGTGTTACCAATGGTTTTGTCATGGTATAGGACATGGTTTATGTCTTGCTCTCTCAGGATTAATATTGCTGGCCTCTCTTTGGATCTGGGAGGGATATTTATACACACTCCAGACTAGGATTCCCTGTCAGCTATACTTTTGTTAAGTCTGTGTGTCTGACCCCTTGAGTGTGTGCTCGGTTTGCATTTGCTGATTTTGTTCTCCGTGCTTTACTCTGCATGTTTGTTCTGTTGGCTTTCTGACATTTGGCTCCCTTTCTGACTATCCCTCCACATCACCCCTTGGTTACCTCGTTATTTCCTGGTTTTGATCTTGGCACGTTTAACTACTCTCTAGTGTATATCGTATCTTCTGCACCCCGGCATCGGGCGCCGCTCTCAACCACCTCCTACCCTGTCACGTGGTTCAGGTCCTGTTTGCTACCAAGTGAGTTCCGCTCTGCTATCAGCTCCCTTGCTGCGGCGCGCAGCTCTCCCCGCAGCAGCAATACCCGGGAGTCGTGACAGGTTTTCTTAGTGACTGTGATCCCAGCTGCCTTGAGATCATTAACAAGTTCCCCCGTGTAGTTTTAGGCTGATCTCTCACCTTCCTCATGATCAATAATAGCCCAAGAGGTGAAATTTTGCATGGTGCCCCAGATCGATGTTGATTGACAGTCATTTTGTATTTCTTCCATTTCCTTACTATTGCACCAACAGTTGTCTCCTTCTCACCCAGCATCTTACTTATGGCTTTATAGTCCATTCCAGCTTTGTGCAGGTCTACGATCTCGTCCCTGACATCCTTATAAAGCTCTTTGGTCTTGCCCATGTTGTAGAGGTTAGAGTCTGACTGATTAATTGAGTCTGTGGACAGGAATCTTTTATAAAGGTGACTATATAAGACAGCTGTCTTTAATGCAGGTAATGAGTTGATTAGGAGCGTCTAACTGGTCTGTAGGAGCCAGAACTCTCAATGGTTGGTAGGGGATCAAATACTTATTTCTCACTGCAAAATGCACATAAATTTATATAATTTATACAATGAGATTTTCTGGATTTTATTTTTGATATTCTAACGCTCAATGTTAAAATTAACCTACCCTTAAAATTATAGACTGTTCATGTCTTTGTCAGTGGGCAAACTAACAAAATCAGCAAGGGATCAAATAATTATATATATATATATATATATATATATATATATATATATATATATATATATATATATTGGAAGGTCACTTAGCTGCTTCCCGAGGTAGACACAGGAACACTTTAGGTTAAGGGCTCTGGGTAGTTTATTACTTAATAAACCATAAAGCCCAAAATAGTAACAAAAACAACCTTTCTGGCACAAATCAAAATAAAAACTCCATACAGAGTCCTTCCCAGTATGGCTCCCACCTTCTGGGACAATCACACACGGTAGCTCTCCCTGGAGCTTCAGCCTGGAGGCTTCCTTCCTCCAAACAGCAAAAAAAAAAATCAGTGGCTGGACATTTAACCCACTCCAAACACACCCTTGAGGTGGAGATATGGTGAGTAGGCAATCCCGCCCATCTCTTACCTACTCACTGAAACCCAGACCCTGAAAACGACTGATTTGCTCTCAGCACATATCATGCTGGATGGAAACATGGGTTTCACATCATGTAGGAGAACAACCTTTTCAACACATATCTCCCCTCACATACGGCGCCAGTGGCCCTTTCACATATTCCACCCCCCCTCTCTACCCATAGCCGGGGGCTTTATCACCTTCGGACACCAAATAGGGAATTTGAGAGCACATCTGCCTTCCCGTGTAACTTCCTGGGTCTATGTTCTACGTGGAACCTGAAATCCTGGAGGCCTAAGAACCACCTAGTCACCAATACATTCTTACCCTTCTTTTCCCTTTACCATCTCAGAGGGGCATGGTCTGACACAAGTTTGACCCTCCGACTTAGTAGATAATACTTCAGCATATCCAGGGCCCATTTTATAGCTAGACACTCCTTCTCCACAATGGGATAGTTGTTCTCGCATGACGAACGTTTCCAGCTCAGATACAGGATGGGACGTTCTTCTCTATTTACTTCCTGGGACAGGACGGCTCCCAAGCCGACTTCTGATGCATCTGTCTGGATTACGAACTCTTTGCTGAAGTCTAGTCTCGATTTGGTGCCTTTAAGAAGATCTGTCACCTGCAGTATGAAAGGCATTGTGCTGTATTGAAAACACCCATCAGGCCTCAAGAAGGCCGTCTTCTCCTTGGCACTCTGGGACATAGGGATCTGCCAATAGCCCTTCATCAGGTCAAGGGTTGTAATGTACCACATGGGCCCAAGTCTCTCAATGAGTTCATCCACGCGAGCCATCAGGTATGCATCAACACTTGAGACTTCATTCAACCTGCGGTAGTCATTAGAAAACCGCCACTTGCCATTGGACTTTGGCACGAGGACGATGGGATGAAACCATCCACTTTTTGTCTCCTCTATCACCCCGAGGTCTAGCATCCTCTTCACCCCATTTGATATTACCTCTCAACGTACTTCAAGAATTCTATAGGGCTTGAGGTTCTGTCATGACTCTGGATGGGCTGGTTCTAGCTTTGTCCTGGTCAGGTCTGGGTTAAATTAGTCCGCCTCTCTTTGGTTCTGGGGCGGCTATTTAATGCTGGTGGTTCCTGGGTTCTGAGTCGGTTATACTTCCATATACTCGGTTTGAGATACCTGATCCAGGTTATTCATCTGTAATTGTGTTGCCTCTGTGCATGTGTGCCTTGCTGTGTATGACCCGGCTTGTTCCCTGACTACTGCCCCGGTTTTCTGCTTGGTACTTCTCTGTCTGTCCTGGCTTTCTGTCGCCTTGGCTTGTCTCTGACTAATCTGCTGTTTTGCCCCTTGGTACCTCGCTCCTGTGTGTGCTTTTGCAGACCCTCCATTCTTGACCGGTAGCTCTGCCCCATCATTCCTGCAGAGATCACGTGACCAGTCTAGTACAGGTCCTGTGTGCACTGCGTGCCTCATTCCTCCCTCTCCCTGCACTTGTAAGGGGGAGAAACTAACCAGGTTTGCCTCATCCATAACGGGTCCAGAACTGTTGGGTCTGTCACCCAGGATACAGGGTAGAGCTTGGGGTGTCAGAGTGTTCCCTGTGCTCGAGAGAAGGGGCGCATGGCTAAGCTGACATTTAATGAATGTGCAGAAATTCAAACAGTTCAGGCTGAAACGGCACGCGCGCGTGAGTCCTGTCAGAAAAGATCAGATGTGAGGTGACGGGGCGGCGCTGACTGGAGCCGGGGACGAGAGGACGCGTTGACAGCAGTTGACAGACGGGGTCCCACTGATACACCAGAGATACCGCTGTCCACGCTAACATCGCTGTCCCCCCTTACATCACGGACATTTACAAGACTGCTGACGCGGCCGACTACATTAACAAATCCATCCTGGCCGGTGACCGGAAGTGGCAAGGTCTGTGTGCGGGATACAGGCGCTGAACAGTACAGCGCAGCAGACCGGGCTGGCCATTATAAACAGTGTTGGGACAGTGTCATAGGCCCCGCTAGTGTAACCCCTTAGTGACAGAGCCAAATTTGGTACTAATGACCAGGCCAATTTTTAAAATTCTGACGACTGTCACTTTATGAGGTCATAACTCTAGAATGCTTTAACAGATCCCACTGATTCTGAGAATGTTTTTTCGTGACATATTGTACATCATGTTAGTGGTAACATTTCTTCGATATTACTTGCGATTATTTATGAAAAAAATGGAAATATGGCAAAAAATGTAAACATTTTGCAATTTTCAAACTTTGAATTTTTATGCCCTTAAATCAGAGAGATATGTCACACAAAATAGTTAATAAATAATATTTCCCACATGTCTACTTTACATCAGCACAATTTTGGAAACAACATTTTATTTTGTTAGGAAGTTATAAGGGTTAAAAGTTGACCAGCGATTTCTCATTTTTACAACAAAATTTACAAAACCTTTTTTTTTTAGGGACCATCTCACATTTAGAGTCACTTTGAGGGGTGTACATGACAGAAAATACCCAAACTTGACACCATTCTAAAAACTACACCCCTCAAGGTGCTCAAAACCACATTCAATAAGTTTATTAACCCTTTAGGTGCTTCACAGGAACTGAAACAATGTGGAAGGAAAAAATGAACATTTAACTTTTTTTGCAAACATTTTACTTCAGAACCAATTTTTTTTATTTTCAAAAGTGTAAAAAGAGAAAATGAACCACAAAATTTGTTGTGCAATTTCTCCTGAATATGCCGATACCCCATATGTGGGGGTAAACCACTGTTTGGGCGCATGGCAGGGCTTGGAAGAGAAGGAGCACCGTTTGACTTTTTCAATGCAGAATTGGCTGGAATTGAGATCGGACCCCATGTCGCGTTTGGAGAGCCCCTGATGTGCCTAAACAGTGGAAATCCCTCACAAGTGACACCATTTTGGAAACTAGACCCCTTAAGGAACTTATCTAGATGTAGGGTAAGCACTTTGAACCCCCAAGTGCTTCACAGAAGTTTATAACGTAGAACCATGAAAATAAAAAAATCTTATTTTTTTCTACAAAAATGATCTTTTCGCACACAAATTCTTATTTTCACAAGGGTAACAGGAGAAATTAGACCACGTAACTTGTTGTACAATTTGTCATGAGTACGCCGATACCCCATATGTGGGGGTAAACCACAGTTTGGGCGCATGGCAGAGCTTGGAAGAAAAGGAGTTCCATTTGACTTTTTCAATGCAGAATTGGCTGGAATTGAGATCGGACGCCATGTTGCATTTGGAGAGCCCCTGATGTGCCTAAATAGTGGAAAACCCCCACAAGTCCCATTTTGGAAACTAGACCCATTAAGGAACTTATATAGAGGTGTGTTGAGCACTTTGAACCCCCAAGTGCTTCACAGAAATTTATAACGTAGAGCCGTGAAAATAAAAAATCCTTTTTTTTTTCTCAAAAATGATTTTTTAGCCCCCAATTTTTTATTCTCTCAAGAGTAACAGGAGAAATTGGACCCCAACAGTTGTTGTCCAGTTTGTCCTGAGTACGCTGATACCACATATGTGGGGGGGACCACTGTTTGAGCACACATCGGGGCTCAGAAGGGAAGTAGTGACGTTTTAAAATGCAGACTTTGATGGAATGGTCTGCGGGCGTCATGTTGCATTTGCAGAGCTCCTGATGTACCTAAACAGTAGAAACCCTCCACAAATGACCCCATTTTGGAAACTAGACCCCCCCAAAGAGCTTATCTAGATGTGTGGTGAGCACTATGAACCCCCAATTGCTTCACAGAAGTTTATAATGTAGAGCCATGAAAATAAAAAATCATATTTTTTCCACAAAAATGATCTTTCCACCCCCAAATTTTTACTTTCACAAGCGTAACAGGAGAAATTGGACCGCAAAATTTATTGTGCAATTTATCCTGAGTGTGCTGATACCCCAAATGTGGGAGGGAACCACCGTTTGGGCGTATGGCAGAGCTCGGAAGGTAAGGAGCGCCGTTTTGGAATGCAGACATTGATAGAATGGTCTGCGGGCTAATCCTATTCTCAACCCTAACCTCAAACCTAACCATAATCCCAACCCTAATCCCAATACACCCCTAACCCTAATCTCAACCCTAACCTTAACCCTAATCCCAAACCTAACCCTAATCCCAAACCTAACCCTAATGCCAACCCTACCCTAATCCAAACCCTAATCCCAACCCTAACCCTAATCTCAACTCTAATCCTAACTTTAGCCCTAACCCTAGCCCTAACCCTAACTTTAGCCCCAACCCTAACTTTAGACCCAACCCTAACCCTAACTTTAGCCCCAACCCTAATACTAAGTTTAGCCCCAACCCTAACTTTAGCCCCAACCCTAAGTTTAGCTCCAACCCTAACCCTAATCCTAACTTTAGCCCAACTCAGTTTAGCCCAACTGCAACTCTAATTGGAAAATGGAAATACATATTTTTTTTATTTTATTATTTTTTCCTAACTAAGGGGGTGATAAAGGTGTGGGGGGGGGGAATTTACTATTTTTTTAATTTCAATCACTGTGATAGGATCTATCACAGTGACCAAAATTACACAAGAGGAAGAATCTTCCTCTGCCGGCCGGCAGATCACAGCAGGCGCCAAGCGCATGCTCCCGCCAGTTTCTTACCGGAGGAAGAAGCCGGTGGCCAGGAGGGGACACAGGAGGACCCAGGGACACAGGTAAGTATGACAGTGTCCCCGATCCCCCTATTTCTCTGTCCTCTGATGTGCGATCACATCAGAGGACAGAGAATGACACACATCGCATTTTTTTTTTTTGTGGTCGCCGGTAAACAGTTAATTACTGGCGATCACAAATCAGGGGTTGGTAAAAACCGACCCCGATCATGTTCTTTGGGGTCTCGGCTACCCCCGGCAGCTGAGACCCAAAAGATCTGCCGGGTGCCGGCTGGTGCACTGCGCATGTGCCCGCCATTTTTTTGCCGGAAGAAGATGGCGGCGCCCATGGGGAACCACGAGGAGCACCGGGGGACACGTGTAAGTATCGGGGGCGATCGGGGACCCCATTTCTCTGTCCTCAGATGTGCAATTAAATGGCAAATCGCACTTTCTTTTTTTTTGCAGCCGCCAGTAAACGGTTGATTACCGGCAATCGCAACCCGGGGGTCGGCAAAAATCATGTTCTCTGGGGTCTCGGCTACCCCCGGCAACCGAGACCCCAGAGAAAATCCGACTCTGGGGGGCGCTATACACTTTGTCCACAGCGCTGTTAATTAACGGCACTGTGGTTTAAGTACCCTTAACTACCGCCGTTAAAAGGCGTATCGGTGGTCGTTATGGGGCTAAGGGCTCTCACCGCTGAGAGAAGAGATTATTCCCCTTCCATCCTTCATCTGTTGAGCCCAGTGCCGATGCTGGAGCTCCAGACTATCTCTGCCATCATCAGGATTAGGGGAGGACATCGCCATCGCCGGGACCACAACAAGACAATGCCATCGTCAGGACTAGTGTTGAGCGATACCGTCCGATACTTGAAAGTATCTGCAGCGCCCCAGAGTCCTGGTCATTGCAGTACTGATGCTCCGCCGCTAAGGGGGGCTATGGTACGTCTGATGGCACTGAAGGAGTTCATCTAACCAGGTATCACAGACACCAATACATTTCACAGTCTGGCCTCCAGGGGGAGCTAAGGGTTCTATTTATTAGGCCACTCCTCACAATCTGGTAAAACTGGGGGTTAGGCAGGAAGTTAGTTCAGAAAGCTGACTGGGTTGGAACCAGGCAACACCTTGTGGCAGAGGGTGTTGTAGGGGAAGATTCGGAGGGGTCCCTGTCAGGGGTGGGATCCTGGCAGAGGCCTAGCAACCAGAGAGAACGTTACGGGACCGCGCCTGCACGATATAGCGGCGGTACCCCAAGAAAGGGACAAGAAGCGAGATTTATTGTGCTGAGTGAGAAACGAGATCAACGCAACAAGGAGAATACCAGTAGGAGTCGTGCTGAAAGACCGAGGCAACATCCTATTGAGGCGCATAACTGGTGGCCGGAACGCCGAGGAAGTATAGAGCTCCAAGCCAAACTTCAAACCTACGGCAGGACAGTCAGTTACAGGCGGGCTGTCTCACACAGACCCAGGAAGACACAGGGGGGTAACAACAGGAGAGGGGTGACGATAGAGCCCAGGAAGAACCTCCGAGCCTCCCCGTCATACGGGTGCGTCCTAACCGTAAGATCAGGGGGACATAGAAGAACATCAGAATTGAGTTGTGAGGGAACACGAGAAACAGACACAACAGTTGTGGGGTACTATCCCGTAAGCACAGCAGGGGAGGACCACAACACACAAGCGCTAGCAGGTAGGCACAGATTTCCACCTGCAAGGAGAACTCTGGAGGTGCCATCGGACCGGCCGGACTTGCGCAGCCCGGTTAACCGTATTCAGGACTGAGGACCCAGAAGCCTTCAGTAAAGAGGTAAAGAGACTGCAACCTGGTGTCCTCGTTATTTACTGCGACCGGCACTATACACTGCACCAAAACATCATCCTATACCACCACCTTTCATTGTACGCCCCTCAGCAGGGTCACGGACCGGGTCTAGCCACCGTGACAACCCCAGAACAGAGACTCAGAGGCCCGGTACCGGGTGCCCCTCGGCCCTGCGGCAGTGGGGGCGCTACAACTTGGCGTCACGAACAGGATCTACTTAAGCCTGAAGAATCAGGTCATGTGTGCCTTGGAACTGTGATTTACTGTGCTTGGACTGTACTTTATTGCAAGGACTGTGTATTGCCAATTGCCGCCAAAATCCGCCATTACAGCGCCCTGAAGAGAGCGCAGGAGAAGAAGAGGGGCGTGGACTGGGCGTAGACAAGCTGGAGAGCACGAAGGACAATGGCCACCCAGTCTAAATATTTTTGCATCCTGAGGACGTGTCCGTCAGGGGCCGAGATCCGCCTCCTGATCTTCTATGGCGGGCGGAGACCGAAGAAACGAAACTATGACTCAGATGAGGTGGGACTGGAGACCAGAGAAGGCCTGCAGAAAAGGATGGCCTCGCATCGACCCCCGTCACCAGAGGATTATTCCAATATGCCCCCGCTGGAGGATTTGGATCCGTGGGAGCTGTCGATGGGGCATCCTTTGCCTGCGCGGTCCCCAGCCCGTGTGCCTCCCCCAGGGGAATGGAGTGACGCCGGAGGAGTCGCCCCAGGTAGGGGTACTGAGTGCCGCGACCCCCAGGGAGACCGTCCCACCTCTGCACCAGACCCGGCCGCCGCTGCGGCCACTGATGTCCCAGCATTCCCGCCGCCTGCTCCCAAAGAACCGGGGGGGCCAGACATGGGGCCCTTCCCTTGGGGAGAATACAGGAACCACCTGATTGCGGAGTTCCAGCGGGAAGTGGAGCGGGAGGCGCGTGGTGAGCTGCTGGAGGGCTCCCTGCCGAAATGGGGCGTCGTAATTGTTTACCAGCCCCAGGCAGGGAAGGGCTTCGTGCAGGAGATTGGAACAGCCCTGAGAGTCCGCATCACCCGGGACGAAGTGGAGCCCTGCCTGTGTGGAGACGGCGCCAAGTCCTTCCTGAAGCCGGGGGATGTGGTAACGTATCGCCGGCACCTAAAGGGGAGCAGCTTGTGGGCCCGGGATATGCAGCGCTGCACGGCCGTTCTAGCGGTATCCCGAACCGAGGGGGAGGAGCTTGCCGCTGAAGCCGCTGCTGCAGCCTCTGCCGCTGCCAGCATCATCCATCGACCCACGCAGACACTCATCGCAGCGCACGACCTGGTCGTGCAGAAGACCCGAACCCACGGGGTACACCCGGCCGCGGGCGTGAACTTGGAGTCCAGCCTGTCTGGGCCGCAGAGGGCCACCTGCCAGGTAAAGCCTCGGTGGGGGTTGCCAGGAAACTGAGTAAGCAAAAATGCTTTAATGATTGTACATAGTTAATTGTTTTCACTGTTTTGCTGCTAAAACCCGTCTAGGGTTATTCTCAAAGGGATCCCTTTGTTGACCCGGGATCCCTATTGTTTTTGTTTGTCTTCTACTTTTGCTCAGTTATCAAGAGAATGCCGAATCATGGATGGTGAATGATTCAAAAACTGATGTGAATAGTTTGCACCTTCTTAAAGGTGCTCTCTACTGGTTTTACATGAAGAAAGGACACTTTGCGAAGATACTGTTTTTGAAAACATCACTGGAGTCCTTATTGCGAACAGACTTGCAGCTTGAGAAGTTGCACTACCTCATAGAGACTTGGTCCCCTCTTAAAGGGGATGTTCATTGATAGTACTTAGAGAATGATGATGCTCTAAAAGGAAAAGTAATAATGCTGATATGTGAAAGTTAAATGTAACTAACTAGTTGATTGTAAGAAATGTTTAATTATTATTATTATTTATTGTTATAGCGCCATTTATTCCATGGCGCTTTACAAGTGAGGAGGGGTATACATAATAAAAACAAGTACAATAATCTTGAACAATACAAGTCATAATAGGTACAGTAGGAGAGAGGACCCTGCCCGCGAAGGCTCACAATCTACAAGGGATGGGTGAGGATACAGTAGGTGAGGGTAGAGCTGGTCATGCAGCGGTTTGGTGTTAATGATGTTGATAGAAGAACGAGGACAGAAAGTGAACCCGTACGGGGTTAGTCAGTGAGTCCTCCAGAGATGGCTCAGTAATCTTGAACTGAAAGATGGAAGATATGTTCTATACTGTGTATAGTAGTGGAAAGACAGTAGGCCCGGGCAGAAAGGGGCGGTCCTGTAACAGAAAGGAGAGGCAGTAGGTCTGGAGCAGTTAGGACAGGCGGTCCTGCCGATGTAAAGAAGGAGAATGTATAAAAGTTGATTAGCCTTATAATGTGATTATAAGAAGGTCTTTAGTGGATCCAGCGAGTACGTCCTTAAAGGCAAAGTTAAATTATTGTTCACAAATTTTGCACTTAGTAGAATACCCGGTTGGGTAAGAAAAGTTATTCATAGCCTGTTATTTAAAGTATTTAACCATGTTTGTAACGTTCAAGTCTCCTCACCTCCCATAAAGGGAAGCTCTGTTAAAAAGTTTACTTGTACTTGCATTTTCAAAATTGTATGTCTTTTTGCTGACATGTATTGTCGTTTTCTTCCCAGTCCAGGAGTACTGGATTTAACCGGGGGGAGTGCAGCGCCCCAGAGTCCTGGTCGTTGCAGTACTGATGCTCCGCCACTAAGGGGGGCTATGGTACGTCTGATGGCACTGAAGGAGTTCATCTGACCAGGTATCACAGATACCAATACATTTCACAGTCTGGCCTCCAGGGGGAGCTAAGGGTACTATTCATTAGGCCACTCCTCACAGTCTGGTAAAACTGGGGGTTAGGCAGGAAGTTAGGGGAGAAAGCGCTTGAAAGACCTTAGGTGACGTCACGGCTTTGTGATTGGTCGCGTAGCAGTCACGAGACCGCTACGCGACCAATCAGAGCGCAGTGACCTCATCTAAGGCCCTTCAAGCGCGCATTCTTAGGTACAACGGCTCCCGGTTACGGCGGTAAAGTCCAGGAGCCGCCGGAGAGGTGAGTATATCCCTATTTTTTATTTTAATTCTTTATTTTACACATTGATATTAATCCCGATGCCGATTCCCGATACCACAAAAGTATCGGATCTCGGTATCGGAATTCCGATACGGCAAGTATCGTCCGATACCCGATACTTGCGGTATCGGAATGCTCAACACTAGTCAGGACCACCAAAGAGCACCGACATCGTCAGGATCATTGGAGCACACTGTCAACGTCAGGGAAGTTTTCTCCTATTCTCCCCAGAACTGTGATAAATCCCCTTTGAGCATAATCTAACAGTCTCAGTCACGGACAGGAGAACATCCGTGACAGGAGCCCAAAGTGTTAAGTGCATAGTTTACATTTTTTTTACCTTTTAGTATATTCTGTGTTAGGAAATTACTTCATACCTTTGGTTATATATATATCTCCCTGCTAGGAGTTACTGTTTGTTAACCCCTTCATGACCGTGGGATTTTCCGTTTTTCCGTATACGTTTTTCACTCCCCTCCTTCCCAGAGCCATAACTTTTTTATTTTTCCGTCAATTTGGCCATGTGAGGGCTTATTTTTTGCGGGACGAGTTGTACTTTTGAACGACATCATTGGTTTTACCATGTCATATACTAGAAAACGGGAAAAAAATTTCAAGTGCGGTGAAATTGCAAAAAAAGTGCAATCCCACACTTGTTTTTTGCATGGCTTTTTTGCTAGGTTCACTAAATGCTAAAACTGACCTGCCATTATGATTTTCCAGGTCATTACGAGTTCATAGACACCTAACATAACTAGGTTATTTTTTACCTGTGGTGAAAAAAAATTCCAAACTTTGCTAAAAAAAAAAAAAAAAAAAAAAAATTGCGCCATTTTCCGATACTCGTAGCGTCTCCATTTTTCATGATCTGGGGTCGGTTGAGGGCTTATTTTTTGCGTGCCGAGCTGGAGTTTTTAATGATACCATTTTGGTGAAGATACGTTCTTTTGATCGCCCGTTATTGCATTTTAATGCAATGTCACGGCGACCAAAAAAACGTAATTCTGGCGTTTCGGATTTTTTTCTCATTACGCCGTTTAGCGATCAGGTTAATGCTTTTTTTTATGGATAGATCGGGCGATTCTGAACGCGGCGATACCAAATATGTGTAGGTTTGATTTTTTTTTAATTGATTTATTTTGATTGGGGCGAAAGGGGGGTGATTTAAACTTTTATGTTTTTTTTATTTTTTTCACTTTTTTTTTTACTTTTGCCATGCTTCAATAGCCTCCATGGGAGGCTAGAAGCAGGCACAACTCGATCGCCTCTGCTACATAACAGCGATCATCAGATCGCTGCTATGCAGCAGAAAATCAGGTGTGCTGTGAGCGCCGTCCACAGGGTGGCGCTCACAGCTACCGGCGATCAGTAACCATAGAGGTCTCAAAGACCTCTATGGTTACAATACTGAAGCATT
The DNA here is from genome assembly GCF_051348905.1 of Ranitomeya variabilis. Classification (NCBI taxonomy): domain Eukaryota; kingdom Metazoa; phylum Chordata; class Amphibia; order Anura; family Dendrobatidae; genus Ranitomeya; species Ranitomeya variabilis. The sequence continues at coordinate 985,206,466 of NC_135233.1, forward strand.
GCCGACCCCCGATCATGTGACGGGGGTCGGCGATGACGTCATTTCCGGCCGCCCGGCCGGATGCGGTAGTTAAATGTCGCTGTCTGCGTTTGACAGCGGCATTTAACTAGTTAATAGCGGCGGGTGAATTGCGATTTCACCCGCCGCTATTGCGGGCACATGTCAGCTGTTCAAAACAGCTGACATGCCCCGGCTTTGATGCGGGCTCACCGCGGAGCCCTGCATCAAAGCAGGGGACCTGACGTCGGACGTACTATCCCGTCCGACATCAGGAAGGGGTTAAATAAATCCCCTTGTTGACCCTTGATCTGCCTCTTTGTCCGTACTGCATCCTGTAACCTGCTTATACACTCCCGCTGGTTCCCCCTTAGGCTGCCTCTCTACTACACCAGGCAGTGTCATTACAGGTTCACCCTTACATGCGGTTCTGTCAACACGTCATGCTCCAACATCTGTGTATTCCCTGGCAGTAAGGATAGTATAAGATACTTTATCAAATTCTTTGCTGAAGTCGATACGTGTAGGGCAATGGAGTACTCGGTACTGGGTCCTTCGCTGCTCTGGGGATGTCACGGTGGCCCGACCCGGTCCGTGGCCCTACTGAGGGACGTCCAATTAAAGGTGAAGTTTGTACGGTGTTCGTGACGCCACCTGTGGTATTCGGTCAGGATGACCGACGCTGCTGAAGGGTCCACTGGGGTGATGTTATGGCAGCAAGATGGTGTACCTTCCCGCAGGCGAAGTATGCCCCCAGGGCTTCCCAGTAGAGTAGATGGTAATGGTGTAGGGCGCAGTAAATAATGAGGACACAAGGTTGCAGTCTCTTTACCTTTTACTGAAGACTTCAGCATCCCCAGTCCAGAGCACTGTTCACAGGGCTGGCTGAATCCGGCCGTCCGAAGGCACATCCAGAGTTCCCTTTGCAGGTGGAAATCAGTAGCCTTCCTCCTAGCGCCTGTGTGTTGAAGTACCTCCCTGCTGAGCACCACGGGATAGTCCTCTCAACTGTCGTGTGTGTTTCTGATGTTCTCTCTCTCCGTCCCCCAGATGGTATGGATAGGATGACCCGTATGACAGGGTAGGCCTGGAGCTATTTTATAGGGACCCTAGTGACGCCCCTCTCCCACAATTTGCCTCCATTGTCTTCATTAGGTTTAAAGGTCGGGCAGCCAACTTGGAATTAACTGTCCTGCTGTGTTTCAAAGTAATGCGTAGAGCCAATTACTCCCTCGGTGTTCCAGCCACCGGCTACGCGCCTCAGAAGGAGGCCGCCGATCTTGAGGCAGACCCTCCTCCTGGTATTAGCTCCTTGTGCTGTGATCTCGATTCTCACTCTCCACAATATACTTCGCTTCGTGTCCTTTCTTAGGATCCTGCCGCAATGAAGTGCAGGCGCAGCTCCGTAACGTTCTAACTCTCGCTCTGTCTCTGTCAGGATCCCACCCCTGACAGGGACCTCTGTCTGCAGCTCAGATGTTCCTCCTTCTCCCCCTGTCTGCCTGACAGGTCTTCTCTGGGTCAAACCCAGGAGCGTTCTCACTGACTTCCTATCCAACCCACCAGTTTTACCCGTGTGTGAGGAGTGGCCTAGTAAATAGCACCTTTGCTCCCCCTGGTGGACTGGAGTGTGAAGTGTAGTGTGTGACTGTGATACCTGGTCAGGTAAACTCCTTTAGTATCATCAGACGTAACATCACTCCCCCTGGTGGGAGAGCGACATTTGTTGTGAATTCCGCTCTTGGGCTCCCTCCGGTGGTTGTAAGTGGCACTTTTGTGAGTTCTGCTCTTGGGCTCCCTCCGGTGGTTTTAAGTGGTACTGCTGCTCCTTGGAATTAGCTGTTAGCAGCTGTTTCCTCTGATTGTCTTTCTGGCTCGGCTATTTAACCTGGCTCTATCTTTCAGCCTTTGCCAGTTGTCAATGGTTCCTGGTTGGATTCACATCTCTGCTTGGATTTCCCTGATATTCTGACCAGTTCAGCAAAGATAAGTCCTAGCCTAGTTCATTTGCAGTCCACTTTTTGTGGACTTAATCGTTCTGCACGTTCTATGTTTTTTCTAGTCCAGCTTGTCAGTATGGATTATTTCAGATAAACTGGAAGCTCTGGGAAGCAGATTTACCCTCCACACCTTTAGTCAGGTGTGGAGATTTTTGTAAACTCTGTGGTGGATTTTTCTAGTTTTTAATACTGACCGCACAGTATTCTGTCCTGTTCTATCTATCTAGCGAGATTGGCCTCCTTTGCTACATCCTGGTTTCATTCTGCGTATGTCATTTCCCTCTCCACTCACAGTCAATATTTGTGGGGGGCTCTCTAACCTTTGGGGATTTTCTCTGAGGCAAGATAGCTTTCCTGTTTCTATCTTTAGGGGTAGTTAATCCTCCGGCTGTGACGAGGTGTCTAGGGAGTGACAGGAACATCCCACGGCTACTTCTAGTGTGTGTGTTAAGCTCAGGAATTGCGGTCAGTACAGGTACCACCTCCTCCAGAGCACGTCCCATGTTGCTCCTAAACCACCAGGTCATAACAGACATTACTGCAATTACCAGGACTCTGGGGCGCTGCACTCCCCCTCCGTTAAATCCAGTACTCCCGGACTGGGAAAAGAAGAACAACAATACATATTAGCAAAAGACATACAACATTTTTTAATGCTATGAACAAATTAATTTAACAATACTTCCCTTTATGGGAGGTGAGAACACTTGAACGTTACAAACAAGAAAATATTTACATTGTGCAAAAAGCAGGTTAAGAACAGTTATTATCTATCTATGGAACCAATTACCCTTACAGGTATTCTACTTACTAATTACAAGTGCTTTAACAGTATTTTTCCCTTAAGGGCGTGTACCCACTAAAGGCATACTATCTACTAAGTGCTATAACAATAAGTTAACATTTCTCTTTCTTTGAGTGCTAAGTCTACTAACCATTTATCTATGGCTCTCTAGAGGACCCACTAAGCCCTACGGGTTCACTTTATTTAAATTCTGCTTCCAACTTCTCTTGTCCTCAACTTTATTCAGAGTACATCAATGAACTTTCTATTTTCAACATTATTAAACATTTTTTTACTATTCTATCTTCTTAAAACAACATTATCTAAGTGCAACAGTAAACATTCCCTTTAAGAGGGATCCTCAAGTCTCTTTGAGGTAGTGCAAATTATCACATCATTACTTTCCAAGTTCACCGAAAGGCAACGTGACGTGATGCAATCTGAGGGACCCGTTACAAACCCCCAAACGTTGGACTTGGGTGGGCTACAAGACGTGTAATCCTGACCCGGAATTCTGCCACACCAACGGGTTTTTCTTCAGGTCTGTAAGGCAAAACAGTTTTTTTTTTTGCAGCTTAATCAACAGCAGTTTCTGCTAAGAGGCAGTCTCTGTAAGAGCCTCTTTTGTAAAACCAGTAGGAAGCACCTTTAAGAAGGTGCAAACTATTTACAGCAACAGTTTCTGATCATGCGCAGTTCATGATTCTGCAGTTCTTTAAAACAATGATAATGTGTGCAAACTTGAGATAATAGGGATCCCGAGTAAACGAAGGGATCCCTTTAAGAACTACCCCTGGACGGGTTTTAAGCAGCAAAACAGGAAAAACAAACAGTTAAAGCATCTATTTACATATTCAGGTTTCCAAGGTTTATTGGAGTTCAGGGGGTAGCAGTGGTCGAGGGAACCCTCCTGGGTACCGGCGGCTACCAGGTGCCACATAAGGAGCCCCTTCACTCCAGATTGGGGTTTGAGTACCCACTGTTCTCTGTTCCGGGACGGCTGGAATGCCGGCCATCAGTGGGGTCAGTTCTTTGGCCACAACGGTGGTAGAAGTGGTGACCGTGCACGTTGTAGTGCGGCTAATGGTGCACGTCGGGGTAACGGTCGTGGTCTTGGTAACGGCCATAGCCTGAGCACAAGGGGGTACGGTTGCCACAGGAGAGTTTGACCGGGCTCTTCATGGGACGTGCTATGGGGTCTTTCTTCTTATGCACGTTCAAAGTAAACCAGCCCTTTTCCCTAAAGTGCCTGGTGTAGGTGACTACGTCTCCCGGGTAGAGATCTCGGTCGGGGTGGCCCTCTCGCAGGTGGGATTCCACGTCCCTCCGGTTCACAAAGACCTCAGCGTACAGCCCTTAAGGAAGCCCCAGCCTCCCCGGAGCTTGAAGGCTATCACCGTGCCCTGCCTGCGCAGGGCCTGTTGAACGGTATGGTCCTTACGAGCTTTGGCTTTCACCGCTAAGTCACGCCGGTCATGGGCCTCCCGTTGGGCCTGGTACTTCTCTTCTTTCTCCTCCCACTGTGGAGCAAGCTGGGCCTGGTAATCTTCCCAACTAAGGGCCTCCACCGTCTCTCCTCCGTACGACTTCGCCCCGGGGAACCCCATGAAGTCGGACCCGGGATTCACCCAGCCGCACACAGTCCGCTCCGCGTAGATCTCACCTTGCAAGGTGGTTGGCGAAATCGGGGCCTTTAGGAACCGCTCCATACCCATAGCCTGGTCCCATGGTTCAAGGCGCTGGAGTCGATGGGTCCTGCGGGGAGGTGGCGCTGCGACGGGGCCTATCAGCGAGTCCCCCGTTGCCGGGGTAGGGTCGGTGTGCTTACCGCCATCGCGGCATCCTCCATGTCAGCTGGCTCCGCTGGCGGCAGCGTCGGCGGTGGTGCTGGCAGTGGCTCCGACAGCAGTGCAGAAAACGATATCGGGGAACCCTCCGCAGGCGCCGCCTGGTACGGGGCCTTGGCCTTTACCTGCAGCTGCAGGAGCTGGTCTATCAGCTCTTCCATCCCGATCTGCAGGGAATCAGCGTCAGCAGTGGAGACTTGGCTGCGGTGCCCTTCCGGGTAGCTGGGGGAGTACTCGGCTTCAACCCCACACTCTGGTTCCGAGCAGCTGGCCATAGCGTCCTCCACGCGGCTCGCTTCCTCCTGCTCTTTTTCCCGCTCTCTCCTTCGTGGGCGGTTTCGTTTTTGTTGTCTCCGCCCGCCATTGAGGATCAGGAGGCGGATCTCGGCTGCTGACGGACACGTCCTCAAGGTACAGAAATATTTAGACTGGGCGGCCATTGTCTTTCGCGCTTCTCACTTCGTTCACGCCCACAACTCCACGCCCTTCTTCTTCTCCTGCGCTCCTCGTGGCGCTGTAATGGCAGCGGTTTTGGCGGCAAGTGGCAATATACAGTCTTAAGCAATTCACAGTTCAAGCGCAATTCAGACACAGTTCCAAGGCACACATGACCTGATTCTTCAGGCTTAAGTAGATCCTGTTCGTGACGCCAAAATTTGGAGCGACCCCACGTGTAGGGCAATGGGGTACTCGGTACTGGGTCCTTCGCTGTTCTGGGGATGTCACGGTGGCCCGACACGGTCCGTGGCCCTACTGAGGGACATCCAATTAAAGGTGAAGTTTGTACGGTGTTCGTGATGCCACCTGTGGTATTCGGTCAGGATGACTGACGCTGCTGAGGGGTCCGCTGGGGTGATGTTATGGCAGCAAGATGGTGTACCTTCCCACAGGTGAAGTATGTCCCCAGGGCTTCCCAGTAGAGTAGATGGTAATGGTGTAGGGCGCAGTAAATAACGAGGACACAAGGTTGCAGTCTCTTTACCTTTTACTGAAGACTTCAGCATCCCCAGTCCAGAGCACTGTTCACAGGGCTGGCTGAATCCGGCCGTCCGAAGGCACATCCAGAGTTCCCTTTGCAGGTGGAAATCAGTAGCCTTCCTACTAGCGCCTGTATGTTGAAGTACCTCCCTGCTGAGCACCACGGGATAGTCCTCTCAACTGTCGTGTGTGTTTCTGATGTTCTCTCTCTCCGTCCCCCAGATGGTATGGATAGGATGACCCGTATGACGGGGTAGGCCTGGAGCTATTTTATAGGGACCCTAGTGACGCCCCTCTCCCACATTTTGCCTCCGTTGTCTTCATTAGGTTTAAAGGTCGGGCAGCCAACTTGGAATTAACTGTCCTGCCATGTTTCAAAGTAATGCGTAGAGCCAATTACTCCCTCGGTGTTGCGGCCACCAGCTACGCACCTCAGAAGGAGGCCGCCGATCTTGAGGCAGACCCTCCTCCCGGTATTATCTCCTTGTGCTGTGATCTCGTTTCTCACTCTCCACAATATACTTCACTTCGTGTCCTTTCTTAGCATGCTGCCGCAATGAAGTGCAGGCGCAGCTCCGTAACGTTCTAACTCTCGCTCTGTCAGGATCCCACCCCTGACAGGGACCTCTGTCTGCAGCTCAGATGTTCCTCCTTCTCCCCCTGTCTGCCTGACAGGTCTTCTCTGGGTCAAACCCAGGAGCGTTCTCACTGACTTCCTATCCAACCCACCAGTTTTACCCGTGTGTGAGGAGTGGCCTAGTAAATAGCACCTTTGCTCCCCCTGGTGGACAGGAGTGTGAAGTGTAGTGTGTGACTGTGATACCTGGTCAGGTGAACTCCTTTAGTACCATCAGACGCAACATCACTCCCCCTGGTGGGAGAGCGACATTACTGCAACGACCAGGACTCTGGGGTGCTGCATGTCCATAGCCTTGAAAAAAATATCTATGCTTATGGAACTTTCTACATTAAGATGATCAAGTTATTTTGACAATAATAGCTTAGAGAGGTAGTCTGAAATCCAAATGATATTTTATCCTTAATCCCTATCTATTTGATGCCATATATCTAAGCTGCTTTCTAATATACATTGCATTAAAAATTACCTATCCTTCCCTAATTACACTAACTGCTTTTCTTTTTTTTTCTACTTCCTTTATGATGATGCTTCGTTGAAAATCCCAGCGTCATCGGTAATGCTTGTTATAGGGGCGGGGCTAGCTATTCCTTATGCGCTGTGCACTGTGAGATGTGCACAATGACAGTGCCCTCTCTGTTGCCACATCAGATCAGCAGTAACGAGACGGCAACAGAGCGCATTGTCAGAATACCCGGCATGCAGAGAATAGCGCCGACCCTAAAATGAGTGACATCACAATGAGTTTTGGTAAGTTTTTGGTGCTGCAGATTTTCTGCACCATTTCTGCACCTATTAACCCCTTCACCTCTAAGCCTGTTTTCAACTTTCTGACGAGGCCAATTTTTACAATTCTGACCAGCATCACTTAAATTATGAGGTCATAACTCTGTTTTTCCGTGACCCATTGTACTTCATGATAGTGGTAAAATTTGTTTGATTTGCCTTTATTTGTGAAAATGTCAGAAATTTGTAAAAAATTTAGCAATTTTTAAACTTTTAATTTTTATGCCCTTAAACCAGAGAGTTATCTCACACAAAATAGTTAGTAAGTAACATTTCCCACGTGTCTACTTTACATCAGTACACTTTTTGAACATTTCTTTTTGTTAGGAAGTTAGACCGGTTAAAATTTGATCAGCAATTTCTAATTTAAAAAAAAAAATGTACAAAAATTACAAACCTATAATGTGAAGTAAGAAATCTATTTTTTTTTTTAAGTTCCTTTAATAAAGCAGGAATAATGCTGTTTCATTGGCAGACACAGACAGAAAAGGGCCCTTGTGCGAGAACAGTACTGTATGTATATGAGCACCTTACAGTCCAATAGCTCATAAAAATACACAATTTCACCTGCTTTTGGGATGGTAGTGGCCCCCTTACCTCTTGGGCCCCCGTGCAGCTGCACAGGTTTCCCCAATGATATGTCCGCCCTTTGCTTTTGTATATCCTGTGTCAGGCTGCAGGCATGGGGTTTGCAGAATTCATATTTCCTGACAGCAGGTTTACATAGGGAAGTAGAGATAGATTTTTTTTAAAGAACGCAGTGTCTTACAGTACCAGCAAAGGGAATGAGATTGCTGAAATTTCATGCACATTCTTTTTCCTAACGGATTTGAATCATCATTTTTTTTCAAATCTGCAGCAAGTCATTATTTCTGCGTTTTTTACCTATTTAAATGAATGGGAAAAAAATAAAGTAAAAACGCACCAAAAACGGAAGCACTTTACACAGTGTTTCATGCCAACATTCCCTGTTTTCAAAAATCTGCAGCAAATACTCAGAGGTGTGCAGTTACCCTAAGGCTCCATGCACATTTGTCAGATTTATCACAGGTTTCACGGTTAGTGTTTCACCTAAATCTACAGTTAATCTGAGTCGCCCCCCCAGGGCCGTGGGGTACCCGGTACCGGGTCTGGCATTCACAGGGGGATGTCACGGTGGCGACCCGGTCCGTGGCCCCGGGCACCCATATAAAATGGAAATTGAATAAAGTTTATGTTCGTGATGCCACCTGTGGTATTCGGTCAGTGGGGATCGACGCTGCTTTAAGGGGTCCTCTGGAGTGATGTTGTGGCAGCTAGATGGTATAACTTCCCACAGGTGAAGTATATCCCCAGGGCTCCCGGTGTATAGATGAGGATGGTGAGTGATGCAGTAAAGAACGAGGACACAGGTTTGCAGTCTCTTTACCTGGTTTACTGAAGACTTCAGGCAGCCACAGTCCAGGGCACCAGATCACAGGACAGGCAGGGTCCGGCCGGCTTGGAGGCAAATTCAGAGTCCCCTTTACCAGGAGGAGTTAAAAGCCTTCCTCAAAGCGCGGTTGTGTTGTAGTCCCTTACTGCCTATGGCTTCTGATAAGGTCCTCACAGTTCTCTCTGTCCTACATAAAGGTGGGACATAAACCCGTATGGCAGATGGCTCGAGCCTTTCTACAGGATCTCTCTCATGATCCGGGCTGTATGTGTCACTGTGCCTCCTGGGTATTAGGGCAGACAGGTGATATGTAATCCAGCTATCCTGCCGGTTTCTGCTGTCAGTCTTATAGTCCCTTACAACCTCGGTGTTCTGGCTACCGGTAATCTGCGCCAGCCAGGGAGGTAGATAATTCACTGCTCTGCTCCACTGGTGTTCCTTCTCCTGTGCTTCGCTCTCCCACACGCTCACTACAATCTGTTCGGCTTTCGGTATTATCTCTGTCCAGGAGCTGCAGCACTTTCTCGTGGCTGCACGGTTCCTCACACGTCCTTCCTGCCTCCGGCACTATCTGACTAACTTTCCCTCCAAACCACAATATATCTCTATATGCAGGAGAGTCACCTAGAAATAGGATCAAACGCTCCCCCTTGTGGCCTGGAGTGTGAACATGTTGCATGTTTGTGTTACCTGGTGAGAGTTATCCTTCATCGCTTCGAAGCGTGACATCACTCTCCCCGTGAGGAAAGGAATGCCACTGTGACGACCAGGACCCTGGGGCGTCACAAATCTGCATCTGGAGAATATGAACCTCAGATGCTACAGGGAATTTCAGTGTAGGAAAAAATCCAGAAGAACAAATAGCATGCTACTTATTCCCATGGATTCTGTATGAAAAAAATCAGTGGATTATTGGACTAATCCGGATTATGGGGCTGGTCTTCATTCAGCTCTGATGGGATTTTAAGTGCAAGTCTGCAGCAGAAATCCAAATATAGGTCTGCAATTTCTTTCGAGCATCTTGTAATAAAATACAAGGTGAATTTGCAATATGCAAATCTGTCACGTGTGAACTAATCCTAAGGCTGAAAAACTGTTTACATAGCAAGCACATATCATTCTTGGCTAAAAGCAGCCATACTATTTCTCTTACTGGTTTATATAGAACTTAAATCCTAAATTATATGCTATGATTCTGGTGATGTCGCCACTGTCACCGGAATCATACACTGGATAAGGTTGTAATGTAAAAGACAACATTTACATGGCTATCCCATAATATGATAATTGTACTGTACCTAACTTCCTGATATGTGAGTAATCCATAAGTGAGTCTAATGATAAACTAAACACACCCAAGGAAACTCTGTCAGAAGGATCAGTCATAAGAATCTGAATAACATGATACCTTGATATCTGCGATCCAATGTCTTATTCCAGAGAAATTCACATTTTTTTAAATACTTTTTTATAATAAAACATTTATTAATGTTAATACATTTTTCTTTTGCTTGGGAATTATTATTTTTTTAAACCTTATTGAACTAGTTTTTACTATTTTTTTTTAATTTTTAGTCCTTATATCTGACCTGATCCGGAGATACTTTGATAGCTTATAATATGCACCGCAATACTCATGTATTGCTTTATAATATGCCTTCCTTTTGGCTGGGTCCAGTAGACTCACATAATTGGCAAATCTCTGGGCCTTTGTTAAGCGGCCAGCAGTCACGTCTACCTCTCAGCATGTTACACCAATGTTGGGGGTGCTAATGATGTGACACAAGGGGTCTCCTTTCTCTGCCTAACTATGAAGATTATAATGAAAGAGCGTTCCTAGAAACTCTTGTTTTATGGTAATCGGCCAGTATTAAAAGGCTGCCAATCACCTAATGAATGACATACAAACGGAAAATACACTGGCACAGAAGTAGCATCCACTTATGAACTGTCTTAGCGTGAAGATCTTTCTTTTAGCTACAGGGATATAGCAATCCTAGGAAGAATAAGGTGGTGCTGTGCAGGAACTAACAGCGATCCAAACAGGTATATGAGAAAAGAAAAAGTTGCAGCACTCACCAGCGAATCTTCATTTCCTTATTAGATAAAACAAACCATTGTAGGTTGTGGCACTTGAAAGGCTTGGGCGTTACGAGGGGAGCGGGGTTGTGCAGGAACGAGACGGACCGTCTCGTTCCTGCACAACCCCGCTCCCCTCGTAACGCCCAAGCCTTTCAAGTGCCTACAACCTACAATGGTTTGTTTTATCTAATAAAGAAATGAAGATTCGCTGGTGAGTGCTGCAACTTTTTCTTCTCTCATATACCTGTTTGGATCACCTAATGAATGAACCTAATGTTCATTCGTCAGGTGGTATGACTTTTAAGCTTGCTTAAAGGTTGTTCTCGGCAGCACATCGGCATGTGCTGCTGAGAACAATGGCAGCGCCGATGTGCTGCCGAGAACAATGGCAGCCTATGTGCACAGAACAATCTGTTACTGATCATTCTGTGTGCATCGGAAACATGATTGGCATGTCTAAACAGGCTACTAAATGATGACCGATCAGCAGATAATGGCCATCATCGACCTTTGTAAACAAGCCTTTATATACAGAATCTAAGACGTTCTCCAATTTAGATAAAATTATGAGGTGGATATACACTTTAAGATCTATTTTTTTAACAATCCATGTTAGGAGATCTGTAGCTTACTTATGTTTCTTTGTTTCCGCACCCACGGACTGATCTTGTTCATCCACTTTTCGTTGGCAGGGTGTCACGGGCAGAGGTGGGACCAGCTTCCCTATTTAATCTGTAGGAACTATACTTCTTTCTAAATTATACTGCTCCAACCACATAATGCCAACTACACACCTACCCACCCTCAGCAAATTTGTAAAGGAAGAGTAGTAACTAGAAATAGATCCCTACCGATAGAGAACAGAATCATTTGGAGACACCGCAAATAAACTGCTTATCACAATTTTAGTCTAAAGAACAAAGTCTTGATTCTGTGAATCTTGTAAAAAAATGTTTCTGGGAATACAAATAGTTTTCAAGATGTAAAGAAACCGCCAAGAAAAATAAGTCACTGTTTATGTAAGTGTTGGAGACAAGTGAAGGAATGTACATGGAGTGACATGTCACTGAGATTAAAGTCTGGAACCATGCGGAGAGTGGAGAAGGAAGCAATGTCAGCCTACACCGGACAGGAAAGCAAAAGAGTCATCACAAATCCATCAGAAGACTACAGCACTTAAGGATTTGTGCACTTCACCTTCATTTTAATCATTTTTAGGGTGGAGTTGGCAACCTATTTTGGGGGGCTTAGAAACATGTGGGACCAGAATTGTCCATCGCCCTCCAATTGAAAAACAGATTTTCAATATCCAGGGTTTTTCAACTGCTAGAAGCTGGTGGACAGGTCTGATCAAATCCTCCTTTACCAATGCTCAATTTGACATCAGGAAAATTTTTAAAAAATCATATCGCCAATACAAGTGTGAAAATCTAGACCACTTTAAATGATTAAAGATTTAAGGGCTCGTTCATCAAACAGTTTTTGGTGAAATTCTGGTGTAAAATATTCACATAATTTCTGCACATCTCATAGTCACACAAAACTGTAACGGGCCTTTGTCATTTTTACACCAGTCCCCGTCAGCACCGACATTTTGCTGAAAAGTGGATGGAGTTTATCTGGAGGAGGCATGGTCAAGTGCAAATGGTAAATTCATCATAAAAGTTTTATGACAGAAATGTACTGCTCTTCTCAATAGGATGCTCTGGCGGTGGGTTATGTCCTGTGAAAATCTTAATTCCTTCAATATCTGTAATAGAAGGAAAGATAGTATGTGACACCCATGCAATCCAGTTGTCACAGTGGTATTGCCTGCCTCTTGGGGAGGGTTATGCCATGTCTGGAAGCGAGAAGGAATCCCCTTGGCTGGTAACACTAGCATACAATACTTTCCTGACTCCAAGCCAGTCTGTGTGAGACAGTGAAGGGAGAGGAAGCAAAGGAGAGAGAACCTGGGAGTGGAGCTGCGATTGAGCTCAATCCCAGGATAGAGCGCAAGAAACCAGACACGGGGGTCCGAAGTTGTGTGGGAACTCTATGCCCCACAGCAGAAACTCGAGGGCAGGAGATTGCAGGTCTTCTAGCCACAACTGACACCCAGGCACAGCAGCACATTAGAACTCGGAGTCACCACGAGTAAGGGACACCTGTATAAAGGCTCGAGCTGCCTGCCATGCGTGTAGTGTCCACCTAAGAGGACAGATTGAGAGAGGGACTTGAGGAAAGCTAATGCATCAAGAACCCAGAATTCAGTGCAGAAAGGAAGGCCTCCAACCCCACCTGGCTACCGGGATTCCGAACCACTTCCAGGCTGCCCAGATTTCAAAGATCACCTGTAACCTGTGCCCTGGACTGCAATTTCATCAGTAAAAGGTAAAGAGACTGCAAATCCTGTGTCCTCCAATTATTTCCTGCACTCCACCACCTATCATTCCTACCCAACTGCACCGGGGACTACGCTCTACCTGTGGGGAGCTATACCAACCCTGCTGAAATACCATCAGCCCCAGTGGACCCCTTTAAGCAGTGTCGGCCATCCCTGGCCGAGTGCCACAGGTGGCACGCGAACATTTATCTGATAAACTTTATTCCCAAACTTCATATTTTATTGGACGCCCAGGGCCACGGACCAGGTCATTGCTGCCGTGACACATCCCTTTAAGAAACCGGCCCGGTACCAAGTATCCCATGGCCCTAGCGGGCGCCCCATTTTGGTGTCACGAACATTACTACATATGACTTTATTTCCACTTCCATTCATCCCCTTTAATTGGATGCCCAGAGCCACAGACCGGGTCACTGCCGCCGTGACTTCCCCTTTAAGAACTGTGCTGACCTGGTACTTAGTATCCCACAGTCCTAGTGGGCGCTCCAAGTACACCTCTCTACTCATTAGATCAGGGGTGCACAACCCGTGGTTTCTGTGCGGCCCCCAAACATATGGACAGAAAAATGCTTGTCTGACAGGTTATCTATATGTGAGCACCCACACACACAGAGAAGAGTAGTGGCAGCCACTGAGGAGACGGGACTGGCAGGTACTAATGATGACCAGTGTAGACCTTTCTGGATGCCTCACACATCAGAAGACTGGGGTCTCTTAACCCAACTGACTCCAGAAAGCAGACAGGTGGCCTCCTTGTCTGTGGATCACTCCTCGGTTATTTATGTGAGTTCTGAATCATTATGCAGTGACCTTAGCCTAATGGACCCCACTGACTTTCATGGTGTCTGTTAAGTTCACATCATTTCACCAAACATTGCTATTCTTTAGGTTTATTTCATGGAATCGGCAACAAAGGCTCCTAAGAAAATGTGACACAACCCTACCTGCCAGATCATAGTTGTAGCGCGGCAACACATAATAAAACAGTTGTAAAAAACTGCCGTTTGATTCCCGCTGTAAATAAAACCGTCTGAGGTTTCAATTGATTGTGAAATATTTACAGTAACACCCACAAAGCAAATAAGATACAACAGAAATAATATAACCGGCAACCGTTGTGCCATGAATTGGAAAAGGTGCACGTGGCCCTGGGAGGTGTCTAGTTTTGTAGCTCAGCCTCATCCGGAGTAATAAAAGAAAAATAACACTGGTCAACAGCATTTTTGGTGCCAAAGATATTTCATCGAATTTAGGGTATTTTTGGGGTGCTGATTCTGAATATGCTATCAGTTTTGCCAGATTGGCTCAAGTTTTTGAGATTTTTGGTATCTTATTTATAGCACTTGTTGGTAAATGCGACGCATCATCTCATTAATTTCTTTGGATTAGTACTTGAACTGAGCAGTTCTCAATATAGTTTTGTGTTAATTAGTGTTCTAAAAGTTTGTTCATAGCTTGATTTTTGCACTAACTTTATGTTGTTGTCTGTTTTCCAGTGAAAAGCATGAACTCATCAAGAAGAAGTTGTCTTAACGATCCAGACTCATTCTGTTACATTTGTGGTGAATACACACTGCCAAAACATAGAAGAAACATAACAGACTTCGTAAAAAAAGTGTATTTTGCCTATTTTGGGGTTATGCTTGGGGACCAAGACAAGTTTTGGGCACCACACATAGTGTGCAAAGCATGTATCGAATTATTACGAAAATGGAGCAAAGGACAAAGAAAAAGCTTCAAATTTGGTGTTCCAATGGTGTGGAGAGAGCCAAAAAATCATCATGATGACTGTTATTTATGGTAAACACAGGTACAGGCACATCTTCACAATGAGGGACAGGCCTTCTTGCAGATTCCATGTTACTCCCATTTTCGTTTCTTATGCTTATTGAATCCTTGCACTTGCACTGCACAGAAATAACAGTCATCATGATGATTTTTTGGCTCTCTCCACACCATTGGAACACCAAATTTGAAGCTTTTTCTTTGTCCTTTGCTCCATTTTCGTAATAATTCGATACATGCTTTGCACACTATGTGTGGTGCCCAAAACTTGTCTTGGTCCCCAAGCATAACCCCAAAATAGGCAAAATACACTTTTTTTACGAAGTCTGTTATGTTTCTTCTATGTTTTGGCAGTGTGTATTCACCACAAATGTAACAGAATGAGTCTGGATCGTTAAGACAACTTCTTCTTGATGAGTTCATGCTTTTCACTGGAAAACAGACAACAACATAAAGTTAGTGCAAAAATCAAGCTATGAACAAACTTTTAGAACACTAATTAACACAAAACTATATTGAGAACTGCTCAGTTCAAGTACTAATCCAAAGAAATTAATGAGATGATGCGTCGCATTTACCAACAAGTGCTATAAATAAGATACCAAAAATCTCAAAAACTTGAGCCAATCTGGCAAAACTGATGACATATTCAGAATCAGCACCCCAAAAATACCCTAAATTCATTAAAATATTTTGGACACCAGAAAAAAAAATTTTTTTTGTTGACCTGTGTAATCAGTTCAAATGTCCATCGACTCAAGAGGTATTCGATGCACGGATCCTCGGGGCCGGCACCCCGAGCAAACAATATGAGGAAAGGCCGGTGAGATCAAGCACCGGAAACATAAGAAACAAGTCTTTATTGGATCAACATTAAAAACCAGGAATAAAACAAGCGAAATGGGACATGTAGCACCATATGTGTTTGGGATGTGATGACCTTGCTCATAGGTTATGTTTCAGGAGTGTATATATATATATATATATATATATATATATATATATATATATATATATATATATATATATATATATATAGGTGCTGTCATCTCCCCCATCATGTTTGTTTTTAAATACTTGTATTGCGCATAAAATAACAATTCTGGAGCATTTTTTCTTACAACTCTACATTGTGCTGTTCCTCTGTTATTCCTCCTAGAAATGTATCAAAACACTGACAGTTTGGTGTTACCATCCCCCTTCACCCCTGTAAAAGGGGAACCTCAGGCCCGCTGGCCGCTTATAGCCCTCTGTGACCCTGTATCCAGCCCCTGGGCAGATTCCTGGTGACCGCAGTGCTTGCGCCGTCAGCTGTATTTTGCCGGCCCATTAATTTCTTCTTGCTCTGTGAGCACACGCAGCGTTCATTACTAAGCATTGAGCTCTATGCAATGAAAGACCAGTGCAGAATCCGTACGTACGTTGTGGGCAGAGTTAGCATGCAATTTATACGGGCCCCGAACGATGGTATAAATACCACATAGCACTTGGCAGAAAAAAGATTCCGTGGTCAAGGGCCACGTCCACACCCCTGGTCTAGGGCCACGTCCACACCCCTGGTCTAGGGCCACGTCCCACACCCCTGATCTAGGGCCACGTCCCCACCCCTGGTATAGGGCCATGTCCCACACCACTGGTCTAGGGCCACGATCCCCACTCCTTGTCTAGGGTCACGTCCACACTCTAGGTCTAGGGCCATGTCCAAACCCCTGGTCTAGGCCCACATCACACACCCCTGGTCTAGGGCCACGTCCCCACTTCTGGTCTAGAGCCACGTCCCCACCCCTGGTCTAGAGCCACATCCCCACTCCTGGTCTAGAGCCACATCCACACCCCTGGTCTAGGACCACGTCTCACTCCTGATCTAGGGCCACGTCCCCACCCCTGGTCTAGAGCCACGTCCCACACCCCTGGTCTATGGCCACATCCCCACGCCTTGCCTAGGGCCACGTCACCACTCCTGGTCTAGGGTCACATCTCCACTCCTGGTCTAGGGCCACGTCCACACCCCTGGTCTAGGGCCATGTCCACACACCTGGTCTCCCCACCTCTGGTCTAGGGCCACGTCCCACACTCCTGGCCTAGCGCCACGCCCCCACTCCTGGTCTAGGGCCACGTCCCCACCCCTGATCTACTGCCACGCCCCCACCCCTGGTCTAGTACCACGTCCACACCCCTGGTATAGAGCCATGTCCCCACCCCTGGTCTAGAACCACATCCCCACTCCTGGTCTAGAGCCACGTCCTCACTTATGGTCTAGGACCACGTCCCACACCCCTGGTCTAGGGCCACATCCCCACTCCTGGTCTAGAGCCACATCCTCATTTCTAGTCTAGGGCCACGTCCCCACTCCTGGTTTAGGCCCATGTCCCACACTTCTGGTCTAGGGCAACATCCCACACCCCTGGTTTAGGGCCACATCCCCACTCCTGATCTAGAGCCACGTCCCACACCCCTGGTCTAGGGCCACATCCCCACTCCTGGTCTAGGGCCACGTCCACACCACTGGTCTAGGGCCACATCCCCACTCCTGGTCTAGGGCCACGTCCACACCCCTGGTCTAGGGCTACGATCCACACCCCTGGTCTAGGGCCATGTCCCCACTCCTGGTATAGGGCCACATCCCCCCTCCAGGTCTAGGGCCACGTCTCCACTCCTGGTCTAGAGCCACGTCCTCACTTCTGGTGCAGGGCCACATCCCACAC
The DNA here is from genome assembly GCF_051348905.1 of Ranitomeya variabilis. Classification (NCBI taxonomy): domain Eukaryota; kingdom Metazoa; phylum Chordata; class Amphibia; order Anura; family Dendrobatidae; genus Ranitomeya; species Ranitomeya variabilis. The sequence continues at coordinate 985,223,867 of NC_135233.1, forward strand.
CCCTGGTCTAGGACCACATCCCCACTCCTGGTCTAGAGCCACGTCCTCACTTCTGGTCTAGAGCCACGTCCCCACTCCTGTTCTAGGGCCACGTCCCCACTCCTGGTCTAGGGCTACGATCCACACCCCTGGTCTAGGGCCGTGTCCCCACTCCTGGTCTAGGGCTACGATCCACACCCCTGGTCTAGGGCCGTGTCCCCACTCCTGGTCTAGGGCTACGATCCACACCCCTGGTCTAGGGCCGTGTCCCCACTCCTGGTCTAGAGCCACGTCCTCACTTCTGGTCTAGGGCCACGTCCCCATGTCAAAACGCTGCATTTTTTCTGTAGGTGTTTATATCAAAACTTGCCATAGCAATCTGCTCTGCTTGTTGTGTTTTTGCTTCATTTCTTGGTGCATTTTCCACTTTTTACATGTGTTTTTGGTGCAGATTTGATGTAACCTATTTTTTTCTTTACTTTTTTAATTAACAAATATTGGGATTCTGCACTTAAAAAACACAATTGCATTATTTTACATGTATCTTTTTAGGTTGCTCATGTACAGGCTGCACGGTGATGTCATGAGTACAGTACATGGGACCGCTGCAGCCCATCACGGGGATCAGCTGCTTTACCCACTGGGGCTATGGTGATGTATTAGGAGCACTTTTTGTATAATTTCTTTTGCAATTTGCATTTTAACTTAATTTTTTTTTCCAATAAACTGTTTATATTTTATTGAGCTGGAACATTGCATTTTTTCTATCAGCTGATGTAGGCAGCACAGCTGTGCAGGACCTTAGCCAATCATTGTGGGTGCAGCTGGCCAGTATGGGCACTCGTGCTCATCAGATGACGCGGTGACATCACACAGGGGGCGATCACTAGAGGTGACCACCTGTCAGAAGGATGCGCCCAATCTCCCGGCACCTGTCACCTAGTGAGATCCATCCTTCACATAGATGTAATTATCGTCAGGACCTCCAGCCCTGTACACACGAGGCTCCAGGCTGCGTTATATGCATCCATCGTGCGCACTGTAACGCAGCTGATACTAAGCCAGGTGAACTTGGAAGAGTGTGTGCTCGGTTACCGTGAAAACCGTGTCTGTGATGTCAGCCTGTGAGTGGGCTCCGTCCTGAGTGACCGTGGTGTGTCAGGCCGGGATTATTATTACACACGGACTGATCTCTTCACATTCCTGCTCCATTCTGACCTACAATAACCTCGGCCCCGCCCCGCGTGACGTCACACTATCAGGCCCCCACAACGCGCCACTTTCCTGCAGCCAATCAGCGCGTCGCTCTCTCTGCCCTCAATGGCACAAGAGGAAGGCAGTTTAGGGGGCGGAGCAGTGCCGCACCTCCGGCCGCTGATTGGCTGCTGGAGCCGCGGTCGCAACGTCGCTGTCTGGTGCCTGCTGTACGTGTTCACGGCGGTGACACCGGCTGCGGCGAGCACCTTGTGCGTGCGTCTCTTACGTACAGCAGCGGCCGGAGGAGCCGGTGCTCCCATCCCCGGGGTGAGTGATCGGCATTACCGCGGCGCTCGTTACCAAGGGAACCATGTACTCATTGTGCCTCAGAGGTAACTGGCGGTCAGTGCGGTCCTCCCTCCCGCCGCCTGCGCAGTCTCCGCACACATTGCATTATTCATCATGTCGGCAGCTCGGCGTTGTCCTGGAGCCGGCGTGTCTGATACCGCGCTGTACAGGGGGGACGGGAGGCTGGGAAGCTGCCATTACCGGCTGTTCAGTCCGCCAGCACCCGGTAGCCATCACTGAGGACTGGTGATATTGTCTCCCGGCTGATACTGTGTGTTATTGTGTATCAATAAGGTGATTGCTGGTTGTCTGAGGAATGTTCTGCTGCACTGATTGCACTTGGGCACAGAAATCATCAAGATCCGCTGCTGGCAGCGCCTTTATAATTGCCGACCAATGATGTCCCAGATGTGTGCGATGGGAGAAGTCCAGAGTCCATGGTGGCTCATTAGGCCGCACAGGCTGCCACCAGGAGAGGAGCGTGAGGCACGGCGTGGTCGTCTTGCACTGGCACACTTGGGAAAGATTGTTCAGGTCAATGAGGCACGGCCATTGATGGCAGCCAGGGTGTCATCTATCCCTGCTGATCTGCTGCTAGCTGCCATCTGAATAATGCAGTGTATCCATCACACCTGTGACTCCATCACACCTGTGACTCCGTCCTTGTTTCTAGTTATCTCTTTTTAAAGGGATCCTGTCACCATATAAATGCCGTCCACTCTGCAGGCACCATGTTATAGAGCAGGGGACATGTGCAGATTCATCTATAGTTTTCTGGTGAGAAAAAACAGTGTATTCATCACTTAATCCTCTGCTCTTTCTGGGATTATCAGGACCGCCCACTGGACTATCAGTGACTGACAGTTTCTATGTCAGTGTGTATGCTGAGAAAGCCGTCAATCACTGACAGGACCGCCCACTGGACTGATAATCCCAGGAAGAGCAGAGGATTAAATGATGAACACAGATTATACTGACTCTTTTCTCAAACTATAGATTAATCTGCTCCCCTGCTTCTATAACACGGTGCCTGCAGAGTGGACAGCATTTACATGGTGACAGGATCCCTTTAAGCTGCACATCCTCCTATTTATCTGTCCGCCGAGCACTCGTACAGGCCGCTATCTCTGACCCCCAATACACGGAACATCTGGCTCAGCCGAGCTGTCACAGGTTTTCTCTGGGCAGAGGAGAGCCGGTGTCAGACCCCCTGGCAGCATCTTATCCCCATGTAAACACAAGGATTTGGCTTTTCTGCTCCAGCTGCCTGACCCGTCTCTTTCTGACATCATCTATCAGGGAAAACACCTTGATCGACCCCTCGGAAATCGTGTATAGTTGTACGATATTGATGTCCATGTACAGTTATGGTTGATCCTGTTCTCATTTTGTCCTTGTCTTATCTGTTAGTTTCAATCCAGTGGGAAAAATTGTAGCGGTGACCACAAGACCGATCTGTGCAGCCTCCGCTCATCTTGCCTCAGTCGATGTCAGCTGCAGATTTGGGTGACACTTTGTGCCAAAGAACAGATTTACACCAGATCAATAATCCTAGATCAAGGCTGATCAATATGTCTCTTGAAATGATGGCGCTGTCATCCAGAGTGACAGCCTTGCCTGACTGACCATGACGGAAAAGTAATTTAGAAAGTGTTAATGTCTTGTATATGGCCGGCGTCAAGGGGTTGTGCCTTAAAGGGAACCTGTCACCCCGTTTTTTCAGTATGAGATAAAAATACCATTAAATAGGGCCTGAGTTGTGCTGGACAATAGTGTATTTTGTGTACCCTGATTCCCCACCTAATACCTTACCAAAGTCGCCGTTTTCACCTGTCAATCAAGGTGGTCTGTCAAATGGGCGTGGTGAAATCGCTTCTTCTCCCCCAGATCTTGCTTATCTTTCCGTTGGTGGCGTAGTGGTTTGCGCAGATCGGTTTCAGGAAAATGGCCGCTGCGATCTCCATCTGCGCACGCGCGGCATCCCGCGGCCATTTTCCTGAAGCCCCGGGCAGCAGAGCGCTCCATCTGCGCACGCACGGCCTCAGGAAGATGGCCGCCGCCAGCGATAAAGCGGTGAATAGCGCAGATCGGGCTCTTCAGCTGCGCAGTGCAGTCCGCTGTTGGGCATGCGCAAACCACTTTACTAATTAAAGAAAATAATGTACGAGGAAACATCACAATATAGTTAAAAAAAAAAAAAAAAATTGGGAGAAAAAAACAAATCACCTCAACAAGTTTTTTAAATCTCCCTTTTTCCCGTGTAGAAAATAGTAAAATCTAATTAATTACATATAATTATTTTTTTTCTTTTGTTATTGCTGCTATTTAGACTGGTCACCTCTTTAAAAAAAAAAAAAAAATCATCCTAAAGACCTCAAAAACGGTATTGAAAAAATGTATAGCTCCCCCTGAAAAAAAACAAACCCTGAAAAAAAACAAACCCTCAAACCTCGATCTACTGAAAAGTTATGGTTCTCAGAATATGGCAACTGATGCCATGTTTTAGTACAGTTTTTTTTTTTTTTTTAAGCACTAAAAATGTAGATATGGATTTGGTATGACTGTAATCACGATAAACTCTATAAGAATAAAATCCCTAAAGTTTTTTTTTTTTTTTTTTTTTTCCCCCCTCTTGGACTTTTCTTATAAATTTAGTACATTATATGGTAACATGACTGTATACTTCTTTCAAAGCTACAACTCGTGGCCACACAAAACCCATTCATACAAATAGAGAACACTTTTAGGCTACGTTCACATTAGCATCTTTGGGCGCAGCGTCGTCGACGGATACCGACGCATGCGTCATGCGCCCCTATCTTTAACATGGGGGGGCGCATGGTCATGCGCCGGTATGCGTTGTATGACCCATGCGTCATTTGGGCGCACCAGGCAGGGCGCGGCCGACGCTACATGTTGCATTTTTCCTGCCCCCAATTTCCGGTAAACAACGTATGCAACGCACTTGCGTCGTAAATGCGCCAAAAAACCACATTACTCTCTATGTAAAACGCATAGGACGCAGGTGCCTGCGTTGGCCCGCGTTGTTCGACGCAAGCGCCTTTTGGGTAAAAAAACAAGTGATGAAGTGACTAGACAGTGACAAGACCACCCAGATATAAAAAAGGGTGATTGAATTGTATTTCACTTGCCTGCACATCTGGAAACAGAGTACACGAGACACAGCTCTGCCTTCAAGAGATGTAAGTATAAAATTTCTCTGCCCATTTTTTTTTTTTTTTTTTTTTTGTGTGACAATTTTTTTTTTTCTTGCAATTTATGGTGGTATATTTAATTTTTATTGGGTTGTTCTGCGTTGACCGCATGCGTCAAAAAACGCTGCTTTGTGACATGTGTTTTGGGTTGCGTCGACGACGCTGCGCCCAAAGACGCTAATGTGAACGTAGCCTTAGCTGGAATATAAATGGCCATGAAGTTTATTTTGGGTTACATAAAGAATCAATAAATTATCCAATAAATAAATTCCTCGTATCTTATGTCCAAAATTCCAATAAGAACCAATCCACCCATAAATGGGTGATTTTCCCCCAAGTAAACAACACGACAGTAGGGTTAAATAAATAACGGGAGGGGGGGTGGGCTCTTTTTTTTTTTTTTTTTTTTTCTTTCAGGCGCCAACAGAATGGGGGAAAACCTAATAGGGCTTTATATAATTAAAAAAAGACCGCCAAAAACACCAACAGCCAATGAAAAACCGTTAAAAAGGCGCCACTAACACTGGAAAAAACTGGCTAAAATCGCTCCTTAAAATTTTGAGCAAAAAACACTGACCTGTTTGACCCTTCATATAACTAACCCAGAATAGCATATAAAATTGAATTGGGGTTATTACAGGGTCTGTATGGCCATGAGACCCCCACTTTATTTCACTGTACGTTTTAGGTGGGGGGCTAACATTCTGCACAAAAGACCAGTCCTCGTACAGTTATGTCGATGGGGAAAAAAAAAAATTGTCTTCAGGAGGTTAAAAAGCTATTATTTTCTACTCTGGACATCCTAGAAATCCTAGATCCTGCTCTGATTCGGACCCTCCAATGGAACATATTTTTATGATGATGCAGCCTGGGGGGTCCTGACTTCTGAGAGATTGAGGCTTGCGTATCCATCTGTTTGATTATCATGGCGGCTTCAGTGGGGACGTTTCCCTGCTTCCTCTTGTCATTCAGGCTGCTACTAAGCTTGTGATGAAAGCTCCAGGGTCTATTATGAGAACACACCATGGCCGAGGCCTATAAATAGTGGAGCTGTGCACGTGCGGCATGTAATGGAAACACTGCGCTGATCGCTGGATGCCTTTGTTGGTGCAGCCTGTGCCTAGTGGCAGCCGCATTGCTGACTGTTGACCTGGAATGTCGCACCTTGTAGATCTGCATTAACCTTATCTGTAAGCAGAGAGAATAATCCCCTGCACAGGTGACTGTAGAATAGTTTTCTGTCACTGTCTAGTCTTAAAGGGACTCTGAACCTCGAAATAAATGATCACATTTGCTAGTTATCTGTTCCTCAGTGTTTTAGTCTGTAGCGTACACCGCACGATTATCAGGAACAAGCTTCCCAAAGATCCCTGGTTTGCCGATAATGTTGAAGTGTAAGGCTACGTTCACATTTGCGTTGTGCGGCGCAGCGCCGGCGACACAACGCAGCGTTTTGTGACGCATGCGTTCATTTTTTGCATGATTTTTGGTGCAGAAAAACTGCATCATGCAGCGTCCTCTGCGCCCTGACAGTTGCGCCAAAATGACGCATGCGTCACAAAACGCAAGACAACGCATGTCCATGGGCCCCCCATGTTAAATATAGGGGCGCATGACGCATGCGTCGCCGCGGCTGTGCCGCACAACGCTAGTGTGAATGTAGCCTTAAAAATACGGCGTGTGGACCCCTCTATTCTTGATAACCAGCCTTGTTGAAGCTGACAGCTGAGGGTTGCAGCCCCCTGCTGTCAGTTTTGCCTGGCTAGTTATCTAAAGTACAGGAGAACCCACACTTTTTTTTTTTTTTTAAATTCTTTATTTACAGTGCAGGAGCCAGCTAATGAATACTCCCATCTGCGGCTCCTGCTCTCGCTGTTATTAGCGGCAGCAGGTGTCGGATGATGGGTGCTGTAGTCTCATCACACCAGTGACCGGAGGTAAACTGTAAACCTCCGATCACAGCTGAGCGCTCCCACTGTCACAGCGTGGGAACCGCGGCTCTCTGGCGGGGATGTCACTGCCGATCAGAAGCGGTGTTTGCCCTGCTGTCATGCACATGATAGTGTGACAAACACCCGGTGTTCGGGCAGCCGAACACTGATTTCTGGATGTGCCCGAACAGTAGGTGTTCGGTATGGATGCCGAACTTTACTGTTTGGGTTCGCCCATCTCTAATCACCTTTTATATCAGCTTTGTCATGGTGTGGGATTCTCTGTACCGCATGTTACACTGGCTCCCAACCTTCTTTCCGCCATTAACTCCTCTGTCAAGGAGACTTTGATCAATTTGTATTCTTAGCATCTCTTCTACAGTACAGACGGTCTATGGTCCAACAAAGGAAGATGTCTGATGGGCTATGCTTTTTTTTTTTTTCAATCTAGATATTAAGCAGCCCAAAATACCACCGGTCAGGAGAAAAAGCCCCTAAATATACAGCTAATTGTGTGTGTGTGTGTGTCTGTGTCTGTGTGAGAAAGAGATGGGATTAATGACTAAGGTGATTTTAGATCCACACCACAAGGTCTCCATGACATCATTGCTCCTGAAATCAGAGCTGTAATGTTATCAGATTCATAGTGCAGCCTCAGGGATTGGCTCTGTATAGTCAAAAGATGACATCTTGGCATTACAAGGGTGTCCAGCATCATCCGTCCACACTCATTTTCAGGGTATGTCCCCACGGTCAGTAATCGGTAGCTCTTTAGTGAACGCAGGCGTTAATGCATGTGTTCATTGAATCATGTGGAATCACCGCGTCCAACGCCTTGAATGGGTGACATTTATCTTGCGGAGACGCGAGTCTCTGCAAGATAAATAGACATGCTGCAGTCTGGAAAGATGCGCCGCATGTCTGTCTCTGTGGGTGATCCGCGAGCGTCTGTACACGCATAGTGGAGATGGGATTTCTTGAAATCCCATCCACTATGCTGTAACTTCTGGATGCTGTGGATGTACGCAGCGTCCAATCCACAGTGTTTCCTTACCGTGGGAACATACCCTGAGCAGTGCCGATGACGTTCTGACCCCACACAACCTCTGAGACGCGTGCATGATCGGTAGGTATCATGCTTGTCTCTTATTCTAATGAACAGAACACATGAATGGTACTTGACTATGGTGGCTGCCTCTCGGTAGGTGTTTGGAGTCGTAATGTCACTCAGTTTAGAAGTGAGCACACTGGATAACTTCTTGAAAGACAATGAAAAATCTGGTGTTTAGCTCTTTGGTGTACTGCCAAGGTCCTGGCGTGGATTTCTGTGGTCGACTATGGGGTAAATGCACCCAGTGCACCCAAAGATGAGAAATGCTTTAGGCAATGCTCCAAAATCCTCCTCAAAAACTGCTTCAAAATAACTTTGCTGTTTTATTTGAGGAGTTTTCAGCATTTTTCTTTCCTGAAGAGGTTTTCCAAAAAATATTGCGCCAGTCCCCTTTTTTATTCTAAAGCCGAATCTGATAGAATCTACTCCCAAGCCAGGCACTGTCCAATCATAAGCCTGCAAAAAAACGCTCCAAGAAAAGAAAGACATTTTCTTCAAAGCAGCTTCTGTAAAAGCAAAAAAATGCCAAAAAGGAGTGTTTCCTCTTAGAATACTCATCTTTGAGTGCCTCCAATAGCTCCATGTGAACATAGGCTTACACAGACCTGTAATACGTGCTGTATAGTTGTCATTCTTTTACAGCGTCCTGGTAAATGAGAATTTATACCCTTGTACTAAGATGAATGAGTTGGTGCTGTCAGGCTTCCAGATCTTGCCTGTGTCGGGCGGTCGAGGTCACGTATCACCAGTTCGAGTTAGTTTCTGTAGGATTGTGTGCACTGTAAAAGCATGAATATTCTAGATTTGTGTCCTTACACTAATATATCTCTATACCAAGCTTTAGAGAGTTCTTGCCACATTTTATATTTGACGTGGCATAAAAATGCTGATCGGTTTGGACCTAACAATGGTAATGTCACTTGTTCATACATTGCCCTTTTTGCAAAAATTGTGTGGTGAGGTTTTAGAGGGTCCTGACAATTATTTTTTTCCCCCCTCAAAATGCTACATAACATATTCTACTGATCATGGCTGATTTTCTGCACTGACCGATACTGGAAAAAATTGTGGTTTCATTACTTTGGTCGGTTCTATGGACTAGAATAATGTATGCAATTCATGGAAACTCCTCCAATGCGGGCAAGCATACGGAGCCAGTGCCGTCCGCAATTTGCCGTCCCGACTGGCCCAATTTCCAATATGGTCGCATTAGCCGAGCCCCAGGCCAGCTATACACAGACGTCTCTTCCCATCTGCACACAATCGCTCCTGTGCTCATTAACAGCTACTGCCAGACAGACATGGCAGCTTATTTTTCTGCAACCATACAATCGGCAGTCTAAAATCAGACATACTGGGTCAATATTTTCCCTGATGATAAATTCCCCGGAACTCCCATACACATTAGACCAATAGTGTCAAACACGTGGTCCAGGGGGTGCATGTGGCCTTTGAGGCGATCATCTGCGGGGTGCCCTTGGGACAATGAAGCGAGCCGACGGAGGAGCGCATGGACATCATGTAATGACATCACAGCAGAGTGCAGTGTCAGGACCGAGGCTTCTCTTTCCTGAGCTGCTGGATCGCTGGTGGTAGGTAAAGAAGTAGATGAGGATTTTTATTTTTAACTCTTATTTACCCGACATCTGCCATGCGACGCAGCAAGAGGTGACTTTATACAAACTGCTGTGCAGGAATGGCGCATTGATGGTGCAGCTGGCACCGTGGTCAGCGGCTGTCATATGTAACAGCTGACTCCCTGCTGCAACAATTGGTGTTAAAAGCGGTTTGGGCCATTTAGCCCTGCTGATACCACTCTCAATAGTTACATTGTTATGTAGGTTAAATACAGACCTAGCTCCATCAAGTTCAGCCTTTCTCCACCAATTGTACATTTCGTCACTTATCTAGCTATAACTCACAATGTTGTGTATCAAGGAAATCGCCCAGCCCTTTTTTAAAAGCAGCTGTTAGGCTATGTGCACACTTTACGGGGTCCTCTGCGGGTTCTCCCGCAGCGGATTTGATAAATCTGCAGGGCAAAACCACTGTGGTTATCCCTGCAGATTTATCGCGGTTTGTTTTGCAGTTTCCGCTGCGGGTTTACTCCTATACTATTGATGCTGCATATGCAGCAATATGCAGCATCAATTGTACAAATAGTCCCCAAAACATATTTATAGTACAATAATTAGCATACACATAGTTGCATATAAATGCTAAATTGCATTCTAGAGTATAGGGCAAGAAACGACTCAAATAATGATTAGCAGAACGGAGAAAAATAGAGTCAAAATACCAATAATTGCAAAATTTAGTAGAAACTTTATTAAATAATTGATACAAACATAAAATCAATATTGTGCACACAATGTGCACATAGCCGTGAGCAATACAGTAATAATGTAACACCTATAAAGTGATAAAAACGACACTCCAAGGAAAAGAGAGCAAACGGTACACCTAGTCAGTATATATGGGTTCTATTGTAAATATGGCTTCTGTATATATATATGTATCCAACTTAGGGCACACAAAATAAATAGGGCGCTACATGGGATTAGTAAGTGGTGGTATATAGGGCAGGCTATGCTACAAGACAATATACTAGTTGATCACATATAATAATAGCCTGGCACCTGCCGCTGACAGCCAGATAGAGACACTGGCTAGAGACCTACAACCAATACACACAGTAGCTAATGAGTAATCCCCTAAGTGCCAAGATGGAACAATGCTAAACAATAAAGTGAAGTAAACAAAGCCTAAAGGCCCCGTCTCACATAGCGATTTACCAACGATCACGACCAGCGATACGACCTGGCCGTGATCGTTGGTAAGTCGCTGTGTGGTCGCTGGGGAGCTGTCACACAGACCGCTCTCTCCAGCGATCAACGATCAGGGGAACGACTTCGGCATCGTTGAAACTGTCTTCAACGATGCCGAAGTCCCCCTGCAGCACCCGGTAACCAGGGTAAACATCGGGTTACTAAGCGCAGGGCCGCGCTTAGTAACCCGATGTTTACCCTGGTTACCAAAAAAAACAAACAGTACATACTCGCCTTTCGGTGTCCAGGTCCCTTGCCGTCTGCTTCCTGCTCTCTGACTGAGCCGCCGTACTGTGAGAGCAGAGCGCAGCGGTGACGTCACTGCTGTGCTCTCACTTCTCACTGTACGGCCGGATCTCAGTGAGAGCAGGAAGCAGACGGCAAGGGACCTGACGGACATCAGAAGGCGAGTATGTACTGTTTGTTTTTTTTTTACATTTACGCTGGTAACCAGGGTAAACATCGGGTTACTAAGCGCGGCCCTGCGCTTAGTAACCCGATGTTTACCCTGGTTACCAGTGAAGACATCGCTGGATCGGTGTCACACACACCGATTCAGCGATGTCAGCGGGGCCTCAACGACCAAAAAAAGGTCCAGGCCATTCCGACACGACCAGCGATCTCGCAGCAGGGGCCTGATCGCTGGTATGTGTCACACATAGCGAGATCGCTATGGAGGTCGCTGTTGCGTCACAAAACTAGTGACTCAGCAGCGATCTCGCTAGCGATCTCGCTATGTGAGACGGGGGCTTAACACAAATATTTACCCATGATGTGTCATAGACCGGCGCGGCCGTGCTCTCACCCCTACGCACGTTTCGGTGCGGGATCACCTTCTTCAGGGGGCGTGCAGCATCAATAGTAATGTTAAAAATAATAAAAAATGGTTATATACTCACCCTCTGACGTCCCGATCTCCTCGGCGCTGCACGCGGCGGTCCGGTTCCAAAGATGCTGTGCAAGAAGGACCTTCGTGACGTCACGGTCATGTGACCGCGGCGTCATCACGGTCATGTGACCGCGACGTCATCTCAGGCCCTGCTCGCACAGCAACCCTGAGACCGGACGGCCGCGTGCAGCGCTGAGAGGTGACTATATCATTATTTTTTATTTTAATTCTTTTTTTTTTTTTTACACTAATATGGTTCCCAGGGCCTGGAGGAGAGTCTCCTCTCCTCCACCCCGGGTACCATCTGCACATGATCTGCTTACTTCCCGCATCGTGGGCACAGCCCCATGCGGAAAGTTAGTGGATCAATGCATTCCTATGTGTGCAGAATCGCAGCGATTCTGCACAAAGAAGTGACATGCTGCGGAATGTAAACCGCTGCGTTTCTGCGCGGCTTTTCCCGCAGCATGTGCACAGCGGATTGCGGTTTCCATAGGGTTTACATGTAACTGTAAACGCAATGGAAACTGCTGCGGACCCGCAGCTGCAGAAGCGCTGCGGATCCGCGGTAAAACCCGCAAAGTGTGCACATAGCCTTAGTGTCTGCCATTACTACCTCCTGTGGTCGGCATTCCACAGTCTGACTGCTCTAACTGTAAAGAACCCTTTCCTATTTAGCTGTCGGAATCGCCTTTCTTCCGTAATGAGTTCCCCTAGTCCTCAGCACGGTCCTTGGAAGGAATTAGTCATGTGCCAGTCCTTTGTACTGGCCACACATATATTTATACATGTAAATGAGATCTCCTCTGAGGCTTTTCCAACCTCTCATCATATGAGAGGCCTTCCATTCCTTGTAATATTCTAGTTGCCCGTCCTTGAACTGACTCTAACTTCTGAATATCCTTTTATAATGTGAAGCCCAAAACTGGATCCAATATTCTAGATGTGGCCTCACCAGCGATTTATAAAGGAGTAATAATACTTCGGGATTTTATTTATCTTTTTATACATCTTAAAATCTTGTGACAGTGGTAGTGAGATGATTATTTGATGGGGGCATCCCTTTTAAGCCTAAAATCCAAGGGCAAGTGATGGCCATCAGATCAGTCAGCTATGGTGGCCTGTAAGGCCTGGTAATAAATATGGCCTAATAGGCGGAGTGTCAGTGCCAGATCTAATATGACACACTACAAAATTATGATCAGAGGACCTAAGTAAAGCATTAAAGAAAAAAATCAAAACGTGTGAAAAAATAACTGAAAAATGCTGTACCAATAAAAACTCCATTGTATGTAAAAGCAAAGTACATGTTTGGTACGGCCTAAGCTATAAAATGGTGCCATCACCCATATGAGGAACAATGTAAAAATGGTAAATTAACGCCAAAAATGTTGCTTTTTCACTAGAACAAAACACAAAAATGAAATAGTCATCTTGTCCCAATGCAGCCCAATCAATTTAATTTATTTTTTTTTTATGTGCAGCCCATTTATCTGGCCGAGTTTGAGACCCCGTATTACAGAGGATTTGACAGACATTAGTCTGTGTATGGTGGGCTTTAGGTATCTATTGAAGAAGGAAAACTGGAAGCTGTTAACCAAAAATATCTAGTAATGAAGCTGCAGGAAAAGACTCTAGTGAAGTCAGTCACCCCTTTTCAGTTATAGCAATTCCGGACTTGAGACGCAGATTTTCTGGTTTGATCACAATTGTAGAATGACATGGCGGCCATATTCTTCGGTCCATAAAAGGGTCCCCTACCGGAAATCCCCTGCTTAATATCCATATTCTCCGATTGTGGAGATATCTGCCCTCCTTCACAGCTCCATGGCTAGATAAGAGGTTGGATCTTTTTTCCCAAATGTGAAGAAATTTCATAAAACATGGAGTTCAGTCAGCCGCCCTGATGGATTGGTGTTTTCTGAATGCGATGTCTCCTCTCTCCCGCCCCCCACTCTCCCATAGAAATGGCCATTTATGTATTTCCCATTAAACAGTAAAGTGTGCATACACCTCAGTAAGTAACTAATAACCCTTTTAATATTACATAGGTGAGCTGTGGCTCGGTCACTTGGCGATGAAATTTGCATGTCTTTGTTTCCTGTCTGGGAGAAGGGCTGCACAGTGATTTCTGCTCTTGCAGACGACCATCTCCTTTAGATGGTGAAGTCTTGGCCCTGGCGGAGTACATATTAGATTTTCCAGCTTCACATGGCGGTTACTTCATTACTCCGCGTTCTGTCTTCCAGACTCTTACATGCTGCACTCAGGGTTTGTACTGTAACTGCTTCCCAGGAAATTCTGGTTTGATGGAGCTGCTGGGTTACATTGCTCTGTCATGTAACTACATTATCCAGAGAGCTCGGTACTGTGAGAAGCCTCCAGAAGAACACATTAGGGGCAGCAGTAAATGTTGAGTGTTTTAAAATATGCTGTGTCCAAAATGCTGCTAATTCTGGATCGTGGGCACCTTGCCTTATAGTTCCAGCAAAGTGGATGGCATTTATAGAAATCTTATGTAAACTGTGCTTTATTTTTTTTATTTATTTTGTTTTTTTACTCGGCCTAAACTGACCTGATGCACAAGTGAATGGAGCAGTCCAAATGAGTGCTGCTCCTGTCTCGGGCTGTACCTGCCATCCATTGCTCCATTCATCTGGATGCTGTTTTGACATTTGAAAAATAAAAAGTGTAATTTGGAAAAAAAAGGCTTCTTCATGATAAACCCTACTGCTCTGATATTCTTCTCTGGTCACTGTCTCTTTTCCTGCAGTGGTAATGTGCTGATTATCCACGTGACTGCAGCTACGGTAATTGGTGGCCTCTGTGGTCTATTTAAAACATACCGTATAGACACTGCTCAAAAAAATAAAGGGAACACTTAAACAACAGAATAGAACTCCAAGGAAATCAAGCTTCTGTGAAATCAAACTGTCCACTTAGGAAGCAACACTGTTTGACAATCAATTTCACATGCTGTTGTGCAAATGGAATAGACAACAGATGGAAATTATTGGCAATTATCAAGACACCCCCTATAAAGGAGTGGTTCTGCAGGTGGGGACCACAGACCACATCTCAGTACCAATGATTTCTGGCTGATGTTTTGGTCACTTTTGAATGTTGGTTGCGCTTTCACACTCGTGGTAGCATGAAACGGACTCTACAACCCACACAAGTTGCTCAGGTAGTGCAGCTCACCCAGGATGGCACATCAATGCGAGCTGTGGCAAGAAGATTTGCTGTGTCTGTCAGCGTAGTGTCCAGAGGCTGGAGGCGCTACCAGGAGACATGGAGGGGGCCATAGGAGGGCAACAACCCAGCAGCAGGACCGCTACCTCCGCCTTTGTGCAAAGAGGAACAGGAGGAGCACTGCCAGAGCCCTGCAAAATGACCTCCAGCAGGCCACAAATGTGCATGTATCTGCACAAACGGTTAGAAACAGACTCCATAAGGATGGTCTGAGTGCCTGACGTCCACAGATGGGGGTTGTGCTCACAGCCCAACACCGTGCAGAAAGCTTGGCATTTGCCACAGAACACCTGGATTGGCAAATTCGCCACTGGCGCCCTGTGCTCTTCACAGATGAAAGCAGGTTCACACTAAGCACATATGACAGACGTGACAGAGTCTGGAGATGCCGTGGAGAGTGATCTGCTGCCTGCAACATCCTTCTACATGACAGGTTTGGCAGTGGGTCAGTAATGGTGTGGGGTGGCATTTCTTTGGAGGGCCGCACAGCCCTCCATGTGCTCGCCAGAGGTAGCCTGACTGCCATTAGGTACCGAGATGAGATCCTTGGACCCCTTGTGAGACCATATGCTGGTGCGGTTGGCCCTGGGTTCCTCCTAATGCAGGACAATGCCAGACCTCATGTGGCTGGAGTGTGTCAGCAGTTCTTGCAAGATGAAGGCATTGAAGCTATGGACTGGCCCGCCCGTTCCCCAGACCTGAATCCGATTGAGCACATCTGGGACATGTCTCACTCCATCCACCAACATCACGTTGCACCACAGACTGTCCAGGAGTTGCTTTAGTCCAAGTCTGGGAGGAGATCCCTCAGGAGACCATCTGCTGCCTCATCAGTTAGCATTCCCAGGCGTTGTACAGTAGGGAGGTCATACAGGCACGTGTAGGCCACACACACTACTGAGCATCTTTTCCTTGTCTTGAGGCATTTCCACTGAAGTTGGATCAGCCTGTAATTTGATTTTCCACTTTGATTTTGAGTATCATTCCAAATCCAGACCTCCATGGGATATTCATTTTGATTTACATTCATAATTATATTTTACTAGATGGTGGCCCGATTCTAACGCATCGGGTGTTCTAGAATATGCATGTCCACGTAGTATATTGCCCAGCCACGTAGTATATTGCCCAGCCACGTAGTATATTGCACAGCCCACGTAGTATATTGCCCAGTCATGTAGTATATTGCCCAGTCACGTAGTATATTGCCCAGTCACGTAGTATATTGCTCAGCGACGTAGTATATTGCCCAGTCACGTAGTATATTGCCCAGTCACGTAGTATATTGCCCAGTCACGTAGTATATTGCCCAGTCACTTAGTATATTGCCCAGCCACGTAGTATATTGCCCAGCCACGTAGTATATTGCCCAGCCACGTAGTATATTGCCCAGTCACGTAGTATATTGCCCAGTCACGAAGTATATTGCCCAGTCACGAAGTATATTGCCCAGTCACGTAGTATATTGCACAGCCACGTAGTATATTGCACAGCCCACGTAGTATATTGCCCAGCCCACGTAGTATATTGCCCAGCCCACGTAGTATATTGCCCAGTCGCGTAGTATATTGCCCAGTCGCGTAGTATATTGCCCAGTCGCGTAGTATATTGCCCAGTCGCGTAGTATATTGCCCAGTCGCGTAGTATATTGCCCAGTCGCGTAGTATATTGCCCAGTCGCGTAGTATATTGCCCAGTCGCGTAGTATATTGCCCAGTCGCGTAGTATATTGCCGAGCGACGTAGTATATTGCCCAGCGACGTAGTATATTGCCCAGCGATGTAGTACATTGCACAGTCACGTAGTATATTACCCAGTCACGTAGTATATTGCACAGCCCACGTAGTATATTGCACAGCCCACGTAGTATATTGCCCAGTCACGTAGTATATTGCCCAGTCACGTAGTATATTGCCCAGTCACGTAGTATATTGCCCAGCGACGTAGTATATTGCCCAGTAACGTAGTATATTGCCCAGCCACGTATTATATTGCCCAGTCACGTAGTATATTGCCCAGCCACGTACGTAGTATATTGCCCAGCCACATAGTATATTGCACAGCGACGGAGTATACAGCACAGAGCCACATAGTATACAGACTTAAAATAACAAATAAGCATATACTCACCTTCCGAAGGCCCGTTGAAGTCCTGGCCCTGTGTGCGGTGCACGCGGCAGCTTCCGGTCCCAGGGTTGGTATGAGCGCAGGACCTGTGATGACGTCGCGGTTACATGACCGTGACGTCATGGCGGTCCTTCTTGCATACCATCCTTGGCACCGGAACCTGTCGCTTGCATGGAGCGGTCACCGGAGCGTCGCGAGGAGCGGGAAATACGGCGGAAGGTGAGTATATAATGATTTTTTATTTTTTTAAATTATTTTTAACATTAGATCTTCTTACTATTGATGCTGCATAGGCAGCATCGATAGTAAAAACTTGGTCACACAGGGTTAATAGCGGCAGTAACGGAGTGAGTTACCCGCGGCATAACGCGGTCCGTTACCGCTGGCATTAACCCTGTGTGAGCGGTGATTTGAGGGGAGTATGGAGCAGGCGCCGGGCACTGACTGCGGGGAGTAGGGAGGGACTAATCAGGCTGTGGCCGTCGCTGATTGGTCGCGGCAGCCATGACAGGCAGCTGGCGAGACCAATCAGCGACTTGGATTCCATGACAGACAGAGGCCGCGACCAATGAATATCCGTGACAGAAGGACAGACAGACGGAAGTGACCCTTAGACAATTATATAGTAGATTGTTCTGAATACATTCCACTATGCAATGAATAAACATTTGCAACTGGAATATTTCTTTCAGAGATATCTAGGATATGGACATGGACACAATTTTTTAGACTGTAGGAGGTTTTACATGTCTCAAAAAACCAATGGGGGCAAGTGCTATTTTGGTCTGATTAAGGCTATGTGCACACGATGCGGATTTGCTGCGGATCCACAGCGGATTTTTCCGCGCAGAAACGCTGCAGATCCGCACTGTGATGTACAGTGCAATGTAAATCAATGGTGTAAAAAAATAGCTGTGCAGATGGTGCGGAAAAATCAGGGCGGAATTGCTGCGGATTTCAAAGAAGTGCATGTCACTTCTTTTGTGCGGATCTGCAGCGTTTCTGCACCCCTCCATGTTAAAAATCCGCAGTGGCAAAAACCGCAGAAAATCCGCGGCTGTGGATTCTACCAGGAGATGCGGATTTTGTGCAGAAAATTCTGCACCTCTTTTCTTACGTGTGCACATAGCCTTAATATCTAGGTCTGCAGACAGCACACACATGGGCTGTTTCTGTGTGATGTGTGAATAGTTGTCCACCTCACCTGGTGGTTCTGTTGATGAGATCCACATCTCTTTATTTTTTTTTAGCACCACCATTACTGTAGTTCCTAGGAATTTTTGGGAGAAAGCCTTGCTCAGGGAACAGTGGTATATACAGCTCCATGCACAGTGGGTAGGCGGGAATGGGGAAAACTGCACCCCCCCCCAAATGCTAAACCTTGTGGTGGCCACTTCAGTCTTAGGCTGGAGTCACACTGCCGTATTTCTCCTGCGAGAATTGTATCGTAAGGGCTCATTTCCACATGCGAGGCACACGTCCGTATCTCGCATGTGGAAACCAAGCTGTGGAGCCGGCACTCCAGAGCGGAGCGTGCAGCCGCATAGGAACACATGGAGCTGCACAGCTCCGCTCCAAAGTGCCGGCGCCAGAGCTTGGTTTCCACATGCGAGACACGGACGTGTGCCTCACATGTGGAAATGAGCCCTAAAACTTGTACTGGTTGACGGCTCTCCGGACCTGAGCTTGACAGCTGCATAGTGATCCATCATGCTGTCATGCTCGGGTCAGGTTGAGAGGGTTGTAGCAGAAAGCCATGGGAGTGCGGTGCAGGTCCTCATTGAGGGGTTTATTACTGGATTCTGGAACCTAAGGCCACATTCACTTGTTCAGTATTTGCATTTTTTACCTCTGTATTTGTAAGGCGCCTTTCACACACCAGTTTTTGCCGTCGGGCTTAATCCGGCAAGTTTTGAAAAAAACGGACCTGCCAAAATTTGGCGCCAGATCCGTTTTTTTTCTGTCATAGACTTGTATTAGCGATGGATTGCCTCACGTTTCATCCGTTTTTTGCTGGATCCGTCGAAAATGTGTTTTCCGGTGGCCAGACAAAACAGACATACTAATGTTTTTTTTCTCTCCTGCAAAAAAACAGACAGCAACAGAACCGGCGCCATCCGGCGTTTGCTATAATGGAAGCCTATGGTGCCGGATGCGTAAAATGACTGAATCCGGCAACCGATTCTGTTTTTTTAAAGTGAGCATGTGTTAAATGTTTCCCATTCTGGTCTCTCCCTTCTTCTCCTTCTCCTTCTTCCCCGGATCAGCTAGTCCCCGGATATAAGCTAGTTGGATCCGGCAAAAAAAGGGATCCATCGCATCAGTTTTTCACAATTTGCGACGTATCCTTTTTCTTTTTCAAAATTCGCCGGATTTAGCCTGACGGCAAAAAATTGATCAGTGAAAGTAGCCTAAGCCGAATACTAGGAGTGGGTGATGAATACAGGAGTGATGACTTGTTTCTGCTTTTCCTCTGATTGTTCCTCTCCTGGTTTTGGCTTACAAATACTGATGTAAAAAACTGAACGTGGCCTAAGAGGTCACCTGCCACTACTGCCATTATGTATTGGATAATCCTGGGTCTGGAATAGTGTAACGGTAGCCATATAATTCTGTCCAGGCCTCACACTGTGATCTTATTACCAGATTGCTGCCCATTTCTCTGTTACAGGAGTTTTCTGGAACTATATAGTAATGTACCTTATTAATTCTATAGCCTTCCTGAGCCACCATTCTTGTTATAGGTCTTGCCCTCTGCTGATGACATGCGTGTATAGCACGTGATTGGGCATGGGATGGTTTTGGGGATTTTTTTTTTGCCCCTGCTCTAGGACAATATGTGTCCCATATGATTTTTGTCCTACCTCTATGATGGACACACCTTCTCATTTTAAGATTTTTCTGTATTTTCATGACTATGAAAATTGTACATTCACACTGAAGGCATCAAAACTATGAACTAGCACATGTGGAATTATATACTTAACAAAAAAGTGTGAAACAACTGAAAATATGTCTTATATTCTAGGTTCTTCAAAGTAGCCACCTTTTGCTTTGATGACTGCTTTGCACACTCTTAGCATTCTCTTGATGAGCTTCAGGAGGTAGTCACCGGGAATGGTCTTCCAACAATCTTGAAGGAGTTCCCAGAGATGCTTAGCACTTGTTGGCCCTTTTGCCTTCACTCTGCGGTCCAGCTCACCCCAAATCATCTCGATTGGGTTCAAGTCTGGTGAATGTGGAGGTCAGGTCATCTGGTGTAGCACCCCAAGTGTTTCACACTTTTATGTTAAGTATATAATTCCACATGTATTAATTCATAGTTTTGATGCCTTCAGTGTGAATGTACAATTTTCATAGTCATGAAAATACAGAATAATCTTTAAATAAGAAGGTGTGTCCAAACTTTTGGTCTGTACTGTACATGCAGAGAATGAACCATTCGGATGGTACGCGTCTGACGTGCTGCCGTATCCCGATGACTCGGATCAGCTGGACGTGATCCTGGTGCAGGTTACTAAAAAATCCCAGTGGATAATTCTTCAAGCGACTCACGTGGGTCCTGCCTAAAAATATATTTGAGGTGTTGTGTGATCGTTCTGTCTAGCACTCCCTTTTATTTTCCTGTTTGGTGACTTGGTAATAAATCTTCTTAGCAGCTCCTCATTTACAGACGTCGTTCACACATATGAGGTGTAGGAGAATCATGGAGTTGGTGATGGTGTGCTTATCAGTGTATATTACATTACTAAACTGCTCCATCTCAGGCTGACATTTGATGTCTGTATAACTCACTAGTTATGTCTGGGACGCGAGGTCACAGAACAGATGGAGTTGCTCAATGCTGAAATGGGGACAAGTTGGATCAAGAGTCAGGATGTCCTGTCCTTGGGTTCAGCTCCATACTAAACCTGTGACCGGGTGCGACTACAGCTCATCTAAGTCATGGCGAGCAGTGGCATTCCTTATGCCACAACTCTTACTCCAGTCACAGAGTGGAGTAAGATTTGTGCCCAGATGTGCACCTATTAATGAATAAGGAGCATCTGACTCTGACAGTTCCTCTCATTGGGACAGATGTGAATGTCGCCAATCTTGATGAATTGGAGCTTACGGTATGTCTTTGTTACTAGACCAACTTCAGATTAGCGTACAGTTGATGCAAATCATGGCCAGACCGTGAGTCTAATTACCCAAACTGGCAGCTTTGCCTGTATGAAACTGTTTAGGCCAGTACTGTATTCTGCAGTAATTGTGCACAATCGTACCCATAAGCCTGGGTCTACATGGCGACTTTGGCGGTGCCACCTGTCCTGAGACCAAAGTTCACTGGGTGTCGCTGCTACATCGTGTCATAATACAAATGAATGGGATCACACTGCGACCCTGAGGGCACTGCAGCCAAGGTGAGCAAGTCACACAGAATCTGATGCAGTTGAAATTCTTCCAGCTTGCTTGTTGCCCTCAGGGTCACAATGAGACCCCATTCACTTGAATTGGACTGAGACGCAGCAACGACGTCTTGTGAATTTTGGCCGCAACACCTGTCACATGATCAAAGTCGCTGTGTACCCCCAGCCTAAAACTAAAATGATAAACTGGCTTTAGTGTTGCTGACCAGTCCTCGATATTGGACAACCATTCCTTTCTGCGACACTGACGCAGTGCCAATATACTTACCAAGTCCAGGCCAATTCTGCCAGTCTTCCATGAGAAGATGAGTCTCCCAGAGTTGTGTTCTCTCCCCGGCCTATACCTGCCGCTTCTGGGCTCTCACCTGGGTGACTCCTTACTCTGATCTGTAAATTCTCCACTCTACAGGTACATGTGCCATATGGGCAGGGACGGGCGTTCACCTGATGAAATGACTATGCTGAAAGCGGCAGAGCACGTGAGCCCGGGGATTATGCACAGTTACGGCTCTGCAGCTGGAGTTTGGCCAGTGTGGGTTGTCTTTTTTTTTTCCCCTCCATGAGATTGTACAAAAATACATCAACAATCCCAGCGGTGAGTCACTTAGTGTCCGCCGATCATATGATCTAGCTGGCTGTCCTCCCTGATGGCCATGTCCATACATCTATAGTGAGTGTCGGACATGACCGTGGAGAAGGGGCATCCTCGGTGAGCGACCTTCAGACATTGCTTCACCTTCACGTGGAACAATCTTTCACGACTGTACAGACTCCTTTCTAGTCTTAAATACCAGTAAGTGATTTCCTGCTAATGTTGCTTGGTTTACAAGGACATCAGGAGCAGAAAAATCAATATTCTCAGCATCCGGCATCGGGGTTTTAAAGGCTTCTACATGCAGACGTTTTCTCAGTGGTAAATAAATCTTAGCCCTTCTTGGAAACACTTCTCGCTTTTTTGTTTTTTGTTACTTTATTATGTTTTGAAACTTCTGGGGAACATTTGTCAGGCCTAAGGCTCTGTGCACACAGCATGGACGCCCCATACAATGAACCTAATGCACAGCAAATACAAAACCACACTGTTCTCTGTACGTCACAGGGTAGGGTACAAAACACAGGAATGACGGCAAAACCACCAGCGAAGACGCTTCAGGAAAATGATGCCTGGAATTTGCCTTAAAGGAAACCTCTCACGAGAAAAAAAGCTATTAATCTGCAGATATGGGCTTAATCTGCAGGTTAATAGCGTTATTAAGTTGCCATTGGCAGAAAATGAACTTTATTCTCCCCTGCAGCATTCAGTTTCAGTCACAGGGGGCCGCGCCGGCGCTAGTTCAGTCACCGCGGAGAATACAGTCGCGGCTTTAATCGCGTGTCCGGCACTGACTGACACTGGCTCTGCATTGGGGCCTCCTGTCGTTCGGGGGCACGGCCCTGTATACACAGAGCGATGAGGTAAAGCCAGTAACCTGCAGATTAACACCATATCTGCTACAGGGTAATAGAATTTTTTTTTTTTTTTGGTGACGAGTTCCCTTTAAGCAGCTTTGCCTGGGAAATCTCTGAATTTGCCGGCATCTAAAGGACACTGTGTGCACTAGCCAAATAGGACTTATGAGAACATGCTTAAAGAAAACAATCCTGGAACCTGCTACTTTTTGATGAGGAAAAAGAAAAAAAAACCTTGCAGCCCATAAATGCACGCTTGAGGCCGGGTTCACATTAGCGTATCTGTGCACAGCATATACCTGCGTACCGATCCGCACGCATTTTGCGTACTTATATTTAACATTGTATACGCAGGGACATGCGTTTGCATCAGTTCGCATGTGGATGGGTACGCATGCGTCGTTTCGCGGTGTGCGGCGAGGGCAACATGTTTCATTTTTTGAGGCGCCAATTAGGAATGCGCATGCGGATGAGTGCAACAAAACAACGCATTACTGTCTATGGGAACGCATTGGAACGCAAGGACATGAGATCAATACGCATGCGTACTTCAGACTGCGCATGTCCAGGAAATGATTTCACCACCTCCACCATGCGAATAAACAACGCAAACGCATGCCAAAACGCATTTAAACACATGCACACACAGCGGGGTTTTTTTTGTGTCATGCTTAAGATGATGCGGAGTAAAACCGCAGCGTAAGCATGCGTTTGGGCATGCGTCTTGGCATGCAGATTATATGCTGTGCACAGAAACACTAATGTGTACTTAGCCTGGTGTCTGTTTTTTTCTTTTGTTTTTGTTTTTTTTTTCGCATGAAAAAGTGGACCTGACTGAGGACCTAGGAGGCACATAATAAACCTATTTGGACTGTAGTGGAACTGTGCCCTTGCTATGGATGGGTGTAGATTTGCTCTACAGTTCCTGGTGCAATTAAAATGTGCCAGGTGAATGGTGGCGATGCCTCCTCCTGTTTAATGATGCCCACTTTTCCTGTGGCAGGAGGAGCAAAACCTCAGAACTTTGGCGCTCAAATTTCTGACTTTTTTTCTATGCCAGAAAAGTGTCACAAAGCCGATAATCTGCCTGTGTGTGTGTGCAGACTCTTCATTATCACCTATAAAGCGCCATGCAATAAATGGCGCTATAATAATAAATAATAATAATATCCTACAGACTGTAAAGTAACATCTGGCCACTAAAAATAGTATCAAACGCTGCGTGCAAGGTGGGCGGTAATCATATGTCCATTATGCTACTTGTGGTCCTTTTCATGGTCTCCCATCAAAAACGGATAGTAATGTTTTCAAGAACTGCTGCTTGTTTCCAAGTAATTCACAAAGATGTAGAGATGAGGCTTCCTGGTAATTGAATCTCCTGTAGGGGATTGATCAATGGTGGCGGTATTTTATTTTTTCCTCCTCCCACCTTGTGAAGCTTCATGTTGGCTCCAGTCAGTGTTAACCCTGTAGCTATAGATGGTGCTGCAGTGACGGGGGATGAGCACATAAGTCACATAA
Organism: Ranitomeya variabilis; assembly: GCF_051348905.1. Classification (NCBI taxonomy): domain Eukaryota; kingdom Metazoa; phylum Chordata; class Amphibia; order Anura; family Dendrobatidae; genus Ranitomeya; species Ranitomeya variabilis. The sequence goes on from NC_135233.1 coordinate 985,248,125, forward strand.
GACTGTAATCTGCTGGGGTCACTTCAGGTCACCACTTTGCACCTTCCTTATATTTTTGAGGCCTGTGTGTGATCTCTCGGGGGAGGGGGCACAGACGCCTATTTGGGCTAGTTGTGGCCCCTGGATTCCTGCACACATTTGTGAAGGTCTCCTTGTAATGAGGACTTGATATTGGGTTCAGGTTCTGTGCCGCTCCTACATATGTGTATGGCGGTCGTTACTTTTTATATGCGGCTCCGTGTAATGAGCATTGTTCCTTGTGTGGCTAATGGAGGACCAGCCTTATTCAGTCATTGGTGATTACTACAACTACACGTTCAGAATGCTTCTATATAATTAATTTTCTTTTCATATTTTGATATATTTTGTAATATTTTCAAAACCTGAAGTGGAAGAAATGCTCAGAAAATTCTCATATGAACAGCAAAATGGTTTAACACTGAAATCAATAGGAAGAGTCTTGGCAAATATTTCTTAGGTGGTTTCTGTGGTGACTTTTTTTTTTTTTAATAGAGAAAATCCACTCTTTAAAAAAAAAACAAAAAAAAAAACCCCAAACACTCCTTAAAGGGAACCTGTCAGCAGAATTGTGCACAGTAACCTACACAGTGTCAGGTCGGCACCGTTAGGCCGGCGTCACACTGGCGAGTTTTACGGACGTAAGAGCGCAGAAACTACGTCCGTAAAACTCGCATAACATACGGCACAATTATTCTCAATGGGGCTGCTCCTATTAGCCGTATATTACGGTTCAGTATTATACGGCTTTCTACGGCCGTACAAAATCGCAGCATGCTGCGTTTGTCAGCGTACTGCGCAAAAAAATCGCCAATGAAAGTCTATGGGGGCGAGAAAAATACGGATTCCACACTGACCAGCAGTGTGACTTGCGAGAAATACGCAGCGGTGTTAGTGAAAAGTCGGTAATTCAATTGCCGGCTTTTCATTTCTCCTGCACAAACCGACAGGATATGAGACATGGTTTACATACAGTAAACCATCTCATATCCCCCTTTTTTTTGCATATTCCACACTACTAATGTTAGTAGTGTGTATGTGCAAAATTTCAGTTCTGTAGCTGCTAAAATAAAGGGTTAAATGGCGGAAAAAATTGGCGTGGGCTCCCGCGCAATTTTCTCCGCCAGAGCGGTAAAGCCAGTGACTGAGGGCAGATATTAATAGCCAGGAGAGGGTCCATGGTTTTTGGCCCCCCCGTGGCTAAAAACATCTGCCCCCAGCCACCCCAGAAAAGGCACATCTGGAAGATGTGCCTATTCTGGCACTTGGCCACTCTCTTCCCACTCCCTGTAGCGGTGGGATATGGGGTAATGAAGGGTTAATGCCACCTTGCTATTGGAAGGTGACATTAAGCCAGATTAATAATGGAGAGGCGTCAATTATGACACCTATCCATTATTAATCCAATTGTAGGAAAGGGTTAAAAAACACACACACACATGATTAAAAAGGATTTTAATGAAATAAACACAGCGGTTGTTGTAATAATTTATTGTTCTCTCAAATCCATTTGCAGTCCCTCGCTTGGCAACATAATAAACGCACAAGATACATACCTTCTGATGTACTGTCAGGTCCAACGATGTAATCCATCTGAAGGGGTTAACTAATATTACAAGCAGGAGCCCTGCTATAATGCAGCTGTGCTCCGTGCTTGTAATTCCCCTGCGAATGAATGAAATGTAGGTCATTGACCTACATTTCATTCATTCGCGGTGATGCGCCCCCTGGTGGATGTCCTCATATGACCTGGAGCGTGGGAAAAAGTTCCCAGGCTGCAGTTCATGAGAACATCCACCAGAGGGCGCCTCACCGCGAATGAATGAAATGTAGGTCAATGACCTACATTTCATTCATTCGCAGGGGAACTACAAGCACGGAGCACAGCTGCATTATAGCAGGGCTCCTGCTTGTAATATTAGTTAACCCCTTCAGATGGATTACATCGTTGGACCTGACAGTACATCAGAAGGTATGTATCTTGTGCGTTTATTATGTTGCCAAGCGAGGGACTGCAAATGGATTTGAGAGAACAATAAATTATTACAACAACCGCTGTGTTTATTTCATTAAAATCCTTTTTAATCATGTGTGTGTGTGTTTTTTAACCCTTTCCTACAATTGGATTAATAATGGATAGGTGACATAATTGACGCCTCTCCATTATTAATCTGGCTTAATGTCACCTTACAATAGCAAGGTGGCATTAACCCTTCATTACCCCATATCCCACCGCTACAGGGAGTGGGAAGAGAGTGGCCAAGTGCCAGAATAGGCACATCTTCCAGATGTGCCTTTTCTGGGGTGGCTGGGGGCAGATGTTTTTAGCCACGGGGGGGCCAATAACCATGGACCCTCTCCTGGCTATTAATATCTGCCCTCAGTCACTGGCTTTACCGCTCTGGCGGAGAAAATTGCGCGGGAGCCCACGCCAATTTTTTCCGCCATTTAACCCTTTATTTTAGCAGCTACAGCGCTGAAATTTTGCACATACACACTACTAACATTAGTAGTGTGGAATATGCAAAAAAAAGGGGATATGAGATGGTTTACTGTATGTAAACCATGTCTCATATCCTGTCGGGTTTGTGAAGGAGAAATGAAAAGCCGGCAATTGAATTACCGGCTGTTCACAGATATCGCGCAGAATGAAATCTAAATACAGAATATATATATATGTGTCTCAATGACATATATATATATATATATATATATACTGTATATATGTTTTAATGAACATTTGAGCACATAAATCCATTAGATGTCGGTTTTGCAAGCCTGCGCGAAAATCTCGCAGTACGGATGCCATACGGATTACATACGGAGGATGCCATGCGCAAAATACGCTGACACACCCTGCCTACGGATCACTATTTTGGGAACATTTCACCGTATTTCGGCCGTATTACGGCCGTAAAATACGGACCGTATTGTCTTACGCCGAGTGTGACGCCGGCCTTATACTGATTACAATGATCCCTGGGTGATGAAATCTGTCTTGTGGTTGTTGTTTAATCTGTATTTTCAGGTTACAGTTGATGATATGATCGTACCCCAGGGTGGCCTGTGGGAGAGGCTGTGGGGGTCTACATGTGGTGCTCTGCTTAGGTCATCCTAATGCAGCCTGCATACAGGTCACTGATCTCTCTCTCTGACCTGCCCCCCTAGTTTACATAATGCATAATATATATATATATATATATATATATATATATATATATATATATATATATATATATATATATATATATATATATTTTTATTGTAAACCATTCTGCAGGCAGGTGCCAGCCATGGCATAATCGCACGTGTGCTGTGTCTCTAATATGGTTGAGATTATCCTGATACAAAAAAAAAAAATTGAAAATGGCGCCCGCCACGCCTGCGCAGTAGCAGTCACTACTACTACTGCAGTAGCAGCTACTACTACTATATAGAGGTGATCCAATAGCTGCTATTGCGTAGGCGCGTGCTGCGCCATCTTGGAGGAATTTTTTTTTTCTTCTCTAGTAAGATGGCGCTGTCTGCGCAAAAGCAGCTATTGGATCACCTCTATATACACCGATAGCTGCTACTAATGGATTTCTTTTTAGTATCAGGATCATCTCAACCATATTAGTTATAACCACACTAAGGGCTCCTTTCCACTTGCGAGATAAACGTCTGTGTCTCACATGTGAAAACCAAGCTCTGGCGCCGGCACTTTGGAGCGGAGCATGCAGCTCCATGTATTGCTATGCTCCGCTCTGGAGTGCCGGCGCTAGAGCTTGGTTTTCACATGTGAGACACAGACGTTTATCTCGCAAGTGGAAAGGAGCCCTTACCATGCAATTATGCTGCAGCACAGGTGTCACGACTGGTGCCTGCCTGCAGAATGCTTTTTTTCCAATATGTGTATCTAATATATAATTGGCTAGAATACTACTTCCTGCAATTTGTGCCAACTTCCGTGGCTTTGTCCGGAGCTAATGTCCGGAGATAAGTGACGTCACCAGTGTCCTACACCCAGGCAGAGCACAGGGGCCCCAGGCAGCATATGGGGCCCCAGGCAGAGCACAGTGGTCCCAGGCAGAGCACAGGGGCCCCAGGCAGCCTATGGGGCCCCAGGCAGAGCACAGTGGCCCCAGGCAGAGCACAGGGGCCCCAGGCAGCATATGGGGCCCCAGGCAGAGCACAGGGGCCCCAGGCAGCATATGGGGCCCCAGGCAGAGCACAGTGGCCCAAGGCAGAGCACAGTGGCCCCAGGCAGAACACGGGGCCCCAGGCAGAGCACAGGGGCCCCAGGCAGCATATGGGGCCCCAGGCAGAGCACAGTGGCCCCAGGCAGCATATGGGGCCCCAGGCAGAGCACAGTGGCCCCAGGCAGAGCACAGGGGCCCCAGGCAGCATATGGGGCCCCAGGCAGAGCACAGTGGTCCCAGGCAGAGCACAGGGGCCCCAGGCAGCTTATGTAGCCCCAGGCAGAGCACAGTGGCCCCAGGCAGAACATGGGGCCCCAGGCAGAGCACAGTGGCCCCAGGCAGAGCACAGGGGCCCCAGGCAGAACAAGGGGCCCCAGGCAGAGCACAGGGGCCCCAGGCAGCATATGGGGCCCCAGGCAGAGCACAGGGGCCCCAGGCAGCATATGGGGCCCCAGGCAGAGCACAGTGGCCCCAGGCAGAGCACACACCAAATCGGAGGCCGAGGGGCCCCGCCAACCAAATTGGAGGCTGAGGGGCCCCGCCAACCAAATCGGAGGCCGAGGAGCCCCGCCCACCAAATCGAAGGCCGAGCGGCCCTGCCCACCAAAGCGGAGGCCGAGGGGCCCGGCCCCGCCCACCAAAGCGGAGGCCGAGGGGCCCGGCCCCGCCCACCAAAGCAGAGGCCGAGGGGCCCCGACCACCACATCGGAGGCCGAGGGTCCCCGCCCACCAAAGCGGAGGCCGAGGGTCCCCGCCCACCACATCGGAGGCCGAGGGTCCCCGCCCACCAAAGCGGAGGCCGAGGGTCCCCGCCCACCAAATCGGAGGCCGAGGGTCCCCGCCCACCAAATCGGAGGTCGAGGGTCCCCGCCCACCAAATCGGAGGCCGAGGGTCCCCGCCCACCAAATCGGAGGCCGAGGGGCCCCACCCACCAAATCGGAGGCCGAGGGGCCCCGCCCACCAAATCGGAGGCCGAGGGTCCCCGCCCACCAAATCGGAGGCCGAGAGTCCCTGCCCACCAAATTGGAGGATAAGGGGCCCCGCCCACCAAAGCGGAGGCCGAGGGTCCCCGACCACCAAATCGGAGGCCGAGGGTCCCTGCCCACCAAATCGGAGGCCGAGGGTCCCCGCCAACCAAATTGGAGGCCGAGGGTCCCCGCCCACCAAATCGGAGGCCGAGGGGCCCCACCAACCAAATCGGAGGCCGAGGAGCCCCGCCCACCAAATCGAAGGCCGAGCGGCCCCGCCCACCAAAGCGGAGGCAGAGGGACCCCACCCACCAAATCGGAGGCCGTGGGGCCCCGCCAACCAAAGCGGAGGCCGAGGGTCCCCGCCCACCAAATCGGAGGCAGAGGGACCCCGCCCACCAAATCGGGTGCAAAAGTAAGTGCGCCCCCGAGTGCAAAAGTAAGTGCGCCCCCGGGTGCAAAAGTAAGTGCGCCTCCGGGTGCAAAAGTAAGCGCGCCCCCGGCCCCGGGTGCAAAAGTAAGCGCGCCCCCCAGTCCCGTGTGTGAAAAGTGCTGCTGTAAAGCTGGTAGTGCTGTTCAAGCACCATGTATTTCCTTCAGGAAATGCCCATCTAATATATAATTGCCTAGAATACTACTTCCTGCAATTTGTGCCAAGAAATAACATACCAATATACATAGTTATTGATACATATTATTTATTATTTACATTATTGTTCTTAAGCAAAGAACCGTTGTTGTGGCATTTGCCACAACACACAAAGTTGTTGTCTGATGTCTTTCATCACTCCCCTCATAAGCATGTTCATGGATCCTGTGTAACTGTACCTTAAATAACAAGAATTGTGAAGAGCTGGTGAGTGCAGCCATTTTTTGTTCTTTCTTACTATTATTTATTAATTGTATTATTCTTACATTTGAATAAATAAAGTATATATGGATTCTAGACTCCCGATTCTTTAGAATCGGGCTGCCATCTAGTATATAATATTCATTATGTAAACTAGGGGTCAGGTCAGTGCGGGATTAGTGACCTGTCGGAAGCCATACAGATGAATACCTAATCAGAGCACCACATGAAGACCCCCACAGGCCGCCCCGGAGCACAGGCATATCATTAACATAAACTAAAAATAAAGATTAAACAACAACCACAAGACGGATTTCGTCACCCAGGTATCATTGTAATCAGTATAACGGCGCCGACCTGACACTGCCTGTAATTTACTATCCTGCTGACAGGTTCCCTTTAAAAAGCTCCATCTGAACATAGCCTAAAGAAGTTTCCATTACAAGTTGTTCTTGTGTAGGCATTGCAGGACCTTAGGTATCCATGGTTACGACCACTAGCAACTAGCTGTCACAATGTCAGTGGTTGTAACCATGGATACCTAAGTAATGCCTGCACATGAGGTAAGCGACATAGCGATTTAGAAAAACAAAACTATACTACATTTCTAATTGTAGGTATTTGCTAATATTATTATTACACCCGCTACATATTGGGATAGGCTCTTGGAGATGGGAATTTCACTTTAAAGAAGCTGTTTTGTCCAATTTTTTTCTGATTACTTACCAATCAGGTCTTGGGCTCTGTTCCCATAATGAGTTTTTGATGCTGCATATTTTTGCTGCTTCAAAAACGCAGCATCTTACAGTTCCAACATAATGGATGGGATTTATAGAAATCTCATGCCTTCTGTGATGTTTCTTTTTACTTAGCGTAAACTGACCTGTGCTACGCGTGTTTCATATCCACAACATGTGCATTTCTCTTGTGGGTACGCCGAGTTTTATGTGCTAATCACGGCTCTCTGAGCTGTGTGCTTTTTCAAGTGTCCTGTATGGAAATCTAGTGATAACAGTGCAGACTCCAGATAGCTTAATGTGTTACAGCAGACATTGTGCTGAGCTTTGTGTTATAGCAGACCTTGTGCTGAGCTTTATAGTTCCACTAATACTACGGTTCTGCTTCTCAACAAAATGGTCATTCGAGGAGCCGTGATGCCAGAAACAGAGGACGTAAGGAGATGTCATAGCTCTGAGCTGCTCATGAGACCACTTGAAAATTTCCCCTTAAGCCCCTCCCATATACATTAGACTACTGACATCGACATGTTTAGCCGACAGTCTAACATGCATGGAAGCCCCTGACAGATCATTGTCTAGGCAGTTAAGGAATCGGCTTGTCTGATTTTGGACTGCTGATCCTTTTGTTCTCTGGAGATAAGCCGATGATGTCTGGCAGTGGCTGTCTGATCAAGAACGCAGGAGCTGTCAGCAGAACAGGCGCTCCTATGTGTGGAGGACTCAGGAGAGAGAACTGTTGGCCGAGTAATGGTTTTGCCAGCAGATATGTAAAGGGTATGGGGGCTTTACTCCGGTAAGTGGCACCGTGAGCAGATAATGCTGCAGAGTGCTCCCGTGGGACCAGCGGATGACTGAGAAGCCGCGATCGGTAGCTAATGCGCTCACACACCATTACATAATTAGAACTGATTACAAAATATAACATTTTACCGGAAACCATCATACTGGTGTGAAGAGTCGTAATGGGGTTACGATGTGGGTGTAGAGGACTTCTAGAGCTGAACTCTAAAATGTTAATGTCTGGATTACAGATCTATTCTGACATGGATTATCAAAGTAAGTACACCAGTCTCATTTGTTTTGAGAAATCTGGTGACAGCAGTTTTCCTATCATCGTTAGGATATGCTAGAACTTCATGGCCAGTGAGGACCTGAATGCTGAACCTCTCGGAGATCATCAGTGCTAGTTTCCCTTCTCCCCAGTGGTACTTTCCAACCTACAGTGTCAGGGAGTGGAGGCGAGCCCGGGTGCGTTCCCCCATCACACGTTTCCTAGTTTTCTTCTGTTTTACTGGTAGCTGTATGTAATGCTTGTGAAATGTCCAAGGTTGCCTCATCCGCAGCCTTACCAGGAACGACATTACGGCCTCCCTCCTTGGCCCTGGTCCAGGCTTCTGGGCCCTCGTGCTCACTGCTCCACGCCCCCCATTGTAATGTTCAGGTTACAGCAGAATACATGTAACGGGGGGCTGTACATCACCATCATTTCTTGCTCTGCCACGTAAGCAGCACTGCACAGCGCCTCACTGGTTAAATCGCACATATCCTATCCTGCAGAGCTTCCAAGCTGCTGCCTGTTACACTAGGATGTGCTATCATTTTTCTTCCTTTTCCTTTTTTTATACCTTTTCTATTCATAAATATAGTAGTTTGTACGGCCTAAATGAGCACAGAAAGGAATCCTCTTCTAAAATGTATTTGGTCCATAGGCGTCTGTATAGAGCTGGCCTCTGCATACAGTTCCCACTAAATTTAGACTGAACTCTACCCCCAAATCCATCTGCCATGTTGCTGCCACCTAATGGTTGATCCTGGGAATGCATTTCAGACAGTGAGTTTGCACATTGTGTCCCAAAAGTTGCCTGTAAGTATAATTTCCCCAGAGTTTGTCCACATCTGCACTAGTATGTCTATATTTCCACAAATATAAGCAGAGCAGCCGTGTTGGAGCACGTGTGGGCAGGACACCGTCGCCACCCAACGGATCTCATCATATAATGGCATCTCTTGGACTCCGCCATTGTGTGGGGAGTAATAACTGCACTATCTACTCCAGGACAGATAATAATTGGTAAACCTGTTGTATCAATGATATATGGCTCCCGGTAAGTCACTTCAAGAGGGTTGACATGACAAACTCGGTCATACTCGCCTACTTGTGCCCACCTGGATCCAGCGCAGGCAGTTCTGTGATCTGCACAGTAACAGGAAGCGGTGCCGTCACCATTTCACCAGCAACAGCTGTGGCCTCTGATTGTCTGCAGCGGTCAGGGGAGTTGAGCAACATGTTATTGGATGTTTTTGATGACCTGCTGGTCAGGCACCTGACCTCTGCAGGCAATCACAGGCCGCAGCAGTCCGGCGGCTGATTTTGTGACATTATCTCCTCCTGTTTCTGTGCCGATCAGGGAGCTGCCTGCGGAGTGTGTTATATTTTACACATCTAGTCTACTGGGCAAAGCTGGTTTTACCTGGACAACCCCTTATGTGCACATGGCATCTTTTAAATGTACCTAGTTTTTACTGGAGCGCTGTCTTTGATGTCTTTTGTGGCGTCCTTGATGCCTTTTGTAAATTTCGGATCTGAGACAATGGCAGCCACGGTCAGTGGGAGACCAGCAGAGGAATGGTCCGGTCACTTATTATAGCCGCTCCACGGCTTTCAAATGTGTTAATGTGACAAGCAAGACACTAGGAATTGTTTGAAATAAGGGGGTGGAGGCCTCTTCTTCTTGGTGATCTGACCCGTGGTTTTGGCACCTAGATTCCTGCTGTGGAACTACAAGTTCCAGGATGCCGTGACATAGGTCTATTAATACATTAGAGGAATCTGAATGTTAATAGTTCAGCTCTAAGTATGAATATTGCAAATTGCTCCAATCCCTGTGATCAGCCCTGTGAGGCGTAGAAAGATAATTCTGGCCCTTCATCACACCGCCACATCCTCCAGAAAATGTGCTGGAAACTATGGAAGTCCCGTGTCCACGCAGCTGCATTGTTCTGGTTTTGCTACAACTTTACAAAATATAAATTAAAAAAAAAAGTGAAAAATGCCTTTTTTTTGTTGTCTTGCTGCATTTTTCCCCAAATCGCCTCATGCGCCCTCACCCTGGGAATGTCCGCTGTGCCGCTTTGTCTCTGGAGTTGCGCTTTTCTGCCTGATCAGCTGGGTTTTGCATACATTTGCTCTCGGGTAGCTCGTTTACGGCCTCAGGTCTATTATCTTACCTCGTTTGCCATGTGTAATCTTCTTTACCGCTTCTAATTTTCTGTATTTGTTTTTTTTTATTTGCAGATACATCTATTTTCCTCCCCAGCAGCGCTCTCCTCACCCTCGATTTCACAATGCAGATAAGAGAGGACATCAATCCTGTGCTGCGGTACATCCTCCATTTTTTTATGTGGTTCTATGGAGTGATCACGTTTGTGCCTTGGTTCTTACTTTCCGGTGCCAGGGAAAGGCAGAGGAGGGCGACGCGGGTAAAAGCCCAGCCCCTAAATGACTGTGACCCCAGCAGCCCGTTCCGCTCGGTGGACAGCTTCAGCAGCCTGGCGTCCTCCCTGTACCCGGGCTGTGACACCCTGGACAAGGTCTTCAGGCACGCCACACAACTGTTTGGAGCCAAGGGTTGTCTGGGGACAAGAGAAGTGCTCAGTGAGGAGGATGAAATCCAGCCCAATGGAAAGGTCTTCAAAAAGGTGAGTCAGGATAGCTGGTTTTGGTATATTACGGTATGTTTCTGGAATTTTTTTCTAATACTTTTCTTAAAAAAATGGTCAATTCATTCCAAAAGTTACATTTTAAAGAATAAACTTTTTTTAAATGTAGTCGGGCTCTGTTCACATGTCGGCTTATCTTTTTCTTTTGCTTGTTCTGTTTAGAATACTTATCCTGTGGTTTTTATCTATTTTTTCCAGTTTTCTGTGCTCATGTTTTAGTGTCAGTTTTTCCAATCTTTGTTGCATCCTTATTTCTTGTATAAAGCTTAAAAAAGTCTTTGCATTTTCCTACCCCATTAACCCCTTATTGACATATGACACACTGGTACGTCATATGTCGGCTCCCTGACTTTGGTGCGGGCTCAGGAGCTGTGCCCGCATCTTTGCCAGCATAGTATTCAGCGATCATCTACCTCTAACAGGGGCATGTGAAGCAGAGCCCACGGCTGTTAACCTGTGAAATGTCGCCGTCACTACCTGTCAGCAACATTTACAGCTTGCGTCTGGGGGGGTACTCTGTGCTAACCACCATTCGGCGCGATCACGGGGCAATAATGGGTTTAGATGACAGTTGGGGGGTCTTCTGAAGACCCCTGTGTCTGTCATAATGGTACTCCTGTTAAAACCAGCCTATGGAAACTGTGATGTTTGCTATATGCTGCAATACTGTAGTATTGCTGTATAAAGCACAAACGGTCAGACGATCACAGATTCAAGGTCCCTAAGGGGACTAATGAATACAGTAAGGCTATGTTCACACGTCGCTGCGGTTTATTTTCTGCAGCATTTCAATTCTTTTTGCTAAATCCTCAGTATTTTACACCTATTCCATTATAGGAATCCGCAGGTGTAAAAACGCAGGCGAATTCCGCACAAAAAACTGCACAAAAAATGCACAAAAAAGTCTTTTTAGGATTGCATAAAAGCGCCGTCGGCCACAGTTTTGTGCACCTCTGAAAAGGACACCACTGAACAGAGGCCAGAGGTAGTCCAGAGTAACTCTGCTGCCTCATTGTAGTGAATGGATTCTTGTGGGGTTTCATCTGAATCACATTATTTGGAGATTTAGATGGAAACTCCAAAGTGAGTGCTCAGCTTAGGGTGCAGGATAAGTGTGATTCAAAATGTAAAGCGTCAAATCAATCAATAAAAAAAGCAAGTCTCCACTCAAGCCTGTCATTGTTATTGGAAATATAGGGGTTTCCTCGTTACTGGTATTACAAAGGCTCTGGAAAAGTGACATGGCTCCTTGCCTCCAAAAAGAAATTCAGCAAAATCTGCGCTCCCTAATCCAAATGCCCCCTTCTGAGCCCCACAGTGTACGTGTACCTAAACCACATGTTTGGCATTTTTCTAGAGATGAGAGCCCGCTTAATTTACAGGTGCGTGTCTCCAGAAGCATGAGCCACTTACTGGTCACTACAATGTACTGGTCACTACAATGGCACTTTGCAATTTTCACTTAGCAACATTCATTACTGCTTGTTTCTGGAAAACACCCATAGTCAAAACTTCACTACAGCTGTAGATAAATTCCCAGAGGGGTATGATTTCCAAAATGGGGTCACTTGAGGAGGAATTCTGTTCTTCAAGCATTTTGAGGCATTATTTATGGAGTCTGCAAAGTAGAAACATTTGCGGTCAAGGAGGCAAATAGCGCTCCGTCCATCCCGAGTCTTGCCATGTGGCCAAGTAGTACTGTACAGCCACATATGGGGTATTGTCAATTCATCAGAAATTGTGAGACAAATTTTGGTGACATTTTTACCCATTTCTCCTTGTGGAAATGTAAAATCTGGGGCTTAAACACAATTTTTGTGATAAAAATGTAATTATTTTTTCCTCACTGCCCAGTGGTATAAAATTCTGTGACACGGCTGTGGGGTCAATATAATCACTGCACCCTTGGAAGAATTAATTGAGAGGTGTAGTTTGTAAAATGGCGTCACTTATGGGGGATTCTGCTGTTCTGGCACCTCAGGGGCTCTGCCAATGTGACATGGCACCCTCAAACCATTCCAGCAAAATCTGAACTCCAATGTGGCACCTCTTCCCTTCTGAGCTTTGCACTGTGCCTCAAAAGTAGTATTACCCCACATGTGGGGTCTCGCTGTACTACGGAGCAATTGCACAACACATTTTGGGGTCCATTTTCTACTGTCATCCTTGTGAAATTGAAAAAAAATTGTTGTAAAATACATTTTTGTGGGAAAAATAAAAAAGAAAGTTTTCACAGATCAATGTTGTAAAACTCTGTGAAGCACTTGTGGGTTCAAGGTGCTCGCCACATGTCTAGATAAATTCCTTGATTCCTTGGCAGGTCTAGTTTTTTTTTTTTTTTTAGACCCTAAAAAATTAGTTTTGCAAATAGTTGGAAAAATGAGCAATCGCTGATCAACTTTTAACCCTTCTAACTTCCTAACAAAATGATTCTCAAAAATGATGAAGATGTAAATTTAACTATTTTTTGTGACAGCTTGAAAATTGCTAAATTTCCCGATATTTTCACACACAAACACAAGTCATATCGAATCAATTTGACCACTATTATGAAATACAATATGTCACGAGAAACCAGTCTCGGAATCAGTGGGATCCAGTGAAGCGTTCCAGAGTTATTAGTAAGCTGAGCGAATTTGCTCGGGTCTCTGCTTATTTGGCGAGCAATAGCGCTTACAAAATAAGCTGCAGAGGGAACCCGAATACATGGAGCGCGCCGGCTGATCGGTGCCGCAGCTGCATGTGTCACGGCCATGTGACAGTCACAGCACATGCATGCAGAGCCTGGCAGGCTGTAGTGTGTTTTCTGGCTGCTGCCAGCAGAGGGCAGCATCGCTCTGTCTGCACAGTGCAGGAGAGTTCATCCATGGATCTGGAGGAAGTAGATGAAGACTCCCATGATTTTCTATACATTGTGTACACACACCACCGGGCTGGAGAAATCAGAGCAGCCAGTTCTTTTCTCCTGGATTGTTGTGAATTTTCATTGTGGACTTCACCTTTTGCAATGCAAAGGGTGTTAAATAAGCCATAAAATCTGCTATAAGATAATACAGAGGGTATGTGTCCACGTTCAGGATTGCATCAGGATTTGGTCAGGATTTTTCATCAGTATTTGTAAGCCAAAACCAGGAGTGGAACAATTAGAGGAAAAGTATAATAGAAACATATGCACCACTTCTGCATTTATCACCCACTCCTGGTTTTGGCTTACAAATACTGATGAAAAATCCTGACCAAATCCTGATGCAATCCTGAACGTGGACACATACCCTTATGGGGAGCTGAGATTGTGGACACTTGTGTTGTTGGGCGGGGGTGTCTGGGGCCCAGCAGTAGAAATGACTCTAGGGGTCACACTACAGCTACATGCAGATACATGTGAGCCGATACCCCAGTCAGTGAAGGGTTGACTGTACAATACAGGAGGCTCCAGCACATTTACTGTGTGCACGCCATAACTGTGTAATCGTATCTCACAGGACAGGAAGCAGGTAAACGTCGCGGATTTAATCTATAATCAGATATACATCCCGCCACACCATAAACCTTATATTACCACCACATATTGTATGAGTATACCGTAATTACCTTCCTGCTGATGGCCAAAATTCACTATACCAAGACCAAAATGATGATTGATGCCGGAAAAGTACCCAATATTAAAATATACAGTAAATCTTTATTTTTTTTGTCATTAAAACCTTTTATGCATTTTTATAGGCCTCGTTGAGGGCACAAACAAGGAATTGACATGCTGCAGATTATTTTCAGAAATTTCTTGTACACACCTTGGTTTTTTTGTCCTCAGTATTTTGTGCAATACCTTGGTTTTGGCCAACTGCAGCATGTCACTTTTTCTTTCAGTGATTTTTCACCCTTTTTTTTGTGTGTTTTTCACCCATTGAAAGCAATAAATGGCGCACAAACGCTGAAAAAAATGCTGCAAAAATGCAGGTATCAGTTTTTGCTGCGTTTTTTTTGTGCCAAAACCTGATGAAGTAGAAGCAGATTTTTTTATGCACTAAACTTTATCAGCATGCACAAGAGTCAAACGTACCCTGACAAAAACACAGCAAAAATTAAGTAAAAGCTGCTTTTTTGAGGCAAATTTCTTACTGCTAAGAGAACAGGTTTTGCCTTAGGAAAAAACGCATCAAAAACGCAATGTGTGAACATAGCCTAAGGGATATCCACTATGTTCAATCCTTTTTTATGAAAGGATCCCTTTGAGGAACAGTTCCACCTCAATCTCAGATATTGTCCTCTAGGGATCTCTCTCTTCAGGGAAGTCTGATGGTGGCTGCTCCAACACAACAGGCTATATAGGATGCATTTAGTTTAGGTTGCAGTGGGACTACTTACGCATGAGGAGGGTCATTATGTCACAAGCTGAGAAGGGTGGTCTGTAATCTAATGGGGATAATGAAGGACGCGGCCGGAAGTAAGACCACCCCGGGGTGGGTGCCTCATGTGGTCCACTAAGACATGGCTTCATTACTCTTTGTATTCCATGTGCTTCCCCTAGATAATAATAATAATAATAATCTTTATTTTTATATAGCACTAACATATTCTGCAGCGCTTTACAGTTTGCACACATTATCATCACTGTCCCCGATGGGGCTCACAATATAGATTCCCTATCAGTATGTCTTTGGAATGTGGGAGGAAACCGGAGATCCCGGAGGAAACCCACCAAACACGGTTAGAACATACAAACTCCTTGCAGATGTTGTCCAAGGTGGGATTAGAACCCAGGTCTCCAGCGCTACAAGGCTGCAGTGCTAACCACTGAGCCACCGTGCTGCCACATAAATAGGGGTGGTCTTGCTAAAATACTTTCCCTGTTCCCATATTGTAGACAATATTGCCAAAGAAGGGACATAAGTCTCTTGATGAACCCTGTCAAGTAACGGGGAAATGCGTCAAGGTGATATGGCACCTATTCTTTAACCTTAAACCATGAAAGTGGATTTCTACACTAAGCCAAGTTTAACTATTGGGTAATTAATTTTCATATATATGTTATTGTATATTAGTGCTATACTTAGGGGTGTCACATCGATACTTTAGGGTGCAGACCCCTGTGGTCAGGCAGGAGGCTGAGATGAGGGCTTTTACAGGGCCTGAATAGAAATAGTTTCTTTCTCTCTCTACAACTACATACACCTGTGTCGTTATATACTGATGCTATACTAAGAATTGGATCACATTTATCTGTATTAAGATTTTTTTGGTCACAGCCATTACTTTATATTTATGTGATTTATATATTGCTTTAGTTATTATGGGGCTTTTAGTTTAATTGGTTTTAATGATAAAAACCATAAAGATTTCTGTTTTACTTTTGGGTAATTTTTCTGGTATCATATTCAAGTTTCATTGTCTCTAATATTTTGTTGTTTGTTAGTACAAAATACTAATAATACCGTATACAAGAGATAAATACCTCCACACCATGACCAGACCAGACATTACCACCACATAGTGACTGAATACTACCACATACAGGGGACAAATATCTCCACACCATGACCAGACCACATATTACCTCCACATAGTGACCGAATAATACCTCATGCAGGGGACAAATACCACCACACATTGACCAGACCTCACATTACCATCACATAGTGACCGAATAATACACCCAGGGGACAAATACCACAACAGTGTGACCAGACCACATATTACCACCACATAGTGACTGAATAATTCCACATACAAGGGGCAAATACCACAACAGCGTGACCAGACCACGAATTACCACCACGCTTAGTGGCTGAATAATGCCACAAAAAACACAATACTCCTGCATTCTCACCAGAGTTATACACAGTAACTATGCAGATAGTGTAAATGTACAGGTAATACAAATTACCACAAATTACACCTCTAGTTAAAGTTTTTCATCTTCTCTTTTCTTCTTCATCCGGCTCAGGTCGGTATTATGTGCACAAGTGCTCGTTACTTGAGTTTGCCTAGGGTTCTGAGGTATGTGCCAAGTATCGCGGGTGCTCGAGTGACATGGTCGAGTCCCTGCACCACATTCCCCTCTTTCTCCGTCTTCTGCACTGCGCCAAATGAAGAAGTGCCAAAGTGCCACCCTGGTGCCCGGCACAGTAACTGTATCCTCAAAAATAATATATATTACAGCATTAATGTGACCCCCTCACATTATGTGCCCTCCTGTGGCCCCATATGGTATTAATATATATGTCGCCTTTTAAACAGCAGTACATTCCTTTGTGCCCCCATACAGTAGTAATGTCCCCCCACCAATGACACCCATAGACATGTAAGTACACATTTTCTGCCCTCATACAGTAAAATAATTCATTTGTTATGTGTTGTTACAGTTGGAATGTCTCAAATTACGGCCCCATGAATAAATGATTAATAATGTTTAGGTCCACAAGGAGGGACATTTTGCCCCATACAGTAATAATGTCTCCTCGCACTCTCTCCTCATAACAATTTTTTTTTAAAAGCACAGAAAAAACAAAAACCAAAAAGGATTTTCTGTCACTTGTGTCCCCTCTCCCAGGACAAGCAGCTTATGGTACAATACAATGATGTTCTTACACCCCCTGCAATGGCCCGCTGATGGCAGCTGCTGCGGCTGGTGGTAGCTGCTGCGGCTGGTGGTGTGGAGCGGGGAGCTAGTGGCTTTCTGCTCCGCAGGACTTCCCAGATAGATGTGTGTCCAAGTATGCATATAGAGCTGAAAATAGTCCTGGAACCGGCGGCCATCCTCTACTCCGAGTCCGGAGGCCATCTCTGTGATGCTTGTGCTTAGCGGCCCACCAGGTGATTCCCAATCCTCCAGTGGACCAGTTCTAGCCTGACATTAGTATGTGGGTGTTATAAGCTTATTATAGATGACGGGACCCTCTGAGCTGTACTTCGCCAACTTAAATCACTATGAACACTTATCTGTCGCACTAAACCATCACTAAATGTAGAAGTAAGAGGCACACAAAACAAATGATAGGCGAGCCATTCCATGTGTGGCCAGCAGGTGGCAGTGTGTGTATAGGTTGTAATAACAGTTACAGCAGTCCATATAATCACATGAATTTAGACCTTTTTAAGCCAAGAACTAGCAAACAGTAGTTGGTATTAGTGGCTCCCCCTCCCCAGTCAGTGCGGTGCAGTCATTCCTACCTGCAGATTACAGTATCTACATCATATACATTCATGAAGAATTAGCTATGATCTGAGGATTGTTGTGCTCATGGCTGGCTGGGAAGCTTCGCAGCTCTGGATGATGCTGCCAGTAACACAATTACTGTGTACGTTGCTCACTTGGTTTTATATGCAGTGTAAGGGATCTGCTAAATGCTGGAAGTTGTAGTTCTTGGAATCCGGAGCCTGCAGAGCACTTTCATACGGTTTGTATTACAGCTTCTCGGCTGTCCGGCATGTGACCGGCGCTGACGTGCAGCGGGACAACTCCTCAGGGAGCAGAGCGCACGCTGGAGACTGAGCTCACCCCCTGCTTCGGTCACTGGGGAGCAGAGTGACAGCCGTGTTCACTAAATAATCACCGATTAGGAATTGTGCGCACGTGCCGGTTACTTCCACCACTTACGTCACAGATCGCCACCGTGCACATGGAAAGTCCTGTGGAAAGGTTAGATAGCGAGCAGTATCGCCATCAATCAGCGCTAAGCCGGGGCCTGCTGCAACTCGTTTTCCAGTATTGGTGTCTTAGGCCGGCCTCACACCCAGCGTATGTAAATACGGTCCATTTTTTACGGCCGTAATACGCAGAAAAGTCCCCAAAATAGTGATCCGTATGTCCTCCGTAGGCAGGGTGTGTCAGCGTATTTTGCACATGGCATCCTCCGTATGTAATCCGTATGGCATCCGTACGGCGATATTTTCTCGCAGGCTTGCAAAACCGACATCTAATGGATTTATGTGCTCAAATGTTCGTTAAAACATATATACATATACAGTGTGTATGTGTATATATATATATATATATATATATATATATATATATATATATATATATATATATATATATATATATATATATATACACTCACCGGCCACTTTATTAGGTACACCATGCTAGTAACGGGTTGGACCCCTTTTGCCTTCAGAACTGCCTCAATTCTTCGTGGCATAGATTCAACAAGGTGCTGGAAGCATTCCTCAGAGATTTTGGTCCATATTGACATGATGGCATCACACAGTTGCCGCAGATTTGTCGGCTGCACATCCCAAAGATGCTCCATACAAGGCAGGATGGATCCATGCTTTCATGTTGTTTACGCCAAATTCTGACCCTACCATCCGAATGTCGCAGCAGAAATCGAGACTCATCAGACCAAGCAACGTTTTTCCAATCTTCTACTGTCCAATTTCGATGAGCTTGTACAAATTGTAGCCTCAGTTTCCTGTTCTTAGCTGAAAGGAGTGGTACCCGGTGTGGTCTTCTGCTGCTGTAGCCCATCTGCCTCAAAGTTCGACGCACTGTGCGTTCAGAGATGCTCTTAGGCCTACCTTGGTTGTAACGGGTGGCGATTTGAGTCACTGTTGCCTTTCTATCAGCTCGAACCAGTCTGCCCATTCTCCTCTGACCTCTGGCATCAACAAGGCATTTCCGCCCACAGAACTGCCGCTCACTGGATTTTTTTTCTTTTTCGGACCATTCTCTGTAAACCCTAGAGATGGTTGTGCGTGAAAATCCCAGTAGATCAGCAGTTTCTGAAATACTCAGACCAGCCCTTCTGGCACCAACAACCATGCCACGTTCAAAGGCACTCAAATCACCTTTCTTCCCCATACTGATGCTCGGTTTGAACTGCAGGAGATTGTCTTGACCATGTCTACATGCCTAAATGCACTGAGTTGCCGCCATGTGATTGGCTGATTAGAAATTAAGTGTTAACAAGAAGTTGGACAGGTGTACCTAATAAAGTGGCCAGTGAGTGTATATATATATATATATATATATATATATATATATATATATATGTCATTGAGACACATATATATATATTCTGTATTTATATTTAATTCAGCGCAATATATGTGATAAGCCGGTAATTCAATTGCCGGCTTTTCATTTCTCCTTCCCAAACCCGACAGGATATGAGACATGGTTTACATACAGTAAACCATCTCATATCCCTTTTTTTTTTTTTTTTTTTTGCATATTCCACACTACTAATGTTAGTAGTGTGTATGTGCAAAATTTGGGCACTGTAGCTTGTAAAATAAAGGGTTAAATCGCGGAAAAAATTGGCGTGGGCTCCCGCGCAATTTTCTCAGCCAGAGTGGTAAAGCCAGTGACTGAGGGCAGATATTAATAGCCTAGAGAGGGTCCATGGTTATTGCCCCCCCCCTAGCTACAAACATCTGCCCCCAGCCACCCCAGAAAAGGCACTTCTGGAAGATGCGCCTATTCTGGCACCGTGTAGCGGTGGGATATGGGGTAATGAAGGGTTAATATCACCTTGCTATTGTAAGGTGACATTAAGCCAGATTAATAATGGAGAGGCATCAATTATGACACCTATCCATTATTAATCCAATAGTACTAAATGGTTAATAAAACACACACACATTATTTACAAGTATTTTATTGAAATAAAGACACGTTGTTGTAATATTTTATTAGACTCTTAATCCACCTGAAGACCATCGTCCTGAAACAAAGTTAAAAAAACAAACAACAATATTCCATACCTTCCGTCGTTATGTCCCACGATGTAAATCCATCTGAAGGGGTTAAATCATTTTACAGCCAGGAGCTGTGCTAAAACACTCGCTCCTGCCTGTAAAACCCCGGGTACTGAATGGAAAGCAGGGTGACCTGTAGTTACCTTGAGTCGCGGTGATGCGCCCTCTGCTGGATGTCCTCATATGAACTCGAGCGTGGGAACTTTTCCAAGGCTCCAGTTCATGAGGACATACAGCAGAGGGCACATCACCGCAACTCAAGGTAACTACAGATCACCCTACTTTCCATTCAGTACCCGGGGTTTTACAGGCAGGAGCGAGTGCTTTAGCACAGCTCCTGGCTGTAAAATGATTTAACCCCTTCAGATGGATTTACTTCGTGGGACGTGACTGATCATCGGAAGGTATGAGATATTGTTGATTTGTTATTTTTACTTTTTCACAGAACGAGGGTCTTCAGCTGGATTAAGAGAATAATAAAATATTACAACAACCTGTGTCTTTATTTCATTAATGGAGCCTCCTCACTTGTGTGTTTTGCAGGAGACCCTCTGCCTTAGTCCATATAGCAGGTGTGCAGTCAGCATGGCGCCCCCACTAATGCCCACGTGCTCTGTGCCTTTCTGTCATTCTCAGGTAATCCTCGGCCAGTACAACTGGATCTCGTATGAAGAGACCTATTCGGCAGCTTCTAACTTCGGCCGTGGACTTTCTACACTTGGCCAGAAACCCAGGTCGAATATCGCCATATTTTGCGAGACCCGAGCGGAGTGGATAATCTCGGCACAGGCATGCTTCATGTCCAATTTTCCACGTGAGTAATACTCCACAGTCTGGGGGGAATTGAGTGCTCGTCTGTGAGTGTAATCCTTGTCCTGTAGCCTGAGCAGGCTTTATGTGTAATGGCCTCTTCTGTGCTGGGATTTGTTGTCCTCTGCCATTATTACGTCTGGTTTATGTTATAATCTTGCATCATGTAACGTTCTAGTATTGTCCTCATACATCACAACGGAGGAATTTACCGTCATTTTTTCTGTAAATGAAGCAATCCAATAGATAAGATCTACAAGTGGAAAACCCATTTACATTTTATTTTTATTAAACTTAAAAAAAAAAAAAATAAATGTTAATGATGCATGACCAGAATAAGTGTTGCTCCATTTTCCCTTTTGCACCAATTTTGCTAAATTGCCACAATTATCGTTGTGATGTCAGTCGCCAGATGAAAGCATATTCCCAATTAGAGCCATCTTGTTATACACATGCAGCGTAAGCGAGGCGGTCAGATCCGACCTGGTTTTGCCGGGAAAATCCTCGTGTAGAATCCTTATGGTTTTTGATGAGGTTTTCAGACCTGAAACTGTTTTGGAAGAGTTTTTTTTAATGCCGTATTGAAGCAGATTTTGGGAACTCTCACACAGTTTATGCAAAAAGTGGAGATTCTTCTCCAAAATCCACATAAAAAATGCTTCAAATATTGTTTAAATAAGTTTCCTGTGGATTTCAAAGGGAAAAGACGTCTTAAGTCTGCCCAATGCTATTTTTTTTGTAGAAGACGAATTGCCATTCTTGAGGAATTTCCAATAGAAAAAAAAAATGCTCCAAATTTTACAGCTGAATATATTGAAGGAGAAAATATGACTCCTGCTCTAAAATCGCGTCCAAAAACTTTTTTTCTTTTGTTAAGCACCTATATATGGATTTCTTAGAAAGAAGTGGCCTTGGGTATGTTGGCGCTGAGTTTTGTCATAGATTTTGAAGCAGATCTTCCCCAAAATCTACATCAAAGACTATTGAAAGAGTACTTAAAACTGGTTTTGATGTGGATTTTAAAGGGGATCCTTTGTGATCTTCTCGCTGATAAATATTGGCGCCGATATATCGAGCTAGTCTGGATGGGAGGACAGAGTGGCGTGCAAGACTCCTGATTCATGAATTGGCACACACTCTTCTTGAAACAGTCGTGGTGTGAAGTGTCCACAAATCTTACTCCAGTCAGGGATTGGAGTAACATTTATGGTGTCAGCATGAATTTGATGAGCAGGGGCTGCCACGCACTTGTCACCCTCCATCTCAGCGCATTTTGTCAGAGTTGTGCAAAAATGGCATGAATAAACCAAAAGTTGTGGTCCATTCCACGGTCTGTGTGAAGACTAGAAGCCATGTTGTAATCGTTCCACCAGCCGCCAGGGCCTCTGCCGCCTGCAGTTGAGCAGCCTGACACAGGCCTGTTTAATGATGACGTGTTGCTCAGTCTCCTGACCGCTTCCCGCATTATTGCTCCATTCTACGAGCCGTCACCCTGGTTTGTGATCTGCTCAGGGGGAACTTTTTATGTCCACATATGGCTCAAACAGCACAGCATCCATAGCCACCTACTGTTAGTTCTCACTAATGGAAGTGTAGCCTTCGTCAGTCATTCAGCAGCTGACATGGACGGATATTCGGATATGTTGCTGATCTCTGGGCCCTGATATATTCTGGACTGAAGATTGACGCCTCGGGGTCCTCAGGCCGGGACCCTCTATAATCATGTGGCAGGGTGCTCGGTACACACTGCAGATATCAGGGCTCTGTCCTCCTTCATCTGACAGAATACGTTCTTTTCATGCCGCTTCTCTTTGATAATGTTGGGACAGTATGAAGATAAGAAATCTTCTTTTTCCATGTCACATCACCCCTCTATGTGACGCCGTTATTGACAGAACACCGCTGGCCTGGATCGTGTACTTTCCAAGTTTTTATGAGTTTCCACAAATCAACTTGTTGACTTTAATCTCTGCTATTGGGTAAGATGTTTTCCGAAACGTCTTCTGCTTATCACCATTGTACTCTCATTCCCAATGATTTTGACCCGAATCCGTGCGATCCGGTGCTTTCCCTCAGCGTGAATCACATACAGTAAGCAGACATTTGCACGCTGACACGTGGATGCGATGATTTTCCTTCATTTTCCCCCTTATCGGATATTGTGCAGTTCCCCACCGTCTGCTTCCACTGTCCTAATAATGACTGTAGGACCCCGGAATATCCCATCCCCCTCCGGCCTGTGACAGATAATGTAAATAACCGTAGTCCCCTCGTCACCCCGGCTGAAGCTTTCCCACCGTGTTGGACAGTGACAAGGGCCGGAGCAGGATGTGAGGGGGAGCGCGCAGAGCAGGGCACAAGGCTCTTGAAACGTGCGCTCTCTCACTCCTGGCTTCTTCCCCTGACACAGCAACTGTCTGCATAAAACATGGTGCAAGCTGGGATTTTCTAACATGTCATGTCCGCCGTCCGGCCGACCATTGTATATTTAATAGCTTATGTTTAAGGAAGAATGCATAAAATGCTCAATCTGAGCACAATGTAAAAAAATGAAGTAACATTATAAATCCTCTTATGCTCTTATTTTCTATTGGCTGCAGGTTGTGTCCCCCAATGTTTGCTTAACTCCCTTTAAAGGGGTTGTTTTCTTTCATAGTACAATCTCCGAAGGCTTGTTTGGGGTTAAAATAGCGATCAATGCTCATAACCGACTGCCACTTTAGCGCTGCCCCTGCGCCGCTTCTTGTGAGTATTTGGTGACAGGCTGCAGCAGTGACGCCAATGTCACACTGGAGCCAATCACTGGGCTCAACTGTCTCATGCCATCTACCTCCGACTGACTGCTGAGCCCAGTCATTGGCTCCAGTGGTCACATGCAGTAAACGTGACATCACCGCTGCAGCCAATCAGTGGGCCGAACGGTCTTGAGCCATCAGTCCCACGTGGCATCACCACTGAGCCCAGTGATTGGCTCCAGTGGTCACATGCAGTGAACATGACATTACCACTGCAGCTAATCAGCGGGCTCAGCCATCTCAAACCGTCTACCTTTGCTTCACCATTAAGCATGATTGGCTGCAGTGGTCAGTGGATGTATCTGTGACGGCACTATTTCACCAAAGACAACGAGGAGCAGCGAGGATGCGGCGCTGACTGGCATTTGGTAAATAATGTTGATTGTATTTTAGCATGGATGATGGGAGATTTGCTGTGAATGAGCCCTGTAAGGGTATGTTCTCACACTGCGATTAGTGATGGGCGAATGCGCTCGGATAACGTCTTATCCGAATATGTTTGGGTGTTATCCGAGTATCTGGGCGTGCTCGTATATTATGTTAGAATCCCCGCGGTTCCGGGGCCGTGGTTTGCCAGGGGAAGGGAGCAGACGTGTTCCACAGGAGCTCCTGCTAATTCCCCTTAAAAAGCTTTTGAAAGCATACTAAAAGTGGATTTTTGGACTCCTGGAGCATTTATAACGTGCCAGGTGCCAATCAAGCCAAGATGGGACCAGATCCTACCAAGAATAAACCGGTTTGGAACCAGAGAGGGGCAAAGAGAAACGGAGGCTTAATGACACATGGAAGGGCTCAGACCGGGCCTGCAGTTACAAAGCCTGTCCCTCCCCGCATCCAGCACAAGCCGAAGCTGCAGGAAACACCACCGCACAAAAAGCCCCTGATCGGCAGGACACCCACCGCTGCCACAGCTCCGGATCATTCCCGCAGCGCTAAGGACAGAGGCCGGGACAAAGAGAAGACTCAGCACGTCGGGAGCACTACGGGAAACAAGATGGCGCCCGCGACGTCGCAACTGAGGCACAGCGCTCTTGAGTTTGTGCCGAGGCTGCGGTCGGCGGCCGAATCACAACAACAGGACACAGCGGCGCCGGAGAGAGAGGACGCGCTGCTGCAGCAGGATCGACCTGGGGAGCTGCACGCCGGCCTAGAGCATGCACCGACCGGCAAAGACCAACAAGTAGCGGTGAGCATAAAAGCCGCAAAGCTGCACAGCAGAGCCGGAAGTCAAGTGGCGTCCTAACAGCAGGCGCAGGGCTGGAGGGCAATTGACAGGCGCGATACACCGCAACAACCAAGCCACCATGAAGACACCAGCCACCGACAGGTACTGAGGGGGCTGGGAATAGAGGCATCGAGCGCCCAGGAGCTTTCATTGAAGGCTGCATGTGAAGCGCTGGAGAAGGGAACAGCTGCGGCGAGGGAGGAGGGAGTCCTCAGCAGGAAAATGGTAAAGCGGTGAGTGGAACGTCGCCAGTTCTATATAGCGCCACAAAGCCTTCACCCTATATTAATGACTGTGCCACCCCTGATCACCAATGCGACTTCACTACTATTAAGGAGGATCATACTGGGGACGGGAAAAATAAGGGACAATCGCACAGAAATGGCAATGGGGAGGGAGGGGAGCCTGAGGAGAGGAAGGACAGAGAGGAGGGAATCTGGCCATCAAGTAGCGCTGGAATAGCGCCAACAATATCGCCACTGCTACATAGCCCCATACACTCTCCTCCGAACTGGAGGAAATGTGCCTCTCTAATTTCACCTTACAGTACCCCAAAAGTCACAGGGATGACCCATGAAATCCCTAACAACGGACAAATAAGCAGAGACTCATCTGCTAAAGGGTCATCGCCAGAACCCGGGAGCGATTGCGACCAGTCCTCTGACACTCCAGAGGGCGATTTTCTCACACGTTTGAAGTCACAACAAAATATGATGTTGGAAGAATTCAACCTGCTATGTAAAAGAGGCCTCTGAGAATTGTTGACAAAATTAACCCCCCATCTCATTTCTCCTATGGAATCATCCAATAAAGACAACATCTCAGGAGTCCAAAAGGAACAGGAGGTTATAAACTATGACTCAGATAACTCCTCTGACTTATCAGAGGGGTCAGAAAATACCCATTCAGAAGACTTTATCAAAATGACAGACAACTCTGATAGCGAGGGCAGTGACTTTCATAATTTCACAGATTTTAACGTAACCTCTACCCAGAATTCCCTTCCTGGGAGCCCTATGGAGTTTGAGACCCATGTGCCCACAAAACAAAGTCAAAAGAACCAGGATGAGAGACCCGAGATCTATTTTCCGATTACTTTAATAGATAACATTTCAGCTTCCGACGACTACCCATCTGAAAGCTTCATGATAGATATTTGCAGAGCTCTTTTAACATCAACAAATATTTTGAAGAAGGGCAACAATCATATTAGCTATGAACCAAATATATCCGTTTCCCAACAGCCAAACACGGAAAGAGCCTCTGAATCATTTATCAAACAGCTCTTTAAAGATTTAGCTCATTTTATTGTTGGTGACTCTAAATTTTGCCCTAACAGGGACATCGGTACTCTGCTTCAAGACCAAGGGAGGGTTGAACCTCTGGTCCAAAATTACCGCACTTCGCTTCCTACCCAGACTGGCAATCCGCACATATTCTTGGACTTTCTGGAGGGGATCCAAAAAAAAATCACCTTTTTCAGAGAGTATCTGGCCAACTATGAGGACTTCAGAATAAAAGACAACATTAAAATAAGAGGAATACCTGAATCGATTCAACCTACACAGCTAAAAAAGTATATTTCTAAAATGATTTCCCACCTGTTACCCAAAAGAGAAGGGGAAAATTTAATTGAGAAAGCCTTCAGAATCCAAAGGCCTCCATCTCTCCCTTCACATGTTGCCTGTGACGTCATTGTGTCCTTCTTCCCCACAGGAGTTAAAAATGACCTTCTTAGGTTGACAAGATACTCAAAAGTTCTCCCAGCTCCATACAGTAACCTATCTTTTTTTTAAGGACCTGTCAAAAATAACCCTACAAAGATGCAAATCTTTTTTCCAAACCACCCGGGGACTCACACACGCTGGAATCCGTAACCAGTGGACAAAGTCTTCCAACTTACATGTGAAACTCGCTTCAAAGGAGTACACCCTCTCAAGCCCGGAGGAGGGAATGACCCTCCTAAAAAGAGTGGGATTATAGTTTCCTACAACTCCACCTGATGCTGTCCCTCTGGCCACACCGGACGGATGCATACCCTACCTGAAAAAAGTATATTTTCCACTTGCTTGTCTTACTGATACTGAACCGGACATTGCCCCCCAAGTGGTTTCTGGGTCACACAGGGTGACCCCGGACCGGGCAGGTTTTCATGTTTTATTGAGTGCTACATAACATAATCTTGTATTTCAATTTGAGTAGCTATCTTGATGATGGAAGCAGTTGTTTAATTCAATAATACTTTAATCTACATCATAAGCTCATGTATACATGTAAGAACTCTATTTTAGGCAGGTTTTCTTGTTTTATTGAGCTACATAACATAATCTTGTATTTCAATTACATTGTTTAAGCTTTTTCAATAATACTTTAATCTACATCATAAGCTAACGTATACATGTAGGAACTCTATTTCAGGCTGTATCGTAAACATATGGTTCCTATATGTATGTAAACCTGCCTCTTTTCCCCTATTTTCATAGGGGTTTTCTTTTCCTGATCTCATATCCCTCCCCTTCCCCTCCTCCCCTTCCTGGTCTATCCTACCCAGTTATAGTTTAAAATCCCAATAAAACGTTTGGAAAAAGAATCCCCGCGGTTCCATGATTTGTAGCTGGTAGTCTCAACCCATGTGGGGATTCCCGAACAAACAGACAATCCCCTGGTGTATTGATGCAAATCATGCAGCCGCAGGGACTGGAACATAATATACGAGCAGCCCAGATACTCGAATAACATGTTATCACGCCCATCAATGTTCCCATTACATTTTTATTTGAAGATGATATGCTCATCGCAGGTTTAGACTTGTGGACGCCTTTTAACCACTTTAGGCTTTAAGAAACACTAAGAGTTTAAAATAAATGGGATGCATGAGACATCCATTCTTTAGGCTGCCCTTCGCTAGGATGTTGCTCTATACTATAAAATAGAAGTCAAAGGGAAGGTTAAAAAGACACCAGGCATGTTTTTAAGTGTTTTGTCAGTGTCAACAGTGTAAAATGTTGGAAAAGTGCTCGGGAAACAACCAAAAAGTTGAAAAAAAAGTGCTTCAAGATTATAAAACTCCAGAGAAAAAGGGCAATTCCCGAATCATCTTCTGCTTCTGAAACGGATGTTTTGGCTGCCAGTAAAAGACAGTGTGAACGATCACTAATACCTGGTGGATCAGACAAGCGTCATTCTGACCTGTGATTCACTTGCATTAACCCTATGAACTCTATTTAGTTTTTATTTGCTCCATGCATGTAATGGAGCAGAACGTTGTGTCCGACTGCACAATAGTACTGGGTTCTCACACACCTTGTTGCAGTAAAAGCTGATTTTGGCTTCTTTGGGAAATTAAGTCCAGGCTTTACGGGCCATTTCCAGTAGCATGAACCCATTGCATAAATTGCTGATGCTCCATTTCACTTACATTATATGGCTTCTCCATGGTTGAGTTAGTTCTATTCCTGTAGTGCACTTTTCCCACGTGTGATAATCATAATAATTAGTTATACAAAGCTATGTTGACTACACATTGATGGTGCCACTAGACATCAACCCGTATAATCATTGCTGCCATAACATCCAGCAAATCAGGAGACTGCCTTTACATGTTGCAGAAAGGGTTCTTTACAGTAACAGTAGTCACATTTTGGAATGCTGTACCCAAAGGGTGGTCATGTCTCTTTGAAAGAGTTATAATTAATTATCTGATTGCCAAGTGGGTACTGTAGTGCAGCAGGGTTGGTTCAGTGTGACAGACAGGGATCACAGGAAAAGTTCACAGCAGATGTGTTTAATGTCCACACTTACACAGTGTTCAGCATACGGTATCCTCCGGACCGCAGCCAGGAAACAAAACAGTCCTTGGGAGTCTGGTTGCCGAGGGCGACGGTATCACGCTGCGGGGTGCCAAGAGTTAGCGCTGCTGTCTCTGTTAACTTACACAAGCTGAGCTTCTGCAGAGCCATCCGCTCCGCAAGTTGCAAACTCCAAACTGACACACCCGAACCCTTGCTGCAGGTTTTTTTTTAAAACTGGAATCTGTGGCCATGGGCCACTTATAAGCCTGGAGGAAGCGGACCGCCCCCACTACCTTCCTGTAGTCAGTTTGAAAAATTAAAAGCCCATAACGGGTTTTCCTGAACAATGCCTTGGCCAAATAGCTTGTCCAGGTCCAGGCTAAAGGCCCCGTCTCACACAGCGACGCTGCAGCGATACAGACAACGATCGCTGCAGCGTCGCTGTTTTGTCGCTGTGTGGTCGCTGGGGAGCTGTCACACAGACAGCTCTCTCCAGCGACCAACGATCAGGGGAACGACTTCGGCATCGTTGAAACTGTCTTCAACGATGCCGAAGTCCCCCTGCAGCACCCGGGTAACCAGGGTAAACATCGGGTTACTAAGCGCAGGGCCGCGCTTAGTAACCCGATGTTTACCCTGGTTACAAAAAAAAACAAACAGTACATACTCACCATCTGTTGCCCGTCAGGTCCCTTGCCGTCCGCTTCCCGCTCTGACTGTGTGCCCGCCGTACAGTGAGAGCAGAGCGCAGCGGTGACGTCACTGCTGTGCTCTCACTTTACGGCGGCAGTCAGAGCAGGAAGCAGACGCCAAGGGACCTGACGGGCAACAGATGGTGAGTATGTACTGTTTGTTTTTTTTTACATTTACGCTGGTAACCAGGGTAAACATCGGGTTACTAAGCGCGGCCCTGCGCTTAGTAACCCGATGTTTACCCTGGTTACCAGTGAAGACATCGCTGGATCGGTGTCACACACACCGATTCAGCGATGTCAGCGGGACCTCAACGACCAAAAAAAGGTCCAGGCCATTCCGACACGACCAGCGATCTCGCAACAGGGGCCGGGTCGCTGGTACGTGTCACACATAGCGAGATCGCTACTGAGGTCGCTGTTGCCTCGCAAAACTTGTGACTCAGCAGCGATCTCGCTAGCGATCTCGCTATGTGAGACGGGGCCTTTACTTTTATTTTGCTTTGTGACTCACAGACGTCCTGCTGTGACCACAAGGCAGTCCAGCGGGACTAATAGGACTCTGTCTGCATCCTGGGGGCTATATATTGACCCTCGCATATGATCCCCCTCACTGCCTCACAGTACATAAAGGAAATGTTTGTTTTTGCCCCTTGCTTTTGTGAGGGGCTTCAGTGATAATTTATGCAAAAGCTGAAAATACAACTAATCCCTGGAGTGGAGACAACGCTTTGATCTCGGCTGATTGGGGGGATTTTTTTTTTTTTTGCCTACATGCCATCAGTGTTATGCCCACCCTGCCTACGAACCTGTATAGGAAGTGGTAAATCAGCATGTGCTTCTCCTTATAGAGGTTCCACTATAACCACAGCCCTGGCCTGAGGGTATAGGCAGGCAGCACGACGGCCCACCAAAAAATACCCAGTGACCGCCTAGGAAGACTTTGGGGCTTAAATGCCCCTCCACTCCAAACATTGTGGCTTATGTAGTGTCACCTCCACCGGACCCATCACAACTCTGAGGCCTAGCCTTATATTGTCAGCATACAACAGCGGACAGTGGGGATTTAGTGAGATCTTATGATATATTTTATTTTATTAAGAATTATAATACATCTATAGTAAAATGGGGTATTACTATATATGAAGATTTTTGGGATTTGGATACATGATACAAAGATGTCTTCTAATATTCTGTCATTGGGCACCATATTCTTGTACTTGGCGTCAGAGGCTTTTCGGATGAAGGGAAAATGCGGCTGTTTGGAAATGTTTTACAGAAGAATCCTTGTGGATAAAGCCCACGGTCAGTACATGTGGAGCATTTATTACCTGGTGCATGCGAACAAGCAGCAGGACATGGAGGCTTTGTTCTCTCCCCAGTAATCCTGACTTTTTCACATGGCTCTGAGTGCTCCCCGCTGTTTGTGTGTGTATCACACAGTCTCCATGAACTCCAGGAGGACTGTCATCATCGAGTGCATGAAAGCTTCTCCGCACTTGGGCTGACAAGTGAGGGCTCTGCAGAGCGCAGCTCTGGCTTCTTCCAGCTGCTTCCTCTTCTTTCTTCATGACGTTAGTCCTGGGTTTTGGCAACTCAACAAGATTCTCATATGATTTTTCTGGGCCTGGAAAGTCTTCTATAATCGCTCAGAAGTAGGCCTCTCGGCCATTGTTAGTTTTTAAAGCATTTATCTTATGTGTTGCACTGTTCCAGCCATATTTCCAGTGCTGAAGTCATCAGATTGTTGAGAACTTCTACCATCTTTGTCAATGCAAAAAATAAATTTCTCCTGTCAGTTGATGACTACTGGGGCCCTGACTGGTGGAACCCCCAGTGATCTCTACCTCGAGGCTCTGGAACCCCTGAGAGACTCTTATACATGGAGAGGAAGTGCAGATGATGAGCCTCCGCTCCATTCATTATTAATAAGGCTGATGGAAAAAATGGAGTACAGTTCTCATCTTGCTCCGGCAGTCCCATAGACAATGAATGGAGCAGAGATCGAACATGTTCATTCAAGAGCCCCAATCTCCTGATCGCTTGAGGTCCCAGCAATATGCAGTAGGTTGGTAACTTGGGGATAACCTTTTAATTGAGTCTCCAACCGGAAAGCAGTGGGTTTTGAAAGTTCTGCAAAGTGCCCTACGTACTATACTATCAAAATAATTGTGCCTGAGGATATACGGTACATAGAGGGCGTAACTACAAAATGATTGGGCTCCTAGTAAGACCTCATTATTAATTCAGACCCAGACTAGACCTTTAATTCAAACACCATTCTAGACCCTCAAAATGAAGTTAGACCACTGACCAGAGGTCTGCATTTTTTTTTCACATCCCAAGCCAAACCCCCTAACATCCGTTTTTTTTTCTTTTATCTGTCAGCACCATAGAGTAGCATGGGTGTACAGGTGCATCTCACAAAATTAGAACATCATCAAAAAGTTAATTTATTTCAGTTTTTCAATACAAAAAAGTGAAATTCATATATTATATAGTCATTACAAACAGTGATCTATTTCAAGTGTTTATTTCTGTTAATGTTGATGATTATGGCTTACAGCCAATGAAAACCCAAAAGTCGTTATCTCAGTAAATTAGAATACTTTATAACATCAGCTTGAAAAATGATTTTAAAATCTGAAATGTTGGCCTCCTGAAATGCATGTTCAGTAAATGCACACAGTACTTGGTCGGGGCTCCTTTTGCGTCAGTTACTGCATTAATGTGGCATGGCATGGAGATGATCAGCCTGTGGCACTGCTGAGGTGTTATGGAAGCCCAGGTTGCTTTGATAGCAGTCTTCAGCTCGTCTGCATTGTTGGGTCTGGTGTCTCTCATCTTCCTCTTGACAATACCCCATAGATTCTCTGGACAGGTGGCAAGTCCTGCTGGAAAATGAAATTTCCATCTCCAAAAATGTTGTCGACAGAGGGAAGCATGAAGTGCTCTAAAATTTCCTGTTAGACGGCTGCGCAGACTTTGGTCTTGATAAAACACAGTGGACCTACACCAGCAGATAACATGGCTCCCCAAATCATCACTGATTGTAGATACTTCACGCAGTGGACAATGATAGCTTTGTTTCCTCTTCTCCCTGGCTGTACAGCACAGCTCAGGTAATGAGCTGCTGTCATCTGTAACGCACTCTCCCCTCCCCCACAGTGTAAGCAGCAGAGGGAGATAGAGGACTCCCCGCTACAGCTGCAAAGGATGAACAAGGCCCCCTGCCAGCTTAAAAGTGAGTGTAAATGGGGGCCTTTAGTATGGGGTAAGAGGGGGAGGGGCTAAGTTATTAAGGGATAAATGAGGGCCCCATTACCTTATCTCTTCTTTCACTCCTGACTGACTGCACCCCCTCCCACTATATCACCCCTGACTGCACCCCCTCCCGACAATCACCCCTGACTGAGCCCTCTCCCACTATATGACCCCTGACTTACATCCCTTCCCCTGCTGAATCCCTGGAATCACCCTGACTGAGCCGCTCTACCCCTGTATCACCCCTGACCACCCCTCCCCCCGTATCATCCCTGCTGAATCCCCTCGCCCTGGAATCCCCCTGACTGAGCCCCGGTATGACCCCTGACTGCACCACATCCCTCTATATGACCCCTGACTGCACCCCCTCCCCTGTATCACCACTGCTGATCCCCCTCGCCCCGGAATAACCCTGATGGAGCCCCTCTCCCCCTCTATCACCCCTGACTGCACCCCCTCCTCCTGTATCACCCCTGACTGCGCCACCTCCCCCTGTATCATCCTGATTGAGCCTCTTTGCCCCATATTACCTCCGACTGCACCACCTCCCCCGATATTACCCCTGACTGTGTCCCCTCCTCTTGTATCACCCTGGCTGCGCCACCTCCCCCTGTATCACCGACTGCGCCACTTCCCCCTGTATCACCCTGACTGTGCCACCGCCCTCTGCATCACCCTGACTGCACCACCTCCCCCTGTATCATCCCTGACTGACTGCGTCACCTCCCCTGTATTACCCTGACTGCATCACCTCCCCCTGTATCACCCTGACTGCGCCACCCCCCTGTATCGTCCCTGACTGACTGCGCCACCTCCCTTTGTATCATCTCTGACTGACTGCGCCACCTCGCACTGCATCACCCTGACTGCGCCACCTCCCCTGTATCACCCTGACTGCGCCACCTCACTCTGTATCACCCTGACTGCACCACCTCCCCCTTTATCACCCCTGACTGACGGAGCCTCTCTCCCCCTGTATTACCCCTGACTGCATCCCCTCTCCCCCTGTATCACCCGTGACTGAGCCCCCTCTCCCCCTGTATCACCCCTGACTGACTGAGCCCCTCTCCCCCCGTATCACTCCTGACTGACTGAGCCCCTCTTCCCCTGTACCACCCTGATTGAGCCCCTCTCCCCCTTTATCACCCCTGACTAAAACTTTTCTTTCCCTGCTACTAACAAAATGAGGCCCTTCA
Organism: Ranitomeya variabilis; assembly: GCF_051348905.1. Lineage (NCBI taxonomy): Eukaryota > Metazoa > Chordata > Amphibia > Anura > Dendrobatidae > Ranitomeya > Ranitomeya variabilis. The sequence goes on from NC_135233.1 coordinate 985,282,078, forward strand.
TAAAATGTTATGGCCTTATAGGTGGCAGAGAGATTTCTGTAAATAGTGTATGGGGGGATGTGAGGGAAGCTCTTTCGATATTACTCCAATGTTATGCATAAGTGATCTAGGACCCTCACCACTAGAAGAGGGGGCATTCACATAACATGTTTGCTGCAGAAATCAAACGGCAAATTAACAGCGAAAATATCCACACAGGCATTGTGCAGATATTGCTGCGTTTACTACTATCGCCGTGGCTTTTCTCAGAGTATAGATGAGATGTTATAAAATCCCCTCCACTACACTGGTGCTATAACACATTGGACTAGTGGTTAATAAACACCAGGGGACATTTATCATTGAGTTTGAACCAAATGGTGGGCGCCAACCCCTGCTATATCATTAAGACGTGTACTACCTTATGTTATATCGCACAATTGGCGCTCTTGTATTCATTTCTATGTAACTACATAGTGCGCCCCAAGAATTATATTCTCTGGTGGGTCCAAGGTGCTCCAGTCCGACGCTGATGGTATATATTATGGGTAAGCCATGTATATCCATGAGCTCTGCATCTAGACATGCAGGAGTCCGGAGTGTGAAGGGTGCTGGACACGCACAGGGCTCAGTCGCTCAGCCATAGATGCAGGCTTTCCCTGCCATTGTTTATGTAACGCGGGTCACTGCAGTGAGTGAAGACATCTTGTGGGAACCGTCCCCGCCACTCACTGGTCCCACTCATTTAGAAGGAAGAGGCAGGGAAAGCTCCATACATGTGCATTCGTCTTTGGCCCCTGTGTTACAAGACGTCCTGTATTGGCTGTAGGAGCAATTGATGCATTTGGATAGTAATGATGCGTTTGCATCTGTGAACATGTACATAAAATGTTAGATGCACGCTAATACCCTAGTATAGAAGACCTGCTCAGTATGTGCTCTTCTTCTTCAGGGTTCTCTGTTAAAACACTCGCATTCACCGTGTCATGTCTGCAAGTTCTCAGATCGCTGTACAAGCCGTCCTAGTCACAGCCACTTCATCTTGGGTCAAACAAAATTCTAAAAAAAAAACAAAAAAACTGGAAGCATCATCCACTCATACGTTTGAATTAATTTATGTTTTTCATGTCTTCTGATGAAATGATGGCACATCTCCCAACGTTGAAAGGTTTTTATTAATCAGAACTCATGGAACATTGAAAGAAGGAGGCCGTGGGGTCATCCGTCATCCATTTTCCCATGGCCGATCATTTCATGCTCTGATTTACTTTCCATGCGCACACTACGTCTTTTTTTGAGAGAGTACAGTCCGTAATCTGCCTGAAAAAGCGCTAATGAAGTGCTAAAAAGAAGAATGAACATAAGCACTGCAATGTAAAACAACTTGCCGTAACATTTGCTCAGTTTTTTTAGCTTCTTTTTTTAACCCCTTCATGTTATCAAAGCCGGGAAGCGGTTAAAGGAAGCGACCTGACCGTTCTTAAGGCGACTCATTATTTTATACTTAAAGGGGGAAAAAATGCCACCACAAAGCCACTGCAAAAAAACAAAAAAAACATACCCTAACAAGTCTCCATAATGTGCCCTCATAGGGCATCTGTCAGTAGAACCAACCCTCCTAAGCCGTCTATATGGGCATGTAGGTCATAGGAAGCTGAATAAAATGATAACTTGCCATCTGTGATCCGATGTCTTATTCCAGATATATCCACAGTTTTCTTAATATATAAATGAGGTGTTAAAATCTATGGGCCAGACATAGATCCCCAGCAAATCAGCCTACAGTGCTTATTGTAAATGACAGGAGGAGTTACCAGTGTAAGACATGGAATGACTGACAGTCTGTTCTCCTGATCTGCTTGTCTCACTCTGATAATGCTCTTTTTAATTTAAAATAAGCTCTGGAGGCAGATTCTTAGGGAGATCTATTTCCGGCCCATAGATCTTAACAGTTCGTTTACATATTAATAAAAATGTGGATTCCTTGGGAATAAGACATCGGATCACAGATATCAAGGAATCATTTTATTCAGCTTCCTTTGACCTACATGCCCATATAGATGGCGTAGGAGGGTTGATTCTACTGACAGATGGCCTTTAAGTCTGATAAAGCATCCAGCTTCTGATATGAATTCATGGCCCATCGGTAATACATTTCCTTGTGGTTTGGGACCAACACTAACTTTCACCCCAAAGAACCATATACATTTAAAGGGAACCTGTCACCATGAAAATGGCATCCAATCTGCAGGCATCATGTTATAGAGCAGGAGGAGCTGAGAAGATTGATATGTAGTTTTGTGAGAAAAGATTCAGTGTAACATGTGTTTTATTCATTTAATCCTCTGCTCTTTCTGGGCGTTTTGGTCCACAGGGCGGTCCTATCAGTGACTGACAGCTACCTCTATATGCACATTTATGCAATGGAAGCTATCGGTCACTGACAGGACCGCCCACTGGACCAAAAATCCCAAAAAGAGCCGAAGTTTAATGAATTAAAGGACAGGTTATACAGAATCTTTTCTCATAAAGCTATATATCAACCCACTCTGCTCCTTCTGCTCTATAACATGGTGCCTGCAGATTGGACGGCATTTTCATGGTGTCAGGTTCTCTTCAAAAATTGCAGCCATTAGCTATTAGCAAGTGACGATTGTAAGGATTGAATAGCGATCAATGAAGTAAAACCATTGTGGCCATAATTTCTGAATGCCAGGCTGCTCAGAACTGTTCTATGAGATTGTCCTAAGCCGTGTCGAAATGAATTGACCCATTTTCTAAGGTGGTGGCTCCTGTGTTTGTTTGTTTTTTCTTGCTATACTTTGGCTATTGTGCCACCGCAAACGCAAGGCTTTTTTAGACTGGTTTGATTACGTTAGGATCTAAAAGAATAACCTTGTGCGCCATAATTGCCACACTTTTGGCACAAATGCTCATGTGGCGTAGCAGACACATGATTTGCACCAAATTAATAATTGACTTTTGCCAGTTTTTTGCCCCAGTTGAATGGCCAAAAGTAAGACTACTCAAGGCCAAATACGATTTAGAGCAACTGCAGACAAACCCCCTGATATTGGTAAGGTTGGACAACAGTGTAGTGTGTATAGAGCCCCCCGATTGTCCCCGACATATGATGTCGAGGGAGATAAGGATCTGATATGTCTGATTTCTGACTGCCAATCCTCGGTGAGATAAGTTGCCATCAAACGAGTCTGACCGCGGCTCTCACATAGAGAACAAACCAGCAGTCGGCAGAGGAGGAGCGCTCGTCTGTGTATGGAGGGATTGGGCCAGATGGCTATCAGCTGAACCATTGTTTGGCCACCAGCAGAGTTGTCCTAAGTAGGATCAAGTGTTAGCTTGTATGAAGATGTGCCAGTGTTATCACACAGTGTGTACCACCATGCCGCTTCCTGAGACTGCCTCGGCTAAGTGTACGCTGCATAACTAATAAATGTGGGCAAATGTTTCAGAGAACTGGCAACCACACAGATGCATGTGGTCATCCAGGAGCTTTGTTAGGTTCTCCTCACATATACATTGGAGGCTCCTGCAATTATGTTGGATTTAATGAAGAAAATAGAAAGGGAGCTGAGTGCAGAACCTCAAGAACCACATTACAAGTCGGTGGGGCTTTACTTTTGCTTTTCTTCTCTTAGATGCAGATGTGAATTCAGCCTTACATATACAGACCGTGGCGATCGTCCTTGCCCCAGATGGGGCATTTTTTCCATTGATAACCTATAGCTGAGGGATGATGGTGTCTTACTACATCACGTCCAGCAATGTAAAACCAGGAAAGGACTGTGTGTACTTCTGCTATTTCATTCTCTCCCACACCAATCTGTAGCTCCCAGGCAGAAGTGCAGCTGCTGTCCCCTTGTGTCTTCCTCTCCGTGGGGGAGAAAGAACAGACTCAGAACAATTCTGCATTCAATTGGTGAGAGGGCGCATAAAAGGCCTTCAGCTTTTCCTCCATGCTTGGAAATTCAAGCAGCTGGTCCGCATTAGCTTAAATATGTTCCAGCACAGTGCTCAGTCCATGGCCTGACGCCCCATTCCCAAGGTTTTACAAGAAAAGGTTAAAATAGAACACTTTCTAATGGATTTGACCGCATCGGAAATAAAAAATTATGAGCTTTTCTAGACAACCGTACATGTTTTTGGATTTCTAGTTTTTTTTATTTTCCTCTTCTCAGATAAATATCAGCTCATTAAACTAACACTTTTATCATATATACAAAGTTGCCCAAAGCGCTACATTCAGTTAACACTAATCCCAAAAGAAAGGCACAGAATGTCAACTCATAAATATGTCAGAGACCGCCAGATGACCTGGGAAGCAGCGGAGCTTGAGTGGTGGGAATGGGTAAAGGTAAGTATTACTTCTCTTAATTCTAGGTTATCCTGAGCATGGGACTACAAAATTATCCTGGAAAACCCAAGATTTATACTACAAAAACTAAAAAAGAAACCTCCATTTATACAAAACCTATACTTGTCCATATGGGACCTATCAATAAGGCCTCATACTAAACCTAAAAGCAAGGGATTTGACTCCAAAGTCTGCTTCAAATGGGGTTTGGACCTTCGGGGGCCATTATTGAGGATCTTCTGGAGGGAACTCAGTCTGATCATGCCCACTACAGTGAACTCACTTTTGGCCACCAACTACATGTTATATAATACATTTGTACCATTTTTTTTTCTGAAAAACATTGAGCCGAAACAAAACTTTGTATATCATCTCATGTGTGAACAAGGCCTACAAGATGTCTGTGTTTGAGACGTGCATGCACCTGCCTGTAGAAAATATCAATGTCTTGATTTGTTTTTTTCAGTTGTGACATTATATGCAACACTTGGCGGTTCTGCGATTGCCCATGGGCTTAATGAAACTGAAGTCACCCACATAATTACCAGCAAGGAACTCCTGCAGACCAAATTGAAGGTAATGATTTTGCTAAGTGCAGATGTTACACTTGATAGACTATGTAGAGTGTCACAGATGGAAAAAGGACTCAGTCTTCTAGCAGCCACCAGTAAGTGATTTACTGACATTTCACAGTAACAGCATTAAGGCTTACTAGAATGACAATTAAGTTGATCATACACATTTGATAGCTGTCAATCCAAGTTAACATTTGGATGACTCCCCCATAGACCGGAAAGCACAGCTTAGGCTACTTTCACACTAGAGTCGTACGACGCACGACGAATTGCGTCGTTGCGACGTACCGACGCAAGCAGTGAAAGCGCCGCACAACGGGGGCAGCGGATGCTGTTTTTCAACGCATCCGCTGCCCCATTGGGAGGAGGGGGCGGAGTTCCAGCCGCGCATGCGCGGTCGGAAATGGCGGACACGACGCACCCAAAAACGTTACATACAACGTTTTTTGGTGCCGACGGTCCGACGCAACACGGTTGCGACGTGTGGCAATGCGTCGCTAATGATAGTCTATGGACAAAAAACGCATCCTGCAAGCAATTTTGCAGGATGCGTTTTTTAGCCACAACGACGGATTGCGACGTGCAGTGCACGACGCAAGTGTGAAAGTAGCCTTAGCCAGGCATACCCGTGTCCTCTAAAAGAGAGCCACTGCCGGAATAATCTGCCAGCAGCTTTAGCCCTTGCCGAAAAAGGGTTTAGTGATTGAATTCAATCATCTCATCCTCCAACTTAATCTTTAGCTTGGCTGAATGTTATGCAGGTGGCAAGGTAAGTGGGAACAGCGCCCATTCGGCTTTTTCCGAGATGGCATGAGTGTCTCTACAGTATTTTACTCTAGATTAGACACGTGGGTATTCCAGAATGGTTGACATGATAGGTAGGGTTTTCTTTAGGAAGCCAAATAAATAGGTAGATAGCAGAATTTGTCTAGCCCCTTTTTGCCCAATTTTTTATTGCCCTTTTCAGACTCCCTAAATAGTTAATTGTAGCACCTGATTCCTATTTAATATTGGTGGCGTTATTTTCTGTCTCCAGCTTGAATCGTCCATATTCAGCATTTGCTCAGTATGGTGGCATTTTAATCAAAGTAAACATACGTGTTCTCAGTATCCTGAGTGCCCAGACCTGAAGGTGCTTCCTTGTATATCCGTGTCCCGTGGGGATGAACGTTTGCCAGTTCTGGCAGCCCATATATACAAATTTATCTTTTTGCTGTGGCCAGGATATTCTCAGCCTCCTGCTTGTGTATTGTATGTATATATTGGCAGCTTACCAGTGCAAACAACAGAATCTTGTATAAGAACAACGAGATAAGTTTTAGGTTAGAAGGCTTGAAGTGTTCTTCTGAGTAGTAAGCTCATCCGTCTGCTCTGCTGACATGCCTGCTTTACTAAATGCTCCATTTCTCATGGAATAGCGATTCTGGGGAATCTATCCATAGAGCTCTGCATTGTGCTGTTCCCCTTTTATTTCTCGTATAGATATGTCAATAAATGAATAACTAATTAATGCCTCTAAAATGTTTCTACTGGTGGGAACCCCTAATGACATCAAAGACACTTTCGTTGGGGAAGGTTATGTATTCTATAAATCTTGCCCAGTTGTATGGTTTGGCTTAGGTGTATTGCTTTGTAAAGAATCAGCAGGCTGAAATTGGTTTGCTTCCCTATTGTAAAAATAACCAGAGAAACCCTGATCAGGCTGGCGGGGCTGATCCAAAAATATCAATGCAATAGGGAATAACTTGCTTTTTGCTGGAGGTCCAACTACTCTCCAGCAGTCCCTTCGCTGATGAATGGAGTGGTGACAGAATATGCACCCCTCCGCGCCATTCATGATGGCACTGCCGAGACCCCTATCTAGAGATCACTTGAGTCCCAGCAATTGGACCCCTCTGTAATCACCTTTTTTTGTTTTTAATGGAATAACTAAGGAACTCCAGATTTCCTGAGAACCTTAGTTAGGAAATGATTCCCTGCAAACACATATCTCTGTCTTGTCTCTGTCAATCTCTTCACACATTCCCAGTAGGAATAACAGAGGAAACTCACAATGCAAAAGTTCTAAGATACTCCAGTATTCTTACACCTAAGAGTTAGACTATGTTCACACGTTCCATTTTTACAGCATATTTTTGCTGCCTTTTTGTGCAAATTAAAAGCTGCTTTTTACTATTCCAAACAAAACCTAAGATAAAAACAAAATGAGAAAATAAATAAATAGCAATAGTGCAAGAAAATAACATAGGGTACTTAGTTACCGTATTTTTCGGACTATAAGACGCATCGGACTATAAGGCGCACCCAGGTTTTAGAGGTGGAAAATAGGGAAAAAAAATATTTGAAGCAAAAAAATGTGGTAAAATATTTAATAACATACTATTATATGTGGTGTTATTATATATAATAGTATGTTATTATGTTGGAAGCTGCGGGACCAGTGTGGTGTCTGTGAAGTACTATATGAAGATGCTGGAGGGTGAGTATAAGAATGGAGGCACAGGGCTTATATTGAAAGCACCACTCCAGCACTGCAAAATAACACTGGAGTGCTGCTTTAAAAGCCCATGGAAGAACTATAACTCCCAGCATGTCCTGCAGATCCTATGACATGCTGGGAGTTATAGTTCACTAAAGGAGTGACAGAGTGCTTTATTGTGTTTTAGAAAGACTAACCTCTTAATTGTGGCAGCCAGCCACTGTGGTGAGGTAAAAGTATCCCATGACTGCACACACAGAGCCCTCCCTCTTGTTGCCTTTCCACAGCACAGGTTATAAGAGGAAGCCAGCAGATTCTAGTGTTGGAGTTTGAAGGACCTGTGATGATGTCAAGAAGAGGGAGGGCTCTGTGCTGCCATGTGATGCTCCAGCCCGCCCACTTCTGACATCACAGGTCCTCCTTGTGCACACTGCACAGCACTCAGCTCCAGCCCAGGAAGGTACCAGCGATCTCCTCTCCCCCGGACCCTGCTGCTGCTGCCTCCTCCTCCCCCGGACACACGGATCTCCCCAGCTGCTGCAGGAATCAGCACTGAGGAAACCATGTGTGTCCCTGCTTAAGTGCAGTATTCATTTGCTGCTCCCACCACTCAGCTGATAGGTGGGCGGGGAGTAGCTAATGAATATTCACTGCACTTAATCATCGGGACCACAGTGCTAATTCCCTGCAGTGGGGACATTTTTCTGCCTCCTGAAGTGGGATAACAGTGCGATCCCACTCGCTGCTGCCCCCCTCCCCACATGCTACATCCCTACCATAAGACGCACCCACACTTTCCTCCCAAATTTGGAGGAAAAAAAGTGCGTCTTATGGTCAGAAAAATACGGTACATTTTTTTAATCAAAATTATGTTAAGCCATCCCACCACGTGAAGGTGACCCTAGTCTGGACGGTCCTAAACTTTTAGTATTAAAATCTTCCCATATGTCAAGTGATGTAAATGTGAATAAAGGCAGACCGGGGCCCCGACTAATGGATAGCCTGCAATTGGGAGCTATATATACCTACTGTCCAACTCAAAGAAAAGGGACACCACACCCTTATTTGCACAGAGTGCAAAAATCTGAAACAAGAACCTACGGTCATCTGCCCTTATTCACATTTGCAGAACGTCACTTGACATATGGTAAGGTATTAATACTAGTGGTTAGGGCTGTTCCGAATAGGGTCTCTATGACATGGTGGGATGGCTTTTATGTTTTATTGTTTTTTTTTAAATCAAAATTATGTTAACTATGTAGCCAATGTTCTTTTCATGCTATTTATTTACTGCAGAGTATTTGTTCATATTGTTTTGATCTTAGGTTTTGTCTGTTAGTGGCCAGTGTGAACATGCGCCTACATGCTGCATGCATACCAACTTATGTTCCTGTTCATCTCTTTAGGTTTTTTGTTTTTACAGTACCAGCAAAAGCTATGAGATTTCAGAAATCTCATGCACACACGTTTTTTTCCCCTGACTGAATTTGAAAAGTTCTGCTTTTTTTTTTTTTTTACATTTTCGGGATTTTTGCACCATAAAAAGCAACGAGGAATTGCCAAACAATGCACCATGTAGTGTAGACAAATGACAGATATGATTCGCACCAAAAAAAGCAGCAAAACTTGCCTTTTGTAAGCTGCTTCTTTACTGCCAAGAGAGCAGGTTTTACCTGCAGAAAAGAAACGCTTGCAAAAACGCAACGTGTGAACATAGCCTTAACCTGTTGCGCTTGGCTTTTCAGTCTGCTCATCCTTCACCAGCACTTGGGGCAGTGAAGCCATTTAGGCATCTGGCTTATGGGATTTAGTTATCCAGGTGCTATGTTATTGACCGATTACTAATGCAATAACTTCTCTTTTGTAGAGCATCCTCCCCCAAGTGCCCTTGTTACGACATATCATCATCGTGGATGGCATCAGCACTACCACAGAGTACCCCAACAATATCACTGTACACAGTATGACGGCGGTGCAGGCTCTGGGGGCCAGGCAGGGTGAGTGGGTCGTATTGGTGTGTATGGAGGGATTCACTGTGGATTTTAATTTTATTCTCGTGTTTTCTTGACACACCGTTTCCCATGTGAACAAGTCCTTAGTGCCACCCTCTTGTCCTGATGCGTCATCGTGCACTTTTCTGCGTGGAGATTAGTCTGCTCCGCGTTATTCTGTAATCTTGGTGCATGTGCTGCCCTTCTGTCCTGTCCCAGTAACCTGCAGCCTTCTGTCTATTCCACGTCCCTAATGGTGACTCAGAAGCTTTAGGACATCCCGATGCTCGGCGTCCTCACACACAGTGGGAAATCGAGGATTCTCCAATGTATGATTAACTGGGTACATCCCACCCATCCCCCGCTATGTATGCTGATGGGGGATTCTCTTTCCATGTGAACAGATGCTGCAGTCTCAGGACCCAAACATCTGGCACAGATTATACAAACATGATCCAGTCCGTCATGGCTTTCGTTCCCAGCACCAACTGGTGCCTGACACACTTCCAGCACATGTTCGCTCCTCGGATGCTGCACGGATGTCGCGATCATCATTCTCATCCTTTATTATACTGGAGATGAGGTTTCATTCCGTTGTTATTGTACTTTTCTAGTTCTTCATGTGTTTTTATGGCTGGTACCTAGATCAGAAGCAAAAATTTGTATAAATTGTACACGGTGTAGACAATTGCTGTAATAAATCTGCCAAGGATAATGAAAAAAGGCTGTATCATGGGGACCCAACCAAACCGCCCCCCATATCTCACCTTCCCGGGTTACTATGGTCAGTGATGGGAGGTCTCTCCTTTTTCAGTAAGTTTAGAAGGGTTTTTTTCTCACTGTTTTACAAAGGTAATCTAAATTTTTGCATCTGTATGTATTGTATTCCTATGTGGACCTGTCTATGCATAGAGCATGCAAATGCCTACTAATGCCCCCATACACAAGTACGCTAGGCTGACGGCCAGCCCCTAGTGTTCCCCATACACATGTACCCTCAGCTTTTCCTCCCATCTCTCCAATATACAATTACATTCACCTCTACTAACAATTGTTCTTTCAGACGCCGCAAAATACATACACACTGAGCTGACAGGTGTTCCCTCAGGCTCCCCATACACATGCACGCTGAGGTTGGCTGACTGGTGTTCCCTCAGACTCCCCATACACATGCACGCTGAGGTTGGCTGACTGGTGTTCCCTCAGACTCCCCATACACATGCACGCTCAGGTTGGCTGACTGGTGTTCCCTCAGACTCCCCACACACATGCACGCTGAGGTTGGCTGACTGGTGTTCCCTCAGACTCCCCACACACATGCACGCTCAGGTTGGCTGACTGGTGTTCCCTCAGACTCCCCACACACATGCACGCTCAGGTTGGCTGACTGGTGTTCCCTCAGGCTCCCCATACACATGCACACTGAGGTTGGCTGACTGGTGTTCCCTCAGACTCCCCATACACATGCACGCTCAGGTTGGCTGACTGGTGTTCCCTCAAACTCCACATACACATGCACACTCACGTTGGCTGACAGATGTTCCCTCAGGCTCCCCATACACATGCACGCTCAAGTTGGCTGACAGATGTTCCCTCAGACTCCCCATACACATGCACGCTCATGTTGGCTGACAGATATTCCCTCAGGCTCCCCATACACATGCACTCTCAAGTTGGCTGACAGATGTTCCCTCAGGCTCCCCATACACATGCACGCTCAGGTTGGCTGACAGGTGTTCCTCCAGACTCCCCATACATACTCACCTCAGCTGATATCTGTTCCTCCAGGCTCCTCGTGCACATGCACGCTCAGGTTGGCTGACAGGTGTTCCTCCAGACTCCCCATACATACTCACCTCAGCTGATATCTGTTCCTCCAGGCTCCTCGTGCACATGCACGCTCAGGTTGGCTGACAGGTGTTCCTCCAGACTCCCCATACATACTCACCTCAGCTGATATCTGTTCCTCCAGGCTCCCCATACACATGCATTCTCAGGTTGGCTGACAGGTGTTCCTCCAGACTCCCCATACATACTCACCTCAGCTGATATCTGTTCCTCCAGGCTCCTCATGCACATGCCTTCTCAGGTTGGCTGACAGGTGTTTCTCCAGACTCCTCATACACATTGAAGCTCAGGTTGGCTGACAGCTGTTTCTCCTGACTTCCCCATACACATGCATGCTCAGCTCATCGGATATCTTTTACTCCAGACTCCTCATACACATGCACGCTCACCCAAACTCGGTATAGAAAGCTGTGATGTCCTTCAGATGTGGCTATATTATAAAGTGTTCTGCATCATGTCACATTGTGGCGTAAGTTCTCTGAACAGGAGCAATGGTCTCAGAGTAATCTTTGTGGATTTTTTGTCTTGGCTCCAAACTACACCCTAAAATTATTTTCTATAGATTTTGTAATATAAACATGACATGAGTCACCATCTTTTCTTTCACAGCAAACAAGCAACAGCCGTCGCCACTACCGTATGATATCGCAGTTGTTATGTACACCAGCGGGTCCACTGGGCTGCCCAAAGGAGTGATGATCTCTCACAGTAACATCATAGCTGGCATAACTGGGATGGCACAGCGGATACCAAATCTGGGGTATGTTCTGATGATAGGAACACTTGGACATCCATGGAGGTAAAGCGGTTTTCCCAGGAACGAAAGTTAATTTTAATCAATAGATCTTGGAGTAATAATAATTTCCACAATTGGATGTGTTTAAATAAAATGTTCCTGTGCTGAGATAATCTTATAAATGTGCCCCTGCTGTGTACTGTGTAATGGCTGTGTCTGACCGTGCAGGAACATGGTCTGATCATACCACAGCTCCTGGGCAGGGGAGGAAGCAAAAGCGAGAATACAGACAGGACATCACAGGATTGCAAATAATTCTTTCTTTGAGGTAAAACATTTTTTTAAAAACAGGCAGTGAAATATTTTACCTCACCAAAAGAATCAGCTGTGATCCCGTGCTGTCCTGTCTGTGTACTCCCTTTTGCTTCTTCCCCTCTTCAGGAGCTGTGGTATGATCAGACCATGGTCCTGCACGGTCAGACACAGCCATTACACAGTACACAGCAGGGGCACAGTTATAAGATTATCTCAGCACAGGAACATTTTATTTAAACACATCCAATTATGGAACTTATTATTAGTCCACGATCTATTGATTAAAATTCACTTTTGTTCGTGGGAAAACCCCTTTAATTAAATTGTAGCAGATACTTAAAACTGAAAGGCAACAGACACCTGGGAGATTTTATTTTAACTTTAAACGCATGCATTTTTGGCAAAAAAATAAAATCATTTTTGCAAATATTTTTTATTAACGGTGTTGGACCATTGCATCACTGTACTGGCTCGAAATGAGTTAACAGTGAACTCTTGTCAGTGAGCTCGTTTTGACGACAGGGTGTGTAACTCTTATCTCTCTTCTCCTGATGATCTAAGTCAGTGTTTCCCAAACTCCGGTCCTCACGGCCCCCAGTAGGATCATGTTCTCAGGATTTCCTTAGTAATGAACAGGTGATGGAGTTATTATCAAGGCATCAGAAATTGCCACAGATTCTCTCACCTGTTCAATACTAAGGAGACCCTGAGAACATGAGGTGCGGGGGCCGTGAGGACGGAGCTTGGAAACACTGTGACTAAGTGACTCAGAATGAAATGCCATTTTGTGGTCATAAATCCCCATGGCAGGCATCAGGGGGATTTACATCCTGTAAGTTGTGGGATTTCACTGTCCACGATCTCTAGTGGGATTGTATTCACCCTTTAAGTACCTGCTTTGGGTCATTTACATGGTATTGTTCTCCATTCGAGCTTTGTGCTTGTGCATTGAATCCAGTGTCCTCTTTTTGCAGAGAGACGGACACGTACATTGGCTACTTACCTCTGGCCCATGTGTTGGAGCTAAGCGCAGAGTTGGTGTGTATGTCCCGTGGCTGTCGTGTCGGCTATTCTTCGCCACAGACGCTTTCTGATCAGGTAAGTAATGGGGGATGGAGGAAGGGAGTCATTTTTAGTTCTTTAATCACTATATTAATGTAAAACTATACAACCACTTTAAGCGAGCTTCCCTAGGAATCGACTGATCGCTGAGGGTCCAGCTGCCCGAGTAATCCCCTGACATATCCTAGGAAAGCTATAGAAAGCCCTCCATGTCCCCTGCTGCCTGTATAAATCTGTGTGACCTTGTGAGGAGCTGGAGCTGCACCTTCTATCATATCTAGGCCTGTGTAATGGATGATCGATCTTCCAGGCCTTAAGGAAAGGGACAGATTGGGATCATTGTGCACTACTTGTCTTTTTAGACCCCTTCAACGTGTTTCTGTTCACACTTGCTTTATTCTGTTCAGATGTAATTTTTTTTTTATAATCCACTATTGGAGGTAGTGGCTGCCTCCTTGCCTGACTGAGGACTCCTCTCCTCAGCCTAAGGCTGTTTTTAATTGGTGCTGGATCCTACCTGCCCTTTAAAATGTGTAGGCTTATAGCCCAGGAGAGGCATGTTTGATAAATACTAGGTTTAGGGTCCCATCACAGAAAGGTACGCCTTGTCGCGGCTGGTGGGCTCTCATGAATTGGCAATTTGTGCACTAAGCACCTTAATTGTCTAAGTATATTCTATATAGCAGTAATGCAGGTTACATCTCCTATATTCAGTTACATCTCAGTCCTCAAAAAGGCTGCTGTATTGTTTTGTAACTTTATATGCAGTTTAAAGGTGTTGTCCACTACTGGACATCCCTTTAATAGATCCGCAGTGCAAAACAAAATCAACTCAATACTTGCTTCTTGGATTCTGATGTCTGTCCTGTGTAATAAACAATCTCACATCACCGCTGCAGTGAATCAGTAGCCACTGATTGCCTGCAGCAGTCACATGACATAAACAGCTTCTCGTGAGCACTGGGAGACACAGCACAGACATGGGAGGAACAGTGTCACTCTGGGTGGTAAGTACTAAAGAGGTTGTCCACTACTTCAAACATTGATGACCTCTCCTTGGGAAGTCATCCGTGTCTGATTGGTGACTGTGTGACACTCAGCACCACTACTGACCAGCTGTTCCCGTTGTTGGCCAAAACTGACCAGTTACAGAGCTGCACAGCTCCATTTACTGTATATTTGCCATCGCCGGGGACTGCACATCTGTTCCCTATTCCATCAGTATGGGGCAGATGTGCATTACCCGGCCATGGCCACTATACAGTACATGGAGCTGTGCTGTTCAGCTCCGTAACGGATCAGTTCTGGTCAACACCAGGTGATCAAACATTGATGAACTGTCCTAAGGAAAGGCCGTCAATGTTAAAGTAATGAATACCTGCTTTCAGATTATATATCTATTATCAAGGCACTGTCCACTATTGTACAACGCCTTTAATTCTATGCCTACACTGTAAATAGCGTCTAAAGTTGGGCATGTGCCTATGGTACATGTACCTGCATTATACAGTGTGTGTTGTCCTCTTACTCTGCTGTAGCTCCATACCTTAGCTTTCCTCTGTACTGATTTGTGTGCACTAGTCCATTGGCAGCGTACGCTGTACTTATCTGTGGCGCACCAGTGCAATAATCCAGGGCTCTGCCGATGCTCATGATATAGGATTGTGTATATTAGCTGCTAATGTAGACCAGATGTTGATGATGAGCGCGTCGGAGTGACGCAGGCCATGTACTGTTCTCTGTGTAGGCTTCCTTTGTCCTCAGCACCGATCAGCCTGATGTACACAACTGAATTTGTATCGTTACAAATAAATAAAAATGTCTTCTTACAGTCCACCAAAATCAAGAAAGGAAGCAAGGGCGATGCCTCCGAGCTGCAGCCGACGCTAATGGCCGCTGTCCCTGTAAGTGACTTTAGTGCTGTGTCCCTTGTACTCATTCCTGTAAGTAAATTGCCCTGACGTTAGGACATTGTGTGAAGACGTCCAGGTACAAATATTTACTCTGAATTCCTGCAAGCGGCATAGATGAGTGATTGAACGGGAGCGAGCTCATCAGATGTCTTCTGACCCTTCCGACGTCATACATTGGGACATGGAGGATGTCTCATCACCTGGCAGCGAGCACCAAATGCGATGTTCTCTGTTACCACAATACACACATTCCAGCCTAATATCCCCTAACCGTAATTCTGCCGGTTAGGAGACACACTGACTCTAAAGCAACCCCTCTTCTGTTTAACTTCTGCTTTTTATGGCACCTTTAAAAATCCTTTCTGTTTTTATTTTTTATTTTTATTTCCTACATCCCCCTTCAAAAAAGAAAATTTAAAAGATATGGAGAGGATAATAAAAGCTGCTAAATGGGAACAAGAGTATGCATCTTATCAGTTTTAGGAAAGTAGGAAAAGGGGAAATATTGATTATTCGATGCCGAGACCATATTCAGATTGTCTGCTCTGCACTGAAGTCACCCCCAAGTACATCATAAGGCTAGTAACCCATTTTCTAGGTGGCAGGAGACATTTGTTGTAGACTGTGGGGAAGGCTGTGGATTTTCTATCTGCAGTCTGATCTTTATCATGCTGAGTTGTTACAGAAATTTTGTCTAAAAAGTCACATTTTGTAAGAGGGAAAAATTTCTGCCATGTCCAAATGTGGCATAAAAAGTGTCAGTAAGGGATAGTGTGATATATAGTCATTTTTCTGGCCTAAAGGTACCTTCACACGAAGCGACGCTGCAGCGATGGCGACAACGATGCCGATCGCTGCAGCGTCGCTGTTTGATCGCTGGAGAGCTGTCACACAGACCGCTCTTCAGCGACCAACGATGCTGAGGTCCCCGGGTAACCAGGGTAAACATCGGGTTGCTAAGCGCAGGGCCGCGCTTAGTAACCCGATGTTTACCCTGGTTACCAGCGTAAAAGTAAAAAAAACAAACAGTACATGCTCACCTGCGCGTCCCCCAGCGTCTGCTTCCTGACACTGACTGAGCGCCGGCCCTAAAGTGAAAGTGAAAGCACAGCGGTGACGTCACCGCTGTGCTTTCACTTTCACTTTAGGGCCGGCGCTCAGTAAGTGTCAGGAAGCAGACGCTGGGGGACGCGCAGGTGAGCATGTACTGTTTGTTTTTTTTACTTTTACGCTGGTAACCAGGGTAAACATCGGGTTACTAAGCGCGGCCCTGCGCTTGGTAACCCGATGTTTACCCTGGTTACCAGTGTAAAACATCGCTGGTATCGTTGCTTTTGCTTTCAAACACAACGATACACAGCGATCGGACGACCAAATAAAGTTCTGGACTTTATTCAGCGACCAGCGACATCACAGCAGGATCCTGATCGCTGCTGCGTGTCAAACGAAACGATATCGCTAGCCAGGACGCTGCAAAGTCACGGATCGCTAGCGATGTCGTTTCGTGTGAAGGTACCTTAAGTTACTATATTTTAAGATTTGCGTGAAAAAAACACAAAACAATATAAAAATATACAGTGGCATGCAAAAGCCTGGGTACCCCGGTCAAAGTTACTGTTATTGTGAACAGTTAAGCAAATTGAAGGTGAAATTATCTCTAAAAGGACTAAAAGTAAAGATGACACATTTCCTTTGTATTTTAGTAAAAAAAAAACTGTAACTTTTTACATTTTAAAATTATAAAAAGTAAAATCGGCCCAATGTATAAGTTTGGGTACCCTTGGAGATTTTTGTGCTCAGATAGCTTTGACCAAGGTTTCAGACCTAAATTAGCCTCTTAGTGTTATGGCATGTTCACCATCATTATTAGAAAGGCCAAGTGATGCTAATTTTCCAGCTTTATTAAACCCAGCCTCCTCTAACCTTGTGCCAAAAAATAACAGCCATGGGTTCTTCTAACCAGCTGCTAGCACTCTGAAAATGAAAATGGTGGAGACCCAAAAAGCAGTAGAAGGGTATAAAAAGATAGAAAAGCGTTTTCATGTTGCCTTTTCCTCAGTTCGAAATGTAATTAAGAAATGGCAGTTACCAGGAACAGTGGAGGTCAAGATAAGGTCTTGAAGACCAAGCAAAATTTCAGTTACAGCTGCTTGTAGGATTGCTAGAAAGGCAAAGCTGGACCCCCGCTTTTTTGTAAAAGACCTTCTGAAAGATTTGCCAGACTCTGGAGTTGTGGTACATTGGTCTACTGTTCAGAGACACCTGCACAAATATTGCCTTCATGGAAGAGTCATCAGAAGAAAACCTCTCCTGTATCCAGACCATAAAATTCAGTGTCAGAAGTATGCAAAAGAACATCTAAACAAGCCTGATGCATTTTGGAAACAAGTCCTGTGGACCAATGAGGCAAAAATATGAGTATTTGGCCACATTGATTAAAGGTATGTGTGGAGAAAAAAGGGAATGGAATTTCCGGAACAGGACATCTCGCTAACCGTTAAGCATGGGGGTGGATCAGTCATGCTTTGGGCTTGTGTTGCAGCCAATGTCACCCAGAACATTTCATGAGTAGAGGGAAGAAATGGATTCAATGAAATTTCGACAAATTCATCAGTAAAAAGGCTGAAGTTGAAAAGAGGATGGCTTCTACAAATGGGAAATGATCCACTTTGGAATTTTTAAAATGATGGTGATTTTATATGATACACACATATATAATGTCGTTTTAGGCCTTTTAGAGATCATTTAATCTTCAACTTCCTTAACTGTTCACAATAACTAATTTTCATTAGGGGTGCCCAAACTTTTACATGCTACTGTAATAATTATAGAAATGATTATAGTTATTAGATCTACATTCTCGTTATTTCTTTGCTTATATCTCAGCGTTGTTCACATCTTGTTCTTTGCTTTAACCAGTTAAAGGAGTAGAATGTTTTTTGTGTTTTTTTTTTGTTGCGTTGAGAACCATGCTATGTCTTTTTAGGAAATCATGGACCGCATCTACAAGAACGTCATGAGTAAAGTGGCCACCATGAGTCCTGTTCAGAAAGGTCTGTTCTCCCTTGCATACAACTATAAAATGAAGCAGATCATGAGAGGTTACAGCACTCCGCTGTGTGACAGGTAAGAGTTCCTCCTCAAATTCCTTTTTCCATTTTCTTACCCCCTTCCTCATCCTGTTTGTTATAGAATCCATAGGGAAATCGCAACGGACAGGATGACCCCTGGGTAAGGTGCAACTGCACGTTAAAAGGAACCTGTCAGCAATTTCAGTACCCCCAGCTGATCTAATCTGTGTTAGCTCACTGTAAAGCAGATTATTTCCGTACCTTTGTTTTTTCAATCCTTTATTCCAGTCCGGTGTAATCACTTTTCCAATTTTTATGTAAATGAGCCACAAGTGCAGGGGGCATGGCCGAGCACTTACTGTTGTCCGGCCTCTCTCCCTTTTTCCCAGCGATCCTTGGTTACTGAATGACAGGACACTCTTTTATGCGTGATCTGCCTTCCCTGCCGGAGATCTCGCACAGGTATCATCATTTCCTAGGGCGGCACATGCGTAGTCAAGGCTGATGGCATTTTACCTGCCCCAGGGAATGACTGCGCTCACTCAAGATCTCCGACGGTGAAGGTAGGTCACCCAGAAGAGTGACCTGTCTTTCAGTGACTGGTGGACAATGGTTGGTGGGAAGAGAGGGTGGAGAGTTGTAAGTGTAGGGCCAGGCTCCCTGTATTTGTGGTTCATTTGCATAAAAATTGGAAAAGGGAATAGAACAAAGTATTGAAAAACACAAAGGTATTGAGTTAATTCCCTGGATTGTGCATGAGGAAACCTTGTCTCCTGCAGACATGTCTGGCTATCTGTCTCTGCCCATTCTCGGGAAGATATTGTGTTTTCGCATAAAACATTACTTGGTGCATTGATATCTCAAAATTTTGCTTTGGCATCCAATTTGGCACAATCTCCCGACTTTTCATCCCGTTAGTGGCTTCTTGGCCTATCTGGATTCTAGTCTACTGGCCCATGTGATTGTGATACATCAGGAGGTTACCTTTTCTCCATGAATGGTGACGTTACGCTGACAAGGGATCTGTATAACCAGCAGGATCTAAATGATCCTGGGTTAGTAAGGTGAATCTAGCTGAGCCGGGAAAAATGAGGCCACCGAGAGGCGCAGTATGGCGTGACTTACATTATAAGCAGAGCTCCGAGAAGTCATCATTTAGGGAAGAGCAGCGTCTCGGCCTGGATCTCTTAATGGTTTAGTGTTAAGTCTAGAGTTGACAAGATGGAGCGAGTGTAGTCCTCGGCACTTCCGTGTGTGTTTTCCTCTTTCTTCTAAGAATCTCTGATGTAATGGCCTTTCCCAGATGTCGGCCGGCAGAATTCAGTTGTTCAGGCGAAGAATGACCCCACTGGGTAAATGACCCTTCTCCAGAGTAAGGGTGGGCTAAATCCTGTGTTATCTGTCTACAGAAGTGCAGGCATATTCGTTATTTCCTGAGCTGTATCATGCATTTACCTCATTTACTTAGTGTATCCATACTGGACGGTTAGTGCGAGTACCTGAAATAAAGGATCCTTCGATCCTCTGCTAATAATAATTTGCAATCTCTCCGTCTCTACAGGATTGTGTTTCGGAAAGTGAGGAAGCTACTAGGCGGAAAGATGAGGGTCCTGCTTTCTGGCGGGGCACCTCTTTCCGCTGCCACCCAACGCTTCATGAACATCTGCTTCTGCTGCCCTGTTGGTCAAGGGTATGGCCTTACCGAGACATGTGGTGCTGGCACAATCACAGAAAGTGAGTGTGGACTTCAGTCATAACAAACAGGTTTTCATTTAATGGAGGGGGTTCTCTCACTTTTGGGTATACTGTACATCCTTGCATTACACACAGTCCATTCATTTTATTGGGAACAGTGTACTACTGCATTTCTCCAGTGGTGGCGCTGCAAGCAAGTAAACTACTGTTCTTCAGCTCCAGCAACCTAATTTTTTTTAAAGTCATTAGTAAAAGTATTCTGAATAGTGATGAGCGAACGTGCTGGGATAAGGTGCTAACCGAGTGTCTTTGGCATGCTCAAAAAATATGCTATGTTCACTGCTGTTTGACAGCTGCAACACATTCAGGGATTCCCTGACAAACAGGTAATCCCTGCATGTGTTGTGGGTGTTGAACAGCCAGAAGACATACAGCCGCAGGGACTCGAATGTATTTTTCGAGCGTGACGAAGACACTCGGTTAGCACCCGAGTATAAATGGAAAGCTATAGCACCCTCCTCCTTATGGGTTTGGTCTGTATCCCTACATGATTATACATTATAAAGGGAAATGATGGAAAGCAGCTCTCAATTGTTAAATGAAAAAATATATATAATAAAGGGTTATCCAGGCTTGGGGCAAAAGTCACTCTGTTACTGCAGATTGGTGAATCATGACAATGGGCAGTTGGAAGTCTAACAATTTCTTGGTGTGAGCCGGTGGTCCTGTGGCTGCATGTATATGATTATTATACTTATGGTCACATGTTGACCTGATGCGTCTGGCTTCTCTCAGCAGAAGTCCGGCACGTGATTGCAAATATTTAAAATACATACTTGCCGCCCTATAACCAGCCGCTGGTACCGGGGGTCGGTGACAGAGCTTGCCCCATATGATTCTGCAGTCACATACAGTGAGTGCACAATTTTGTTCCAAGCCTGGATAATCCCTGTAATCCAGATGTGTCATTTTGGCTAGGCATGGCCTCTTTTGGCTAGGCTTGGCCTCGTTTGGCTAGGCATGGCCTCTTTTTGCTAGGCATGGGCTCTTTTGGCTAGGCTTGGCCTCGTTTGGCTTGGCATGGCCTCTTTTGGCTAGACATGGCCTTTTTTGGCTAGACATGGCCTCTTTTGGCTAGACATGGCCTCTTTTGGCTAGACATGGCCTCTTGGCTAGGCATGGCGTCTTTTGGCTAGGCATAGCGTCTTTTGGCTAGGCATGGCCTCTTTTGGCTAGACATGGCCTCTTTTGGCTAGGCATGGCGTCTTTTGGCTAGACATGGCCTCTTTTGGCTAGGCATGGCGTCTTTTGGCTAGACATGGCCTTTTTTGGCTAGGCATGGCCTCTTTTGGCTAGACATGGCCTTTTTTGGCTAGGCATGGCCTCTTTTGGCTAGACATGGCCTCTTTTGGCTAGGCATGGCCTCTTTTGGCTAGGCATGGCCTCTTTTGGCTAGGCATGGCCTCTTTTGGCTAGAAATGGCCTCTTTTGGCTAGGCATGGCCTCTTTTGGCTAGGCGTGGCCTCTTTTGGCTAGACGTGGCCTCTTTTGGCTAGGCATGGCCTCTTTTGGCTAGAAATGGCCTCTTTTGGCTAGGCATGGCCTCTTTTAAGCTACATGAGTCCTGCTCTGCATGATTTGGCTTTGTAGTCCCAGCAGCGCTCATTGGTTTATCACTAGGGGAATGTGCTCATCACATTTTCTTTAAACTTTTGAAAGAGTTTTCATTCGATTTTAATGAAGTTTTGATGTGTGGGTACAAATGGTACAAAAGCATTAATTTTTGGATATTGCTTGTTTTTTCAGTGTGCGACTACAGTACGGGCAGAGTGGGAGCGCCTTTAGTCTGCTGTGAGATAAAACTTAAGAACTGGGAAGAAGGTAATTGAAGCCACATAGAATTTATATTTAGAGAAAATTGTAAATGGCAAAAAAACCTCAAATATTTCCATTCTCTTGCTGAATAACTGAAATATTTTTTTCAAGTTTAATGATCTCCAGTAATAAGACAACAAATGGTTCTCATTGTATGAAGTTACTTTAAAGAGGATCTGCCAATAGGTTTCTCAATAGAATTTTCATACATAAATCTTTGAAGAGACTAGTGTACTTACATCGAAATTCAATGTCACAATGGCTGAATAATCCTTCTTGAAAGTTTCCCTGTCTGTTATTAAAATATTAATCTTAATATCAAGTTTCCACAGACACTCGGACAAGGATTTTCAAAATAAATCCACCAGTCTCATCGGGTCTAAGAGATCTATTTAATGTACCATTTTATAGTCCGGCTCATTTATTTGGTTTTGCTGTCATCTCTTGTACCTTGTATTAACAGGAGGCCTAGCTCTCCTTTATGAGCTAAGTATTTCTTCTGTTTAGCGTCCCGTGGATGGGTGTCTCAGTCGGGGCCCTGTCCTGCTCTGGCCTTATTCACATTCACAAGGTTTTCATACTAGAGACATGTTAGGATCGTCCTGATGGGTACATCTTGCTGTGGTTTGATGACTTATACTTTTTTGATCGATATAGCCTTATCTAAGCGCCCTATGTTATTTACATGTACTATTACTATTTACTTCGTGTAGGATATATGCTCATTTTGTTTTTGTTTTGTTTTTTATCTATTTAATAATGCATACAGTTTATATTGTGAAATCACATGATGAGTATGCTTTAAAAAAAATCTGCAAAAAATACTAAATAAATTTGATAATTTTTATCATTTCTTGTTCTAGTTTGCATTGCAGAATATGAAATCTATGATGTCTACAGCATAATTTATATTCTGGCTATTTTGTGGCTCTTCCATGCAGCGTGAACATGGGATTTTGTGAAATCTCATACACAACACTGCGGCAGTAATATGCTGCAGATTTATTGCCCCCAAAATTGCAATGGAAAATGTTCTGCATATTCCCCCCGAGGGAACGTAATAGACGTGACCTGTCAGGAGGTTATTCTGATTGCGGCTGAGAAAACATTTTGAAATATTGGTATCTTCAATACTTGAAGAAATGGTCTAGGTGTTTTGCCCGACCTGTTTTAGTATGGCTTTACCACCAAATCTTGTCCTTACACTCAAACGTCAATAATATATATATATTGTAAGAATCATGTCGGTCTGGTAGTCGGGGGCAGGTATATCTCGCCCAGGTATTTGTCCTATGTGAATTAGGCCGCTCAGTATCTTCAGGATACCGAGGGGTTAATAAGTGCAGGAATAAAGGCTGACAAGCTGGAGGTTTCAGGTGTCAGCCTGGGGCACACAGATTGCCTGTCTGTGTGAGACAAACGTGAGTGAGAGCGGTGCTCAAGGACTGTATGTTGTTAGCTGGGTGGGAGAAGCCCCCCCAGTTGTTAGATAGCAGCTTATTTGTTTAGTTAGTGCCGGACAGGCTAGGATTTATTTTTATGTTTTGTTTTTCCTATGTTGCTTTCACGTTAATAAATCTGACCTGAGGTCAGTCATCTTGGAAACCTGCTGTCGCCTCAGAGTTCAATGCACAAACCACGTGACCTTTGACCCCAGCAAAGGCGATCCCGGAGTGTTTTGTTACATTGTGGTGGAGAACGCGGGCATCACGTGGCACAGGCGACAGTATAGAAGACGTGGTGAAAGCCCTAGTACAGTCCACTGCCGTACAGCAGCAGGCCACTGCCGCACAGCATGAAGCTAATCGCTTGATGGCCGCACAGCTGAAGGAGTTATTGGACATGACGGTTGCAGACCGCCAGCTTCTCCAACAGGTGGCGCAGAGCCTGGTGAGCATGCCTGAGGTAGACCCGGAAGCAGAGTCCAGAAGGATCCATGTGAGTCGGTACTGGCAAAAGTTGACTGCAGAAAATGACGTCGAAGCATACCTGACAACGTTCGAGCGGACGGCGTTGAGGGAGAAGTGGCCGAAGGCACGATGGGCCGATTTGATTGCTCCGTTTCTCTCCGGCGAGGCCCAAAAAGCTTACCATGACTTAGACCCGGAAGTCGCTCAGGACTTTGAGAAGCTGAAAGTTGAGATCCTGGCCCGGCTAGGTGTGACGACGGCTGTCCGTGCGCAGAGGGTACACCAGTGGACCTACCAGCCAGATAAACCGCCGCGGTCTCAGATGTTCGACCTGATCTACTTGACAAAGAAATGGCTGCAACCCGAGGTACTGACAACCCCAGAAATAATTCAGCGGGTTGTCCTGGACAAGTATCAGAGTGCTACCTCCAGCGCTGAAAAGGTGGGTAAGCCAAGGAAATCCCACGACAGCGGATCAACTTGTAGAGTTGGTTGAGCGTTATTCCGTGGCAGAAGGACTTCCCGACGAAACCACTGGCACCCGGTCTGTGCCTTCTCCTCGTGGAACCGGTAAGACTGTTCCAGCGACTACGGGTGAAGGAAAATCGCCAAAAACTATGGGGGAGGAACACGGGGCTGCTCGCACTCCGAGACCGAGAGTGATGGACGGTGGGCTCAATAGGGGGCCTGTTAGGTGTTTCCGTTGCCGTGAGAAGGGCCATATTTCTGCGAACTGTCCTGTTACCACTGAACCCATGCAGTGCGATGTTACAGACTCTAAGAAACGCATGTCTTTGGTTACACGGCTAGTGAATGTGAATGCGGGTCAAAATGATATAGCGAAACACCTGTGTGAATTGTCTGTTGATGGGAAAAGTGTTGTGGCGTTACTAGACTCTGGAAGTGTGGTGACTCTGGTGAAAGCTAGTCTGGTGGCACTTCCATCGGGTTCGTCTGACAAATTTTCTGTAACGTGTGTGCATGGTGACACCTGTTCGTACCTAACGGCGGTCATATCGATTTCCACTCCCTATGGGTCTGTGCAACACAAAGTGGGACTCGTTCCCGCATTGTTACAGGATGTAATCCTGGGCAGGGATTTTCCCCATTTCTGGCAGTTGTGGGAGAATCAGTTGCTCCTTCACCGTAGCTGTGAATCTTTTCCCATGCCATCTGGAGGTCCCGAACTCCTAGAGGAGGTCCCACAGGCAGACGTTGCTGGGGAGGTTATTGAATCTAACATTCAGTTCCCCTTCTCAGTTATGGCGGGGGAAACTGAGGAAACTGAGGAAACTCAGCGAGAGGCGGAGGCAGACAGCCATCCAGCACCCTGCCTACCAGATTTGGGAGTCCAGTTGGATGACTTCCACAGCGAGCAAATGAGAGATCCTACCCTGACTCCGGCTAAGAAAAATGTAAAAATGATAGATGGGGTACCCGTAGAACCTGACACTAGGCTAGCGTACCCGTACATGGTTCTTGAAAATGATTTGCTCTACCAGGTAGAGAAAAAAGGGGAAGATATTGTGCAACAGTTAGTGGTACCCAAACCTTATCGGCGGAAGGTACTGGACCTGGCCCACGGACATATAATGGGGGGACATCTGGGGGTACAGAAAACCACAGAAAGGATATCGCATTGTTTTGTGTGGCCCGGAATACATAATGATGTGCGTAACTATTGTGAGTCCTGTCCAGAGTGCCAAATCTCTGCGCCTAAAACTCGGTTCTGTAGCCCTTTGGTACCCCTCCCTATCATTGGGGTCCCTTTTGAGAGAATTGGGATGGATCTGGTTGGGCCCCTTCCCCGGTCCGCACGTGGGAATCAACATATCCTCGTCATCATGGACTATGCCACTCGTTACCCAGAAGCCATCCCTTTGCGTAACACTGCTACCAAAACGATCGCCAAAGAGTTGGTACAAGTGTTTAGTCGGGTGGGAATTCCAAAACAGATACTCACCGACCAGGGGACTCCCTTTATGTCAAGGGTGATGAAGGAGCTCTGCAGGCTCTTACAAATAGACCAGTTGCGTACGTCTGTCTATCACCCTCAAACAGATGGCCTGGTTGAGCGGTTCAACAAAACCTTAAAACAGATGCTCCGGAAGGCGATAGACAAAGATGGGAAGAACTGGGATTACTTGCTACCCTATTTACTGTTTGCCATTAGGGAGGTTCCCCAGTCTTCCACGGGGTTTTCCCCTTTCGAACTGTTGTACGCCTGACGTCCCCGGGGACTGTTGGACGTCGCAAAAGAAACCTGGGAAGGTCAAGTCACTCCCTTTAAAACGGGGATCGACCATGTAACACAAATGCAGGAGCGTATTGCCGCTGTCATGCCCATGGTTAGGGACCATATGTTACGGGCCCAGGGAGCCCAGAGGCAAAGTTATGATAGAGGCGCTAACGTCCGTACATTTGCATCCGGGGATAGGGTGTTGGTCCTAATCCCTACAGTGGATAGTAAATTTCTGGCGAAATGGCAGGGCCCCTTTGAGGTCATGGAAAGAGTTGGTGAAGTATAAAGTGTACCAGCCCGGTAAGAGAAAACCAGAACAGATTTATCATGTGAATCTGATAAAACCCTGGAAAGACCGCTCTGCCCTAACGGCGGATCTGCCCCGTCCGGTTTGCGCACCTACCGTATTGGAGGTACAGATTGCCGAGACTCTCTCGGAACAACAAAAATCTGAGGTTAAGCAGTTTTTGTTACAGAACCGACAGTTTTTTTCGGAAAAACCTGGCCGGACTAAGCTGGTGAAACATGAGATTGTTACAGAGCCTGGTGTCACAGTTCATGTAAAGCCATACCGGATTCCGGAAGCACGCCGTGAAGCCGTCTCCCGGGAGGTGGTGGCAATGTTGGACTTAGGAGTCATTGAGGAGTCACACAGCTCCTGGTCCAGTCCAATCGTATTGATACCTAAGCCGGATGGCTCCATACGGTTCTGTAATGACTTTAGGAAACTGAATGCGGTTTCTAAATTTGATGCGTACCCTATGCCTCGGGTCGATGAGTTAATCGACCGGCTTGGCAAAGCCCGATATATTACGACCCTGGATCTAACAAAGGGGTACTGGCAGATCCCTCTGGCCGAGGCGGCCAGAGAGAAGACGGCATTTGCTACCCCGGAAGGGCTGTTTCAGTATGTTTACATGCCGTTTGGACTTCACGGAGCTCCAGCAACGTTCCAGAGATTGATGGATCGAGTCTTGAGGCCCCACAGACAGTACGCTTCGGCCTACCTGGATGACATCGTAATCTACAGCATGGACTGGGAAACTCACCTCCGGAAGGTACAGGCGGTGATTGATGACCTGCGAGACGCAGGCTTAACGGCAAACCCCAAGAAATGTCACATCGGGCTTGAAGAAGCCCGATACTTGGGCTACGTGATTGGCAGAGGAGTGGTTAAACCACAGATCGACAAAATACAGGCAATTCAGGGCTGGCCGCAACCAGTGAACAAGAAACAAGTACAAGCTTTCCTGGGGATCGCCGGCTATTATCGCCGGTTCATACCCAATTTTGCAGCCATGGCCACCCCGTTGACGGATCTTACCAAAGGGAAGGATTCCGTCATGGTAAAATGGTCCTCAGCGGCTGAAGAGGCCTTCCACAGCCTGAAACGAGCTTTGTGCTCTCAGCCCGTACTAGTGACTCCTGATTTCAGCCGCGAGTTTGTGGTCCAAACTGATGCTTCTGATACTGGGGTCGGAGCTGTACTTTCCCATGTGAGGGACGGAGTCGAACACCCGGTCCTCTACCTCAGCCGGAAACTGAATGTACATGAGCAGAGGTATGCCGTGGTTGAAAAAGAGTGCCTAGCCATTAAATGGGCTCTCGATTCCCTCAAGTATTACCTGGCAGGTAGGAAGTTTAGGCTGGTCACGGACCACGCCCCTCTCAAGTGGATGCACCTCCACAAAGACCATAATAGTCGGGTAACCCGGTGGTTCCTTGCCCTGCAGGCTTACTCTTTCACGGTGGAGCACCGCCCCGGGGTGCAAATGGGGAACGCTGATGCTCTGTCCCGGGTACACTGTTTCGAGAGTGTTCTTGCTCGACCTGAGTGGTCTGAGCAGGGGGGGAGGATATGTAAGAATCATGTCGGTCTGGTAGTCGGGGGCAGGTATATCTCGCCCAGGTATTTGTCCTATGTGAATTAGGCGGCTCAGTATCTTCAGGATACCGAGGGGTTAATAAGTGCAGGAATAAAGGCTGACCAGCTGGAGGTTTCAGGTGTCAGCCTGGGGCACACAGATTGCCTGTCTGTGTGAGACAAACGTGAGTGAGAGCGGTGCTCAAGGACTGTATGTTGTTAGCTGGGTGGGAGAAGCCCCCTGTCACGTTACTGGCGATACAGGACTGAAGGTCAGTGGCCGAAGCAGATGTATACAAGTGACCGGACCGTGGAAAGACCTCTGGAGATGCAATATATGGCAGTGGCAGTTCAATATATCCGCAGATGCAAGGACCAGCCCAAGCAAGGGCCGGCCTGGATAACACACGTGCACAAAGTCCGTATGAGCAGCAGGAGTTCAGGGTAATAGCAGCAGAATATCAATAAGAAGCAGGAAGATGCCAGCAAGACACCTTCCAACCAGGAGCTCAGAGATTGCTTCACTCAGTTAGACTGAGCACACAAAATACTCAGCAACAGGAAGCTGCACAGGGCCAGGTATATATAGTAGGTCCAATCAAGCTCAATCAGGGCGGGGACAAATCAGCAGGGCAGGTGATGATCTCTATCCCAGACGAAGTTCATATGGTTTCAGGCAGAAGTCAAGCAAGTTCCAAATAGCTCATCAAGCAAAGGAACAGACTAGCAAACAAAGGGTCGCAGGTTCAAATCCTAACAATACTCCCCTCTTAACGGCGGCCTCTGGACGCAATTTGCCCAGGCTTTTCAGGATACCGCTGATGAAATTGTCTAATCAAACGGGGAGCATTGACATTGCCTACCGGTTCCCATGAATTTTCTTCTGTGTCGTAGCCCTGCCATTTGATCAAATATTGTAAACCATTTCTATGAATTCGAGAATCCAAGATCTTCTCCACCAGAAACTGCTCCTGTCCATCCACTTCAATTGAATCGGGAGGCGGAGGGAATCGCTCCGGGAATGGATTGGCTGTGGCGGCTTTCAACAAAGACACGTGGAATACAGGATGAATCTTCATTGATTTTGGTAGCTGTAAACGTACAGCCAATGGACTCACAATCTTATTGATTTTGTATGGTCCCACAAACTTCTGTCCTAATTTAGGAGAAGGAATCTTCAATTTCAAATTCTTAGTGGATAGCCACACTCGATCTCCAATCCTAAACGTGGGAGTAGGTCTACGATACCTGTCAGCAGCTTTTTTATATTTCTCCTGAGCTTCCCTTAATGTGTCTTTCAGGACATTCAGATTTTTCTGTAGGAGAGAGATTCTTTCTGCGACTGCTGGTATTAATGGCGCCACAGGATTCTTGGGAAGGATGTTTGGATGATATCCAAGATTTGCAAAAAATGGCGTCTGTTTCGTAGAGGCATTCTGTGAATTGTTGTATGAAAACTCTGCAAATGGCAACAAATCTACCCAGTCGTCTTGCAGATGGCAAATATAACAACGGAGATACTGCTCCAGTGTCTGATTCGTACGTTCTGTTTGACCGTTAGATTGCGGATGATAAGCGGTTGACAATCGTACCTTGATGTCTAGTGCTGAGCACAGACTGCGCCAAAATTTAGATGTAAATTGCACACCTCGATCTGAGACGACTTCATCCGGCACTCCGTGGAGACGAAAAACATTGCAAATTATCAGATCAGCTGTATCTTTTGCTGAAGGCAGACCTGTACACGGGATAAAATGCGCTGCTTTCGTAAGTCGATCCACTACCACCAGAATGGATGTCTTTCCCTTGGAATCAGGTAGATCCACTATAAAGTCCATTGAAATCGATCCCCATGGACGTGTTGGAATGGCAAGAGGCTGCAATAGTCCCATAGGAGATACACGTGGGGTCTTATGTCTGGCACAGATGTCACAAGACTTAACGTACTTCTTCACGTCTTCTTGAAAGTTTGGCCACCAAAAGAAACGTGACAAAAACTCCTGCGTTTTCTGTACCCCTTTATGCCCTGCAACTTTAGAGTCGTGTACTAGTTGTAGAACTTTTAACCGAGCTGCTTCTGGCACATATAGTCGTCGACCATCAGTCCATACTTGATTTTTGAAAAATAGGTGTATGTCCCCTGATGGACGTGATAGAAAAGAGTCTGTTTCGTATGCTGCTTTCAGATCTTCCAGCAAATCTCCATCATGTATTACTCCCACGATTTTAGTATCGGCCACAATAGGTTTGGGTGTTGTTACGAGGTTAACATCACTTGAATACATTCGGGATAATGCGTCTGCCTTCTTGTTACGGGAGCCTGGTCGATATGATATTACAAAATTAAACTGATTCAGAAACAGACTCCAACGGGTCTGCCGAGGAGAGAGGCATTTTGCAGACCTGATAAACTCTAGATTGCGATGATCGGTCAACACCAAAATTTGCTGTGCCGCTCCTTGAAGATGATGTCTCCACTCTTTGAATGCTGATATAATGGCGAGCAATTCTTTATTACCCACATCATAGTTCTTTTCGGCTAAGGACATACGTTGTGAGAAAAATGCACATGGATGCAGCAACTTCTTTTCCCCTGTCCTCTGAGAGAGGATAGCACCGACCGCACAGTCTGAGGCATCCACCTCGATGATGAATGCCAATTCTGGGTCAGGATGGCGTAATATGGGAGCCGTCGTGAATTTCATTTTTAAACGAGAGAATGCTTCTTGCGCCTGGGGAGTCCAGATGAAATTTGCTCCTTTTTTTGTCAGTTGCGTGATGGGTGCCACAATTTCTGAAAAATTTTTAATAAAACGTCTGTAAAAGTTGGCGAACCCCACAAAACGCTGGACCTCTTTCACATTTTTAGGGATAGGCCACTCGGTGATAGCTTGCGTTTTCTTAGCATCCATCCGTAATCCTTGAGGTGAAATGACATATCCCAAGAACTGGATCTCTTCTCGATGGAATTCACATTTTTCTAATTTAATATACAATGAATTCTCTCTTAAACGTTCTAGCACTCGTCTTACGTGCGTTTGATGTTCTTCCAAAGAGTTAGAAAAAATCAGGATGTCGTCTAGATAAACGACCATGAACTGGTCCAACAGGTCTCGGAAAATATCATTCACCAAGTGCTGGAAAGTAGCTGGAGCATTGCAAAGTCCAAAGGGCATCACTAGACTCTCAAAGTGTCCATATCGGGTACGGAAAGCTGTCTTCCACTCATCCCCAGGTCTTATACGTACTAAGTTATATGCCCCACATAAATCTAACTTAGTGAAGATCTTTGCACATCGCACCTTTTCTAGGAGTTCCGGGATCAATGGTAAGGGATAACGATTTTTAATCGTCACTTTATTAAGCTCCCTGTAGTCCACTACTGGCCGAAGGGTTCCATCCTTCTTTTTAACGAAGAATATAGGAGCTCCAGCGGGCGAGGATGATGGACGAATGAATTTTTTGTTCAGATTTTCTTCAATAAATTCTTTGAGAGCCTTTAGTTCAGGACCTGCTAGAGGATAGATAGTTCCAAATGGTATAGCCGCCCCTGGGAGTAGCTCTATTGGGCAGTCGTATGGTCGATGCGGGGGAAGTGTATCTGCCCCCCTCTTGTCACAGACATCTAGAAAATCTTCATACACCGCTGGTAGCTGAGGTAATTCTGAATTCTGGGCTGTTTCTAATGTTGACTCACTTGTAACTTCCGCCCGAACGTCCATTACGGGGAAACTGATCTTTTTCATCTCCCAGTCGATGCTAGGATTTTGCTTCTGTAACCAGGGCAGACCTAAAATAATCGGAAAATGTGGGGAAGAAATAATTAGGAATGTCAACATCTCGCGGTGCTGTGGCTCAATATAGAGCTCCAAAAGTCCTGTCTCATGGTCCACTGGCCCCGAATTCAGTGGAGATCCATCTACTGTCTCCATCACAATAGGTGAACGTCTTTTTTGCACCTCTATGCCATGTTTTTGAGCAAACGCAGAATCCATGAAAATCCCGCTGGCTCCCGAATCGATCATGGCTGATGCGGTGATCCACAGGGAGTTGACCTTCAGTTTAATTGTTACAAAATAATGGGATTCTCGGTTCTCTTTCCTAACATGTGGAGCTATGGATGATATAGACTGGATCTCATCCTTAGCATAATCAGTCTCTGTAATGTAAGTCTCCTCGTCGTAGGAGTCAGGGTCCATTATGGCCGCCACCATTTTTCGTGAACGGCTTGTGGGACGACTTGGACAGTTAATGAGAAAATGTCCTGCTTCCCCGCAGTACAGACATAGATTCTCTTTAAATCTTTGTTCTCTTCGTTCTGCACTCGCTCGTCTCTGGATCGCGTCTACTTGCATCGGCTCTGATTCTGTATCCCGGGGATTCCGGCTAGGCACTTCTTTGATGACCGATGGCAGGGAAGAGTTATATGAGTTAGTTGAGCGATTCATGGAATTCCACTTCTCTTGTCGTCGTTCAGACAGACGGGTATCAATCCGGATGCAATGTTTGATGAAATCATCCAAATCTGAAGGGGTCTCTCCACGGGCAAGTTCGTCTTTTACTGCACTAGAAAGTCCTCTTTTAAAGAAGGTTACTTTTGCTGCATTATTCCATTCAGTGTCGACGGCCCACCTCCTATACTCCATAGCATATTCTGCAACGGGACGTTTGCCTTGTCGTAATGCCAGCAACGTTGATTCAGCTGTAGCTGCACGATTTGGGTCATCAAACATCTGCTGCATCGCCCGAATGAACTCATTCAAATTGTCTAAACGTGCGTCCCGAGTCTCAATCAGAGGATTAGCCCAAGCGATCGCTTTGTGGGTTAACAGCATAATGATGCATAACACCTTTGACCTATCGGTCGGGAACTGATTAGGATGTGTATCGAAGAACAGATAGCATTGGTTTAAAAATCCACTAAATTTATCTCGATCACCTCCAAAACGAAACGGTGGCAATTTGGGGGGCCTGTCAGACGTTGAGACGGAAGCTTGTCCTTCTAGCTGTGTAATTCGGACAGTCAACACCTGTACCGTATTCTGCAAATCTTGGATAGTTTGTTGGAGATTCTGTACATTATGGTCGCTTTGTATAATAAATGCATCCATCCGTGCTTTTCCATTCATCTGTTCGGCGTGCAAATTGGACATTGCACCCTGCAGCTTTCTGACACGTGTATCCATAGTTTCTGCCCCAGCGGCCTCCATTTTTGGGCTGAGTATCCTGTCACGTTACTGGCGATACAGGACTGAAGGTCAGTGGCCGAAGCAGATGTATACAAGTGACCGGACCGTGGAAAGACCTCTGGAGATGCAATATATGGCAGTGGCAGTTCAATATATCCGCAGATGCAAGGACCAGCCCAAGCAAGGGCCGGCCTGGATAACACACATGCACAAAGTCCGTATGAGCAGCAGGAGTTCAGGGTAATAGCAGCAGAATATCAATAAGAAGCAGGAAGATGCCAGCAAGACACCTTCCAACCAGGAGCTCAGAGATTGCTTCACTCAGTTAGACTGAGCACACAAAATACTCAGCAACAGGAAGCTGCACAGGGCCAGGTATATATAGTAGGTCCAATCAAGCTCAATCAGGGCGGGGACAAATCAGCAGGGCAGGTGATGATCTCTATCCCAGACGAAGTTCATATGGTTTCAGGCAGAAGTCAAGCAAGTTCCAAATAGCTCATCAAGCAAAGGAACAGACTAGCAAACAAAGGGTCGCAGGTTCAAATCCTAACACCCCCCCAGTTGTTAGATAGCAGCTTATTTGTTTAGTTAGTGCCGGACAGGCTAGGATTTATTTTTATGTTTTGTTTTTTCCTATGTTGCTTTCACGTTAATAAATCTGACCTGAGGTCAGTCATCTTGGAAGCCTGCTGTCGCCTCAGAGTTCAATGCACAAACCACGTGACCTTTGACCCCAGCAAAGGCGATCCCGGAGTGTTTTGTTACTATATATATATATATATATATATATATATATATATATATATATATATATATATATATATATATATATAATTTTTTTTTTTCCTTTGTGCTTTTAATGTCATTAATGCAGCTTCCCACGGAAGGATGTAATAAGTGTAAGCTTTAGGTGATTAATCTCAGTAGGAACTACTAAATGCATGTAATTCATGTGAGTGCAGTAATTCCTTACTCCATATTGAGGATAAAGGTTTTGCTGGTAATTCGTTTTTCCTTTTTACCATCCTAATGTACAACTCATTTCATCAATTAGGCGGCTACTTCAACACTGACGAACCTTGTCCCAGGGGAGAGATTCTGATCGGTGGCCCCAATGTGACCATGGGATACTACAAAAACCAGCAGAAGACCAAGGAAGACTTTCTAGTTGATAAAAATGGCCAGCGCTGGTTCTGCACTGGGGATATCGGAGAATTCCACGCCGACGGTTGCCTAAAAATAATTGGTAAGTGTTAACCAGTGAGTAAAACATTCTTCTATATTCCATTGTAACATGAAGCTAACAAGTTAATTTTTGCCAAAAATTGCCTAATTTTTCCCTCCCTGCAAGCTTTATGGTTCCAGTCCTGCAGACATATTCGGGGTCTCACTTCTTGTTGCCTCTGGGACTTTTTCCCATGCACGTGTCGGGGCAACTCAAGTGCTTCTGGGTGGGCATATAAAAGGGGGTGATGGAAGAGGGTACCCCCAGTATCTGCAGCACCGGAACCAGAATAGTGTAACTTGCTAGTGTGAGATTTGTTTAATCGCTCTTAGTATCTTTAGTCAATATGTATAAATATATATATGTATGTGTGTGTGTGTGTGTGTGTGTGTGTGTGTGTGTGTGTGTGTGTGTGTGTGTGTGTGTATATATATATATATATATATATATATATATATATATATATATATATATATATATATAATTGTCTAAGGGTTTTTCCGTCTGTCTGTCTGTCCTGGAAATCCCGCGTCTCTGATTGGTCGAGGCCGCCAGGCCTCGACCAATCAGCGACGGGCACAGTATCGACGTAGATGTCATAATGGTTGCCATGGCGACGATGATGTAATAAAGGTTGCCTCGACCAATCAGCGACGGGCACAGTCTGCCGCGAATTCTGGAATCATCATTGTCCATATACTACGGGGACATGCATATTCTAGAATACCCGATGCGTTAGAATCGGGCCACAATCTAGTATATATATAATTGTCTAAGGGTTTTTCTGTCTGTCTGTCCTGGAAATCCCGCGTCTCTGATCTGATCAGCGACGGGCACAGCATGGCGACAATAATGTCATAATGGAAATCCCGCGTGTCTGGCGGCCTCGACCAATCAGATACGGGCACAGTATCGACGTAGATGTCATAATGGTTGCCATGGCGACGATGATGTCATAAAGGTTGCCTCGACCAATCGGCGACGGGCACAGTCTGCCGCGAATTCTGGAATCATCATTGTCCATATACTACGGGGACTGTTATGATCTGGTGGCCTAAGAGCAGCATGGGACGTACTCTGGAGAAGGTGGTACCTGTACTGACCGCAGACCCTGAACCTAACACCGCAACTAGAAGTAGCCGTGGAATGTACCTAGCGCTCCCTAGACATCTCGACACAGCCGGAGGACTAATTACCCCTAGAGATAGAAAAGGGAAAACTATCTTGCCTCAGAGAAAATCCCCAAAGAACAGGCAGCCCCCCGCAAATATTGACTGTGAGAGGAGAGGGAAAAAATATTCACAGACTGAAATGAGAATTTAGCAAAGGAGGCCACTTCTAGCTAAATAGAAAGGACAGGACAGAGTACTATGCGGTCAGTATTAAAAAAACTAGAAAATATCCACCACAGAAAATACAAAAACTCCACAGCTAACTAAAGATATGGAGGGTATATCTGCATCTCCAGAGATACCAGCTTGGCTAAAAAAAATCCTAATACAGACCAAGCTGGACAAGACAAAACATAGAAAGGAACTGAGCAATAAGACCACAACATGTGGACAGCAAATCAAGGCCAGAACTTATCTTTGATGAAAAGAACTGCAAAGCAGAAGGAACCAGGCAGAGATGTGAATCCTCCAGGAACAATGGACAACTGGCACTGACTAAAGGGTGAAACAAGACTAAATAGCCCTGTCCAAATTGCAAAAGGTGAAAACACCTGATAAATGCTGTGATTCAGAGACAGCAGCGCTACCACTTACAACCACCGGAGGGAGCCCAAGAGCAGAATTCACAACAGTACCCCCCCCCTTGAGGAGGGGTCACCGAACCCTCACCAGAGCCCCCAGGCCGATCCGGACGAGCCAAATGAAAGGCACGAACCAAATCATCAGCATGAACATCGGAGGCAACAACCCAAGAATTATCCTCCTGGCCATAACCCTTCCATTTGACAAGATACTGAAGCCTCCGCCTCGAAAAACGAGAATCCAAAATCTTCTTAACCACATACTCCAACTCCCCATCAATCAACACCGGGGCAGGAGGATCAACAGAGGGAACAACGGGCACCACATATTTCCGCAACAAAGATCTATGAAAAACATTATGGATGGAAAAAGAGGCTGGAAGGGCCAAACGAAAAGACACTGGATTGATAATCTCAGAAATCCTATAAGGGCCAATAAACCGAGGCTTAAACTTAGGGGAAGAAACCTTCATAGGGACATGACGGGAAGACAACCAGACCAAATCCCCAACCCGAAGCCGGGAACCAACAGCGACGACGGTTAGCAAAACGCTGAGCCCCCTCCTGAGACAACACCAAATTGTCAACAACATGAGCCCAAATTTGCTGCAACCTGTCAACCACAGAGTCCACCCCAGGACAATCAGAAGGCTCAACCTGCCCTGAAGAAAAACGAGGATGAAAACCAGAGTTACAAAAGAAGGGTGAAACCAAGGTAGCAGAACTAGCCCGATTATTAAGGGCAAACTCGGCCAATGGCAAGAAAGCCACCCTATCATCCTGATCAGCAGACACAAAGCATCTCAAATAAGTTTCCAAAGTCTGATTAGTTCGCTCGGTTTGGCCATTTGTCTGAGGATGAAATGCGGAAGAAAAAGACAAATCAATGCCCAGCCTAGCACAAAAGGCCCGCCAAAACCTAGAAACAAACTGGGAACCTCTATCGGACACAATGTTCTCCGGAATGCCATGCAAACGAACCCGAACCACATGCTGAAAAAACAACGGAACCAAATCAGAAGAGGAAGGCAACTTAGGCAAAGGTACCAAATGAACCATCTTAGAAAACCGGTCACAAACCACCCAGATAACTGACATCCTCTGGGAAACCGGAAGATCCGAAATAAAATCCATAGAAATATGCGTCCAAGGCCTCTCAGGGACCGGCAAAGGCAAAAGCAACCCACTAGCGCGGGAACAGCAAGGTTTGGCCCGCGCACAAGTCCCACAGGACTGCACTAAAGAACGCACATCCCGTGACAAAGAAGGCCACCAAAAGGACCTACCCACCAAATCTCTGGTACCAAAAATCCCAGGATGACCGGCCAACACAGAACAATGAACCTCCGAAATCACTTTACTAGTCCATCTGTCAGGAACAAACAATTTCCCCACTGGACAGCGGTCAGGTTTATCAGCCTGAAATTTCTGAAGAACCCGTCGTAAATCAGGGGAGATGGCAGAAAGAATCACCCCTTCCTTCAGAATACCGACCGGCTCAAGGACCCCAGGAGAATCAGGCAAAAAGCTCCTAGAAAGGGCATCAGCCTTAACATTCTTAGAACCCGGAAGATACGAGACCACAAAATCAAAACGGGAGAAAAACAGGGACCATCGGGCCTGTCTAGGATTCAGCCGTTTGGCAGACTCGAGATAAATCAGATTCTTATGATCGGTCAAGACCACAATACGGTGCTTGGCCCCCTCAAGCCAATGTCGCCACTCCTCAAATGCCCACTTCATAGCCAACAACTCACGATTGCCGACATCACAATTGCGTTCCGCAGGCGAAAACTTTCGAGAAAAGAAGGCACACGGTTTCATCAAGGAACCATCAGAATTCCTCTGAGACAAAACGGCCCCTGCCCCAATCTCAGAAGCGTCAACCTCAACCTGAAAAGGAAGAGAAACATCCGGCTGACTCAACACAGGGGCAGAAGTAAATCGGCGTTTAAGCTCCTGAAAGGCAGAAACAGCCGCAGAGGACCAATTAGTAACATCAGCGCCTTTCTTTGTCAAATCGGTCAGGGGTTTAACCACACTGGAGAAGTTGGCAATGAAACGGCGATAAAAATTAGCAAAGCCCAAAAATTTCTGAAGGCTCTTCACAGATGTGGGCTGGATCCAATCATGAATGGCCTGAACCTTAACCGGATCCATTTCTATAGATGAGGGAGAAAAAATGAAGCCCAAGAAAGAAATCTTCTGTACTCCAAAGAGGCACTTAGACCCCTTCACAAACAAGGCATTATCACGAAGGATCTGAAATACCATCCTGACTTGTTTCACATGAGACTCCCAATCATCTGAAAAAATCAAAATATCATCCAAATATACAATCATGAATTTATCAAGATAATTCCGAAATATATCATGCATGAAGGACTGAAACACAGATGGAGCATTAGAGAGTCCGAATGGCATCTCAAGGTAGTCAAAATGGCCTTCGGGCGTATTAAACGCAGTTTTCCATTCGTCCCCCTGCTTAATACGAACCAGATTATATGCCCCTCGAAGGTCAATCTTAGTAAACCAACTAGCCCCCTTAATCCTAGCAAACAGATCAGAAAGCAAAGGCAAAGGGTATTGAAATTTGACCGTGATCTTATTCAAGAGGCGATAATCAATACAGGGTCTCAAGGAGCCATCTTTTTTGGCAACAAAGAAAAAACCTGCTCCCAATGGTGAAGAAGATGGCCGAATATGCCCCTTCTCCAAGGACTCCTTCACATAGCTCCGCATGGCGGTATGTTCTGGCACAGACAGGTTGAAAAGTCGGCCTTTAGGGAACTTACAGCCTGGAATCAAGTCAATAGCACAATCACAGTCCCTATGCGGTGGAAGGGAACTGGACTTGGGCTCATCGAATACATCCTGGAAATCTGACAAAAACTCAGGAATTTCAGAAGAGGGGGAGGAGGCAATTGACATCACAGGAACGTCACCATGAACCCCCTGACAACCCCAACTAGTCACAGACATAGATTTCCAATCTAATACCAGATTATGCACCTGTAACCATGGGAAACCCAGCACAATAGCATCATGCAAATTATGCAACACCAAAAAACGACAATCTTCCTGATGGGCTGGCGCCATGCACATGGTCAGCTGTGTCCAAAACTGAGGTTTATTTTTAGCCAACGGTGTAGCATCAATGCCCCTCAAAGGAATAGGACTCTGCAAAGGCTGCAAGGGGAAACCACAACGTCTGGCAAATTCTAAGTCCATTAAATTTAGAGGGGCGCCTGAATCCACAAATGCCATGACAGAAAATGACGATAATGAGCAGATCAGGGTCACAGATAACAGAAATTTAGGTTGTACAGTACTGATGGTAACAGAACTAGCGATTCTCTTGGTACGCTTAGGGCAATCAGAAATAACATGAGCAGAATCGCCGCAATAAAAACACAACCTATTCTGACGTCTGAATCCTTGTCGTTCAGCTCTAGACACAATCCTATCACACTACATAGGCTCAGGACCCCGCTCGGAAGACAATGCCATAGTGTGCACAACTCTGCGCTCGCGCAAGCGCCGATCAATCTGAATGGCCAGAGACATAGAATCATTCAGACCAGCAGGCGTGGGGAACCCCACCATAACATCTTTAACGGATTCAGAAAGACCCTTTCTGAAGATTGCCGCCAAGGCATCCTCATTCCATTTAGTCAGAACAGACCATTTTCTAAACTTTTGGCAATATGATTCTGCCGCTTCTTGACCCTGAGACAGGGCCAACAAGGTCTTCTCAGCATGATCCACAGAATTAGGTTCGTCATACAATAACCCAAGCGCCTGAAAAAAGGTGTCTACATTAAGCAACGCCGGATTCCCAGGTTCCAGGGCAAATGCCCAATCCTGGGGGTCACTACGCAGCAGAGATATAATAATTTTAACCTGCTGGATGGGATCACCAGAGGAACGGGGTTTCAGAGCAAAAAACAGTTTACAGTTATTTTTAAAGCTCAGAAATTTGGACCTATCCCCAAAAAACAAATCAGGAGTTGGAATTCTAGGCTCTAAAACTGGAGTCTGAACAATATAATCGGAAATACCCTGTACTCTAGCAGCAAGTTGATCCACACGAGAAACCAGTCCCTGAACATCCATACCAGCGCCGCACTCTTGAGCCACCCAGAGGCAAAGAGGGAAGAGAAAAAAAAAAACACAACAGACTACAGAAAAAAAAATTAGACAGCACTTTCCTTCCCTTCTTCTGAGATGCGGTTAACTCATTGTTGGCCAGTTGTACTGTTATGATCTGGTGGCCTAAGAGCAGCATGGGACGTACTCTGGAGAAGGTGGTACCTGTACTGACCGCAGACCCTGAACCTAACACCGCCACTAGAAGTAGCCGTGGAATGTACCTAGCGCTCCCTAGACATCTCGACACAGCCGGAGGACTAATTACCCCTAGAGATAGAAAAGGGAAAACTATCTTGCCTCAGAGAAAATCCCCAAAGAACAGGCAGCCCCCCACAAATATTGACTGTGAGAGGAGAGGGAAAAAACATACACAGACTGAAATGAGAATTTAGCAAAGGAGGCCACTTCTAGCTAAATAGAAAGGACAGGACAGAGTACTATGTGGTCAGTATTAAAAAAACTAGAAAATATCCACCACAGAAAATACAAAAACTCCACAGCTAACTAAAGATATGGAGGGTATATCTGCATCTCCAGAGATACCAGCTTGGCTAAAAAAATCCTAATACAGACCAAGCTGGACAAGACAAAACATAGAAAGGAACTGAGCAATAAGACCACAACATGTGGACAGCAAATCAAGGCCAGAACTTATCTTTGATGAAAAGAACTGCAAAGCAGAAGGAACCAGGCAGAGATGCGAATCCTCCAGGAACAATGAACAACTGGCACTGACTAAAGGGTGAAACAAGACTAAATAGCCCTGTCCAAATTGCAAAAGGTGAAAACACCTGATAAATGCTGTGATTCAGAGACAGCAGCGCTACCACTTACAACCACCGGAGGGAGCCCAAGAACAGAATTCACAACGGGGACATGCATATTCTAGAATACCCGATGCGTTAGAATCGGGCCACAATCTAGTTTATATATATATATATATATATATATATATATATATATATATATATATATATATATATATATATATATATATATATATATATATATATATATATATATATATATATATATATATACTAGCTGTACTACCCGGCTTCGCCCGGGTTAATGACTGCTGTTAGCAAAATAGAATGTGTTAACAAAAATTTATTCTGCACACAAAAACCACAAAACAAATAGATAGAAATGTAATTATTAAAAGGCAAAAACTAAGCAAATAGAAGCATTTCACAACATATATTAGCTTTGTTATACTGAGAATGTCTTTGTTGCCTATATTAACCAATCAGAGCTCAGGTTAATTAACTGTAGCAAAATAGAAGCTGAGCTGTGATTGGTTGCTATTGGCAGCCTGATAAATCCCCAGCCAACAGGAAGCCCTCCCCCCTGGCAGTATATATTAGCTCACACATACACATAATAGACAGGTCATGTGACTGACAGCTGCCGTATTTCCTATATGGTACATTTGTTGCTCTTGTAGTTTGCTTATTAATCAGATTTTTATTTTTGAAGGACAATACCAGACTTGTGTGTGTTTTAGGGCGAGTTTTATGTGTCAAGTTGTGTGTGTTGAGTTGCGTGTGGCGACATGCATGTAGCGACTTTTGTGAGATGAGTTTTGTGTGGCGACATGCGTGTAGCAACATTTTGTGTGTTGAGTTGCATGTGACAGGTTAGTGTAGCAAGTTGTGTGCAGCAAGATTTGTGCATGGCGAGTTTTGCGCGTGGCGAGTTTTATGTGTGGTGCATTTTGAGTATGTGCAAGTTTTGTGTGAGGCAACTTTTGCATGTGGTGCAACTTTTGTACATGTGGCAATTTTTCTGTGTGTGCAAGTTTTGCATGAGGTGAGTTTTCCATGAGGTGAGTTTTGCACGTGTGGCGAGTTTTGCGTGAGCCTAGTTTTGCATATGGCGAGTTTTGCATGTAGCGAGTTTTGAGTGGTGACTTTTGTGTTTCGACTTTTATGTGGCGAGGTTGGTGTGTGTGTGGTGAAATGTGTGCTGAGGGTGGTATATGTGTTCAAGCACGTGGTAGTGTGTGGCGCATTTTGTGTTTGTGTTCATATCCCCGTGTGTGGTGAGTATCCCATGTCGGGGCCCCACCTTAGCAACTGTACGGTATATACTCTTTGTCGCCATCGCTCTCATTCTTTAAGTCCTCATTGTTCACATCTGGCAGCTGTCAATTTTCCTCCAACACTTTTCCCTTCACTTTTTCCCCATTATGTAGATAGGAGCAAAATTGTTTGGTGAATTGGAACGCGCGGGGTTAAAATTTCACCTCACAACATAGCCTATGACGCTCTCGGGGTCCAGACGTGTGACTGTGCAAAATTTTGTGGCTGTAGCTGTGACGGTACAGATGCCAATCCCGGACATACACACATACATACATACACACATTCAGCTTTATATATTAGATATACCTGTATGTAATCTCCTGTATATAGTATATACCTGTGTGTCATCTCACCTATATATAGTATATATCTGTGTGTCATCTCCTGTATATAGTATATACCTGTATGTCATCTCCTCCTATACATAGCATATACCTGTGTCATCTCCTCCTGTATATACTATATACCTGTAGGTAATCTGCTCCTGTATATAGTATATACCTGTGTGTCATCTCCTCCTGTATATAGTATATACCTGTATGTCATCTCCTCCTGTATGTAGTATGTACCTGTATGTCATCTCCTCCTCTATATAGTATATACCTGTGTGTCATCTCTCCTGTATATAGTATATATCTGTGTGTCATCTCCTCCTGTATATAGTATATACCTGTGTGTCATCTCCCCTGTAAATAGTATATACCTGTGTGTCATCTCCTGTATATAGTATATAGCTGTATGTCATCTCCTCCTGTATTAGCCCTCGTTCACACGTTATTTGGTCAGTATTTTTACCTCAGTATTTGTAAGCTAAAATGGCAGCCTGATAAATCCCCAGCCAACAGTAAGCCCACCCCCTGGCAGTATATATTAGCTCACACATACACATAATAGACTGGTCATGTGACTGACAGCTGCCGGATTCCTATATGGTACATTTGTTGCTCTTGTAGTTTGTCTGCTTATTAATCAGATTTTTATTTTTGAAGGATACCAGACTTGTGTGTGTTTTAGGGCGAGTTTCGTGTGTCAAGTTGTGTGTGTTGAGTTGCGTGTGGCGACATGCATGTAGGGACTTTTGTGAGATGAGTTTTGTGTGGCGACATGCGTGTAGCAACTTTTTGTGTGTCGAGTTGCATGTGACAGGTTAGTGTAGCAAGTTGTGTGCAGCAAGTTTTGCGCATGGCGAGTTTTGCGCGTGGCGAGTTTTATGTGTGGTGCCTTTTGAGTATGTGCAAGTTTTGTGTGAGGCAACTTTTGCATGTGTTGCAACTTTTGTGCATGTGGCAATTTTTCTGCGTGTGGCAATTTTTCTGCGTGTGCAAGTTTTGCGTGTGGCGAGTTTTGCACGTGTGGCGAGTTTTGCATGTGGAGAGTTTTGCGCGTGGCGAGTTTTGAGCGGCGACTTTTGTGTTTCT
The DNA here is from genome assembly GCF_051348905.1 of Ranitomeya variabilis. Taxonomy (NCBI): domain Eukaryota; kingdom Metazoa; phylum Chordata; class Amphibia; order Anura; family Dendrobatidae; genus Ranitomeya; species Ranitomeya variabilis. The sequence continues at coordinate 985,325,835 of NC_135233.1, forward strand.
ACTTTTATGTGGCGAGGTTGGTGTATGTGTGGTGAAATGTGCACTGAGGGTGGTATATGTGTTCGAGCACGTGGTAGTGTGTGGCGCATTTTGTGTGTGTGTTCATATCCCCGTGGTGGTGTGATTATCCCATGTTGGGGCCCCACCTTAGCAACTGTACAGTATATACTCTTTGGTGCCATCGCTGTCATTCTTTAAGTCCCCCTTGTTCACATCTGGCAGCTGTTAATTTGCCTCCAACACTTTTCCTTTCATTTTTTCCCCATTATGTAGATAGGGGCAAAATTGTTTGGTGAATTGGAAAGCGCGGGGTTAAAATTTCACCTCACAATATAGCTTTGACGCTCTCAGGGTCCAGACGTGTGACTGTGCAAAATTTTGTGCCTGTAGCTGCGACGCCTCCAACACTTTTCCTTTCACTTTTTCCCCATTATGTCGATAGGGGCAAAATTGTTTGGTGAATTGGAAAGCGCGGGGTTAAAATTTCACCTCACAACATAGCCTATGACGCTCTCGGGGTCCAGACGTGTGACTGTGCAAAATTTTGTGGCTGTAGCTGCTACGGTTCAGATGCCAATCCCGGACATACATACATACATACATACATACACACACACACACATTCAGCTTTATATATTAGATATATATATATATATATATATATATATATATATATTTATTATACACTGCTCAAAAAAATAAAAGGAACACTAACATCCCACATCCTAGATATCACTGAATGAAATATTCCAGTTGTAAATCTTTGTTCATTACTCAGTGGAATGTGTTGAGATCAATAAAACCTAAAAATGATCAACCTAATAATCCCACGGAGGTCTGGAGTTAAAATGATGTTCAAAATCAAAGTGGAAAATGAAGTTTCAGGCTGATCCAACTTCAGTGGAAATGCCTCAAGACAAGGAAATGATGCTCAGTAGTGTGTGTGGCCTCCACGTGCCTGTATGATCTCCCTACAATGCCTGAGCATGCTCCTGATGAGGCGGCGGATGGTCTCTTGAGGGATCTCCTCCCAGACCTGGACTAAAGCGTCCGCCAACTCCTGGACAGTCTGTGGTGCAACGTGACATTGGTGGATGGAGCCAGACTTGATGTCCCAGATGTGTTCAATTGGACTCAGATCTGGGGAACGGGCGGGCCAGTCCATAGCTTCAATGCCTTCATCTTGCAAGAACTGCTGAACTGCTGACACACACTCCAGCAACATGAGGTCTGGCATTGTCTTGCATTAGGAGGAACCAAGGGCCATATGCACCAGTATATGGTCTCACAAGAGGTCTGAGGATCTCATCTCGGTACCTAATGGCAGTCAGGCTACCTCTGGCGAGCACATGGAGGGCTGTGTGGCCCTCCAAAGAAATGCCACCCCACACCATTACTGACCCACTGCCAAACCGGTCATGCTGAAGGATGTTGCAGGCAGCAGATCGCTCTCCACTGCGTCTCCAGACTCTGTCACATGTGATCAGCGTGAACCTGCTTTCATTTGTGAAGAGCACGGGGCGCCAGTGGTGAATTTACCAATCCTGGTGTTCTGTGGCAAATGCCAAGCGTCCTGCACGGTGTTGGGATGTGAGCACAACCCCCATCTGTGGACGTCGGGCACTCAGAACATCCTCATGAAGTTGGTTTCTAACCGTTTGTGCAGACACATGCACATTTGTGGCCTGCTGGAGGTCATTTTGCAGGGCTCTGACAGTGCTCCTCCTGTTCCTCTTTGCACAAAGGCTGAGGTAGCGGTCCTGCTGCTGGGTTGTTGCCCTCCTACAGCCCCCTCCACGTCTCTTGGTGTACTTGCCTGTCTCCTGGTAGCGCCTCCCGCCTCTGGACACTACGCTGACAGACACAGCAAACCTTCTTGCCACAGCTCGCATTGATGTGCCATCCTGGATGAGCTGCACTACCTGAGCCACTTGTGTGGGTTGTAGAGTCCGTCTCATGCTACCACGAGTGTGAAAGCACAACCAACATACAAAAGTGACCAAAACATCAGCCAGAAATCATCGGTACTGAGATGTGGTCTGTGGTCCCCACCTGCAGAACTACTCCATTATTGAGGGTGTCTTGATAATTGCCAATAATTTCCATCTGTTGTCTATTCCATTTGCACAACAGCATGTGAAATTGATTGTCAAACAGTGTTGCTTCCTAAGTGGACAGTTTGATTTCACAGAATTATGATTTACCTGGAGTTATGTTCTGTTGTTTAAGTGTTCCCTTTATTTTTTTGAGCAGTGTGTGTATATGTATGTATATACAGTGGGGCAAAAAAGTATTTAGTCAGTCAGCAATAGTGCAAGTTCCACCACTTAAAAAGATGAGAGGCGTCTGTAATTTACATCATAGGTAGACCTCAACTATGGGAGACAAACTGAGAAAAAAAAATCCAGAAAATCACATTGTCTGTTTTTTTATCATTTTATTTGCATATTATGGTGGAAAATAAGTATTTGGTCAGAAACAAAATTTCATCTCAATACTTTGTAATACATCCTTTGTTGGAAATGACAGAGGTCAAACGTTTTCTGTAAGTCTTCACAAGGTTGCCACACACTGTTGTTGGTATGTTGGCCCATTCCTCCATGCAGATCTCCTCTAGAGCAGAGATGTTTTTGGCTTTTCGCTTGGCAACACGGACTTTCAACTCCCTCCAAAGGTTTTCTATAGGGTTGAGATCTGGAGACTGGCTAGGCCACTCCAGGACCTTGAAATGCTTCTTACGAAGCCACTCCTTCGTTGCCCTGGCGATGTGCTTTGGATCATTGTCATGTTGAAAGACCCAGCCACGTTTCATCTTCAATGCCCTTGCTGATGGAAGGAGGTTTGCAATCAAAATCTCACGATACATGGCCCCATTCATTCTTTCATGTACCCGGATCAGTCGTCCTGGCCCCTTTGCAGAGAAACAGCCCCAAAGCATGATGTTTCCACCACCATGCTTTACAGTAGGTATGGTGTTTGATGGATGGAACTCAGTATTCTTTTTCCTCCAAACACGACAAGTTGTGTTTCTACCAAACAATTCCAGTTTGGTTTCATCAGACCATAGGACATTCTCCCAAAACTCCTCTGGATCATCCAAATGCTCTCTAGCAAACTTCAGACGGGCCCGGACATGTACTGGCTTAAGCAGTGGGACACGTCTGGCACTGCAGGATCTGAGTCCATGGTGGCGTAGTGTGTTAATTATGGTAGGCCTTGTTACATTGGTCCCAGCTCTCTGCAGTTCATTCACTAGGTCCCCCCGCGTGGTTCTGGGATTTTTGCTCACCGTTCTTGTGATCATTCTGACCCCACGGGGTGGGATTTTGCGTGGAGCCCCAGATCGAGGGAGATTATCAGTGGTCTTGAATGTCTTCCATTTTCTAATTATTGCTCCCACTGTTGATTTCTTCACTCCAAGCTGGTTGGCTATTGCAGATTCAGTCTTCCCAGCCTGGTGCAGGGCTACAATTTTGTTTCTGGTGTCCTTTGACAGCTCTTTGGTCTTCACCATAGTGGAGTTTGGAGTCAGACTGTTTGAGGGTGTGCACAGGTGTCTTTTTATATTGATAACAAGTTTAAACAGGTGCCATTACTACAGGTAATGAGTGGAGGAAAGAGGAGACTCTTAAAGAAGAAGTTACAGGTCTGTGAGAGCCAGAAATCTGGATTGTTTGTTTCTGACCAAATACTTATTTTCCACCATAATATGCAAATAAAATGATAAAAAAAACAGACAATGTGATTTTCTGGAATTTTTTTTCTCAGTTTGTCTCCCATAGTTGAGGTCTACCTATGATGTAAATTACAGACGCCTCTCATCTTTTTAAGTGGTGGAACTTGCACTATTGCTGACTGACTAAATACTTTTTTGCCCCACTGTATATATATAAGCTTGGGCAGCTTTCATATAGGTGCAAAGCAGAATGTGTAATTTGCCACTTATCGTTACTAGCATGGGCATATATTCATTGATTTCTTACAATTGCCCAATATTATTCCCGTGCTTTCCTACAAGCACATCTTTTCTGGTTGCCTATAAAAGGCAGGTCATAATAATGCGTCAGTCTGCTCCATACTTGTGCCGTCTGGATGACCAAAATTAGCCATGTGATCCCAGCCTTTCAAACTGCATTTTGCAGTGTCCTCTTTCCTTATACACCAGGACATTTCCCCACTCATATGTCAAACTAATCCCTGCTAAACGGAGCATTTTGCAGCAATAGTCCTTGCAAATAAGTATACAACACAATATGCACCATATCTTTTTATGAGTTATTAACACATTAACACAGGAGCCCAAGGTTCATTCGCTTAACATTTGCCTTTGACAGGCATCTCATGGAGCTTAAATCTTATACTATCATTGTATACACAGATTCAACACCTTAGATTATAGGTTGAACTCAAAGGACTTGTTTTCTTTCAAAATTAAAACTATGAAAGTGCTATTAAAGAAAATTTGGCATCAGGTTTTGCTGCTTTTTGCAATTTGAGAGCAGCATGATGTAGGTAGGGGCAGAGACCCTGATTTCAGGGATGTATCACTTACTAGGCTGTGTGTTGTAGTTTCAATAAAATTAGCGTTTTATCAGCAGGAGATTATCACTGCAGGACTAGGTGTCTTGTGCCTCCTCACACCCCCACCACTGATTGCAGCTTTCTGTGTACTCTGTATATTTATGTAAAGTTGCCAATCAGTGGTGTGGGCGAGGTTATATAGGGCTCAGCATTCAGAGATCTGCAGCAGAGAAAACAGGGATTGCATCACAACTGCTTCATCCAGTAAACTAAGTGATGCTTTACTGCAATCGGGGTCCCTGTCCCTACATCATGCTGCTCTTAGATTACATAGCAAAAACCTGCTGACAGATTCCCTTTAATATTTTTACTACCTGAAATATGATAGATGCAGACAGTGTGATTGTGCCATTTATGTAAACTCCTATGACTAGTTATTTCAATTAATTGGCATATCAAGATAATTTGACCATCACAGAGCGCAGTTCTGCTCTTAGAATTCGCTATCACTTTGGTGGGCTTGCAACAATGGATACGTAGGGGAAATGTCTGACCAGCCGCTTCTTCCACAGGCTGATCAGCGAGACTCCTTGGCCAGAAGCCATTAAATAATTTGAGAACCTCCCCAACTTCATTTTAAAGGGCATGAAGATTTGACAAGACCTTTTATAGTCTTTTTAGAATATAATACACTTGTGAAAATGGATATAAAGGGATTTTCCGACCTCTTGATAAAATCCTGCGGTCAGTCTGACTGTGGATTGTGAATGGTGACGGTGCGCAATGTGCAAACTGTCACGATTCCCTTGTATTTTCAACCCGAGTGGAAACTAAATTCTTATCCGCTTCTCTCTATTTTGTATAAATGCTAAATAGAGGTTCTGTGTTGCTAATTATGTGCAATCTCCTACTTTACGACTCCCTTTTTCTCAATGAGGTGATTCTCTCTTGTTTTTAGCATGAGATGCTAGCCCACATAAATATATCTGAATATACGATGAAACTATTAAGGTACCAGTTTCCACACTTTCTATCCAATACTCTCTTTAACTCCTGTAAGTTTTCCAGTAGTCCGTGTACTAAAGACTCCAATTCTAGATTTCCTGTAATCTCCTCTTGGCACTTAATTGTAGTTGCTCTGTAATCACTAATTAGACTGGATGCAACTAACAGAATGGTCCATTTAACACACTGACCCATTTGTGAACTCGTGGGCCTCCTCTCCGGTTGGCGATGGTGCTGTACCCGTACACAGTGTAGTGATCTGCATAATGGAGTAGAGGCTGTGGTCATCTCTATGGGAGTTAGTGATTTCCCTGCTTCTTGATAAAGCCCTGGGCTTATTCCTCTTATTCCAATTTTTGGGCTAAATGTTCTTTTGTTTTGTACTTTTAGAGAGATTGCTGAGGTCTGTATTTCAGGCGCTCATATCTTGTCCTCTGGTTATCATTACTTGGGCTCTGTTCACATCTGCATTGGAAGCAGAGTTTAGCACTTTTTCACAGATTTAATCATAGTTACATGGAGAACATAGCACCTCTTCAAAAATATGGACACCTTGGCAAAGTCTGAAATGGGGTCCAGACGGCAGTATTTCAATGTCTGTATATGGTCATCTTTGTTCGGCCTGTATGTGGGGGCCTCCTGGACCTGAAGTTACCAATGTCAGTATATGGACATCTTTGCCTGGACTGTGTGTGGGGGCCTTCTGGACCTGAAGTTACCAATGTCAGTATATGGACATCTTTGCCTGGACTGCGTGTGGGGGCCTTCTGGACCTGAAGTTACCAATGTCTGTATATGGCATCTTTGTTCGGACTGCATGTTGGGGCCTCCTGGACCTGAAGTTACCAATGTCTGTATATGGACATCTTTGTTCGGACTGCATGTTGGGGCCTCCTGGGCCTGAAGTTACCAATGTCTGTATATGGACATCTTTGTTCGGACTGCATGTTGGGGCCTCCTGGACCTGAAGTTATCAATGTCTGTATATGGCATCTTTGTTTGGACTGCATGTTGGGGCCTCCTGGACCCGAAGTTACCAATGTCTGTATATGGACATCTTTGTTCGGACTGCATGTTGGGGCCTCCTGGACCTGAAGTTACCAATGTCTGTATATGGACATCTTTGTTCGGACTGCATGTTGGGACCTTTTGGACCTGAAGTTACCAATGTCTGTATATGGACATCTTTGCCCAGAATGCATGTGGGGGCCTCCTGGACCTGAAGTTACCAATGTCTGTATATGGACATCTTTGCCTGGACTGCATGTGGGGGCCTCCTGGACCTGAAGTTACCAATGTCTGTGTACGAACATCTTTGCCCGAACTGCATGTGGAGGTTTTTTGGACTCAAAGTTACCAATGTCTGTATATGGACATCTTTGCCCGGACTGCACGTGGGGGCCTACTGGACCTGAAGTTACCAACGTCTGTATACAGACATCTTTGCCCACACTGCATGTGGGGACCTCCTGGACCTGAAGTTACAATGTCTTATATTCCAATTAGGCTGCAAGTTCAGGTCAGCCCCGGGCATTGCGGTCGGTATACAGACTGTAAAATATAGCTATCTAGAGCCTGTGGTGTCCATCCGATGACGAGTGAGATAATAAGTTGAGGATCCATGATATAAGTGTGAACAGAGCTTCAGTATGATGCCTTCATGACCGAGGATTGCAATTGAAGGTCTAATGATGTCAAATATATTCTTCAGACAGGAAAAAAGATCTGGTAAAGCTTCAAGCAGGAGAATATGTTTCCCTGGGTAAAGTGGAGGCGGCTTTAAAGAATCTCCCCATCGTGGACAACATTTGTGCATATGCGAACAGGTGAGATCATCTCTTTATTAAAAAATGACTCATGGTTTTTTACTGAAACTGGACTGAGGTCAGATTTCTGTGATTACTCGGCGAGGTAGAGACAGGAATTATAGTAGGAAATTACTCATACTTACACATGTTAGGTGCTGATTGCAAACTGCTCTGATAGAGGACAGTATATTCTCATAATGGGTAGAAAATGCTATGGCCCCGATTCATCAGTGATGAGGAGACGTGTTTTAGTGAGAAGCGCAAGATTCAGTAACAGGCAGATACCTCTTAGTGAATCCGGTGGACCTGAAAAGTGGTGTATACGTCCGTGCCTCTCCACAAATCTTACTCCAGTCAGGGACTGCAGTAAGACTTATGATGTAAGGTCATGAATCCGATGAGCTGTAGCTTCACCCTCTGTTCTGCCCTCATCCTGCCCCAGCGCCACCCATTTTGGTGGAAGTGAATGAAACTTCAGTGAAAATGCCAAAAGTTACAACAAGGCTTGACTTTTTTGTGACATATAGTGTTTTACTCCAGAATATAGGCATAATGGCTTTATGAATCGAGGCCTATGAGCCTGTTTACATTATTGGCCTTGCTTCTAATCCCAAAAGGATTTCTCGAAGGACAAAATATGTGACTTTTTTCAGGTTAATTGACGTATGGCTCTTAAAGGGTTATTCTGGCGCCACTCAGTTTGGCATTGAGTGGAGCACAAACCTGGTGACGTGACATCTACAGACCACTGCCAGGATATCTGCTGTCATAATATGTCCTCATTTTAGCGTTCATAGGCCATAAGACAATGCGCCCCCTGCAGGTACACTCACCAAGCCACTGTTTCTGCCATCATATTATTTAAATACTAGGTGGTGGCCCGATTCTAACGTATCGGGTATTCTAGAATGCACAGCCACGTAGTATATAACACAGCCCACGTAGTATATAGCACAGCCATGTAGTATATAACACAGCCCACGTGGTATATAGCATTGCCACGTAGTATATTGCACAGCCACGTAGTATATAACACAGCCCACGCAGTATATTACACAGCCACATAGTATATAGCACAGCCCACGTAGTATATAACACAGCCCACGTGGTATATAGCATTGCCACGTAGTATATTGCACAGCCACGTAGTATATAACACAGCCCACGCAGTATATTACACAGCCACATAGTATATAGCACAGCCCACGTAGTATATAACACAGCCCACACAGTATATAGCACAGGCACGTAGTATATAACACAGCCCAAGTAGTATATAACACAGCCACGTAGTATATAACACAGCCCACATAGTATATAGCATAGCCACGTAGTATATTGCACAGCCACGTAGTATATAACACAGCCCACATAGTATATAACACAGCCCATGTAGTATATAGCACAGCCACCTAGTATATAACACATCCCATGCAGTATATAACAGCCCACGTAGTATATAGCACAGCCACGCAGTATATAACACAGCCCACGCAGTATATAACACAGCCCACGCAGTATATAACACAGCCCACGTAGTATATAGCACAGCCACGTAGTATATAACACAGCCCACGCAGTATATAACAGGAGGAGCTGGAAAGGCTTCGGCGGACTTCGGAAGGTGAGAATATAATGGGTTTTTTTAATTATTATTTTTAACATTCTATGTTTTTACTATTGATTCTGCATAGGCAGCATCAATAGTAAATAGTGAAGAGGTGTTTAAATCCCGCCCCAATCTCGCTGATTGGTCACGGCCGGCCGCGACCAATCAGCGACCCAGGATTTCCGTTAGACAGACGGAAGTTAGAAGCAGACGGAAGTACCCCTTAGGCAATTATATATATATAGAGAGAGAGAGAGAGTTCAATTTTTGTAAATAGCAAAAATGTATAGAAGAGATTGGAAATAAAATGCTGGAGAAGTGCCAGGCCTCATAGTTACATAGTATGTCCATCGAGTTCATCCCAGGGACAAGGATGGTATGTAGGTACAGTTATTGTGCACAGCTATATAATAAATCTGTGTCTCTGGTCAGTAATACAATGCTCCCCATGTTGTGTTATAGGCAGGGTTTGTTTCCCCTTCCAGATTCTGTATGAATCCTTCAGAAAAACAAATTGTGAGCCATATTTCTGATGTTTTGTCTCCCAGATGTATTTATGGCTTCTATAGGAAAGCGCAGTGCTGTACTGTCCTATGCATAGAGCTTTCATTTAGGAACAGAACCATACATGTGCGAAGTCCATGGATTTACCATGCATAACTGTAGGTCTCACACAACATAGTTCTTTGGCTCATTGTTTTCTCCTCCTCGCCTCCCATCCTGGTGGAAGAGTCATCTTTTCCATTGATTTAATAATGTCTGAAATGTTTCCAAGTGGTGATGATCTAGGATGGTGTTGTGAATGTTCTCCTGGTATTGCGTCATCCTTTTCTTCTCCTGCATACAGATGAGTAATTTCCTTCCAATGGAATAGACGTCTTCCATGGTATTTACGTCTGCAGAAATCTATGCTGGTAAAGGGCATCATGTGATGAATGACGATAAAATGCCTTCTTCTCAGCTGGCCATTTTTCCTAATAAATAGGTTTTTGGTCCTTGATCCCATATGTCTGTAGGTATGATGACCTCTTATTGGAGCAGAAGTATTAGTACGTCAGCCTATTACTTCTCTAATCAACATCTCCTTAATGAAAAACTAAGCTAAAATTAAGAAATCAAGAAATGTAGGTGCCTCTTTCTTTGTTAGACTGCATCGTTTTCTGTTCAGTCCTTGAAATTCCAGCTGCCGATCATCATCTACCTCCGCATCATCTGTGGAGGAGTCGGGAGGCCCCAATACACAATAGATGGTCAGCCCGAAATCCATGCGTTCAAACAAGTTTCTTATAATATTTTTGTTATAAATTTATTGGTGGATTCGAAGACAACAAAACGTATTCTCTAAAGGAACACTGATCCTCAAAACTTCTTCTATGATAGTGGGATCGTTCCTCATAAGTGATCATTCCTTCTTGTCTTCAGGGTTAAAGGGCCACATACACATTAGAAGAAGAAGGCCAAACCTCCTGACCACCCGAAGTGTTTTGGGCATCCTGGCTTTTCCCCAATGTATGATTTCAGGGGAGATGATGATCGGCACATTGGAATTTTTTCGCCCTTTTTTATGTTTTCAGGAGACCAAAGAGCTGCCAGCCAGCATCTTTCTCCCTTCTGTCCATTGAAAACACATATGATTGCTGCGCTCTTTTATGCTGCAGTGAGGAGCGAGAGCGGTGAGCTAAATGAACATTCTGCTGACGGCTGCCATCTTTACTGTGATGTGTTGTTCATGTAGAGCCTACAAATACTGAGCCATATACTCCATCTTGCTACAGTGCTCATAGGGCCAACATCTATCTCCCCCGACCCGAACCCCCACACAGCAATGCTCAGCATTCATGTGTTTTCATTTGGAAGAAAGCTGATGCCAGACACCTCTGCCAGTGACTTGTCTCCTTTGTGGACAAAAGGTTCTGGATTTTCTATTTAACCTGCCCGACACCTACCCCCTGACAGGTGACAGATGGGAGGTACACATCGGAGGGTTGGCTGACCCTAATGATTTGGCTGATTTCTATCTGCTGATGTGTGCGGCATGGAGAATGACAATACACAAAAGTTGTCTTGTTTCTGGTTTTGTGTCAAGTATATGAAACTTTAGGGGCTGTTCACCACGTGCAGCATTTATGGCTTACTCATCACAATGATGTTTTGGTGAATGAGAGAAATTGAGCATGGTGGTCCTATAGTACCAGTTTCCCAACATTTGTTGCTTTCTGTTCCAGCGATCAGTCATATGTGATTGGCTTTGTGGTGCCAAACCAAAAGGAGCTAGTAAGGCTAGCAGAGAAGAAAGGAGTGCTGGGAAGCTTCGAGTCTCTGTGCAATAACCCAGTAATGGAGAAGGAAGTGCTGAGAGTCTTGGCTGAATCTCCTGCCGCAGGTATGTGACTGACAGATGGGAGAAGAACAAACCTCCCGGAAACGCAGAAGGATATATGGTAGAATTACTACAGTATTCCATCTCCATGCTTTTTATCTAGGGTCTGACTTCTAGCTCCATAGCATTTTGTGCTTGCCCGTACGACCACTTGACATTAGGTGACCCCACTGAAGAAGGGCCACATACATAGATACAACATCTCTAGGAGAGTGCTATGGGGGAAACACACAGCCACCGTTCTGTGAATACCCCTGAGGCCTGTGTCACACCTCGTTTTTGTGGGGTACTTGACATATTCAGTTGTACTGTAAAAAAAATATATATATATTATTTCAATGGATGTGTTTGTGTTTACCCAGAAAATATTGGGGAAACGTGTAGAATGGGTATCTAATTGACATACTTGTGCACATATGTGTGTTATAGGATGCTACTGTCCTTTTTTATCTTTATGAAAAATGCATCATCCATTTTTTTTTTTTTTTTTTACACATTGCAGTCGGTTTGACCGGATGCAACGTATATGACAAAAAATGTATTTGCTTGCATAAAATACATTAGTTTTCCAACAGATCAATTTACAATATAAAACAATGTGGGTATTAAAAGATTATAAAAATGTGGTGAGAAACAGGCCTCTACAGTGTTTGCAATGTTTTTCCTTCTATTTAATGTCTTGATATAATGATGCAAATATTGCAAGACCATCTTGTAAATGTTAGTGGTGCGTGCAGCTCAGTATTTCTCCACACTATACCTCTGTTACTCTCGCACTAAATAAACTGAAATTTTCCGCCCTTTGACCATTGAGAAAGTCTACGGTTAATCAATACTGACTAAGGCTTTTATTTTCAGGCACCCTTGAAAGGTTTGAGGTCCCTGCTAAGATCCGCCTTGTTTCTGAGCCTTGGACTCCCGAGACAGGATTGGTGACAGATGCCTTCAAGCTGAAACGCAAGGAGCTTAAAAGTCATTACCAGGAAGATATTGAGAGGATGTATGGGGGGAAATAAAACCGGGCATCCTTTGTGTAACACCGCCGTCCCGACAACCTACGTTCTTGGAACAAACAGTTACTTCTAGACCTTGCTGCAGTAGATTGGACTTGGAGCCCTCTGCAACAAGACCTGGGATCAATGGAAAAGCTTGAATGTCCCCTAATTCAAAATGTACCTACAAAACACAGGAAAAACACCAAACAAATAGGGACTGTACTTTTTTTGTGGTCAGTAGACCTAGTACATAAACAGTGTGATTCTCCACCCAGCAGATGGGCCATGTAGTTGGATGAATGTTTTTATTTTTTGGTGACCATATGAGCTTACTTGGCCTCTGCCACCGACGCCAGGGATCTCTACAAGATCATAAGTCTCTGGTGTTGAACCTTTGTATGAAAAGAACATATTTATGTAATATGGTGTAGGCGATATCCTGGGTATACATGGGTGTGTGTATATAATATATATATATATAGATAGATATGTCATTGTTATAGTTTTTTTTTTAAGGTGGATTATTTAAAGCGGCAGTTCAATACATTCATATTTTCCTATTGCTCTCTGTAAAGTATTTCCCATGGGTTCTCCGGTCAGCGGATATGCTTATCTGTTTGCAGAGAGGGTACCTGAAGCTGATGGACAGGGAGCTTATAGGATGGCTGCGTCACTGAGCCAAAAAGTGAATGAACTGTTTTTGTGTACAAGACCAATTTTTTTTTAGAATATTGATAAATTATTAATTTTAAACCCAAACTTGCGGAATAATTGTTTAGTGCAATATCTTACTCACAGATGGCTAAGGAAAGTGTTCTGTAGGCAATCTTCCTGAATATTAGTGTGAATTGATATGTTAGTGCATTAGTACCTTTTATTCCAGTGACCATTCTCAATCAGCAACAGACTGTTAAAGTTTTCTTCCAGGGATCCACTTATAAACCTCCTGTTCCTTCAGTAGCTACTTCTCCCTAGATCCGTTGAGCTGGGCTTGCATGGGGTCTCGGTGATGAGGGGAGTCATGGGCACACATCTTTGGTTGCTGCTCCCCTCCTGTAGCAATGAATGATTCCTCCATGCACATACATTAGATTGCGGAAATTATCAGGTTCAGGTGACTTTGCTCTTTTGTGTATGGGCATCGTAAGAATATGCACTTCATTGTGTATATTCACAATCTAAAGGAAAATATAAAAATACTGATCTATGCTGTTTGTTACTGCATTCATGTCGATATGGGGTAGAGTAGGAATTACATGAATAAATGCAGCTCTTTAATGCTGAGAGAAGGAGAGATCTGGATAAAATGAGTTGAATATATTGGCTATACTGAGAACTACATGTTGTCTGTGTATCTGTAGTGTCTAGTAAAGTCCTATGATCACACACATCATCCTGCAGTCCTGTGATCACAGCAGCATAGGCACTGATTCACGTGAACAGACTGCAGTGTTAGAGGGGTGTGATGATAGGAGGTTACGAACAATGGATTGTGGCAGGTAGAATGAGACTTTGCAGCTTTGTAGAAGTGGTGACCAGACCGGACTTCACTGTAACAATGTAGATATTGATCTCTTCTTATAAGTGAATTAAGAGGGTTTCAGTATTAGTGACTGTCCTTAGAAGGGAAGTACCTTACATGAGGTGCTAGTCCTGAGGATCTTGGAGCACTGTGAAATGTTATTTTTCACTGGGGGGGTTATGTTTCTAATATCCATTATGATTGCCACAAATATTAGTGCTAGCATAGTCCAGATACGCCAATCTTTCAATGCCTGATGTAATGAGCTTCCAGCCTGGTATTAGTAAAGGGGTTTTTCTAGAGGTCGTACTTAGGCTGGGTTCAGATCGGCCGGTGATGTCCGCAGCTCCGTGTGCTCGTCCGCAGCTCTGTGTACTCGTCCGCATCGCAGACTGGTGCAGGAGCTGCCGACTATGTCACGCCCTCGCTTGTGTGCGCTTGCACATTGGATATTATTGCTTAGTGTTCTATCCGTTGCGCACACTGACCGTAAAATCCGCTTGTCTGAACGAGCCCTAATTCATGGCCCAGTGTTTTTTCTTTTCCATTTTCTTCTTTCTGTTACACTACATATAACGTTATATCGGGCCTCAGCCTCATGGGCTTCCGCTTTAAATAATTCAGTTTAATGTTCTAGTCCAGTCCGGCTTTGTTCAGAACTTGTAAAGCGCGTCACATAATCTTTGTACCAGAATCATAGAAAAAGGATCCTAAATATTTCTAATTTATTGCCGTGTTCTAGGGCGTTCTCCTCCAGCCCTGTGTGAACAAGGATTGAGTGCTTAATGTGATATGATTGTGTCCTCAAAATTGTCTGGTGGATTAAGATAAAACCCGTCCAAGTCCATGCTCCTTCACCAAATCCGTACAGAGTGCTGCCTTCTGAATGTGCCGTGGATTTTCAGTGCTGCGGGATTTTCCTCGGCTGGATGCGCGAGACGTTATTTCTGTAAATGTTACTTTGTCTCTTTGTCATTGGTTGCTATCATGCCTCTGCATAGTAAAACAACGTTTACCTACATGTGGGTGAAATGCAGCCATTTTCCTGCACAATTTGTGATATCACATCAGTTCACTAGTAACTCTTTGCTCCCCTGATGTCACTAGTTCCTGTATATGTTTTGTGTGTTCATGGCGGATCTAATATATGTAATCCAGAGATAAGAACAATCACTTTCCCATTGAGTCAACTTGTGCTTTCTTCCTTTCTCACAGTCAGGCTGTTGGCTGTGTCCTGCCCGTGCTGGAAATATCCATGCTTTCCAGGATTACGCACCGTTATATCCATTTATTTGGTCTTTATTGTATCAAGCCAAAATACTGTTACATTACGTTTAGAAATGAAATGAATGACGATGTGAGAATCGTGACCAGAACCAGGGCTGTGGAGTCGGTAAGCCAAACCTCCGACTCCTCAATTTCCATGACTCTGACTCCACAGCTCTGACCAGAACAAAGGTTTTTATGAGCTAAAGCCACTCTATACAATACCCCCGTTTGTATATCTTTGTATCCTTTGTTATTTTTTAATGTTCTCCATGACTGGACGCAGTAAGGTGTAAGGTTAGATGTTCCCTTGGCAGAAAGATCTGTCGCACATCCACATGTCTAGTGTGCAGATTTTGTGGCAGGTTTCACTGGCAGTAAAAATCTACAGCAGAGATTGCCATGCTGGCGATTCTAATATCCGCATCGGAGATCAGTTACTGTACAGGAGAATTGTGCAGCACTTGTTAATATCTCATCCACAAGACTGTTACCGCGATCTGTTGTGGATTCTTCATGTGCTAATTCCAGCCTCAGGCTGCAGCTCCCTAAGAGCTTCTTTCTAAAGATGCAGCCCTTGAAATGTCCCCAACATCATAAACAAAATCCATGAATATAAAGTAGAGCAGCTAGCCATGAAGAGTCACATGGACGGTCCCGGACCTGAGGATCATCCCGTTCTGGTTTACTGACGTCCCACAATGTGCAGGTATACATCACTGCACGGATACTGGATGATTTTGGAGCGGGCTTGTAATTCTGCATCCCAGCCTGTGAAAGGGGGAAGTCAATCCAACCAGGACAGCATGACTTCTCAGGAAAGCTTGTACCACCCACTTGTCTCTTTACTTGGCGGCACATGCTGCTTTTTTACACCTTTACTTTTTTCCTTTACACTATATTTCAGAAAATGGGATCTTTATAAACCAATTCCCATTGTGTGGTAGATGTTTATGGGCTGAAAATCTGATCTCAAGTTCTGCCATTTGTGAGCAAGGCCCTGCCAGGAATGCTGAGATGGCCTTGTCTGCGTTGCTCTCCCCATATATTTGTAAGGGAGTTCCAAAAAGTGTAAAACTCAGCAATTTTTGGAACTCTTATGGAAGTGAATGGAAAGAGCTGCACACGTCCGGCCACCTCTCTATTCCTAAAGGTAAACATTGAGGCCCGTTCTTGATTAGGTTCCATCTTCTGAATATTCAGTGCATATCCCCACATGTGATACCCCTTTATTCATTTATTCACATACGAATTTGCACCCAAAATTTGCACTAAAATTACAGTTCATTTCCCAGCAGGAGAAATCTTGAGGGCTGAGCCTCCCATTTACAGCTTACCTTTCAAACTGTGGACCAAGCCCACTTAGTTAGCATGTTGTCTTGGACCATTATCACATAGCGTTCGTATTTGCAACCCTAATCCAGTAATGGAGCATAAATTGTTAAAATGTTTCATGGGAACGTGCCCATTTCCCATGTTCTTACCAGATTATTGCCACGTGATGCCAAAAGTATTCACTCTGACCACTACGGACCACTACTAAGAAGGAAAACCCCCCAATATGCCTGTTCTTAATGCAGCAAGTGTCCTGTGGTCGGTCATCGTTTCCCCAATGTTGGCTTTTAGTGTGTTCTTCTTAAACCTTCTCGTCCCTGTAGAGAATCCTATATGTGTTCTTCCATCTCTCCCAGGTTGTGGGGTCTAGTCCTCTGCTGTGAATGCTAGGAGTGCTTTTTATGTGTTCAAAATGTATTTTGCTGTTGTATTTTGTGTCTTAAAAGCAATCCAAGGGACATCCATGATGGAAATAGAGTAGTTTAAAGAAACCTTTTAATGCCAAGAGTGACTATTCAGCCATTACAGACCAGGTATATGACGACGATATGGCTAGCTTATTACCATCCTCTTATAATATGTAAAAAGCATGGCCTTCATCACTCCTATCACTTCACATTATAAACTTAGCCGATGTATACAGGGATCTGTAGTATGTGGGCACATGCAATTAAAAGGGGTTGTCCAGGAATAGAAAAAAAGGACTTTTTTTGTTGTTGTTGTTTTTTTACGGAAATGGTACCCCTCTTGTGCATGGTCTATTTCTGGTAGTGCAGCTTAACCCTCTAATTTTGCCAGAATAAGATGCAATACTAGACACAATCTCTGGACTACCGTGGTGCTGCGTCTTTAAAAAAAACCTCTAATCCTCGGCATCCCTTTATAGTATTTAACTCATTTAATCAATGTAAATGTTATCAAACTTTGGACCTGTGTATGTAATCAAACTCCAGTGAAATCCCAGGAAAGTTTACATTTTCTAATGTGATTGGCACGAGCCCAAATATCGCTCCCCTGATCTCCATATTAATAAGTATCCTACCTCTCCTTGGATCACAGCTCTCCTTGTTCAGTGCCTCTCCTATAGAGCAAACTATTTTGCCAGTGCACCCGTATAAATATATATATATATTCTTGGTTCTGTATATTCTATTCTATTATGAATATCTTATGCTTCTATGAAGCAGATCCATTATCCTGGCTGATAAATGACATTCAGGGTGGCGTTTTTATAAGACAGGGGTCATGGAGTGATGTCTTTCTATGAAACCAATAAATCTTTTTTATATACGAAACACCTTCTTCCTAACTACTTCTATGTGATCCGTTTCAACCCTTTGCTCTTTTGGATTGTATCTAGCCTCTTGTTTGTCGCGGAGCCCGCCCGCTGCCTGATTTCATAGCTTTTGTTACAGTGGAAGGACAGGGAGGCGCTGGCTCTTGCGAGAAACTGAGGCAAATGTCACTTTTGGATTAAGTTGTTTATTTATTGGTTAATCTAAATGGTTTGCGGTTTTCAAATAAATGATGTGAATTAATGTTAATTGTTTCGTGGTCGTCTTATTTGTTTCAACGTGGACTTTTTTATAGACATATGGAACACTTTGTATCCTACAGAACAGAACATTAATGTCTCCAACGCTATTGTTACTTCTTGGCTTTGTTACAGCCCTGGGGTAGAGCTGTCATGTCTTGTACTTGTTTTTTTTTTTTTTCCATTTGGGTTTTTGTCATTTTCATGTCTGGACATTTAAAGTCAAATTATTACAAATGTTAAAAAGGGTTTCTTTTTCAACAAACTTTATTGATTTTACAGAATTTTATGGAGGGAAAGGGGAAGGAAAAGTGGGGAAAGGATAGGTAATTCCCTGCGACAAGGGGAATGGGAAATAGAAGACAGGCATATTAGCGTACATTTAAGTGTTCTCGAAGATTACACAAGCTATCTGTTACCAATTAAAGCTTAAAGTAACCTAGAGACCTGTAAGAGAAAAAGTAAAGTAATATACAGTACATGTAGGACCGTCCTGTCTGGAAGCACCCTAAGGCGACCCTAAACTAAATGGAGGGAAAGTTCAGTTCTTCGAAGGAGTTATGAAAGTGGACGACTTCTTTTAGTTGTAAAGGAGTAGCGTAGAGTTCTTTTAATCAGGAAGGAGGTCCAGGTCCCTTATAGAGGAGCGTCCGGAGGAGACCGCTGAAATTTTGATTCCAGCACCAAAAAAGGTTTCTTAAAGGGAATCTATCACCAATTTTTTGCTATGTAATCTAAGAGCAGCATAATGTAGGAGCTGATTTCCGCAATGTGTCGCTTACTTTGTTGCTTAGTGTAGTTTTGAAAAAAAAAAATCGGTTTTATTAGCAGGAGATTATCGCTACAGGACTATGTGTCGTGCCTCCAAGTCCTCTTGCTGTGTGTGACTCCGCCCTACCACTAATTAGCAGCTTTCTGTCAATATAATATACAGTGTACACAGAAAGCTGCCAATCGGTTGTGTGGGCGGGGTTATACAGGGCTCAGCGTTTAGAGCACTAAGGGCACCGTCACACAGTACCATTTTAATCGCTACGACGGCACGATCCGTGACGTCGCAGCGATCGTATGATTATCGCTCCAGCGTCGTAGACTGCGGTCACACGTTGCAATCACGGCGCTGGAGCGATGCCGAAGTCCCCGGGTAACCAGGGTAAACATCGGGTAACTAAGCGCAGGGCCGCGCTTAGTAACCCGATGTTTACCCTGGTTACCAGGGTAAACGTTAAAAAAACAAACAGTACATACTCACATTCCGGTGTCTGTCCTCCGGCGTCTCAGCTTCTCTGCACTGTGTAAGCACAGCGGCCGGAAAGCACAGCGGTGACGTCACCGCGTCACCGCTGTGCTCGCTTTCTGGCTGGCCGGCGCTCACAGTGCAGAGAAGCTGAGACGCCGGAGGACAGACACCGGAATGTAAGTATGTACTGTTTGTTTTTTTTTACTTTTACGCTGGTAACCACGGTAAACATCGGGTTACTAAGCGCGGCCCTGCGCTTAGTTACCCGATGTTTACCCTGGTTACAAGCGAACACATCGCTGGATCGCTGTCACACACAACGATCCAGCGATGTCAGCGGGTGATCAAGCGACGAAAGAAAGTTCCATACGATCTGCTACGACGTACGATTCTCAGCAGGGTCCCTGATCGCTGCTGCGTGTCAGACACTGCGATATCGTATGGATATCGCTAGAACGTCACGAATGTGGCTATTATGAACGTCACGAATCGTACGGTCGTAGCGATCAAAGTGTGACTGTGTGACGGTACCCTAAGTGATACAATGCTTTAATCGGGGTCTCGGCACTTACCTGATGCTGCTCTCATGTGATTGCAAAAACCTGTTGACAGATTCACGTTACAGGAAATCTGTCAGCAGGGATCCACTTCCCCCCAAACGATTCATATGTGCATATAGCTTTTTAAAAGATAATCCAGCAAAACTCTTATCTGGATAGTCTTTTCCTCCATTACTAGGAGATCGGCATTTGAATGGATATGCAAATGAAGCTGAAGTGCTATCGGCACTTGGAAGATCTTCACAAGCCTTTGTCACTCCTCTATTCCCTGCCCATCGCTGTCTCCTCTTGTGTGACTTTACACTCGGAAATATTTAGCATTTTTTTAAATGTTTGTTAAATTACGTGTTGGTGTTACAGGGAATATGTCTGTAGGATCAATCCTCCTAAGCAGTCTATATGGGCATGTAGGTCTGAAAAAAAATGATGCCTTGATATCTGGGTTCTCATAGGAAGGTGGATACAATGATACCTTGATATGTGGGTTCAGTTGTCTTATTCCAGAGCTAACCACATTTTTCTTCCATGTATTTGAGCTGCTCAGGACAATGGTCCAGATGATGATCTGCATGAGAATCTATCTCTATAACTACTTATAAAAGGGGCGTTAGCTGGGTAGACCCTGCTGACAGATTCCCTTCAAGAGTTCAAATCGTCCAGCAAAAAGATAAGCTCCCCATGCCAATGCAAAATAAAGTCTCTTGGGTGGAGATGTAAAAGACGAAAGTGAAAAAAAATGGCTTCATTCTAAAGGACCCGATATTGTGAATTGTGGCGTCCTATTAGCTCTGACGTGTTGAGGCATAAGACCTCTACAGATGGGCTATGGTATCCAGCTCAAACATGTTGGCAGAAGATTCTTTACGTCCCGAGGTGGATCCCCATGGATCTGGCTACGTCCAACACATTCCTCCATTGCCCAGTTGGATTAAGGTGAGTAAATTTTGAAGCTAACACATTAAAGATGTTGCCATGCTTTTCAATCCAATTTTTTCAGTGTGGCAAGGGGCATTCTCCTGCTAAAAGAGGCCACTGCCAGTACATATACCTCTGCCATGAAGGGGTGTACTTGGTCTGTACTATTGTATAGGTAGGTGGTACATGTTTGGCTGGTACGGGCTGCATTATGCGGACTGCTGGTGAGCCACCAGACACAAACCACAGCCTCATATAGGCTGAGAGGTTTTGGTAAAGAGACCGTCTTCTGCTCCGTGCATGGCAGTCTATAGTCAGACTGCTAAACATGGGTGAATGGAACCAGCCTTCAAAGTTACATCAACAAGAATGTCAGAACCCGAAGTTTGAACAGGCATCTGTATGGGCAACATGACAAGTCTGAAGTTGCACAATCTGCTCTTAAGACCTGCTCTTCTGAAGACATGCTGACCAAGTGATCTGGCCATCACAATTCTGACCTCCACATCCGAGGGATAAACGGCCGGGATCGGAGCACTCACTGTTCCAAGCTGTTGCAGTAAAATGTCAATAATAGCACTGATTCATCATGTCATGAGATGTAGCTGAGATGAGAGGCTACAGTATGTCGACTCTACTGAAATGTCTGCGTTAGGGTATGTTCTCATGTTGCGTTTTTGCTGCGCTTTTTTTCTGCTGGCAAAACCTGCTCAAAGAAGCTGCTACAAAAAGCAGGTTTTGCTGCATTCTATTGTTTCTTGTACATGCTGATAAACTTTAGTGTCCCCCACAAAAAAAATCAAGATGCAACCTTGAGGTTTTTACACCAAAAACGCAGCAAAACCTGATAACTGCATTTTTGCACTTGCTCATTGCTTTCTATGGGCGAAAAAAAAAAAACGCTGAAAGAAGTGACATGCTGCAGTTTGCAAAATTGCAGAAGTTTTCCAATTCAGTCATGAGATTTCTATAATATCCTAGCTTCTGCTGGTGCTGTTAATCGCAGCTTAACATTTGCATAAAAAACATGCAACGTGTGAACATAGCCTTAGTAAGTAATGTGCCCATGGTAACAACTATTCATTTCTGCATTATCTTTCCTTAGAACTATCTGCTGTTCTGTTCTTCTGCTATTCCTCCTGCAAAATGAATATATATTGACAACTGGTGTTACAAAGGGGGTTGTCCATATGCAAAGCAGCGTCAGTCTGTGGGGACATGCGCCCACCTGGTAACACCTAGTTGTCAACTTTTCAGAAATTTCTAACAAAGGAATGACATGACAGAGTTATAAGAAGCAATACTCCATGATTGTATTAATTCTATTAAAAGTGTACTAAAGTGGACAGGTCTGGAGAGGTGTCGGGTCCTGTTAAAAAAAAAAAGTTGCCAGAGATTTTTAAAAAAGCAACAAAAAACACAAACAAACATGGGGGTGTTCCCCTGCTCTCGCCCCCATGGCTCCATCGCAGGTCAATATGGTGGTCATTTACTTTTTTTTATTTCTTATACATTGGGTAACCCCTTTTAAGTCGGGTGCTCGGTTGTATCTTTTGAAGTGCAGATTGGGAGTGGGTGCTTTTGAAATTGGCATTGGGTCAAAGTTTAACAAAATTCCTGGATATATTTATTGTGCTGTTACATAAAATTGTTTTCCCTTGAATCCTAACACACTATTTTCTGGGGAATCAGTAATTATCCTATAATTGGCTGGGAGTCTTGGGTCTCCATCTCTCCGAATGACATCACAAAGAGCTATGAATTATTTTGCTTTTAGAAATGCTCCCTGGTGAATAGCCTGTGAGAGGACAGAGCTGTAATCCAATATAAACATTAACTCTTGTCCTACCAAGTGATTACACACATGTTTGATTGTAAAGTACTACCCCAATTCCAAACAAGATGAAATGTGTAAAATGTAAAGAAAACAAGAACGCAATGATTAAGAAATCTTTTATAGCGGTATATTATTCACAATAGAACACAGAACAGAAGGTGAAAGATATTTTTCCATTTCATCTTAAAACAAAATCTCTGGCTTGCACCAGCCCACCCTATGGAATGGTTTTTACAATCCTCCTTCAATCGAACTACTGGCCCCATGAATCTCACTAGAGACATTTGGAGAACCTCTTCCAAAAAATTCAAGCTATTATCCACAAACTCCCTGCTTAGTTATTTCCTGTTCCACACAAATGCCCCTGAAAGCTTGACTCCCTCAATAACAGGAATATGGTCTCATATTGGCCCATTCAATTTTGCAGACATAACTAGCGATAAAACAAGGACTTTGCTACCTTATGAAGAAATGAAATCTAAATGAGCTGTTCCTGTGCTCCATTTATTCCAACACATTAGGATCAGGCATTTTGCCTCATCCCGGTTTCAGTTTACAGGTTTCTATACCAAAACCCTTTGAAATTCTTTGTAGAAATGGTCCCTCAACAAAGTGCTTAATCTCTGATGTCTAATACTATACAAAACCCCCAATGGAAATTCCTTGGCTAGGCATCCATATATGCTCAAATGGGAAAGTTATTTGGGTCTAACCCTAAGGATTTTGGAATCTTGTATCACTTATAAAGAGAATCAATACAAGCTCCTCCACTTCTGCTACCACACTCCTGAGCTTCTACTTAAATTAGAACCATCCTATTTCCCCCTTGTGTTGGAGATGTGCCTTGTTGACAAAATCTATATTCCACCTATTCTGGGTCTGCTCCCTGATAATAACGTTCTGGACAAATGTACAAACTTTTAAACAGGTTTTTGATCTAGACCGATCACTAGATCCTCAACATTTTTGCTCAATATTTTCTCACAGAATATATCCAAAAAAAACTGTTAGACTTCTCCTACACATACTGACGGCTGCAATTCTTCTAATTGGAAACAAACGTCCCCTTGTCTATACAGCGTTGGACTTGAGCACCTTGGGCCCACCAGAGAAAATCATTCTTGGGGCCCACTATGTAGCTACATATAAATAAATAAAAGACCACCAATTGTGTGGTAAAACACGCTAATATCAGGGTATAATTTAAGGTAGTACACGTCTTAATTAAGTAGCAGGGGTTGGGGTAGCCCCATTAAAGAATATATAGTAGGCCCCTCATAGAATATAATGCAGCCCCCCCACAGAATATAAAGTAGCCCCCTAAGAGTATAACGCAACTCTCTCATAAGGTATAATTCAGCCCCCCATAGAATAAAATATAGCCCCCTCATACGGTATAATGCAGCCCCTCTCATATAGTATAATGCAGCCCACTCATAGGGTATAATGTAGCCCACTCATAGGGTATAATGCAGCCCCTCATAGAATATAATGTAGCCCCCTCATAGAATATAATGCAGCCCCCCCACAGAATATAAAGTAGCCCCCTCAGAGTATAATGCAACTTTCTCATAAGGTATAATTCAGCCCCCCATAGAATAGAATGTAGCCCCCTCATAGGGTATAATGCAGCCCCTCTCATATAGTATAATGCAGCCCACTCATAGGGTATAATGCAGCCACCCTCATAGGGTATAATGCAGTCCTCCCTTCAGAATATAATGCAGCCCCCCTCATGGGGTATAATGCAGCTTCCCCCAGACAGAATATATTGCAGCCCCCACAGAATATAATGTAAACCCTCATAGAGTATAATTCAGCCTCACATGGAATATAATGTAGCCGCCCCCAATAGAATATAATCTAGCCATGTAGTCCTACAGTCTTATGGCCACCAGGACTCACTGACATATATTTATAAAAACCCCACAAAACTCCCCTCTCCTCCTAGTTCCCCCGCTGTTTCCGGCTCTACTCCTGTGTCAGGAGCTGCACTTCTATGTGCCCAACTCACAGCGGGTACGCCGATACAGTTGAATGAGGCGCGGGCTGGGAAGCGGCGCTGGTGGTGAGCCCCCCTGACTTACAAGCCCCATGGCGGCCACGTGGGCTTGGGGCCCCTGGGGGAGCAGGGGCCCTTGTCTGCTGGCCCTGATAGTGGGCAATGCTAGCCGCACCGTGCAGCTAACATTGCCCGCTATTAAAGTAAAATGAATATTCACTCCTCTCCACGTACTTCTGAGTATTTAGGAACCTTTTTCACTAGGTCATGTATCCCCCTCTCATCCTTCAACGCTTAACACCTTTACTCATCCCGTTACCCCTCTCCTCTGTCTATTTGTATGCCTCATATTTTATTTTCTAGTTATATATAGTTCATTAGCCAAACTCTTCTTCTGAAGAGCCATGCTGCTGTGATGGATGCAGTCTGAGGTTTAACATTGTCTTGCTGAAATATACAAGGCCTTCCCTGAAATAGACATTGTCTAGATGGAGCATATGATGATCTAAAACCTCTATATCAGTGGTCCCCAACCTTTCTGACCTTGAGAGCCACATTCAGCTTAGAGAGAGGGTCACGAGCCACATTCAGCACTGAGAGAGGGTCACGAGCCACCTCCAGCTCCCACCCCTTTCAAAGTAGTGTCAACCAAAGCCCCCATTACAGGTATAATGATAACCAAAGCTTTTGCACAGAAATCCCTCCAAAGCAGTAAACTGAGATCCCGGGGTTCCCACAATACTCTCATTCAGTATTCTCCCATCACTGTCACATCCAGCTTTGAGCACCTCCTCTAACTGGTAGTAGCATCTTCTTGCGTACCACACCTAAAACATCTCTAAACCCCTAAGACCAGTAAATGTACATCCAGATCTGCACTACTGTGCAGGGCTACTCACAAAATTCACCATTTTGAGATGTATTCTTCATACCTGTTTGCTAGACATGGAGCTAATGCACCAAGCTGGCAGACAGTCACGAGCCACAATTCATGAGACCGCGAGCTACATGTGGCTCCCGAGCTACAGGTTGGGGACCCCTGCTCTATATAATGCTCAGCATTGATAGTGCATTTCCAGATGTGGAAGCTGCCCATGTCATAGGATATTGCAAAATTACTATCTCATCCCTTGGATATATGATATCCTATCTATTAATTCACTTAATTCCTAAAGCATGGCGTGGCCGCTACCACTGCTCTTTTAGGTAATTTGTACATTCCACAAGCCAGCTGCTAAAATAAACTAGACCTCCCCTACATGTTTCGCCAGAGACATGGCTTTATCAGGGTTTGAGGCTAGAATGAATAAACTCATGGCTAACCTGACCTTTTAAAACCTCTTAGTGTGATATCATCAATCAGGGACACAAAAGGTAACCAATCACAGATCTCAAAACATTATACCAATCGCAAATAGCCAAAGTGATTGTGCAATAATACTCTGTTGTCCACAATAATCCTACGTCTTGCTCATATCTCTATCATAATCCCTAAAGGGAGATTCCCAGTTCTATCATACTTTGCTTTTCCACTCACTTTAGGTACTTTAGGTTTTCCAGGAAACCGGGCATGAAAGGAGCGCACCAGGCGATCAGCATGAACCAATTGGGCAGGAACCCAGGATCGGTCCTCAGGCTTATACCCCTTCCAGTGCACAAGATACTGGAGGGAACGGCGGACCAACCGGGAATCCACAATGCGCTCCATCTTGAATTCCTCCTGACTATCCACCGATACGGGCGACGAAGGACCCAATGATGCTTCTTCCCCAGCTTCCAATAGTTTCAGCAGGGCCCTATGGAATACATTGGGAATCTTAAAAGACACTGGGAGGCGCAACCGAAATGCCACTGGGTTAACCACCTCCGTGATCTCATAAGGACCAATAAACTTAGGCTCCAATTTTGCCGAAGGAACCTTAAGCTTAATGTTCCTTGTAGATAGCAATACTTTACCCCCAACCTCAAGGGTGGGTCCCATTCCGTCTCCTGTCTGCAAAAATCTTAAACTTCCTCTGAGCCTCCCCAATATTCTTCTGGACCCTCCGTCATAAATTCCCCAACTGCTGTACAGCTAAATCGGCCCCCGGGCAACCGGAGTCCAGACGAGAAAACTCCCCAAAGTGTGGATTAAACCCATAGTCACAGAAGAAAGGGGATGTACCGGTAGAGTGGTTAACATGGTTATTGAACGCAAACTCTTGCAAAGGCAAGGCATCGGACCAATTATCTTGACTGGAAGTGAAAAGACTGCGCAAAATTTGCTATAACGAATGATTGGTCCATTCGGTCTTACCATTGGACTGCGGATGATTTGCAGACGAAAAGGACAACTCAATACCCAACCTTTTACAAAAGGAGCAGAGGGCAGTGCCGCTAAGGGTACAAAGTGTGCTTGCATGGTAGACCTGTCCACCACCACCCAGATGACAGTATTACCCTTGGAAGGAGGAAGATTGGTGATAAAATCCATGGACAAATGTGTCCATGGTTTATCAGAAATTGTCAAAGGCACCAATTCCTCGGCCGGCCGGTTATGAGAGCTCTTAGCGCGGGTACACACCTAATAGGCAGACACAAATTTCTTCACATCAGAAGTAAGCGATGCCCACGAAAAAAATTCTCGCAATGGCCTCACGAGTAGCCGAAATCCCAGGATGTCCAGTCTGCGCCGAATCATGGAACTCCTGGAGGACTCTGAGTCGAAATTGAACAGGAACAAACAATTTTCCACCTGCTTGGACGGGGAGACTGAGCTCCCTGAATCTCCCATTCCAAGCCTGCCGACACATCAGCCACCACCACCCCGGGTTGAAGAATGGAGGATGGAGGCTCGAGGGGGAACTGGATCCAGACTCCGAAACAAGGCATCAGCCTTCACATTCTTGGATCCCGGACAAAAAGTGATCGAGAACTGAAACTGGGAAAAAAAAAGTAACCATCTAGCTTGCCTGGGGGGGTCAACCTTTTAGCAGACTCAATATACACCAGGTTCTTGTGATCAGTAACTACAGTAATGGAATGAACCGCCCCCTGCAAAAAATGCCTCTGTTCTTCAAAGGCCAACTTAACCATAAGAAGTTCCCGATTGCCCACGTCGTAATTTCTTTCCGCCTGGGAGAACTTCTTGGAGAAGAAGGCGCATGGTCTAAGATTGGTCAAAGTGGCAGACCCCTGGGATAATACCACCTCCGAGGCAATAACCTCCACCACAAATGGTTCAAATGGATCTGGTTGCACCACAACTGGGGCAGTCATGAAGCATTTTCTCAGGGTCAGAAACGCCACTACCACTGAGGCACACCAGTTCTTAACATCAGCCCCCTTCTGCATCAAGTCGGTAAGGGGCTTGACCACCTGAGAGAACCCTTTAATAAACCTCCGGTAATAACTGGCGAATCCCAAGAAGTGCTGAAGGCCTTTCAGGTCCCGGGGCTGCACCCAATCGATAATGGCCGGCACCTTTTTGGGATCCATATGAAACCCTTCACTAGAGACAATGAACGCCAAGAAAGGAAGTTACTGGACAAAAAACTAGCATTTCTCTAGCTAACGAAAAGTTGGTTCTCCCTGAGTCTTTGAAGAACCGCCCGAAGGTGACCAATATGTGTCTGCTTGTCAAATGAATAAACCAGAATGTCATCTAAGTATATAACCACATACCGCCCAATAAAATCAGAGAACACATGATTGATGAAGTTTTGGAAGACCAAAGTCAAGGCATGGGCGGAGACCACGTCTTTTTTTTTTTTCTTTCACAAAAAAGAAACCTGCAGCAACAGGAGACATGGAAGGGCGGATATGCCCCTTTTGGAGACTCTCAGATATGCACTTCTTCATGGTGGCCCGCTCGGGACCAGAAAGATGAAACAATCGGGCCTTAGGCAATTTAGCCCCAGGAATCAGGTCGATGGCACAATCAAAAGGGTTGTGCGGTGGTAACCCCTCGGCCTGACTTTCGGAGAACACGTCCTCGAAGTCCTTCAGGTACAATGCAATACCCTCCAGACCGACTGACAACACAAAATTCAGACACTTGTTTTCACAGTTGGATCCCCATTTAACATTCTCCCGGGCCTTCCAGTCAATGACTGGATTATGACATTGTAGCCAAGGAAACCCCAAAACCAAACCTGCAGGGAGGTTGTCCTGAACGAAACAGGCTATATGCTCCAGATGAACAGACCCCAGCTTCAGGACGAATTCTTTGGTAACAGAACGGATCCCGTCCTTGGTGTAAGGAGTCGAGTCAATAGCCACCACTCTCATGAGTTTGTCCAATCTGACTGTCCCTATCTCACAATGGACCACCAACCTCGAGTCAATCAAGATTACTGAAGATCCACAAAAGCAGAAGAGAAAAAAAACAATTGTCCACACCAACTTCCACTTTTAACAATAGTTTGAAGACTGAGGACAAAAGTACTTGTGGGTCTGGGTATCCTCCTCGGTAGTTACCCAGACCTAGTCGTTTCCTGAGGCCTTGGAATGCGGGGGGGCAGGAGGGACAGTTCTTTATCCAATGACCCAAGGCTCCACAATAGAAGCAGAGTTTTTTCTCTCTGCAATGTCTCCTCTCCTTTTCCTTCAAGGAGACAGCCCCCACCTCCATGGGCTCAACCGACGACAAAGGCTCCGGTTTCATAGGCAACAGAGGAGCTTCACATTGCACGACTCCTCTCTCTCTCAGCCTGCTGTCCATTTGGACAGCCTGGGTTATGGCCTCCTCCAGAGAAGCGCGCGGTGGATGCAGGGCCAAAACATCCTTTAAATGCTCAGAAAGACCCCTTCGGAATAGCCCCCTGAGTGCCGAGTCGTTCCAGGATACTTCTGGTGACCATCACCTGTACTCGGAGCAGTACCACTCAGCAGAGAGCTTTCACTGGGTAAGACTCATAATCGTGTCAATCTGCCAATCTCACTTGATCAGGTTCATCGTAAATTAGACCCAAGACCTCGAAGAACGGATCAACAGACATTTTCTCATGGGAGGTAGAGGATAGGGAGGAAGCCCAGGATTGCGGCCCCTCACGTAACAGGGAAATAACTATCCCCACCCTTTGACTCTCGTCACCTGAGGAGCGAGGACACAGGGAAAAAAGTAATTTACAGCTCTCCCTAAACACCCGGAATTTTCTCTTATCCCCAGAAAAGGTATCCAGAAGTTTGACAGAGGGTTCAGGAGAGGATAGGGAAACATCAGATACAGTACCCTCCACATTGCCAGATGAAGAAGAGGCCCCCCGAACAATATTAACTGTATCTGCCAACTCTCTCTGTAACTGTTGGTGAGAAGCAACCAACGCTCTTTGCTCTACTGACAGGTTCTGCAGCATTTCGGTCAGGTTAGATGCCCGTTCCGACAGAGCACACAGCTGGTCCATAACACCGAAACAAACACACCCCCTAAAAAAGTGTAAACTGTCGGTGATCATGTAATGATACTGATGGTGTCACTGGCGCAGCCTAGGGGGCGCTATCAGAGGGCACTGGAATGAGCACAGGGAGTGGTGGAACAAGGCGCGCATGGAACAAGGACCTGAGACTAAGCAGTGAGCACAGGACCTGGAACAAAGCAGTCACGTGATGACTGGCGTGCAGCCAGGGAAAGCAGCTGGGAGTAGAGGGCACAGAACATATACATAGTCAAAGGAGAGGTGAGGATCAAAAACCAGACGAGAGCCTGGTAGCTAGGGATAAGACAGAGAGTAAACCGAGATGAGCAAAGGGATCAGATAACCAGGTAGGACAGGGCAGTGCAATGCAAGATACAGAGGCAAAAGTGAGGGGACAAACCGGGTCATACACAGCAAAAGCTCACACGCACAGAGGCACAACGATTATGGACGAGTAACCTGGGTCAGCAACCACAAACCGAGTATACGGAAGTATCACCGACACCAAACCCAGGAACTACCAACATTAAATAGCCTTCCCAGAACCAAAGAGAGGCGGACTAGAATTAGCCCTGACCTGACCAGGATGGAGGCGGAACCATCCTGTCAGAGTCATGACACCGCCATTATTCATGCTACAGAGGCTGGTGCTCAACAGAGAAACAACGTTGGGAGGCAAAGGCTCAGGAAGTGCTCTGTCTCACTTGGAGCACTCAAAGCCTCACTTGCATTTAAATTAGAATGCTGATTTCTTGGGAATGTAGCAATACATAGAAGATATAAAGGTGTTAATGGATTACATTTGCAAAGCCCTGCATGCCCACACGCCATATATACGGTTTGGGCGAGACTGATTTTATGGACAGATTCCCTTTAAATTATCTACATTTAAAAGCAAATCCTGTGATCTTGTGACTCAGACCACTGATCCTCATAATAACTGACTTCATGTTCTATAGAGATCACTTGTCAGCACTCATCTTATCGTCATCACCACCTCTGTATTCCTACACAATGAATTCTGCACTGGTCACAGAGCATCACTACAAAACTATGGCCTATGTGGGTGGCTTTAGTAAAGGATATCTCTTAAGTAGGATAGCAGCCCAAATATTAAAATGGATCACAAAAAAAAATGAAAAACACTAGGAAATAAAATAATTAAATATTAGTATCCAGTTATACGGTAATTAGGTACAAAAAAGACAAGGCAATACATTTTCTTTAATGCTAAGTACTCACCGACAAAAAGGGATGCATGCAAATTATTATACATTAATATTTCCTGTGATGTGGATATATGGAAAATCAGTTTATATGCTGGGAAATGTTATACTTTTGTATTTCAAACACACCAGCATGTACAGTACGTGCAGAAAAAGGAGCAATGTTTCACTCTCTATTGTCGCCTTTTAGTACTAAGTGAGGCTCTTTTACAGATCTATTGGGGTCACCATACTGAAGCTTTCTCCTCCTAGAAACTTTTACGGCAACACAACATTTCAGCTCTTGTCTTCCATTTCGTGTATCACAACACTATAAATGTTTAGTAATCACCAGAGCTGTTTTACCAAAAGATTTACACATTTGAGAGTGAGTGTTATGTTATGGAAGGTCATTCAGCCCTTGTACCCACAGCATGTGCCATGATGGCAGCAGATCTCATTTGTTCCACCCAATCAGCTTTGCTACAGATGGAGGAACAGACCGGAGGTCTGTAAACATGTGTCAGTCCTGACAGTTCATTCTTCCACTAACAAATCTTTAGCCTTCTATTCTAGCAATAGAACTGTGAGAAGAGAACATACGCTGAAAGTTCCTTTTTTCAGTACATCTAGAATAAAAATATACTAGTGATGAGTGAATATACTCGTTACTCGAGATTTCTCGAGCGCGCTCGGGTGTCCTCCAAGTATTTTTTAGTGCTCAGAGATTTAGTTTTTCTTGCCGCAGCTGAATGATTTACATTTGTTTGCCAGCATAAGTACATGTGGGGATTCCCTACCAACCAGGCAACCCCCACATGTACTTATGCTGGCTAACAGATGTAAATCATTCAGCTGCGGCAAGAAAAACTAAATCTCCGAGCACTAAAAAATACTCGGAGGACCCCCGAGCATGCTCAAGAAATCTCGAGTAACGCTCATCACTAAAATATCCTCCAATTGTAAAACTGCTTTCCATGTAGAGTGTTTTCAGTTGGAGGAGACTGATGGACAGGTCTGGTCACATGCGCCTCCATCAGTGGCCATTTTGTGGACAGGAGAGCTTTGAGGTCTGTGAAGAATGCTGCACTAACAAGGACAGAAGGAGAATCTGTAAATTAGTAATTGCCATAAAATCATATCCACAAGATGTTTAAAAATAAAGCTAATAGTGACCCAACTCCTTTAATCACGCACACCTATGCCTTGTGCTTAGGACTCTTTGGCCTTTACTACAGCCTGAATTCTCATGAATTCTTCCAGGTTATGCCATCTTTAAGGATTATGTAGTAGGCAGTAAAGTCCATTTACAACGTTTGAGAATTTACAAAAAAAGACACTTATTCGTAGTGATTGGCTCGTGTTATCATGATGATGATTAGCCGATGAGTGAGCCAGATACTCTTGTATTGGCCAATTGGATTATTTAGGCCGAAATGAAGGTTGTTGTTTACACAGGGCAATGTGTTGCCATCGGTCTGTGAGATCAGCGCTTGTTCATGAGCAGAATTTGGCCAATGTATAAGAGCCTTGAGAAAGCACATTGAGTCAGTTCACTGCTCACAACTTCATGAGTTTTATCTTTCAGAGTAGTGGAATGACATTAGGGAAGGAAAACACAGCTTACACCAAGACATAATCACCAACAACATGGCCAGTGAGGATAATGCATGCTGAACCAAGGCTTATACTTAACCCTGACCCTGTCACTGTTAGGCCACGTTCCCACACAGCGGGAATCTCCTGCAGTGAAGATGGCTAATAGTCTGCAATAAAATCCACACGGTTGTGTCCCAGAAGTCCCCCTGGCACTGCAGATCTACAATGTCTGAATTATTATGAATTGTGCTGTGCTTTGTTTAATGGTGTTGTACAAAGGTCCTGGGCAATGTCTTACAGAATGATAATGCATCAGTGGTGTGAATCATATTATATGGTAAGGGCTATACACATAATAAGGTAAAGGGTCAGCAAACTACAGCAATACTTTATGGCCATTGCAGGGATTCACTCTGGTAGTAAGGAGGCTGTGGAGATCAGACTGAACCGGGGAATCCATTTTGTCTTCTTCCTGAGAAATCTGGTATACAACAAGAAATATTTCTGCAAACTTGACATTTTCTTTGTTTTGTTAGTAATCACGCGCACATTCCTCCTTGATATTGTAGCTTTTTATCTACATGCCAAATAATTGTAACTTTTTCACTAGAATAAGATTTGCTTTGTAAGTGATTGTGAAATATGAGCGCTTGTGCGCATGTCTGTAAAATGTCTAAACTTTTTATCTATATAAAGAAGGGGGAGCGCCCAGTGAGGAGAGGCGGGCTCCAGGGCTATCCCTGTCTATGAACACACAACCTTTGTGCTGCGTGTTATTTATTTGGATCCCATCCAGGAAGCCAGGGACGGAGAAGGACTCAACATTTCTTGGCGCCCGAACAGGGACCCGAGGCGAGAGTATCTGCTCGAGATTCACCTGCGGATACGGACAACGGAGATCTGGGATAATGGACGGCAAATGAACTGAAAAACCTGGCCAGGTAAGAGACATTATTAGTTCTCTTTTATCTGCCCTGTATTATCCGGAAGATCTCTACGAGCCGTGTCACGCTGGGTTAGTCTAGTAGTGAGTAGATACCTATAAAACTCGGATTACCATATTGTATAGATTTATGAGTCTTGTCCCTGGCAGTGTGTGAACAGTGTGAAGGTTGTGGCATGTTGTGAAAGAAGAGCAAAAGTACGTAGAACAATAAGCCAAAATATTTGGGACACAAGCCTTATACACGAAAGTCAGCCTAACTGGGTCATGTGGTTGCGTCCTTTCGGGGAGACCTCCGCCCATGCTTGACTCTCTCTAAGTGCTTGAAACCCTTTATTTCTGGATAAGGTTTGATAGAATGAGCCCAGGACGCGGACCTATGAGCCTGGGACAAGTATGATATCTGAAACTGAGAGTTTTGTGATCTGTATGGTGTTGCTAGGTCTGTTTGCATGTGCAATAGCACTCAAGTACGTTTTACACGTTAGAAAAAACGGAGCAGACAAGCCCGTCAATATTTTAGCTCCTTAGGAGAGAAGGCAACGAGACGCCACCAACAGAGGAAGTGGTTGTCCAAACGTCACCTAGGGTAGTCATAGCTAGTATTGGGACAAAATGGGAAATAAACAGACAAAAACCATCTTAGGACAAGTGGAAGCAGCAGATATCATACAGGAAAGATGTGGAAAGACAGTCAGAAAGCAGATTAGAAGGGTAAGAGAAAAATTGGGAATTTCAGAAGCACTTATGTTCAGCACAGAATGGGAAAGAGTAAATAAAGAAAGAGGAGGAATAGTTAAAGATAATGGGTGGGAAGATATTGTGCACTGCATGATACAAGTCTCAAAAACAGCGAGAGAAGAAAATTGGAAGTATGACCCAGATACTTCAAAATGGACTATGGGTAAGGGACAGTGTTGTGGTATCCCACCCCCTTACCTAGATCCAAATGCCCAATCATTTGTACCATCTGGAGGAGCAGAGGGAGGAAAACAATTTCCAGCCTTGTATCCCAATCTTGGTGGGGTAGGAGGATGGGTATGTTCACACTGTGGACAACAAAATCCAGATTGGAGGAATGATTGCCTAGCCTGTGGTGCGCCTAGACATGGCACTGTGCTTGCTCCTGTTAGGGTAGTACCAAGACCTTTTAGGGAAACAAATGCTGACGGGGTAATGGGAACTAGGTATCATCAAACTCGGCAATATTTCCCTTGGTCCCCTGCTGAAGGTATGTCTCTCTTGCATAACGCGCCAGACCCCACCCAGTTTCCAGTCAGATTTGCACAATATATACAGCAAATTATGCAGACTCACGCAGGAGTCTGGGCGGATGGAGAGGAATTATGTAGAATGAAAATGACTCCTGGTCTCTTCCAGGAATTACTGGCATATCTACAGGGACATAGGCCACAGGCAGGACAAGTGGGACAGGCAGGACAAGTAGGACAAGCAGGAGAAGGTGCCCTACAAACGGTAGAATCAGGCAATCAGTTCGTAGACCACTTAATAATTTTCATGAGGCAGAAACAGAGGCAGAGAGGAACAACGGGAGTGGTGGCTCAGAAACCTGGTCAATCAGTAGATGAGTATTATCTAGGGGTAGAAAATAGCTTTAGAGATGAAGGAATAGATCTGACCACTCCAGGAATGATGAGGTTAATTACAAAAACCTTCATAGATGGATTGTCTCCAAAAGTGAAGGAGAAACTTAAGGCCGCAACTCCTGATTGGAGAACCTTGGAAGACCCACACTTGGCTAGGCAAAAAGCCGTAGGGATAGAGTTGGATTTAAGAGAAAATCATAAGCCTGTCAGAATAGCGCAAGCAAACACAACAGGAGGGAGAGCAAGACATAATTTTCCTTGTCATTACTGCAAGAAACCAGGACATTTCCAGAGAGAATGTAGAAAGAAGCAGGCAGACATAAAGTCAGGAAAATTTGTTCCCAGAAATAACCCTCCCCAAATGGACAACCAGCAGAAATCTACCATCGTAGATGGTCCCATACCAGATTCAGATTGACTCGATGTGTTACAAACCTCCCTACCAGCTAGAAGACCTATGATACAGGTGAATGTAGGGGGGAGAGAGATTCCATTTTTGATAGATACAGGTGCAACTTCCTCAATTTTGAATCAAGATTTTCTTCCAAACCCGGAAGATATTTCACAACAAACAACTTTTGCTGAGGGTTATGATGGGGTAATTCGAACACTGCCATATACTGTGCCCCTAGAGGTCTCATTAGGACCTAAATGTTTTGCATCCAGATTTTTGTATGCCAGAGGTGCCCCAACATGTTTGTTAGGAACCGATGTTCTAAAGAAATTAGAAGCTAATATCAATTTTAGGGAAGATGGCACAGTTATGCTGACTATCCCTGATGATGCAGAAACATTAGAACAATATGTCAGAATTCAGGCTTTTGAGGATCATACTGAAGAAAAAGAGTACACCACAGATCTAGACCTCTCAATGGTCCCAGAAACACTGTGGGCACAGGGTGACACTGATGTGGGATTATTGCATATCTCTCCTGTAAAACTATCTGTGCAACCAGGAACTGTTCTCCCACAGCTCAGACAATACCCTGTGAGTGCCCAGCAGGAACTAGCAATTACAAAACAGATAGAGAAATATAGAGAGAAAGGAGTTTTGGTAGAGATACAATCACCTGCTAACACTCCTCTGTATCCAGTCAAGAAGAGAACTATTGATAAGAGTTCTATGCCCAAATATCGTATGGTACATGATCTAAGAGAAATAAACAAAGTTCTAGATCCAATCACCCCAGTTGTACCCAATCCTCATACGTTACTATCACAGATACCAGCCAGTTCTCAAGTGTTTACTGTAATAGATCTTTCGAATGCATTTTTCTCGGTTCCTTTACACCAAGACAGTTGGCATTTGTTTGCATTTACATTTAAGGGCAAACAGTTGGCGTGGACACGCCTTCCACAGGGAATGATACACTCCCCTACTCTTTATTCAAATGCCCTACAAACAGTCCTTCAGAGGTTTGAACCCGAACCACAGGTAGTAATTTTGCAGTATGTGGATGACCTACTACTTTGCTGCCCAGACCTAGAAACTGCAGAAAGGTCCACTGTAAGTTTACTATGTTTTCTAGAAAAAGAAGGGTGTAAAGTGAATAGACAAAAGTTACAAGTTTGTCAGACCAAAGTGGTCTTTCTAGGTCATTGCATTTCTCAAGGTAAAAAGCATCTTACACCTCAAAGAACTGAAGCAATAAGACAGATGAATGAGCCTAGAAATCATAAACAGCTACGAGCATTTTTAGGAATAGTGTCTCATTGTAGACAATGGATTATACATGCCAGTCAACTAATGCAACCACTGTATGACTGTGTAAAAAGTGAACCTTACCTGTTGACAAAAGAAGGTCAGATTTCGTTCCAACAATTAAAAGATGCCCTTGTTTCAGCTCCAGCGTTAGGGCTACCAGACTACACTAAACCATTTCAGCTTATGGCTGCAGAAGTTGATTCCCATGCAACAGGAGTTCTTACCCAGAAGCATGCAGGGAAACAAAGACCAATTGCATATCTTTCAGCAAGGTTAGATCCCGTAGCTAGAGCAGCGCCAACCTGTGTACGTGTAGTTGTTGCTGTCTCACTATTGTTGGACAAAGCATCAGAAATTGTCCTAGAGCATCCACTCACAGTTCAAACTACACATGATGTTTATGGGATATTAAACCAGGTCCAACCAAAACACATTTCCATGGCCAGACACTTGCGGCTGCAGTGTTTTTTGCTGCTCCCCTCTACTATCACATTTACAAGGCTTCAGACTCTCAATTTAGCTACACTGCTACCTCTCGAGTCTGAAGGGGGGAATAAGGACACTGATCCACACGCAAATTTTTTCCCTACAGACACACATGATTGTACAGAGCTCATTTTACAAGAAACAGTAGGCTTACCCAATGTATCCGAAACACCACTTCAAAATCCAGATTTAGAGCTGTTTATAGATGGTAGTAGATTTGCAGATGACACAGGTAACTTTCATACAGGGTATGCAGTTGTGTCAGAATCTGAAACTCTCAAAGCAGAACCACTTCCACCGAAACAGTCTGCACAAGAAGCAGAACTAACAGCATTGATTGAAGCGCTAAAAATAGCTGAGAATCAGACAGCTAATATATACACTGATTCTAGGTATGCACATGGTATTGTGTTTGATTTTGGAGTAATCTGGAGAGCTAGAGGTTACATGACAGCGTCAGGACAACCTGTAAAACATGCTTCTCTGATCAAACAGATCTTAGAGGCTGCACAAGAAACAAAAGAAGTAGCAGTAATCAAGGTAGCTGCACATGTGAGACTCGACACTAGGGAATCTAGGGGAAATGATAGGGCTGACAAAGCAGCCAAAGCAGCAGCAGTTAAACCCTTACAACAGGTTCATACTGTAAACCCCACAGAAAATACTGAAGATAGACTGAGACAAGCACAGGAAGATGCAGGAGAAGAGGAGAGGGACAGGTGGAAAAAGGAAGGGGCAGAAGAACAAGCGGGAATTTGGAAGAAAGATGGACTAATATGTCTACCTAGAGCCTGGTACCCGATTGTAGTTGGTGGACTACACCACCCTACTCATGTGTCTGCAAATGCAATGACACTACTGGCAAAGCAAGTCTGGTTGGCTCCAGGTTTTGGCAACTATGCAAGAGACTATTGTGCTGCATGCGTTATATGCCTGGCACATAATCCCGGACAGACAACAAAGACCCCTATGAAGCACCACGTCCGACCTCTCTACCCGTTTCAGCGATTACAGATAGACTTTATCCAGCTGCCAAAAAGTAATGGGTATGAGTATGTGTTGGTGTGTGTGGACATGTTCTCGGGGTGGCCAGAGGCCTATCCAGTTCGGAAGGCTTCAGCTAAAAACACTGCTGTAAAGCTAGTTGCCGAACTGGTGCCCCGTTATAGTCTCCCTGAAGTGATCGAGTCAGATAGGGGTACTCATTTCACTGGAGAAATATTTCAAAATGTACTGAAAATGTTGGGTGTTGAAAGTCAGTTACACACTCCGTATCATCCACAAAGTTCTGGTGAGGTGGAACGCATGAATGGAACTTTAAAATTAAAAATACAGAAAGCCATGGCTGAAACAGGAAAGCCTTGGACAGAATGCCTTCCACTGGCCCTTTACTCAATACGCAATACCCCAAGGGGTAAGACTAAACTGTCTCCATATGAAATTTTGTTTGGCAGGACTGCCAATTTAGGATGTTATTTTCCACAACAACTTGTGTTAAATGTAGAATCATTGACTTCTTATGTGCAAAATCTTCAGAAACAATTAACTAAGGTGCATGCACAAGTTTTTGCTTCCCTTCCAGATCCTGACAACACTGTAGGAAGTCACAAGTTGGAACCAGGTGATCAAGTCTATGTAAAAAGACACACCAGAAAGGCTCTTGAACCAAGATTTGACGGACCCTTCCAAGTCCTGTTGACAACACCTACATCAGTCAAGCTTGAAGGAAAGGCATCATGGATACATGCAAGCCATTGCAAAAAAGCAGTACAAAACTCATGATATTGATGTTAATAATGTTAACCTCAACGGAGGCATGGGATAGACTGA
The DNA here is from genome assembly GCF_051348905.1 of Ranitomeya variabilis. Taxonomy (NCBI): domain Eukaryota; kingdom Metazoa; phylum Chordata; class Amphibia; order Anura; family Dendrobatidae; genus Ranitomeya; species Ranitomeya variabilis. Next base: position 985,365,135 of record NC_135233.1, read on the forward strand.
ATTCTCTAGCCCCTTTGAACAATAGATTTGTACAACATCATAGAAAATTAGTACATGACTTGTTAAATAATACGCAACCCCTGGCAGATTGTTGGATCTGTACCCATTCACCAGTATCAGCCACAAGTATACCTTTTCTAGCAGTTCCCGTGTCAGTTGAAGAAATATTCGCTTGGCCTAATTGTTCAGACAACCTGGCCAACAACCAAACTGGTAATACTAGGCTGTGGAATACTACAATCGCCATACCAATTGTGGGATGGGTAGAATTTCCTTGGTGGCAGGGTAATCTCTCAGGGACTGGTACACATCTACAATATTTGGTCTATAAGGGTGGGGCCTGGGTACCTAGGAATAAGACTGGATTAACTAATTTAGGACAGGTCCCCACAGAAAATCTACAGCTCAGTTTCAGTACAACCGCCGATCCCTCTGATGCTTTCAAACCTGTAGTATTGGAAAGATACATACATAATAGAAAATGGGAACATTCTGAGTTGTTCCCCCAAGGTGATGCAAACAGTTGTACAAGTAAGCCAGGGAACCTGGTTTGTAATGAATCCGATGAGTATGTCAACGGAATGCCTGTATGTGGGAATCCCGCAGCCGGGTACTGTAGCCCCTTGGGACAAAAACCCTCTTGGTGTATGCTTCAGAATGTATCTAGTTTTGTGGATTTGGCTCACAGATTGGTATTGCAGCACTCAGCTCTATGGGATCTGCCTGAGGGTACATTTTGGATATGCGGAGAAGGAGCATATAAATGGCTTCCCGTAGGTATAAAGGGTACTTGTACATTAGGACGCCTAACCCCGGCTACTTTCATAATTTCAAATAAACAAGTAAATATGCAAGCCGTGCCCAAGCACACACTGTATAAAAGAGCTGCAGATAACTCACCACGCCCCTCGGGGAGGCCACATATAGTACAAATGGGAATTCCCAACAAAATTGTTAGTACCATTTTTATTTATCCTATGTTAACACAAACGTGGGATAAATTAGTTAGAGCCACAGATTATCTAGATGATCAGATCTGGGATATATTGGATATACTAAACACTAGTATAGCTGTACAGAATCAGCTTATAATAGTCGTCAACCAACATACCCTGGTATTGGATTACCTAACTGCCTCACAAGGGGGTATGTGTCAAATCATTGGACCCACCTGCTGTCATTATATAGACCCGAATAGTACTATGAGTATGACATTTAAATTAAAGGACGTACAACGACTCAGAGATCAGTATGACAAAGACAATGACCAGAATAAGGATAGCTGGTGGTCAGATACCTTTTCTTTTCTCAACCCAGCCAACTGGTTCAGAGGGATTGGTGGGTGGGTTGCTGGGATTATGCAGAGCATTATACATATAGTTATGATTATTGTAATCATATATGTATTATTCAAGATTGTGCTCAAGGGTATCTCAGTATGCACCGATAAATTTTGTGTAATAGATGCAAGAGTATAAAGTTTTTATGTTATCTTTTAGTGATTCTAATTAATATTACCGTACTAATTTTTGTTTTTATATTTTAGTATACTGCTAAAGAAGAAAATAATTTGCGATAGAAGAATTAATACTAGATTTGATTCTCTTATTAATAATATAAGTGTGTGCATGTGTAATACCAAAAATAAAGGCTTTGTCTTTGGCCCTGTGGTAATAAAAAAAGAATATGTCAAAGGGGGGAATTGTGGAGATCAGACTGAACCGGGGAATCCATTTTGTCTTCTTCCTGAGAAATCTGGTATACAACAAGAAATATTTCTGCAAACTTGACATTTTCTTTGTTTTGTTAGTAATCACGCGCACATTCCTCCTTGATATTGTAGCTTTTTATCTACATGCCAAATAATTGTAACTTTTTCACTAGAATAAGATTTGCTTTGTAAGTGATTGTGAAATATGAGCGCTTGTGCGCATGTCTGTAAAATGTCTAAACTTTTTATCTATATAAAGAAGGGGGAGCGCCCAGTGAGGAGAGGCGGGCTCCAGGGCTATCCTTGTCTATGAACACACAACCTTTGTGCTGCGTGTTATTTATTTGGATCCCATCCAGGAAGCCAGGGACGGAGAAGGACTCAACAGAGGCACACAGGGGTTTTCAGTTCAAGATTGGTGTTTTACCCCATATGTGGGGGTAAAACACTGTTTGGGCACATGGCAGAGATCTGAAGGGAAGGAGCACCGTTTGACTTTTTCAATGCAGAATTGAGATCGGATGCCATGATGCATTTGGAGAGCCTTTGATGTGCCTAAACAGTGAAAAAACCCACAAGTGACCCCATTTTGTAAACTAGAATCCCCCAGGAATTGGGGGACCCTATTTCTTTCTCCTCTGAAGTGTAATCACATCAGAGGAGAGAGAAATTTAATGGGGTGCACTATAACCTTAAACCTCAGCGCAGTTAAAAAAGCGGCGCTGTGGTTTAAGTACCCTTAACTGCCTCCTTTAAAAGGAATATCGGCCCAGTATATGATGGGCTTCATATAATGCTCTAGTATATGATGGCCCCATATAATGCTCCAGTATATGATGGGCTCCATGTAATGCTCCAGTATATGCTGGGCTCCGCATAATACTCCATGATATGCTAGGCTCCATGTAATTATACAGTATATGATGGGCCCTGTTATGGACCTGGTGGTTAGGAGCACCTGGAATGACCTGATGAGTAAACTCAAAAACGGAACTAGCTCTGGGGAAGTGGGAACTCTGCTGACCGCAAACTCTACTCCTATCGCACACACTAGAAATAGCCGTGGAGCGTACCTAACTCTCCCTAGACGCCTCTTCACAGCCTAAGAGCTAACTACCGCTAAAGATAGAAATAGAAGCCTAACCTTGCCTCAGAGAAAGTCCCCAAAGGCAGCCCCCCACATATATTGACTGTGAGTTAAGAGGAAAGTCACAAACACAGGAATGAAACAGGTTTTAGCAAATGAGGCCGGAATTACTAAATAGTCAGAGGATAGAAAAGAATACTATGCGGTCAGCATAAAAAACTACAAAACCACGCAGAGTATGCAAAAAGACCCCCGCACCGACTCACGGTGTGGAGGTGCAACACTGCACCCCAGAGCTTCAAGCTAGCAAGGAAATATGATAGCAAGCTGGACTGGAATTTAGCAGTATTTTATTATTATTATTATTTATTTATTTATTTATATAGCACCATTAATTCCATGGTGCTGTACATGAGAAAGGGGTTACATACAGGGTTATAGCTATCATTTACAGTAAACAGGTTTACAGTGACACACTGGTACAGAGGGGAGAGAACCCTGTCCTTGCGGACTTACATTCTATGGGATAGTGGGGAAGATACAGAAGGTAGGGGTGGGCGGCGGCGGCTCTGGCGGTGGTGAGACGGCGGCTCGGTTATTGTAGGCTGTAGGCTTTCCTGAAGAGATGGATTTTCAGGTTCCGTCTGAAGGATCCAAGGGTGGTGGATAATCGGACGTGTTGAGGCATGGAATTCCAGAGGATGGGGGATATTCGGGAGAAATCTTGGAGGCGATTGGGTGAGGAACGAATAAGTGCGGAGGAGAGTAGGAGGTCTTGAGATGAACGAAGATTACGTGAAGGAAGATATTGGGAGATTAGTTCAGAGATATAGGGAGGGGATAGGTTGTGGATGGCTTTGTAGATCAGTGTTAGTAGTTTGAACTGGATTCGTTGGGGGATTGGGAGCCAGTGGAGGGATTTGCAGAGGGGAGAAGCAGGGGAGTAGCGAGGAGAGAGGTGGATTAGGCGGGCAGCAGAGTTGAGGACAGACTGGAGTGGTGCAAGAGAGTTAGCAGGGGAGGCCACAGAGGAGGGTGTTGCAGTAATCGAGGCGGGAGATGATGAGAGCATGTACAAGAGTTTTGGTAGATTGTGGGCTGAGGAAGGGACGGATTCTGGCAATATTTTTGAGTTGGAGGCGACAGGAGGTGGCAAGAGCTTGGACGTGAGGTTTGAAGGACAGGGCAGAGTCAAGAGTTACCCCGAGGCAGCGGATTTCAGGAGCGGGAGAGAGCGTGATGCCGTTTACCATAATAGATAGATTGGGTAGGTGGGATACGTGACGTGAGGGAAAGATGATGAGTTCGGTTTTGTCTACATTGAGTTTTAGGAAGCGAGAGGTGAAGAAGGAGGATATGGCTGACAGACACTTCGGGATTCTCGACAGCAGGGAGGTGACATCTGGGCCAGAGAGATAGATCTGAGTGTCGTCTGCATACAGGTGGTACTGGAAGCCATGGGACTTTATGAGTTGTCCTAGGCCAAGGGTATAGATGGAAAAAAGTAGGGGTCCTAGGACAGAGCCTTGAGGGACTCCAACAGAGAGAGGGCGGGATGAGGAGGTAGTGTGGGAGTGGGAAACGCTAGCAGTACTAAGAAATATATTCAGGCAGCAGTAACAACAAATGAACTAGCAGGGACTTAGCTTCTGCTGGAGTAGACAGGTCCTCAGAGAAGTCCAAGAGAGATCTGAACCAATTCTGATACATTGACAGCTGGCATCAGGTAACGATCTGAGTGGAGTTAAATAGGGAAGCCAGCATAGCAACATAACGAGAGCAGCTGATAAAGTCAACCTAGTGACCAGCAGTTCCGCTCGAAGCCACCAGAGGGAGCCCAAGAGCAGAACTAACCAAAGTACCATTCATGACCACAGGAGGGAGTCCGAGAACGGAATTCACAACAGTACCCCCCCCCTTGAGGAGAGGTCACCGAACCCTCACCAGGCCGATCAGGACGAGCCAAATGAAAGGCACGAACTAAATCGGCAGCATGGACATCGGAGGCAACAACCCAGGAATTATCCTCCTGACCATAGCCCTTCCACTTACCCAAGTACTGAAGCTTCCGTCTCGAAATACGAGAATCCAAAATCTTTTCCACCACATACTCCAACTCCCCCTTAACCAACACCGGAGCAGGAGGATCAACGGAGGGAACCATAGGCGCCACGTACCTCCGCAACAACGACCTATGGAACACATTATGGATGGCAAAAGAAGCTGGAAGGACCAAACGAAATGACACAGGGTTGAGAATTTCAGAAATCTTATAAGGACCAATGAAACGAGGCTTAAACTTAGGAGAAGAAATCTTCATAGGAACATAACGAGAAAACAACCAAACCAAATCCCCAACACGAAGTCGGGGACCAACACAACGACGGCGATTAGCGAAACGTTGAGCCTTCTCCTGGGACAACGTCAGATTGTCCACTACGTGAGTCCAAATTTGCTGCAACCTGTCCACCACAGAAACCACACCAGGACAGTCAGAAGGCTCAACCTGCCCCGAAGAAAAACGAGGATGAAAACCAGAATTGCAAAAAAAAGGCGAAACCAAAGTAGCCGAACTAGCCCGATTATTAAGGGCGAACTCAGCCAATGGCAAGAAGGTCACCCAATCATCCTGATCAGCAGAAACAAAGCATCTCAGATAGGTTTCCAAAGTCTGGTTGGTTCGTTCGGTTTGGCCATTTGTCTGAGGATGGAAAGCCGAAGAAAAAGACAAATCAATGCCCATCTTAGCACAAAAGGACCGCCAAAACCTAGAGACAAACTGGGAACCTCTGTCCGACACAATGTTCTCCGGAATGCCATGCAAACGAACCACATGTTGAAAAAATAATGGCACCAAATCAGAGGAAGAAGGTAATTTAGGCAAGGGAACCAAATGGACCATCTTAGAAAAGCGATCACAAACCACCCAGATGACAGACATCCTTTGAGAGATAGGAAGATCTGAAATAAAATCCATTGAAACATGCGTCCAAGGCCTTTTCGGGACTGGCAGGGGCAAAAGCAACCCACTGGCACGAGAACAGCAGGGCTTAGAGCGAGCACAAGTCCCACAAGACTGCACAAAAGAACGCACATCCCGTGACAAGGAAGGCCACCAAAAGGACCTAGCCACCAAATCTCTGGTACCAAAAATCCCAGGATGACCAGTCAACACTGAGCAATGAACCTCAGAAATAACTCTGCTAGTCCATCTATCAGGGACAAACAGTTTCTCCGCTGGACAACGGTCAGGTCTATGAGCCTGAAACTCCTGCAGCGCCCGCCGCAAATCAGGGGAGATGGCAGACAGAATTACCCCCTCTTTGAGAATACCAGCCGGCTCAGGGACTCCCGGAGAATCAGGCACAAAACTCCTAGAAAGGGCATCCGCCTTCACATTCTTAGAACCTGGAAGGTATGAGACCACAAAATCGAAACGGGAGAAAAACAGCGACCATCGAGCTTGTCTAGGATTCAACCGCTTGGCAGACTTGAGATAAGTCAGATTTTTGTGATCCGTCAAGACCACCACGCGGTGCTTGGCTCCCTCAAGCCAATGTCGCCACTCCTCGAATGCCCACTTCATAGCCAGCAGCTCCCGATTGCCAACATCATAATTACGCTCAGCAGGCGAAAACTTTCTAGAAAAGAAGGCACATGGCTTCATCACAGAGCCATCAGAACTTCTTTGAGACAAAACAGCCCCTGCTCCAATCTCAGAAGCATCAACCTCGACCTGAAAAGGGAGTGAAACATCTGGCTGACGCAACACAGGGGCTGAAGAAAAACGACGTTTCAGCTCCTGAAAAGCCTCAACGGCCGCAGAGGACCAATTCACCACATCAGCACCTTTCTTTGTCAAATCAGTCAAAGGTTTAACCACACTAGAAAAATTAGCGATGAAGCGACGGTAAAAATTAGCAAAGCCCAGGAATTTCTGGAGGCTCTTCACAGATGTAGGTTGAGTCCAATCATAAATGGCCTGAACTTTAACAGGATCCATCTCGATAGTAGAAGGGGAAAAAATGAAGCCCAAAAAAGAAACATTCTGAACTCCAAAGAGACATTTAGACCCCTTCACAAACAAGGAATTAGCACGAAGGACCTGGAATACCATTCTGACCTGTTTCACATGAGACTCCCAATCATCCGAAAAGACCAAAATATCATCCAAATATACAATCATGAATCTATCCAGATACTTTCGGAAGATGTCATGCATAAAGGACTGAAACACAGATGGAGCATTTGAAATCCCGAATGGCATTACCAGGTACTCAAAATGGCCCTCGGGCGTATTAAATGCTGTTTTCCATTCATCGCCCTGTTTAATACGCACAAGGTTATACGCCCCTCGAAGATCTATCTTGGTGAACCAACTAGCCCCCTTAATCCGAGCAAACAAATCAGACAGCAGAGGCCAAGGGTACTGAAATTTGACCGTGATTTTATTGAGAAGGCGGTAATCTATACAGGGTCTCAGAGAACCATCCTTCTTGGCCACAAAAAAGAACCCTGCTCCCAACGGTGATGAAGACGGGCGAATATGCCCTTTCTCCAAGGACTCCTTTATATAAGTCCGCATAGCGGCGTGCTCTGGCACGGATAAATTGAAAAGTCGGCCCTTAGGAAACTTACTACCAGGAATCAAATTTATAGCACAATCACAATCCCTATGAGGGGGTAGGACACTGGATTTGGGCTCATCAAATACATCCTGGTAATCCGACAGAAACTCAGGGACTTCAGAAGGAGTGGAAGCAGAAATTGACACCAATGGGACATCGCCATGTACCCCTTGACAACCCCAACTAGACACAGACATTGATTTCCAATCCAATACTGGATTATGAACCTGTAACCATGGCAAACCCAACACGACCACATCATGCAAATTATGCAACACCAAAAAGCGAACATCTTCCCGATGTGCAGGAGCCATGCACATGGTCAACTGAGTCCAGTACTGAGGTTTATTCTTGGCCAACGGCGTGGCATCAATTCCCCTTAATGGAATAGGATACTGCAAAGGCTCCAAGAAAAAACCACAGCGCATGGCAAACTCCAAGTCCATCAAATTCAGGGCAGCGCCTGAATCCACAAATGCCATAACCGAGTAGGATGACAAGGAGCAAATCAGAGTAACAGACAAAAGAAATTTAGGCTGTACAGTACCAATGGTGACAGACCTAGCGAACCGCTTAGTGCGCTTAGGACAATCAGAGATAGCATGAGTGGGGTCACCACAGTAAAAACACAGCCTATTCTGACGTCTGTGTTCTTGCCGTTCAGTTCTGGTCAAAGTTCTATCACATTGTATAAGCTCAGGCCTCTGCTCAGAGGACACCGCCAAACTGTGCACAATTTTGCGCTCGCGCAAACGCCGATCAATTTGGATGGCCAAGGACATTGACTCATTCAGACCAGCAGGCGTGGGGAATCCCACCATAACATCCTTAAGGGCTTCAGAAAGACCCTTTCTAAAAATTGCTGCCAGGGCACACTCATTCCATTGAGTAAGCACAGACCATTTTCTAAACTTCTGACAATATATCTCCGCTTCATCCTGACCCTGACACAAAGCTAGCAAAATTTTCTCTGCCTGATCCACTGAATTCGGTTCGTCATAAAGCAATCCAAGCGCCAGAAAAAACGCATCTACATTAAGCAATGCAGGATCTCCTGGCGCAAGGGAGAATGCCCAGTCTTGAGGGTCACCACCAGGGCCGGACTGGCCATCTGGCAATTCTGGCAAATGCCAGAAGGGCCTGTCTGGTTGTGGGCTGCCTTGACTGCTACATTGTTAACAGAATCGGTGTTCTCAAGACACCCATACTGTTAAGAGTTGTGATGGAGCACAAAGTCGCTGACTCCGTCACTTACCCCAGCAGGCCACAGGTATCATTAGAAATATTGGTGTTGTAGAAAATCTTCCTTTCCTCCATCCAGAGTAATATTAATAATATATTTAATTTGGTGCTTGGGGACGGGGACAACATGGGCCTGTGTGATTTCAAATGCCAGGGCTGATTTTCAGCCCCAGTCCGTACCTGGTCACCACGCAACAAAGAAATAATAATTTTTACTTGCTGAATGGGGTCACCGGAGGAGCGGGGTTTCAAAGCAAGAAACAGTTTACAATTATTTTTGAAATTCAGAAACTTAGATCTATCCCCAGAAAACAAATCAGGAATTGGAATTCTAGGCTCTAATATCGGATTCTGAACTACATAATCTTGAATGCTTTGTACCCTTGCAGTGAGATGATCCACACAAGAGAACAGACCTTGAATATCCATATCTACACCTGAGTCATGAACCACCCAGAGGTTAAGGGGAAAAGAGAGACAAAACACACTGCAGAGAAAAAAAAATGGGTTCAGAACTTCTCTTATCCCTCTTTTGAGATGCATTAACACTTTACTGGCCAGCTGTACTGTTATGGACCTGGTGGTTAGGAGCACCTGGAATGACCTGATGAGTAAACTCAAAAACGGAACTAGCTCTGGGGAAGTGGGAACTCTGCTGACCGCAAACTCTACTCCTATCGCACACACTAGAAATAGCCGTGGAGCGTACCTAACTCTCCCTAGACGCCTCTTCACAGCCTAAGAGCTAACTACCCCTAAAGATAGATATAGAAGCCTAACCTTGCCTCAGAAAAAGTCCCCAAAGGTATAGGCAGCCCCCAACATATATTGACTGTGAGTTAAGAGGAAAGTCACAAACACAGGAATGAAACAGGTTTTAGCAAATGAGGCCGGACTTACTAAATAGTCAGAGGATAGAAAAGAATACTATGCGTCAGCATAAAAAACTACAAAACCACGCAGAGTATGCAAAAAGACCCCCGCACCGACTCACAGTGTGTAGGTGCAACACTGCACCCCAGAGCTTCCAGCTAGCAAGGAAATATCATGATAGCAAGCTGGACTGGAATTTAGCAGTACTAAGAAATATATTCAGGCAGCAGTAACAACAAATGAACTAGCAGGGACTTAGCTTCTGCTGGAATAGACAGGTCCTCAGAGAAGTCCAAGAGAGATCTGAACCAATTCTGATACATTGACAGCTGGCATCAGGTAACGATCTGAGTGGAGTTAAATAGGGAAGTGTTATGATCCTTAGTGGTTGAGGATCACAAATTACTCCAGCTAAGTAACAAACATAGGACAAGCTCTAGGGAGGTGGCAAACTGGACTGACCGCAAATCTGAACCTATCCAAACACACTAGAAGTAGCCGGTGAACGTGCCTAAAAATCCTAGACGTCTCGAGCCAGCCTGAGGAACTAACTACCCCTAGAGAGAAAGAAAGACCTCTCTTGCCTCCAGAGAAATAATCCCCAAAGATATAGAAGCCCCCAACAGATAATAACGGTGAGGTAAGAGGAAGGCACATACACAGGGGTGAAAGCAGATTCAGCAAATGAGGCCCACTAATACTAGATAGCAGAAAATAGAAAAGGGAATCTATGTGGTCAGTAAAAAACCCTTACAAAATATCCACTCTGAGATTTCAAGAACCCCCACACCAACTCACGGTGTGGGGGGAGAAACTCAGTCCCCTAGAGCAACCAGCAAGCAAGGAAATCACATTTTAGCAAGCTGGACTAAAAACATAATGAACACTGATAATCAAAAAATGATCAAACAAAAACTTAGCTTGTCTTGGAGAGACTGGGAGCAAGGTAGACACAAGGAATCTGAAGAGCACTGAATACATTGATAGCAGGCAAGGAACTGAGTCTCCAGGTGAGCTAAATAGGAAACCAACCAAGGATAACGAACCAGCTGATGCAGCCAACCTGCAGAAAGACAACACTACACAGTACCGCTTGTGACCACTAGAGGGAGCCCAAAAATAGAATTCACAACAGGGAAGCCAGCATAGCAACATAACGAGAGCAGCTGATAAAGTCAACCTAGTGACCAGCAGTTCCGCTCGAAGCCACCAGAGGGAGCCCAAGAGCAGAACTAACCAAAGTAGCATTCATGACCACAGGAGGGAGTCCGAGAACGGAATTCACAACAGGGCCCCATACAATGCTCCAGTATATGATGGGAAAGGAAAGGTGAGGAATATGGTTGTTTGGTTTTTTAACTCTTTTACAGATGACGAGGGCATCTGGGAAATGAGCGAGGTCGTAAGTATGGTTTAATTAAGATTATTAAAGGAGTCTGTGTCATTCTTTTAATTAAAGGACTTTTATTCTGGGTGTCTGTGTTTTCTTACAATGTGACTATGGGTCAAATCCTACAAAGAACCACGGAGTATGAATAAACCCAAAGGCATCTATTTGCTAAAAGACGTAACAACTTTTATTAAATACATTCCATACGCGAAACGCGCGTCGGGGCCGCCGGACAGACACTGGCTCTGATCCTTCTGGGTAAGACAGGCATAGCTCCATTTCTATTTTAGCCTATTCTAGGTTTGATTAGTAGTGACTCTTATGGTTTTACTAGGCACATGTGTTATCTATCTGCACTATGCACTTTAACAGTACATTCTAGATTTATTAATAGTTTGACATGTCCCTAGTAGCCATGGGCTTTTGTCCTCTCTGTGCCCTAGGTGTTATCTACAGTGGTTTCTGTCTGCCGTACATGAGTTATACGTGTACCTTGTATGTCAAGTTTGTAATTATGTGTATGGAATGTATTTAATAAAATTTGTTACGTCTTTTAGCAAATAGATGCCTTTGGGTTTATTCATACTCCGTGGTTCTTTGTAGGATTTAATTATCAGTGGCGTTTTTTTGCCCTGTATTTTTCTATGTCCATTATAGGGTGTGTCCCTGTGAGAAGTTTTCAGTGATATGCATCAGTGGTATCTGTATTTTTAATGTGACTATGGGTTTAGTAATGGGGGTGTCTTATTGACACCTCTCCATTATTAACCTCGGGGCTTGATGTTATCTGACAATACAAGGGTGACGTCAATCCCCCCCAACTATCACCCCACTTGCCACCGCTACTGGGCAAGTGGGAAGAGCGAGGCTAAGTGCCAGAATTATCACATCTTAGAGATGTGCCTTTTCTGGGGCGGCGGAGAGCTGATGTTTTTAGTCTGGGGGGCAGTATCCATGGCCCCTTCCTAGGCTATTGATATCAGCTTGCAGCTGTCTGCACAGCCTTTGATGGTTAGTAATTATAGGGGACCCTATGTCATTTTTTTTAGTGTTCCCCATTTTAATAGCCAGTAAAGGCTAAGTATACAGTTGTGAGCTGATATTAATAGCCTGAAAAGCTCCATGGGTATCACTCCCTTCCCAGGCTATAAACATCGGCCCCCAGTCGTCGGCTTTCCCTCTGCTGTTTAAGAAAGTTGCGAGGGAGCCCACATTTTTTTTTCAGAAAAATAATCTTTTATTAATTAAGTACATGTACAGTAAGCTGCACACATACTGTACTAATTGTATTTGTCACTGTCATCTGTATATCTACCTACTCTATGTGTATTTACTGTGTGTAATCCATCTCTTCTATCCTGTCGGTTCCTGCAGTGATTTTACAGTACACAGCAGATGAATTGATGGCTTTTCTTCTATTTATCTATGTATGGAATATATATATATATATATATATATATATGTATATATATATATATATATATATATATATATGTCACATATATCTACCTATCCTATGTGTATACACTATGTTCCAAATTATTATGCAACTGACATTTTTATAGGATTTTCCTAAATTGTTGGTGCATATGACAGTCAGTCTAATAAATGTCATCACCCGTTAGAGTATACATCACATTTTATTGAAGAAACCTCTCAATGATAACAGTAAAATCTCCAAAATGAATAAAAACTTAAAATGCACTGTTCCAAATTATTAGGCACAGTAGAATTTCTAAACATTTGATATGTTTTAAAGAACTGAAAATGCTCATTTGTGGAATTAGCAGCAATAGGAGTTCACATTAACTGAATAAAAAATCTATTTAACTCCAAAACATCCTAACGGGCCAAGTTACATGTTAACATAGGACCCCTTCTTTGATATCACCTTCACAATTCTTGCATCCATTGAACTTGTGAGTTTTTGGAGAGTTTCTGCTTGTATTTCTTCCCTCCCAGAGCTGCTGTTTTGATGTGATCTGCCTCCCACACTCATAGATCTTTTGCTTGATGATACTCCAAAGGTTCTCTATAGGGTTGTGGTCAGGGGAAGATGGTGGCCACACCATGAGTTTATCTCCTTTTATGCCCATAGCAGCCAATGAGGTATTCTTTGCAGCATGAGATGGTGCATTGTCATGCATGAAGATGATTTTGCTCCTGAAGGCACATTTCTGCTTTTTATACCATCGAGGAAAGTTGTCAGTCAGAAACTCTATACAGTATACTTTGCAGAGGTCATTTTCACACCTTCAGGAACCTTAAAGGGCCCTACCAGCTGTTTCTCCATGACTCCGGCCCAAAACATGACTCCTCCACCTCCTTGCTGACGTTGCAGCCTTGTTGGGACATGGTGGCCATCCACCAACCATCCACTACTCCATCCATTTGGACCATCCAGGGTTGCTCAACGCTTATCAGTAAACAAGACTGTTTGGAAATTAGTCTTCATGTTTGTGTGGGCCCAATGCAACCATTTCTGCTTGTGAACACTGTTTAAGGGAGGCCGAATAGTAGGTTTATGCACCACAGCAAGCCTTTGAAGGAGCCTCCACCTTGAGGTTCGAGGGACTCCAGAGGCGCCAGCAGCTTCAAATATCTGTTTGCTGCTTTGTAATGGTATTTTAGCAGCTGCTCTCTTAATCCGATGAACTTGCCTGGCAGAAATTTTCCTCATTATGCCTTTATCAGCACAAACACATCTGTGCTCAGATACAGCCACAAATCTCTTAACACTACGATGATCACGCTTAAGTTTTCGGGAAATTTCTAATGTTTTCATCCCTTCACCAAGGCATTGCACTATTTGATGCTTTTCGGCAGCAGAGAGATCCTTTTTCTTTCCCATGTTACTTGAAAACTGTGACCTGCTTAATAATGTGGAACATCATTTTTAAGTAGTTTTCCTTTAATTAGAATCACCTGGAAAACCAATTATCACATGTGTTTAAGATTGATTTCAGTGATACATTGAGCCCTGAGACACAATACCATCCATGAGTTTATTTGAAAAACAAAACAATTAAATCTTTATGACACTTAAATCCAATTTGCATAATAATTTGGAACACAGTGTATATGTATTCTAACCTATCACTCTGTGATATTACTGTACTCGGCACATGAATTGCCAGCTTTTATTCTATCTATCTATCTATCTATCTATCTATCTATCTATCTATCTATCTATCTATCTATCTATTATATATACACTGCTCAAAAAAATAAAAGGAACACTAAAATTCCACTTCCTAGATATCACTGAATGAAATATTCCAGTTGTAAATCTTTATTCATTATAAAGTGGAATGTGTTGAGAACAATAAAACCTAACAATTATCAACGTAAATCACAACTAATATCCCACGGAGGTCTGGAGTTGGAATGATGCTCAAAATCAAAGTGGAAAATGAAGTTACAGGCTGATCCAACTTCAGTGGTAATGCCTCAAGACAAGTAAATGATGCATAGTAGTGTGTGGCCTCCACATGCCTGTATGACCTCCCTACAACACCTGGGCATGCTCCTGATAAGGCGGCAAATGGTCTCCTGATTGATCTCCTCCCAGACCTGGACTAAAGCATCCGCCAACTCCTGGATAGTCTGTGGTGCAACGTGACATTGGTGGATGGTGCGAGACATGATGTCTCAGATGTGTTCAATCAGATTCAGGTCTGAGGAACGGGCGGGCCAGCCATAGCTTCGATGCCTTCATCTTGCAAGAACTGCTGACACACTCCAGCCACATGATGTCTGGCATTGTCCTGTGTCATGATTCCCAATGGCAGGGAAACATCAAAACACAAAAATAACGGACGAGCTCTGGGTGATGGAATCTCGAGCTGACCGTGAGCTAAATCTACCACACAACTAATAGTAGCCAGGGAGCATACCTGATTAACCCTAGATGCCACGCGCCAGCCGGAGGACTAACTACCCCTGGAAGAGGAAGGAACAGACCTGGCTTACCTCTAGGGAAATACCCCAAAAGATGATAGCAGCCCCCCACATGTAATGACGGTGAGTTTAGAGGAAAAGACATACACAGTATGAAGGTAGATTTAGCAAAGAGAGGTCCACTTACTAGATAGCAGAAGGATACAAAAGAGGACTTCACGGTCAACTGAAAACCCTATCAAAAAACCATCCTGAAATTACTTTAAGACTCCTGTGTCAACTCATGACACAGGAGTGGCAATTTCAGCCCACAAGAGCTTCCAGCTACAGAGAATAACAAAACTGCAAACTGGACAAAAGATACAAAACAAAAGGACAAAGTCCACTTAGCTGATCAGCAGACTAGTAGCAGGAACATGCAACCGAAGGCTCTGGTTACAATGATGACCGGCAAGGAAATGACTGGAGAGCAAGGCTAAATAGGAAACTCCCAAACACTGATGGGAGCAGGTGAACTGAGACAGCAAAGACACACAAGTCACCAGTACCACCAGCAACCACCAGGGGAGCCCAAAAGCGGATTCACAACAGTACCCCCCCCTTAAGGAGGGGGCACCGAACCCTCACGAGAACCACCAGGACGATCTGGATGAGCCCTATGAAAGGCACGAACCAAATCCGAGGCATGAACATCAGAGGCAGTTACCCAAGAATTATCTTCTTGACCATAGCCCTTCCATTTAACCAGATACTGAAGTCTCCGTCTGGAAATACGGGAGTCCAGGATCTTCTCCACAACGTACTCCAATTCACCCCCTACCAGCACAGGAGCAGGAGGTTCAGTAGAAGGAACCATCGGTACCTCATACCTCCGCAACAACGACCGATGGAATACATTATGGATAGCGAAAGATGCCGGGAGGTCCAAACGAAAGGACACAGGGTTAAGAATCTCCAAAATCCTATAAGGACCAATGAACCGGGGCTTAAACTTAGGAGAAGAAACCCTCATAGGGACAAAACGGGAAGACAACCACACCAAGTCCCCAACACGAAGGCGAGGACCAACACGACGCCGGCGGTTAGCAAACTGCTGAGTCCTCTCCTGGGACAACTTCAAATTGTCCACCACTTGTCCCCAAATCTGATGCAACCGATCCACCACAGCATCAACTCCCGGACAATCCGAAGATTCCACCTGACCAGATGAAAAACGAGGGTGAAACCCTGAATTGCAAAAGAAAGGGGAAACCAAAGTGGCAGAACTAGCCCGATTATTAAGAGCAAACTCTGCCAACGGCAAAAAGGCAACCCAGTCATCCTGATCCGCAGACACAAAACACCTCAAATAAGTCTCCAAAGTTTGATTAGCTCGCTCCGTCTGGCCATTAGTCTGAGGATGGAATGCAGACGAAAAAGACAAATCAATTCCCAACCTGGAACAGAATGTCCGCCAAAATCTAGACACGAACTGGGTTCCCCTGTCAGAAACGATGTTTTCCGGAATCCCATGCAGGCGAACCACATTTTGAAAAAACAGAGGGACCAATTCAGATGAGGAAGGCAACTTAGGCAATGGCACCAAATGGACCATTTTAGAAAAACGGTCACACACCACCCAGATGACAGACATCTTCTGAGAAACAGGGAGATCAGAAATAAAGTCCATAGAGATGTGCGTCCAAGGCCTCTTCGGAATAGGCAAGGGCAACAATAACCCACTAGCCCTAGAACAACAAGGCTTGGCCCGAGCACAAACATCACAAGACTGCACAAAAACACGCACATCTCGAGACAGGGAAGGCCACCAGAAGGACCTAGCCACCAAATCTCTAGTACCAAAAATTCCAGGATGACCTGCCAGAGTAGAAGAATGAACTTCCGAGATGACTCTACTGGTCCAATCATCAGGAACAAACAGTCTACCAGGTGGACAACGATCAGGTCTATCTGCCTGAAATTCTTGCAAAGCACGTCGCAAGTCTGGGGAGACAGCAGACAAAACCACCCCATCCTTAAGGATACCAGCAGGTTCAGAATCCCCAGGAGAGTCAGGCTCAAAACTCCTAGAAAGAGCATCTGCCTTCACATTTTTAGAACCCGGTAAGTATGAGACCACAAAATTAAACCGAGAAAAAAACAACGACCAGCGTGCCTGTCTAGGATTCAGGCGCCTGGCAGACTCCAGATAAATCAGATTCTTGTGATCAGTCAAAACCACCACCTGATGTCTGGCACCCTCAAGCCAATGACGCCACTCCTCAAACGCCCACTTCATGGCCAAAAGCTCCCGATTACCAACATCATAGTTTCGCTCGGCGGCCGAAAATTTACGAGAAAAGAACGCACAAGGTCTCATCACTGAGCAATCGGAACTTTTCTGCGACAAAACCGCCCCTGCTCCGATCTCGGAAGCATCGACCTCAACCTGAAAGGGAAGAGAAACATCAGGCTGGCGCAACACAGGAGCAGACGAAAAGCGGCGCTTAAGCTCCCGAAAGGCCTCCACAGCAGCAGGGGACCAATCGGCAACATCAGCACCCTTTCTAGTCAAATCAGTCAAAGGTTTAGCAACGCCAGAAAACCCAGTTATAAATCGACGATAGAAATTAGCAAAGCCCAAGAATTTCTGAAGACTCTTAAGAGAAGTAGGCTGCGTCCAGTCACAAATAGCCCGAACCTTAACAGGGTCCATCTCAACAGAAGAAGGGGAAAAAATGTACCCCAAAAAAGAAATCTTTTGAACCCCAAAAACACACTTTGAACCCTTTACACACAAAGAACTAGTCCGCAAAACCTGAAAAACCCTCCTGACCTGTTGAACATGAGACTCCCAGTCATCAGAAAAAAATCAAAATATCGTCCAAATACACAATCATAAATTTATCCAAATATTCACGGAAAATATCATGCATAAAGGACTGAAAGACCGAAGGTGCATTTGAAAGGCCGAAAGGCATTACTAAATACTCAAAATGGCCCTCAGGCGTATTAAATGCGGTTTTCCACTCATCCCCCTTCTTAATTTGCACCAAATTATACGCCCCACGAAGATCAATCTTAGAGAACCACTTAGCCCCTCTTATGCGAGCAAACAAATCAGTCAACAAAGGCAACGGATACTGATATTTGACTGTAATTTTATTCAGGAGTCGATAATCAATACAAGGCCTCAGAGAGCCATCCTTCTTAGACACAAAGAAAAAACCAGCTCCTAAAGGAGATGAAGAAGGACGAATATGTCCCCTTTTCAGGGACTCCTTAATATACTCTCGCATAGCAGCATGTTCAGGCACAGATAAATTAAACAAACGACCCTTTGGAAATTTACTGCCAGGAATCAGATCTATGGCGCAATCACAATCTCTGTGGGGAGGGAGAGAACCAATCTTAGGCTCTTCAAAAACATCACGATAATCAGACAAAAATGCTGGAATCTCAGAGGGAGTAGATGACGAAATGGAAACCAAAGGTACATCCCCATGAGCCCCCCGACATCCCCAGCTTATCACAGACATTGTTTTCCAGTCAAGGACTGGGTTATGAGATTGTAACCATGGTAATCCAAGCACTAAAACATCATGTAAATTGTACAACACAAGGAAGCGAATCACCTCCTGATGGTCTGGAGTCATACGCATAGTCACTTGCGTCCAGAATTGTGGTTTATTACTAGCCAAAGGGGTAGAATCAATACCCTTCAGAGGTATAGGGACTTCCAGTGGCTCTAAATCAAACCCACAGCGCCTGGCAAAGGACCAATCCATAAGACTCAGGGCGGCGCCAGAGTCCACATAGGCATCCACAGTAATAACTGATAATGAACAAATCAAGGTTACAGACAGAATAAATTTAGACTGTAAAGTGCAAATAGACTTGTCAGCCTTCTTTGTGCGTTTAGAGCATGCTGATATAACATGAGCAGAATCACCACAATAGAAACATAACCCATCTTTACGCCTGTAATTCTGCCGCTCGCTTCTGGACAGAGTTCTGTCACATTGCATATTCTCTGGCGACTTTTCAGAAGATACCGCCAAATGGTGCACAGGTTTGCGCTCCCGCAAACGCCGATCAATCTGAATAGCCATTGTCATGGACTCATTCAGACCTGTAGGCGCAGGGAACCCGACCATAACATCCTTAACGGCATCAGAGAGGCCCTCTCTGAAATTTGCCGCTAGGGCGCACTCATTCCACTGAGTAAGCACAGACCATTTACGAAATTTTTGGCAGTATATCTCAGCTTCATCTTGCCCTTGAGATAGGGCTATCAAAGCTTTTTCAGCTTGAATCTCCAAATTAGGTTCCTCATAAAGCAAGCCTAAAGCCAGAAAAAAGGCATCCACATTGAGCAACGCAGGATCCCCTGGTGTCAATGAAAATGCCCAGTTTTGAGGGTCACCTCGCAGCAAAGAAATCACAATCTTAACCTGCTGGACAGGATCTCCAGAGGAGTGAGGTCTGAGAGAAAGGAATAATTTACAATTATATTTGAAATTCAGAAACCGAGATCTATCTCCGGAAAACACCTCTGGTGTAGGAATCTTAGGTTCAGACATCGGAGTATGTATAACAAATTCTTGTAAATTTTGAACCTTAGTAGCAAGATTATTTAAACCTGCAGCCAAGCTCTGAGGATCCATCTTTAAACAGGTGAGATCAGAGCCATTCAAGGATTAGAAGGAGAGAAAGGCAAAGGCTGTAATTAGAGCTGAAATACAACTGATCCAACTATGGAGCAAACATAGGAAAAAAAAAAAAAAAAAACTCTACAGACTTCTTTTTCTCTCCTTTCTTCTGCCAGTAACTTTAACACGGGCCGGTCATACTGTCATGATTCCCAATGGCAGGGAAACATCAAAACACAAAAATAACGGACGAGCTCTGGGTGATGGAATCTCGAGCTGACCGTGAGCTAAATCTACCACACAACTATTAGTAGCCAGGGAGCATACCTGATTAACCCTAGATGCCACGCGCCAGCCGGAGGACTAACTACCCCTGGTAGAGGAAGGAACAGACCTGGCTTACCTCTAGGGAAATACCCCAAAAGATGATAGCAGCCCCCCACATGTAATGACGGTGAGTTTAGAGGAAAAGACATACACAGTATGAAGGTAGATTTAGCAAAGAGAGGTCCACTTACTAGATAGCAGAAGGATACAAAAGAGGACTTCACGGTCAACTGAAAACCCTATCAAAAAACCATCCTGAAATTACTTTAAGACTCCTGTGTCAACTCATGACACAGGAGTGGCAATTTCAGCCCACAAGAGCTTCCAGCTACAGAGAATAACAAAACTGCAAACTGGACAAAAGATACAAAACAAAAGGACAAAGTCCACTTAGCTGATCAGCAGACTAGTAGCAGGAACATGCAACCGAAGGCTCTGGTTACAATGATGACCGGCAAGGAAATGACTGGAGAGCAAGGCTAAATAGAAAACTCACAAACACTGATGGGAGCAGGTGAACTGAGACAGCAAAGACACACAAGTCACCAGTACCACCAGCAACCACCAGGGAAGCCCAAAAGCGGATTCACAACAGTCCTGCATTAGGAGGAACCCAGGGCCAACCGCACCAGCATATGTTCTCACAAGGGGTCTGAGGATCTCATCTCGGTACCTAATGGCAGTCAGGCTACCTCTGGCGAGCACATGGAAGGCTGTGCAGCCCTCCAAAGAAATGCCACCCCACACCATTACTGACCCACTGCCAAACTGGTCATGCTGACGGATGTTGCAGGCAGCAGATCGCTCTCCACAGCGTCTCCAGACTCTGTCACGTCTGTCACATGTGCTCAGTGTGAACCTGATTTCATCTGTGAAGAGCACAGGGCGCCAGTGGCGAATTTGCCTATCCTGGTGTTCTGTGGCCAAGCATCCTGCACGGTGTTGAGCTGTAAGCACAAACCCCATCTGTGGACGTCGGGCACTCAGACCATCCTCATGGAGTCGGTTTCTAACCATTTATGCAGACACATGCACATTTGTGGCCTGTGGTCATTTTGCAGGGCTCTGACAGTGCTCCTCCTGTTCCTCCATGCACAAAGGCTGAGGTAACGGTCCTGTTGTTGGGTTGTTGCCCTCCTACGGCCCCCTCCACGTCTTCTGGGGTACTAGCCCATTTCCTGGTAGCGCCTCCAGCCTCTGGACTCTATGCTGACAGACACAGCAAACCTTCTTGCCACAGCTCGCATTGATGTGCCATCCTGGATGAGCTGCACTACCTGAGCCACTTGTGTGGGTTGTAGAATCCGTCTTAAGCTACCACGAGTATGAAAGCACAACCAACATTCAAAAGTAACCAAAACATCAGCCAGAAAGCATTAGTACTGATATGTGGTCTGTTGTCCCCACCTGCAGAACCACTCCTTTATTGAGTGTGTCTTGATAATTGCCAATAATTTCCATCTGTTGTCGATTCCATTTGCACAACAGCATGTGAAATTGATTGTCAAACAGTGTTGCTTCCTGAGTGGAATTGAGAAAATTTTCTTTGCAAACGATGTGCAAATAGGATGGAACAGTTGATTGCCCAATCCCCCACTGACTGTGATAGATACTGTGAGACTTGGAGAGCCTGGATTGAATTCCAAGAATCCGATGACCCCCATCTTACATCAGACTGATGTGACCCACCCTTTTCTCCGGTGCGTTTCTCCTCTGTCCGTATTGTGCTGAGTGTTGGTTCGCACCTGGCTACACTACGTATGTTTTCCATTGGATTTTAGTAACTTCATAATTTTATTACTGATGGCCTAATATGTTCCTTTCTCTCTTTTTCCTTCCTATAACTTGATGCTTTATTGGACGATATACTTATAGTCTACAGTATGATATATTGATGCTGATATTGTCCTAGCTATTTTTTCCTTTTTGTTGTATTTTTGTGATTGAAAATTATTTAACCTTTCAATAAAAATTGAATTTTGAGAGAAGTGCTCTATGTATAAGCTCATGTTAAAATCGCTTTCCAGTCAGATAGCAATCACACTGCAATCGGATGTAAATCGGATGTTAGGTTTAAAAAATCGGATTGTACTTGCATTAAAAAAACGCACGACACTTGCATTACAGTCGTCTGACTCTCCTGCATCAACATCGGACCAATTTTAAAATCACTTGTGTGACTCCAGCCTTAGGGTATGTTCCCACGGTCAGTAAACGCTGCGGGTTGGATACATTCGCAGCGTCCAACCCGCAGCGGCCAGATGTTACAGCATAGTGGATAGGATTTCAAGAAATCCCATCTCCACTATGCGTTTAGAGACACCCACGGCATCCCTGCGTAAACGGACATGTCTATTTTTGTTGCAGAGACGCTCAGTCTCCGCAGTGTAAGTTACCCACAGACTATGATAACATACTGTTAAACCGCATTATCTTTATAGTCAAATGCGTATTAAGTGCGGGACTGCAGCTTACTACGCATGTGAACAAATTTAAATAAAGTTGTACCTTGTGCTACAGCCGGAGGTTTGCATCCATTGCAGTTCTCGCGATGGGCTGAGCTGATCGTGAGAACTGCGGTGCACGTGACCGCCGGGGACAGGGTTATCTACGGTCACTTGCCAAGTTCTTATGGTCAGCTGATCGTGAGAACTGCAGCGCAGGTGACCGCTGGGGGCCGAGTTATCTCCGGCGGTCATCTTCAAGCTCCGCTGTGTCTGGATGTCACGCTGGATGGTGGCATAATGCCACCTTTCAGCCAAATGCATCCTGATGTAACAGAGATGGACTCATTGTGGGACGGTATGTATTGTATATCTTCTCGGCGGATAGGTATGGTATACTGTTGCTTTTTTATTTTATTTCTCTTACAGGAGATTGAGGGCTTCGGTGGAATTAAGCGATGCAGTATGTATGGTTTAATTAAGAATATTAAAGGAGTCGGTGTCTTTATTTCAATTGAATGACTTTATTCTGACTGTGTCTTTATTTACCATATTGTTATGATCCTTAGTGGTTGAGGATCACAAATTACTCCAGCTAAGTAACAAACATAGGACAAGCTCTAGGGAGGTGGCAAGCTGGACTGACCGCAAATCTGAACCTAACCAAACACACTAGAAGTAGCCGGTGAACGTGCCTGAATTCCTAGACGTCTCGAGCCAGCCTAAGGAACTAACTACCCCTAGAGAGAAAGAAAGACCTCTCTTGCCTCCAGAGAAATAATCCCCAAAGATATAGAAGCCCCCAACAGATAATAACGGTGAGGTAAGAGGAAGGTACATACACAGGGGTGAAAGCAGATTCAGCAAATGAGGCCCACTAATACTAGATAGCAGAAAATAGAAAAGGGAATCTATGCAGTCAGTAAAAAACCCTTACAAAATATCCACTCTGAGATTTCAAGAACCCCCACACCAACTAACGGTGTGGGGGGAGAAACTCAGTCCCCTAGAGCAACCAGCAAGCGAAGAAATCACATTTTAGCGAGCTGGACTGTTGTGAATTAGACTTTTTTGGCTCCCTCTTGTGGTCACTAGTGATATGACTCTGGGATTGTCTTTCCTCAGTTTGGCACCCACCTGGGTCGTTAGTCCAGGGGTGTTGCTATATAAACTTCCTGGTTTCTCAGTCCAGTGCCTGGCATCGTTGTAATCAGTTCCTTTCTGTTTGCTCCTGTCTGCTGGTCTTGGATCTTGCAAAATTAAGCTAAGTCCTGCTTCCTTGTTTTTTGGTTATTTGCTTTGCTCTTATTTTTTGTCCAGCTTGTACTAAATGTGATTCCTGATTTTGCTGGAAGCTCTAGGGGGCTGGTGTTCTCCCCCCGGGCCGTTATACGGTTCGGGGGTTCTTGAATATCCAGCGTGGAAATTTTGATAGGGTTTTTGCTGACCATATAAGTCATCTTACTATATTCTGCTATTAGTCAGTGGGCCTCTCTTTGCTAAATATCTAGTTCATTCTTACATTTGTCTTTTCTCCTTACCTCACCGTTATTATTTGTTGGGGGCTTGTATCCAACTTTTGGGGTCTTTTCTCTGGAGGCAAGAAAGGTCTATCTTTTCCCTTCTAGGGTTAGTTAGTTCTCCGGCTGGCGCGAGACGTCTAGAACCAACGTAGGCACGTTCCCCGGCTGCTGCTATTTGTGGTGCTAGGATTAGATATATGGTCAGCCCAGTTACCACTGCCCTATGAGCTGGTTTTTTGTGTTTGCAGACTTGGTATGTACTTTTGAGACCCTCTGCCATTGGGGTCATAACAGTATGCCAGGCCCAGGTTGAATGTTTAATGCATTGCAGAAGTGGGATTACAAGAAAGGAAAGTCTGAGTTTTTTTTTTTTTTTTTCTTTCCTCTCTTTTTTCCTCCCCTTTACCTCTGAGTGGCTTATGCTTGCTGCAGACATGAATGTCCAGACTTTGATTACAAGTGTGGATCAGCTTGATGCTCGTGTGCAGGGCATACAAG
This sequence comes from Ranitomeya variabilis, assembly GCF_051348905.1. Lineage (NCBI taxonomy): Eukaryota > Metazoa > Chordata > Amphibia > Anura > Dendrobatidae > Ranitomeya > Ranitomeya variabilis. The sequence continues at coordinate 985,389,389 of NC_135233.1, forward strand.
ATTTTGTTACCAGTAGTCCAATGTCTGAACCTAAAATACCTATTCCTGAACTGTTCTCTGGAGACCGATTTAAGTTTAGGAATTTCAGGAATAATTGTAAATTGTTTCTATCTCTGAGACCCCGTTCATCTGGAGACTCAGCTCAGCAAGTAAAAATTGTTATCTCTTTCTTACGGGGCGACCCTCAGGATTGGGCCATCTCGCTAGCGCCAGGAGATCCGGCATTGGCAAATATTGATGCGTTTTTTCTGGTGCTCGGATTGCTTTACGAGGAACCCAATCTTGAAATTCAGGCAGAAAAAGCCTTGCTGGCTATTTCTCAGGGTCAGGATGAAGCTGAAGTGTATTGCCAAAAATTTCGGAAATGGTCCGTGCTTACTCAGTGGAATGAGTGTGCTCTGGCCGCAAATTTCAGAAATGGCCTTTCTGAAGCCATTAAGAATGTGATGGTGGGTTTCTCCATTCCTACAGGTCTGAATGATTCCATGGCGCTGGCTATTCAAATTGACCGGCGTTTGCGAGAGCGCAAAGCCGCGAATCCTCTGGTGGTGTTGTCTGAACAAACACCTGATTTAATGCAATGTGGTAGAATTCAGACTAGAAATGAACGGAAAAATCATAGACGTCAGAATGGGTTGTGTTTTTACTGTGGTGATTCTACACATGTTATATCAGCATGCTCTAAACGCCTAACTAGGGTTGTTAGTCCTGTCGCCATTGGTAATTTGCAACCTAAATTTATTTTGTCTGTAACTTTAATTTGCTCATTGTCCTCCTACCCTGTTATGGCGTTTGTGGATTCAGGTGCTTCCCTGAGTCTTATGGATCTGTCGTTTGCCAAGCGCTGTGGTTTTGTTCTTGAGCCGTTGGTAAATCCTATCCCTCTTAGAGGTATTGATGCTACGCCATTGGCAGAAAATAAACCGCAGTTTTGGACACAGGTAACCATGTGCATGACTCCTGAACATCGGGAGGTGATTCGTTTTCTTGTTCTGCATAAAATGCATGATTTGGTCGTTTTGGGTCTGCCATGGTTACAGACCCATAATCCAGTCTTGGATTGGAAGGCAATGTCTGTGTCAAGTTGGGGCTGTCAGGGAATTCATGGTGATTCCCCGCCGGTGTCTATTGCTTCCTCTACTCCTTCGGAAGTTCCTGAGTATTTGTCTGATTACCAGGATGTATTCAGCGAGTCCAGGTCCAGTGCTCTTCCTCCTCATAGGGACTGTGACTGCGCTATAGATTTGATTCCAGGTAGTAAATTTCCTAAGGGAAGATTATTTAATCTGTCTGTACCTGAGCATACCGCAATGCGTTCATATATCAAGGAATCTCTGGAGAAGGGGCATATCCGTCCATCCTCTTCCCCTCTTGGTGCGGGATTCTTTTTTGTGGCCAAGAAGGACGGATCTTTGAGACCTTGTATTGACTATCGGCTTCTGAATAAAATCACTGTTAAATTTCAGTATCCTTTGCCTCTGTTGTCGGACTTGTTTGCCCGGATTAAAGGTGCCAAGTGGTTCACCAAGATAGATCTTCGTGGTGCGTACAACCTTGTGCGCATTAAGCAAGGAGATGAATGGAAAACTGCATTTAATACGCCCGAAGGTCATTTTGAGTACTTGGTGATGCCTTTCGGGCTCTCTAATGCTCCTTCAGTGTTTCAGTCCTTTATGCATGATATTTTCTGGAAGTATCTGGATAAATTTATGATTGTTTATCTGGATGCTATTCTGTTTTTTTCTGATGATTGGGACTCGCATGTAGAGCAGGTCAGGATGGTGTTTCAGGTTTTGCGTGAGAATGCTTTGTTTGTTAAGGGCTCAAAGTGTCTCTTTGGAGAACAGAAGGTTCCCTTTTTGGGTTTTATTTTTTCCCCTTCTGCGGTGGAGATGGACCCAGTCAAGGTCCGAGCTATTCATGATTGGACTCAACCCACGTCAGTTAAGAGTCTTCAGAAGTTCTTGGGTTTTGCTAACTTCTACCGTCGTTTTATCGCTAATTTTTCTAGCGTTGTTAAACCTTTGACGGATATGACCAAGAAAGGTTCTGATGTTGCTAACTGGGCTCCTGCAGCCGTGGAAGCCTTTCAAGAGTTGAAGCGCCGGTTTACTTCGGCGCCTGTTTTGTGCCAGCCTGATGTCTCACTTCCCTTTCAGGTTGAAGTGGATGCTTCTGAGATTGGGGCAGGGGCCGTTTTGTCGCAGAGAGGCCCTGGTTGCTCTGTAATGAGACCATGTGCCTTTTTCTCTAGGAAGTTTTCGCCTGCTGAGCGGAATTATGATGTTGGCAATCGGGAGTTGTTAGCCATGAAGTGGGCATTTGAGGAGTGGCGTCATTGGCTCGAGGGTGCTAAGCATCGTGTGGTGGTCTTGACTGATCACAAAAATCTGATGTATCTCGAGTCTGCTAAACGCCTGAATCCTAGACAGGCCTGCTGGTCATTGTTTTTCTCCCGTTTTGACTTTGTGGTCTCGTATTTACCAGGTTCAAAGAATGTGAAGGCTGATGCTCTTTCAAGGAGCTTTGTGCCTGACTCTCCTGGAGTCGCAGAACCAGTTGGTATTCTCAAAGAGGGAGTTATCCTGTCAGCCATTTCTCCGGATTTGCGACGTGTGTTGCAGAGATTTCAGGCTGGTAGACCTGACTCTTGTCCACCTGACAGACTGTTTGTTCCTGATAAGTGGACCAGCAGAGTCATTTCCGAGGTTCATTCCTCGGTGTTGGCAGGGCATCCGGGAATTTTTGGCACCAGAGATCTGGTGGCTAGGTCCTTTTGGTGGCCTTCCTTGTCACGGGATGTGCGGTCATTTGTGCAGTCCTGTGGGACTTGTGCTCGGGCTAAGCCTTGCTGTTCTCGTGCCAGCGGGTTGCTCTTGCCCTTGCCTGTCCCGAAGAGGCCTTGGACACACATTTCCATGGATTTCATTTCAGATCTTCCGGTGTCTCAGGGCATGTCTGTCATCTGGGTGGTATGTGATCGCTTTTCCAAGATGGTCCATTTGGTATCTTTGCCTAAGCTGCCTTCCTCTTCCGATCTGGTTCCTTTGTTCTTTCAGAATGTGGTTCGTTTACACGGCATTCCTGAGAATATTGTGTCTGACAGAGGATCCCAGTTTGTTTCCAGGTTCTGGCGATCCTTTTGTGCTAAGATGGGCATTGATTTGTCGTTTTCGTCTGCCTTTCATCCTCAGACTAATGGACAAACGGAGCAAACTAATCAGACTCTGGAGGCTTATTTGAGGTGTTTTGTTTCTGAAGATCAGGATGATTGGGTGACCTTCTTGCCATTGGCTGAGTTTGCCCTTAATAATCGGGCTAGTTCCGCTACTTTGGTTTCGCCATTTTTTTTGCAACTCTGGTTTCCATCCTCGTTTTTCCTCGGGACATGTGGAGCCTTCTGACTGTCCTGGGGTAGATTCCGTGGTGGATAGGTTGCAGCGGATCTGGAATCATGTGGTGGACAACTTGAAGTTGTCACAGGAGAAGGCTCAGCGTTTTGCCAACCGCCGCCGCGGTGTGGGTCCCCGACTTCGTGTTGGGGATTTGGTATGGCTGTCTTCTCGATTTGTTCCTATGAAGGTCTCCTCTCCTAAATTTAAGCCTCGCTTCATCGGTCCTTACAAGATATTGGAAATCCTTAATCCTGTGTCCTTTCGCTTGGATCTTCCGGTGTCGTTTGCCATTCACAACGTGCTCCATAGGTCTTTGTTGCGGCGGTACGTTGTACCTGTGGTTCCTTCTGTTGAGCCTCCTGCTCCGGTGTTGGTTGAGGGCGAGTTGGAGTACGTGGTGGAGAAGATCTTGGATTCTCGTCTCTCCAGGCGGAGGCTTCAGTATCTGGTGAAGTGGAAGGGCTATGGTCAGGAGGATAATTCCTGGGTGGTTGCCTCTGATGTGCATGCGGCCGATTTAGTTCGTGCCTTTCACGCTGCTCATCCTGATCGCCCTGGTGGTCTTGGTGAGGGTTCGGTGACCCCTCCTTAAAGGGGGGGTACTGTTGTGAATTAGACCTTTTTGGCTCCCTCTTGTGGTCACTAGTGATATGACTCTGGGATTGTCTTTCCTCAGTTTGGCACCCACCTGGGTCGTTAGTCCAGGGGTGTTGCTATATAAACTTCCTGGTTTCTCAGTCCAGTGCCTGGCATCGTTGTAATCAGTTCCTTTCTGTTTGCTCCTGCCTGCTGGTCTTGGATCTTGCAAAATTAAGCTAAGTCCTGCTTCCTTGTTTTTTGGTTATTTGCTTTGCTCTTATTTTTTGTCCAGCTTGTACTAAATGTGATTCCTGATTTTGCTGGAAGCTCTAGGGGGCTGGTGTTCTCCCCCCGGGCCGTTATACGGTTCGGGGGTTCTTGAATATCCAGCGTGGAAATTTTGATAGGGTTTTTGCTGACCATATAAGTCATCTTACTATGTTCTGCTATTAGTCAGTGGGCCTCTATTTGCTAAATATCTACTTCATTCTTACATTTGTCTTTTCTCCTTACCTCACCGTTATTATTTGTTGGGGGCTTGTATCCAACTTTTGGGGTCTTTTCTCTGGAGGCAAGAAAGGTCTATCTTTTCCCTTCTAGGGTTAGTTAGTTCTCCGGCTGGTGCGAGACGTCTAGAACCAACGTAGGCACGTTCTCCGGCTGCTGCTATTTGTGGTGCTAGGATTAGATATATGGTCAGCCCAGTTACTACTGCCCTATGAGCTGGTTTTTTGTGTTTGCAGACTTGGTATGTACTTTTGAGACCCTCTGCCATTGGGGTCATAACACTGGACTAAAAACATAATGAACACTGATAATCAAAAAATGATCAAACAAAAACTTAGCTTGTCTTGGAGAGACTGGGAGCAAGGTAGACACACGGAATCTGAAGAGCACTGAATACATTGATAGCAGGCAAGGAACTGAGTATCCAGGTGGGCTAAATAGAAAACCAACCAAGGATAACGAACCAGCTGATGAAGCCAACCTGCAGAAAGACAACACTACACAGTGCCGCTTGTGACCACTAGAGGGAGCCCAGAAATAGAGTTCACAACACCATATAACGATAGGATTAGTAATGGATAGGTTTCTTATAGATGCCTCTCCATTACTAAGCCGTGGGCTTGATGTCACCGGACAATACAAAGGTGACATCAACCCCACAAATATTACCCCACTTGCCACCACTACAGGGCAAGTGGGAAGAGCTGGGCACAGTGCCACAATTGGTGCATCTTTGGATGTGCCAATTGTGGGGCAGCTGCGGGCTGCTATTTTTGGGCTGGTAAGGACCAAAATCCATGTGCTTCACCAGCCTGAGAATGCCAGGCCACAGCTGTCTGCTTTTTTCCTTGGCTGGTCAACAAAAATAGGGGAACCCCACGCTGTTTATTTTTGGAGGGGATCCCATTATTTTTGCTAACCATCCTAGGTATGCAGACTGCTGCAGCCTGGTATTATCAGGCTGGTAAAGTTCATGGACAGCTGCAGCTGTCTTCTTTTTCCTTGGCTGGTTAACGCCATTTTTTTACAACTATTATTTATTTATTAAAAAAGGAGGGGATCTCTCACTGTGCTTTCCTCCACTTCCTGTGTCATGTACTTCCAGCTGTGTCACAAGATTCACCATTATGTAAATTTGTACACATGCAGAAACAAAAACCTCATTTTGTGAACATCACAAAAGGGCTTAAAAAAAGCCCATGTAACAAACAAAAACCCACTCTGCCTTATACATAGATTAAAAGGAGAAAAATAGGAGTGATCAGGTCTTATCCAATAGTAAATGTATTAATAGATCAAAATCCAAGAACAGTACAAAATAATGTCATCCAATAAATAGAAAAAACAATTGCAGGAAAAGAGAAACAGAGAAGATGGGACCCAAACAATTACACCTGCCCGATTTGTGAAGCTAGTTATATCATATAAAGTGCAAGTGCAGTGGTATATCACATTTAGGTGGCAAGCATGATCGTCCAATAGTCAATATCACATCACTACATATATCACATCACTCCATAGACATCAGGACCACACATGCTTACCGACAGGTAGAAATTGAAGGGTCCTACAACCGGGTGTGGATGCCCTAGATACCCCGACGCGCGTTTCGCGTGTCTAACGACGCTTTCTCAAGGGGAATATAGATGTTGTACAACAAGGACCTTTTATGATCGGCTGACCGGACATGTGGTACACGGATGGCCAATCACAGCGGGAGAATCGTCGCATGCTCACCGCCCGCCGCAGGTCCTGGCACATGCAGCAGAGTGTCAACGTTGCCACGCGTGGGGAGGGAGAAGCCAATCCCCGCGCACTCGGACAAGGTAAAAGACGCGCCGCTGCATGCCAGACAGACCTGCTCTCCAAGCAATAGCGTAATTACTGGAGGTCAGAGGGGGCGGTGGCCCATGGCCCCGTGCTCTGAGGGGGCCCACCCAGAGATACGCTACTGTAACTTTATCGGCATGCACAGTGCGCCGATACACCTACATTCTGCGGCAGAGCAGGGAGACATGATCTTCCTGCTCTCCTGCCGGCCGCTGTGCAGCCCCTGAGCAGGCGGTGGGGGGCCCTGTGACAGCAGTGGGCCCCCCGCCTGTCATCGCAGGGTCAGCTTGATGAGAGAGGGAGCGTTACGCTCCTCCCATCATCCCCGTCAGCATCTGAAGTCACCGATGCTGACACTGACAGGGGGTAGCGATGAGGTCAGTACCCGGTGCCCACTGTCAGGAAATGAGCGGGCACTCAGAGCACTGTGGGAAGAAGGAGGAAGAAAGGTAAGTATTGTTTTTTTTATCGGGTGCATTATGCTATACAGGCTGACTAATGGGGGTGCATTATACTATGCTGTCTGCCTCATGCGGGTGCATTATACTATACTGGCTGCCTAATGGGGGTGCATTATACTCTACTGGCTGCCTAATGGGGGTGTATTATACTATACAGACTGACTAATGGGGGTGCATTATACAATACTGGCTGCCTAATGGGGGTGCATTATATTGTACTGGCTGCCTAATGGGGGTGCGTTATACTATATAGGCTGCCTAATTAGGGTGCATTATATTGTACTGGCTGCCTAATGGGGGTGCATTATATTGTACTGGTTGCCTAATGGGGGTGCATTATACAGACTGCCTAATGGGGGTGCATTATACTGTACTGGCTGCCTAATGGGGGAGCATTATACTGTACTAGCTGCCTAATGGGGGAGCATTATACTGTACTGGCTGCCTGTGGGGAGTGCATTATACTGTACAGGCCTATGGGGAGTGCATTATACTATACAGGCCTATGGGGAATGTATTATACTATACAGGCCTATGGGGAGTGCATTATACTATATAGAGTCTGCCTATGCTGAGTGCATTACACTATATAGAGTCTGCCTATGCAACTTTATCGAGTCTCCCTATGGGCAGAGTCACTATCTTTAACTGTATAGTAATCTATTACATGTTCTGCAGGACTGGCATCTACCACTATGTGGTCACCATATGGCGGTAATATCAGTGTTGGTCTTTGTATAGAGATTATTTTCGGTAACAGCACAGTCATCTGCTGAGGTTCTCCTACATCCATTATTAGGATGCCCCACCATAGTTGTAATCAGGGTTAACTGGTTAGAGGCCCATTCAGATGTTTTGACCACCCTGAACCAAAACCCTCGCTTCACTTCTGCAGAAGCTGCCTACATATTTTCATGTATTTAGTTTGATCCGTAAAGCAGACCAAACTAGAGCATGCTGCGATTTTTGGTTATACATCTGTGGCAATGGAACTGAATGAAAAACCTGAATTTAAAGCGATGTGTCCCAATACTTTTGTCCATGTAGTGTATTTCAGCATATAATTACGAAAATCATTAACATGTTGTCTATAGCTAGACAATGGTTTTCCATATAATTCTACTTGCGGGCAGGGTATCTTTCTGTACCTGTGTGTGCCTTGTATTGCTCATGTTTTTTGTACTTGTCTGCATTTGCCCCTTTCACATGTAAAGCGCCATGGAATAAATGACGCTATAAAAGTGTATTATAGTAATAATAATAATAGTAATAATAATATAGGTGGATATCCTTAGAATATACAGTACAGACCAAAAGTTTGGACACACCTTCTCATTTAAAGATTTTTCTGTATTTTCAGGACTATGAAAATTGTACATTCAAACTGAAGGCATCAAAACTATGTATTAACACATGTGGAATTATATAATTGACAAAAAAGTGTGAAACCACTGAAAATATGTCTAATATTCTAGGTTCTTCAAAGTAGCCACCTTTTGCTTTGATGACTGCTTTGCACACTCTTGGCATTCTCTTGATGAGCTTCAAGAGGTAGTCACCGGGAATGGTTTTCACTTCACAAGTGTGCCCTATCAGGTTTAATAAGTGGGATTTCTTGCCTTATAAATGGGGTTGGGACCATCAGTTGTGTTGTGCTGAAGTCTGGTGGATACACAGCTGATAGTCCTACTGAATAGACTGTTAGAATTTGTATTATGGCAAGAAAAAAGCAGATAAGTAAAGAAAAACGAGTGGCCATCATTACTTTAAGAAATGAAGGTCAGTCAGTCTGAAAAATTGGGAAAACTTTGAAAGTGTCCCCAAGTGCAGTGGCAAAAACCATCAAGCGCTACAAAGAAACTGGCTCACATGAGGACCGCCCCAGGAAAGGAAGACCAAGAGTCACCTCTGCTTCTGAGGATAAGTTTATCCGAGTCACCAGCCCCAGAAGTCGCAGGCTAACAGCAGCTCTGATTAGAGACCAGGTCAATGCCACACAGAGTTCTAGCAGTAGAAACATCTCTACAACAACTGTTAAGAGGAGACTTTGTGCAGCATGGCCTTCATGGTAAAATAGCTGCTAGGAAACCACTGCTTAGGACAGGCAACAAGCAGAAGAGACTTGTTTGGGCTAAAGAACACAAGGAATGAACATTAGACCAGTGGAAATCTGTGCTTTGGTCTGATGAGTCCAAATTTGAGATATTTGGTTCCAACCACCGTGTCTTTGTGCGACGCAGAAAAGATGAACAGATGGACTCTACATGCCTGGTTCCCACCGTGAAGCATGGAGGAGGAGGTGTGATGGTGTGGGGGTGCTTTGCTGGTGACACTGTTGGGGATTTATTCACAATTGAAGGCATACTGAACCAGCATGGCTACCACAGCATCTTGCAGTGGCATGCTATTCCATCCGGTTTGCGCTTAGTGGGACCATCGTTTATTTTTCAACAGGAAAATGACCCCAAACACACCTACAGGCTGTGTAAGGGCTATTTGACTAAGAAAGAGAGTGATGGGGTGCTATGCCAGATGACCTGGCCTCCACAGTCTCCAGACCTGAACCCAATCGTGTGCTAAGGTGCTAAGCAACTCTGGGAACTCCTTCAAGATTGTTGGAAGACCATTCCCGGTGACTACCTCTTGAAGCTCATCAAGAGAATGCCAAGAGTGTGCAAAGCAGTCATCAAAGCAAAAGGTGGCTACTTTGAAGAACCTAGATTATAAAACATAATTTCAGTTGTTTCACACTTTTTTGTTAAGTATATAATTCCACATGTATTAATTCATAGTTTTGATGCCTTCAGTGTGAATATACAATTTTCATAGTCATGAAAATATAGAAAAATCTTTAAATGAGAAGATGTGTCCAAACTTTTGGTCTGTACTGGACATTCTTCACAACCACAAAATAGATTTTATTCCATATTAGTACATTCACATATTGTAAAAATGTCATCTGGCTGGGACCTCCCAGGAAGCGTGTGGCATCTTCTCTCTTCTAATTTTCTTTCTAAGTTTTCAGATATTAACACTGAGCATTGAGTGTTTAAGCTTTTACAATCACATTTAGAATTTTGGATTTATTTTTATATTTTTTTTAATTTAATGGGTTTTATTTAAGAGAACCTGTCAGCTGATACTTGCTGCACAATCCACAGGCAGCCTACATCAGCCCTGACTCCATGAACTCAGCCAGGTATGTTTTACTCTGAAATGCTGTGGCAGACTAGTCGGTCAGGCGGGTCCCCGGCGGCTTTTTCTCACCGTTGCCCTGGAGTGACAGGTTTTTCTGTATATGTACTTATACCTGTCACTCCAGGGCAATGGGCGGGGAGAAGCCGCCCGGGACCCGCCTGTCCAACTAGTCTCCAGTGCAGCTCGGTCCCTGTTGACTTTTAAAGTATGTTTTCTCTGAAACGCTGCAGTGTTTCAGAGTGAAACATACCTGCCTGTGTTCATACAGCGAGTGCCTGATACATGCTGCTCCCTTTACATTTTATTCCCATACTGTGTTCATTATAACACTGCTGTGACATCACCACATAATAACACTTTCCTATGACTTTACAGACTTTATTACCCATGCAATGTTTTTTTCCGATTTTATTACATCACTTTGTGTCATCATGCTTTGTTATACACTGTGCTGTGACATCACTATGTGCAATAACTGCTTGCTATAACTTCAGATTTTATATTGAGCTTAGGATAAAACATTTCATTTTGTGTGCTAAACACGTTCGGTACTATGGTAATAATTATTCCTGTGCAGTGACATCACAAGAATAAGATGAATAGGATGCAGAGGTCCAGGTGCTTCTCACAAAATTAGAATATCATCAAAAAGTTAATTTATTTCAGTTCTTCAATACAAAAAGTGAAACTCTTATATTATATAGAGTCATTACAATCAGAGTGATGTATTTCACCTGTTTATTTCTGTTAATGTTGATGATTATGGCTTACAGCCAATGAAAACCCAAAAGTCATTATCTCTGTAAATTAGAATACTTTGTACCACCAGCTTGAAAAATGATTTTAAAATCTGAAATGTATGTTCAGTAAATGCACTCAATACTTGGTCAGGGCCCTTTTGCATCAATTACTGCATCAATGCGGCATGGCATGGAAGAGATCAACCTGTGGCACTGCTGAGGTGTTATGGAAGCCCAGGTTGCTTTGATAGCAGCCTTCAGCTCATCTACATTGTTGGGTCTGGTGTTTCTCATCTTCCTCTTGACAATACCCCATAGATTCTTTATGGGGTTAAGGTCAGGCGAGTTAGCTGGCCAATCAAGCACAGTGATACTGTTGTTTTTAAACCAGGTATTGGTACTTTTGGCAGTGTGGACAGGGTCCGAGTCTTGCTGGAGAATGAAATTTCCATCTCCAAAAACCTGTCTGCAGAGGGAAGCATGAAATGCTCTAAAATTTCCTGGTAGACGGCTGCACTGACTTTTGTCTTAAAAAACACAGTGGACCTACACCAGCAGATGACATGCTGCCCGAAACCAATACTGATTGTGGAAACTTCACACTAGACATCAAGCAGCTTGGATTGTGGCTAGAGATGAGCGGTGTTCGAGTCAAACTGTTCGCCAATTTCAAATTCAAGCTGTTTTGGGCGGTGTTCGAGTCGTTCGTCAAACTCGAACAATTTGCTTAAAATTCGGCTGTTCGAGTTTCTGTTCGATAACTGTTCGTTCACCAAAAGCCTAACTTGATTTGCACATTAAAACTGTTCATCATTTTTAATAGACTGTTTCAGTGTATAGTGGGCGGGGGATAGATCTGTGCTGAAATAATGCCGATCTTCATTTTTCTTTTCTTTCCCGCATTTACAGAGGGGCGGTGCAGTCTCTCAGCCTATCAGCAGTGCACACACACACACAGCAATGTGCATGTGATGCAGACAAGCAAGGCCGTGTGTCATTGGCTGTGTATGTCACATGTCCTTGCCCTATAAGAACCAGCCATTTTCCCCATCACCACCATTTCCTCACTGCTGCAGCTTAGTGTTAGAAGGCACCGCTGCTGCTGTGGGCGCTATACAGAATAAGAGTCTTTTTTGGGAGCGAATTTTCTGAGAGATAGGTTTAGGGAGTCGGGAGTCGGGACTAGTTGTAATTAGTGTTGAGCATTCCGATACCGCAAGTATCGGGTATTGGCCGATATTTGCGGTATCGGAATTCCGATACCGACATCTGATACTTTTGTGATATCGGGAATCGGTATCGGGATCGATATTAATGTGTAAAATAAAGAATAAAAATATAAAATATTGATATACTCACCTCTCCGACGCAGCCTGGACCTTACCGATGTAACCGGCAGCTTCCGTTCCTAAGAATGAGCGCTTGAAAGACCTTAGATGACGTCGCGGCTTGTGATTGGTCGCGTGAGCGGTCACGTGACCGCCACGCGACCAATCACAAGCCGCGACGTCATCTAAGGTCTTTCAAGCGCCCATTCTTAGGAACGGAAGCTGCCGGTTATATCGGTAAGGTCCAGGCTGCGTCGGAGAGGTGAGTATATCAATATTTTTTATTTTTATTCTTTATTTTACACATTAATATGGATCCCAGGGCCTGAAGGAGAGTTTCCTCTCCTTCAGACCCTGGGAACCGTACAGGATACCTTCCGATACTTGGTGTCCCATTGACTTGTATTGGTATCGGGTATCGGTATCGGCGATATCCGATACTTTTCGGGTATCGGCCGATACTATCCGATACCGATACTTTCAAGTATCGGACGGTATCGCTCAACACTAGTTGTAATATCAGCCCTTTTCAGGGTAGGTTGCAGAAGTTCATAGCACTTTTTGCCAGGCAGGTCTGTGCCAGTGCTGTGCAAGTGTTAGTCACAGCATTTGGTGTAATCTAGCTCAGCCAATCCTTTTGGGCTAGTAGCATTGTCTGGTAGTCATCTGAGTAGCCCACCTGTGAAGCTAGCTACACCGCCTGTGTATCTAAATTTTTACTGCATCTAACCCAGTAAATTGTTTTGGGCTTAGTAACAGTGTCTGCACGTCAGCGGAGTAGCCCGCCTGTGAAGCTAACTACACCGCCTGTGTATCTAAATTTTTACTGCATCTAACCCAGTAAATTGTTTTGGGCTTAGTAACAGTGTCTGCACGTCAGCGGAGTAGCCCGCCTGTGAAGCTAACTACACCGCCTGTGTATCTAAATTTTTACTGCATCTAACCCAGTAAATTGTTTTGGGCTTAGTAACAGTGTCTGCACATCAGTGGAGTAGTCTGCCTGTGAAGCTACACCGCCTGTGTATCTAAACTTTTACTGCATCTAACCCAGTAAATCGTTTTGGGCCTAGGAGCAGTGTCTGCACGTCAGTGGAGTAGCCCGCCTGTGAAGCTAACTACACCGCCTGTGTATCTAAATTTTTACTGCATCTATCTCAGTAAATCGTTTTGGGCTTAGTAGCAGTGTCTGCACATCAGCGGAGTAGCCTGCCTGTGAAGCTAACTACACCGCCTGTGTATCTACATTTTTACTGCATCTAACCCAGTAAATCGTTTTGGGCTTAGTAGCAATGTCTGCACGTCAGTGGAGTAGCCCGCCTGTGAAGCTACACCGCCTGTGTATCTAAATGTTTTCTGCATCTAACCCAGTAAATCGTTTTGGGCCTAGGAGCAGTGTCTGCACATCAGCGGAGTAGCCCGCCTGTGAAGCTAACTACACCGCCTGTGTATCTACATTTTTACTGCATCTAACCCAGTAAATCGTTTTGGGCCTAGGAGCAGTGTCTGTACATCAGCGGAGTAGCCCGCCTGTGAAGCTAACTACACCGCCTGTGTATCTACATTTTTACTGCATCTAACCCAGTAAATCATTTTGGGCTTAGTAGCAGTGTCTGCATGTCAGCGGAGTAGCCCGCCTGTGAAACTAACTACACTGCCTGTTTATCTACATTTTTACTGCATCTAGCCCAGTAAATTGTTTTGGGCCTAGGAGCAGTGTCTGCACGTCAGTGGAGTAGCCTGCCTGTGAAGCTAACTACACCGCCTGTGTATCTAAATTTGTACTGCATCTAACCCAGTAAATAGTTTTGGGCATAGGAGCAAAGTTTGGCCACTCAGCTCTGCTTGGTTTCCATCCATCGGTTTTTGTGCCAACAACTACAGATACAGAGTTGCCAATTAGTAAAGCACCAAAATGAGTGGCAACAAGCCTGCTTCTGGTGGAAAGGGGAATAGGCGTGTTGTAAAGGTTGTGTCCATGGGGTAGGTGGTAAAGCAACAGTAACATCTGCAGAAGAAAGACCATCTTCCAGCCAAAGTAAGATGTCTACTTCTTTTCGTGGACAGTCTGGTATGATCCCTTTCTTACGACCTTCGCTACGAGCATCGCTACAAATTCCAGATGAGGCATAAAAACAGCAGGTGCTTGAACGGATATCAAGTGCTCGTTCAAGTGGGCTCACCTCCACCTCAACTTCAACATCACAAATACTCCAGTCCTCAAAGGTGTCACCCCAATCGCACTTGCTTCCTCACAGCTCCCAAGTCTCCAGCTACCCTTCTGAGTATGGGGTAACACAGATGGTTGAGTTTGCAGAGCTGTTTACTCATACTATAGCCTGGGAATCAGAGGTCTGCTCCAGAGCTTCTGTGAATACAGACGAGGAAATGATCTGCACTGATGCCCAGAATCTTTGTGAGTCGGATCCAGGCCCAGATGAAGAAGGGTCTGAGCATAATGTAGACCCTTGTTCCCAAACTGTAACTCCTGTTGGTGGAGACAGTGAGGAAGATGATGATGAGACTGAGATACCTGATTGGTATGAAAACTTGACTTTTCTGTCAGGGCAGGAAGAGGTTGGCTCTCAGGATGACGGGTGTGAGAACACACAGGGTGATGATGACGAGGTTGGAGACCCCACTTACTGTCAACCCAAAGTACACCAGTCCATGAGGGCAGCAGAGGAGGTGGAAGAGGATGCTAGTGATAAGTCTGATTACGAGGTTAGGTTGCACCTTCCTGACCAGAGACGGAGTATTGGAAGCACGTCAACAACTGGTATCCTCAACCACAACTGTGCCTCTGAGCACAAGTCGTGGTGGCTCTTCAGGTTGCATGGGCTCTAAGCCTTGCATAGCCTGGGCATTTTTTGAGATCGCAAAGGATGACCCAACTCATGTTGTCTGTAAGATTTGTCACCAAAATCTCAGTAGAGGCCAAAAAATGAATAGTTTGAGTACTTCATGCATGAACCGTCACATATTTATGAGGCATAAGTTGCAGTGGGAAGCTCACTGTGCTACAATGCGGCCTAGTGGGCCGGGACAACCACCGTCTGCCCCATCAAGTGCATCCGTGGCCTCTTCATCCTCTGTGATTGTGGGGACAGCAGTCGCACATGGTTTTGGACGCAGACCTTCCACCTCTTTACCCGCAACAGCCAGTGTGATTGGTAGGTCATCAGGACATTTGCAAGTGGAATCACCTGCTGGTGTTGAGCGCTCTCCGACATATAGACCACATTTTGATCAAGGCAACATAATATCTCCGACTGCACCTTCCTCACAGACTAGCAGTTTGCGGGGACACCCTACTCAACCCCGTCTAAGCAAGGTAGCCAGCCCTCGGTCCCTCAGATGTGGACAAGTAAAAGACCATTTCCTCCTAGCCATGACAAAGCTAAGAGGTTGAACTTCACCATCTGCAAGCTGTTGGCTACAGAAATGCTGCCTTTCCACCTGGTGGACACAGAGGATTTTCGAGACCTTATGTCCGTCACAGTGCCCCAGTACCAGATGCCCAGTCGCCACTACTTCTCAAAGAAAGTTGTGTCTGCGCTACACCAGCATGTCGCACACATCACCGCTTCCTTGAGAATCTCTTTGTGTGACAGGGTGCATTTCACCAGAGACACTTAGACGAGCAGACATGGACAGGGGCGTTACATGTCGGTGACTGGGCACTGGGTAACTTTTTCATCACCACTGCCTTTACTTCCCATAATGTGATCTCCTTCCTTAGCCTGAATCACTAATAGGGTATGTGAGCACAGAGTGCCGGGAGCAGCGCCCCTACCAGGAATTTCTAGCTACTCCTCTGCTGGCTGCCTGCTGTCATTTTTGGTGTGCTATTGTCAGTAGTGCTTCTTATTTTATAGAACATTTCTATAGCACAATTAAGCTTTATACAAGTAACTGAGGTGAAGCACTGAACCGACAAAAGGCTGTTTAATAACCTCTTATCGTAATATACTACGACATTATCTTGTGTTCCCTTCTCTCCGATAATAAGACACTAAATATTTGTGACTCAACACAAGGTCTGTATATACTTGGAGGATCCGTCATACGGCACCTTAACCTCAGCCTGATAAGGAGACGTGTGCATTGTTCTCGCTGCCTCCAGCCTGGACTCATCTGGTCTTTTGTGTTGAATACAGCTCACATTTTCCATGACAGCGGTTGTGTTCCTTAAGATATAGCCACAAGCCAGGGAGATATAAATAAAGCGGGTGTCTGGATCTGTTCCCTATAATACTCCAATGTGAAGTGTCAAATTCACAAAAGGCCAAAACACTGGAAATTTCATAAAATTAAACAAACGAGACTTATCATTTGTAATGTTATCACGTCAACATCCAAGCTGCTAGAGAAATGTACCAGGAGAATTAAGATAAATACTTTGAAATTACAAATGCACAACAATATTATTATTTCCTGCTGGCTGACAACAGATTGTATATACAGTGGGTACGGAAAGTATTCAGACCCCTTTACATTTTTCACTCTTTGTTTCATTGTAGCCCTTTGGTAAATTCAAAAAAGTTCATTTTTTTCTCATTAATGTACACTCTGCACCCCATCTTGAAAAAAAACCACAAATATAGTAATTTTTACAAATTTATTATAAAAGAAAAACTGAAATATCACTTGGTAATAAGTAGGGTTGAGCGACTTTTCCTTTTTTGAGGTCGAGTCGAGTTTCACGAAACCCGACTTTCTCAAAAGTCGAGTCGAGTGAAATCGGCCGATCTTCTTGAAAAGTCGGGGTCAGGGATCGTCCGAAACACGAAACCCAATGCAAGGTAATGGAAAATCTATATATTTTTATATTTACTTCAGCGCGATATATGTGAAAAGCCGGTAATTCAATTGCCGGCTTTTAATTTCTCCTGCCTAAACCCGACATGATATGAGACATGGTTTACATACAGTAAACCATGTCATATCCCCCTTTTTTTTGCATATTCCACACTACTAATGTTAGTAGTGTATATGTGCAAAATTTCGGCGCTATAGCTATTAAATTTAAGGGTTAAATCGCGGAAAAAATTGGCGTGGGCTCCCGCGCAATTTTCTCCGCCAGAGTGGTAAAGCCAGTGACTGAGGGCAGATATTAATACCCTAGAGAGGGTCCATGGTTATTGGCCCCCCCTGGCTACAAACATCTGCCCCCAGCCACCCCAGAAAAGGCACATCTGGAAGATGCGCCTATTCTGGCATTTGGCCACTCTCTTCCCACTCCCGTGTAGCGGTGGGATATAGGGTAATGAAGGGTTAATGCCACCTTGCTATTGTAAGGTGACATTAAGCCAGATTAATAATGGAGAGGCGTCAATTATGACACCTATCCATTATTAATCCAATTGTATAAAATGGTTAAAAAAAACACACACACAATATTGCAAAGTATTTTAATGAAATAAACACACAGGTTGTTGTAATATTTTATTGTTCTCTCAATCCACCTGAAGACCCTCACTCTGTAACAAAGGAAACATAATAAACCAACAATATACATACCATCTGTAGATCTGTAACGTCCCACGATGTAAATCCATCTAAAAGGGTTAAAATATTTTACAGGCAGGAGCTCTGCTAATGCAGCTGTGCTCGTGCCTGTAAACCCCCGGGGAATGAAGGAAATGTTGGTCAATGACCTACAGTTACCTTCAGTCGCGGTGATGCGCCCTCTGCTGGATGTCCTCATATGACCTCGAGCGTGGGAAAAAGTTCCCAGGCTGCAGTTCATGAGGACTGCGACTTTTGAAATTGGCCGATCTGTTTCGCTCAACCCTAGTCATAAGTATTCAGACCCTTTGCTCAGTATTGAGTAGAAGCACCCTTTTGAGCTAGTACAGCCATGAGTCTTCTTGGGAATGATGCAACAAGTTTTTCACACCTGGATTTTGGGATCCTCTGCCATTCTTCCTTGCAGATCCTCTCCAGTTCCATCAGGTTGGATGGTGAACATTGGTAGACAGCCATTTTCAAGTCTCTCCAGAGATGCTCAATTTAGTTTTAGGACAGGGCTCTGGCTGGGCCAGTCAAGAATGGTCACAGAGTTGTTCTGAAGCCACTCCTTTGTTAATTTTAGCTGTGTGCTTAGGGTCATTGTCTTGTTGGAAGGTGAACCTCCAGCCAAGTCTGAGGTCCAGAGCACTCTGGAAGAGGTTTTCATCCAGGATATCTCTGTACTTGGCCGCATTCATGTTTCCTTCAAAGACAACTAGTGATGAGCGAGTATGCTCAGTCCTTGGGTTTTCCCGAGCATGCTCGGTTGTTCTCCGAGTATTTTGGTTTTCGTCGCCGCTACTGTATGATTTGCGGCTGCTAGACAGCCTGAATACATGTGGGGATTTCCTAACAAACAGGCATTCCCCACATGTAGTTAGGCTGTCCAGCAGCTGCAAATCATGCAGCTGCAGCGACAAAAACTAAATCTCCCATCATGCTTGGGAAAACCCGAGTACTGAGCATGCTTGCTCATCACTAATGACAACCAGTCGTCCTGTCCCTGCAGCTGAAAAACACCCCATAGCATGATGCTGCCACCACCATATTTCACTGTTGGGATTGCATTGGGAAGGTGATGAGCAGTGCCTGGTTTTCTCCACACATACCTCTTAGAATTATCACCAAAAAGGTCTAACGTCATCTCATCAGACCAGAGAATTTTATTTCTCTTCTTCTGGAAGTCCTTCATGTGTTTTTTTTAGCAAACGCTACGCAGGCTGTCATATGTCTTGCACTGAGGAAAGGTTTCCGTCTGGCCACTCTGCCATAAAGGTCTGACTGGTGGAGGGCTGCATCTCTGGAACTCAGCCACAGTGATCTTGGGGTTCTTGTTTACCTCTCTCACCAAGGCTCTTCTCCCATGATTGCTCAGTTTGGCTGGACGGCCAGGTCTAGGAAGACTTCTGGTGGTCCCAAACTTCTTTCATTTAAGGATTATGGAGGCCACTGTGCTCTAAGGAACCTTGTGTACTGCAGAAATTCTGTTGTAACCTTGGCCAGATCTGTGACTTGCCACAATTCTGTCTCTGAGCTCCTTGGCCAGTTCCTTTGACCTCATGATTCTCATTTGGTCTGACATGCACTGTGAGCTGTGCGGTCTTATAAAGATAGGTGTGTGCCTTTCCAAATCAAGTCCTATCAGTTTAATTAAACACAGCTGGACTCCAATGAAGGAGTAGAACCATCTCAAGGAGGATCACAAGGAAATAGACAGCATGTGACTTAAATATAAGTGTCTGAGTAAAGGGTCTGAAGACTTATGACCATGTGATATTTCAGTTTTTCTTTTTTACTAAATTTGCAAAAATGTCTACATTTCTGATTTTTTTTAGTCAAGATGGGGTGCAGAGTGTACATTAATGTGAAAAAATGAACTATTTTTCACTCTTTGTTTTATGAAACAAAGAGTGAAAAATTTAAAGGGGTCTTAATACTTTCTGTGCCCGCTGCAGTTTGTACTTTTGGATATGGGTATATAGGTTGTTGGGTCATATAAATGTAAAGTGGTGCGGGGCGATAGCCGTGGGCAAGTTACTCATCTCTTGACCCCGACACGTTTCATGAAAGTGGGGGTCATTGTAGGGTGTGTGGACTTGTGATGTGAGGATACTACGCCGGTAAAGGCCGCATGTAACTGATGTTGCTGGTTTACTATTTTTTATTATAATATTTTAGAGTCAATAATTATCTGAAAAACAACAGACTCCAATTGGAATTTTGTTTCCACTGTTTTTTTAATTCCATTAGTTGAAACTTTCCCTCCAGTCTACTTCAATGATTTCATGCCAGACTGTGGAAAGTCACTTTCTATAAAACATATCATGTATTTGTATCCAAGAAATGTATCTATGTGTACTGTGCACAACGTGTTTAATATATTAAAAGATGATGAATTGATTTTCCATTATATAATCTGTTTGAAATATATGGATTAAAAAGCGCAAGTCATTTTCTATCCAGAAAAACTACTTAAAGTTGTTAAACAGAGTAGTACTCTGCGATCCTTATCTGTGATGTACATGTGTTATATATACAGGATATATTACTGTTATAATGTACATTCACTTCTGTGAAGCTGCACTTCTTCTCTGTTGCTTGCATTGACCACTATATGCAGTTGTCTGGTGATGAACACTTTAGGGCAGTTTATTCTTCATTAATTCTGGACAGAGTCCAAGTAACCCACCAGAGTACGTATAGGATCATTCAATGGGATCCAGATGTCCAGCACATGTCAACTCCATTTGGAGCTCACCACTGGCTGTGCTTGTGTACTTTATGAGACTAACCACACCAACCGGAAACATGAATAGCCAAAAAGTGTATCACAAGCAGAAAGTCAATAAAAAAATGCCTTTATTAGGTAGAAATGGCAATTAATAAAATAATTAATAAAATATGTACGCGTATTAAGACAGGGTTACAAGTATATATAATAAAAAAACAAAAACCATATCAGATATAAAATGGTGAACCCAAATATATTCCCTATTCGTGCATCACAAAAATATTAATATAAAAATTAAAAACATTAAAAAAGTGGACAAAATCAATGTGAGTAAGTAAAAAAAAATATATAATGTGCAATATTAGTAAATTAATCACTCCATTCAAAAATGTACACTATTAATTGAAAATGTCCCAAAAATAACGTGCACAGTGTAAGGGCTTAACCCCTTCATGACCCAGCCTATTTTGGCCTTAATGACCTGGCCGTTTTTTGCAATTCTGACCAGTGTCCCTTTATGAGGTAATAACTCAGGAACGCTTCAACGGATCCTAGCGATTCTGAGACTGTTTTTTCGTGACATATTGGGCTTCATGTTAGAGGTAAATTTAGGTCGATAATTTCTGAGTTTATTTGTGAAAAAAACGGAAATTTGGCGAAAATTTTGAAAATTTCACAATTTTCACATTTTGAATTTTTATTCTGTTAAACCAGAGAGTTATGTGACACAAAATAGTTAATAAATAACATTTCCCACATGTCTACTTTACATCAGCACAATTTTGGAAACAAATTTTTTTTTTGCTAGGAAGTTATAAGGGTTAAAATTTGACCAGTGATTTCTCATTTTTACAACAAAATTTACAAAACCATTTTTTTTAGGGACCACCTCACATTTGAAGTCATTTTGAGGGTTCTATATGGCTGAAAATACCCAAAAGTGACACCATTCTAAAAACTGCACCCCTCAAGGTGCTCAAAACCACATTCAAGAAGTTTATTAACCCTTCAGGTGTTTCACAGCAGCAGAAGCAACATGGAAGTAAAAAATGAACATTTAACTTTTTAGTCACAAAAATGATCTTTTAGCAACAATTTTTTTATTTTCCCAAGGGTAAAAGGAGAAACTGGACCACGAAAGTTGTTGTCCAATTTGTCCTGAGTACGCTGATACCTCATATGTGGAGGTAAACCACTGTTTGGGCGCACGGCAGGGCTCGGAAGGGAAGGAGTGCCATTTGACTTTTTGAATGAAAAATTGGCTCCAATCTTTAGCGGACACCATGTCGCGTTTGGAGAGCCCCCGTGTGCCTAAACATTAGAGCTCCCCCACAAGTGACCCCATTTTGGAAACTAGACCCCCCCCAAGGAACTTATCTAGATGCATAGTGAGCACTTTAAACCCCCAGGTGCTTCACAAATTGATCCGTAAAAATGAAAAAGTACTTTTTTTTTCCCCAAAAAATTATTTTAGCCTCAATTTTTTCATTTTCACATGGGCAAACGGGTAAAATGGATCCTAAAATTTGTTGGACAATTTCTCCTGAGTATACCGATACCTCACATGTGGGGGTAAACCACTGTTTGGGCACATGGTAAGGCTCGGAAGGGAAGGATCGCCATTTGACTTTTTGAATGAAAAATTATCTCCATCGCTAGCGGACACCATGTCACGTTTGGAGAGCCGCTGTGTGCCTAAACATTGGAGCTCCCCCACAAGTGACCCCATTTTGGAAACTAGACCCCCAAGGAACTTATATAGAAGCATAGTGAGCACTTTAAACCCTCAGGTGCTTCACAAATTGATCCGTAAAAATGAAAAAGTACTTTTTTTTCACACAAAATTTCCTTTAGCCCCAATTTTTTCATTTTCACATGGGCACACAGGATAAAATGGATCCTAAAATTTGTTGTCCAGTTTGTCCTGAGTACGATGATACCCCATATGTGGGGGTAAACCACTGTTTGGGCGCACGGCAGGGCTCGGAAGGGAAGGCACGCCATTTGGCTTTTTGAATGGAAAATGAGCTCCAATCATTAGCGGACACCATGTCGCGTTTGGAGAGCCCCTGTGTGCCTAAACATTGGAGCTCCCCCACAAGTGACCCCATTTTGGAAACTAGACCTCCCAAGGAACTAATCTAGATGTGTGGTGAGCACTTTGAACCCCCAAGTGCTTCACAGAAGTTTATAACGCAGAGCCATGAAAATAAAAAATAATTTTTCTTTTCTCAAAAATTATTTTTTAGCCCACAATTTTTTATTTTCTCAAGGGTAACAGGAGAAATTGGACCCCAAAAGTTGTTGTCCAGTTTCTCCTGAGTACGCTGATACCCCATATGTGGGGGTAAACCACTGTTTTGGCACACGTCGGGGTTCGGAAGGGAAGTAGTGACGTTTTGAAATGCAGACTTTGATGGAATGCTCTGCGGGTGTCAGGTTGCATTTGCAGAGCCCCTGATGTGCCTAAACAGTAGGAACTCCCCACAAGTGACCCCATTTTGGAAACTAGACCCCCAAGGGAACTTATCTAGATGTGTGGTGAGCACTTTGAACCCCCAAGTGCTTCACAGAAGTTTATAACGCAGAGCCGTGAAAATAATAAATGTGTTTCCTTTCCTCAAAAATATTTTTTTAGCCCAGAATTTTTTAATTTTATCAAGGGTAACAGGAGAAATTTGACCCCAAAAGTTGTTGACCAGTTTCTCCTGAGTATGCTGATACCCCATTTGTGGGGGTAAACCACTGTTTGGGCAGATGCCGGGGCTCGGAAGGGAAGTAGTGACGTTTTGGAATGCAGACTTTGATGGATTGGTCTGCAGGCATCATGTTACGTTTGCAGAGCCCCTGATGTGCCTAAACAGTAGAAACCCCCCACAAGTGACCCCATTTTGGAAACTAGACCCCCGAAGGAACTTATCTAGATGTGTGGTGAGCACGTTCAACCCCCAAGTGCTTCACAGAAGTTTACAACGCAGATCCGTGAAAATAAAAAATAATTTTTCTTTCCTCAAAAAAGTTGTTTTAGGAAGCAATTTTTTATTTTCACAAGGGTAACAGGAGAAATTGGACCCCAATATTTGTTGCCCAGTTTGTTGTGAGTACGCTGATAACCCATATGTGGGGGTAAACCACTGTTTGGGCGCACGTCGAGGCTCGGAAGGGAAGTAGTGACATTTGAAATGCAGACTTTGATGGAATGGTCTGCGGGCGTCACGTTGCATTTGCAGAGCCCCTGATGTGCCTAAACAGTAGAAACACCCCACAAGTGACCCCATTTTGGAAACTAGACGCCCCAAGGAACTTATCTAGATGTGTGGTGAGCACGTTTAACCCCCAAGTGCTTCACAGAAGTTTACAACGCAGAGCCGTGAAAATAAAAAATCATTTTTCTTTCCTCAAAAAAGATGTTTTAGCAAGCAATTTTTTATTTTCACAAGAATAACAGGAGAAATTGGACCCCAATATTTGTTGCCCAGTTTGTTGTGAGTATGCTGGTGCCCCATATGTGGGGGTAAACCACTGTTTGGGCGCACGTCAGGGCTCAGAATGGAAGTAGTGACATTTGAAATGCAGACTTTGATGGAATGGTCTGCGGGCATCACGTTGCATTTGCAGAGCCCCTGATGTGCCTAAACAGTAGAAACACCCCACAAGTGACCCCATTTTGGAAACTAGACCCCCCAAGGAACTTATCTAGATGTGTGGTGAGCACTTTGAACCCCAAAGTGCTTCACAGAAGTTTATAACGCAGAGCCGTGAAAATAAAAAATAATTGTTCTTTCCTCAAAAATTATGTTTTAGCAAGTATTTTTTTATTTTTGCAAGGGTAACAGGGGAAATTGGACCGCAACAGTTGTTGCCCAGTTTGTCCTGAGTACGCTGGTACCCCATATGTGGGGGTAAACCACTGTTTGGGCGCACGTCGGGGCTTGGAAGGGAGGGAGCACCATTTGACTTTTTGAACGCAAGATTGGCTGGAATCAATGGTGGTGCCATGTTGCGTTTGGAGACCCCTGATGTGCCCAAACAGTGGAAACCCCTCAATTCTAACTTCAACACTAACCCCAACACACCCCTAACCCTAATCCCAACTGTAGCCCTAACCCTAATCACAACCCTAACCCCAACACACCCCTAACCACAACCCTAACCCCAACACACCCGTAACCCTAATCCCAACCCTAACCCTAATCCTAACCCTAATCCCAACCCTAACCCTAATCCCAACCCTAACCACAACTGTAACCCCAACACACTCCTAA
Source organism: Ranitomeya variabilis (assembly GCF_051348905.1). NCBI lineage: Eukaryota > Metazoa > Chordata > Amphibia > Anura > Dendrobatidae > Ranitomeya > Ranitomeya variabilis. The sequence goes on from NC_135233.1 coordinate 985,413,934, forward strand.
CCCTGTCCGTAACCCTAACCACAAGCCTAATCTTAACCCTATTTCCAACCCTAGCCCTAATTCCAACCCTAACTCTAATTCCAACCCTAACCGTAAGGCTATGTGCCCACGTTGCGGATTCGTGTGAGATTTTTCCGCACAATTTTTGAAAAATCTGCAGGTAAAAGGCACTGCGTTTTACCTGCAGATTTACAGCGGATTTCCAGTGTTTTTTTGTGTGGATTTCACCTGCGGATTCCTATTGAGGAACAGGTGTAAAACGCTGCGGAATCCGCACAAAGAATTGACATGCTGCGGAAAATACAACGCAGCATTTCCGCACGGAATTTTCCGCACCATGGGCACAGCGGATTTGGTTTTCCATAGGTGTACATGGTACTGTAAACCTGATGGAAAACTGCTATGAATTCGCAGCGGCCAATCCGCTGCGGATCCGTGGCCAATCCGCTGCGGATCTGCGGCCAATCCGCTGCGGATCCGTGGCTAATCCACTGCGGATCCGCAGCCAAATCCGCACTGTGTGCACATGCCCTAACCCTAACCCTACCCCTAACCCTACCCCTAACCCTACCCCTAACCCTACCCCTACCCCTAGTTCTAACCCTAGTTCTAACCCTAACCCTAGTGGAAAAAGAAAAAAAAATATTTTCTTTTTTTTATTATTGTCCCTACTTATGGGGGTGATAAAGGGGGGGGTCATTTACTATTTTTTTTATTTTGATCACTGTGATAGGTTTTATCACAGTGATCAAATTATATCTGGAACGAATCTGCCGGCCGGCAGATTCGGCGGGCGCACTGCGCATGTGCCCGCCATTTTGGAAGATGGCGGCGCCCATGGAGAAGACGGATGGACACCGGGAGCCTCGGTAAGTATAAGGGGGTGGAGATCGGGGCACGGGGGGGGGGGCGTCGGAGCACGGGGGTGGCATAGGAGCATGACGGGAGCGGACAGGAGGACGGGGGAGCGGAGCACAAGACGGAGGGGAGCGGACCACAGATCGGTGGCTTGGGGGGGCGATCAGTGGGGTGGGGGGGGTCACATCAGTGTTTCCAGCCATGGCCGATGATATTGCAGCATCGGCCATGGCTGGATTGTAATATTTCACCAGTTTTTTAGGTGAAAAATTACAAATCGCTCTGATTGGAAGTTTCACTTTCAACAGCCAATCAGAGCGATCGTAGCCACGGGGCTGAAGTACCACTCCCCCTGTCCCTGCAGATCGGGTGAAATTGGAGTTAACCCTTTCACCCGATCTGCAGGGACTCAATCATTCCATGACGCCACATAGGCGTCATGGGACGGATTGGCACGGGTTTTCATGATGCCTACGTGGCGTCAAAGGTCGGGAAGGGGTTAAACAACCAAGTATAAGACCATAAAATACCACCAATCATACGAACACCGCAATAATGCTGTTTAAAAATAAAGTGCAAAGTGCAAACAACCTTTTTAAGCCCTTACACTGTGCACGTTATTTTTGGGACATTTTCAATTAATAGTGTACATTTTTGAATAGAGTGATTGATTTACTAATATTGCACATTATATATATTTTTTTACTTACTCACATTGATTTTGTAATGTTTTTGATTTTTATATTAATATTTTTGTGATGCATGAATAGGGAATATAGCTTGAAAATAATATATTTGTGTTCATATCTGATATGGTTTTTGTTTTTTGTCTTAATACGCGTACATATTTTATTAATTATTTTATTAATTGCCATTTCTACCTAATAAAGGCATTTTTTAATTGACTTTCTGCTTGTGATACACTTTTTGGCTATTTATGGTTCCAGTTGGTGTGGTTAGTCTCTCACCCTAGTGTTTAATCACTGCATCTCACAGAACACCGCGACTACTGTAATAGTAATATAATAATATATCTAATATATAAAGCTGAATGTGTGTGTGTGTGTATGTATGTATGTATGTATGTATGTCCGGGATTGGCATCTGAACCGTAGCAGCTACAGCCACAAAATTTTGCACAGTCACACGTCTGGACCCCGAGAGCGTCATAGGCTATGTTGTGAGGTGAAATTTTAACCCCGCGCTTTCCAATTCACCAAACAATTTTGCCCCTATCTACATAATGGGGAAAAAGTGAAAGGAAAAGTGTTGGAGGCGTCGCAGCTACAGGCACAAAATTTTGCACAGTCACACGTCTGGACCCTGAGAGCGTCAAAGCTATATTGTGAGGTGAAATTTTAACCCCGCGCTTTCCAAGTCACCAAACAATTTTGCCCCTATCTACATAATGGGGAAAAAATGAAAGGAAAAGTGTTGGAGGCAAATTAACAGCTGCCAGATGTGAACAAGGGGGACTTAAAGAATGACAGCGATGGCACCAAAGAGTATATACTGTACAGTTGCTAAGGTGGGGCCCCAACATGGGATAATCACACCACCACGGGGATATGAACACACACACAAAATGCGCCACACACTACCACGTGCTCGAACACATATACCACCCTCAGTGCACATTTCACCACACATACACCAACCTCGCCACATAAAAGTAGAAACACAAAAGTCGCCGCTCAAAACTCGCCACGCGCAAAACTCTCCACATGCAAAACTCGCCACACGTGCAAAACTCGCCACACGCAAAACTTGCACACGCAGAAAAATTGCCACACGCAGAAAAATTGCCACATGCACAAAAGTTGCAACACATGCAAAAGTTGCCTCACACAAAACTTGCACATACTCAAAAGGCACCACACATAAAACTCGCCACGCGCAAAACTCGCCATGCGCAAAACTTGCTGCACACAACTTGCTACACTAACCTGTCACATGCAACTCGACACACAAAAAGTTGCTACACGCATGTCGCCACACAAAACTCATCTCACAAAAGTCCCTACATGCATGTCGCCACACGCAACTCAACACACACAACTTGACACACGAAACTCGCCCTAAAACACACACAAGTCTGGTATCCTTCAAAAATAAAAATCTGATTAATAAGCAGACAAACTACAAGAGCAACAAATGTACCATATAGGAATCCGGCAGCTGTCAGTCACATGACCAGTCTATTATGTGTATGTGTGAGCTAATATATACTGCCAGGGGGTGGGCTTACTGTTGGCTGGGGATTTATCAGGCTGCCATTTTAGCTTACAAATACTGAGGTAAAAATACTGACCAAATAACGTGTGAACGAGGGCTAATACAGGAGGAGATGGCATACAGCTATATACTATATACAGGAGATGACACACAGGTATATACTATTTACAGGGGAGATGACACACAGGTATATACTATATACAGGAGGAGATGACACACAGATATATACTATATACAGGAGAGATGACACACAGGTATATACTATATAGAGGAGGAGATGACATACAGGTACATACTACATACAGGAGGAGATGACATACAGGTATATACTATATACAGGAGGAGATGACACACAGGTATATACTATATACAGGAGCAGATTACCTACAGGTATATAGTATATACAGGAGGAGATGACACAGGTATATGCTATGTATAGGAGGAGATGACATACAGGTATATACTATATACAGGAGATGACACACAGATATATACTATATATAGGTGAGATGACACACAGGTATATACTATATACAGGAGATTACATACAGGTATATCTAATATATAAAGCTGAATGTGTGTATGTATGTATGTGTGTATGTCCGGGATTGGCATCTGTACCGTCGCAGCTACAGCCACAAAATTTTGCACAGTCACACGTCTGGACCCCGAGAGCGTCATAGGCTATGTTGTGAGGTGAAATTTTAACCCCGCGCGTTCCAATTCACCAAACAATTTTGCTCCTATCTACATAATGGGGAAAAAGTGAAGGGAAAAGTGTTGGAGGAAAATTGACAGCTGCCAGATGTGAACAATGAGGACTTAAAGAATGAGAGCGATGGCGACAAAGAGTATATACCGTACAGTTGCTAAGGTGGGGCCCCGACATGGGATACTCACCACACACGGGGATATGAACACAAACACAAAATGCGCCACACACTACCACGTGCTTGAACACATATACCACCCTCAGCACACATTTCACCACACACACACACCAACCTCGCCACATAAAAGTCGAAACACAAAAGTCACCACTCAAAACTCGCTACATGCAAAACTCGCCATATGCAAAACTAGGCTCACGCAAAACTCGCCACACGTGCAAAACTCACCTCATGGAAAACTCACCTCATGCAAAACTTGCACACACAGAAAAATTGCCACATGTACAAAAGTTGCACCACATGCAAAAGTTGCCTCACACAAAACTTGCACATACTCAAAATGCACCACACATAAAACTCGCCACGCGCAAAACTCGCCATGCACAAATCTTGCTGCACACAACTTGCTACACTAACCTGTCACATGCAACTCAACACACAAAATGTTGCTACACGCATGTCGCCACACAAAACTCATCTCACAAAAGTCGCTACATGCATGTCGCCACACGCAACTCAACACACACAACTTGACACATAAAACTCGCCCTAAAACACACACAAGTCTGGTATTGTCCTTCAAAAATAAAAATCTGATTAATAAGCAAACTACAAGAGCAACAAATGTACCATATAGGAAATACGGCAGCTGTCAGTCACATGACCTGTCTATTATGTGTATGTGTGAGCTAATATATACTGCCAGGGGGGAGGGCTTCCTGTTGGCTGGGGATTTATCAGGCTGCCAATAGCAACCAATCACAGCTCAGCTTCTATTTTGCTACAGTTAATTAACCTGAGCTCTGATTGGTTAATATAGGCAACAAAGACATTCTCAGTATAACAAAGCTAATATATGTTGTGAAATGCTTCTATTTGCTTAGTTTTTGCCTTTTAATAATTACATTTCTATCTATTTGTTTTGTGGTTTTTGTGTGCAGAATAAATTTTTGTTAACACATTCTATTTTGCTAACAGCAGTCATTAACCCGGGCGAAGCCGGGTAGTACAGCTAGTATATATATATATTCCAAAGACATACTGATAGGGAATCTAGATTGTGAGCCCCATCGGGGACAGCGATAATGTGTGCAAACTGTAAAGCGCTGCAGAATATGTTAGCGCTATATAAAAATAAAGATTATTATTATATATATATATATATATATATATATATATATATATATATAAAATAAAATTTTTGATTGTTCGTGGCGTGTCTGTGATTTAACTTGTGTACTTTATGGATGGAGGGTGGGCTATCAGAGACATTGTTCGGTGACCCCATTATTTTCCTTATTAATTATTAGATTGCTAGCTACACTGGGGTCTGGCCAACGCAGAACATATTAATGTTATATAAACATTGGACAATAAATAAATGCTAATGTTATCACATGTCAACAGATTTTAATGTACGTTAGGATAAGGTCCTTAGAATTGATCATTCAGTTTGGGGGTCACATAACATCTCAGGTTTAAATTATAAAGACGATATTACTATTTTTTTTAACCCCCCAAATTTTGTGATACTCAGTATCACAGACGTTTAGGGGTTGTAACAAGGAACAATGGGGTGCTAGTGCTGCTGACAACATGTACACAGTCAGATCATTCTTTCCTTACAAAATTTGTTGGCCTGTGTGAACGAGGCTTAATTGACTTACATACAGATCAGTGTTACTTCCAGCCTTGGCGCATGTGGATTTTTGGACAGACTGTGTCACAGGGCCAGGCCTACCCAGGAAGGGGTGTAACTAAGCAGCTACCTGGTGTTCACTGGAGCTTCTAAAGGCGAGGTCAGGCTTGTGCGGTAGGTAGCTGCCAGGTACCACTCCTGGGCAGAGCCCGATAGTGCAGCTGCTGACCCCAGGGGTCACGTAAGCGGAGACTAATTAGGGCTAGGTCTCCGTTCAGACTAGTAAGTTCTGGCACCTCTACAGAACGGTTACTGACATGGATATGGGCTTGGTTCCGACACGCTGGGCTAGGATACTGGGTCAGGGTTTGGTCGCACATGGACCAGGGGGCAACAATCAGACACTGGTTGCTCAGTGATCAGGGGATGAGGTTCAGGCACTGTCCGCTCTGGGACTAGGGGACGAAGTTCAGGCACTGGCCTTTCACAAATCAGGGGAAAAGGTTCAGGCACTCCGGGACCATGGTACTTCAAATACAGGACTGGCCACATTGGGACCAAGAGACTATGGGTAAAGAACTAGCCACACCAGGACCAGGGAACTTTGCATACAAGACTGACCTCACCGGGACAAGGGGACTACGGATACAGGACTGGCCACATCCGGATCAGGGAACTACGGATACAGGACTGTCCACACTAGGACCAGGGAACTACAGATACCAGATGGGACACACTGGTACCAGGGATAGAGGTTCAGGACATTGTCTGCACCGGGACCAGGGGACCTTACAACTTACTAGTAGTACACCTTACTAACTAATGATTCTACACATTGCTCAGCGACTCCTTAAGGGAGAGGGAGTCTTTTATATAGGATGACTCCCAGCAATTGGCTGGGAGCTATCTTGCAGGGCATTTAGTATATACCCACGCTGCTCCTTTAAGAATGTGGGAGCATGCGAACACATGTACTTGGTGCGCCGCCGAGACTGTGGCGTGCACACAATCAGGAGCATACCAGGGACCGCGCCGAGGACCAGGGCGGTGAGTAAGCTGATGTCCCTGCATGGAGGGAGAAGTGGACCCCATGCAGGGGCGCCGGCATCAGCACTACAATCAGCACTTGAATATAGGCAGAAATTGGCCTTTATATTAATAAAACCAGACACCCCTCTATAAAGAGCTGTTCCAGATTTCTCAACCCTCATTAAGGCTGGATTAACTGCCTTTGATTCCTTTCCCACCCCAGTTTTCCCAAGTAGGCTGAGTTGACACTCGAGCGTTGATTCTTTCGTCCGATCGATTATGGTAATGACGCTCAATCTCTGATAAGTGTCAGCTTACTGTGATCCGATTCTCTCGCATGAGAGAATTGTATTATGGGTGTGGAGAAGACGGGGAACTTAATTTCTTCATCTTCTCCATTGTCGGAGTCTGCGGATATCAGACTGCATTCGGATGACATCGGACTGCCAAAAGATGTTTTACACACACCCATAGACTTGTATGGCTGCACGTGACCTGAATTCTGAGCCACTCGATGCTGCAATTTTTTTTCTCATGCTGAATCGTCAGGAGACGCTTGTGTGAGCGAGGCCTGTTATGACCCCAATGGCAGAGGGTCTCAAAAGTACATACCAAGTCTGCAAACATAAAAAACCAGCTCATAGGGCAGTGGTAACTGGGCTAACCGTATATCTAATCCTAGCACCACAAATAGCAGCAGCCGGGGAACGTGCCTACGTTGGTTCTAGACGTCTCGCGCCAGCCGGAGAACTAACTAACCCTAGAAGGGAAAAGATAGACCTTTCTTGCCTCCAGAGAAAAGACCCCAAAAGTTGGATACAAGCCCCCCACAAATAATAACGGTGAGGTAAGGAGAAAAGACAAACGTAAGAATGAATTAGATATTTAGCAAAGAGAGGCCCACTGACTAATAGCAGAATATAGTAAGATGACTTATACGGTCAGCAAAAACCCTATCAAAATTTCTATGCTGGATATTCAAGAACCCCCGAACCGTCTAATGGCCCGGGGGGAGAATATCAGCCCCCTAGAGCTTCCAGCAAAAACAGGAATCACATTTAGTACAAGCTGGACAGAAAATAAGAGCAATGCAAATAACTAAAAAACAAGGAAGCAGGACTTAGCTTAATTTTGCAAGAACCAGGACCAGCAGACAGGAGCAAACAGAAAGGACTGATTACAACGATGCCAGGCACTGGACTGAGAATCCAGGAAGTTTATATAGCAACACCCCTGGACTAACGACCCAGGTGGGTGCCAAACTGAGGAAAGACAATCCCAGAGTCATATCACTAGTGACCACAAGAGGGAGCCAAAAAGTCTAATTCACAACAGTACCTCCCCCTTAAGGAGGGGTCACCGAACCCTCACCAAGACCACCAGGGCGATCAGGATGAGCAGCGTGAAAGGCACGAACTAAATCGGCCGCATGCACATCAGAGGCAACCACCCAGGAATTATCCTCCTGACCATAGCCCTTCCACTTGACCAGATACTGAAGCCTCCGCCTGGAGAGACGAGAATCCAAGATCTTCTCCACCACGTACTCCAACTCGCCCTCAACCAACACCGGAGCAGGAGGCTCAACAGAAGGAACCACAGGTACAACGTACCGCCGCAACAAAGACCTATGGAACACGTTGTGAATGGCAAACGACACCGGAAGATCCAAGCGAAAGGACACAGGATTAAGGATTTCCAATATCTTGTAAGGGCCGATGAAGCGAGGCTTAAATTTAGGAGAGTAGACCTTCATAGGAACAAATCGAGAAGACAGCCATACCAAATCCCCAACACGAAGTCGGGGACCCACACCGCGGCGGCGGTTGGCAAAACGCTGAGCCTTCTCCTGTGACAACTTTAAGTTGTCCACCACATGATTCCAGATCTGCTGCAACCTATCCACCACAGAATCTACCCCAGGACAGTCAGAAGACTCCACATGTCCCGAGGAAAAACGAGGATGGAAACCAGAGTTCCAGAAAAATGGCGAAACCAAAGTAGCGGAACTAGCCCGATTATTAAGGGCAAACTCAGCCAACGGCAAGAAGGTCACCCAATCATCCTGATCTGCAGAAACAAAACACCTCAAATAAGCCTCCAGAGTCTGATTAGTTCGTTCCGTTTGTCCATTAGTTTGAGGATGAAAGGCAGACGAAAACGACAAATCAATGCCCATCTTAGCACAAAAGGATCGCCAGAACCTGGAAACAAACTGGGATCCTCTGTCAGACACGATATTCTCAGGAATGCCGTGTAAACGAACCACATTCTGAAAGAACAAGGGAACCAGATCGGAAGAGGAAGGCAATTTAGGCAAAGATACCAAATGGACCATCTTGGAAAAGCGATCACATACCACCCAGATGACAGAGATTCCTTGAGACACCGGAAGATCTGAAATGAAATCCATGGAAATGTGTGTCCAAGGCCTCTTCGGGACAGGCAAGGGCAAGAGCAACCCGCTGGCACGAGAACAGCAAGGCTTAGCCCGAGCACAAGTCCCACAGGACTGCACAAATGACCGCACATCCCGTGACAAGGAAGGCCACCAAAAGGACCTAGCCACCAAATCTCTGGTGCCAAAAATTCCCGGATGCCCTGCCAACACCGAGGAATGAACCTCGGAAATGACTCTGTTGGTCCACTTATCAGGAACAAACAGTCTGTCAGGTGGACAAGAGTCAGGTCTACCAGCCTGAAATCTCTGCAACACACGTCGCAAATCCGGAGAAATGGCTGACAAGATTACTCCCTCTTTAAGAATACCAACTGGTTCTGCGACTCCAGGAGAGTCAGGCACAAAGCTCCTTGAAAGAGCATCAGCCTTCACATTCTTTGAACCTGGTAAATACGAGACCACAAAGTCAAAACGGGAGAAAAACAATGACCAACGGGCCTGTCTAGGATTAAGGCGCTTAGCAGACTCGAGATACATCAGATTCTTGTGATCAGTCAAGACCACCACACGATGCTTAGCACCCTCGAGCCAATGACGCCACTCCTCAAATGCCCACTTCATGGCCAGCAACTTCCGATTGCCAACATCATAATTCCGCTCAGCAGGCGAAAACTTCCTAGAGAAGAAAGCACATGGTCTCATTACAGAGCAACCAGGGCCTCTCTGCGACAAAACGGCCCCTGCCCCAATCTCAGAAGCATCCACTTCAACCTGAAAGGGAAGTGAGACATCAGGCTGGCACAAAACAGGCGCCGAAGTAAACCAGCGCTTCAACTCTTGGAAAGTTTCCACTGCTGCAGGAGCCCAGTTAGCAACATCAGAACCTTTCTTGGTCATATCCGTCAAAGGTTTAACAACGCTAGAAAAATTAGCGATAAAACGACGGTAGAAGTTAGCAAAACCCAAGAACTTCTGAAGACTCTTAACTGACGTGGGTTGAGTCCAATCATGAATAGCTCGGACCTTGACTGGGTCCATCTCCACCGCAGAAGGGGAAAAAATAAAACCCAAAAAGGGAACCTTCTGTACTCCAAAGAGACACTTTGAGCCCTTAACAAACAAAGCATTCTCACGCAAAACCTGAAACACCATCCTGACCTGCTCTACATGCGAGTCCCAATCATCAGAGAAAACCAGAATATCATCCAGATAAACAATCATAAATTTATCCAGATACTTCCGGAAAATATCATGCATAAAGGACTGAAACACTGAAGGAGCATTAGAGAGCCCAAAAGGCATCACCAAGTACTCAAAATGACCTTCGGGCGTATTAAATGCAGTTTTCCATTCATCTCCTTGCTTAATGCGCACAAGGTTGTACGCACCACGAAGATCTATCTTGGTGAACCACTTGGCACCTTTAATCCGGGCAAACAAGTCTGACAACAGAGGCAAAGGATACTGAAATTTAACAGTGATTTTATTCAGAAGCCGATAGTCAATACAAGGTCTCAAAGATCCGTCCTTCTTGGCCACAAAAAAGAATCCCGCACCAAGAGGGGAAGAGGATGGACGGATATGCCCCTTCTCCAGAGATTCCTTGATATACGAACGCATTGCGGCATGCTCAGGTACAGACAGATTAAATAGTCTTCCCTTAGGAAATTTACTACCTGGAATCAAATCTATGGCGCAGTCACAGTCCCTATGAGGAGGCAGAGCACTGGACCTGGACTCGCTGAATACATCCTGATAATCAGACAAATACTCAGGAACTTCCGAAGGAGTAGAGGAAGCAATAGACACCGGCGGGGAATCACCATGAATTCCCTGACAGCCCCAACTTGACACAGACATTGCCTTCCAATCCAAGTCTGGATTATGGGTCTGTAACCATGGCAAACCCAAAACGACCAAATCATGCATTTTATGCAGAACAAGAAAACGAATCACCTCCCGATGTTCAGGAGTCATGCACATGGTTACCTGTGTCCAAAACTGCGGTTTATTTTCCGCCAATGGCGTAGCATCAATACCTCTAAGAGGGATAGGATTTACCAACGGCTCAAGAACAAAACTACAGCGCTTGGCAAATGACAGATCCATAAGACTCAGGGCAGCACCTGAATCCACAAACGCCATAACAGGGTAGGAAGACAATGAGCAAATTAAAGTCACAGACAAAATAAATTTAGGTTGCAAATTACCAATGGCGACAGGACTAACAACCCTTGTTAGGTGTTTAGAGCATGCTGATATAACATGTGTAGAATCACCACAGTAAAAACACAACCCATTCTGACGTCTATGATTTTTCCATTCATTTCTAGTCTGAATTCTACCACATTGCATTAAATCAGGTGTTTGTTCAGACAACACCACCAGAGGTTTTGCGCTCCCGCAAACGCCGGTCAATTTGAATAGCCAGCGCCATGGAATCACTCAGACTTGTAGGAATGGAGAAACCCACCATCACATTCTTAATGGCTTCAGAAAGGCCATTTCTGAAATTTGCGGCCAGAGCACACTCATTCCACTGAGTAAGCACGGACCATTTCCGAAATTTTTGGCAATACACTTCAGCTTCATCCTGGCCCTGAGAAATAGCCAGCAAGGCTTTTTCTGTCTGAACTTCAAGATTGGGTTCCTCGTAAAGCAATCCGAGCGCCAGAAAAAACGCATCAATATTTGCCAATGCCGGATCTCCTGGCGCTAGCGAGAAAGCCCAATCCTGAGGGTCGCCCCGTAAAAAGGAGATAACAATTTTAACTTGCTGAGCTGAGTCTCCAGATGAACGGGGTCTCAGAGATAGAAACAATTTACAATTATTCCTGAAATTCCTAAACTTAAATCGGTCTCCAGAAAACAGTTCAGGAATAGGTATTTTAGGTTCAGACATTGGACTACTGATAACAAAATCTTGTATGCCCTGCACACGAGCAGCAAGCTGGTCCACACTTGTAATCAAGGTCTGGACATTCATGTCTGCAGCAAGCTCAAGCCACTCAGAGGTAAAGGGGAGGAAGAGAGGAAAGAAAAAAAAAAAAAAACTCAGAATTTCCTTTCTTATTATCCCACTTCTGCAATGCATTAAACATTCAATGTTGGCCTGGCATACTGTTATGACCCCAATGGCAGAGGGTCTCAAAAGTACATACCAAGTCTGCAAACATAAAAAACCAGCTCATAGGGCAGTGGTAACTGGGCTAACCGTATATCTAATCCTAGCACCACAAATAGCAGCAGCCGGGGAACGTGCCTACGTTGGTTCTAGACGTCTCGCGCCAGCCGGAGAACTAACTAACCCTAGAAGGGAAAAGATAGACCTTTCTTGCCTCCAGAGAAAAGACCCCAAAAGTTGGATACAAGCCCCCCACAAATAATAACGGTGAGGTAAGGAGAAAAGACAAACGTAAGAATGAATTAGATATTTAGCAAAGAGAGGCCCACTGACTAATAGCAGAATATAGTAAGATGACTTATACGGTCAGCAAAAACCCTATCAAAATTTCCACGCTGGATATTCAAGAACCCCCGAACCGTCTAACGGCCCGGGGGGAGAATACCAGCCCCCTAGAGCTTCCAGCAAAAACAGGAATCACATTTAGTACAAGCTGGACAGAAAATAAGAGCAATGCAAATAACCAAAAAACAAGGAAGCAGGACTTAGCTTAATTTTGCAAGAACCAGGACCAGCAGACAGGAGCAAACAGAAAGGACTGATTACAACGATGCCAGGCACTGGACTGAGAATCCAGGAAGTTTATATAGCAACACCCCTGGACTAACGACCCAGGTGGGTGCCAAACTGAGGAAAGACAATCCCAGAGTCATATCACTAGTGACCACAAGAGGGAGCCAAAAAAGTCTAATTCACAACAGAGGCCTAACTCTGTTACCCTGTCCAGTAGCTTAGGGCACTGGAGGGTTAATATCACAGCTTCAGTAAAGCATGTGCAGCGCCCCAGAGTCCTGGTCGTTGCAGTACTGTTGCTCCGCCGCTAATGGGGGCTATGGTACGTCTGATGGCACTGAAGGAGTTCATCTGACCAGGTATCACAGACACCAATACATTTCACAGTCTGGCCTCCAGGGGGAGCTAAGGGTTCTATTTATTAGGCCACTCCTCACAATCTGGTAAAACTGGGGGTTAGGCAGGTAGTTAGAGAGAAAGCTGACTGGGTTGGAACCAGGCAACACCTTGTGGCAGAGGGTGTTGTAGGGGAAGATTCAGAGGGGTCCCTGTCAGGGGTGAGATCCTGACAGAGGCCTAGCGAACAGAGAGAACGTTACGGGACCGCGCCTGCACGATATAGCGGCGGTACCCCAAGAAAGGACAAGAAGCGAGGTTTATTGTGCTGAGTGAGAAACGAGTTCAACGCAACAAGGAGAATACCAGTAGGAGTCGTGCTGTAAGACGAGGCAACATCCTATTGAGGCGCATAACCGGTGGCCGGAACGCCGAGGAAGTATAGAGCTCCAAGCCAAACTTCAAACCTACGGCAGGACAGTCAGTTATAGGCGGGCTGTCTCACCCAATTGACCTAGGAAGACACAGGGGGGTAACAACAGGAGTGGGGCGACGCTAGAGTCCCGGAAGAGCTCCGAGCCTCCCCGTCATACGGGTGCGTCCTAACCATAAGATCTGGGGGACGTGGAAGAACATCAGAATCGAGTTGTGAGGGAACACGAGAAACAGACACAACAGTTGTGAGGACTATCCCGTGGTGCTCAGCAGGGAAGGACTACAACACACAAGCGCTAGAAGGTAGGCACAGATTTCCACCTGCAAAGGGAGATCTGGATGTGCCATCAGACCGGCCGGACTTGCGCAGCCCGGTTAACCGTATTCCGGATTGAGGACCCTGAAGCCTTCAGTAAAGAGGTAAAGAGACTGCAAACCTGGTGTCCTCGTTATTGACCGCGGCCGGCACTACACCGCACCACACTACCACCGTCATCCACACCCTATTATTTGGGCGCCCCTCAGCAGGGTCACGGACCGGGTCTAGCCACCGTGACAACCCCCAGAGCAGAGACTCAGAGGCCCGGTACCGGGTACCCCTCGGCCCTGCGGCAGTGGGGGCGCTGCACATGTTCAATTTACATTCTACTCCTGAATGAAGACTTAATCTGAAAGAGTTCCATGCTTGAATTCAGTCCTGTCTTCACCCGTAGTTATGAGGATAACCCAATATAGCAATTTGTTTTTGGCTTCATTTACTTTCCTAATTTTAATCAGAACTAGAAGTTTCTCATTCCTTTCCTTTTCTTCTCCCCCTTGTGGTCGTCACAAGTTCAGTGGGATGTTCTGCGTGTCTTCAAGCACAAGCCTCCATCCTCCTCCTTCTATCCCATGTCACGCAGACGTCCACAGCTGGCTATATATGACCCTGCAGCATCGGAAGACACCAGAACATCAGGTGGAAACCAGTTCAGCTTTCCAGGGATACAGGGAGCAAGAACTGCACTTCTTATTGAATTTACTCTTCAAGTGCTACTCACACGTAAGTCCATAACATACGACATCCCACACAATTTATCCCTGTGTGCACAATGGTAGCTGGGCGATCATATATCTCTGAGATATAATATATTTGACATAACACTGTTTATGAAGTCACTATTATTATATATACAGCTCAAAAATTAAGAGACCACTGCAAAATGTTCAGTTTGTCTGATTTTTCTCTTTATGGGTATATTTTTGAGTAAAATGTAAATTGTTCTTTTATTCTATAAACTTCTGACAACATGTCTCTGAATTTCCAAGCAATAAATTTTGTATTTTTTCTGAAAAGGAGAAATGGTCAAAATAACAAAAAAATCCCAGTGCTTTCAGACCAAAAATAATGCATAGAAAACAAGTTCATAATCATTTAGAAACAACAATACTAATGTTTTAACTCAGGAAGAGTTCAGAAATCAATATTTTGTGGAATAACCATGATTTTTAATCCCAGCTTTCATGCGTCTTGGCATGCTTTCCGCCAGTTTTTCACACTGCTTCTGGCGCAAAAATGTAAGCAGTTCTTCTTTGTTTGATGGCTTGTGACTATCCATCATCCTCTTGATTACATTCCAGAGGTTTTCAATGGGGTTCAGGTCTGGAGATTGGGCTGCTCATGACAGGGTTTTGAAGTGGTGGTCTCTTAATTTTTGCCAGCGCTGTATATATGTGTGTGTGTGTTTTGCAACGTAATGCAAATAATAATATTATTTTATTTCAATGGCGTAAACATTCCACAGCACTTCACAGTTCAAATATAACCTACAGCATAGACAATGCCGGATGGGTCGATTTTAGGTTTGCACAAATACATTGTTCGCCGTTTATTATCGCTATATATACATATGGAGTCTCATATAGACGGGAATCAAAGAATGGGCTGTATAAAATATCTTGTTTATCCCCACCACTCATACCTTGTATGGCAGTGGACTATGTAGAATTTACCCAAAGTTTGCTAACCTTAAAGTTATTTACCCAAATAAGGATCATTAATGTGAGCTGTCATCCTCCTCTCCAGTATTAATTCAACCACATTTTTAAACAGTAGTGATGGTAGGAAACTACATCATATGTTTGTAGTGCCGGTGATATATGACTTGTAATGTGGCAAGGGGAAATCTTATGCTCCCTTCATTACCAAGATTCCCTTTTCAGAATTTTTAGCAGCAAGACATGGGAGTCTGAAAATATTTAAAGGAAACTTGTCATGTTTAAAATGGTATCTAATGTGCAGCCAGGCTGTTATACAGCAGGCTGAGATGATCAGCTGCATGTATATTTTTGTGGGAAAAGATTCAGTAAAATTTGTATTAAATTCATTGAAAACTATGATATTTGTATGTATATGAGTCCAGTGGGCGGTCCTACGAGTGATCTACAGTCTTCCCTGTATGACTGTGTGCAGAGATAGCTGTCAATCACTAGTAGGAACGACGCCCACTGGACTCATATACATATGCACCAGGGATTTCAATGAATAAAATGTAAGTTTTACCGAATCTTTTCCAGCAGTCCTATATATTGTTCTTCTCTGCTTCTCCTTCTCTACACCGTGCTGTCCACAGATCGGACTGCATGTACGCGAGATGACGGGTGCCCTATAAAGTGCACCTCTAAAAATGTAAAAGTCTTAATAACACTTGGTGGAGGCAGCAAACCTTTTGCTATTTATTTAGTATAGTGACTGATCCCTATGATATAATAGAACGGTTTAGTTACAGTTATTGTATTACATAAGATTTGTCATAACTTTACGCCGAGTCAGACAACAAGGAGTCACTGACAACTGCTCCCTAACCACACGATTCACCACTTCCTATGGAGGACAATTCCAACATCATCCATGAGAACAACTCTTTCCACACAGAATATACTGTGCATGACACGAAGTATTCAAACTAATGCCAAAGTATAATGTGACCAATCATTATAGGGAATAGGGGATATTTGTGACACCGTGTAAAAGAAAATGCTGTCTTTGTTGCCCATAGCAACCAATCACAGCACAGCTCTCATTTCAAATTCTGCTTTTGAAAAATAAAAGCAGCGCTGTGATTGGTTGCTAAGGGAAAACAAAGTTCATTTTTCTTTTAGACAATTTTTAGAAATGTGTCCCTTTTTGGTGTATTGAGTTATAAAGAATCTAAACAGATTTACATATGTTGATATAGGTTAGCAAATTGTCTAATGTACTGTGAAGAAAGGCTAGCAAGAGTTGTCAGATGGCAGGTACTGTTGTGATGGCAATATCGGCAGTGTCCCTATCAGGGTCAGGCCATGAAGTGGGCGCTGTAGTGTATAAATAAGGAAAAGTATAAGATGTGCCAAAGATGATTTAAATTAAAGGGTCCATTTGTATGTTTGTATGCCGTTTTTCCAGCCATTACTCCAATCTTATTTCAAAGACAAATAGATAGGGAATTTAGATTGTGAGCCCCAATGGGGACAGCGATGATAATGTCTGTGAAGTGCGGTGGATTATGATGGCGCTATATAAGCAAAGCATAATAAATAGTGATGAACGAATATACTCGTTACTCGAGATTTCTCGAGCACGCTCGGGGGTCCTCCGAGTATTTTTTAGTGCTCGGAAATTTAGTTTTTATTGCTGCAGCTGAATGATTTACATCTGTTAGCCAGCATAAGTACATGTGGGGGTTGCCTGGTTGCTAGGGAATCCCCACATGTAATCAAGCTGTCTATCAGATGTAAATCATTCAGCTGCGGCAAGAAAAACTAAATCTCCGAGCACTAAAAAATACTCGGAGGACCCCCGAGCATGCTCGAGAAATCTCGAGTAACGAGTATATTCGCTCATCACTAATAATAAATAATAAAATCTTATACATTTACGACATATATAAACAATGACCATGCCCATAATGGTCGTCTCCCAGAAGACATAAATTATAAAGTCATTGCGATCTCAGGGGCATAACTATGGCAGATATCAGCCTCACATACCACAGGGGGCTCCAAAAAAGACAATTTGGCACTATATTTATACACAAGACTGTGGCAGTGAACTAAACCTTTGCCCCAGGTGATGGGAAGCCTAGCTATGGCCCTGGATGACCTCGATCCAAGATCACCATAATGGTTTACATGCCAGGGCATTTACCAACCCATCTTGTGGTTTTAACGAGAAATTAATGCCAAATGGAATGTGTATGAATTTACTTCTGAGTTATTCTACATCTGTATCTAGTGTTATGTTATGGAAATATTCATGGATTTTTTTTCTACATGCAGATCTAACTGATACACTGAACTCCTGCTTCAATGTTGAGGATGGAAGAAATGGTTAATGGGACCGTAACAGGCAAAGACATGAGCTTGTATCAGGAACCGCCAAGCCAAGTAAGCAGTGGGAAGGATAACAATGAGTATCTCTACGTTCTGATTGTCATGTCCTTCTACGGAATATTTCTGATGGGCATCATGTTTGTCTACATGCGATCAAAAAAGGAGAAAGAATCCAAACTTTTACTACTTTATCAGGATGAGGAGAAGCTTTGGACAGAGACCAGGAAGAGTACTTCTTCTCTTTCTTCATCCAAGCCACCCCAGCCGAGCACTGTGTTCACCGTCCTTCAGGAGAGTTTTGTGCCCAGCCGATTCTGCACAGACTATAATGTAGTAGACAGTAGCCTGAGCTCTGAATCATCCTCATCTGAAGTTCACTTAACCATCCAGGAAGAGGCTCCAGAGGTTCTTCAAGAAAAAGCAGATGAAGAACAATCTGAGGACACAACACAGATTTCCTAGCGATGTATTAAAGAGAGACTGCAGGAATCTATAGCATCTCTCCTTATGAGACTATAGTCTTGTGTTCAGGGTCCCGATGTCTAACAAGCTCCTTTTAGAGAAAGGAAGTACTAATGTTATAGTTGGGGTATGCAAAAAAAGGCCTGCTGTGTATAGAGGGATAGCATGGTCTTCCTTTCACATGCAGTGAACTAAAAGGTGTCATAGGCTTTAGCATTGACAATGGCCCTAGAAAGAAAGAGCTGGCCCTGTACTTTTGACAGTCTAGCATGGGTTGATACAAATTGACTGATAATAAAGCAAAACCAGAATGACCAGATCATTCACTTTTATCATACTGGTACGAAATGATAGAAATCTCTATTAATAATCTATATGTTGTAGGAACGCGTCTACAGAAGACCAGACGTTGCTAGAATTTGTAGATTAGATGTCAGGGTATTAGTTTATTGAAGATTGGAAATTAAAGAAATAGGTTTTTATATTTACTAGTGTTAGGTAACAAATTTGATTTCTAGATCTCATGACACAATATATGCTGATGTATAGCACTTTATGATAAATATTTAAACATTTGCTACTATATGAAGTATTTCTAGAGGATTGAATGACTCAAGGGGTTGGATCCTCATTTTATCAGCTGAGGGATTCACTAACAGAAGGTACGGGGCTTGATTTACGGACCCCATTCCAATGCTAAAACATGTATTACTAAAAAATGTGACTAAGGGTTGACCAAAGGAGATAATCATAAGAAGGGTTCATGCCATTTCAGACTGAGTACTGTACAATTTATGAACAATACTTGACCCACGTAGATTTTTATTCACTTATTTAATACATTTCTCTAATGATCTGTAGGGCGTTGACCTGACCAAAATCCCCATAGTGAACTAATTTAAGAAAATACAAAAAGAGAAAAATCCCCCAGCAAACAGAAATTCACGATTTTAATTTTGTCATTCATTTTGTCACTCGGTCCTCGAGATCCATTAGTAGGTGACATATAGCGTTCTCGTCACAGAGGCACTCAGATTCTATGTGCTGTCCTGCTGCACTGATTCCTGGATAATCCAGTTGTGAACCTCCCTGGTAGTGTGGAGATGTATACTGGTAGGGATTCTTAAGGACCAAGTTTAACCATTTCTGTGCTACCCTTCAATGGGTCTGAGCTGCAGTACCAGACATATCCTATGGACAGGAGCGGCACTGTTTGTAGATGAAGAGCAAACATTTTTTTCAACCACTGGAAACCCCTTATACGGTGGTTTTATACAGCACATTTAAAAAAAAAATGTCACTGCAGTTTTTGTTGCAGTTTTTTTGAACAAAAGTCATTAGTAGATTCACGAGGAATGTGAAATATATGGGAAAGTCTTCGACTTCTTGACAAATTATCTTCTGGCTCAAAAAAACTGCTGTGGTGTTGTTCAAAATGTTTTGTGTGAGAAAACAAGGGAATTCGTCACTGGGATTTTGCTATGCAATCTGAGAACATCATGAGGTAGGGGGTGAGACACTAATTCCAGGTATATGTCACTTATTAGGCTGTGTGCAGTTCTCTCAATACAAAAAATGTTTTAGCAGCAGGAGATTATCAGTGCCGGACTAGCTGTCCCTGTGCCTCCTAGTCCAACCATGTCCCCACCACTGATTAACAGCTGACTGTCAATACAAAATGTATGTAGAAAGCTATATGATATGAGCGGAGTCAGCCTTCTGGGCACTGCTACATCTACAGCAGTGAAAATGCTGATTCTATCACAATTGCTGCAACCAGTAAACTAAATCTTACAGGTTGTATGTACACTTGCGAGCAGGACTCTCACTCCTCCTGAAACTGTTCAACTGTGTTACTTTGTAATGTCTTTACTGTTTGTACATGTCCTGCTTAATTGTAAAGTGTTACGGAATATGTTGGTGCTATATAAATCAAATTATTATAATTAAGTGATGCATCGCTGACAGATTCCCTTTAACAGTTGCAGTACTAACAATTCTTTTGCATAGGTCCCATAATTTATATAAGACAGGACAAAATGGCAAAGAAAGAACATGAACTAGAAGAACTGCATTTACCTACCGCGTATGACTACAGACAGATATTTCTTGTGATGTCTCAAGTATTTAATATTTCAATTGATGGTAGACTGTACATTGTAGTGCGCAGGATCATCTACTATTACCCACTTTGCGTCCTTTCATTGTTTCATGTTACACTTGGTGGTAATGATTTGTTAATAAATTTTGATTTTGTTAATGCTATCTAAATTAAAGATAGAATAAAAATTGACAGAGTTTATTTGTGGTCCTTGACTCCAAACATACCCTTTCCGCACACACAAGGAAGGCTCATTGACGGACTCAGACTCAATTAAACCCCCAAAAATGTACCCAACGTAAAGAGTACTCACCACCAATATGGGACTGTCCTATTCATTTAATAACAAAGTGGGCAGCCTCAGATTGATGATTTTTTTTAAATATCATGTAGTAACAAAATGGCTTCTAAGTGCCCCTAACATCTCCCTGCAGAGTCCATTATTTGTGTAAAGTTACTATTGTAGTTCAAGTCTCCAGATACAAGTGACTCAATATTGGAAGTTTGCCATAAAGGGCATGAGAGAGCAGCAGAAGCAAGAGAGGTTCACTTTAACCAAGACTTTAACTGTGCCTGCCTGATTTTATACTCTGGACCAATGTCGGACTGGCCCAGCAGAGCATCGGAGGATCCTCCGGTGGGCCCTCCCTCTTGCTTCTGTATGTTTGTAACAGAGAAACTTTGGCTTAAGTCTGGAGCATCATTTAAGGTAGTACTATCATCTACATTAATTTCTGCAGTAATACCTTAATAAATCTCACTTGTGCCACCTTAACATCTCCTTCCTTATCAAACCCACACACACTTCTGTCTTCTTTGCTATAAGGGCAGATAGAGGGAGGGGAGCCTTTGTACCTGCACCCAGGAACGCAGCTGTAAAGCTTTCTGTGTGTATATTTATTGTGTATGTGTTTATTGTGTGCACTATGTGTGAGCACTTATGTATAATGTATATAACTGTCAATGAATGAGGGCCCCCTCATTCACACTAAGGTATAATATGGGTGTTGGGGATGGAGCCATTAATCATTTATGGGTGTCTGGGGACCCCATCCCACAACAGCAGTATAATCTTTTACTGAAAAGGGTCCCCACACTCACATTGACAGCTATACACACATTGTACACCAACATTCATACTCCATATACACATGTACCATATACACATGTATACACTCACACTTATTGACAGCTGTGTGGGTTGAGCTACGGACCCTCAATCAGTTATGACCTTATATAAAAAAAATATATATATATATATATATATAAATGTTATATAATGGTGGAGAGTTTAAAAAAGTTCTATAAGTTTCACTATTATTAATTATTATATTATAATAATTAATAAAGCCATAACTGGATAAGGGTTCCCTCCCGTCCCCCATCTCCATCAATAAGGGCTCTTTCACACATCATATTTTTTTGTAAGTATGCTATCCATCATTTTTGCAGATAGATCACAGACCCATTAAAGTGAATATGCTTTTCCACCTGTCTTATTTTTTTGCAGAAAAAAACCTGAGATATATCCTACTTTGATACAAGTTGCCAATAACCGTACTTATTACATGAGGATTTTGCTGGGTATTTTACCCTATACAATTCAGAGGGTTAAATACACAGTGAAAATTGTCACAAGGAATTGACGCGACATGGATTTCCAAATTTCACTGTAATTATTAGAAACGTCTCATGTGACAAATCTAGCGCTCGCGCTGCACCTGCTTGTAAATTCCATGTGCAGTTCACAATGAGACCAAGGTATAGTGGGTCACAGCGGGTTATTAGTTACTTTATGTAAAAATAGTGCAAATTTATGTCCATAGTCATTATTTAAGGACAAACCTACAGTTGACACAGTACCCCTGAGAAAACAGGGACAGTGATACACGAGAGGTTTCTGTGATCTCCTACCTAAGGCCTCATTCAGACATCCATTTTCACATACGTATTCTATCCATGTTTTTCACAGGTAGAACATGTTTAAATTATATTCTATTGGGCTGTTAACATCTCTGTGTTTTTTGCGGACCGTGTGGCCGCACAGCAAAATAGTTACGAATATACTTCAATTTTTGATCCAAGTCACAGATCAAAATCATCCCCCGTACAAGTCTTTTTATTGCCGTAGTACTTCTGTATACTGATTCTCTGTATACTGACCTAGTATTTTATTATACTGGTCGCTTTGCTGAATTATTGGGTAAGTAGAGGATTGAGAGCACATTCTGCTAGAATGGCACCTTTGTGTTGTATATATTTGTATTTGTGCGTTGTCCTGTTCTGATATGTATTAATAATACATTTTGGAAAGATGTTTTGAAGATTGCATTTGTTGATCATCTCCTAAATTTCTTGCTTGGTGTATGTGGTTCTGTTTTGAGGAGTTCACTTTCACCACTTACATTGATGACTGCATGCCTCACTCCGATGCTTTATAGTGCTGCAATGTAAGAGATTTCTTCCATTCTTCTTCTTATTATGCATTTGTAGTGCTTTTAGGTTTTTGCAGGTTTCCAGTTTGGTCTGCATTGGATTTGATGGATTAGAATCCTAGAATGTTAGCGTTGGAGGGACCTCCAGGGTCATTGTGTCCAACCCACTGCTCAATGCAGGATTCACTAAACCATCTCAGACAGATGTCTGTCCAGCCTCTGTCTGAAGACTTCCATTGAAGTAGAAATCACTACATCTCGTGGCAGCCTGATCCACTCATTGATCACCCTCATTGTCAAAAAGTTTTTTCTAATATCTAATCTGTATCCTCTCCCTTTCAGCTTCATTCCATTGCTTCTCATGTTTCTATGTGCAAATGAGAATAATGATGATCAATCTACACTGTGGCCGCCCTTCAGATACATGTAGACAACTATTAAGTCAGCTCTTAGCTTTCTTTTTTGCAAGCTAAACATTCCCAGATCGTAGATCGTTTAACCGTTCATCGTAGGACATACTTTGCAGTCCTCTCACCATCCGGGTCGCTCTTCTCTGAACTTGTTCCAGTTTTTCAATGTCTTTTTTAAAATGTGCTGCCCAGAACTGGACACAGTATTCCAGATGAGACCTGATCAAGGAGGAGTAGAGGGGGATAATTGCTTAATGTGATCTAGACTCTATGCTTCTGTTATGGACTGACGTGGGTTGGAGCTGTGGCATTGCAATCACTAGGGACAGCACCGGAAGCTAGCATAGTCAGAAATAGCCAGGGGTCGGTATAGAGGAGAAGCAATGTAGGCAAAGGATTGGCAGGTAACATAGTCAGGAATAGCTGGGGGTCCAAACACAGGAGAAGCAATGTAGTTAAAGGATCAGCAGTTAGCCTAGTTGGGTATGGCCAGGAGTCGGTACTCGATAGCAGCAGTATAATCTTGGAATGAATTAGCAGGTAAAAGGAAGCTTGAATAAAGGCTGGAAGCTCAATAATCTCGCAAGGAAGGAAGTACAATGCCAGGTTTAAGTAGGGAGCTCAATCAGGGTGGAGCCAATCAGGAACTCAGGGTGGAGACAATCAGAAACAACACAGGCACTAGTATCTGGGTTAGCAAGGACCTGTCCAGTGATCTGAATATCTAAGAGGGAAGAGCTGCCGCCTGGTGTGAAAGAGCTGCTGGGTTTGAGCCCTGATAGCTTCTCCTAATACATCCTAGAACTGTTTGCAATTTTCGCTTTTCTTGGCCAGATGTAGAATCTTGCATTTCTCCCTGTTAAATACCATTCTTTTAGCCATTGCCCAAAGTTCAAGCTTATCTAGATTCAATATGCTGGATGTCTTTAATAAAATAATCACGAAGGGATGGTGCCAGGAATGTTTTTTTTTTTTTAAATAAAATATTTTTATTTTTTAATACTTTATTACAGCACTGGTAATGTATCTGACAGATAACTTTCCACTACCGTCACTGGGTCTGGGTATCAGCCAGTGCTATTTTTGTGGCCCAAATGATGTTCCCCCATTTATTTTCATTTCTTTTGAATAGAAGCAGGTCATGTTTGCCATCTTAAGCCCTTGGTTACATTTTCAATTTAACACGTGATAAAATGTTGACATGTGAAAAATCCTAAATTACTTATTTACTATTTTTTTTTTAAGTGGGTCCACACATTTTCATAACCAGCAAACACAAAACTAACACCAACAAACCGATCCTCTCGGGATGGGAAGGTCCTTCGATGACGGTTATTTCCTAATCTAAAAATAATGGTTTGCAGCCACTCTAGGCACAAACTATCACATTGGACGGTCTTCCCAATTCCCTTGGTGCATTAGGTAGTGAATTAATAGTGAGGGGGTGTCAACTTTTTAGGCAACATAACAACGCTGACTGACACTAAGCCCCAGCAATGATAATTTAAAAGTGTCTGTTAGATACCTCCATGCTATGCTAACGCTATAATAAATTGGTACAAAAAACAAAAATATTTTATAAAAAACAAACAAAATACAAAACAAAAAGCAGTACCCCCCCCCCTTTGAACCCCTTTTATTAATCTATGAGATCAAATCCAATGTAGTCCATATAGTGATAAGAAAAATGAAGGAAATCTCTGATATTTAGTTTCACTCGCTTTATCTTATTGTACACAGCGCTGTCCTCCTTTTTGTTGCAGACTTTAACCTTTCTTATTTCTGTAGTAAATGGATGCTGGGCCCCAAGAATGATGTTCTCTGGTGGCTCCTGTGTTCTCCAGTTCAACAATGCTCTGGACCCACCTGGACCAAAGACAATGCAACACAGCTCTCTGGCATCCTGCTCTTGTGACGTTTTCCTGCCTATGAAGACTCTGCTCATAACCTACATTAAAGACACCTATCTTACATTTTGCATTGTGACATTTTACATTTACTTTCTGCAATATAGTGTATATATAGTGTAAGTTATCATGCAAAATGGTTAGTTTGATTTACTATATCCGTAAGGGCCATGGTTAAAGGGAATATGTCAGCAGGGTCTTGTTATGAAATCTGACAGCAGCACTAGGTAGGGACAGAGACTCTGAATCCAGTGATGTGTCACTTAGTTTACTAGCTGCAGCAGTTGTGATAAAATCACAGCTTCCTCTTCTGCAAATGTAGCAGAGCTAGTTGTTGAGCAGCTAATCAGTGTATAGTTGGACTATAATGCAAGGCGAGTTGTCCTGTAGTGATAATCTCCTGCTGATAAAACACTGATTGTATTGAAACAGCAAAACACGACTCAGTAAGTGTCACATCACTGTAATCAGGGTCTCTTTTTCTACATTATGGTGCTCTAAGATTACATAGAAAAACCTGGTGACAGATTCAACACGAGGTGAAGAGTTTCTTAAATGGCCAGTATAAACATCATTATTTTGCAACTTAGGAAAACACATAACATAATATATAAAAGAAAAGTACAGAATTGCCAGAGATTTTAAAAAGTATACTCAAGATGTCTCTTGAGTAGCTCAGAGCTAGGCAGTCACCTTACAGTCTCCTCACTTCCCAGCTTCAGGCAGGGCGGATACTTCTTCTTTAGTGACGTTCTGGTGAGTAGCAGAACTGTAGTATTAGGCAGGAGTCACACTACCGTAAAATACGACTGAGTGCTAATCGAGAAAACATCGCAAGCCTATGGGTGCGAGAAGAAAAAAATTGCACAGCAACCGGGCCCTGTGAATGCTGTTCGATTTTTACGCATCGGTGTCCTTTGAAAAGCCGGCAATTCATGTGCCACATACAGTAAAATCACAAAGTGTCAGGATACAATAGATTAGATAGAATTGATATATACACATAGAATAGATAGATATATAGATGTCAGTGACACACACATATACGTATATATGTATTTATATTGGATAGATAGATAGATAGATAGATAGATAGATAGATAGATAGGTAGATAGATAGATAGATAGATAGATAGATAGATAGATAGATAGATAGATAGATAGATAGATAGATAGATAGAAGAAAAGCCGGCAATTCATCTGTCGTGTACTGTAAAATCACAGCAGGAACCGTCAGGATAGAACAGATGGATGATTACTTTTTTCACCAGAGAACCTCTGTAGGTGCATCTCTGCCGCAGCATTCCAATTATTTAATCTCTATTGCAAATAAAGAATCTCCTTCTTATTAATATCAAAGAGAACAAATGACCGCCATACACAACGCAATCCACTATATCAAGACCAATAATACCACATACAAGTGAGAAATACCACCACACCATGACCAGACCACATATTTACAGCATATAGTGACCAAATAATACCAACGACAAGGGATAAATACTGACACACCTTGACCAGACCACATATTTACACCACATAGTGACCGAATAATATCACATACAAGGAGCAAATACCGCCACACCATGACCAGATCACATATTACTATCACATAGTGAGCGAATAGTACCACAACACCATGAGCAGACCACATACTACCAGCATATAGCGACCAAATAATACCACATACAATGGAGAAATACCACCACACTATGACTGGACTACATATACCACCACATAGTGACCAAATATAAACCACACTATGACTGGACTACATATTCCATCACAGTCACCAAATAATAACACATACTGTACAAAGGAGAAATACCATCACCCAGTGACTGGACCACATAGTGACCAAATACCACATACAAGGGACAAATACTGCCACATGTTGACCAGACCACAAATTACCACCCAATAATGACCGATCACTACAATACTGATCATGACTGCAAACCACAATGCTAACAACACTGTTATTATCACCACTGACATTATACACAAGAGCTCTGTATATAGCATACAGTGTATAGTGTGAGTGTACAGGTAACACAGTGATCACCAGTGACATTATACACAGGAGCTCAGTATATAGTGTGTGTATACACATGTGAAGTACTTTATCTTCGCTTTTCTTCTTCATCTGACACAGACCGCCATCACTTCTTCCATCCAGGACTCGTCTCTGCAGAAAATAACACACAGTCATCAATAGCTGATCTTTCTAGAGCACATTCCCCACTTTTTCTCCAACATCTAAACTATGCCAGATAAAGAAAAAGAGGGACGTAGTGCCTCCCAGCACAGTAGCCGGATCCCACTTTTTTCCCCCGGAATGGAAAACAGTTTTCTAAAAAGTAAATTATACTACAATAGAATTAATGTTCCCAATTGGACCCTTGTCCAGCCTGGCCCCCCTGTCACTTGTAGCCTGGCCTCTGAAGTCCCTTCTCCAGCTCCATCCTGGCTCTCCATGTCCATTGTCCATCCTGGCCCCCATTTGTCCAGCCTAGTCTCCATATGTGCATTCTGGCCTCCATATGTCCCTTGTCATGGCCCTCATATGTGCCTTGTCCTGGTCCCCATATGTGCATTCTGGCCCCCATATATCCCTTGTCCTGTCTCTTCTATTTCCATCCTGGCCCCCATATGTCCCTTGTCCTGTCCCCCATATGCGCATCCTGGCTCCCCTTCTATATTCATCCTGGCCCCTTTACCATGCTGCATCCACAGAAGAAAAAAAAAAAAAGATTCCACTGCCCTGCCTGCTTAGTCCTCTTATAGACCCGGTGTAACAGGCCAGATTAACCCCCCGCCCAGAATATACCCGGGGTTAAAGTGGCCTAGGCCAGATTATACCCCGGGTATATTCTAGCCTAGCCCAAACTATACCCCGGGGTACAAATTGGACTAGTCCAGTTTATACCCCTCCAGGTCAGAATATACCCCAGCTGCTGTAGATCAGATTTTTCAGGCTTTTGAGAACCATTGAGTGACATTCTTAATAACGGGGCCCCAGGCAGCACCCAGAGCCCCAGGCAGCACACAGGGGCCCTAAGCAGCGCACAGGGCTCCAGGCAGTGCAAAGGGGGCCAAGGCAGCGCACAAGGGCCCCAGGCAATGTACAGGGCCCCAGGCAGTGCATAGGGCACCAGACAGAACACAGGGCCCCATGCAGTGCACAGGGCCCCAGGCAGCACACAGGGGCCCCAGGCAGCGCACAGGGAACCATGCAGCACACGAGGTACCAGGCAGCACACAGGGGCCCTAGGCAGCGCACAGAGCCCCAGGCAGCGCACAGAGCCCCAGGCAGCGCACGGGGCCCCAGGCAGCACACGGGGCCCCAGGCAGAGCACGGGGGCCCAGACAGAGCACGGGGGCCCAGACAGCGCACAGGGGCCCCAGGCAGCGCACAGGGCCCCAGACAGAACACAGGGCCCCATGCAGCACACGGGGCCCTAGGCAGCACACGGGGCCCCAGGCAGAGCACGGGGGCCCAGACAGCGCACAGGGGCCCCAGGCAGTGCACAGGGGCCCCAGGCAGCGCACAGGGCCCCAGGCAGTGCACGGGGCCCTAGGCAACACACGAGATCCCAGGCAGCACACAGGGGCCCCAGGCAGCACACGGGGCCCCAGGCAGAGCACGGAGGCCCAGGCAGAGCACGGGGGGCCGAGACAGAGCACGGAGGCCCAGGCAGCACATGGGGCCCCAGGCAATACAAGAGGTCCCAAGCAGCACACAGGGCCCCAGGCAGAGCACAGGGGCCCAGTCAAAGCACGAGGGCGCAGACAGTGCACAGGGACCCCAGGCAGCGCACAGGGCCCCAGACAGAACACAGGGCCCCATGCAGCACACAGGGCCCCAGGCAGCACACAGAGGCCCCAGGCAGAACACAGGGCCCCATGCAGCGCACAGGGCCCCAGGCAGCACACAGAGGCCCCAGGCAGCACACAGGGACCCATGCAGCACACGAGGTCCCAGGCAGCACATGGGGCCCCAGGCAGAGCGCAGGGCCCCAGGCAGCACATGAGCTCCAGGGAGCGCACAGGGGCCCCAGGTAGCACCTGGGGCCCCAGGCAGCACAGGGGGCAGAGACAGCGAATGGGGCCCCAGGCAGCACACAGGGCACCAGGCAGCACACAGGGGTCCCTGGCAGCACACGAGGCCCCAGGCAGCACACGGAGTGGCAGAGACAGTGCACAAGGGAGGGGGAAGAGACAGCATGCAAGGGGGAAAGAGACAGTGAACGGGGACCCAGGCAGCACACAGGGCCCCAGGCAGCGCACAGGGGGGCAGAAACACTGCACAAGGGAGGGGGAAGTGACAGTGTGAAAGGGGGGAAGAGATAGCGCACAGGGTCCCTGTGCACTGTCTCTGCCCCCTGTGCGCTGTCTGGGATCCCATGTGTGCTGTTTGGGACCCCCTGTGTGATGTCTGTGGCCCAGTTCTTGAGTATATTAAAGATTAACGCATATTAAAGATCAGATTTTTCACGTTTATGAGAACCATTGAGTGATGTACTCAAGAACGAGGCCCCAGACATCGCACAGGGGCCCCAGACTTCGCACATCGCACAGGGGCCCAAGACATCTTAGGCTAGTTTCACATTTGCACACGGCTGTGTACGCTCTTAGTGAAGCCCCGCCCACTGCCGCAACCGCCAGTTAAGCTCCGCCCAGGTACGCATGCGGCCTGCGTACCCTATCTTTATCATTGGGTACGCAGGCCCTGCGGATGTCTGCGTTTGCGTCCGCATGCATTGCTTAGACGATTCGGTGAACGCAAGAAAATCCAACTTGTTGCTTTCGCCGCGGGTTGCAGCACCGTCAAAAGAACGTGGGCGGAGCTTAACCGGCAGGGCGCAGCAGTGGTCAAGGCTTTACTGAGAGTGTACGCATGCGCACGGCTGTACGCAAATGTGAAACTAGCCTTACAGGATTGAGTGATATACTCAAGAGCAGGACCCCAGACATCGCAAAGGGGGTCCCTGACAGCATACAGTGGGTCCCAGATAGCGCACAGGGGGTCCCAGACAGCGCACAGGGGACATTTGCTCAGTCTATTTCCCCCCCTTGTGTGCTATCTCTTACCCCCTTGCTCACTGTCTCTGCCCCCCTGTGCGCTATCTGGGACCCCCTGTGGGCTGCCTGGTGTCCGTTGGGCTGCCTGGGGCTCCTGTGGGCTACCTGGGGCCCTGTGTTCTGCCAGGGACCCCGTTTGCTGCCTGGGGCCCCTGTGCGCTGCCTGGGGCCCCTTTGTGCTGCCGGTTGCCCTGTGCGCTGCCTGGGGCCCCTGTGCTCTTCGTGGGGCCCCTCTGTGCTGCCTGGGGCCCCATGTGCTGCCTGGAGCTCCGTGTGCTGCCTGGGGCCTCGTGCGCTGCTTGGGACCTCGTGTGCTGCCTGAGGCCCTGTGCACTGCCTGGGGCCCCTGTGGGCTGCCTGGGGTCCTGTGCGCTGCCTGGGGCCCCGAACGCTGTTTGGGGCCCCGTGCACTTTCTGTGGCCCCTGTGCTCTTCCTGGGGCCCTTCTGTGCTGCCTGGGGCCTCTCTGTGCTGCCTGTTGCCCTGTGTGCTGCCTGGAGCTCCTATGAGCTGCCTGGGGTCCTGTCCACTGCCTGGCGCACCGTGCGCTGTTTTGGGCACCGTGTGCTGCCTGGGGCCCCTGTGTGCTGCCTGGGGCCCTGGGCGCTGCCTGGGGCCCCGTACGCTGTTTGGGGCCCCGTGCACTTCCTGTGGCCCTTCTGTGCTGCCTGGGGCCCCTCTGTGCTGCCTGTTGCCCTGTGCGCTGCCTGGGGCCCCTGTGGGCTGCCTGGGGTCTTGTGCGCTGCCTGGGGCCCCGTACACTGTTTTATGGCCCCGTGCACTTCCTGTGGCCCCTGTGCTCTTCCTGGGGCCCCTCTGTGCTGCCTGGGGCCCCTCTGTGCTGCCTGGGGCCCCTCTGTGCTGCCTGTTGCCTTGTGCGCTGCCTGGGGCCCCTGTGTGCTGCCTGGGGCCCCTGTGTGCTGCCTGGGGCCCTGTGTTCTGCCAGGGGCCCCGTGTGCTGCCTGAGGCCCCTGTGTGCTGCCTGGGGCCCTGTGTTCTGCCAGGGGCCCCGTGTGCTGCCTGGGGCCATGTGCGCTGCCTGGAGCCCTGTGGGCTGCCTGGGGCCCTGTGAGCTGCCTGGGGCCCCTGTGGGCTGCCTGGGGCCCTGTGAGCTGCCTGGGGTCCCTGTGGGCTGCCTGGGGCTGTGTGCGCTGCCTGGGGCCCCTGTGGGCTGCCTGGGGCCCTGTGAGCTGCCTGGGGCCCCGTGCACTGCCTGGGGCCCTATGCGCTCCCTGGGGCCCCTGTGTGCTGCCTGGGGTGCCTGTGCGCTGCCTGGGGTCTTGTGCCCTTGGGCCCTGTGCGCTGCCTGGGGCCCCGTTTGCTGCCTGGGGCTCCGTTATTGATTATATCACTCAATGGTTCTCAAAAGGCTGAAAAATCTGATCTACAGCAGCTGGGGTATATTCTGACCTGGAGGGGTATAATCTGGACTAGTCCAATTTGTACCCCGGGGTATAGTTTGGGCTAGGCCAGAATATACCCGGGGTATAATCTGGCCCAGAGGGGTATAAACTGGACTAGCCCAATTTATACCCCGGGGTATAGTTTGGGCTAGGCCAGAATATACCCGGGGTATAATCTGGCCTAGGCCACTTTAACCCCGGGTATATTCTGGGCGGGGGGGTTAATCTGGCCTGTTACACCGGCGCGCTTGTGTTAATATAGCCACCGACCTAGCAGAGGCCGGCAGCTGATGTGAATTCCCCCGTCACATGCGGCGCATGACAGTAACGTCATTCACTGTCAACATCAGACGCACAATCGTTAGCCTTCATCGTGATGTGCAACGCTGCGGTTCAGGTAATGAATGCTGAATGTGCGTTCTCTTGCAAAATACTCTGCCTTAGCTTTTAAAAGGCCCATGGCCCTAAAAATTGCAGCCTTTTTTCCTTTCCTTTCTAATCTCTCATCCACAGCAAGGGCCCAGTGGGGATTTCCTCGATACCCCACCAGGCCAGTCCGAACCTGGGTCCATGCATGAAGAAAACTTGACAGATATGGGTAAAGATCCAGTGAAAACAAAGATGGTTACCATTGGTGCAAAATGGCAAGACGGACCCCTACCACTGTCGTGGGCGTAAGAGAAGTGAAACAATGTGAAAATCCATCAAGCCAGGAAAGTGGATTGTCGAGAGAAGACGGTCTGTAGTTAGCGGTGCCCCTCATGGGAGTGGAGTAAGAAAAATAAACCTCGCCTTGTGCTGCAAGTCAGTGGAGAACAGACGGAGACTGCCAGAGAAAGGGCAGATGAGCTGGAAGTAGCTCCACCCTGGTAGATTGGGAGCCATGTAGAGTACACCCTCAGAAAAACAGGCCAGCACCATTGTTGTGCGCAAATAGAGCAGGATGCAATGTAGCGGTTCTACAATGAGGTGATTTGTAGTGAGCCCAGACAGGCCAAATGGCAGAGAAAGGTGAAGCCACTGGAGCAGGAATTGCAGACTGAAGATTTGCGGCCATTGGAGAATCTTCCCAAACCCTCAGAAAAGATTAATCTCCAGGAACCGGACCTCGACACCGAGGTTCCCTAGCAGGTCCCAGAATCGAGACCTCACCTCCCCAGCAGAAGCGGCCTTGTCGGTATTGCTGAAACCCCATGGGTGGGCAGCACGGCTGAAGGCAATGTTGACATCCCTCACAGTACTAACAACTCAGCCCCCTGAAGAGGTCCTAGCCCAGAGAACAGCTCCCTCCCCCTTGCTCGAGTGTTCATAGAGTAGCTCCAGGTCCCAGGCCCTGCTAAAGCTAAATGGGTGACGACTAGTGTTGAGCATTCCGATACCGCAAGTATCGGGTATCGGACGATATTTGCGGTATCGGAATTCCGATACCGAGTTCCGATACTTACCGCATATCGGATACCGGAATCGGAAGTGCCCAGAATTCAAACTGCACGAATTCAGCCAATGAGGAATGATTACAAGTGTGGGCACATCCTGTTCAGCATGGTCGGCATGTAACTACTGGCAAAGCTGTGATTGGCTGCTAAAATGATGTCATGATGCACTATAAAAAACGCTGCCGCACTTTCTGGCTCACTCTGCTGTGAATTCAGTTAGGCATAGGACGCTGTGTTCTGACTGAGGGCCAGTTGAGATAGCGATTTGCTTCACTGTGCTTTTCCCAGGCTAATTTAGCAACCGCTGTGTGTTCACCTTGCTTTTGCCTTGCAGCGCTGTTTTCACAGCGATCTGCAAGGTCTCTCTGTGTGTGTGTGTGTGAGTGCAGCCCACTTTGTAGTCTGTGTGCAGCCACAGCCGGTTGTATTCAGCTCAGGGTGGTTCACTGCCTCATACTGTTCTATCCATTGTCCTTTTTTGCAAATAGTGCAGGCTGCTGCACATTTTTTCAAATAATTCCTATTAGTGGCTTTCCACCCGTATCCAGCTAAATTGTGGAAAAACACTACATAGGATAACGTAGAGGAAGTTTTTTGGGCCTTGCAGCGCAGTTTACGGCTGTCTGCATGGTCTCCGTGTGAGTGCAGCTCGCCCTGTAGTCTGTGTGCAGCCACAGCCGGTTGTATCCAGCTCAGGGTGCGTCACTGCCTCATACTGTAAAATACATTGTCCTTTTTTGCAAATAGTACAGACTGCTGCACATTTTTTCACATAATTCCTATTAGTGGCTTTCCACCCGTATCCAGCTAAATTGTGGAAAAACACTACATAGGATAACCTAGAGGAGTTTTTTTGGGCCTTGCAGCGCCGTTTACGGCTGTCTGCACGGTCTCCGTGTGAGTGCAGCTCGCCCTGTAGTCTGTGTGCAGCCACAGCCGGTTGTATCCAGCTCAGGGTGCGTCACTGCCTCATACCGTAAAATACATTGTCCTTTTTTGCAAATAGTGCAGGCTGCTGCACATTTTTTCAAATAATTCCTATTAGTGGCTTTCCACCCGTATCCAGCTAAATTGTGGAAAAACACTACATAGGATAACCTAGAGGAGTTTTTTTGGGCCTTGCAGCGCCATTTACGGCTGTCTGCACGGTCTCCGTGTGAGTGCAGCTCGCCCTGTAGTCAGTTCTGCCAAAAAAAATAAAAAAAATAATAAAGTTCACCAAACACACCACTTTACAGTTGTGTAGGCCATATTAGCTCATATTAAAGTCTAGTCCACACTTTAGAAAATTAGTGTTTCTTATACCTGTTAGGAGCTGTTCAGGAATAAGCACACTAAGCCCTTAGTACTTTTCTGCTTATCTTTATCAGTCAACCAAGATGAAGAAGGCAGGGAGTAAGGCACGTGGGAGTGGGCGCGGAGCAGGGAGAGGACGTGGGGATTCTGTGCCTGCTGCGGGCACCGGTGACTCATCATCACCCAGTTTCAGGAGGGAACAGACCTTCATGCGCAGCTTTGTCGGAGAGCGCCGTACACCGCTGCTGCGTGAAGACCAAATTGAAGCCGTTGTCGGATGGAAGGCAGCTAACGCATTGACTTCAATTAGTGCCACATCCTCTCAGGCACAGAGCACTGGAGAGCACCCATCTGTCTCTTCACCACCTGCCAAATTGCCCAGGCAGTCAGAGAGCCCAGGACAGGAGCCGTCTCTACTTCTGTTCTCTGAATCTCTTGGCTTGGAAACAGGGGACCAGCCAAGCAGCATTGGAGAAATGGAAGAAGAGGCAGTGTGCAGCTTTGTCTCTCTGACTCTGAAGAGGCGGGTGGGCCAGTGCCTCCGGTCACCACACCGCAGTACGCATCTGATGATGACGCTCAGGTGCCACTTTCTGGTGCGTGCTGTGCTGCCGAGACTACCCAGGAGGAGCAGTTGGTGGCAGAGGGTAGTGTAGATGATGAGGTCCTTGACCCATCGTGGCGTGAGGGACAGGAAGGTGGTGGGAGCAGCTCTGAGGAAGAGATTCCCCGAACGGGCCAAAGAGGGAGAGGGAGGGGGAAGACTGCGGAGCCTGTAGCCTCCACTTCGGCACCCGTTAGGAGCATGTCTCTTCCAAAAGCCAAAAAGGGCGCTCCCAAGACTTGCAGTTCCTGGTCCTTTTTTGACACAGTTGCAGATGACATTTGCTTTGTCAAATGCAAGGTGTGTCATCATAAAATCAAAAGAGGGAGAAATGTCGGCAACCTCAATACCTCAAATATATGGAAACATGTGCGGACCAGGCACGCGGTGGAGTTACAAAAACACACTGAAGACCTAGGCCAACCAACAGCGGCAGCTACCACCTCTTCAGCTCGTGTTGCCTCTTCCTTCAGCTCACACACAGCTGGTTCGGCTTCCTCCCAGGATCGCCATGGAAGAACCTCTGGCACTGTTGTCCAGAGACCCACTGTAATTCCACCCGCAGCACCATGTTCCCAGTCATCCTCACACTCCCAGCCCAGTCTACAGCCATCGGTAGTACAGGCATGGGAGAAAAGGTGGCCTTTCTCGGCAAACCACTCACGAGCACAGGCTCTGCCTGCAGGCATTGCCAAACTTCTGTCACTGGAAATGCTGTCATTCAGGCTGGTGGAGACTGACAGCTTCCGTGACTTGATGTCATTGGCAGTCCCACAGTACAATGTGCCCAGCCGCTTTTATTTCAGCAGGCAAGCCGTCCCTGCCCTGCACAAGCATGTGGAGGGACACATAAAACACGCGCTACTGAACGCCGTCAGTAGAAAGGTCCACCTCACCACCGATGCGTGGACCAGTCACCATGGACAGGGGCGATACCTTTCCCTCACTGCCCATTGGGTTAATGTTGTTGAGCCGGGTACAGATCGTGCGAGTGGCGCAGGACGTGTCCTGCCCACTCCAAGGATTGCAGGAATCCAGTCTGTACGCATTGACTCCTCCTCTTACACCAGTTCCTCTGAATCATCGCTGCAGGAGCCATCACAGTCCACCTCCATATGGACCCGTGAACGTTTACCTGTTACAACCGACATGAGCACAGCCGTGGCCAAACGTCAACAGGCCGTCTTGAAATTAATTTCTTTGGGGAATCGAAGCCACACAGTGCAGGAGCTCTGGAATGCCATCAAGCAGGAGAGCGATGTGTGGTTTGTGGCAGCGAATCTCCAGCCAGGCATGGTAGTGTGTGACAATGGCCGAAATCTGGTGGCAGCTCTGGGCCTCGGCAACCTCACTCACATCCCATGTCTGGCACATGTGCTCAACTTGGTCGTGCAGAGTTTTTTGAGGGACTATCCGGATCTTGATGCACTGCTGCACAAGGTCCGCCTAGAGTGTGCTCACTTGCGGCGTTCCAGCACGGCAAGATCGCGCATTGCAGCTCTGCAGCGCCGATTCCGCCTTCCGGAACATCGCATCATATGTGACCTACCTACCAGGTGGAATTCCACGTTACATATGTTGGAGCGGTTGTGTGAGCAGCAGCAAGCAGTAATGGAGTACCAGCTGCATCAGGCACAAAGAAGTCGCACTCCGCGCCGTTCAGACTTCACAACCACAGAGTGGGCCACTATGAAGGACGTCTGCCAGGTTTTGCGTCCCTTCGATTATTCCACGCGGATGGCGAGTGCAGATGATGCACTAGTCAGCATGACTGTCCCCCTTATCTGCCTGCTTCAACAAACACTGCAAGCGCTAAGGGATGATGTTGTGGAAGAGGTGGAGGATGAGGAGTCACCATTTCCATCAGCTTCTGGACAGTCAGCGCCACGTGGTTCCTCACAAACGCGTAGGCAGGGGACACTTTGTGAGGAGGATGAGGAGGAGTCAATGGAGGAGGAAGACATCCATCCAGAGGAGGGAGTTACACAATTGTCCAGTAGTCATTGTGTACAGCGAGGGTGGGGTGATGAAGAGCGGGCAGAGATCACGCCTCAAGCAGGGGACAGCGTTTCTTGGACAGTTGGCAGTCTGCAGCACATGGTTGATTACATGCTGCAGTGCCTGAGAAACAACCGCCGCATCGCCCACATTCTCAACATGGCTGATTATTGGGTGTACACCCTCCTCGATCCTCGCTACCGGGACAACGTACAAAGCCTCATCACACCATTGAACCGGGAGCGTAAAATGCGGGAGTACCAAGACACACTGGTGAATTCCATCATCTTCTCCAGTCCAACTGATAGAAGTGCTGCTAGTGCTTTATAAAGCAGCTCAGTGCGTCCAGGCAGTGGAGGAGGCTCTGCACAAAGAGGGAGCAGAAGTAGTGCCTCTGCCCAAGGAAAAACCAGTATGGCCCAACTGTGGAACAGTTTTGTGTGCCCGCCACAAATGTCTACACCATCACAGGCGGCTCCAGTCAGCAGGAGGCAACGGTTCCGTCAGATGGTGACAGACTACATGTCTTGCCCTCTTACTGTACTCCCAGACGGCTCTTCCCCTTTCAAGTTTTGGGTCTCTAAGCTGGATACATGGCCAGAGCTAAGCCAGTATGCAATGGAGGTGCTGGCTTGCCCTGCGGCTAGTGTATTATCGGAACGCGTCTTTAGTGCTGCAGGTGGTGTACTAACAGACCGTCGCATGCGACTATCCTCCGATAACGTTGACCGGCTTACTTTTATGAAATTGAACCAGGCCTGGATCTCGCAGGAATTTGCCACTCCTCTTCCTGATTAAATAATTGGGTGACTGTCTACAGTATCCAGGTCTCCTGTTGTGTTCATCTTTCTACCATCTGAACTGTAATTCCTGGGCTCCAACACCGCCAGTTGAGGCTCAGAAGTGCAGGCTGCACAGTCAAAACATACGACCCAGTGTTATTGGGTTTCAGTAACGTCAGCTGATCCCCAGCTGTGTAGCCGGCAATGTGTCCTGCGACCGCCACGCTGACACAACAACTGAAATTGAAGGGAACCTGTCCCCTCCCCCAGGCGTTTGTTACTGAAAGAGCCACCTTGTGCAGCAGTAATGCTGCACAAGGAAAAGGTAGCTATTTTACTTTAGCTCCTTGCACACGCAGAACTTAACACTTATAAAATGTGTCCCCTGATACCGTGAGACCGTCCCGGAGGTGGGACTTTCCTTTGTAATGGGACGCAGCACAGCCGTCATTCCTACCCCCTTGGTGCCGTGCGCCGCCTCCTCAGCGTTGTTGGATTCTGTCCCGGAGTCTGCGCAGTTATGTTATCCCTTGGCCAGGCGCACTTAGCGCTGCCCGTCTTCTGACATCATTTGGTGTCAGGCTGACTGCGCCTGTGCGGCCGCGCTGGCCGAGATCCCGCCTCGCAGTGTCTTCTGATTTAATCACACTGCGGGCCTGGGATTCATGGGCATGCGCAGTGCATATCTTCACCTCAGGCTCTCACTCATCTCCCTCCGCCTTCTTCAGACTGTGCGCCGTCAGCTGATCCCTAATAGCATGCCACGGCCGGGACGCCGCACAGTCTGAAGAAGCCGGAGGGAGGGGAGAGAGAGGAGAGGATATGCACTGCGCATGCCCATGGATCCCAGGCCCACAGTGGGATTACATTAGACGACACTGCAAGGCGGGATCTCGGGCAGCGCGGCCGCACAGGCGCAGCCAGCCTGACACCAAATGATGTCAGAAGACGGGCAGCGCTAAGTGCGCCTGGCCAAGGGATAACATAACTGCGCAGACTCCAGGACAGAATCCAACAACGCTGAGGAGGCGGCGCACGGCACCAAGGGGGTAGGAATGACGGCTTTGCTGCGTCCCATTACAAAGGAAAGTCCCACCTCCTGGACGGTCTCACAGTATCAGGGGACACATTTTATAAGTGTTTAGTTCTGTGTTTGCAAGGAGCATAACTAAAAGAGCCACCTTTTCCTTTTGCATCCTTAGTGCTGCACAAGATGGCTCTTTCAGCTACAAACGCCTTGGGGGGGGGGTTAAAGGTTCCCTTTTGACTTGCTCCAATCAGGCTTCTGCCTACACTGTGTTCCTCTGCTCCTCCTGCTGTCCCTGGGCTCCAACACCGCCAGTTGGTGCCTGGAAGTGCTGTCCGCACAGTCAACAGTCGCTCCTCTGTTATTGGGGTTCAGTAACGTTAGCTGTTCCCCAGCTGTGTGTGCGGCAATACCTCCAATCTGCTCCTCCTGCTGTCCCTGGGCTCTAACACCGCCAGTTGGTGCCTGGAAGTGCTGTCCGCACAGTCAACAGTCGCTCCTCTGTTATTGGGGTTCAGTAACGTCAGCTGTTCCCCTGCTGTGTGTGTGGCAATACCTCCAATCTGCTCCTCCTGCTGTCCCTGGGCTCTAACACCGCCAGTTGGTGCCTGGAAGTGCTGTTTGCACAGTCAACAGTCGCTCCTCTGTTATTGGGGTTCAGTAACGTCAGCTGTTCCCCAGCTGTGTGTGCGTCAATACCTCCAATCTGCTCCTCCTGCTGTCCCTGGGCTCTAACACTGCCAGTTGGTGCCTGGAAGTGCTGTTCGCACAGTCAACAGTCGCTCCTCTGTTATTGGGGTTCAGTAACGTCAGCTGTTCCCCAGCTGTGTGTGCGTCAATACCTCCAATCTGCTCCTCCTGCTGTCCCTGGGCTCTAACACTGCCAGTTGGTGCCTGGAAGTGCTGTTCGCACAGTCAACAGTCGCTCCTCTGTTATTGGGGTTCAGTAACGTCAGCTGTTCCCCAGCTGTGTGTGCGGCAATACCTCCAATCTGCTCCTCCTGCTGTCCCTGGGCTCTAACACCGCCAGTTGGTGCCTGGAAGTGCTGTTCGCACAGTCAACAGTCGCTCCTCTGTTATTGGGGTTCAGTAACGTCAGTTGCTCCCCTGCTGTGTGTGTGGCAATACCTCCAATCTGCTCTTCCTGCTGTCCCTGGGCTCTAACACCGCCAGTTGGTGCCTGGAAGTGCTGTTTGCACAGTCAACAGTCGCTCCTCTGTTATTGGGGTTCAGTAACGTCAGCTGTTCCCCAGCTGTGTGTGCGGCAATACCTCCAATCTGCTCCTCCTGCTGTCCCTGGGCTCTAACACCGCCAGTTGGTGCCTGGAAGTGCTGTTCGCACAGTCAACAGTCGCTCCTCTGTTATTGGGGTTCAGTAACGTCAGCTGTTCCCCAGCTGTGTGTGCGGCAATACCTCCAATCTGCTCCTCCTGCTGTCCCTGGGCTCTAACACCGCCAGTTGGTGCCTGGAAGTGCTGTTCGCACAGTCAACAGTCGCTCCTCTGTTATTGGGGTTCAGTAACGTCAGCTGTTCCCCAGCTGTGTGTGCGGCAATACCTCCAATCTGCTCCTCCTGCTGTCCCTGGGCTCTAACACCGCCAGTTGATGCCTGGAAGTGCTGTTTGCACAGTCAACAGTCGCTCCTCTGTTATTGGGGTTCAGTAACGTCAGCTGTTCCCCAGCTGTGTGTGCGGCAATACCTCCAATCTGCTCCTCCTGCTGTCCCTGGGCTCTAACACCTCCAGTTGGTGCCTGGAAGTGCTGTTCGCACAGTCAACAGTCGCTCCTCTGTTATTGGGGTTCAGTAATGTCAGCTGTTCCCCAGCTGTGTGTGCGGCAATACCTCCAATTTGCTCCTCCTGCTGTCCCTGGGCTCTAACACCGCCAGTTGGTGCCTGGAAGTGCTGTCCGCACAGTCAACAGTCGCTCCTCTGTTATTGGGGTTCAGTAACGTCAGCTGCTCCCCTGCTGTGTATCCGGCAACGTGTCATGCGACCGCCACGCTGGCACACTAACAGACATTTACATGCCTCCAGTGCAGGCTTCGGCCTACACTCTGCTTCTCCTGCTGTCCCTGGGCTCCAACACTGCTGGTTGCTGCCCGGAAGTGCTGTTTGCACAGAGCCAAACACCTCGCCAATGTGTTAGTGGGCTTCAGTAATGCCTGCTGCTCCCCTGCTGTGTATCCGGCAACATGTCATGCACCCGCCACGCTGGCACAACTAAAATTTAAGGGAACCTGCCCCCCCCCAGGCATTTGTTACTGAAAGAGCCACATTGTGCAGCAGTAATGCCGCACAAGGAAAAGGTGCCTATTTTCGTTGTGCTCCTTGCACACGCTGAACCTAACACTTATGAAATGTGTCTCCTCACACCGTTAAACCGTCCCGGAGGTGGGACTTTCCTTTGTAATGTGACACAGCACAGCCGTCATTCCTACCCCCTTGGCGCCATGCGCCGCCTCTTCAGCGTTGTTTGATTCTGTCCCGAAGCCTGGGCTGTTATGTTATCCCTTGGCCAGGCGCACTTAGCGCTGGCCGTCTTCTGACATCATTTGGTGTCAGGCTGGCTGCGCCTGTGCGGCCGCGCTGGCCAAGATCCCGCCTCGCAGTGTCTTCTGATTTAATCACACTGCGGGCCTGGGATCCATGGGCATGTGCAGAGCATATCTTCACCTCAGGCTCTCACTCATCTCCCTCCGCCTTCTTCAGACTGTGCGCCGTCAGCTGATCCCTAATAGCATGCCACGGCCGGGACGCCGCACAGTCTGAAGAAGCCGGAGGGAGGGGAGTGAGAGGCGAGGATATGCACTGCGCATGCCCATGGATCCCAGGCCCGCAGTGGGATTACATTAGACGACACTGCGAGGCGGGATCTCGGGCAGTGCATCCGCACAGGCAGAGCCAGCCTGACACCAAATGATGTCAGAAGACGGGCAGCGCTAAGTGCGCCTGGCTAAGGGATAACATAACAGCGCAGGCTCCGGGACAGAATCAAACAACGCTGAGGAGGCGGCACACGGCACCAAGGGGGTAGGAATGACGGCTGTGCTGCGTCCCATTACGAAGGAAAGTCCCACCTCAGGGACAGTTTTATGGTGTGAGGGGACATATTTCATAAGTGTCTAGTTCAGCGTTTGCAAGGAGCATAATTAAAAGAGCCACCTTTTCCTTTTGCATCCTTAGTGCTGTACAAGATGGCTCTTTCAGCAACAAACGCCTGGGAGGGGGGGTTAAAGGTTCCCTTTCAACTTGCTCCAGTGCAGGCTTCGGCCTACACTCTGCTCCTCCTGCTGTCCCTGGGCACTAACACCGCCAGTTGGTGCCCGGAAGTGCTAGCTGCACAGAGAAAAACATTCGACCCTGTGTCAGTGGGGTTCAGCAACGCCAGCTGTTCCCCCGCTGTGTAGCCGGCAACGTGTCCTGCAAACGCCACGCAGACACAAAGCTGCCGCCAGTGCAGGCTTCGGCCTACACTCTGCTCCTCTGCTCCTCCTGCTGTCCCTGGGCTCTAACACTGCCAGTTGGTGCCCGGAAGTGCTAGCTGCACAGAGAAAAACACTCGCCCCGTGTCAGCGGGGTTCAGCAATGCCAGCTGTTCCCCCGCTGTGTAGCCGGCAATGTGTCCTGCAAACGCCACGCAGACACAACAGACCTAAAACTGCCTCCAGTGCAGGCTTCGGCCTACACTCTGCTCCCTCTCCTCCTGCTGTCCCAGGGCTCTAACACCGCCAGTTGGTGCCCGGAACTGCTGGCTGCACAGAGAAAAACACCAGCCAATGTGTCAGTGGGGTTCAGCAACGCCAGCTGTTCCCCTGCTGTGTAGCCGGCATCGTGTCCTGCAAACACCACGCAGACACAACAACTGAAATTGAAGGGAACCTGTCCCCCCCCCAGGCGTTTGTATATATAACAGCCACCTTGTACAGCAGTAATGCTGCATTTGTACAAGGTGGCTCATTCAGTTATTCTCCTTGCACACGTCGAATGTAACATGTCTAAAATGTGTCCCCTGAGACCATTAAACCGTCCCTGAGGTGGGACTTTCCTTTGTAATGACACGCAGCAACCCCCTTGGTAGCGCTGCCCGTCTTCTGACATCATTGGTTGGCTGGCTGCGCCTCTGCGACCGCCCTTCCCGACACAACGCCCCTCGGTGTCTTATTTATTTTGACTGCGAGGGTGTGGTTGATGGGCATGAGCAGTGCATATGTTCGCCTGTCACTCGTCTCCTTCCGCCTTCTTCAGAGTGTGCGGCTTCATGGCTGTGGCATGCGATAAGGGATCAGCTGACGCCGCACAGTCTGAAGCAGGTGTAAGGACATGAGTGAGAGGCGAACATATTTACTGCGCAAGGCCATGAATCCCAGCCCCGCAGTGTGAATTAATGAAAAGACACTGCGGGTCTGGGATTCATGGGCAACGCGAACCGCACCGGCCGACATGAAATGATGTCAGAAGAAGGGCAGCGCTAACAGCGCAGGGCCAAGGGATAACACAACAGCGCAGACTCCTGTACAGCAAAATGCGACGCTCAGGAGGCCGCGCCAAGCACCAAGGTGGTTTTTTTGACAGCTGTGCTGCGTCTCATTAAGAAGGGAACTCACGCCTCCAAGACAGTTTTGACTGTATAAGGGGCTAAATTTTATACGTGTTTCATTCAGCGTGTGCAAGGAACAAAATTAAAAGAGCAACCTTTGACTTGTGCAGCATTACTGCTGCACAAGGTGGCTCTTCTAGTTTGTAACACCTGAGGGGGGGTTAAAGGTTACCTTTAAAATTGGTTCAATTAGGCTTCGGCCTACACTCTGCTCCTCCTGCAGACCCTGGGCTCTAACACCGCCAGTTGGTGCCCGAAAGTGCTGGCTGCACAGAGAAAAACACCCGCCAATGTGTCAGTGGGGTTCAGCAACGCCAGCTGTTCCCCCGCTGTGTAGCCGGCAACGTGTCCTGCAAACGCCACGCAGACACAAAGCTGCCGCCAGTGCAGGCTTCGACCTACACTCTGCTCCTCCTGCAGACCCTGGGCTCTAACACCGCCAGTTGGTGCCCGAAACTGCTGGCTGCACAGAGAAAAACACCAGCCAATGTGTCAGTGGGGTTCAGCAATGCCAGCTGTTCCCCTGCTGTGTAGCCAGCATCGTGTCCTGCAAACGCCATGCAGACACAACAGACCTCCAAATGCCTCCAGTGCAGGCTTCGGTCTACACTCTGCACCCCCTGCTGACCCTTTGCTCCAACACCGCTAGTTGGGGCTCTAGGAAGACAATCTTGAATAGGTCCCCATCCTGGTTCCAGTACTGTCAGCTGGTTCCGGGTAGAGCCTTTGGCTTAGGTGCCTTCTTCTGGGTATCCGAGTTCCACCAACGTCAAGTGGTCCTTGGTAGTGCTTTCTGGCACTGGTACCTCCTGCTTAGTAACCGGGTTCCAGTAACGTCAGCTGGTCCTCGGTAGTTCCATTGGCTCTTGGACCTTCGGCTACCCATCCGGGTTCCAGTACCGTCAGCTGGTTCTCGGCAGTGTGTTTTGCTCTTGTACTTTCTGCTCCCCATCCTGGTTCCAGTACCGTCAGCTGGTTCCGGGCAGAGCCTATGGCTTAGGTGCCTCCTTCTGGGTATCCGAGTTCCACCAACGTCAGGTGGTCCTTGGTAGTGCTTTCTGGCATGGGTACCTCCTGCTTAGTAACCGGGTTCCAGTAACGTCTGCTGGTCCTCGGTAGTTCCATTGGCTCTTGGACCTTCGGGTAGCCATCTGAGTTCCAGTTCCATCAGCTGGTTCTCG
The DNA here is from genome assembly GCF_051348905.1 of Ranitomeya variabilis. Taxonomy (NCBI): domain Eukaryota; kingdom Metazoa; phylum Chordata; class Amphibia; order Anura; family Dendrobatidae; genus Ranitomeya; species Ranitomeya variabilis. The sequence continues at coordinate 985,458,535 of NC_135233.1, forward strand.
CCATTTTCTCAGCCTTCTTATACCTTTTGCTACAGTTCCAAGTTCAAGACCCTAAAGACGACGACACCAGAGACGACAACCACTGAGATGACGACGACCCTGGAGACGATGACCCTGAAGACCACCCCGATGACGACGACGACGACCCCGGAGACGACGACCCTGGAGACGACGACCCTGGAGACGACGACATGGAAGACCGAGAAGCAGAAGAACAAGAGGCTGCAGAACAAAGAGCAGAAGAACATTAAGCATAACACTAAATATCAGAGCAAAAGATATTATCTAAATTATAAGCAGAAGAAGACTAAGCAGTGTATGGGGGTGAGTCCATTCCTCCTCGTGGTGCCCCTGGATAAAGCCTGATGCTGCAGGCCAAACTGAACACGGACAAATGTAACTCTTTTGTGACAGGCAGAACGTAAGGTGTAATCTTCAAACTTTTATAGATAACAACTACAGGAATGCCTGTCACAAATAAGAATATGATGAAGAAGTAGAATATGAAGAAGAATAATAGTTGAATAAAAAGAATATGAAGAATGTAACAAAAAAAAATTATAGGTAGAAGATGAAGAAGATGAATAAGGTGAAGAAGAAGTTGATGTCAAAGATGCTGATGATGATGAAGAAGAAAGTGTGGGAGAAGTAAAATAAAGGTGAAGGGCGTGGAAGTAGTGAAACATCAATATCTGACAAAATAAAAAAATTCTTAACAAAGTCAATATCTTTGTAACTCCGAACGTCTTAAAAAAAAAAAAAATTCCTGCTATTCTATGTGATTGGGCTAAACCTCTATGCCTTTAATGTCTCCGCCACCTCCCCCAATACATCCTACATTATTCTTAGCTGTTTTCCTTCATGTAGAATGAACCTACAAGGAAAGAAAGGGTTTATTTTAATTCCGATATTTTCGTCCCATTGACTTGCATTGGTATCGGGTATCGGTATCGGTGAGATCCGATATTTTGCCGGTATCGGCCGATACTTTCCGATACCGATACTTTCCGATATCGGAAAGTATCGCTCAACACTAGTGACGACGATCATCCTGAGGAAGAAAGAGAGGGAAAAGAGGGTGCGGGCCCAATTTAAACGTCCTGGAGGTAGCGAGATCGGCTACCAAATGACAGAAGTAAGGCATTTTGACTCTATGAGGTAGTATGGGTTCATACAGGAGGCGGTCATTTGAGACAAAGTATATGTGAACTCCATTTCCTTTGCTACATGCTACAGCAAGGTGATTGACTCAGCTTCATTAAATAAGATGGACCGTGAGAGTGGTACAAGGTAGCAGTGACCATGAACCCACCGGAAGGAAGGAATATTCTCAGACAGCACGACCTGAAAGAGTTAACCCCCACGTGGCCGCTCATCTGTAACCAGAGGTACCTGTGGCCAGTGCTCCTACTCCTCCCTGTTCCGCACTCTCTGCACCATGGAAAGGAACGAACCAGCACCAACAGCACCGCATCCTCTTCCCACCAGGGCCCCAACTCAACCACCTATGTTTGGCGGTATAGAGCAAGGGAGACCTGGATGTGAAGGTGTCCGCAGCATCAAGCATGGTGGTCTGAAAACAAAAGGTCAACTCTGACCAAGTTTGAAGTTGTGCTTGTTGCACAGAAAGGAAAAGAGGAAATGATAAGGGAACTGTTTTGCATTCCTGAGGGCAGGTGGCCCTAAATTTGCCAGGGACCCCTGTAGGTCAGGACGTCCAAAGTTTTTTGTTTTTACCCCTCCCAGCTATTTTACACACTGTTGCATATTCCCCTGCTGGATTGAAGGAATATGAACTGCTTAAAGGTCTCAAACCCTTTCTCTCCCTATGAACTGCCCACATGGACTCTGTCCCATCTCCCCATGGAATCTTCCCTTGTTTTTCCATGAAATTTGCCTCAAGGGGCTGCGAGCCTGACACCAGGGCTGCATTCTGTGATTTAAAGGGAACCTGTCACCCCCAAAATGGAAGGTGAGCTAAACCCACCAGCATCAGGGGCTTATCTACAGCATTCTGGAATGGAAAGCCCCCGATGTATCATGAAAGATGAGAAAAAGAGGTTAGATTACACTCACCCAGGGGTTGTCCCGGTTCTGTTCTGGTCCGATGGGCATCGTGGTCCAGTCCGGGGCCTCCCATCTTCTTACGATGACGTCCTCTTCTTGTCTTCACGCCACAACTCCGGCGCAGGTGTACTTTGTCTGCCCTGTTGAGGGCAGAGCAAAGTACTGCAGTGCGCAGGTGCCGGGAAAGGTCAGAGAGGCCCGGCGCCTGCGCACTGCAGTACTTTGCTTTGCCCTCAAAAGGGCAGACAAAGTACGCCTGCGCCGGAGCCTCAGCGTGAAGACAAGAAGAGGACGTCATCGTATGAGGATGGGAGGCCCCGGAATGGACCGCGACACCCATCAGTCCGGACCACAGCGGGTAACGCCCCTGGGTGAGTATAATATAACCTCTTTTTCTCATTGTTCAGGATACATCTGATGCTGGTGAGCTTAGCTCACCTTCCATTTTGGGGGTGACAGGTTCCCTTTAAAGGGACTGAAAGGCTACTTTCACACTAGCGTCGTTTGCAATACGTCGCAATGCGTCGTTTAGGAGAAAAAACGCATCCTGCAAAGTTGTCTGCAGGATGCGTTTTTTCCCATATACTTACATTACCGATGCATTGCGACGTATCGCCACTAGTGTTGAGCATTCCGATACTGCAAATATCGAGTATCGGCCGATATTCGCTGTATCGGAATTCCGATACCGAGTTCCGATATTTTTGCGATATCGGAAATCGGAATCGGAAGTTCCTATAGTGAAATTATGCAGTATAATGAAGTGTGGGCGGTGCGTGGCCGGAGACTGCGTGTGTGCGTGTGCGGGCGGTGTCTGTGCGTGACCGTGGGGCTCTCTGCGTGTTTGCCGGGGCTCTATGCGGCGTGCGGGGTGTCTCTGTGCGGCGTGCGGGGTGTCTCTGTGTGGCGTGCGGGGTCTCTGTGCGGCATGCGGGGTGTCTCTGTGCGGCGTGCGGGGTCTCTGTGGCGTGCGGGGTCTCTGTGCGGCGTGTGGGGTGTCTCTGTGCGGAGTGTCTCTGTGCGGGGTGTCTCTGTGCGGCGTGTCTGTGCAGCGTGCCGGGTGTCTGTGCAGCATGCGGGGTGTCTCTGTGCGGCGTGCGGGGTCTCTGTGCGGCATGCGGGGTATCTCAGTGCGGGCATCGTCCGATGGGACTACAAGTCCCATCGGATGATGCCTGCTACACTGACAGTGATTGACACATTAGCCAATGATGTGACAGTAGTAGTCCCATCATCCGGCTAATGTGTTGAATGATGAAAAAAATACTACATACATACTACATACATACTACATACATACTACATACATACATACTACATACATACATACTGCATACTACATACATACTACATACATACATACATACTACATACATACTACATACATACATACATACTACGTACATACTACATACATACATGCTACATACATGCTGCATACATGCTACATACATGCTACATACATACATGCTACATACATACTACATACATACATTCTACATACATACATACTACATATATACTGCATACATACTACATCCATCCATACATGCTACATACATACTACATACATACATACATACTGCATACATACTACATACGTACTACATACATACTACATACATACATATTACATACATACATACTACATACATACATACATACATACAATACATTCATACATTACATACATGGCATACATATAGACATACAGTACATTAAACATAGATTACATACTAACCATTACTTGTAATTTTGATCCCGAAGCCAGTGTCATCTGTAAAAAATATGAAAAAAACAAACAACCAATATACTCCCTTTCTGAAGAAATCCATGAGTGTCCCACGACGATCTCCCGTGGAGAACGGCAGCAACAGCTGTTGCAACCGCTCTTCAGGGGTCCCAGGAACACAATGACGGAAGAAGGTATTCCTCCGCCGCTGTAAAAAAAAAAGTCCCTAGTCTCACTTTATTGCATTGCTAGAAAATAGGAGAACCAGGAGCCGGAAGTAAATGACATATAAAAATCTTTATTAATTTAACAATGCTAAAAACAAGACACGAGTATCCATAACAGGTGTTCCACAACACCACATAAATGGGGGAAAGAAAACCACCCTACACCTCAAGACCCCCAATGTTAAGAGCGGTGCAAAATGGAACTGCTTAAAAATAGTACATATCATTAATCAAATGTCCCACATCCCCTTGAGGAAGCAGCGCGAAAACGCTGCGAAACGCGCGTCGGGCTCGTCCACCGGCGGGACCCCCTTCTCCTCCTGTCCTCCATACTTGGGTAAGCATTTTGCTATCTTTGCTGCACTGCCATATGGGGGCTCACTTATGATAGCCAGCGGTTGGCACCTGCTCCATACCTTTCAGCCCATATGCACACAGCAGCATTTATCCTTTAGCTTCCCTTGCTTACATTTGCCCCTGATCCATGGGGGCTGCGGTGCTTATGTGATACCTTTCCCTGCTACATTTGATTAATGATATGTACTATTTTTAAGCAGTTCCATTTTGCACCGCTCTTAACATTGGGGGTCTTGAGGTGTAGGGTGGTTTTCTTTCCCCCATTTATGTGGTGTTGTGGAACACCTGTTATGAATACTCGTGTCTTGTTTTTAGCATTGTTAAATTAATAAAGATTTTTATATGTCATTTACTTCCGGCTCCTGGTTCTCCTATTTTCTAATATTCGTAGTTGGAGCAATGGCTTAAATCCAGGTCACTATTATATGTACACTGGTACTCTTCCCTGGATTATCTAGTATGTATTCGGATTCCTGGTTATTACTAATTATTTATTGCATTGCTGGCTGAGAAATTTTCCCAGGCAGCAATTGCCATAAAGTGAGACTTTGTCCTAAGGTAACCTCTTCAGTGATGCACTGCAGGAGCCATTGTCTCCTGTCAGTGTGTAACTGGGGGTCCTATAGAGCAGTGACATCACCCGATGTCACTGTTCTATAGGGGAGATCGTCGTGGGACACTCGTTATTAATTGGACTATGGCGGACAGGTAGTATGCGGTTTATTATTTTACGTTTTTTGCAGGCGCTGGAGTATGGTAAGTATGGTGAAATGAAGAATATTAAAATACTTTTTCCTAATGTGTGCGTGTTTTATTAACCCTTTCTTACTATTGGATTAATAACGGATAGGCGTCTTATTGACGCCTCTCCGTTATTAACCCGGCTTAATGTCACCTTACAATAGCAAGGTGACATTAACCCCTCATTACCCCGTATCCCACTGCTACACGGGAGTGGGAAGAGAGGGGCTAAGTGCCGGAATTGGCGCATCTTACAAAAAATGACGTGGGCCCTATATTTTATAGCAAGAAAGGCTACGCAGACAGCTGCGGGCTGATATTCATAGCCTTGAGAGGGGCCATGGATATTGCCCCCCCGGATACAAATACCAGTCCGCAGCGCCCCGGAAATGGCGCATCTGTAAGATGCGCCAATTCCGGCACTTAGCCCTTCTCTTCCCACTCCCGTGTAGCGGTGGGATATGGGGTAATGAGGGGTTAATGTCACCTTGCTATTGTAAGGTGACATTAAGCCGGGTTAATAACAGAGAGGCGTCAATAAGACGCCTATCCGTTATTAATCCAATAGTAAGAAAGGGTTAATAAAACACGCACACATTAGGAAAAAGTATTTTAATATTCTTAATTTCACCATACTTACCATACTTCAGCGCCTGCAAAAAACGTAAAATAATAAACCGCATACTACCTGTCCGCCGTAGTCCAATTAATAACGAGTGTCCCACGATGATCTCCCCTATAGAACAGTGACATCGGGTGATGTCACTGCTCTATAGGACCCTCAGTGACACACTGACAGGAGACAATTGCTCCTGCAGTGTATCACTGAGGTTACCTGAGTTCAAAGTCTCACTTTATGGCAGTTGCTGCCTGGGAAAATTTCTCATACAGCAATGCCATAAAGTGAGACTAGGGACTTTTTTTTTACAGCGGTGGAGGAATACCTTCCTTCCGTCATTGTGTTTCTGGGGCCCCTAGAGAGCGGTCGCAACAGCTGTTGCTGCCGTTCTCCACGGGAGATCGTCGTGGGACACTCGTGGATTTCTGCGGACAGGGAGTATATTGGTTGTTTGTTTTTTTCATATTTTTTACAGATGACACTGGCTTCGGGGATCAAAATGACAAGTAATGGTGAGTATGTAATCTATGTATAATGTACTGTATGTCTATATGTATGTCATGTATGTAATGTACTGTATGTATGTATGTATGTAGTATGTATGTAGTATGTATGTATGCAGTATGAATGTAGTATGTACGTAGCATGTATGTAGTATGTATGTAGCATGTATGTAGTATGTATGCAGTATGTGGTATATATGTAGTATGTAGTATGTATGCAGTATGTATGTAGTATGTATGTAGTATGTATGTATGTATGTTGCATGTATGTAGTATGTATGTAGCATGTATGTAGTATGTATGTATGTAGCATGTATTTAGCATATATGTAGTATGTATGTAGCATGTATGCAGTATGTATGTAGCATGTATGTAGCATGTATGTAGCATGTATGTATGTAGTATGTATGTAGCATGCAGCATGTATGTAGCATGTATGTAGTATGTATGTAGCATATATGTAGCATGTATGTAGCATGTATGTAGTATGTAAGTATGTATGTAGTATGTATGTATGTACGTATGCAGTATGTATGTAGTATGTATGTAGTATGTATGCAGTATGTATGTAGTATGTATGTAGTATGTATGTAGCATGTATGTAGCATGTATGTATGTATGTAGCATGTATGTAGTATGTATGTAGCATGTATGTAGCATGTATGTATGTAGTATGTATGTAGCATGTATGTATGTATGTATTTTTTTTTTTCATCATTCAACACATTAGCCGGATGATGGCACTACTACTGTTCCATCATTGGCTAATGTGTCAATCACTGTCAGTGTAGCAGGTATCGTCTGATAGGACTTGTAGTCCCATCAGACGATGCCTGCACACACGCACAGAGCCCCAGCACGCCGCACAGAGACCCCCCCCACGCCGCACAGAGACCCCCCGCCACGCCGCACAGAGACCCCCCCACGCTGCACAGAGACCCCCCTCACGCCGCACAGAGACCCCCCACACCGCACAGAGACCTTCCCACACCGCATAGAGCCCGAGCAGCCCACATACAGCCCCGGCACGCCGCATAGATCCCCTGCACGCCGCATACAGCCCCGGAAGGCACGTACAGATCCCTGGCAGGCCCGCACAGACCCCGCCCGCACAGACCCCGCCCACACACACAGACACTCAGTGTCTGCCCACGCACCGCCCACACTCTTCCCCCCTCCGGAACAGCATATAGAAGGACAGAAAGGGCTTATTTACGTTCCGATATTTGTGTCCCATTGACTTGCATTGGTATCGGGTATCGGTATCGGCGATATCCGATATTTTTTGGATATCGGCCGATCCAATCCGATACCGATACTTTTGAATATCGGAAGGTATCGCTCAACACTAATCGCCACACGTCGCAACCATCGTGCGACGGATGCGTCGTGTTTTGGCAGACCGTCGGTACAAAAAAAGTCACATGTAACTTTTTTTGCACGTAGTGTCCGCCATTTTCGACCGCGCATGCGTGGCCGAAACTCCGCCCCCTCCTCCCCGGACCTTACAATGGGGCAGCGGAAGCGTCATAAGACTGCTTCCGCTGCCCACGTCGGGCATCACTTTCACAATGCGCGACGGCACGTCGGGTCGACGCATAGCGACGGCCCCATGCCGACGCTAGTGTGAAAGCAGCCTTATTCACAAAGGGGGAGAGGAAACAGATGAACCAATGTATAAGCCTGGTCAACACTGTGTGAACTGTGCTCCTGGGTTACTGGAGCTATTGATGTGTTAGCCAATGGTCCTTTGGTTACAAAAGAACTTGGACTCCCTGTGTCAGAGTCTCCAAATTGGTGAGCCCAGGATCATGAGGACCCATGGAGACAAATGGACGGCGCCATGTCCTTACCAGGTTGAAGAAACTGGGCTATGCCATTGGACTGTTGGGCAACTGTTGTTGTGTGGGCCTAAGTGCCATTGTATTTACAGTAACATGGACTCAGATGGACATTAGTCTGCCACTCTAACCGAGAAGACCGCCCAATTAAAGTGTTATGCAGGAGGAGAAATTGGTAAGCGCCCAAGGACTGCTGTTATGGTGGTTCATGAGCCCAAAAACTTGAGCTCTCTCATTTCAGGTGCGCTCACTAGCAATGGACACTCCATACCATGGGAAGAGGAGACTACAGCTTTTATGTGTTTTATGTGAATATTACATGCTGCATGTTGTCTTCCAGGTTCCAGAATGTTCGAGGAGAACCATATTCAAAGAAGGAAGGAATACAATAATGATGGACTGTTCTGCTGCTTTCCCTCCCCTGAAGGCAACAATCGCGCACTGTATAGTGTCATGCAGTTTTACATGTAATGTGACTAGTGATGTTATGGTAATGTACAGCATGCAAGTACTGTTAAGTGATAATGTATAATGTGAGTAGTGCAAAGTATAGGATTAAATTAGGGATAAGGTAAGTACTGTTTATTTAGTACCGGTAAGTGGTTTAGCAATGATATCCGACATAGGATAAGAACAATAGGTTTAGTCTATAGGATCGGGCATAATAAATAATAGAACTAGCCAAGTGAGTGGGAATTGGTCTAAGTAAATGGTGGGCACTTTCTTATAGTGAGGAAGATAGAGAAGTGCATTGACAAATCCAAGTACAAGTCCAGTGGGCTGCTACGGTCAGCATGTGTTTAACATTCCGGGCAGTGGGACACCATACTGGAATGCTGAGTGTCACGTCCGGAGCCAAGGGTCTAACATATGGACTACCAGGCACATTAACTCCTTTGGCTTACAAGGCAAACATGGACAGGGGCCCGCCAAGACCGAAGGCAGTTCCAGACCAGCAATCTGCCAAGGCAGGCAAATGCCCAGTGGGCCGGTGGTTATGAACTACAAAGTAGGCTGCCAGTCCTTTAAAACTTCTGCCCTGTGTGCTCATGCTGACAAGGGACGTGGCGACCCGTGACAGTGCGTGTGCACGGCTGTGGCCCTCGTTAGTACGGGCGTGCGGCTGTTACCCTCGTCAGTGTGTGCAAGTAGGAGAGCACACTAAGGGCATTTAATAAAAAAATTTAAAAAGCCCGCCGCCGCGCACACAGGATACCTCTCTCTGTCTCACGTTAGCCTGTAGCAGTGTCAGAAAACATGTTCTAATCACCAATCCCAAGGCATCTGCTCCTCAGCACCTCTGACACTGGACAGTAGACCTGCTCAGCTCTTCATCATCCCCCCATCTCAGGGATTCGTGTGAGTCCCTAGATGGAAACTTTTTTTAATGTATATACAGCAGTCGACGTTCACCTGTATAATGTATATAGACTGTTTATATATGTACAATATATAAGTGATACTGTTACTGCTGTGTATAATTTATTAGATAAACACAACAGTAACACCCTACGGAATTGTATATTTATAGACAATTTGAATTTATATATATAATCAATAATCATAAAATAACCGTGATGTACTGTGAAAAGAGTGGAGGCCACTCATGGAAAGAAACTAGTCGAGCACCTAAAAGATGGCAAACCAAGAGATATCTGGACAGAAAATATATGATAAGAAGATATATATTTATTCAAGAAAATAACAAAAAAATGGCACAATATGAATGTGCACGTACCAAGATACATAACTGGTTAAGCATAAAAAACAGATATAAAAAATGTTAAGTAACTATATAAAAACCAATGCTACTAATAGCGGATTTAAGCTATGGTTAACATGATTACTTATATCAAAATCAATAAATACCCCCCCCCCCATTTTTTTTAAAAAAAAGCTACCGATGAGGAATCAAGTATTCCAAATGTATAATAAATATAAGCCTCACATGGAGGCAAAAAGTAAATAAAGTGCACTAGTGTCAGAATATTGGTGACCAAAGTAAAATATATAAAGAAATAAAAAATCAATTTCAAAATCAATTGCAAAGGACCCAACTGACATTAAAGACTAAAGTGCGCATATTTCAACATAAATAGAGTACCTTAATAGCATATTAAAAGTGCATAGTGCTGAAAATGCCATCAAATAAAAATAAGGGTGTATACCTTTAAGGTCTTGATAACGTGCACCCTGATGCGCGTTTCGGAAGAAAGTTCCTTCGTCAGGGGGTGGTGTCTTTGTAAGATCAGTGGACTTATATATATGTAAAACTTAAATTTGGCGTAGATACCAGTGACCCTGAGTATAAACGGCACATGCGCCGTCAAGAGGACAAGGAAGCCCAAGCAGCCGCCCCACATGACTGGATGCATGGGATGAGTACCCGGCGTTGCCAAGGACACAGAGACGTGGCAGCCCGGATGACTTATTTGTTTCATTTGTTATCACATGTGTTTGTGTCACACTATTTTCACATCCCGTTGTATTATTTTTTATTATTAATTATTATTCATGATTTTTATTTTTAATATATTTTTTATTTAATATTATCATTTATTATTTATTATTTTATTTTGTATTATTATTTCTTTATATATTTTATTTTTTTTATTATTCACTTATTGAATTAATTTTTTCACATATAATTCACACATTTATAAATTTTTTCACACATCTCATCACTTATCTTCACTTAATATATCCAGATTTAAGTATTATATAAAGTCCGATCTTACTGGTGCACCATCTTCATATTCCTTTCGTTCATGTTTTCATTTTCATCTCCCCAGATTTTATGATATAGGTTTTTTCATCCAGTGGTTGACTATGATATCCCGCATTTAGACACTACATACTCAGTAATACTTGTAAATTGCTTCCTTGTTCTGCCTGCCCATACCGTGTCCTGTGTTGTGCGCATGTGCCGCTTGTGTCCCGTCATCCGGGCTGCCACGTCTCCATGTCCTAGGCAAGTCATCCCGTGTATCTGGCCACGTGGGGCTGCTGCCTGGGCTTCAGGGACCTTCTGGCGGCGCATGCACCGTTTATACTCAGGGTCACCGGTATCAGCGCTAAATTTAAGTTTTACTTATATATAAACCCACCGATCTTACAAAGACACAATCCCCTGAGCAAGGAACTTGCTTCTGAAACGCGCGTCAGGTGTGCGTTATCAAGAACTAGCGGCTGTTAAAGGTATACCCCCTTATTTTCATTTTATGGCATTTTCAACACTATGCACATTTAATATGATATTAAGGTACTCTGACTATGTTGACACATGCGCACTTTAGTCTTTAATCTCAACTGGAGCCTTTGTAATTGATTTTGAAATTGATTTTTTATTTCTTTATATATTTTACTTTGGACACCAATATTCTGACACTAGTGCACTTTATTTACTTTTTGCCTCCATGTGAGGCTTATATTTATTATGAAATCAAACAAAGTCCAGCCCACCATGGTCGACATACTTGGAGACTCGGAGCACGGAACCGCTGTGTCAGGGCGTGGAAGAATCAAGAAAATGATGAGGAATCCAGCTCAGCGAGATAGTGAAGTGACTATCTCGTTGAGCTGGATTCCTCATCATTTCCTTTATATTTATTAAACCTTTGGAATAGTTGATTCCTCATCGGTACCTTTTAAAAAAAAATTTGGGGGGGGTATTTATGGATTTTGATATAAGTAATCATGTTAATCATACCTTAAATCTGCTATTTGTAACATTGCTTTTTATATATTTACTTAAGATTTTGTATATCCTTTTTTTATGCTTAACTATTTAAGTATCTTGGTACGTGCACATTCATATTGTGCTATTATTTGTCATTTTTTTGTTATTTTCTTGAATAAAGATATATCTTCTTATCATATATTTCCTGTCCGGATATCTCTTGGTTTGCCAATGTTTTAGGTGCTCAACTAGTTGCTGTATATAATTGCGGTATCAACTATATAAATGTACATACAGTAGTCTTTATACATTATAAAAGTGATACTGTGATTGCTGTATATACGTTATATACGGTAGATGATACTGCTGTATACACTGTTTGCAGAATTATTAGGCAAGTTGTATTTTAGAGGATTATTTTTATTATTGATCAACAACTATGTTCTCAATCAACCCAAAAGACTCATAAATATCAAAGCTTAATATTTTTGGAAGTTGGAGTGTTCTTTTTTTTAGATTTGGCTATCTTAGGAGGATATCTGTTTGTGCAGGTAACTGTTACTGTGCAGAATTATTAGGCAACTTACCGTATATACTCGAGTATAAGCCGAGATTTTCATCCCCAAAAAATGGGCTGAAAGTGCCCCTCTTGGCTTATACTCAAGTCATGGTCGGCGGGGGGGGTCGGCGGGTGAGGGGGAGCGACGCCTGTCAAATACTCACCTACTCCCGGCGCTCCTGACGCAGTCCCTGCATGTCCCACAGTGTTCGGCTTGGCAGCTTCAAGTTCTTCCCCTCTTCAGCGGTCACGTGGTACCGCTCATTAAAGTTATGAATATGGACTCCACGCCCATAGGGGTGGAGCCGCATATTCATTACTGTAATGAGCGGTACCATGTGACTGCTCACTACAGGAAGAAGCTGCCGTGCCGTACACCGTGGGACATGCAGGTACCGCGTCAGGAGCGCCGAGAGTAGTTGAGTATATTTACCTTTCTTTGTTCCACCGAAGCTCCGTCTTCCTGTCCTCTTGCTGTGACTGTTCAGGTCAGAGGGCGCGATGACGTATTAGTGTGCGCGCCACCCTCTGCCCTGAACAGTCAGTGCGGAGAGACGGGACGCTGAGGAGCAGCGACGAGAGGTGAGTACGTCATTTTTTTTTTAGTGCAGCAGCAGCATTACATTACATGTGGCACAATGCTATATGGAGCATCTATGGGGCCATAACTGCATGGAGCATTATATGGGGCATCTATGGGGCCATAACTGCATGGAGCATTATATGGGGCATCTATGGGGCCATAATTGCATGGAGCATTATATGGAGCATTATATGGGGCCATAACTGCATGGAGCATTATATGGGGCATCTATGGGGCCATAACTGCATGGAGCATTATATGGGGCGTCTTATGGGGCCATATTGAATTGCATGGAGCATTATATGGGGCATCTATGGGGCCATAAAGAACTGCTTGGAGCATTATATGGAGCATCTATTGGGCCATAATGAACTGCATGGAGCATTATATGGGGCATCTTATGGGGCCATAATGAACTGTATGAAGCATTATATGGGGCTCCTGATTCAATATGGATATTCAAAAACACTTACCCTACTGATGTCTCAGTTAATTTTACTTTTATTGGTATCTATTTTTATTTTTGACATTTACCGGTAGCTGCTGCATTTTCCACCCTAGGCTTATACTCAAGTCAATAAGTTTTCCCAGTTTTTTGTTGCAAAATTAGGGGGGTCGGCTTATACTCGGGTCGGCTTATACTCGAGTATATACAGTAATAAAAAAACAAATATATTCCCATCTCACTTCTTTATTTTCACGAGGTAAACTAATATAACTGAACAAAATTTAGAAATAAACATTTCTGACATGCAAAAACAACCCCCCCCCCCAAAATTAGTGACCAATATAGCCACCTTTCTTTATGATGACACTCAGCAGCCTTCCATCCATAGATTCTGTCAGTTGCTTGATCTGTTTCCGATCAACATTGCGTGCAGCAGCCACCACAGCCTCCCAGACACTGTTCCGAGAGGTGGACTGTTTTCCCTACCTGTAGATCTCACATTTTATTAGGGACCACAGGTTCTTTATGGGGTTCAGATCAGGTGAACAAGGGGGCTATGTCATTGTTTTTTTTTCTTTGAGACCTTTACTGGACAGCCACGCTGTGGAGTAGTTGGAGGCATCTGACGGAGCATTGACCTGCAAGAAAATCATGTTTTTCTTGAACGATACCGACTTCTTCCTGTACTACTGCTTGAAGAAGTTGTCTTTCAGAAACTGGCCTGGTCTGGGAGTTGAGCTTCACTCCATCCTCAACCCGAAAAGGTCCCACAAGTTCATCTTTGATGAGATCAGCCCATACCAGTACCCCACCTCCACCTTGCTGGCATCTGAGTCGGAGTGGAGCTCTCTGCCCTTTACTGATCCAGCCTCTGGCCCATCCATCTGGCCCATCAAGAGTCACTCTCATTTCATCAGTCCATAAAACCTTTGAAAAGTCAGTCTTAAGATATTTCTTGGCCCAGTCTTGACGTTTTAATTTATGTTTCTTGTTCAAAGGTGGTTGTTTTTCAGCCTTCCTTACCTTGGCCATGTCCCTGAGTATCGCACACCTTGTGCTTTTTGTTACTCCAGTAACGTTGCAGCTCTGAAATATGGCAAAACTGGTGGCAAATGGCATCTTGGCAGCTTCACGCTTGATTTTTCTCAATTCATGGGCAGATATTTTGCACCTTTTTTGCCCAACACGCTTCTTGCAACCCTGTTGGCTATTTGCCATGAAACGCTTGATTGCTCGGTGATCACGCTTCAACAGTTTGGCAATTTCAAGACTGTTGCATCCCTCTGCAAGACATCTCACAATTTTGGACTTTTCAGAGCCCGTCAAATCTCTCTTGTGACCCATTTTGCCAAAAGAAGGGAAGTTGCCTAATAATTAAGCACACCTTATTTTGATGTCATTAGACAACACCCCTCCTCATTACAGAGATGCACATCACCTGATTTACTTACTTGGTAGTTGGCTCTCAAGCCTGAACAGCTTGGAGTAGAACAACATGTATGAAAAGTAATAATAATTCTGCACACAGTGTATATACTGTGACTATGCACAGCCATGACAGTGTTACATACATATTGTATAATCAGGAATCACAGTATCACATAAATGATGTATATACAGTAGTCCATACATCATATAGGTGATACTCTGACTGCAATATATACAATATATAGATGATACATAATGTGTGTCATCTATATATTGTATATACAGCAGTCGCAATATCAGCTATATATTGTATATGCAGCAATCACAACATCACATACATATACAGTATACAGCAGTCACAATATGTGGTACTGCAACTGCTGTAAATTCAATATATAGGTGATACTGCGACTGCTATATATAAAATATAAATTATATAGGTGATACTGCAACTGCTGTATATACGTAATATAGGTGATGCTGCTATATCTATTTGTAGACTATACAGAGCCATCACAGTATCACATACATAATGTATATACATCGGTCGCAGTATCACCTATATAATTTATATTTTATATATAGCAGTCGCAGTATCACCTATATATTGAATTTACAGCAGTTGCAGTACCACATATTGTGACTGCTGTATATATGTATGTGATGTTGTGATTGCTGCATATACAATATATAGCTGATATTGCGACTGCTGTATATACAATATATAGATGACACACATTATGTATCATCTATATATTGTATATACAGCAGTCACAGTTTCGCATACATAATGGAAATAATCACTCGCTGTACCATATACAATATATAGGTGAAAGGGCAACTGCTGTGCATACATTATATAGGTGATACTGCGACTGCTGTGTATAGTCGCAGTGTCACCTATATAATGTATATACAGCAGTTGCAGTATAACTTATATAATGTATATACAGTAGTTTCAATGTGATATATTCAGCAGTCGTGGTGTCTCCTATGTGATGTATCTACATCAGCCTCATTGTCTCCTATGTGATTTATATGTGTGTCTCCTATGTGATGTATCAATCATAATTTAGTATATAATATAATGCTGTCTTAATTATATTTTAGAGTTGTGTATAAATAGTATATAATGTATAGATGCTTCTATAGTATGGCGCTGTGTACATAGTATATATAGGGTGGAAGCCACACTATATACAATTGCACATCTCTATTCACTATATAGTATATACAAGTGCTTCTTACAAAATCAGAATATCAACAAAAAGTTAATTTATTTCAGTTCTTCAATACAAAAAGTGAAACTCGTATATTATATAGAGTCATTACAAATAGAGTGATCTGTTTCAAGTGTTTATTTCTGTTACTGTTGATGATTATGGCTTACAGTCAATGAAAACCCAAAAGTCATTATCTCAGTAACTGTTGTGAATTCTGCTCTTGGGCTCCCTCCGGTGGTTGTTGATGGTAGTGCAGTTGTCTCTGGGTGGTAATCCTTGGCAGGTGTTTCTGCTTATTGCTGCTCTTTGGGTATTTAGGTGTGCAGGACCCATTAGCCCATGCCAGTTGTCCATTGTTCTTGGAGGGATTGCATCTCTCTCTGGCTCCTCATGCCCTGCTGCCAATTCAGCTAAGATAAGTGTCTGGTTTTTTGTCTCTTTTGCACACTGCGGTGTGTTTCCCTGTTCGGTGCAATTATTTGTGTTTTTGTTAAGCTTAGACTTTGTTTGGATTTTTCAGTCATGCTGGAATCTCTGGAGATGCAGATATACATTCTATGTCTTTAGTTAGATGTAGTATATTGTATTATCTGCTGTGGACATTTTTAGGGTTTTAATACTGACCGCTTAGAATTCTGTCCTATACTTTTCTATTTAGCTAGAAGTGCCTCTTTTGCTAAATCTTGATTTCATCCTGCGTTTGTCTTTCCTCTTAAATTCACAGTCAATATTTGTGGGGGGCTGCCTATCCTTTGGGGTACTGCTCTGAGGCCAGATAGTATTCATTTTTCCTATCTTTAGGGTTATTTAGTCCTCCGGCTGTGTCGAGGGGTCTAGGCCATGTTAGGTACCCCCCACGGCTACTTCTAGTTGCAGTGTCAGTTTAGGGTTTTGCGGTCAGTACAGGTACCACCTACTCCAGAGATAGTCTCATGCGGCTCCAGGGTCACCGGATCATAATATTAACTTACAATAATTAACAAAAAACACCTGCAAAGGTTTCCTAAGCATTTAAAAAGTTCCCTTATTCTGTTTCAGTAGGGTCTACAATCATGGGGAAGACTGCTGACTTGACAGATGTCCAGAAGGCAGACTTTGACACACTCCACAAGGAGGGTAAGCCACGAAAAGTCATTGCTAAAGAAGCTGGCTGTTCATATAGTGCTGTATCCAAGCATATTAATGGAAAGTTGAGTGAAAGGAAAAAGTGTGGTAGAAAAAGGTGCACAAGCAACAGGGATAACAACAGCCACCACACACAGACGTATCCAGGACATCGGCTACAAGTGTCGCATTTCTTGGTTCAAACTACTCATGACCAATAAATAACACCAGAAGAGTCTTTCCTGGGCTAAGGAGAAAAAGAACTGGACTGTTGCTCAGTGATCCAAGGTGTTGTTATCAGATGAAAGTAAATTTTGCTTTTAATTTGGAAATGAAGGTCCCGGAGTCTGGTGGAAGAGTGGAGAGGCCACATCTATTGTGAAGTTTCCACAATCAGTGATGGTTTGGGGAGCCATGTTATCTGCTGGTGTAGGTTCACTGTGTTTTATCAAGACCAAAGACAGTGCTGCCGTCTAGCAGGAAATTTTAGAGCACTTCATGCTTCCCTCTGCCGACAAGCTTTTTGGAGATGGAAATTTCATTCTCCAGCAGGACTTGGCCCCTGTCCACACGGCCAAAAGTACCAAAACATGGTTTAAAAACAATTTTATCACTGTGCTTAATTGGCCAGCAAACTCGCCTGACCTTAATCCCATAGAGGAAGTTGAGAGACACCAGACCCCACAATGCAGACGAGCTGAATGCTGCTATCAAAGCAACCTGGGCTTCCATAACACCTCAGCAGTGCCACAGGCTGATCATCTCCATGCCACATCGCATTGATGTAGTAATTGGTGGCAAAGGAGCCTCAACCAAGTATTGAGTGCATTTACTGAATATACATTTCCATAGGACAACATTTCGGATTTTAAAATCATTTTTTCAAGCTGGTGTTATAAAGTATTCTAATTTACTGAGATAGTGACGTTTGAGTTTTCATTGGCTGTAAGTCATAATCATCAACATTAACAGAAATAAAAAAAACTTGGAATACGTTACTCTGCTTATAATTACTCTATATAATATATGAGTCTCACTTTTTGTATTGAAGAACTGAAATAAATGAACTTTTTGGTGATATTCTAATTTTGTGAGATGCGCCTGTAGAACGAAAGAACAGCTTTTCTTTAAACCCTATCTTGGTATTGTACATAAACCACAAAAAATATATTTATAACATGGTAAAATAGCTACAAAGATACAATCTCCTGATCCAAATCCAAATGTCTTGGGCTAAAGCTTAAAAGCTGCTGTTTTATCTCAAGAAATGGAAAGTTTCCCTTCCCCCAGAACACAGATTACAAAGCATCTAAAACACCTTCCAGAGTTGCCAAAGAAAATACTTGTCTGGAATGACTCTACATGTCATGTTCACAGACAGAAGCACAGACTAACCTACATGATACAAGCAAGTTCTTCCTGTGAGGTCTACCAGGAAAATCAATGTAGAAGCTTTTGGAGTTTAGATATTATTTTGCCCTCATATAAAATGTAACAATAGCAACAATGTTATTAGATTTGTTGGAGAAAATGGAAATATACACAAATATAAAATTTTCTATTCCTAAAAATCCTAAAATTGAGGAATGAATTTCTTATCTGCATACATACAGTATATATGTGTATATATGTACACTATAAGATGGATACATATGCAGAGGATTTTTTGAGATTTGGTCATCATATTTAAAAATTTTAGGTACTCGCTGTAAAAAAAGACCAAGACTCACTTGATGTTGTATATTGGTTGATGTCTTCTGCTAATAAAGAAAATAATTTTAAAAAATGGTATTAGGTTTAAAGGAAATCTGTCAGCAGGATTTCATGAGCTCAGAAATTAGTATTTGAATTGATATGCAAATGAGGCTGAAGAGCTATGGAAGATCTAAAGCCTGTTACTCCAGCTCTGTCACCCCCCCCTCACTCAGCTCCGCCTCCTCCTACTTGACTGACTGCTCCTCTGCCTGAAGTCACACAGCATAGATGCTAGTGTCACCTGGTGAGGTGGGTCCTCTGGACCACAGGTCCAGGTGGGCACATAGACTCTTGGCATTGAGGCAGCAAGTAGGAAGGCATGTGAGAAGTGAAGACTTGGCACACTCGGGAATTTCAGGAGCATGTGCTTGCACATGCAGTGGAACCCAACAGAGATGGAAGCAAGCTAAAGCACAGTATGCAGAAAAGGTGGAGAACACCAAAAAGAAGTCTGGAGGCTCAGTCTTAAGACACAGGTTTGTGTCCTAATTTATCTTACATACGATTAGGGAGATGACATCACTGAGCCACGCTGGCCATCCTGCAAAACCTGACGTGAAGCACAAGAGAGGGTAGTGGACTTAGGTGAAGGAAGCAGAGCCCGGGATACCAGGGACAAGTGTGTAACTTGAAGACCTGGTAAGGGCACATAACAAGACATTTTAGAGAATTGTCCACTATGACCTAGATAGTAATGAACCCCTGCACTTCAGGAATACCAGTAACAAAATCCATAGAGATCTCAGCCCAAGGCTCTTGTGAAATAGGCTGAAAAGGACCAAGAGGCACTTAACAAGAGGGTTTAAACTACGCACACTGAGGGTAGGGTGCTATGAACTCCTTGACGTCTTGTCTCCAACTTCTGTCCACCAGTAGAAATGAGAGAGAAGTTAAGCAGGACGTTTAACTCTCAGGTGACCGGAGAAGAGAGATGAATGAGCCCAGGATAAGACTTTCCAGCAAAATGCGTTAAAACGAAAGACCGTCATTTAGGAGGTAAATTGGAAGAAGAAGAGATGGCAGCAATGATACATTCAGGTCCAATAACATGTGAGGGTGGCTCATCAGCAGCATCAGGCAGATTAAAGGACCTGGATAGGGTGTCATCCCTCCATTTTTTCTAAGCAGGGCAATAGGTGAAGATGAAATCAAATTGTGAAAAAAAGAGTGATATTGAGCTTTACAGGGATTCAGCCTATGAGCAGACAAAGTACTCCAGGATTTTATGGTCAGTATAGTCACCGAACACTTAGCTCCTTCAAAAAGATGCTGACGATCCTCCACTCACAATTTTATGGCTAAAATTTCATGGTCACCAATCAAATAATTTCGCTTAGCTGGAGAAAATTTAATGGAGAAGAATCTACAGGCATGATTTCTCGCTTTTGAGGAATGTTGCAAAAGAATTGCTCCTACATCATCAACAATAGAGGCATCCACTTACAGGAAAAAAGGTCTGTCTACATTAGGATGGTGCATGACTGGAGCAGTAGAAAAACAAATCTTGAGTTCTTCAATGGCTTCAACAGCAGATTCTGACCAGTTTTGGGAATTTGCGCCCTTCCAAGTTTGGGTCATCATCAGTGGAGCAACCACTTGAGAGTAGTTTTTAATAAACTGGAGGTAAAAATTAGCAACGTTGAGGAATCTTTGGTGGAACTTGAGACCAACTGGCTGTTCTCCATCTAAAATGATGGATACTTTCTCTGGGTCCAAATGAAGACCACCAGAAGAGATGAAGTCCAAGTCTCTGGAGAAGATTAACATGTTGTCCAGATAGACTAAGACATACTAATACAGGACATCAAAAACGATCATCACAGACATCACAAAGTTCTGGAACACAGCTGGTGCATTGCACAATTTGAAAAGCATCACTTGATATTCATAGTGACCATCCCGGTTGTTGAATGCCATCTTCCATTCATTGCCCTCCTTGATGCAGATTAGGTAATATGGACCAAACAGTTTTAACTAAGAGAAGATAATAGCACCTGTTGTAAGTGTTAAATAAAAATAACTCAGAGGTGAAAGGCAACGGATAATGGTCTTTCAGAGTGATTTTATTCAAGCCCCAAAAATTTATGCACGGTCTCAAAGATCAATCTTTATTTTTAATAAAGAAGAAACATTCACCAGCTGTTGATGAAGATTTTTGAATGAATCCCTTCTCTAGGTTCTCTTTAGTATAGGTAGATATTGCCTCAGTCTCTGGGAGATATAGAGGATAAATTCTTCCTCTGGGTGGTTCCATACCTAGAAGAATGGCAATGGCGCAGTCATATGGCCGTTGAGGAGGTAGCGGCTTAGCCCTCTGCTTGGAGAAGACATCTGCAAAGTCCGGATAGGAAGCCGGCACATTGGAGGAAGTGGATGCAGAACAGAGTTTAAGAAGAGGTGGCTGGGATAGAGCTTTAAGGCAATTGCAAAAACAATATGGACACCACTAGGTAATCTGGATAGTAGACCAGTTAATGACAAGAGCATAAAGCTGTAACCACAATTCCAAAAGCACTGGTGCATCAGAGGGTGGCAAAATAAAATAAAAAATTTTCAGTGTGTACTGCACTAATCTGAACTATTAGCATCTCTGTGCGGAATTGGATACAACCACAAATATTTGCACAGCCATTTGCGGATATTAGGTTTAGAGGTGTCTGCAAAGATGCAAAAATAATTTCATCCTTTTTGCTAAAGAGAAGTCCATAAGATTCTCTGCTGCTTCAGAATCAATGAATGGTTATCCCTTAAACACAGAGGAATCAAAGGAAACAGACATAGGAGCGAATAATTTATTTTTAGTGGAGGACAGAGTAACTCCCAAGGTGATACCACAATCCGTGGAAAGGGTCTGAAGTTTCGCTGTTTGGACTTCAGTAGTTTAGCACAGTTTGTATGAGAGTAATCCTATTTAGTCCAATATAAACAGAGTCCTTGTGAAAGTTGACGGAATCTTGTGGCCCATGACAATCTCTTCCAACCGATTTGCATAGATTCTAGTGGGGTTGGTCTGGGAGGGGATTTTGAAGATACTCTTAGAAATGAGACATGAAAATCCAGAGTTTTTTCCCTAGCTTGTTCTTGAAATGTAAGTCCACACGAGTTGCAATGGAAATTAAATCGTCAAGTGAACAAGGCAAATCTCTAACCATAAATTGATCTTTGACATGACTGGACAGGCCAGCATAGAAGATAGCCATGAGAGTATAATTGTTCCAGGCTAAAGGCCCCGTCTCACATAGCGATTTACCAACGATCACGACCAGCGATACGACCTGGCCGTGATTGTTGGTGAGTCGTTGTGTGGTCGCTGGGGAGCTGTCACACAGACAGCTCTCTCCAGCGACCAACGATCAGGGGAACGACTTCGGCATCGTTGAAACTGTCTTCAACGATGCCGAAGTCCCCCTGCAGCACCCGGGTAACCAGGGTAAACATCGGGTTACTAAGTGCAGGGCCGCGCTTAGTAACCCGATGTTTACCCTGGTTACCAGCGTAAATGTAAAAAAAACCAAACAGTACATACTCGCCTTCTGATGTCCGTCAGGTCCCTTGCCGTCTGCTTCCTGCTCTGACTGAGTGCCGCCGTACAGTGAGAGCAGAGCGCAGCGGTGACGTCACTGCTGGGCTGTGCTCTCACTGTACGGCTGCACTCAGTCAGAGCAGGAAGCAGACGGCAAGGGACCTGACGGACATCAGAAGGCAAGTATGTACTGTTTTATTTTTTTACATTTACGCTGGTAACCAGGGTAAACATCGGGTTACTAAGTGCGGCCCTGCGCTTAGTAACCCGATGTTTACCCTGGTTACCAGTGAAGACATCGCTGGATCGGTGTCACACACACCGATTCAGCGATGTCAGCGGGACCTCAACGACCAAAAAAAGGTCCAGGCCATTCCGACACGACCAGCGATCTCACAGCAGGGGCCTGATCGCTGGTACGTGTCACACATAGCGAGATCGCTACTGAGGTCGCTGTTGCGTCACAAAACTAGTGACTCAGCAGCGATCTCGCTAGCGATCTCGCTATGTGAGACGGGGCCTTAACAGGGTAGGTAATTGGATGGCATAATATCCCACTGAGTTAATCGCTTGTCTTAGCCACAGCATGGAATCAGTAGCAGAGTGAATGCAACCTGGTTCATCAAACACTTGATACAATGCAGTCAGGCACAATTGTAGACAATGCAACATAGGGTCATCTCTATCTCACAATGGCATTGTCAAGGGTTTAAAACAACAGAGAGGAGCCAGAAGACCGCAACCTCTGACTTCTTCCACTCCTGTACTCATTAGAAGCACTTCACCTTCATAATAAATAATGCAGGTTTCTGTTCGCAATGCAGGGGTTAATTTGCTCAGTTGAAAGCTCCTGGAAGCTTTCCTGCATTAAGGCACAGCTGTTCACTGTTAGCCCCTCCCGATCACCTATATAATCTGGGCTCTGGCAAGCACTCATTTCCAGAGGTAGCGTTTGCTGCATGGTAGGAGGTTGGTGGTTATTTTTTTAGAAGGCGTTTGGTGGATTTATCTGAGACTGCTGCTAGATTTTGGGTGTGTGCTAATTTCACCTCCTTCTTCTACTTTAGTTTTACCCCATCCTCCACTCCCAGCTGGATTCCTGTTGTTTGTATGAGTATATTTGTATGTTTGGTATTTTGCTTTATCCCTGTTTGCTCTAGGTTGGTGTATTATGGTACACAACTACTCCCCTCTTCCCTGGGTGGAGGAATGGTACAGACTGATGGCGAATTCAGGAGCTAAGGCTCCATCAGAAGTAATCCAGGGAACAGGGCCAGCTAGGGCGCCCTTAGCGTTAAGGACAGGGAAGGAACCAGTGGTCCTGACAAACACCCAACAACAGAGCCATGACAGATGTAGCCCACGCCAAGGCATCTCCAAATTATAACAAAAGAAAATATGTGTGGTACATTGGTTCACAAAACCACAGAAAGCTTTTGAAGCCCCCTAAAAATGTGCAGGAGTAGGCAAATGTGGAGATGTTTCCCAGGCTGAATGTTGCAGCTGAGTATTAGGTTGTGGCAGGTGTTGTTGGTAAAACAGCTGGACAAGTTCATGTTGGCTACCAGCAAGTTGCACCACCAATCCAGACAGATTGTCTGCATTCCACAGCAATGTTGTTGTGGCTGCTGTACCTTTGGGATCCATGATCTTAGGATTGTGTTAGGCTCACCTGGCTAGGTGGATTCTCTAAGCAAATCTTTGGGTGGGCACAAGGACTCTGGACATTGGTGCAGCAAACAAAAATGCACATGGGAAGCCTAGAGTTACATAGTTACATAGTTATTAAGGTTGAAGGAAGACTTTAAGTCCATCTAGTTCAACCCATAGCATAACCTATTGATCCAGAGGAAGGCAAAAAAAAATCATGTGGCAAAGAGTAAGCTCCACATTGGGGAAAAAAATTCCTTCCTGACTCCACATACGGCAGTCAGACTAGTTCCTTGGATCAACGCCCTATCAAGGAATCTAGTATATATACCCTGTAACATTATACTTTTCAAGAAAGGTATCCAGTCCCCTCTTAAATTTAAGTAATGAATCACTCATTACAACATCATACGGCAGAGAGTTCCATAGTCTCACTGCTCTTACAGTAAAGAATCCGCATCTGTTATTATGCTTAAACCTTCTTTCCTCCAGACATAGAGGATGCCCCCTTGTCCCTGTCTCAGGTCTATGATTAAAAAGATCATCAGAAAGGTCTTTGTACTGTCCCCTCATATATTTATACATTAAAATAAGATCACCCCTTAGTCTTCGTTTTTCCAAACTAAACAGCCCCAAGTGTAATAATCTATCTTGGTATTGCAGACCCCCCAGTCCTCTAATAACCTTGGTCGCTCTTCTCTGCACCCACTCTAGTTCAGCTGTGTCTTTCTTATACACCGGAGACCAGAACTGTGCACAGTATTCTAAGTGTGGTCGAACTAGTGACTTGTATAGAGGTAAAATTATGTTCTCCTCATGAGCATCTATGCCTCTTTTAATACATCCCATTATTTTATTTGCCTTTGTAGCAGCTGCCTGACACTGGCCACTGAATATGAGTTTGTTATCCACCCATACACCCAGGTCTTTTTCATTGACGGTTTTGCCCAGAGTTTTAGAATTAAGCACATGGTTATACATCTTATTACTTCTACCCAAGTGCATGACCTCACATTTATCCCCATTAAAGCTCATTTGCCATTTATCAGCCCAAGCTTCTAGTTTACATAAATCATCCTGTAATATAAAATTGTCCTCCCCTGTATTGATTACCCTGCAGAGTTTAGTGTCATCTGCAAATATTGAAATTCTACTCTGAATGCCCCCTACAAGGTCATTAATAAATATGTTAAAAAGAAGAGGGCCCAATACTGACCCCTGTGGTACCCCACTGTTAACCGCGACCCAGTCCGAGTGTGCTCCATTAATAACCACCCTTTGTTTCCTATCCCTGAGCCAGCTCTCAACCCACTTACACATATTTTCCCCTATCCCCATTATTCTCATTTTATGTATCAACCTTTCGTGTGACACCGTATCAAAAGCTTTAGAAAAGTCCATATACACTACATCTACTGGGTTCCCTTGGTCCAGTCCGGAACTTACCTCTTCATAGAAGCTGATCAAATTAGTCTGACATGAACGGTCCCTAGTAAACCCGTGCTGATACTGGGTCACGAGGTTATTCCTCTTCAGATACTCCAGTATAGCATCCCTTAGAATGCCCTCCAGGATTTTACCCACAGTAGAGGTTAAGCTTACTGGCCTATAATTTCCGAGTTCAGTTTTTGTGCCCTTTTTGAATATTGGCTGAATATTGGCACCACATTTGCTATACGCCAGTCCTGTGGTACAGACCCTGTTATTATGGACTCTTTAAAGATGAAAAATAATGGTCTATCAATGACTGTACTTAATTCCTTCAGTACTCGGGGGTGTATCCCATCCGGGCCCGGAGATTTGTTAATTTTAGTGATTTTGAGACGCCGCCGTACTTCCTGCTGGGTTAAGCAGGTGACACTTAATGGGGAATTTTTGTTATCACTGATCATATTGTCTGCCATGGGATTTTCTTGTGTAAATCCTGATGAAAAAAAAGTCATTTAGCATATTGGCTTTTTACTCATCCTCATCCACCATTTCACCCAGACTATTTTTAAGGGGGCCAACATTTTCATTTTTTAGTTTCTTACTATTTATGTAGTTAAAGAATATTTTGGGATTATTTTTACTCTCTCTGGCAATGAGTCTCTCTGTCTCAATTTTTGCTGCCTTGATTTGCTTTTTACAGAATGTATTTAATTTTCTGTATTTATTTAATGCCTCATCACTACCTACTTCCTTTAATTCTCTAAATGCTTTCTTTTTGTCACTTATTGCGCCCCTTACAGCTCTATTTAGCCATATTGGTTTCCTCCTATTTCTAGTGTGTTTATTCCCATACGGTATATACTGTGCACAGGTCCTATCCAGGATGCTAATAAACGTCTCCCATTTTCTTTGTGTATTTTTATGTCTCAGGATATCGTCCCAGTTAATTGCACCAAGATCATCTCTCATCCGTTGGAAATTTGCCCTCCTGAAGTTTAGTGTCCTTGTCACCCCCCTACTACCCATCTTATTAACCCCTTCACCCCCGGAGCTTTTTCCGTTTTTCCGTTTTCGTTTTTCGCTCCCCTCCTTCCCAGAGCCATAACTTTTTTATTTTTCCGTCAATTTGGCCATGTGAGGGCTTATTTTTTGCGGGACGAGTTGTACTTTTGAACGACATCATTGGTTTTACCATGTCTTGTACTAGAAAATGGGAAAAAATTTCCAAGTGCAGTGAAATTGCAAAAAAAGTGCAATCCCACACTTGTTTTTTGCTTGCCTATTTTGCTAGGTTCACTAAATGCTAAAACTGACCTGCCATTATGATTCTCCAGGTCAGTACGAGTTCATAGACACCTTACATGACTAGGTTATTTTTCACCTAAGTGGTGAAAAAAAATTCCAAACTTTGCAAAAAACAAAACAAAACAAAATTGCGCCATTTTCCGATACTCGTAGCGTCTCCATTTTTCTTGATCTGGGGTCAGGTGAGGGCTTATTTTTTGCGTGCCGAGCTGGCATTTTTAATGATAGCATTTTGGTGCAGATACGTTCTTTTGATCGCCCGTTATTGCATTTTAATGCAATGTCGTGGCAACCAAAAAAACGTAAATCTGGCGTTTCGATTTTTTTTCTCATTACGCCGTTTAGCGATCAGGTTAATGCTTTTTTTTTATTGATAGATCGGGCGATTCTGAACGTGGCGATACCAAATATGTGTAGGTTGGGGTTTTTTTTTATTGATTTATTTTGATTGGGGCGAAAGGGGGGTGATTTAAACTTTTATATTTTTTTTTATTTTTTTCACATTTTTAAAAACTTTTTTTTTTTACTTTTGCCATGCTTCTATAGCCTCCATGGGAGGCTAGAAGCAGGCACAGCCCGATCGGCTCTGCTACATAACAGCGATCATCAGATCGCTGTTATGTAGGAGAATTGCAGGTGTGCTGTGAGCGCCGACCACAGGGGGGCGCTCACAGCCACCGGCAATCAGTAACCATAGAGGTCTCAAGGACCTCTATGGTTACAATGGAGGAGCATCGCCGACCCCCGATCATGTGACAGGGGTCGGCGATGCGCTCATATCCGGCCACACGGCCGGATGCGGTAGTTAAATGCCGCTGTCTGCGTTTGACAGCGGCATTTAACTAGTTAATAGCGGCGGGTAATCGCGATTTCACCCGCCGCTATTGCGCGCACATGTCAGCTGTAAAAAACAGCTGACATGTCGCGACTTTGATGTGCGCTCACCGCCGGAGCGCACATCAAAGCGTACTATTCCGTCACATGTCGGGAAGGGGTTAAAGGTTACATGAAAACTTATTATTTTATGATCACTATTCCCCAAGTGACCCCCAACCCTTATATTTGATATGCGGTCTGGCCTGTTGGTTAATATTAGGTCTAGCAGTGCCCCCCTCCTTGTTGGGTCCTGAACCAATTGTGAAAGGTAATTGTCTCTCATAGTTGTCAAAATCCGATTACCTTTGCTGGAACTGCAGGTTTCTGTTCCCCAATCTATTTCAGGGTAGTTAAAGTCCCCCATAATAATGACTTCTCCTTGAGTCGCAGCTTCATCTATTTGCTTTACGAGGATATTCTCCATTGCTTCCATTATTTTTGGAGATTTATAACAAACCCCTATCAGTAATTTATTATTTTTTCCCCCTCCCCTTATCTCCACCCACAGGGACTCTACATTTTCATTAAGTTCACCTATATTATCACGCCAGATGGGTTTAAGGACGATTTTACATACAGACACACCCCACCCCCTCGCTTATCTGTACGGTCATTTCTGAAAAGGCTATAGCCCTGCAACTTAACAGCCCAGTCATGGCTCTCATCCAGCCATGTTTCAGATATCCCCACCATGTCATAATTATGCTCCAACAACATTAATTCTAATTCGTCCATTTTGTTGGCGAGGCTTCTGGCATTAGTATACATGCACTTGATGTTCCTCTCTGTACCTGTTTTCTTTCTTAAATTATTAACTGTTCTAACCCCACACCCATGCCACGCCACCCCCAACTTCCTTATTTGTGCCCAGGTCTCAATCCTAAAACACAGGTGTGTATCCCAATGGGCCTGCCTTAAATAGGATTAGATAGATGACGTCAATGAGCCACAGTGGATAACTGGCCAAACCCAATATGGAGCACAACAGACGGGAGCGGACTGAGGTGAAGGAAGCAGAACTTGGGATACCAGGGAAAGGTGTGTAAACAATAGAGGCTGTAGTCAAGCATGTTGAGGCATCATTGGGTGGGGAATAGAACTAGAGTGACAGAGGCTTCAGATCTACTCAGATCTACAAATAGCTCTTTAGCCTCATTTGCATATCAATTCAATCACTGATTTCTCAGCAACGGAGGAATTTACCGGCTGATTATTGCTGTTATTGTGAACAGTTGAAGTTGAAATGAGCTCTTAAAGGACTAAAGTTAAAGATGACACATCTCCTTTTTATTTTAGGATTATATATATATATATATATATATATATATATATATACATATATATATATTTTTCATCTTTTACCTATTAAAAAGTACAAAAAGGAAAATGGGAAGATGCAAATGTTTGGTTAGTATCTAGTAGCGCCTCCTATGGCAAGTATCACATCTTAAAACCTATATTTGGTGGCGCTAAGTATCAATGTGCTAAAGTCCTTGCAGTGACACCAACAAACCTCCACAAACGGTTTGTAAAAAGTACGTAGTAATTATAATAGTATACACCTAGATGCATACAGGTACGCGCTGAACAGTAGCAAATGGAGAAGGAAAGCTAATAATAATGGGTGTCTTATAAGTAGAAGGTATACTAAAATGCCAGAGACTATAACCTAGTATAGTAACTAAATAAATGTCACTTGTTACAGAGATCGCCTGGCTAGGTTCCAGTGGCTAGGGGGGAAAGGAGTGCATACACGTTTGCCTACCTCCAGTACTGAATCCTTGGAGCGCTGGAAGGCTGTATAGGTGCTGCCGTATTTCTGAGAAGAATCCGAATGAGTCGGGAAAAGTCCAAGCAGGTGGCTGCTCCGGCCGGTAGCAGCCGCCTTGAAACTAACCTCCGGGAGGGGCCGAGATCCTGTGGGTCCTCAGGAATGCCTGAGGAAGGAGACAGTCGTCTCCGAAACGCGTTGAGACTGATCCTCACTGCACCCCGTACTCGCGTTCACTCTCATTTTCACTCTCGGGTTCGGGCAAGCGGTCACGTGCTGTGTGACGTCAGGAAGGTCCTGCATACTATCCGGACTTACCGCTTTCACTACACGCGGCGTCCGGACCCACAGGATCTCGCCCCCTCCCGGAGGTTAGTTGAACTAACCATTTCACTGCCATTTCCTAATTACATTTAGAACAGGGCAACTTGAAAACACACATCATGAAAAGCAGACTCACCAAAACCTTGTTGAGAAATGCACTAGCAGGGTGCAGCAGGCCCCCACTGATAAAGGCTGGAGCAGCACAGGTGCAAGCTACTGATGAGAACAACAACCCACTCACCTAATTAATAGAAGGGTTGGCTGTCTAGTAGCAAAATTGCACATAGGTAAGACTTGCATAAGACACTAGTCACACAGATAGGTGTGATGCACAGTGTCTAGACAACCTATTGATCACGCCCATAGTATTAGCAGGCGGGCCATCCAGCACTATATATATAAATGTACCACACAAAAACCAAGCCCTGCCGCACCCTGCAAAAAAATGCTAAAAAGTGCAATAAAAAGATGAAAAAACGAATGCATATAATACATTAAATGAGGTATTGGTTACTATTTTGGATTATGGTTCACATTGAGGAAAATATGCACAAAGGTCCAAACGTGAACCGCCAGGGAAGGTATACAGGGCACAGCCAGAGGGAGATTGCGGTGTGGTGCTGAACCAGCTATGTCCAGGTAGATGGCAGTTAGGTTAACAATGCTGTATAGGGTAAATGACCAGAGAAGGGTACGGAAAGGTATAGATCCCTTGGTGGCACAGCGGTGACTGCGATCCCGGCAGTGGGAGCCAGCGTTGGTGGCTAAGTGGGAAGAACTGGCACAATGTGTGTCTAAGCAGGGGAACAGCTTCTCTGGTCATTTACCCTATACAGCGTTGTTAACCTAACTGCCATCTACCTGGACATATCTGGTTCAACACCACGCCGCAATCTCCCTCTGGCTGTGCACTATATACCTTCCCTGGTGGTTCACGTTTGGACCTTTGTGCATATTTTCCTCAATGTGGACCATTTATATTTATTGCTATATCTGACTACTTCAGCGACATCACATATTCAATTCTAGAAAGAACGTTCAATAAGGCGATATTGTGATCAAGGCCACTGGTTGACCAAAACGTTTTTTGCCTGTCGCTCCACCTCTGCACCTCTATGTAAGTAAACTATCCACTTGAAGCAAATATCTCCATATGTACGAGTGCAGTGATTATATTTTCTATTATTGATGAGACCATTGGCTCCGCTCACTAGCACATTAGCATATTAGTCGAGTGCTAGCCTTCTGTTTTCTTTAAACTTATTATGTATAGCACAGTCCCTTACTACATAGTGTTCTCTCTTACTATGTATATCATAGTCCCTTAGTATATAATGTACTGACTCATTATGTACAGCACAGTCCCTTAGTAAATAGTATACTCACTTATTATGTATAGTGCTATCCTTAGTTACATACTTTCCTCTTTCATTATGTATAACACTGTCCCTTATTACGTATCATCCTGTCTAGTTATATATAGTGCCGTCCCTTATTATATAGCTTACTCTGCTGTTATGTACAGTGCTATCACATTATTACATAGTATTATGTCATGATATATACAGCACCGCCCCATACATAGTGCATTCTTGTTATTTTTGTTATTCACAGCGCCTTCTTTTATTACATAGTCCTCTCTTGTTAGATATAAAATGACTGCTGATGGAGCAGCCAGTGACCAGATGACCAGTCCATCAGCTCCTTCATTAGAAAAAAACTTTCCCATGCTCCATCAGCCATCTTTGCATTATATATCTAACAAGAGAGGATGGTATGTAATAAAGAACAAGGCTCTATATAATGCGATATGTAAGGGACGGAGCTGTACAACAAGAGATGACACTGTGTACTAAGGGACAGCAATATACATTATAACGGAGACTAAGTAAGACATATACAAGTATGTGTGTGTGTGGCTATATATATCTGTAGCTTTATCGCCATAAAAGCAGGGGTGCCCAGACACATTTCTTGCACAGGGGCCCCAAGCTGTCAGTGTCAGTGTAACATAGCTTATTGCATAGACCATTTAGAGCCTAATGCACAGGATCCATTTACAGTCACATTCATAATAGAACTTCTAAAGAGATGCATGAGTTTTTTACAATAACTTTATTCACCGCTGATTTTACAGTGTCATGCCACCTTAGTTACAGCTTCTTTTTCATTGCTGCACAGTACACTGCATTTTTATGTTGAAATGGTCAACTTTTTATTCAGCATTTATTCAATCATTTTGAATGAAAGAGGCACAAAAATAACACACGGTAGTCTTTTCATTAAGCTGCTGTTGTTGTGATATTGATTTTTTGACCAAAGATGGTTTAAGTGGAGTAATGGAAATAAAAGGTTCATATCCTGTCTGACTTTCTGAAATAAAACAGGTTCTTTGAACATTTATACATTTCAATCTCCTACATACCAAGGACAAGCAACTATAATTTGCAGATTTACAATGGAATATTACCGGGAACATTGCCAAACTTGTCCTCTGCTCCCCATCTAGACAGCTTATTACAGCTCTCATCTCATTAGGATGTTATGAATAAATGCTAATAAACTTAAAGTAATTGGCAGTTGTTGAAAAACAATATATTTATTGCTGTTGGATGTGTAATCTAAAATAACGACAAAGGGTTTGTACTGTTGTGCCACATTTTTTGCTATCTGAATATTTTGCTCCCAAAAACGTTCTCAACATAATTTTCTACTTCTTAATAAACTTCATTGTCACCTTAATTGGTTTACCCATTTCGTAAACTACTTTAACTGTTTACTAAACTCAAGGATAGAGCAAGATGACAATTATGTGTATAAAGAAGTATGGAGTGCACTGCTCACCAAGGGAAGGGTGTACTGCGCCACTTGCTGATTCTTGAGTCCTGGTCAGTTCTTCCTATAATGGTGCAGCGTAGTCCATCTCCTCCCTGTAGGGACTCAAGCTTCTTGATATCATGGCTCATAGTGGAGCATATTATCTTTCTATTTTTTGACACATTAACAATTCCCATTGAAGACCATATCACACATAGACGTCAGCTTTTGTTTTAGCTAAAAGATTGTTAAGCCTTCCACCACGACAAGGTAGACTCTTTTGGCTGGGCCCTACCCTACTCTAACCTATTAAACATTTCTTAAAACATCTAAAACTCTTTTTAGGTATATTTTTATTTATTTTTCTTTATGGGAATGTGTCACATACATTTTTTAAATGACAAATAATACCACATACAATGTACAAAAACCAGCACACCATGACCAGACCACATAATACCACCACATAGTGATTGAATAATAAAACATACAAGGAACAAATACCACCATTCCAAGACCAGATAACATATTACCACCAACTAGTGACAGAATAATACTACATACAAGGAACAAATACCACCACACCATAACAAGACATAATATTACCACCACTTAGTGACCAAATAATACCACATACAGAGGTTAAATACAATCACACTGTGACCAGACCACATATTACCATGACATAGTGACCAAATAATACTGTATACAAGGGACAAATACCGCCACACTGTGACCAGGCCACATATTACCACCACATAATGACTGAATAATACCACATACAAGGAGCAAATACTCCCACATCATGACCAGACCATATATTTCTATTAAATGGTGGATGATGATAGTGGTCATTGTAAGGTGTGATGAATAACAAGGACACAAAGGTTGCAGTCTCTTTACCTTTTACTGAAGACTTCAGAGTCCACAGTCCAGAGTACCGCTCACAGGGCTGGCTGAGTCCGGCCGGTCCGAAGGCACATCCAGAGTCCCCTTAGCCAGGAGGAAATCAGTAGCCTTCCTACTAGCGCATGTGTGTTGTAGTACCTCCCTGCTGAGCACCACGGGAAAGTCCTCACAACCTTTGTAGATGTTTCTGATGTTCTATCTCTCTCTGTCCCCCAGATGATATGGATAGGACAACCCGTATGATGGGGTAGGCCTGGAGTTAATTCATAGGGACCCTAGAGACACCCCTCTCCCACAATTGCCTCCGTGTCTTCTTAGGTATTTAGGTTGGGCAGCCAACTTGGAATTGACTGTCCTGCCATTGTCTGGAGTAATGCGTAGAGTCAGTTTTACAGTTTTCGGTTCTCCGAGGTTTATTCTGGCGGTAGTAGTATCTCCCAAGGCACCAGTCGGTATCTCACACTTCCTGGCTTGGGAAGGTGAGTATCTGGATCCTCGTCTGGTCCCAAGTAGACGTCATAGGTTTGCTGTTCATGTATCATCAAGTCATTAGCTGCTATCAAAGTTTGAGTAGTCTGGGTAACGGTAGCACGGGTCCCGGTCGTGGGTCCAACGGTGGTAGTCACACTTACAGTAGTAGTGGTATTAACCCAAGGAACTATCGGGTGCTCAACTGTTGTAGTGGCTGGGGGCGTTTTCTTGACACTAGGTGGCGCTGTTAGTGGTGCGCACCTCTTTACATTTCGAGCGTACCATCCATTGTCTCCCCAGTGACTGATGTAAGTCACCGAGTCTCCGGGGTACAAGCTGCGGCCCGGATGCTCCCTTCCAAGGTGGGACTCCACTTCACTTCTATCGACCCGAACCTTCGGTACCACCCCGGGTTCCTGAATGAACCCTCTCCCTCTCTGGAGATGAAACATCACCACTATCCCATATCTCACCGGGAGTCTGTCGTCCTGCTGGGCTTCAGTATCCCATGCATCACTCTGGGCTTTCTGTCTATTCTTCTCCTTCCACTGCATCACTAAGCATTGTTTATATTCCTCCCAGGAGAGGACGGCAATGGAGGACCCACACACACCACTCCTCGAGTCATCCCAGCGAAAGATCGCTCCCTCCTGGCTCACATCCACTGGTGTGCCCTCAGTCGCTAGGTATAGCGGTGGTGCTCCGTTAGTGGCGCGGCAAACCGCTGGGGCTGGCGCCACGGACAGTGGTCGGTCACAGTCTGGGTGGGGGACGGTCACTGGAGCCGGATCGGTCGGTGGGGCAGGGGCATTTCCTGTACCTGCGTCTGATGTAGTTCCACCGATGACGATCCGCTCCGCTGATGAGGACGCTGGAATCGGCTGCGGCTCGGACCGCGGTTCTTCCCATGTGGTCTTCTGGCATAGTTCTGACTTCCATTTCCTAGCCGCTGTCAGCTCCGCGTCCTGGAGTGGGGGACTTGGCTCTTCCACTGGCGGATCCAAGGAGTCCGGACTCTCCAGCTGCGGCAGGTTCGAGTCTGCCCCCGGTCGGCTGAGGCAGTCCTGGGTCACTCCTTCGTCGTTCCGGTACTCGCTGGTCACCATCTCCTCTCCGGGATCTTCGGCGGCACACACACGTTGCTCCTCCATTTTCTGAGGGCGGAGCCCCTTCTTTCCCTCGTTCCCGCCATTGCAAATCAGGGGGCGGATCTCCTCTGCTTCGGGGCACGTCGTCATCTTGCAGCAGTAGTCGGAGGGGGCGGTCGTTACTTTTAGTGCGCCCTCCTTCTTCTCCTGTGCTCCTCGTGGCGCTGCAATGGCGGCGGTTTTGGTGGGAGTTTTGGTGGCAAATGGCAACACACAGTCTTTGCAATAAATCACAGTTCAAACACGATTCTGGCACAGTTCTAAGGCACACATGACCCGATTCTCGGGCTTAATTAGATCCTGTTCGTGACGCCAAAGTTGGATCGCCCCCAGGCACAGGGCAATGGGGTACTCGGCACCGGGTCCCTCGGTCTCGATTCTGGGGATGTCATGGTGGCCCGACCTGGTCCGTGGCCCTGCTGAGGGGCGTCCAATTAAAGGTATAAGTTTGTACGGTGTTCGTGACGCCACCTGTGGTATTCGGTCAGGGTGACCGACGCTGCTGGGGGTCCGCTGGGGTGATGGAATGGCAGCCAGATGGTATACCTTCCCACAGGTGAAGTATGTCCCCAGGGCTTCCCAAAGTGGGTGGATGATGATAGTGGTCGTTGTAAGGCGCGATGAATAACGAGGACACAAAGGTTGCAGTCTCTTTACCTTTTACTGAAGACTTCAAAGTCCGCAGTCCAGAGTACCGCTCACAGGTCTGGCTGAGTCCGGCCGGTCCGAAGGCACATCCAGAGTCCCCTTAGCTAGGAGGAAATCAGTAGCCTTCCTACTAGCGCATGTGTGTTGTAGTACCTCCCTGCTGAGCACCACGGGAAAGTCCTCACAACCTTTGTAGATGTTTCTGATGTTCTCTCTCTCTCTCTGTCCCCCAGATGATATGGATAGGACAACCCGTATGACGGGGTAGGCCTGGAGTTAATTTATAGGGACCCTAGAGACGCCCCTCTCCCACAATTGCCTCCGTGTCTTCTTAGGTATTTAGGTTGGGCAGCCAACTTGGAATTGACTGTCCTGCCGTTGTCTGGAGTAATGCATAGAGTCAGTACTCCCTCGGTGTTCCGGCCACCGGCTATGCGCCTCGGAAGGAGGCTGCCGATCTCGGGGCAGGACTCCTCCCGGTATTATCTCCTTGTGCTGTGACTTCGGTTCTCACTCTCCACAATATACTTTGCTTCATGTCCTTTCTTAGGATGCTGCCGCAATGATGTGGAGGCGCAGCTCCGTAACGTTCTATCTCTTGCTAGGCCTCTGTCAGGATCCCACCCCTGACAGGACCTCTCTGGGTCAAACCCAGGCTGCTTCTCCCTCGATGTTATCTGGTCGAAGCCCAGTCTGCTTCTCTCCCTAACTTCCTATCCAACCCACCAGTTTTACCCGTGTGTGAGGAGTGCCCTAGTAGATAGAAGCTTTGCTCCCCCTGGTGGACTGGAGTGTAAAGTGTAGTGTGTGACTGTGATACCTGGCAAGGTGAACTCCTTTAGTACCATCAGATGTAACATCACTCCCCCTGGTGGAAGAGCGACATTACTGCAACGACCAGGACTCTGGGGCGCTGCACTTGTAAAGGACACACAGGATTTAGTGAGCAAACATACCCCACAGTACTACAACCTCATAATTGAGTGACTCCATAATTTTTACCCTATGCTAATAATAATAATAATAATGGATCGCATGGATCTTGTGAGCCTCTGCTGGTGTTATTCTTCAGGTACTATGATCCATCATTATTATATTATATATGTTATATTAAACTAAGTTTATACATCTTGTACCAGACACCACATTGCAGGCCATCTGTTAATTATTACAAATTTTGTATTCAAAAACTGAAATGGCGCTCCTTCCCTTCCAAGCCCTGCTATGCATCCAAACAGTAGTTCCCTCACATATGTGTTTTTGGCGTACTCAGGAGAAACTGCATAACAAATTGCATGGTAACATTTTCCCTGTTAACCTTGTGAAAATGCAAAATTTGGTGGCTAAAAAATATTTTCATGAGAAAAATGTGATTTTTTTTTTCTTAATTTTCACAGCTCAATGCTATAAACTTCTGTGAAGCATCTGGGTGTTCAAGGTCCTCCTTCCCTTCCGAGTCCTGCTATGCACTCGAACAGTGGTTTTCCCAAACATGTGGGGCATTAGCATGCTCAGGAGAAATTGCACAACAATTTTTTTCCTGTTACGCTTGTGACAATAAAAAAATTTGGGCCTAAGTAAAATTTTTGTGAAAAAAAGTTAAATGTTAATTTTTTCCTTCCACATTCTAAATATTCATGTGAAGCACCTGAAGGGTTAATAATTTTCTTGAATGTGGTTTTGCATACCTTGAAGTGTCATAAACCCCTCGAAGTCACTTGAAAAGTAAAGATGGGGGCTGGAACAAAGCGTAGCTGGGTGGAGGCCCCCCATGACTGCTTTGAGCCGGGCGGTCTTTTTAAATAATGCTGTGGCTAGGGATAGGAGGATGGCAAGGGGGGGAGGAGTTAGGTTAGGGGGAGGTAGGAAGGAAAGTGCGGGAAAACCACCATTCCTTACCTTATTTCTGGACGAAGAAGACGTACAAGATGGCGTCGGCGGAGTCCATGTTGTCCCAGCTTCAGGAGATGGCCAGGTCCAGGAGAGGGGGCTGGCTCGAGGCCCAGCTGGCCTCCATCATTGGTGCCGCAAGAGGATCCGCTCAGAGCGCACGGGGCAGGAGGACCAGGCCCCCAGAGA
Organism: Ranitomeya variabilis; assembly: GCF_051348905.1. Taxonomy (NCBI): domain Eukaryota; kingdom Metazoa; phylum Chordata; class Amphibia; order Anura; family Dendrobatidae; genus Ranitomeya; species Ranitomeya variabilis. The sequence goes on from NC_135233.1 coordinate 985,496,353, forward strand.
GACTGTCTCCAGATCTCCCTGCGCGTGGCAGGCGCAGGCTCCGGAGCCCCTCCAGGGACCCTGCGGGCGGTGAGTCCGGCGGCGCTGCCTCCCCCGGTCGCTCCCGCTCCAGCAGGAATCCCAGTACCCGGCCTGCACGCGCCGGGCGTCAGACCCAGGACACCGCCGCTGCTGCCGGGAGCGCCGGACCGGAAGTGCGGCCTGCGCGATCCAGGCAGAGCGCAGCCGCAGCTTCCCCCGCTCCTGGCAGGTCCCCGGCTCACAATGGGCGCACGGCCGCCGCTTCACCGCCTCCTTCCGGGGTACCGGTGTCCAGAGGGAGAGCAGCCGCCGCTTCCCCTGCCCTCATCAGATCTACTGCGCCCAGGGGGCGCGCGGCGGCAAGAAGAAGCAGAGCAGCGCTGACAGGAAGAGCAGCTCAGCCAAGAAGAGCGCCACAGCCAGGAGGAGCAGCAAGAGGAGCAGCAAGTCCAGGAGGAGCAGCACGGCCAGGACGAGCAGCAGCAGCCAGGAATCCGGCCCCTTTACCTGCGGCAGGCACTCACAGCCCATCACCTCCCAGGGTGCCTGCTCGGATGACCACAAGGAGCACACAGGCGGCGGACGGTCAGCGGTCAGGAGGTCTTGTACGTCCCGCTTGTACAGAACGGCGCAGCGGAGGGAGAGATGCAGGCAGCAGTGTCGAGCTGCCTGCCCGGGAGCGAAGATCGTTACACGACCGGGCGGGCTCGCCCGGGTTGGTACACGGGGATCGGTCGCGGTCGCCCAGGAGGTCTCCGGAGCTCAGAGCAGCGTATACCCGTTACCCATTGGACGGTGAGGTGGCGGGGGATACTGACCACAGACGAAGGAGCGGGTCCGTACAGCAGCTACAGCACGCTCGGGTCCCCCCTGGTGACGAGGAGGCCAGGGGCGCGGGCCTGGGACAGAGAGGGCTAGCAGCGCAGCAGTTTCAACACGCTCGGGTCCCCCCTGGTGACGAGGAGGCCAGGGGCGCGGGCCTGGGACAGAGAGGGCTAGCAGCGCAGCAGTTTCAACACGCTCGGGTCCCCCCTGGTGACGAGGAGGCCAGGGGCGCGGGCCTGGGGCAGAGAGGGCTAGCGACGCAGCAGTTCCAGCACGCTCGGGTCCCCCCTGGTGACGAGGAGGCCAGGGGCGCGGGCCTAGGGCATCGACGCGGCGAGGAGGTGTCGGAGTCCAGCGGTGATCGTCACGGGAGGTCAGAGCAACAGGGATCCGGAGGTCCGGCTGGCGGGGACACAGCACCCGCGCAGCGTTGTGAGTATGAGTCCATGTCCGGTTTGTCGCCCACAGGGGCCGAGTTACAGGAAGCTAGGAGGGGTCGGGCGGCGGTGTGTGAGGAACGGCAGAGGAGTGGGCCGATTGTGGCGGAGGTGCCAGGTATGCAGGACTTATTGCAGGGTATGTCGCAAATTTTGCGTAGATTAGAGGGAGGGTCGGCAGCTGGGGTTGCCGCATCGCCGGTTGAGGCGTGGTTGTCTGGTCGAGGGGTGGAACCCCAGGCGGGTTGTGGTTTGTTAAGCCCTGGTCAGGTAGTGGAGGTTGCATCGTCGGGTGTATCGGTTTCGGTTCAGACAGAGAAGGAAAAAGGCGATACGGTCAAATTAGATGACAGAGCGAAAGGGGAAGTTTATGTGTGCTTTGAAGGGCCGTTGGGAGCGCATTTAAAAAAGGAGGTGAAGGAAAAGATTTGGAGAGACGAGTATGTGGAAGTTTTTTCCCTGCTTCCGTTGGAAAAGTTTAACTTGGATAAAGGGAAAAAAGACGATAGCAAAAAGGAGGAGGAAGAAAAGCGGAGGTGGCGGCTAATTCCGCAGACATTTGTAAATTGGTTGCAGGCGTTTGCGATATTGGCGAGTGTAGTGGGGGAGAAGGCGCCTGAGAATTGCTCAGGTTTATTTTGCTATTTAGATGCAATTGGGGAGGCGCATCGTACTTATGGCGGTCAGACGTGGCTGCGGTATGATGAGCAGTTCAGGCAGCGAAAGGCGGTAAGGCCAGAAATTAGGTGGGACCAGAAGGATATAGGCCTTTGGCTGAAGGTTATGGCCCCAGCTAGGCATGGGCAGTCCTTTCATGGGTCCGGGGGTGGTGGCAGCCAGCAGTCGGGACACGGAGGCAGTAGTCAGGGTGCACAGGGAGCGAAGGAGAAGTCTGGAACCTGCTGGCAGTTTAATGACGGTCAGTGTAAATACGGTAGCACCTGTAAATTTAAGCATGTGTGTTCCCACTGTAATGGAAGTTCACACGGGGCTTCAAAGTGTTTCAGGAAAGGAAAAGGAAAGCCAGCCTTGGGTGCCGGTCAAGGGGGAGAGCCCGGTGAGGCTTCACGAGATGGCCCCCTTTCTAAATAGGTACCCCGATCAGGTGAAGGCAGGTATTATTTTCAATGGTTTTGCGGATGGTTTTAGGATTCCTCCCCCGAGCCACGAGGTTCCTTTTTCGGTTAAGAATTTGCGGTCGGCAATGTTGCATGCCGAGGTTGTTGATGTTAAACTCAAGAAAGAAGTGGAGTTGGGAAGGATGTCGGGGCCGTTTTTGCATCCGCCGACGGCGGGTATGGTGGTTTCCCCTTTGGGGGTGGTGCCTAAAAAAGAGCCGAATAAATTTCGGTTGATCCAGCATTTGTCGTACCCAAAGGGTCGGTCGGTAAATGATGGCATCGCCCAAGAGCTGTGCTCGGTTGAGTATACATCATTCGATGCAGCGGTGCAGTGGGTGCGAAGGCATGGCCCTGGGGCGCTGTTGGCAAAAACGGATGTTGAATCGGCCTTCCGTTTGCTTCCGGTGCATCCGGACAGCGTTCCGTTGTTAGGTTCTTTTTGGAATGGTGGTTACTATTTGGATAGATGTTTGCCAATGGGCTGCTCCATTTCTTGTTCATTGTTTGAGACGTTTAGTACTTTCCTGGAGTGGGTGGTTAAGGACGTTTCTGGAGTTCAGTCGGTTATCCATTATTTGGATGATTTTTTGTTTATCGGGCCGCCTGATTCCGCAGTTTGCCGTAATACGTTATCGGCTATGTTTTGGGTCGCAGACCTTTTTGGAGTTCCATTAGCGGCAGATAAGACGGAAGGTCCCAGTACGGTATTGAGTTTTTTGGGAATTTTAATCGACTCCGAGAAGATGGAGTGTCGGTTGCCGGAAGATAAGTTGGCCATGTTGCAGCAGGAGGTTGAAAGAGCTAGAAGGAAGCGGAAGCTGACTTTGAAAGAGTTGCAGTCTCTTTTAGGTAGATTGAATTTTGCATGTCGGATCATACCCATGGGCAGGATATTTTGTCGCAGGTTGTCGGTCGCGACGGCAGGCGTAAAGGAGCCACACCATTTTATTCGCCTGAGCAAGGAACACAAAGATGACTTGCTAGTGTGGCAACGTTTCCTGTGCAACTACAACGGGCGGTCGTTGATTCAGCAGGAGGTCTTAACAAATTTTGATTGCGAGATATATACGGATGCAGCCGGTTCGGCTGGTTACGGGGCCTTTTGCGGTGGTCGTTGGTGTGCCGGACGGTGGCCGGGCCAGTGGAGGGAGTTGGGCCTTACAAAAAACCTGGTCTTGTTGGAATTGTTCCCTATTGTGGTTGCGGTTTCCATTTGGGGGGAAATGTTTGCTAACAGGAGGATTCGTTTTCATTGCGACAACATGAGCGTCGTGTCAGTGATGAACAGTTTGTCGGCCTCATCTCCCCCGGTGATTAAGTTGGTGAGGGAGTTGGTTTTTCGGTGCTTGGAGCTGAATGCTTGTATTTCGGCGGTGCATGTGCCGGGTGTGCAGAACTCAATAGCAGATGCATTGTCTCGTTTCCAGTGGGACCGTTTTCGGGAATTGGCGCCGGACGTGGAGATCTTGGGAGAGGAATGCCCTTTGCATCTTTGGAGCGTGATTATGGACGAGCGGGCCGGTTGATTCAGGAGTCTGTTACGAGACAAACATGGGCATCATACGAAGCATCTTGGCGAGTATGGCAAAGTTGGGTGTTGGTGTGGGGCCAGTTGGTGTCTGACGAAGATAGGATGTTGGCAGTGTTATTTTTGATCGGGAAGGCGGCCGAAGAAGGTTGGTCGATTTCGAAGGTAAATAAATTTGCTGCTGGTTTGGCTTTTGCTTTTAAGTTGCAGGGGTTGGTGGACGCGACAAAACATTTTTTGGTCAGACAGGCACTTAGGGGTTTTAGGAGAGGTAATCAGACGATTGACCGTCGCCGCCCCATTTCGTTTAGCCTTTTAGAACGGTTGGGTGGAGTCTTGGAGATTATTTGTGGTTCGAGTTTTGAGTTGGCGTTGTTTCGCCTCGCCTTTTCATTAGCATTTTTTGGGGCTATGCGCGTTGGGGAGCTGGTGTCAACGTCCAAAGTTAGAGCAGGGGGTTTGTTGGCAGAGCATGTGGAACTTTGGACGGGGGGTATCGTTTTTTGGATTCGCCGTTCAAAGACTGACCAAATTGGGAGAGGAAAACGTGTGGTGCTGGGGAGGGTTCACGGGTCTTTAATGTGCCCTAGAGGTTGTCTGGAAGAATACTGGCAGTTATGGTCAGGCAGATCCGGCCCTTTGTTGTGTCACGCAGGGGGGTCCTTTTTGTCACGCTTTCAGTTCATTGCGGTATTAAGGAGGGGCTTGCGGGAGTTGGGCCTTTCTCCGGAGTTGTTCGGTTCGCATTCATTTCGTATCGGGGCGGCATCAGAAGCTGATAGTTTGGGTTTGGGACATTTGTAGAATTGGTAGATGGACTTCGAATCGGTACTTAGGTTACGTCCGTCATTAATTTAGTAGTGTGGTTATGTTTTGTATTTGACCCAGTGTTTTTCTTCATGCGTCTTGTTGCAGGTGTGTCCCCTTACTTAGCCTGGATCTTCGGACATTCGTTCGTTCACTGGGGGGCGCTGCGGGCCGAGGTCAGGCCGGACGGTAGGCAACTGGGGTTTAGTAGGCGTCAGGTTGTCATTCGGTGGTTGGAATATAGGGGGATGGTTTGGAACAAGGCCCTTCCTGAATTTTCTAAGGCGGTTCGTTTAGACAGACAACCTGACATTTTAGTTGTGCATTTGGGGGGGAACGACTTGGGTGTACGGCCTGTCAGGGAGTTGATTAGGGACATACGGTTCGATTTGTTGAGGTTGCAAGTATCATTTCCTGGGGTGTTGATTGTGTGGTCAGATATTGTGCCTAGAAAACGGTGGAGGGGGGCTAGATCTTTGAAAGGTATTAATAGGGCTAGGGTTAAGTTGAATAGGGCAATAGGGGGTTTTGTTTCCAGAAACGGGGGGATTAGCGTTAGACATTTTGAATTGGAGTCAGGGCTTGGTAACTACTGGAGGGAGGATGGAGTTCATTTAAACGCGATTGGAATTGATTTGTGGACTTTGTCATTGCAAGAAGGAGTTGAACGGGCGTTGGTGGCGTTGGGGCACTCACGAGCCTGAGGTGGTCAGGGCTGTTCGTGTGTGGTGGGGGGGTGGGGGTTCTTGGAGTTGACGCTGATTGTTTGGGGGAAGGAATTGGAGCATAATTACAGGCAATTTAAAATGTGGTGGGGTTGGATCTGGCATTTTGGTATGGGCTCTGGACGGGGTCTTTACCCTGGGAGCTGTTGGTGGTTTTTTCTCTTCCCGGAACGGGATGTACGGTGCCCTCGAGCTGGTTTTCACGGCTGGGGGTAATATGGTGGTCGATCTTCTTTTGTGGGGTTTGCCAGATCTTTTTAGCTCCAAGAACCCTCCCCTCGAATTTATACTGTTGTATTTATGTTTATGTTAATTTGTTAATAAAAGTTGGCCGCTGTGGCCAAAATATCCAAAAGAATAATTAGTCATGTTTTATTCAGGGTAAGGGTTGGGTCGGTGGGCAGGTGTTGGTGGTTAGGTTACATACGTAAGAAAAGACCGTACTCGGCATACGCGGTCATGTGGTCCCTAAAAAAAAAAAGGGTCTGTAAGTTTTGTTGAAAAAATGAGGAATCGCAGGTCAACTTTCAATACTTAACTTCCTAACAAAAAAAATGCTTTCAAAAATTGTGCTGATGTAAAGTAGACATGTGGGGAATGTGATTTACTAACTATTTTGTTTGATATAACTCTCTGATTTAAAGATATAAAAATTAAAAGTTTGAAAATTGTCATATTATCACCAAATTTTCATTGTATTCACAAATAAATGCAAGTCGTAGCAAATAAATGTTACCACTGTCATGGAGTGCAATACATCATAAAACAACATTCCTAGAATTAGTGGGATCCGGTGAAGCGTTCCAGAGCTATAACCTCATAAAGTGACAGTGGCCAGAATTGTAAAAATTGGCCTAGTCATGAAGGTGTGGAGAAGGAGTTAAAGTACTGTTGGCAAAGTTGTAGATTTTGATTATTTTCACACCACAATGTTGAAGTAGAAGGTTACTGTTACTTTCATAATAACTCATTATTAGTGTTGAGCGATACCTTCCAATATTTGAAAGTATCGGTATCGGATAGTATCGGCCTATATCCGAAAAATATCGGATATCGCCGATACTGATACCCGATACCAATACAAGTCAATGGGACACAAGTATCGGAAGGTATCCTGGATGGTTCCCAGGGTCTGAAGGAGAGGAAACTCTCCTTCAGGCCCTGGGATCCATATTCATGTGTAAAATAAAGAATAAAAATAAAAAATATTGATATACTCACCCCTCCGGCGGCCCCTGGACCTTACCGATGTAACCGGCAGCCTCCGTTCCTAAGAATGAGCACGTGAAAGACCTTCGATGACGTCGCGGCTTGTGATTGGTCGCATGACCGCTCATTTGACTGCTCACACGACCAATCACAAGCCACGACGTCATCGAAGGTCCTTCACGCGCTCATTCTTAGGAACGGAGGCTGCCGATTACATTGGTAAGGTCCAGGGGCCGCCGGAGGGGTGAGTATATCAATATTTTTTATTTTTATTCTTTATTTTACACATGAATATGGATCCCGATACCGATTCCCGATATCGCAAAAATATCGGAACTCGGTATCGGAATGCTCAATACTACTCATTATACCATTCTTGGGTTTTATTGCAGAAGCGCGTTGCCTGCTTTGAGTATTGTATTCTAAATCCCAGGTTTGCTGGGTTTTATCATGTGCAGCTAGACTAAAATGTGATACTGAAGGGGTAATAAACATTCTAACTCTTTTTATAGCTGATGAAGTACAGAGTACACATGCTGAACTGGCACAAGCTTGAAGTGTGGGCATTATCACAAATTCATGGTCATTTTTACTTCCAACTGTTTCTTATTTTCTAAAAATGGTAAAACAATAAAAACATGTACTAAAGCTTGCTGCAAATTGTTAGACAAGTACCAAATGACATAAAAAATGAAATATCATTGTAATGCATGGACATCAGCAATACTATGTTTGGGTAAGAGGCTTGGGGTGATTGAGTATAAGCACAAGAATCAAAATATCTTAACAGGTCCAAAATAAATCAACAACACTAAAAAAGACGCACTTATTATATGCAACAACTTTAATCGAAAAATATTTAAAAGGAGGGCTTTTTAAATAATCAAGTAGGGAAAGGTCACATGAGAAATAAGGGTACTGGCCCTAATTTCAACCTACTGATTACCCTACCTTGCCACCGAGGTTAGCACCCAAGGAAACAATATCTCTCCCCAATGTTGGCTTGCCCAAACTGACCCTAATTGACCCTGCAAAAAGAAAGCACCATGGTGAAAAAGCAATCAATTATACGTGACCTTAAAAACTCCAATAGCATAAATACAGAAATAATCATGTTGAGGACACTATATAAATGTCAATCCTGTCTCATACATTACTCAATTAGAAACAGTTTGCATTCACAGGGCCAGCGCACCCCCCTGCCATGCACGATCAGGGGGGCCCACTCGGCATCAGGGACACCGGTACAGTATGGTGCCCTTGAGTTGGGGAGCCCTGTGCCAGAGCTATAATGGGGCCCATTCGGGAAGGAATTTTTTTCCCCAATGTGGAGCTTACTCTTTGCCACATGGTTTTTTTTGCCTTCCTCTGGATCAACATGTTAGGGCATGTTAGGTTAGGCTATGGGTTGAACTAGATGGACTTAAAGTCTTCATTCAACCTTAATAACTATGTAAAAATAACTATGTAACTATGTATGGAGCATTATATGGGGGCCATTATACTGTATGGAGCAATATATGGGCCCATTATACTATATGGAACATATGGGCCCATTATACTGTATGGAGTATTATATGGGAATTTTATAATGTATGGATCATTATATACGTACCATTATTTACTGTAAGGAGCATTATATAGGGGTCATTATATACTGTATAGAGCAATATATGGGGCCATTATACTGTTTGAAGCAATAAATGGGGCCATTATACTGTATGGAGCTTTATATGGGGCCCATTATACTGTATAGAGCATTATATGGGGCCCATTATACTGTATGGAGCAATATCTTAGGGCCATTATATTGTATAGAGCATTATATGAGGCCCATTATACTACATGGAGCAAAATATGTGGCCATTATATATTTTGTGGAGTATTTTATGGGACCCATTATACCACATGGAGCATTATAAGGGGTCCATTATACTGTATGAAGCATTATATGGGGCCCACTATACTGTACGGAGCAATATATGGGGCCATTATACTGTATGGAACAATATATGGGACCCATTATACTGTATGGAGCAATATATGGGGACCATAATACCGTATGGAGCAATATATAGGACATATTATACTGTATGGAGAAATATATGAGGGCATTATACTATATCGAGCAATATATGGGGCCCATAATACTGTATTGAGGACTATGTGGTGCCCATAATTCTGTATGAAGGACTATGTGGTTCCTATAATACTGTATGGAGGACTATGTGGTGCCCATAATTCTGTATGGAGGACTATGTGGTTCCCATCATACTGTATGGAGGGCTATCTGGTGCCCATAACACTGTTTGGAAGACTATGTAGTGTACATAATACTGTATGGAGGACTATACTGTTTGGTCTAAAATGATAATTCTGCAGTCAAGCTGTGTGCTGTGGGGATTTGCCAGTTTCTGGGCTATTGTAGAATTTTCAATAAATATCACTCATGTAAAGCAAGAAGTAAGTGAAATCTTTGGCATTGTGCTATACCTATATTTCTCATCTGTGCATCATGAATCATGGTATGCGTTAAAGGAGCCCACTGAGACTTTTCACCCAGGGCCTACGAAAACCTGGAGCCAGGTCTGCACATACACCTCATCACTAGTGTTGAGCATTCCGATACCGCAAGTATCGGGTATTGGCCGATACTTGCGGTATCGGAATTCCGATACCGGTATTCCGATACTTGCCGCGTATCGGATACCGGAATCGGAAGTTCCCAGATTCAAAATGCACAAATTCAGCCAATGAGAATGATTTCAAGTGTGGGCACATCCTGTTCAGCATGGAGGGCATGAAACTACTGGCATGGCTGTGATTGGCTGCTGAAATGATGTCATGATGCAGTTTAAAAGTCGCTGGCGCCATTTTGCGATCACTCTGCTGTGAATTCAGTTAGTGACAGGACGCTGTTTGCTGACTGAGGGCCAGTTTAGAGATAGCGATTTGCTTCTTTGTGCTTTCCAAAGGCTAATTTAGCAACCGCTGTGTTCACCTACTATTCACCTTGCTTTTGCCTTGTAGCGCTGTTTTCACAGCGATCTGCAAGGTCTGTGTGTGTGTGTGTGTGTGTGAGTGCAGCCCACTCTCTAGTCTGAGTGCAGCCACATAGGCCATCCATAGCTGGTTGTATTCAGTTCAGGGAGGGTGGTTCATTGCCTCATACTGTCCTTTTTTTTTTTTTTTTTCCAAGTAGTGTAGTCTGCTGCTAATTTATTCAAAAAAATCCTATTAGTGTCTTTCCACCCGTCTCCAGCTAATTTGTGGAAAAACACTACATAGGATAACGTAGAGGAGGGTTTTTGGGCCTTGCAGCGCCGTTTACGGCTGTCTGCACGGTCTCCGTGTGACTGCAGCTCGCCCTGTAGTCTGTGAGCAGCCATAGCCTGGTTGTCTCCAGCTCAGGGTTGTTCACTGCGTCATACCGCCAAATCAATTTTCATTTTGTTTTAAGTAGTGCAGGCTGCTGCACATTTTTTCAAAAAATTCCTATTAGTGTCTTTCCACCCGTCTCCAGCTAATTTGTGGAAAAACACTACATAGGATAACGTAGAGGAGGGTTTTTGGGCCTTGCAGCGCCGTTTACGGCTGTCTGCACGGTCTCCGTGTGACTGCAGCTCGCCCTGTAGTCTGTGAGCAGCCATAGCCTGGTTGTCTCCAGCTCAGGGTTGTTCACTGCGTCATACCGCCAAATCAATTTTCATTTTGTTTTAAGTAGTGCAGGCTGCTGCACATTTTTTAAAAAAATTCCTATTAGTGTCTTTCCACCCGTCTCCAGCTAACTTGTGGAAAAACACTACATAGGATAACGTAGAGGAGGGTTTTTGGGCCTTGCAGCGCCGTTTACGTCTGTCTGCACGGTCTCCGTGTGACTGCAGCTCTATCTGTTGTCAGTTCAGCCCCCAAAAAATAAATAAATAATAAAGTTCACCAAACACACCAGTGACACCACTTTACATTTGTGTAGGCCACATTAGCTCATATTAAAGTCTAGTCCACACTTTAGAAAATTAGTGTTTCTTATACCTGTTAGGAGGAGTTGTTCAGGAATAAGCACACAAATCCGTTAGTACTTTTCTGCTTATCTTTATCAGTCAACCAAGATGAAGAAGGCAGTGAGTAAGGCACGTGGGCGTGGGCGTGGGCGCAGAGCAGGGAGGGGACGTGGGGATTCTGTGCCTGCTGCGGGCACCGGTGACTCATCAGCACCCACTTTCACAAGGGAACAGTCATTCATGCGCAGCTTTGTCGCAGAGCGCCGTACACCGCTGCTGCGTGAAGAACAAATTGAAGCCGTTGTCGGATGGATGGCAGCTAATGCATCAACTTCAATTAGTGCCACATCCTCTCAGACACAGAGCACTGGAGAGCAGCCATCTGTCTCTTCACCACCTGCCAAATTGCCCAGGCAGACAGAGAGCCCAGGACAGGAGCCGTCTCTACTTCTGTTCTCTGAATCTCTTGGCTTGGAAACAGGGGGCCAGCCAAGCAGCATTGGAGAAATGGAAGAAGAGGCAGGGTGCAGTGATGCCCAACAGCTTTTTCTCTCTGAGTCTGAAGAGGTGGGTGGGCCAGTGGCTCCGGTCACCACATCGCAGGCCGCATCAGCTGATGATGACACTCAGGTGCCACTTACTGGTGCGTGCTCTGCTGCTGAGACTACCCAGGAGGAGCAGTTGGGGGCAGAGGGTAGTGTAGATGATGAGGTCCTTGACCCATCTTGGCGTGAGGGACAGGAAGGTGGTGGGAGCAGCTCTGAGGAAGAGATTCCCCGTACGGCCCAAAGAGGGAGAGGGAGGGGGAAGACTGCGGATCCTGCAGCCTCCGCTTTGGCACCCGTTAGGAGCATGTCTCTTCCAAAAGCCAAAAAAGGCGCTCCCAAGACTTGCAGTGCCTGGTCCTTTTTTGACACAGTTGCAGATGACATTTGCTATGTCAAATGCAAGGTGTGTCATCACAAAGTCAAAAGAGGTCGAAATGTCAGCAACCTCAATACCTCCAACATGTGGAAACATGTGCGCACCAGGCACCCGGCGGAGTTAGAAAAACACACTGAAGAGCTAGGCCAACCAACAGCGGCAGCTACCACCTCTTCAGCTCGTGTTGCCTCTTCCTCCAGCTCACACGCAGCTGGTTCGGCTTCCTCCCAGGATCGCCGTGGAAGAACCTCTGGCCCTGTTGTCCAGAGACCCGCTGTAATTCCACCCGCAGCACCACTTTCCCAGTCATCCACACACTCCCAGCCCAGTCTACAGCCATCGGTAGTACAGGCATGGGAGAAAAGGCGGCCTTTCTCGTCAAACCACCCACGAGCACAGGCTCTGACTGCAGGCATTGCCAAACTTCTGTCACTGGAAATGCTGTCATTCAGGCTGGTGGAGACTGACAGCTTCCGTGACTTGATGTCATTGGCAGTCCCACAGTACAATGTGCCCAGCCGCTTTTACTTCAGCAGGCAAGCCGTCCCTGCCCTGCACAAGCATGTGGCGGGACACATAAAACACGCGCTACTGAACGCCGTCAGTAGCAAGGTCCACCTCACCACCGATGCGTGGACCAGTCAACATGGACAGGGGCGATACCTTTCCCTCACTGCCCATTGGGTTAATGTCGTTGAGCCGGGTACAGACCGTGCGAGTGGTGCAGGACGTGTCCTGCCCACTCCAAGGATTGCAGGAATCCATTCTGTACGCATTGACTCCTCCTCCTACACCAGTTCCTCAGAATCATCGCTGCAGGAGCCGTCACAGTCCACCTCCACATGGACCCGTGATGAACGTGTACCTGTTACGACCGACATGAGCACAGCCGTGGCCAAACGTCAACAGGCCGTCTTGAAATTAATTTATTTGGGGAATCGAAGCCACACAGCGCAGGAGCTCTGGAATGCCATCAAGCAGGAGAGCGATGTGTGGTTTGTGCCAGCGAATCTCCAGCCAGGCATGGTAGTGTGTGATAATGGCCGAAATCTGGTGGCAGCTCTGGGCCTCGGCAACCTCACTCACATCCCATGTCTGGCACATGTGCTCAATTTGGTCGTGCAGAGTTTTCAGAGGGACTATCCGGATCTTGATGCACTGCTGCACAAGGTCCGCCTAGAGTGTGCTCACTTGCGGCGTTCCAGCACGGCAAAAGCGCGCATTGCGGCTCTGCAGCGCCGACACCGCCTGCCGGAACATCGCATCATATGTGACCTACCTACCAGGTGGAATTCAACGTTACATATGTTGGAGCGGTTGTGTGAGCAGCAGCAAGCTGTAATGGAGTACCAGCTGCTTCAGGTGCAAAGAAGTCGCAGTCAGCGCCGTACAGACTTCACAACCACAGAGTGGGCCACTATGAATGACGTCTGCCAGGTTTTGCGTCCCTTTGATTATTCCACGCGGATGGCGAGTGCAGATGATGCACTAGTCAGCATGACTGTCCCCCTTATCTGCCTGCTTGAAAAATCACTGCAAGTGCTAAGGGATGATGTTGTGGAAGAGGTGGAGGATGAGGATTCAGCATTTCCATCATCTTCTGGACAGTCAGCGCCACGTGGTTCCTCACAAACGCGTAGGCAGGGGACAGTTTGTGAGGAGGATGAGGAGGAGTCAATGGAGGAGGAAGACATCCGTCCAGAGGAGGGAGTTACACAATTGTCCAGTACTCAGTGTGTACAGCGAGGGTGGGGTGATGACGAGTGGGCAGAGATCACGCCTCCAGCAGGGGACAGCGTTTCTTGGGCAGTTGGCAGTCTGCAGCACATGGTGGATTACATGCTGCAGTGCCTGAGAAACGACCGCCGCATTGCCCACATTCTCAACATGTCTGATTATTGGGTGTTCACCCTCCTCGATCCTCGCTACCGGGACAACGTAGAAAGCCTCATCACACCGTTGAACCGGGAGCGAAAAATGCGGGAGTACCAAGACACACTGGTCAATTCCATCATCTTCTCCATTCCAACTGAGAGAAGTGCTGCTAGTGCATTCCAAAGCAGCTCAGTGCGTCCAGGCAGTGGTGGAGGCTCTGCACAAAGAGGGAGCAGAAGCAGTGCCTCTGCCCAAGGCAAGACCAGTATGGCCCAACTGTGGCACAGTTTTCTGTGCCCGCCACAAAAGTCTACACCATCACAGACGGCTCCAGTCAGCAGGAGGCAACGATTCCGTCAGATGGTGACAGACTACATGTCTTGCCCTCTTGCTGTACTCCCAGACGGCTCTTCCCCTTTCAAGTTTTGGGTCTCAAAGCTGGATACATGGCCAGAGCTAAGCCAGTATGCATTGGAGGTGCTGTCTTGCCCTGCGGCCAGTGTATTATCGGAACGTGTCTTTAGTGCTGCAGGTGGTGTACTAACTGACCGTCGCATGCGACTATCCTCCGATAACATTGACCGGCTTACTTTCCTGAAAATGAACAAGGCCTGGATCTCGCAGGAATTTGCCACTCCTCTTCCTGATTAAATAATTAGGTGACTGTCTACAGTATCCAGGTCTCCTGTTGTGTTCATCTTTCTACCACCTGAACTTTAATTCCTGGGCTCCAACACCGCCAGTTGAGGCTCAGAAGTGCCGTCTGCACAGTCAAAACATACGACCCAGTGTTATTGGGTTTCAGTAACGTCAGCTGATCCCCAGCTGTGTAGCCGGCAATGTGTCCTGCGACCGCCACGCTGACACAACAACTGAAATGTAAGGGAACCTGTCCCCCCCCCAAGGCGTTTGTTACTGAAAGAGCCACCTTGTACAGCAGTAATGCTGCACAAGGAAAAGGTAGCTATTTTTGTTTAGCTCCTTGCACACGCAGAACTTAACACTTATAAAATGTGTCCACTGATACCGTAAAACCGTCCCGGAGGTGGGACTTTCCTTCGTAATATGACGCAGCACAGCCGTCATTCCTACCCCCTTGGCGCCGTGCCCCGGCTCCTTAGCGTTGTTTGATTCCGTCCCGGAGCCTGCGCTGTTAAGTTATCCCTTGGCCAGGCACACTTAGCGCTGCCCGTCTTCTGACATAATTTGGTGTCAGGATGGCTGCGCCTGTGCGGCCGCGCTGGCCGAGAGCCCGCCTCGCAGTGTCTTCTGATTTAATCCCACTGGGGGCCTGAGATCCATGGACATGCGCAGTGCATATCTGAACCTCCACCTCTCACTCATCTCCCTACGGCTTCTTCAGACTGTGCAGTGTCAGCTGGTCCCTAATAGCATGCCACGGCCGTGACACCGCACAGTCTTAAGAAGCCGTAGGGAGGGGAGTGAGAGGCGAGGATATGCACTGCGCATGGCCACGGATCTCAGGCCCGCGGTGGGATTAAATCAGAAGACACTGCGAGGCGGGCTCTCGGCCAGCACGGCCGCACAGGCGCAGCCAGCCTGACACCAAATGATGTCAGAAGATGGGCAGCGCTAAGTGTGCCTGGCCAAGGGATAACATAACAGCGCAGGCTCCGGGACGGGAACAACGCTGAGGAGCCAGGGCACGGCGCCAAGGGGGTAGGAATGACGGCTGTGCTGCGTCATATTACGAAGGAAAGTCCCACCTCCGGGACGGTCTCACGGTTTCAGGGGACACATTTTATAAGTGTTTAGTTCTGTGTTTGCAAGGAGCATCATGAAAAGAGCCACCTTTTCCTTTTGCATCTTTTTTGCTGCACAAGCTGGCTCTTTCAGCTACAAACGCCTTGGGGGGGGGGTTAAAGGTTCCCTTTCGACTTTCTCCAATCAGGCTTCGGCCTACATTGTGTTCCTCTGCTTCTCCTCCTGTCCCTGGGCTCCAACACCGCTAGTTGTTGCCTGGTAGTGCTGTACGCACAGTCAACAGTCGCTCCTCTGTTATTGGGGTTCAGTAACGTCAGCTGTTCCCCTGCTGTGTGTGTGGCAATCCCTCCTACCTCCTCCTACCTCCACCTCCCCCTCCTGTCCCTGGGCTCCAACACCGCTAGTTGCCGTCCAGTAGTGCTGTACGCACAGTCAACAGTCCCTCCTCTGTTATTGGGGTTCAGTAACGTCAGCTGTTCCCCTGCTGTGTGTGTGGCAATCCCTCCTACCTCCTCCTACCTCCACCTCCCCCTCCTGTCCCTGGGCTCCAACACCGCTAGTTGCCGTCCAGTAGTGCTGTACGCACAGTCAACAGTCCCTCCTCTGTTATTGGGGTTCAGTAACGTCAGCTGTTCCCCTGCTGTGTGTGTGGCAATCCCTCCTATCTCCTCAACCTCCACCTCCCCCTCCTGTCCCTGGGCTCCAACACCGCTAGTTGTTGCCTGGTAGTGCTGTACGCACAGTCCCAACAGTCCCTCCTCTGTTATTGGGGTTCAGTAACGTCAGCTGTTCCCCTGCTGTGTGTGTGGCAATCCCTCCTACCTCCTCCTACCTCCACCTCCCCCTCCTGTCCCTGGGCTCCAACACTGCTAGTTGCCGTCCAGTAGTGCTGTACGCACAGTCAACAGTCCCTCCTCTGTTATTGGGGTTCAGTAACGTCAGCTGTTCCCCTGCTGTGTGTGTGGCAATCCCTCCTATCTCCTCCACCTCCACCTCCCCCTCCTGTCCCTGGGCTCCAACACCGCTAGTTGTTGCCTGGAAGTGCTGTACGCACAGTCCCTCCTCTGTTATTGGGGTTCAGTAACGTCAGCTGTTCCCCTGCTGTGTGTGTGGCAATCCCTCCTACCTCCTCCTACCTCCACCTCCCCCTCCTGTCCCTGGGCTCCAACACCGCTAGTTGCCGTCCAGTAGTGCTGTACGCACAGTCAACAGTCCCTCCTCTGTTATTGGGGTTCAGTAACGTCAGCTGTTCCCCTGCTGTGTGTGTGGCAATCCCTCCTATCTCCTCCACCTCCCCCTCCCCCTCCTGTCCCTGGGCTCCAACACCGCTAGTTGTTGCCTGGTAGTGCTGTACGCACAGTCCCAACAGTCCCTCTGTTATTGGGGTTCAGTAACGTCAGCTGTTCCCCTGCTGTGTGTGTGGCAATCCCTCCTATCTCCTCCACCTACACCTCCCCCTCCTGTCCCTGGGCTCCAACACCGCTAGTTGTTGCCTGGTAGTGCTGTACGCACAGTCAACAGTCCCTCCTCTGTTATTGGGGTTCAGTAACGTCAGCTGTTCCCCTGCTGTGTGTGTGGCAATCCCTCCTACCTCCTCCTACCTCCTCCACCTCCTCCTCCTCCACCTGTCCCTGGGCTCCAACACCGCTAGTTGCCGTCCAGAAGTGCTTTACGCACAGTCCCAACAGTCCCTCCTCTGTTATTGGGGTTCAGTAACGTCAGCTGTTCCCCTGCTGTGTGTGTGGCAATCCCTCCTATCTCCTCCACCTCCACCTCCCCCTCCCTGTCCCTGGGCTCCAACACCGCTAGTTGCCGTCCAGAAGTGCTGTACGCACAGTCAACAGTCCCTCCTCTGTTATTGGGGTTCAGTAACGTCAGCTGTTCCCCTGCTGTGTGTGTGGCAATCCCTCCTACCTCCTCCTACCTCCTCCACCTCCTCCTCCTCCACCTGTCCCTGGGCTCCAACACCGCTAGTTGCCGTCCAGAAGTGCTGTACACACAGTCAACAGTCCCTCCTCTGTTATTGGGGTTCAGTAACGTCAGCTGTTCCCCTGCTGTGTGTGTGGCAATCCCTCCTACCTCCTCCTGCCTCCTCCACCTCCTCCTCCTCCACCTGTCCCTGGGCTCCAACACCGCTAGTTGCCGTCCAGAAGTGCTGTACGCACAGTCAACAGTCCCTCCTCTGTTATTGGGGTTCAGTAACGTCAGCTGTTCCCCTGCTGTGTGTGTGGCAATCCCTCCTACCTCCTCCTACCTCCTCCACCTCCTCCTCCTCCACCTGTCCCTGGGCTCCAACACCGCTAGTTGCCGTCCAGAAGTGCTGTACGCACAGTCAACAGTCCCTCCTCTGTTATTGGGGTTCAGTAACGTCAGCTGTTCCCCTGCTGTGTGTGTGGCAATCCCTCCTACCTCCTCCTACCTCCTCCTCCTCCACCTGTCCCTGGGCTCCAACACCGCTAGTTGCCGTCCAGAAGTGCTGTACGCACAGTCAACAGTCCCTCCTCTGTTATTGGGGTTCAGTAACGTCAGCTGTTCCCCTGCTGTGTGTGTGGCAATCCCTCCTACCTCCTCCTACCTCCTCCACCTCCTCCACCTGTCCCTGGGCTCCAACACCGCTAGTTGCCGTCCAGAAGTGCTGTACGCACAGTCAACAGTCCCTCCTCTGTTATTGGGGTTCAGTAACGTCAGCTGTTCCCCTGCTGTGTGTGTGGCAATCCCTCCTACCTCCTCCTACCTCCTCCACCTCCTCCTCCTCCACCTGTCCCTGGGCTCCAACACCGCTAGTTGCCGTCCAGAAGTGCTGTACGCACAGTCAACAGTCCCTCCTCTGTTATTGGGGTTCAGTAACGTCAGCTGTTCCCCTGCTGTGTGTGTGGCAATCCCTCCTACCTCCTCCTACCTCCTCCACCTCCTCCTCCTCCACCTGTCCCTGGGCTCCAACACCGCTAGTTGCCGTCCAGAAGTGCTGTACGCACAGTCAACAGTCCCTCCTCTGTTATTGGGGTTCAGTAACGTCAGTTGTTCCCCTGCTGTGTGTGTGGCAATCCCTCCTACCTCCTCCACCTCCTCCTCCTCCACCTGTCCCTGGGCTCCAACACCGCTAGTTGCCGTCCAGAAGTGCTGTGCGCACAGTCAACAGTCCCTCCTCTGTTATTGGGGTTCAGTAACGTCAGCTGTTCCCCTGCTGTGTGTGTGGCAATCCCTCCTACCTCCTCCTACCTCCTCCACCTCCTCCTCCTCCACCTGTCCCTGGGCTCCAACACCGCTAGTTGCCGTCCAGAAGTGCTGTACGCACAGTCAACAGTCCCTCCTCTGTTATTGGGGTTCAGTAACATCAGCTGTTCCCCTGCTGTGTGTGTGGCAATCCCTCCTATCTCCTCCACCTCCACCTCCCCCTCCTGTCCCTGGGCTCCAACACCGCTAGTTGCTGTCCAGAAGTGCTGTACGCACAGTCAACAGTCCCTCCTCTGTTATTGGGGTTCAGTAACATCAGCTGTTCCCCTGCTGTGTGTGTGGCAATCCCTCCTATCTCCTCCACCTACACCTCCCCCTCCTGTCCCTGGGCTCCAACACCGCTAGTTGTTGCCTGGTAGTGCTGTACGCACAGTCAACAGTCCCTCCTCTGTTATTGGGGTTCAGTAACATCAGCTGTTCCCCTGCTGTGTGTGTGGAAATCCCTCCTACCTCCTCCTACCTCCACCTCCCCCTCCTGTCCCTGGGCTCCAACACCGCTAGTTGCCGTCCAGACGTGCTGTCCGCACAGAGCCAAACACCTCGCCAATGTGTTAGTGGGGTTCAGCACCGCCAGCTGTTCCCCTGCTGTGCAGCCGGAAACGTGTACTGCGACCGCCACGCAGGCACAACAAGTTAAATTTAAGGGAACCTGTCCCCCCCCCCCAGGCGTTTGTTACTGAAGGAGCCACCTTGTGCAGCAGTAATGATGCAAAGGGAAAAAGTGCCTCTTTTCGTGGTGCTCCTTGCACATGCTGAACCTAACACTTATGAAAAGTGTCCCCTCCTACCGTGATACCGTCCGGTAGGTGGAACTTTCCTTTGTGATGTGACGCAGCACAGCCGTCATTCTTACCCCCTTGGCACCGTGCGCCGCCTCCTCAGCGTTGTTTGAATCAGTCCCGGAGCCTGCGCTGTTAGGTTAGCCCTTGGCCATGCACACATTTTGCGCTGCCCGTCTTCTGACATCATTTGGTGTCAGGCTGGCTGTGCCTGTGCGGCCGCGCTGGCCGAGAGCCCGCCTCGTACTGTCTTCTGATTTAATCCCACTGGGGGCCTGAGATCCATGGACATGCGCAGTGCATATCTGAACCTCCACCTCTCACTCATCTCCCTACGGCTTCTTCAAACTGTGCGGTGTCAGCTGGTCCCTAATAGCATGCCACGGCCGTGACACCGCACAGTCTGAAGAAGCCGTAGGGAGATGAGTGAGAGGTGGAGCCAAACACCAGCCAATGTGTCAGTGGGGTTCAGCACCGCCAGCTGTTCCCCTGCTGTGTAGCCGGCAACGTGTCCTGCAACAGCCACGCAGACACAAGAACTGAAATTGAAGGAAACCTGTCCCCCCTCCCCCAGGCGTTTTTACGTTTTACAGCCACCTTGTACGACAGTAATGCTGCATGTGTGCAAGGTGGCTCAGAAACTTATTCTCCTTGCCCATGTTGAAGTGAACACGTCTAAAAATGAGTCCTCTGCGACCATTAAAACGTCCCTCAGGTGTGATTTTCCTTTGTATTGACACGCAACAAGCTCCTTGGTAGCGCTGCCCATCTTCTGGCATCATTGTTTGGCTGCCTGCGCCTCTGCGGCCGCCTTGCCCCACACAACGCCCCTCGGTGTCTTATTTATTTGGACTGCGAGGGTGTGATTGATGGGCATGAATGGTGCATTTCTTCGCCTGTCCCTCATCTCCTTCCGCCTTCTTCGGACTGTGCGTCTTCATGGCCGTGGCATGCGATAAGGGATCAGCTGACGCCGCATAGTCTGAAGCGGGTGTAAGAACCCAAGCGAGAGGCGAACATATGTACTGCGCCAGGCCATGAATCCCAGCCCCGCAGTGTTTTAACAATGTTAAGACACTGGGGGGCTGGGATTCATGGTCATCGCAAACCGCAACAGCCGACATAACATGATGTCAGAGGATGGTCAGCGCTAACAGAGCAAGGCCAAGGGATAACACAAAAGCGCAGACTCCTGTGCAACAAATAACGATGCTCAGGAGGCCGCGCAAAGCACCAAGGTGGCATTTTTGCCAGCTGTACTGCGTCTCTTTACGAAGGGAACTCACGCCTCAAAATCAGTTTGACTGTGTAAGGGCCTAAATGTTATACGTGTTCCTTTCAGCGTGTGCAAGGAGCAAAATTAAAAGAGCAACCTTTGACTTGTGCAGCACTACTGCTGCATAAGCTGTGGCTCTTCTACTCTGTAACCCCTGAGGGGGGGTTAAAGGTTACCTTTGAAATTGGTTCAATTAGGCTTCGGCCTACACTCTGCTCCACTACTGCTAGCTGCACAGAGAAAAACACCAGCCAATGTGTCAGTGGGGTTCAGCACCGCCAGCTGTTCCCCTGCTGTGCAGCCGGCAACGTGTCCTGCAACTGCCACGCAGACACAACAGACCCAAAGCTGCCGCCAGTGCAGGCTTCGGCCTACACTCTGCTCCCTCTCCTCCTCCTGCTGACCCCGGGCTCTAACACCGCCAGTTGGGGCCCGGTACTGCTAGCTGCACAGAGAAAAACACCAGCCAATGTGTCAGTGGGGTTCAGCACCGCCAGCTGTTCCCCTGCTGTGCAGCCGGCATCGTGTCCTGCAAAAGCCACGCAGACACAAGAACTGAAATTGAAGGGAACCTGTCCCCCCTCCCCCAGGCGTTTGTACGTTTTCCAGCCACCTTGTACAGCGGTAATGCTGCATGTGTGCAAGGTGGCTCATAAACGTATTCTCCTCGCACATGTGGAACTGAAAACACGTCTAAAATGTGTCCTCTGTGTGACCATTTAACCATCCCGGTGGTGTGACTTTCCTTTGTAATGACACGCTGCAACCCCCTTGGTAGCGCTGCCCGTCTTCTGGCATCATTGTTTGGCTGCCTGCGCCTCTGCGGCCGCCCTGACCCACACAACGCCCCTCGGTGTCTTATTTCTTGGGACTACGAGGGTGTGATTGATGGGCATGAGCAGTGCATCAGTTCGCCTGTCTCTCATCTCCTTCCGCCTTCTTCAGACTGTGCGGCTTCATGGCCGTGGCATGCGATAAGGGATCAGCTGACGCCGCACAGTCTGAAGCGGGTGTAAGGACCCGAGTGTGAGAGGCGAACATATGTGCTGCGCCAGGCCACGAATCCCAGCCCCGCAGTGTTTTAACAATGTTAAGACACTGCGGGGCTGGGATTCATGGTCATCGCGAACCGCACCGGCCGACATTAAATGATGTCAGAGGATGGGCAGCGCTAACAGCGCTAGGCCAGGGGATAACACGACAGCGCAGACTCCTGTACAGCAAATAACAACGCTCAGGAGGCTGCACCCAGCACCAAGGTGGGATTCTTGACATCTGTGCTGCGTCTCATTACAAAGGGAACTCGCGCCTCCAACACAGTTTGACTGTATAAAGGGCTAAATGTTATACGTGTTTCATTCAGCGTGTGCAAGGAGCAAAATTAAAAGAGCAACCTTTGACTTGTGCAGCACTACTGCTGCATAAGCTGTGGCTCTTCTACTTTGTAACCCCTGAGGGGGGGTTAAAGGTTACCTTTGAAATTGGTTCAATTAGGCTTCGGCCTACACTCTGCTCCCCCTGCAGAGCCCGGGCTCCAACACCGCCAGTTGGGGCCCGGTACTGCTAGCTGCACAGAGAAAAACACCAGCCAATGTGTCAGTGGGGTTCAGCACCGCCAGCTGTTCCCCTGCTGTGCAGCCGGCAACGTGTCCTGCAACTGCCACGCAGACACAACAGACCCAAAGCTGCCGCCAGTGCAGGCTTCGGCCTACACTCTGCTCCCTCTCCTCCTCCTGCTGACCCCGGGCTCTAACACCGCCAGTTGGGGCCCGGTACTGCTAGCTGCACAGAGAAAAACACCAGCCAATGTGTCAGTGGGGTTCAGCACCGCCAGCTGTTCCCCTGCTGTGCAGCCGGCATCGTGTCCTGCAAAAGCCACGCAGACACAAGAACTGAAATTGAAGGGAACCTGTCCCCCCTCCCCCAGGCGTTTGTACGTTTTCCAGCCACCTTGTACAGCGGTAATGCTGCATGTGTGCAAGGTGGCTCATAAACGTATTCTCCTCGCACATGTGGAACTGAAAACACGTCTAAAATGTGTCCTCTGTGTGACCATTTAACCGTCCCGGTGGTGTGACTTTCCTTTGTAATGACACGCTGCAACCCCCTTGGTAGCGCTGCCCGTCTTCTGGCATCATTGTTTGGCTGCCTGCGCCTCTGCGGCCGCCCTGACCCACACAACGCCCCTCGGTGTCTTATTTCTTGGGACTGCGAGGGTGTGATTGATGGGCATGAGCAGTGCATCAGTTCGCCTGTCCCTCATCTCCTTCCGCCTTCTTCAGACTGTGCGGCTTCATGGCCGTGGCATGCGATAAGGGATCAGCTGACGCCGCACAGTCTGAAGCGGGTGTAAGGACCCGAGTGTGAGAGGCGAACATATGTGCTGCGCCAGGCCATGAATCCCAGACCCGCAGTGTTTTAACAATGTTAAGACACTGCGGGGCTGGGATTCATGGTCATCGCGAACCGCACCGGCCGACATTAAATGATGTCAGAGGATGGGCAGCGCTAACAGCGCTAGGCCAGGGGATAACACGACAGCGCAGACTCCTGTACAGCAAATAACAACGCTCAGGAGGCTGCACCCAGCACCAAGGTGGGATTCTTGACATCTGTGCTGCGTCTCATTACAAAGGGAACTCGCGCCTCCAACACAGTTTGACTGTATAAAGGGCTAAATGTTATACGTGTTTCATTCAGCGTGTGCAAGGAGCAAAATTAAAAGAGCAACCTTTGACTTGTGCAGCACTACTGCTGCATAAGCTGTGGCTCTTCTACTTTGTAACCCCTGAGGGGGGGTTAAAGGTTACCTTTGAAATTGGTTCAATTAGGCTTCGGCCTACACTCTGCTCCCCCTGCAGAGCCCGGGCTCCAACACCGCCAGTTGGGGCCCGGTACTGCTAGCTGCACAGAGAAAAACACCAGCCAATGTGTCAGTGGGGTTCAGCACCGCCAGCTGTTCCCCTGCTGTGCAGCCGGCAACGTGTCCTGCAACTGCCACGCAGACACAACAGACCCAAAGCTGCTGCCAGTGCAGGCTTCGGCCTACACTCTGCTCCCTCTCCTCCTCCTGCTGACCCCGGGCTCTAACACCGCCAGTTGGGGCCCGGTACTGCTAGCTGCACAGAGAAAAACACCAGCCAATGTGTCAGTGGGGTTCAGCACCGCCAGCTGTTCCCCTGCTGTGCAGCCGGCATCGTGTCCTGCAAAAGCCACGCAGACACTTGCTCTTGTACCTTCTGCTCCCTATCCTGGTTCCAGTACCGTCAGCTGGTTCCGGGCAGAGCCTTTGGCTTAGGTGCCTCCCTCTGGGTATCCGAGTTCCACCAACGTCAGGTGGTCCTTGGTAGTGCTTTCAGGCACGGGTACCTCCTGCTTAGTAACCGGGTTCCAGTAATGTCAGCTGGTCCTCGGTAGTTCCATTGGCTCTTGGACCTTCGGGTAGCCATCCGAGTTCCAGTTCCATCAGCTGGTTCTCGGCATTTTCTCAGCCTTCTTGTACCTTCTGCTACATTTCCAAGTTCAAGAGACTAAACACGATGACCCGGAAGACCACCCTTAAGATGACGACGACACCAGAGACGACAACCACCGTGATGACGACGACCCTGGAGACGATGACCCTGAAGACCACCCCGATGACGACGACCCCGGAGACGACGACCCTGAAGACCACCACGATGACGACGACCCCGGAGACGACGACCCTGGAGACGACGACGACCTGGAAGACCGAGAAGCAGAAGAACAAGAGGCTGCAGAACAAAGAGCAGAAGAACATTAAGCATAAGACTAAATATCAGAGCAAAAAATATTATCTAAATTATAAGCAGAAGAAGACTAAGCAGTGTATGGGGGTGAGTCCTTTCCTCCTCGTGGTGCCTCTGGATAAAGCCTGATGCTGCAGGCCAAACTGAACGCGGACAAATGTAACTGTTTTGTGACAGGCAGAATGGAAGGTGTAATCTTCAAACTTTTATAGATAACAACTACGGGAATGCCTGTCACAAATAAGAATATGATGAAGAAGTAGAATATGATGAAGATAATAGTAAAATAAAAAGAATATGAACAATGTAACCAAAAAAATAATAGGTAGAAGATGAAGAAGAAGATGAATAAGGTGAAGAAGTTGATGTCAAAGAAGCTGATGATGAAGATAATGAAGAAGAAAATGTGGGAGAAGTAAAAAAGAAGGTGAAGGGCGTGGAAGTAGTGAAACATCAATATCTGACAAAATAAAAAAAAAATTAACATAGTCAAAATCTTTCTACCGCCGAACGTCATAAAAAACAAAACAAAATCCTGCTATTCTATTACATTGGGCTAAACCTCTGTGCCTTTAATGTCTCCGCCACGTCCCCCAATACATCCTACATTATTCTTAGTTGTTTTCCTACATGTAGAATGAACCTACAAGTTTATAAAGGGTTTATTTTAATTCCGATATTTTCGTCCCATTGACTTGCATTGGGATCGGGTATCGGTATCGGATTAGATCCGATACTTTGACGGTATCGGCCGATACTTTCCGATACCGATACTTTCCGATATCGGAAGGTATCGCTCAACACTACTCATCACATAAATGGTGAACATCAAGGGCATTTCATGGCTAGAAAAGACAGCAATAGTGTTTGGTTTGTCAAGTACAATAGGTTACAGATATGGACACTTGGGATACTGACCTAAATTTTGGCATGATAGTATCCCTACCTTGCTGCGGAAGTTGGTACCCTAAAGAGCGATATGTCAACCCTGCTCGACATCAGCTCACCCTCAGTGACCCTGTTATACCCTATAAAAAAGATGCACCACCATAAATAAATGAGCAAGAAAGGTATATGTGACCACTCATAATCCAATTGGTAAACTAAGGTTACTATAACAACATACCTAGTAGTGTCCAAATCGAAAAAAATGTCAATCATATCCCAATAATCTATTAATAATTCACATACACCTCATCGGAATAGATAATCAGTATTGTGAACCACCCGCCATGTCACAGTCCGTCGTGACACTGTTCAGCTGCACAGGACCATCTGTTCCATGATCTCTGGGCCTACTCCCATCGATCTTAGCACTTATGCTGGCTCCTGATAAAATGTTCTTTTAATGTACTGCCTTACAGAAGACCAGAGCAACGCCGGTCAAGACCCAGAACCCAAACAACGTCAGTCAAGAGTCAAGGATCAGCCCCCCCTATCCACCCCACTTTACCAGATCGAGGAGACTTCCGTCGGTGGTCAAACACCAAAGATAACCAAAGAATACATGACCAGAGACTCTCACCTCAGCTCGCGTTCGAAGGATGCAAGTGAGCAGGGCCGTTGCTTTCAGCACAGACTCATGGGTGTGGGCAGAGGAGAGGCTACAGATGACATGGTGCCTGGCTGATACTAAAGTACTAAAGCAGCATATAAAGCATTATGAGACTTTTGTAAGGGCCTGGAAAGCCACAAGGGTGCCCTACAGACTGTTCCCCCGGATGTTCTACAATTAGTGAAATGTCTCATGGTGTAGTCCCTCCCTATCCATCACACTTCCCCTGAACTATTGACATTGAGTGACATATCGACAGAAGCTACATGAGCCACATAGGATGGTGCCCAGTGGTTTACGATTGAGCCACGTACTGGTGGACTTGGAAGGTGCGTAATGGCTATGAACTAGATGTCACCTCCTACTTCGCATGTAAATGCCAAGCCTATGTTATTTGAATTCAGATGAGTTACAAACGATTCATAGGATTGTTTGTCACCCACCATAAGAACCAAAATGTCATCTATGTAGTGCCACCAATATAGAATCTTGGGACACCAAGTGACATCATCCTCCCTAAATATGGCAGTATCCTCCCACCAACCCAGGAGCAAATTTGCATAGTACAAGGGCTCCCCATAGCAATGCCCCTGAGTTGGTGGTAGAATTTTTTGTTAAACAAGAAGAAATTGTGGTTGAGGAAAATATCTATAAGTCCATAATGAAAGCATTATGTGGTCTGGGGAGATAGTAATTCTAAGGCAGCTGGGTACAATATTGTGTTTAATATAATTTTCTAAAGATTGTGCCTCCCACCAGGATTTTATATTATTTTTATATGCATCAGTCAGTTCAGAAAATATGGCTCTAGGGTTAGGCCATGCAGAGGTAGCTTTGTCAGTCTCAAATTCTGAAAATATCTCCTTCGCATCAATCAGCCATCTATTTGTGTCCACTGGTCCTGAGAGGAATATAGCCATAATCAACAAAAAGCACAAGAATCAAAATACCTTTACAGGTCCCAAATAAATCAGCAACACTAAAAAGTCCCACCTACTACAGTGGGGAAAATACTATAAGTATTTGATACACTGCCGATTTTGCAAGTTTTCCCACCTACAAAGAATGGATAGGTCTGTAATTTTTATCGTAGGTCAACTTCAGCGGAGAGTCACGAGATAGGGGGTTAGAAAGTCATTGCGTATAGTGAATCACAGGTCATCCATTTAGCCTGTGTATTTTGTGTCCCATATTAAATGGATTTTGTTTCCTTTGGTGCTGAAGAGGTTAACGACCCATTCTATGCTGCTTAGAAACATGCAGCTCCATCTCTCAGCTGCTCCTGATCTGGTCATTCCCTCAGTGTATAAAAACTGTCCAGGCTTTTTATTCCTCACCAGTTAAAGTTCTACTCCCTGGTTCCCTGGAGTTGCTGTGCTGAGTTGGAGATCGTTTGTTGCTGCTGGAGATTGTTGTATGCTATTTTGGGTATATGCTTTTCTCCTTGCTCTATTCCTATTTGGTTGTTACATTCTTCCCCTTTCCTGTATACCTCTCTGGCTTTGGTGAGTGTTTTTGTATTTAGTGGCTTTTTTGTTATCCGTTTGCCTTATGTGTTGATGCATTAGCATATCCGTCCCAGGCCTCCTGATGGAGGGGGTGGGGACAGCTGAGGAAATAACAGGATAACTGTCATGACTCTGGACAGGATGGTTCTGCCTCCATCCTGGTCAGGTCAGGGTTAATTCAGTCCACCTCTCTTTGGTTTAGGGGCAGCTATTTAATATTGGCAGTACCTGCATTTAGTGTCGGTGATACGTCCGTATGCTCGGTTAGTGGTTGCTGACCCAGGTGACTCATCCTTAAAGTGTGCCTCTGTGCTTGTGTGCCTTGCTGTGTATGATTCGGTTTGTTCCCTGACTTCTGCCTCTGTATGGCTTGTCCCCGAGTACTCTTTGTCTTGTCCCTAGGTACTGCACTTTCATCTGGCTTCTGACTCTCAGCTCTCCTTGACCACATTTACTGTCTTTGCCCTGTGCTCTGCATGCTCAGTGTCCTTCCCTGCACTCATGTGCGGTGGCTCCGCCCCCGGTCACGTGATTGCTCAGTGCCAGGTCCTGTGCTCACTACTCTAGTCTTAGGTCCTTGTGCACTGCATTCTTTCTGCCTGCGCCCCCTGATAGCACCCCCTGGGCAGCGCCAGTGACAGCTTAGGTATCATTACAAGAACAGAGAGGTGTGAGGCCCAAACCTCCTCACCTTCAGAGGTACCTTTGGGAACAGGGATAGTTGGGGCCCCATTATGAGGGACAGTGAAAGCCCCATTTCCCTATCTCACTTGCCGTCACAGCGTGACAATGTGAGAGACAGAATCTAAAAATAAAAGCCAGAAAATCACATTGTATGATTTTTAAATAATTAAATTACATTTTTTTTTGCATTAAGTAAGTATTTGATTCAATAGAAAAGCAAAACTGAATATTTGGTACATAAATCTTTGTTTGCAATTACAGAGCTCAGATGTTTTCTGTTGTTCTCGACCAAGTTTGCACACACTGCAGCAGGGATTTTGGCCCACTCCTCCATACAGATCTTCAACACATTTTTCAGGTTTCAGGGCTGTCGCTGGGCCACATTGAGTTTCAGCTCAGAGACTGTGTGTTTCTGCTCATTGTCATGCTGGAAGACCCAGCCACGACCCATCTTGTATGCTCTTACTGAGGGAAGGAGGTTATTGGCAAAAATCTTGCACTACATGACCCCATCCATCATCCCTTTAATACAGGGCAGTCATCCTGTCTCCTTTGCAGAAAATCACCCCTAAAGTATGATGTTTCCCCCACCATGCTTCACTGTTGGGATGGTGTTCTTGGGTCTCTCTTCCTACAAACACGGTGAGTGGAGTTGATACCAAAAAGTTCTATCTTGATCTCATCAGACCACATGACCTTCTCCCATGCCTCTGGATCATCCAGATAGTTATTGGCGAACTTCAAATGGGCCTGGACATGTGTTGGTGTGAGCAATGGAACCTTGTGTGCACTACAGGATTAAAACGGCATAGTGTGTTAGTAGCGGTAATGTTTGAGACTGTGGTCCCAGCTCTCTTCAAGTCATTGACCAGTTCCTCCTGTGAAGTTCTTGGCTGATTCCTGACTTTTCCCAGAATCATTCTTACCATACGAGGTGAGATCTTGCATGGAGCCCCAGAATGAGAAAGATTGACAGTCATCTTGTGTTTCTTCCATTTTCTAATAATTATGCCAATAGTTGTTGCCTTCTCACCTAGTTCCTTGTCTATTGTCCTGTAGCTTATCCCAGCCTTGTGCAGGTCTACAATTTTGTCCCTGGTGTCCATAGACAGCTCTTTGGTCGTGGCCATGATAGAGAGGTTGGAGTGTGATTGAGTGTGTGTAGAGGTGTCTTTTATACAGGTAACGAGTTCAAGCAGGTGCAATTAATACAGGTAATTAGTGCAGAGTAGGAGGACTTCTTAAAGAAAAACTAACAGGTCAAACAATTCTTTAACCTTTTTACCCCCGAGGGTGGTTTGCACATTAATGATGGGGCCAATTTTCCAATTCTGACCACTGTCCATTTATGAGGTTATAACTCTGGAACGCTTCAACAGATCCCGGTGATTTTGACATTGTTTTCTCGTGACATATTGTACTTCATGACAGTGGTAAAATTTATTTGATATGACTTGCATTTATTTGTGAAAAAAACAGAAATTTGGTGAAAATTTTGTAATTTTCCAACTGAATTTTCATGCCCACATGTCTACTTTATATCAGCACAATTTTGGAACCAAAATTTTTTTTGGTTTGGGAGTTGTATGGGTTAAAATTTGACCAGCGATTTCTCATTTTTACACCATTTTTTTTAGGGATCACATTATATTTGAACTCACTTGAGGGGTCTATATTATAGAAAATACCCAAAAGTGACACCATTCTAAAAACTGCACCCCTCAAGGTGCTCAAAACCACATTCAAGAAGTTTATTAACCCTTCAGGTGCTTCACAGGAATTTCTGGAATGTTTAAAAAAAAAAAACCATTTAACTTTTTTTCACAAAAAATTTACTTCCGATCCAATTTGTTTTATTTTACCAAAAGTAACAGGAGAAATTGAACCCCAAAAGTTGTTGTACAATTTGTCCTGAGTACGCAATACCCGATATGTGGGGGTAAACCACTGTTTGGGCGCATGGCAGAGCTCGGAAGGGATGGAGTGCCGTTTGACTTTTCAATGCAAAATTGGCTGGAATTGACATCGGACACCATGTCATGTTTGGAGAGTCCCTGATGTGCCTAAACAGTTGAAACCCCCCACAAGTGACACCATTTTGGAAAGTAGAACCCCTAAGGAACTTATTTATATATGTGGTGAGCACTTTGAACCCCTAAGCGCTTTACAGAAGTTTATAATGTAGAGCAGTAACGATAAAAAAATCATATTTTTTTCACAAAAATAATCTTTTCGCCCCCAATTTTTTATTTTCCCAAGGGTAACAGGAGAAATTGGACCACAAAATTTATTGTCCAATTTATCCTGAGTATGCTGATACCCCATATATGGGGGAGAACCATCGTTTGGGCACATGGCAGAGCTCGGAAGGGAAGGAGCGCCGTTTTGGAATGCAGACTTTGATGGAATGGTCTGCGGGCGTCACGTTGCGTTTGCAGAGCCCCTGATGTACCTAAACAGTAGAAACCCCCACAAATGACCCCATATTGGAAACTAGACCCCCCAAGCAACTTATCTAGATGTGTTGTGAGTAGTGTTGAGCATTCCGATACTGCAAGTATCGGGTATCGGCCGATACTTGCTGTATCGGAATTCCGATACCGAGATCCGATATTTTTGTGATATCGGGTATCGGTATCGAAACAACATTAATGTAAAAATGTGTAAAAGAAAGAATTAAAATAAAAAATATTGCTATACTAACCTCTCCGACGCAGCCTGCACCTTACCGAGGGAAGCGGCAGCGTTCTTTGTTTAAAATTCGCGCTTTTCTTTCCTTTACTGAAGTCCCGGCTTGTGATTGGTCGCGTGCCGACCATGTGGCCGGGACGCAACCAATCACAGCAAGCCGTGACGTAATTTCAGGTCCTTCAGGATTTTAAAATTACATTCCGGCGTTGTGATTGGTTGCGTCGCAGTCACATGGGCAACGCAACCAATCACAGCAAGCCGTGACGTAATTTCAGGTCCTTAAGGATTTTAAAATTACGTCCCGGCTTTGTGATTGGTTGCGTCGCAGTCACATGGGAGACGCAACCAATCACAAGCCGTGACGTCTTGGGAGGCTGGACACGCGCGCATTTTAAAATGGGCGCGTGTCCAGCCTCCCGTGATGTCCCGGCTTGTGATTGGTTGCGTCGCGGTCAACCAATCACAAGCCGGGAGGCTGGACACGCGCGCATTTTAAAATTTTAAAATGGGCGCGTGTCCAGCCTCCCGTGACGTCCCGGCTTGTGATTGGTTGCGTCGCGGTCAACCAATCACAAGCCGGGAGGCTGGACACGCGCGCATTTTAAAATTTTAAAATGGGCGCGTGTCCAGCCTCCCGTGACGTCCCGGCTTGTGATTGGTTGCGTCGCGGTCAACCAATCACAAGCCGGGAGGCTGGACACGCGCGCATTTTAAAATTTTAAAATTTTAAAATGCGCGCGTGTCCAGCCTCCCGGCTTGTGATTGGTTGATCGCGACGCAACCAATCACAAGCCGGGACGTCACGGGAGGCTGGACACGCGCCCATTTTAAAATGCGCGCGTGTCCAGCCTCCCGTGACGTCACGGCTTGTGATTGGTTGCGTCTCCCATGTGACTGCGACGCAACCAATCACAAAGCCGGGACGTAATTTTAAAATCCTTAAGGACCTGAAATTACGTCACGGCTTGCTGTGATTGGTTGCGTTGCCCATGTGACTGCGACGCAACCAATCACAACGCCGGAACGTAATTTTAAAATCCTGAAGGACCTGAAATTACGTCACGGCTTGCTGTGATTGGTTGCGTCCCGGCCACATGGTCGGCACGCGACCAATCACAAGCCGGGACTTCAGTAAAGGAAAGAAAAGCGCGAATTTTAAACAAAGAACGCTGCCGCTTCCCTCGGTAAGGTGCAGGCTGCGTCGGAGAGGTGAGTATAGCAATATTTTTTATTTTAATTCTTTCTTTTACACATTAATATGGTTCCCAGGGCCTGAAGGAGAGTTTCCTCTCCTTCAGACCCTGGGAACCATCAGGGATACCGTCCGATACATGAGTCCCATTGACTTGTATTGGTATCGGGTATCGGTATCGGATTGGATCCGATACTTTGCCGGTATCGGCCGATACTTTCCGATACCGATACTTTCAAGTATCAGACGGTATCGCTCAACACTAGTTGTGAGTAGTGTTGAGCATTCCGATACCGCAAGTATCGGGTATCGGCCGATACTTGCGGGTATCGGAATTCTGATACCGAGATCCGATACTTTTGTGGTATCGGGTATCGGTATCGAAACAACATTAATGTAAAAATGTGTAAAAGAGAGAATTAAAATAAAAAATATTGCTATACTCACCTCTCCGACGCAGCCTGCACCTTACCGAGGGAAGCGGCAGCGTTCTTTGTTTAAAATTCGCGCTTTTCTTTCCTTACGTGAAGTCCCGGCTTGTGATTGGTCACATGCCGCCCATGTGGTGGCGACGCAACCAATCACAGCAAGCCGTGACGTAATTTCAGGTCATTCAGTATTTTAAAATTACGCTCCGGCTTTGTGATTGGTTGCGTCGCAGTCACATGGGCCACGCAACCAATCACAGCAAGCCGTGACGTAATTTCAGGTCCTTAAGGATTTTAAAATTACGTCCCGGCTTTGTGATTGGTTGCGTCGCAGTCACATGGGCGCCGCAACCAATCACAAGCCGTGACGTCACGGGAGGCTGGACACGCGCGCATTTTAAAATGGGCGCGTGTCCAGCCTCCCGTGACGTCCCGGCTTGTGATTGGTTGCGGCGCGGTCAACCAATCACAAGCCGGGAGGCTGGACACGCGCGCATTTTAAAATGGGCGCGTGTCCAGCCTCCCGTGACGTCCCGGCTCGTGATTGGTTGCGGCGCGGTCAACCAATCACAAGTGTGTACCAAGCTCACAATCAAGACCTGAGCCTCGCAATACATCAAAAAGTGCCAAACTACAGGGTTGAAAACATCATACTTCTGTATACATATAAATAAGTGTACAATTTGGACACGCGCGCATTTTAAAACGCATTTTAAAATGCGCGCGTGTCCAGCCTCCCGGCTTGTGATTGGTTGACCGCG
The DNA here is from genome assembly GCF_051348905.1 of Ranitomeya variabilis. Taxonomy (NCBI): domain Eukaryota; kingdom Metazoa; phylum Chordata; class Amphibia; order Anura; family Dendrobatidae; genus Ranitomeya; species Ranitomeya variabilis. The sequence continues at coordinate 985,529,429 of NC_135233.1, forward strand.
CCGCAACCAATCACAAGCCGGGACGTCACGGGAGGCTGGGCACGCGCCCATTTTAAAATGCGCGCGTGTCCAGCCTCCCGTGACGTCACGGCTTGTGATTGGTTGCGGCGCCCATGTGACTGCGACGCAACCAATCACAAAGCCGGGACGTAATTTTAAAATCCTTAAGGACCTGAAATTACGTCACGGCTTGCTGTGATTGGTTGCGTGGCCCATGTGACTGCGACGCAACCAATCACAAAGCCGGAGCGTAATTTTAAAATACTGAATGACCTGAAATTACGTCACGGCTTGCTGTGATTGGTTGCGTCGCCGCCACATGGGCGGCATGCGACCAATCACAAGCCGGGACTTCACGTAAGGAAAGAAAAGCGCGAATTTTAAACAAAGAACGCTGCCGCTTCCCTCGGTAAGGTGCAGGCTGCGTCGGAGAGGTTAGTATAGCAATATTTTTTATTTTAATTCTTTCTTTTACACATTAATATGGATCCCAGGGCCTGAAGGAGAGTTTCCTCTCCTTCAGACCCTGAGAACCATCAGGAATACCGTCCGATACTTGAGTCCCATTGACTTGTATTGGTATCGGGTATCGGTATCGGATTGGATCCGATACTTTGCCGGTATCGGCCGATACTTTCCGATACCGATACTTTCAAGTATCGGACGGTATCGCTCAACACTAGTTGTGAGAACTTTGAACCCCCAAGTGTTTCACTAAAGTTTATGACGCAGAGCCGTGAAAATAAAAAAACATTTTTTCCCCCACAAAAATTATATTTTAGCCCCCAATTTTGTATTTTTCCAAGAGTAACAGGCGACATTGAACCCCAAAAGTTGTTGTCCTATTTATCCTGAGTACGCTGATACCCCATATGTGGGAGAAAACTACTGTTTGGGCACACGTCGGGGCTCGGAAGGGAAGTAGTGACATTTGGAATGCAGACTTTGTTGGAATGGTCTGCGGGCATCATGTTCTGTTTGCAGAGCCCCTGATGTGCTTAAGCAGTAAAAAAAACCACAAGCAACATTATTTTGGAAACTACAACTCCAAAGGAACTTATCTAGATGTGCTGTGAGAACTTTGAACCCCCAAGTGTTTCACTAAAGTTTATAACGCAGAGCTGTGAAAATAAAAAATCATTTTTTTCCCACTAAAATGATTTGTTAGCCCACAAATTTTTATTTTTCCAAGGGTAACAGGAGAAATTGAACCACAAAATTTGTTGTCCAATTTGTCCTGAGTACGCTGATATCCCATATGTGGGCATTAACCACTGTTTGGGCGCATGGCAGAGCTCAGAAGGGAAGGAGCACTGTTTTACTTTTCAGTGCAGAATTGGCTGGGATTGAGATCGAACACCATGTCGCGTTTGTAGATCCCCTGATGTGCCTAAACAGTGGAAACCCCCAATTCTAAGTTCAACCCTAACCCCAACACACCCCTAACCCTAATCTCAACCCTAATCATGACCACACCCCTAACCCAAACACACCCCTTACCCTGATCCCAGCCCTAACCACAACCCTAACCCCAACACACGCCTAACCCCAACACACCCCTAACCCTAATCCCAACCCTAACCACACCCCTAACCCCAACACACCCCTAACTCTAATCCCAACCCTAACCATAACCCTAGCCACACACCTAACCCTGACACACCCCTAACCCTAATCCCAACCCTAATCCCTAACCCTAATCCCAGCCGTAAACGTAATCCTAACCCCAACTTTAGCCTCAACCCTAACTTGAGCCCCAACCCCAACCCTAACTTTAGCCCTAATCCTAACATTAGCCCCAACAATAACCCTAATGGGAAAATGGAAATAAATACATTTTTTTAATTTTATTATTTTTCCCTAACTAAGGTGGTGATAAAGGGGGGTTTGATTTCCTATTTATATCGGGTTTTTATGTTTAGCAGCTGTCATACGCCAAAAATGCTTTTTATTCCAAAAAAGTTTTTGCATCGCCACATTTTGAGAGCTATAATTTTTCCATATTTTGGCCCACAGAGTCATGTGAGGTCTTGTTTTTTGCGGGAAGAGATGGTGTTTTTATTGGTATAATTTTCGGGCACATGACATTTTTTGATTGCTTTTTATTACGATTTTTTGGAGGCAGAATAAAAAAAACCCAGCAATTCATGAATTTCTTTTTGGTGGGGCGTTTATACTGTTCTGCATGTGATAAAATTGATAAGGCAATTTTATTCTTCAGGTCAGTATGATTACAGCGATACCTCATTTATATCTTTTTTTATGTTTTGGCGCTTTTATACATTAAAAACTATTTTATATAAAAAATTATGATGGCGCTGTATGTGGCTTGTTTTTTGCGGGACAAGATGACATTTTCCGCGGTACCAAGTTTATTTATATCTGTCTTTTTGATTGCGTGTTATTCCACTTTTTGTTTGGCGGTATGATGATAAAGCATTGTTTTTTGCTTTGTTTTATTTTTTTTATGGTGTTCACTGAAGGGGTTAACTAGTGGGACCGTTTTATAGATCGGGTAGTTACAGATGCGGGGATACCAAATATGTGTACTTTTATTGCTTTTGTGTTGTTCTGAGGGTCTCTGGGAAGCACGCAGGGAGCCCCCTCCCTGAGCGATACTTCTCTATGCCACCGGAACCCTGCGATCTTGTTTGATCGCAGTGTTCCAGGGGCTAAAGTGCTGGGAGCAGTCCGTGACCGTTCTTGGCACATAGTGTCTGGTGTCAGCTGTGATAATCAGCTGACACTCGGCCGTGCTCCCCCTGTGAGCGTGGCTGATCGCATATGACGTACTATCCCGTCGATGGTCATATGGTCCCAGGTCACCTCAATGGGATAGTACGTCTGATGACAGAAATTGGTTAATGCAATAAAATACAATTTAATTATTTAAAAATCATACAAAGTGATTTTCTGGTTTTTATTTTAAGATTCTGTCTCTCACAGTTGAATTTTAACTACTATAATGGTATGTGCACACGTATTTTGGAGCTCTGCGGATTTTTCCGCAGCGGATTTGTGAAATCCGCAGGTAAAAGGCACTGCGCTTTACCTGCGGATTTCCTGCGGAATTACTGCGGATTTATTGTGGAATTAGTGCAGATTCCACTGCGGTTTTACACCTGTGGAATCCTATTCAGGAGCAGGTGTAAACCGCAGCGGAATCCGCACAAAGAATTGACATGCTGCAGAATATAAACCGCTGCGTTTCTGCGCGTTTTTTTTCCGCAGCATGGGCACTGCGTATTGCGTTTCCTATAGGTTTACATTGTACTGTAAACGCACGGGAAACTGCTGCGGACCCGCATTTGCGGAACCGCTGCAGATCCGCAGCAAAATCCGCAGTGTGTGCACATAGCCTAAAAATTACAGAAATCCCTGTTCTTTGTAGGTGGGAAAAAAGATTTTTATGCTTATTATTGTTGGTGGGGTTTCAAATGTTTTCCACTGGTTCATCAATTTGCGATTTTTAAAAATAAAAACAAACTCTAGTCCCCCTAGGGGGGATTTTATGTGAATAAGGATGTTTCTGGATGCCTCCTTCAAGGATCCTTAACCCAATTTGGAATAAGAGGGTTATATAGCCAAAGAACCAAGTATCTCTGATGTTGAATCAAATAATATTTTATTGGCTATGTGCAGCAAATAAAAAACTTTATAAAAGACAATTAAAAACGTATTAAAAAAAAACGCGTTTTGTAGGCCTTCATCAGGTCAATAATAAAATGATTTTGTTAAACGCTAGTGCAGCGCCCCAGAGTCCTGGTCGTTGCAGTAATGTCATTCTTCCACCAGGGGGAGTGATATTACGTCTGAAGGCAATAAACGAGATCTCTTTACCAGGTTTCACAAACCACACAACACACTTCACACTCCAGGCCGCCAGGGGGAGCTACGCTTCTATCTATTAGGGCACTCCTCACAGTTAGGTAAAACTGGTGGTTTGGTTAGAAAGTTAGTCAGAAGTTGACTGGGCTTCACCCAGTTAGAACCCGATGGAGTTTGGCAGAAACTGGCTGGAGTGAGCTCCAGCCAGATCCAGACTGAGGAGGACGAGGGTCCACGGAGCTGTGCCTGCCCCACATGCGGCAGCATCCTAAGAAAGAGACATTGAAGAGAAGTGTATTGCAGTGAGTGAGAAACGAAGTCATAGCAAAAGGAGAAGAAACCAGAAGGAGTTCTGCCCTGTGAAAGGCTGCCTCCTTCTGAGGCGCAGGAATCCCGGTGGCCAGAATACCGAGGGAGTAAGGATCTCTACGCTTTACTTCAGAGACTGGCAGGACAGTTAATTCAACGTTAGCTGCCCAACCTTATACCCAGGAGGCACAGTAACAACTTGTGGGGGAAGGGGCGTCGTAGGGTCCCTGTAAAAAGCCTCAGGCCACCAGTCATACAGGTTTTGTCCTATCCTATCCATCGGGGGACAGAGAGAAAGAGACTTAACATCTCCAGGACCTTACCAAGAAGCTCAGCAGGGAGGTACTTCAACATTCAGGCGCTAGAGGAAGGCTATTGAATTCCACCTGGATAAGGGGACTCTGGATTTGCCTTCAGACCGGCCAGACTCTGCCTGCCCTGTGGTCCGTACCCTGGACTGTGGACACTGAAGCCTTCAGTAAAGGTAAAGAGACTGCAACCTTGTGTCCTCGTTATTTACTGTGCCTCACACCATTCACCATCTACACTCTGGGAAGTCCTGGGGACACACTTCACCTGTGGGAAGGTATACCATCAAGCTGCCATAACATCACCCCAGCGGACCCCTAAGCAGCGCCGGTCACCCTGACCGAATAACACAGGTGGCATCACGAACATTTCCCCTTTAAAGACCTTTCCCTTATTTTACAATGGACGTTCCCCTAGGGCCACGGACCGTGTCAGCCACCGTGACATCCCCCGCCGAGAGAACCGAAGGACCCGGTACCGAGTACCCCACTGTCCTATGGGGGCGCCGCACTATTAATACCCCATTTTCATTACTAATGTAGTTGTACTAACTGAGGAACCAATCGCTGTCTGTGAAACTGTTTATCAATTATAATACATATATTATAACTTCATCCCCAAGAAAAGACTATTATACATACATATTATATAACATCACCCCTCCTTCACCTAGCCCAGGGTTAAAACAATATGTCTATAAAATGTAGGCAATCACCCATATCAGTATACATGTTCACAAAAACACCCCGCACCTGTACATACAGCTCTGGCAAAAAATAAGAGACCACTGCAAAATGTTCAGTTTGTCTGATTTTTCTCTTTATAGGTATATTTTTGAGTAAAATATAAATTTTTCATTTATTCTATAAACTTCTGACAACATGTCTCCGAATTTCCAAGCAATACATTTTGTATTTTTTTTTCTGAAAAGGAGAAATGGTCATAATTAGAAAAAAAACATTGCTTTCAGACCTCAAATAATGCAAAGAAAGCAAGTTCATAATCATTTAGAAACTACAATACTAATGTTTCAACTCAGGAAGGGTTCAGAAATCAATATTTTGTGGAATAACAATGATTTTTAATCACAGCTTTCATGCATCTTGGCATGCTTTCCACCAGTCTGTCACACTGCTCCTGGGGCAAAAATGTAAGCAGTTCTTCTTTGTTTGATGGCTTGTGACTATCCATCATCCTCTTGATTACATTCCAGAGGTTTTCAATGGGGTTCAGGTCTGGAGATTGGGCGCCCATGACAGGGTTTTGATGTGGTGGTCTCTTAATTTTTGCCAGAGCTGTATGTCTGATTAAACACCTCTCTCCTCTTGGTGCGAGCGGGAAACTAGAAGAACTGGAGGCACTAATAATAACAAAAAAAAATATTTTTCCTTCTCTTTTTTCCCTTCCTTTTCCTTTTTTTCCTTTTCTTTTTCCTTCCCTTTTCTCTTTTTTTCCCTTTTTTCTTTCCCTTTCCTTTTATTCTTAAATTTAGGCATCTCAAATGCCACATATACATCAATTATGATTTGAATGTGAGATTCATCTATCAGGTAACAAATCCAATAGGTTAGCAAATAACACTTGTTTACAAGGATGATATTTCTCCTGTGTGCGCTCTTACTGCAGGTAGCCATCAAACGAGGCCAACATAGAACAACCCGCAGCCGCCAGAGGAGGTCCACTGCATCCATCATCCTGCGGACAACCCCCTCCAACATGCAACCGATCCAGAATCTTATCCCAGTGTGATTATCAGAAGACTTATGAGTAGCGGACGCGGACCGCAGGCCATTCATAGGAGAATAGCAGCAGAATCCATGCTGAAGGACTATTTCTCTCTTATCATCCACATTGTGCACGTACGAAACAAGGGCTCTATTGGGCTCAGTCCATCGGGGTACAGACTGCAAAGTCTGTAAATCCAATAAGACTCTTTGGCTTGAAGAACTGTGTTTGTGTTTCTTGTGGATGCAGGTATTTGTTCTATTGGCGTGACTTTTATACTTGTACATTCAAAGTTTTTGTTATGTGCAAGAGTGATGGGCTTAGGGTACCGTCACACAGTGCCATTTTCATCGCTACGACGGCACGATTCGTGACGTTGCAGAGTCGTATAAGTATCGCTCCAGCGTCGTATACTGCGGTCACACGTTGCAATACACGGCGCTGGAGCGATAATTTCATGACGTATTTGCGATGTAGAAGCCATTGGTTACTGTGCGCACATCGTATACAACCTGTGTCACACAATGCAATCATGCCGCCACAGCGGGACACTAGACGACGAAAGAAAGTTTCAAACGATCTGCTACGACGTACGATTCTCAGCGGGGATCCGGATCGCAGTAGCGTGTCAGACACAACGATATCGTAAATGCATCGCTGGAACGTCACGAATCGTGCCGTTGTAGCGATCAAAATTGCACTGTGTGACGGTACCCTTAGATAAACTTTGTTTCAGAAACCCTATTTTCACATTATGTCTATGACCATTCATACGATTTCATAATGACTGTGTGGTGCGGCCGACATATAAAAGTCCACACTCACAAGTCACCACATACACAATAAAATCAGAACCACAGGTTAATTCTGGGGTAAAATTGAATGTGGTATTGCTGTTTTTTATATTTACATTTTTCTTTCCATGATCTATACTTTTACAACAGTCACAACATTTTTTTCCACATTTAAAAATTCCTTTTTTCTCATTTTTTTGACAGATGGCACATTTATTGGTGTTGGTTTTTTTTTTTTTTGGGGGGGAGGGGGGATGTAAATAACTAGGTGCTTTATAATTTTTAATCATTCTACCTCCTCTGAATGCAATGTTATTTTTCGAGACTACAGCAGATGGATTGGTGGCCTCCATTGTAGGTGGTAATGAAGCTATCTTTTCACTTCACTGTTCATTCAATAATACCATATTTTGAAGATTGTTTTTTCAGGCAATCATCGTGTGTGAGAGTGAGATTACGTCGATATGCTGCATGAACTAATGAATTTGGATAAATTTTTTCTTTAAACCTGGAAAATAAAATCTGTGATTGTTGTACATAGTTTGTATTGGACATAGAATTACATCCAATACGACGAAATTGACTAGATGGAATATTTACCTTCTATTTGGAGTAGTGTGAACTAAAAAAATCCAAATAGCCATCAGTGTCAACTGGTTTGAAATGAGTTTGACTTTTGATGTTATTATCCTCATGGTATAGTTCTAAGGGTATGTGTCCACGTTCAGGATTGCATCAGGATTTGGTCAGGATTTTTCATCAGTATTTGTAAGCCAAAACCAGGAGTGGGTGATAAATACAGAAGTGGTGCATATGTTTCTATTATACTTTTCCTCTAATTGTTCCAGTCCTCGTTTTGGCTTACAAATACTGATGAAAAATCCTGACCAAATCCTGATGCAATCCTGAACGTGGACACATACCCTAAGTCCAGAAAGATAATACTTTCCTTGGAAATGATTGCAGTGAATGAGAGCCCCCATTAGTTGGTGTTGAGTTCTTCAAGCAAGAAGAACGCCTCCTGTTCCGTACCACACCAAATGAGGAGCAGATCATCTATATAACGTCGATAATAATTGATATTCCCACTGTATTTTTGGGACCTGATCGGCGATAGGGACTCGAACCTCCCTATGAAGGAGGGGTTGCCTGTGACCCCATCGCAGTCCCAAACTGCTGTAAACACAATGTGTTCTGGAACATGAATAAATTATGTTCCAGAATGTATTTTAAATAGTGTTGAGCATTCCGATGCAGCAAGTATCGGGTATCGGCCGATACTTGCTGTATCGGAATTCCGATACCGGGATTCCGATACTCTTGTGGTATCGGGTATCGGGTATCGCAACAACATTAATGTTAAAATGTGTAAAAGAGAGAATTAAAATAAAAAATATCGCTATACTCACCTCTCCGACGCAGCCGGGACTTCAGCGAGGGAACCGGCAGCGTTGTTTGTTTAAAATTCGCGCTATTACTTGGTTACGTGAATTCCCGGCTTGTGATTGGTCAGGTCGGCCACGTTGCCGGGACGCGGACCAATCACAGCAAGCCGTGACGAAATTACGTCACGGCTTGCTGTGATTGGTCCGCGTCCCGGCAATATGGCCGCCCTGACCAATCACAAGCCGTGACGTCACGGGAGGCTGGACACGCGCCCATTTTAAAATGAGCGCGTCCAGCCTCCCGGCTTGTGATTGGTTGACCGCGGCGCAACCAATCACAAGCCGTGACGTCACGGGAGGCTGGACACGCGCCCATTTTAAAATGAGCGCGTGTCCAGCCTCCCGTGACGTCACGGCTTGTGATTGGTCAGGGCGGCCATATTGCCGGGACGCGGACCAATCACAGCAAGCCGTGACGTAATTTCGTCACGGCTTGCTGTGATTGGTCCGCGTCCCGGCAACATGGCCGACCTGACCAATCACAAGCCGGGAATTCACGTAACCAAGTAATAGCGCGAATTTTAAACAAACAACGCTGCCGGTTCCCTCGCTGAAGTCCCGGCTGCGTCGGACAGGTGAGTATAGCGATATTTTTTATTTTAATTCTTTCTTTTACACATTTATATGGTTCCCAGGGCCTGAAGGAGAGTTTCCTCTCCTTCAGACCCTGGGAACCATCAGGAATACCGTCCGATACTTGAGTCCCATTGACTTGTATTGGTATCGGGTATCGGTATCGGATTGGATCCGATACTTTGCCGGTATCGGCCGATACTTTCCGATACCGATACTTTCAAGTATCGGACGGTATCGCTCAACACTAATTTTAAACCATTCAATAGAAAGATTTGTTGTTTAAAGGGAATGGAGGGGTCCCTGGAAAGATAAAAATTGTCTGCATACCAGATCCAGCTTCTGCTCATTATTCGGGTATGTGCACACGTCAGGATTTCTTGCAGAAATTTCCTGAAGAAAACCGGAAATTTTCTGCAAGAAATCCGCATTTTTATTTTGCGTTTTTTTCGCATTTTTTTTTAGCATTTTGCAAGCGAAATTAGCTTGCAGAATGCTAAAGTTTTCCAAGCGATCTGTAGCATCGCTTGGAAAACTGACTGACAGGTTGGTCACACTTGTCAAACATAGTGTTTGACAAGTGTGACCAACTTTTTACTATAGATGCAGCCTATGCAGCATCAATAGTAAAAGATAGAATGTTTAAAAAAAATTAAAAAAATGGTTATACTCACCTGCAGACAGCCGATCTCCTCAGCAGCGTCCATTCCTATAGATGGTGTGTGTGTGTGCAGGACCTTCGATGACGTCGCGGTCACGTGACCGCAATGTCATCGCGGTCATGTGACCGCTACGTCATCGCAGGTCCTTCACACACACCAGCTATAGGAACTGAAGCGGCAGCATGCACCTGAGAGGCGGGAAGACTGCGGGGGCCATCGAAGGTGAGTATATGACTATTTTTTACTTGAATTCTTTTTTTTTTACCAATTATATGGTGCCCAGTCCGTGGAGGAGAGTCTCCTCTCCTCCACCCTGGGTACCAACCGCACATAATCTGCTTACTTCCCGCATGGGGTGTACAGCCCCATGCGGGAAGTAAGCAGATCAATGCATTCCTAGGTGTGCGGAATCCCCGCAATTCCGCAAATTTAATGAACATGTTGCTTTTTTTTCCGCGATGCGATTTTTTCGCTGAAAAAAATGCAACATTTGCACAAGAAATGCGGAATACACTGTAAATAATAGGAGGCATATGTAAGCGTTTTTCACGTTTTTTTCGCGTTTTTATCACGTTTTTATAGCGAAAAAACTCGAAAAATACTGAACGTGTGCACATGGCCTTCGCGTACAGAGCTGAAACATCAAGGGTTAAAAAGAAATAGTCATTGTCCTAGGTAAAGGTACCTTCACACTGAGCGACTTTGCAGCGAGAACGACAGCGATCCGTGACGTTGCAGCGTCCTGGATAGCGATCTCGTTGTGTTTGACACGCAGCAGCGATCTGGATCCTGCTGTGATATCGCTGGTCGGAGCTAGAAGTCCAGAACTTTATTTGGTCGTCAGATCGGCGTGTATCGTTGTGTTAGACAGCAAAAGCAACGATGCCAGCAATGTTTTACAATGGTAACCAGGGTAAACATCGGGTTACTAAGTGCAGGGCCGCGCTTAGTAACCCGATATTTACCCTGGTTACCATTGTAAAAGTAAAAAAAAAAAACACTACATACTCACCTTCTGATGTCTGTCACGTCCCCCGGCGTCCACAGGGTTAAAACTGCTGCTCACAGCTTCCTGCACTCACTGAATGTGTCAGCGCGGCCGGAAAGCAGAGCACAGCGGTGACGTCACTGTGCTCTGCTTCACTGCCAGCACTGACACATTCAGTGAGTGCAGGAAGCACTGAGCAGCAGTTTTAACCCTGTGGACGCCGGGGGACGTGACAGACATCAGAAGGTGAGTATGTAGTGTTTTTTTTTTTACTTTTACAATGGTAACCAGGGTAAATATCGGGTTACTAAGCGCGGCCCTGCGCTTAGTAACCCGATATTTACCCTGGTTACCGGGTGCTGCAGGGGGACTTCGGCATCGTTGAAGACAGTTTCAACGATGCCGAAGTCGTTCCCCTGATCATTGGTCGCTGGAGAGAGCTGTCTGTGTGACAGCTCCCCAGCGACCTAAACAGCGACGCTGCAGCGATCGGCTCGTTGTCTATATCGCTGCAGCGTCGCTGAGTGTGACGGTACCTTAAGATCTGTGTTTTCAAGGATCAATTGTGCTGAATCTCTCAAATGCAAAGGTAATGCAATGACATAGCATTGTAAGTACAGATCTATAAAGTGAGACAATGTACTCATAAGCGACCCTATCTCTGAGATGATAGGAGATCCAGGAGAAATTGTGTTTTTGTGGATTTTAGGAACAAGATAGAATATGGCTTGATTAGGGCAAGTATTGATGAGAAAATGATTCTCTCTCTCTTTTTGATGTGAATACTTTTCTGCCCAATGATGACAGAAGTATTCTCGGAGTGATACCTTTATTGGCTAACCAGAAAATAATATGTTTGCAAGCTTTCAGAGCACAGTGGCTTCTTCTTCAGGCAAGATTACAAATAGATTATATTAGAAATAGAATCTATTTGTAATCTTGCCTGAAGAAGGAGCCACTGTAAACTGTGGTGTCTGTTCACATGGGATGCATCTCAATAGCGCTGGGCAGCCCGCCTGAGCTAATAGAAGGGTGTCACTAATAGGCTGCTAACCTGGATGCTGTGCATTCCCATTGTGTGAACAGCGCCACATACAAAGTTCTTATGTGCAGTCATATGCCAAGCAGCCACCCCCTCCATTAATTTGGTAGGCTGTGAGTGGCTGCCTCATCGGTATTTCTGCACCTGTGTTGCCGCCATCTTAACCACATGGGTCCAATGCATTCTGATAGTGCATTTGTTTGGAGGCCTAGGCAGGTAAGCATCTCTGCTTTTTTTGCTATTCTCCTGTAAAGACAGGAAGGTCCTATTTGTTCCTGTGTGGGCACATGGGGAGAGATCCATGTATGAGACTGGAGCTGGACAGAGCTACTGAAGGTCAAGGAGACACCAAAGGTGTGAACTACGGACAGAAGCCAGAGGAAGCCAGGCTGGGAAAACCTGAAGTGCTGTTAGCCAGGTAACCCAAAGCCTGGGGCATGGTGTTCTGACGGATGTCAGGCATTTGAACTGTCTATACAAAACCAGACTGGAATGGACTGTTTGTGGGTTTTGTATGGTTCATGTGCCCTACCATGCGTTATGGAGTGGTTTATGGTGCTATAATAAACCAGAGTTTGGACTTGTTTAAACGAGAATCTGCTCCTGTACAGTTGAACATTGCCGCCAAGGGAGTATACCCCAACCCGCTAGTGATCGCGACATCACCTGTGGTGGAGAATGCTAAGGGCACTCTTGTAGCCTTGTTGCTAGGGGCAACAGATGAGGCCTACAAGCCCGGTTGCTGGGGCATTGGACGAGGTATACATCTTCTGGACAGCTGCGGTAGCACACGCAGAAGCAACCATCTGGTGGTGGTTTGGCGGGGCCATGAAGATTTAAAGCTTCGGGTGGTAACTCAGCAAGATTACGAAGATTTGCAGTGGCTGGGAGGAGCATGCCAGGACCAAGAGCGACCGCAACAGGAGCTCTGCTAATTGTCTGGAGGTCCGCAGAACCACCTGGAGGGTCCCAGGAGCTGATGGGGGGATCCACGGAAAGTTGCCCAAAAGGGAGCAGAGTCCCAAAAGGGGGCAGTATCCAAAGAGGGGGTAGTTGCCCAAAAGGGTGCGGAGTCCCAAAAGGGGCAGCATCCCAAAAGGGGGTAGTTGCCCAAAAGATGGCAGAGTCCCAGAAAGTGGTAGTGGCCCAAAAGGGGCGGAGGATCCCAGAGTCAAAGGGGTGGCGCAGACGAACTATTGCCAGAGACAATTGTACTATTTGTGTCCAGTCTGCCATATGCACTACCCACCTGGCCAGGGGCTACATGGGTGTGCCCGGCAAATGAATGCAGAGGGCGTATGCAGACTGATTGATCCTGGGAGCTCGGTGACCCTAGTGAAGGCTGCGCCCGAGGTCTTTGAGATACCGAAAAGGAGGATTGGGGTCACTTGCATCCATGGGGCCCCTAAAGGCTACCCAGTGTCCAGAGTGATCCTCGAGATGACCAGTGACATCTCAAATCATGATGTCGCCGTGGTCCATAACTTCGGGTACTGTCTCACAGTGCAATTTTGATCGCTACGACGGCACGATTAGTGACGTCGCAGCGTCATATAATTATCGCTCCAGCGTCGTAGACTGCGGTCACACTGTGCAATCACGGCGCTGGAGCGATGCCGAAGTCCCCGGGTAACCAGGGTAAACATCGGGTTACTAAGCGCAGGGCCGCGCTTAGTAACCCGATGTTTACCCTGGTTACCAGCGTAAACGTAAAAAAACCAAACAGTACATACTTACATTCCGGTGTCTGTCCCCCGGCGTTCTGCTTCTCTCCACTGTGTAAGCGCCATAGCCGGAAAGCAGAGCGGTGACGTCAGACGTCACCGCTGTGCTCGCTTTCCGGCTGGCAGGCGCTCACAGTGCAGAGAAGCTGAGACGCCGGGGGACAGACACCGGAATGTGAGTATGTACTGTTTGTTTTTTTTACGTTTACGCTGGTAACCACGGTAAACATCGGGTTACTAAGCGCGGTCCTGCGCTTAGTTACCCGATGTTTACCCTGGTTACAAGCGAACACATCGCTGGATCGCTGTCACACACAACGATCCAGCGATGTCAGCGGGTGATCAAGCGACGAAAGAAAGTTCCATACGATCTGCTACGACGTACGATTCTCAGCAGGGTCCCTGATCGCTGCTGCGTGTCAGACACTGCGATATCGTATGGATATCGCTAGAACGTCACGAATCGTACCGTCGTAGCGATCAAAATGGCACTGTGTGACGGTACCCTTAGCCTATCCAGTGATAGTAGGCTGGGATTCGGGGCTGTTCTCGGACTTATGGGAGAAGGGAGCTCCTTTACAGCAGTAGGAGAAAGGGCCCTATGTTGAAGGGGTGGGTACATTACAACAATATGAAACAATGTAAGAAGCACCTTGAGGCATGTAGTAGATTCTACCAAGATATTATGTATTTATTGGATCATGAATACTAATACATGCTTGGCATAAATTGTACTTGATATTTCCAAAAAACAACATTTTGGCCGTAAAGGGCCATGTTCACGGTTATCTAAACAAAATACAAAAGAAATACATAAGTAAATCCATACCAGGCATTTCAAAAATTGTTGTCTACTAACATAATCAAGTATTAATAATAATCATAATTAATGGACATTAAATTTGCAAATAGAGTTATACGTGAAAGAAGAGGGTCCTCACCCTCAGGTAAATATGACACTATGAGAAAACACAAGAAGATATATCAGATGACCTGTACATATTAAAAGGATTTCAAATAATGTAAATAGGTAATTACGCAAGATCCTGTGCATGCATGCTGCAGGTAGCCTAAGTAATATAAAACATATGTGTATGTATGTATATATATATATATATATATATATATATATATATATATATATATATATGTATAAAACATAGAAGAATTCACTAGATCATAATAGGAATAATTGCTACACATTGAATAATATAGGGGCATGAAAAGAGGGGTAAACGTGTTACCTTGTTCAGAGGAGGTAAGAGAGGTGAAAAATCTGTGGAGCATAAAAAGGACCACAGTGTGAGTAGTGGATAAAATAGATCATAATCTAAATACAAAGCGCAAATATAAAGCGCATAAGCAGCATAACAAAAGAAAACAACAGCACTACATGCAGTCCTTGTAGTAGCGGGTTCAGCCCACTCAAGGTTAGCAATGTCCTTTCACAAGGACCTTGTGCACAAACACCATACCTCCCAACTTTTTTTTTTTAATTTTGCGCTATTTGTCCACATTCTCTAATCATTACTAGCAATCATTCATTATCTTCGGTTCCATGGTCAGTGCGCATGCCTGTGCTTCACTGTACCAGGGCCTTCCCGATGCGCTCCAGTGGCGTGCACATGATCCCCGCTGCTATGCAGCGGTGGATCAATTGCATTCCATGAGAGCAGGAGGAAGTGCCCCCACGTGGTGCGGTGACGTCTGCGCATGTGGAGCGCCCCCACACCGCCGCAGGGCCTAGGGGTACCCGGAGCCGGGCCTCTGGGTCTCAGTCCTGGGGTTGTCACGGTGGCTAGACCCGGTCCGTGGCCCTGTCTGTCAGTGGGGGACGTCCGGTAGAATAAGTGATGATGATGGTGCAGTAACGGTGGTGTAGCGGTGCAGTTGTGGGGTGCAGGTCGCGGTAAATAACGAGGACACCAGGTTGCAGTCTCTTTACCTCTTTACTGGAGATCTCTCAGTCCGCAGTCCAGAATCCGGTTCACCAGGCTGCGCAAGTCCGGTCGGTCCGATGGCACTTCCAGAGTTCTCCTCACAGGTGGAAATCAGTGCCCTCCTTCTTAGCGCTATGTGTTGTAGTCCTTCCCTGCTGTGCTCACGGAAAGTACCCCACAACTGTTGTGTCTGTTTCTTAAGTTCCCTCACAACTCGATTCACTGATGTTCTTCTCGTATTCCATCCCTCCCTGTTATTCAGGTTGGAACGGCACCCGTTTGTCAGGTAGGCCTGGAGTTCTTCCGGGACCCTAGAGACGCCCCTCTCCTGCAATTGCCCCCCAAGACTTCATAGGTGATATGTGGTAGACAGCCCGCCTTAAACTGACTGCCCTGCCGCTGTTTGGAGTATGGCTTGAAGCTGTATGCTATTCCACTCCCTCGGCGTTCCGGCCACCGGTAATGCGCCTCAGTAGGATGTTGCTCCGGTCCTACAGCATGACCCCTACTGGTATTCTCCTTTTTGCTTGATCTCGTTTCTCACTCAGCACAATCTATCTCGCTTCTAGTCCTTTCTTGGGCACCGCCGCTATGCTGAGCAGGCACGGTCCCATTACGTTCTTTCCAATGCCAAGCCTCTGTCAGGATCCCACCCCTGACAGAGACCCTACTGTCTCTTCCTCCACAACACCCTCTGCCACAAGGTGTTGCTTCGTTCAATCCAGTCAGCTCTCTCCTCTAACTTCCTGCCTGACCCCCAGTTTACCCACTATGGTGGGGAGTGGCCTAATGAATAGAACCCTTAGCTCCCCCCGGAGGCCCTGCTGTGAAACATATTGGTGTCTGTGATACCTGGTCAGATGAACTCCTTCAGTGCCATCGAACGCACCATGGCTCCCCATAGTGGCGGATCCACAGTACTGCAACGACCAGGACTCTGGGGCGCTGCACTCCCCCCTGGTTAAACACAGTACTCCGGGACTGGGAAGAAAACAACAATACAGGTTAGCAAAAAGACATACAATTTTTGTTGAGTGCAAAACAATAAGTATACTTGAACAGGCTTCCCTTTATGGGAGGTGAGGACACTTTAACGTTACAAACATAATTAAATATCATAGCAACAGGCTACAATTAGCTCTCATTACCCAACCGGGTATTCTACTAAGTGCAAACATTATTGACCAATAATTTAACTTTGCCTTTAAGGATATACACTCTTAATCCGCTAAAGACCTTCCTATAATCACATTATAAGGTATTTTAACTTTGCATTCGCCTTCTTTGGAATCTGCAGGACCGCCTGTCCCAACGGCACCAGACCTACTGCCTCTCCTTTCTATTACAGGACCGCCCCGTTCAGCCAGGGCCTACTGCCTTTTCAACTACTATACACAGTATAGAACATAACTTTTCTTTCAGTTTGAGAACACTGAGCCGGCTCTACTTGGCTCCTATAAGGACTCACTCACTAACCCCTACGGGTTCACTTTCTGTCCTTAGTAACACATTATTAACTTTCTATGGGGACTCAGGGTTTACCTTCTATCCTCACCTTCGTTATTACTTCCTTTCTTTCAACTATGCAGGACTCTAATTCCTCCCCTACGGGCTCTCTGCATCTTTCTTTTTAAAGAACATTATCTAGGTTTCACATTTCAAACAGATTAAACACACATAACTTTTCTTTATGCAAAAACAGTTACATTTCTTCCAGAGCATCATCATATTACTGTTCTAAAACAGTATCACTTTTCAAGTTCAGGTCAAACATCCCCTTTAAGAGGGGATCAAGTCTTTCTGAGGTAGCTCGTCTTCTCAGCCTACCAGTCTTTGCTCAGCAAAGGTTCCAGAACGGTATCTTCGCAAAGAGTCTTTAAGTAAAACCAGTAGAAAGCGCCTTTAAGAAGGTGCAAACTATTTACAAGAAAGTTTGGATCATGCACTGTTCATGATTTCTCAGTTTGTAAAACTTGTGCAAAACTGGTAGGAAAAGCAAACAATAGGGATCCCGGGTCAACTAAGGGATCCATAAAGAGTTAACCCTGGACGGGTTTAGCAGCAAACAGTACACAAACAGTTAACTGGAAAACTATTTACATTTTCAGGTTTCCGAGGTTTACTCTTGTTCAGGTGGCCGGGGGTCCGGGCCTCCGGCTGCTGTGGCGCCGGTGCCCGTGGCCCGAACGTGAAGGTGAACTCGGCTGGCCAACTCGGTGGCTGCTACCAGGCGCACCGTTGCAATGGTGACAAGGTCGGGTGCTCCTGGGACCAGGTCCGGGGTAGTGAGTGTCGCGGCTCCAGACATACACCGCCGAACGTTCCGTGCATACCACCCGAGCGGGTTCTGGTGGCGGTTGTAGGTCACCTGATCCCCCTTTTGCAACGGTTCTCCGCCTCGGCCACAGCAGGGAGTCCTTACGTTACAGTGCGCAACAAAAACATCAGTATCCAATCCCGGCTCATGTATGAGGCCCCATCCCCTTTTTACATGGTAGGCCAACACAGTTCCCCGCCTGACCGCGTCTCGGTCATCCCATGCTGGAGGGGATTGTTGTACTTTCAATGGACCCATCAACTCGACCTCGTTCCGTCCTTCCCAATGTAGGATCAAGCACTGTCTATATTGTTCCCACGTAAGCACCGCAAGAGTGAATCCGTTCTCCCGGGATCCATCTGTCCCAACCCAGGGGTTGTCCCACCGAAGAACTACCCCGTCTGGGCTCACATCCACAGGTTCCCCCATTCTAGTCGACAGCGGTGGCACCATCCTTCCCAGGGCATCGGGGGGTAATACCATTAACCCCGCCGAGAAGCGTCGACCCTCACTGAGATGGGGGCCGATCGTGGAAGCGGGCTCGTGGGGGGGCGCAGGGGCGCTTTCCGTACCTGCGCCTGATGTGGTTCCATCGATGCCGATCTGGTCCATTAACAAGGGCGCTGGAATCGGACGCAGCCCGGACCGCGGCTCCTCCGATGCGGTCCCCGAACGCTGTTCCGCTCGCTGTGGTTCCTCCTCCGCTGACTCCGAGGCCAGGATTGGGGGACTCGGCTCCGCTATCTGTTCCAAAGGCTTCGGATCCGCTGGCTGTAGAGGACACGGGTCCACCTCTAGTGAACGAGGGTAAGCCGGGACTGCTCCTTACCCGTTCCGGCACTCGCTGTTCTTCATCATGATCTGCTGATCGGTGGCAATGCATGCATCTGACTCCGCCATTTCTCCGAGGTCGGGCTTCTTCATCACCCGCTTCCCGCCGTTGCAAATCAGGAGGTTGTCCTCTGCTTTGGGGCAGGTCATCTCCTTGCAGCCAGAAGCGCAGGGGGCGGTATCCATTTCTCGCGCCATTCTGGTAGTCTCCTCCCATAGCATGCCCTCCTTCTTCTCCGAAGTAGCAATGGCGGCGGCTTTTGGCGGGAACTTCTCTTGGTCAATGGTAGCACACAGTCTTTGCAATAAAGTACAGTTCAAGCACAATAAATCACAGTTCCAAGGCACACATGACCTGATTCTTCAGGCTTAAGTAGATCCTGTTCGTGACGCCAAGTTGGAGCGCCCCCACACCGCCGCAGGGCCTAGGGGTACCCGGAGCCGGGCCTCTGGGTCTCAGTCCTGGGGTTGTCACGGTGGCTAGACCCGGTCCGTGGCCCTGTCTGTCAGTGGGGGACGTCCGGTAGAATAAGTGATGATGATGGTGCAGTAACGGTGGTGTAGCGGTGCAGTTGTGGGGTGCAGGTCGCGGTAAATAACGAGGACACCAGGTTGCAGTCTCTTTACCTCTTTACTGGAGATCTCTCAGTCCGCAGTCCAGAATCCGGTTCACCAGGCTGCGCAAGTCCGGTCGGTCCGATGGCACTTCCAGAGTTCTCCTCACAGGTGGAAATCAGTGCCCTCCTTCTTAGCGCTATGTGTTGTAGTCCTTCCCTGCTGTGCTCACGGAAAGTACCCCACAACTGTTGTGTCTGTTTCTTAAGTTCCCTCACAACTCGATTCACTGATGTTCTTCTCGTATTCCATCCCTCCCTGTTATTCAGGTTGGAACGGCACCCGTTTGTCAGGTAGGCCTGGAGTTCTTCCGGGACCCTAGAGACGCCCCTCTCCCGCAATTGCCCCCCAAGACTTCATAGGTGATATGTGGTAGACAGCCCGCCTTAAACTGACTGCCCTGCCGCTGTTTGGAGTATGGCTTGAAGCTGTATGCTATTCCACTCCCTCGGCGTTCCGGCCACCGGTAATGCGCCTCAGTAGGATGTTGCTCCGGTCCTACAGCATGACCCCTACTGGTATTCTCCTTTTTGCTTGATCTCGTTTCTCACTCAGCACAATCTATCTCGCTTCTAGTCCTTTCTTGGGCACCGCCGCTATGCTGAGCAGGCACGGTCCCGTTACGTTCTTTCCAATGCCAAGCCTCTGTCAGGATCCCACCCCTGACAGAGACCCTACTGTCTCTTCCTCCACAACACCCTCTGCCACAAGGTGTTGCTTCGTTCAATCCAGTCAGCTCTCTCCTCTAACTTCCTGCCTGACCCCCAGTTTACCCACTATGGTGGGGAGTGGCCTAATGAATAGAACCCTTAGCTCCCCCCGGAGGCCCTGCTGTGAAACATATTGGTGTCTGTGATACCTGGTCAGATGAACTCCTTCAGTGCCATCGAACGCACCATGGCTCCCCATAGTGGCGGATCCACAGTACTGCAACGACCAGGACTCTGGGGCGCTGCACATGCACCGCTCATTGACCTGCGTCACCAACTATTGGACACCCCTGATTGGTACAGTGCCCTTTATATACCGACACATATGATTTTTAGCCACGCCTCGTGACAAAGACCGGCGAAACGCGCGTAGAGGCGGCAGGCCTGGGCTTAATCTTGTGATAGACCATGTAAGCTGTGGTGCTTGCATTTGCACTTTATTCATAGACACTTTGTCCAAATATATGCACTAATAACGCACTGTGGCACTTTAGTATAGGATCAAGTCATGTCCATCTCCCTACTCCATTTGGAGTTTGACCCCTTATGGGACTAATAGGAATGTGGCTAGCTGTATTCCCATGTATTTAGTGCGCTTTTATGGAGCATAGTATTTGCATTTTTTTGCATTAATAATTCTTTCTGTCATGAACATTGCTGTATTTTGGCTCACAAAGATTCCCATGGTACCTGCTTTGGTAGTGCTACTCTGATATGTTGCTATTTTGTACAATTTTTGTATTAATAAATGATATTTTGGTAAAATATACTCGTGACCCTTTGTGGCCTTCTATATCCCAATTAGGGTTTGTTGTGTGATATTGATATTTTGAGTTTTCCTATTGTATTTTTCTTGATATCCTTTTTGGGTATAATTGTGTTTAAAAAAGAGATAAAGGTTGTGTTGTGCACAGCGGCAAATTTTAGGCCACGCCTCTAACCACACCCATTTCACAAATAATCACACTCATATCCACGCCCCAACCACATCCATTTAGCACTGCTGATCACACTGTTTCATAAACAATAATTATAAACAAAAAAATATGGCCACACTGTGCTCCATCCTGTATAATGGCCACACATGATGCTCCATACTGTATAATGGCCCCACATGGTGCTGGGTACAGTATAATGGCCCCACATGATGCTGGGTACAGTATAATGGCCCCACATGATACTCCATACAGTATAATGGCTCCCCATGGTGCTGGGTACAGTAAAATGGCCCCACATGATGCTGGATACAGTATAATGGCACCACATGATGCTCCATACAGTATAATGGCTCCACATGATGCTGGGTACAGTATAATGGCCCCACATGAAGCTGGGTACAGTATAATGGCCCCACATGATGCTCCATACAGTATAATGGCCCCACATGATGTTGGGTACGGTATAATGGGTCCACATGATGCTGCGTGTGGCATAATGGGCCCACTTGATGCTGCATATGGCATAATGGGCCCATATGATGCTGGATACAGTATAATGACCCCAAATGATGGTGGGTACAGTATAACGGCCCCACATGATGCCGGGTACAGTATAATGGCCCCGCATGATGCCGGGTACAGTATAATGGTCCCACATGATGCTGGGTACAGTATAATGGCTCCACATGATACTGGGTACAGTATAATGGCCCCACATGATGCTGGGTACAGTATAATGGCCCCACATGATGCTGGGTACAGTATAGTAGCCCCACAGTTATCCCACCCCCATCATTGCCTCACCACACACACACCTACACACACACACCTCTCACCGCGCTCCCTCACAGCAGCCGGCAGCTTCCTCTCCCGCGGCGCTGAATGATGTCATCCAGCCATGCCATGCCACTGACTGCTCACTTAACTGCAACTCCGGTACGCCACTGATAAAGACCTCTCCGTGTCTCCTGTGCCAGTCAGTGTCAGAGCGAGGATCAATATCTGCTCTGATCCGACACAGCTAGCGATCGCACTAGCAGTTTCAAGCGGCGGTACATTTGGTCTGAGGCCATGCGGGAAAATGAGGATCCTGGCCAGGACAGCGGTACAGAGTCTCAAAATTGGGACTGTCCCACTGGATCCGGGATGGTTGGGAGTTATGTACACGTGACTCCACTCTGTACACACAAACGGCTCCGCTCCGTACACCTCGTACACATGCGGCTCCGCTCCGTACACCTCGTACACATATGGCTCTGCTCCGTACACCTCGTACACATGCGGCTCTGCTACATACACTTTGAACAAACACGTGGCTCAGCTCCATACAACTTGCACACACGGCTCCGCTCCATACACCTCTTGCAAACCTGGCTGCACTCCGTACACCTTGTACACACACGGCTCTGCTCCATACACGTCGTACACACCCTGACCCCACACATAAACTTACCGTCTTCCAGCACCATGACAGCACAGCAGAGTCCTGTCCTACATACACGGAGGCCCCTGATCATGTGACCCCTGACTCCTCCCCTCCTGTGACCTCATCACAGGTCCTGTCCTGCATACACGGAGGCCCCTGATAATGTGACCCCCTGACTCCTCCCCTCCTGTGACCTCATCACAGGTCCTGTGCGCACAGAGCAGCTATATGTGGTGTGCAGCTCTGCAGGTGGAGATATGTGGCTCTGCAGTGTGGGAAAAGTAAGATCCTGCCCGTGACAGCGGGGCAGACTCTCAAAATCAGAACTGCCCCTCTGGATCTGGGACGGTTGGGAGGTTTGAAAATGGTATGATGTCACGTGACTCAGATGTCACAATAGACTCCAGAGACTGGAGTGACCAGGAAGGCAGCTCAGGTAACAGAGGGACGAGAGAAAGCAAGGTTAAGTCCACAGGAGCTTCTCTGGGGCAGGTGGTTCTCATGAAAGGGACTTGTGAAGTATTGGACAACTAGTGATGGGCAGTGTGGATTTCTGGCAGTCAGTTTCATCAGCCGCCGACAACAGGCATTTTAATTCCCATGAGACTGCAAGCGGCTCTTACTGGGTCACCGACACTCATCGCTCATATATATATTTATAGGGATATACAGCAGAGTGTGTATATATTACACAGGAGTAAAGCATGGGGTGTACATATATATATATATATATATATATATATATATATATACACACACATTATAGGGGTATACAGCAGGAGGTGTACATATACACTCACCGGCCACTTTATTAGGTTCACCATGCTAGTAACGGGTTGGACCCCCTTTTGCCTTCAGAACTGCCTCAATTCTTCGTGGCATAGATTCAACAAGGTGCTGGAAGCATTCCTCAGAGATTTTGGTCCATATTGACATGATGGCATCACACAGTTGCCGCAGATTTGTCGGCTGCACATCCCAAAGATGCTCCATACAAGGCAGGATGGATCCATGCTTTCATGTTGTTTACGCCAAATTCTGACCCTACCATCCGAATGTCGCAGCAGAAATCGAGACTCATCAGACCAAGCAACGTTTTTCCAATCTTCTACTGTCCAATTTCGATGAGCTTGTACAAATTGTAGCCTCAGTTTCCTGTTCTTAGCTGAAAGGAGTGGTACCCGGTGTGGTCTTCTGCTGCTGTAGCCCATCTGCCTCAAAGTTCGACGCACTGTGCGTTCAGAGATGCTCTTAGGCCTACCTTGGTTGTAACGGGTGGCGATTTGAGTCACTGTTGCCTTTCTATCAGCTCGAACCAGTCTGCCCATTCTCCTCTGACCTCTGGCATCAACAAGGCATTTCCGCCCACAGAACTGCCGCTCACTGGATTTTTTTTCTTTTTCGGACCATTCTCTGTAAACCCTAGAGATGGTTGTGCGTGAAAATCCCAGTAGATCAGCAGTTTCTGAAATACTCAGACCAGCCCTTCTGGCACCAACAACCATGCCACGTTCAAAGGCACTCAAATCACCTTTCTTCCCCATACTGATGCTCGGTTTGAACTGCAGGAGATTGTCTTGACCATGTCTACATGCCTAAATGCATTGAGTTGCCGCCATGTGATTGGCTGATTAGAAATTAAGTGTTAACAAGAAGTTGGACAGGTGTACCTAATAAAGTGGCCAGTGAGTGTATATATATAGAGATTATAGAGGTGTACAACAGGGTGTACATATATCACTCAGGTATATAGCAGGGGGTGTACATATATAGAGATATATACACATTATAGAGGTATACATTAGGGTTTGTATATATTACTCAGGTATTTGGCATGGGGTGTACATATATATATATATATATACACATTATAGGGGTATACAGCAGGGTATGTATATTTTGCTCAGGTATATATCAGGGGGTGTACATACATATACTGAACATAGGGGTATACAGCAGGGTGTGTATATATTACTCTGGTATATAGCAGGGGTATACATATATATACACTGTACATTATAGTGGTATACAGCAAGGTGTGTATATATTACTCTGGCATATAGTAGGGGTGTACATATATATTGTACATTACAGTGGTATACAGCAGGGGGGGTGTATTTTACTCAGGTATATATCAGGGGTGTACAAATACAGTAAATATACATTATAGGGGTATACAGCTTGGTGGGTATATATTACTCCGGTATATAGCATGGGTGTACATATATACTGTACATTATAGTGGTATACAGCAGGGTGTGTATATTTTACTCAGGTATATAGCAGGGGTGTACATATATATACTGTACATTACATGGGTATACAGCAGGGTGTGTATATATTACACAGGAATATAGCAGGGATGTACATACTGCACAGGAGCTGGTGGATGGAACCCCACACACAACATGGTATGATGTCATGTGACTGTGATGTCACAGTAGACGCCAGAGATCGGAACTCAGAGATAAGGTGACGTGACATCACAGGAAGTCAGAACACAGAGACCAAGTGACCAGGATGGCAGCTCAGGTAACAGAGGGATGAGAGGAAGCAAGGTAAGTCCACAGGAGCTTCTCTGGGGCAGGTGGTTCTCATGACAGGGACTTGTGAAGTATTCGACAACTAGTGATGGGCAGTTTGGATTTCTGGCAGTCAGTTTCATCAGCCGCCAACAACAGGCATTTTAATTCCCATGAGACTGCAAGCGGCTCTTACTGGGTCGCCAACACTCATCGCTCATATATATTTATAGGGATATACAGCAGAGTGTGTATACTGGAGTAAAGCATGGGGTGTACATATATATATATATATATATATATATAGGAGTATACAGCAGGAGGTGTACATATATATATAGATTATAGGGGTATACAACAGGATGTATATATATATTACTCAGGTATATAGCAGGGGGTGTACATATATAGAGATATATACACATTATAGAGGTATATTGTAGGGTTTGTATATATTACTCAGGTATTTGGCATGGGGTGTACATCTGTATATACACATTATAGGGGTATACAGCAGGGTATGTATATTTTGCTCAGGTATATAGCAGAGGTGTACATATATATACTGTACATTATAGTGGTATACAGTAGGATGTGTATATATGACTCAGGTATATAGCAGGGGTGTACATATATACTAAATACACATTGTAGGGGTATACAGCATGGTGGGTATATATTACTCCGGTATATAGCATGGGTGAACATATATACTGTACATTATAGTGGTATACAGCAGGGTGTGTATATATTACTCTGGCGTATAGCAGGAATGTACATATATATATTCTAAATTATAGTGGTATACAGCAGGAGGTGTATATTTTACTCAGGTATATAGCAGGGGTGTACATATATATACTGTACATTATAGTGGTATACAGCAGGGTATGTATATATTACTCAGGTATATAGCAGGGGTGTACATATGTACTGTACATTATATGGGTATACAGCAGGGTATGTATATATTTCTCAGAGGGTATACAGCATGGTGTGTATGTATTACTGTGGCATATAGCAGGGGTGTACATATATATACTGTACATTATAGTGGCATACAGCAGGGTGTGTATATATTATTCAGGTATATAGCAGGGGTGTACATATACTGTACATTATATGGGTATACAGCAGGGTATGTATATATTACTCAGGCATATTTCGGGGTGTACATATATATATATTGTACATTATAGTAGTATACAGCAGGGTGTATTTATATTACTCAGGTATATAGCAGGGGTGTACATATATATATTGTACATTATATGGGTATACAACAGGGTGTGTTTATATTATTCAGGTATATAGCAGGGGTGTACATATATACTGTACATTACATGGGTATACAGCAGGGTGTGTATATGTTACTCAGGAATATAGCAGGGGTGTACATATATATACTGTACATTATATGGGTATACAGCAGGGTGTGTATATGTTACTCAGGAATATAGCAGGGGTGTACATATATATACTGTACATTACATGGGTATACAGCAGGGTGTGTATCTGTTACTCAGGTATATAGCAAGGGTTGTACATATATATACTGTACATTATATGGGTATACAGCAGGGTGTGTATATGTTACTCAGGAATATAGTAGGGGTGTACAGTACATACTGCACAGGAGCTGGTGGATGGAACCCCACACACAACATGGTATGATGTCATGTGACTGTGATGTCACAGTAGACGCCAGAGACCGGAACTCAGAGATAAGGTGACGTGACATCACAGGAAGTCAGAACACAGAGACCAAGTGACCAGGAAGGCAGCTCAGGTAACAGAGGGATGAGAGAAAGCAAGGTAAGTCCACAGGAGCTTCTCTGGGGCAGGTGGTTCTCATGAAAGGGACTTCGACAACTAGTGATGGGCAGTTCGGCCATTTTTTGGAGAGATGGATCATTTGGATTCCAAACGGATCCCAATTTATTATATGCTAACCTGTGTATACAAATTATGGTAAATTCAACAGAATCAAATGTGAATGAAACCCCGTCCACCTACAGTCAGCCAATAGCAGAATTATTGAGGGTGGATGTCTAACATTCAGTTTCATCAGTCACTGACAACAGCTATTTTTGTCCCCATGAGACTGCAAGCAGCTCTCACTGGGTCGCCAGTACCCATCACTATGGTCAACTCCTTTAAGCTTAAGGAAAATGTGAATATATTGACTATAATATGGATGGATGTGTCCTGGTAATGTAGTAGTGTGCCCGATACCAGACTCGCAGGAGTCAGTATAAAGAATTCCTCCATTACTGGTGATCCCTGTGCAGGATCCAGGTTACAAAGTGTGGACAGAAAGACATCACTGATATTCTGCTCCTGACGCCAAAAATGTCTTCTCGGAAGCTGAAGTTTTCTCTGCAAGATTAAAGGGGTTTTTCCAGGAACAAAGTACATTTTAATTAAAGGATCTTGCAATAATAATAAGTTCCACAATTGGATTTGTTAAAAAAAAATGTTCCTGTGCTGAGATCTTATAAATGTGTTTATAAATGGGTTTGTTGATGTCGCTGCAAGGACTCTGGCATACGGATACTTAGCGCCACCAGATATTGTTTTCTACACGATCTTATAAATGTGCCCCTGCTGTGTACTGTGTAGTGGCCGTGTCTGACCGTGCAGAAACCATACCACAGCTCCTGGGCAGGGGAAGAAGCAAAAAAGTATACAGGCATTATAGCACGGGATCACAGCTCATTCTTTCTGTGAGGCAAAATATTTCAACTGCCTATTTTTAAGCCATCTTTTACCTCAAAGAAAGAGTCAGCTGTGATCACAGGCTATAATGTCTGTATACTCTTTTACTTCCTCCTCCCAGGAGATGTAGCATGATCAGGCTATGTCAGTACATAGCAGGGGCACATTTATATGATTATTATATGATTAACTTTTTTTAAACATCCAATTGGGGAACTTATTATTATTCAAAGCTCTATTAATTCATATGTTGATTAAAATTAACTGTTGGTGGGAAAACCCCTTTAAATGATTCCTGGAGTGGAAAACGATAAAAAAGCTGGAAAAACTATTCAGTGTAGAACAAATGGGTTCCAGTATCTGTGTTGGTGTGTGCCCTCCAGCCCAGCCCATGTGTGTTGATTTACCCAGCCCCTATGTGTTGGTTTGTGGCCCACTGTTCCCTGTGTGTAAAGGGACTGGAGGCTACACCCCAGCTTAGAGAAGACCGAAGGCCGCACCCAAACTCGTTGGGTAACGGAGGCTGCACCCCAGCTGGGAGGGGATCGGAGGCCATACCCCAGCTAGGTGGGGACCGGAGGCCAAACACCAACTCAGAGGATATCGGAGGCTACACCCCAGCTGGGAGTGTACCGGTGGCCACACCCCAACTCGGAGTGTACCGGAGGCCACACCCCAACTCAGAGGGTAACGGAGGACACTCCCCAACTGGGAGGATACCCAGAAGTCACACCCCAACTTGGAGGGTACCTGAGGCCACACCCCCAACTCAGAGGGTACCAAAGGCCACACCTCAGCTCGGTGGGGAACTAGAGGCCACACCCCAGCTCGGAGGGTGCTGGAGGCTGAACCCAAACTCGGAGGGTACCGGAGGCTGCACCCCAACTCGGAGGTTACCTCCGGGTACCAGAGGCCACACCCCAGCTCTGAGGGTACTGGAGGCTGAACCTGAACTCGGAGGGTATCGGAGGCCACACCCCAACTTGGAGGGTACCAGAGGCCACACCCCAAATTGGAGGGTACCTTAGACCACACCCCAACTCAGAGGGTACCAGAGGCCCCACCCCAACTCTGAGGGTACTCAGAGGCCACACCCCAATTGGGAAAGTAGCGGAGGCCACACCCCAATTGAGAGGGTAGTGGAGGCCACACCCCAATTGGGAGGGCACCGTAGGCCACACCCCAACTCTGAGGGTTTCGGAAACCACACCCCAACTCGGAGGGTAGCGGATGCCACACCCCAACTTTGAGGGTAACGGAAGCCACACGCCTACTCGGAGTGTATCTGAAGGCCACACCCAAACTCCGAGGGTACCTGGAAGGTACCGGTTGCCACAGCTCAACTCGGAGGGTACTGGAGGCCACACCCCAACTCGGAGGGTACCGGATGCCACACCCCAAAAGTCTACACACCAACTGGGTACTGGAGGCCACACCCCAACTCGGAAGGTACCAGAGACAACACCACAAGAGGCTACACACTAACTTTGAGTGTACCGGAAGCCACACCCCAACTCAGAGGGTGCTGTATTCCACACCCCAACTCTGAAGATATTCAGAGGCCACACACCAATTTGGAGTATACTCGCAGGCCACACCCCAATTCGGAGGGTACCCGGAGGCCACACCACAACTCAGTGTGCCTGGAAACCACACTCCAACTAAGAGGGTACTGGATGCCACACCCCAACTCGGAGGGTACCAGAGGCCACCCCCCAGAGGCCACACCCCAACTCGGAGAGTACCAGAGGTGACACCCCAACTCGGAGGGTACTGGGAGGCCAAGCCCAATTCAGAGGGAACCGGAGGGCACACCACAATTCGGAGGGTACCGGAGGCCACACTCCAACTCGGAGGGTACCGTATGCCACACCCCAACTCGGAGGGTACCGGGAGGTCACACCAAAGCTCAGAGTGTGCCTGGAAACCACACTCCAACTCGGAGGATACCCGGAAGCCACACCCAAACTTGGAGGGTGCCTGGAAAGCACTGGAGGCCACAACCCAACTCGATGGGTATCAGAGGCCACACCCCAGCTCGAAGAGTACTGGAGGCCACACCCCAGGAAGCCACACCCCCACTGGGAGCGTACCAGAGGTCACACCCCACTGGGCTCGGAGAATATTAGAGGCCACACCCCAATTTGGAGGGTACCGGGAGGCCAGACCAAAACTCAGAGTGTGCCTGGAAACCACACTCCAACTTGGAGGATGCCCGGAGGCCACACCCAAACTTGAAGGGTGCCTGGAAGGCACTGGAGGCCACACCCCAACTTGATGGGTATCAGAGGCCACACCCCAGCTTGAAGAGTACCGGAGGCCACACCCCAGGATGCCACACACCAACTGGGAGTGTACCAGAGTTCACACCCCAACTCGGAGGGTACTGTAGACCACACCCCAACTCGGAGGTTACCGGAGGCCACCCCCAACTCTGAAGGTACTCTGAGGTCACACCCCATTCAGAGAGTATCGGAGGCCACACCCCAATTCAGAAGGTACCAGAGGCCACACTCCAATTCGAAGGGTGTCGGAAGCCACACCCCAACTCGGAGGGTACCAGAAACCACACCCCAATTCAGAGGGTATCGCAGGCCACACCCCAAATCGAAGGGTACTGGAGGCCACACCCCAAATCGGAGGGTACTGGAGGACACACCCCAATTTGTAGGGTACCGGAGGCCACATCGCAACTTGGAGGTTATCGGAGGCCACACCCCAACTCGGAGGATACCGGAGGCAACACCCCAAATCGGAGGGTACCAGAAGCTACACCCGAACTCTGAGGGTACCGGATGCCACACCCCAACTTGGAGAGTACTGGAGGCCACACCCCACTTTCGAGGGTACCGGAGGCCACACACCAACTTGGAGGGTACCCAAGGACACACCCAACTCTGAAAATGACCCGAGGCGACACCCCAACTTGGAGGGTGCTTGGAAGGTACCAGAGGCCACACCATAGCTTAGAGGGTACCGGAGGCCACACTTCAAGAGGCCACACCCCAACTTGAAGAGTTCCGGAGGCCACACCCCAACTCGGAGGGTACTGTAGAACCCATACCAACTCTGAGGGTACTTGGAGGCCACACCTCAATTCGGAGGGTACCAGAGGCAACACCCCAACTTGAAGGGTACCGTAGGCCACACTCCAACTCTGAGGATACTCAGAGGCCACATCTCAACTCGGAGGGTACTGGAGACGACACCCCAATTCGAAGAGTACCAGAAACCACACCCCAATTCAGAGGGTATCGGAGGCCACACCCCAAATCTGAGGATACCGGAGGCCACATCGCAACTTGGAGGTTATCGGAGGCCAAACCCTTACTCGGAGGGTACCAGAAGCTACACCCTAACTCTGAGGGTAATGGATGCCACAGCCCAACTCGGAGGGTAACAGAGGCCACACACCAACTTGGAGGGTACCCGGAGGCCACACCCCAACTCTGAGAATGACCGGAGGCCACACCCCAACTCGGAGGGTGCCTGGAAGGTACCAGAGGCCACACCTTAGCTTAGAGGGTACCAGAGGCCACACTTCAAGAGGCCACACCTCAACTGGAAGGGTCCGGAGGCCACACCGCAACTCAGAGGTTTCCTGAGGCAACACCCCAACTCAGAGGGTCCTGTAGGACACATCCCAACACTGAGGGTAATTGGAGGCGACACCTCAATTTGGAGGGTACCAGAGGCAACACCCCAACTTGGAGGGTACCATAGACCACACTCCAACTTGGAGTGTACCAAAGGCCACACCCCAACTCGGAGGGTAGTGGAGGCCACACCCTAACTCAGGGGCTACCGTATGCCACACCCCAAATTGGAGGGTACAGGTGGCCACACCCCAGCTCAGAGGGTACCAGATGCCACACCCCAACTCGGAGGGTACCAGAGGCCACACCCCAACTCAGAGAATACCGTAGGCAACACCTCAGCTCGGAGGGTACCAGAGGCCAAATCCCAGCTCGGAGGGTAGCGGAGGCCACACCCCAACACGCAGGGTACCTGGAGGCCACACCCCAATTCGTAGGGTGCCCGGAGTCCACACCCCAAATCGTATGGTACGGGATGCCACACGCCAACTCGGAGGGTATCTGAAGGCCACACCCCAACTCGGTGGGTACTGTAGGCCACACCCCAACTCTGAAGATGCTCAGAGGCCACACCCCAATTTGGAGGATACTCAGAGGCCACAGCCCAAATTGGAGGTTTCCCGGAGGCCACACCCCAGCTCGAAGGGTACCGGATGCCACACCCCTAGAAGCAACACCCCAACTTGGAGTGTACAGTAGACCACACCCCAACTCAGAGGGTACCGAAGACCACACCCCAATTCTGAGGGTACAAGGAGGCCACACCCCAGCTCGGAGTTTATCAGAGGCCATATGCAAAGAGGCCACACCCCAACTTGGAGGGTACAGGTGGCCACACCCCAGCTCAGAGGGTACCAGATGCCACACCCCAACTCGGAGGGTACCAGAGGCCACACCCCAACTCAGAGAATACCGTAGGCAACACCTCAGCTCGGAGGGTACCAGAGGCCAAATCCCAGCTCGGAGGGTAGCGGAGGCCACACCCCAACACGCAGGGTACCTGGAGGCCACACCCCAATTCGTAGGGTGCCCGGAGTCCACACCCCAAATCGTATGGTACGGGATGCCACACGCCAACTCGGAGGGTATCTGAAGGCCACACCCCAACTCGGTGGGTACTGTAGGCCACACCCCAACTCTGAAGATGCTCAGAGGCCACACCCCAATTTGGAGGATACTCAGAGGCCACAGCCCAAATTGGAGGTTTCCCGGAGGCCACACCCCAGCTCGAAGGGTACCGGATGCCACACCCCTAGAAGCAACACCCCAACTTGGAGTGTACAGTAGACCACACCCCAACTCAGAGGGTACCGAAGACCACACCCCAATTCTGAGGGTACAAGGAGGCCACACCCCAGCTCGGAGTTTATCAGAGGCCATATGCAAAGAGGCCACACCCCAACTTGGAGGGTACAGGTGGCCACACCCCAGCTCAGAGGGTACCAGATGCCACACCCCAACTCGGAGGGTACCAGAGGCCACACCCCAACTCAGAGAATACCATAGGCAACACCTCAGCTCGGAGGGTACCAGAGGCCAAATCCCAGCTCGGAGGGTAGCGGAGGCCACACCCCAACACGCAGGGTACCTGGAGGCCACACCCCAATTCGTAGGGTGCCCGGAGTCCACACCCCAAATCGTATGGTACGGGATGCCACACGCCAACTCGGAGGGTATCTGAAGGCCACACCCCAACTCGGTGGGTACTGTAGGCCACACCCCAACTCTGAAGATGCTCAGAGGCCACACCCCAATTTGGAGGATACTCAGAGGCCACAGCCCAAATTGGAGGTTTCCCGGAGGCCACACCCCAGCTCGAAGGGTACCGGATGCCACACCCCTAGAAGCAACACCCCAACTTGGAGTGTACAGTAGACCACACCCCAACTCAGAGGGTACCGAAGACCACACCCCAATTCTGAGGGTACAAGGAGGCCACACCCCAGCTCGGAGTTTATCAGAGGCCATACGCAAAGAGGCCACACCCCAACTTGGAGGGTACAGGTGGCCACACCCCAGCTCAGAGGGTACCAGATGCCACACCCCAACTCGGAGGGTACCAGAGGCCACACCCCAACTCAGAGAATACCGTAGGCAACACCTCAGCTCGGAGGGTACCAGAGGCCAAATCCCAGCTCGGAGGGTAGCGGAGGCCACACCCCAACACGCAGGGTACCTGGAGGCCACACCCCAATTCGTAGGGTGCCCGGAGTCCACACCCCAAATCGTATGGTACGGGATGCCACACGCCAACTCGGAGGGTATCTGAAGGCCACACCCCAACTCGGTGGGTACTGTAGGCCACACCCCAACTCTGAAGATGCTCAGTAGCCACACCCCAATTTGGAGGATACTCAGAGGCCACAGCCCAAATTGGAGGTTTCCCGGAGGCCACCCCCCAGCTCGAAGGGTACCGGATGCCACACCCCTAGAAGCAACACCCCAACTTGGAGTGTACAGTAGACCACACCCCAACTCAGAGGGTACCGAAGACCACACCCCAATTCTGAGGGTACAAGGAGGCCACACCCCAGCTCGGAGTTTATCAGAGGCCATACGCAAAGAGGCCACACCCCAACTTGGAGGGTACCGGAGGCCACACCCCAACTCAAAGGGTACCAGAGGCCATAACCCAACTCGGAGGGTACCTTAGGCCACACCCCAACTCGGAGGGTACCTTAGGCCAGACCCCAACTCGGAGGGTACCAGAGGCCACACCCCAACTCAGAGAGTATCGTAGGCCACACCCCAGCTCTGAGGGCAGCAGAGGCCACACCCCAACTCTAAGGGTGCCTGGGGTCCACACCCCAAATCGTAGGCTACGGGATGCCACACCCCAATTCAGAGGGTACCAGAGGCCACTCGCCTACTCGGAGTGTATCTGAAGGCCACACCCAGACTCCAAGGGTGCCTGCAAGGTACAGGTGGCCACAGCCCAACTCAGACGGTACTGGAGGCCACACCCCAACTCGGAGGGTTCCGGATGCCACCTCTCAAGAAGCTACACACCAACTGGGTACTGGAGGCCACACCCCAACTCAGAGCGTACCAGAGGCCACACCCCAAGAGGCTACACACTAACTTTGAGAGTACTGGAAGCCACACCCCAACTCGCAGGGTGCCGTAGGCCATACCCCAACTCTGAAGATATTCAGAGGCCACACCCCACTTTGGAGGATACTCCGAGGCCACACCCCCATTCGGAGAGCACCCAGAGGCCACACCACAACTCAGTGTGCCCTGAAACCGCACAGCAACTCAGAGGGTACCAGAGGCCACACCCCCAGAGGCCACACACCAACTCGGAGGGTACTAGAGTTGACACGCCAACACCGAGGGTACTCGGAGGCCAAACCCTATTTAGAGGGAACTGGAGGGCACACCACAATTCGGAGGGTACCGGAGACCACACCCCAACTCGGAGGGTACCAGAGGCCACACCCCTACTCGGAGGGTACCAGAGGCCACACCCCAACTCGGAGGGTACCAGAGGCCACACCCCAACTCAGAGAATACCGTAGGCCACACCCCAACTCGGAGGGTATCGGAGGCCACACCCCATCTCAAAGGGCACCAAAGGCCACACACTCACTCGGAGAGTGCTTGGAAAGTACCGGAGGTCACACCCCAACTCGGAGGTTATCGGAGGCCACATCCTAGCTCAGAGGGTACCAGAGCCTACACCCCAAGAGGCCACACCCCAACTTGGAGGATATCAGAGACCACACCCCAACTCGGAGGGTACCAGAGACCACATCCCAACTCGGAGCGTACCGTAGGCCACACCCCATCTCGAAGGGTAACGGAGGCCACACCACAACTCGGAGGGTACCATAGGCAACACCTCAGCTCGTAGGGTACCGGAGGTTAAAACCCAGCTCAGGGTAGTTGAAGCCACACTCCAACATGGAGTGTACCCGGAGGCCGCACCTCAAATCATAGGGTACGGGATGCCAAACCCCAACTCGGAGGGTACCGTAGGCAGCACCTCAGCTTGGAGGGTACCGGAGGACAAAACCCATCTCAGAGGGTAGTGGAGGGCACACCCCAACACAGAGGGTACCCGTAGGCCACGCCAAAAACACGGAGGATGCCCGGAGGCCACACACCAACTCGGAGGGTATCTGAAGGCCACACCTAAACTACGAGGGTGCCTGGAAGGTACTGGTTGCCACACCCCAACTCGGAGGGTATCGGAGGCCAGGCGCCAACTCGGAGAGTATTTGAAGGCCACACCCAAACTCTGAGGGTGCCTGGAACTTAGCGGTTGCCACATCTCAACTCGGAGGCTACTGGAAGCCACACCCCAAGAGGCTACACACAAACTTTGAGGGTATCGGAGACCACACCCCAACTCAGAGTTTACCGTATGCCATACCCCAACTCGTAAGATATTCAGAGGCCACACCCCAATTTGGAGGAAACTCGGAGGCCTCACCCCAATTTGGATGGTATCGGAGGCCACACCCCAACTCGGAGGGTATCTGATGCCACACACCAACTCGGAGGGTACCAGAGGCCACACCCAAACTCGGAGGGTACCATAGGCCATACCCAAACTCGGAGGGTACCAGAGCCCACACTCAAGCTCGGAGGGTACCATAGACCACACCCCAACTCGGAGGGTACTGTAGGCAACACCTCAGCTCGGAGGATACCAGAGGCCGCAACCCAACTCGGAGGATACCAGAGGCCGCACCCTAACTCGGAGGGTACCAGAGACCACACCACAACTCGGAGGGTACCAGAGGCCACACCCCAACTCAGAGGGTACCGTAGGCCACACCCCAACTCGGAGGGTACCAGAGGCTGCACCCCAACTCGAAGGGTACCAGAGGCCACACCCCAACTCAGTGGGTACCGTAGTCAACACCTCAGATTGGAGGGTACCAGAGGCCAAACCCCAGCTCAAAGGGTAGCGGAGGCCTCACCCCAACACGGAGGGTACCCAGAGGCCACATCCCAATTCAGAGGGTGCCCAGAGTCCACACCCCAAATCGTAGGATACAGGATGCCACACCCCAATTCGGAGGGTTCCTTGAAGGTACTGGTTGCTACAGCCCAACTCGGAGGGAACTGGAAGCCCCACCCCAACTCGGAGGGTACTGGATGCCACACCCAAAGAGGCTACACACCAACTGGGTACTGGAGGCCACACCCCAACTCGGAGGGTGCCAGAGGTCACACCCAGAGAGGCTGCCACACCCCAACTCGGAGGGTGCCAGAGGTCACACCCAGAAAGGCTACACACCAACTTTGAGGGTACCGTAGGCAACACCTCACCTCGGAGGGGTACTGGAGGCCACACGCCAACTCGGAGGGTATCTGAAGGCCACACTCAAACTCTTAGGGTGCCTGGAAGGTAGCGGTTGCCACACCCCAACTCGGAGGGTACCAGAGACCACACCCCAACTCAGAGGGTACCGTATGCCACACCCCAACTCTGAAGATATTCTGAGACTACACCCCAATTTGGAGGATTCTCGTGGGCCACACCCCAATTCGGGGGGTACCGGATGCCACACCCCAATTTGGAGGGTACCGGAGGCAACACCCCAACTCAGAGGGTATCGAATGCCACAACCCAACTCAGAGGGTACCAGAGGTCACACCCCAACTCGGAGTGTACCAGAGACCACACTCCAACTCAGAGGGCATCAGAGGCAACACCCCAATTCGGAGGGTATCGTATGCCACACTCCAGCTCGGAGGACAGCAGAGGCCACACCCCAACTCTGAGGGTGCCCAGGTCCACACCCCAAATCATATGCTACAGGATGCCACACTCCAATTCGGAGGGTACCAGAGGCCACACGCCTACTCGGAGTGTATCTGAAGGCCACACCCAAACTCTGAGGGTGCCTGGAAGGTACCGGTTGCCACAGTCCAACTCGGAGGGTACTGGAGGCCACACCCCAACTCACAGGGTACCGGATGCCACACCCCAAGAGGCTACACGCTAACTGGGTACTGGAGGCCACAACCCAACTCGGAGGGTGCCAGAGGTCACACCCCAACTCGGAGTGTACCAGAGACCACACTCCAACTCAGAGGGCATCAGAGCAACACCCCAATTCGGAGGGTATCGTAGGCCACACTCCAGCTCGGAGGGCAGCAGAGGCCACACCCCAACTCTGAGGGTGCCCAGGTCCACACCCCAAATCGTATGCTACAGGATGCCACACTCCAATTCGGAGGGTATTCGAGGCCACACTCCAACTCGGAGGATGTCTGAAGGCCACACGCAAACTCCAAGAGTGCCTGGAAGGTACCAGTTGCCACACTCCAACTCAGACGGTACTGGAGGCCACACCCCAACTCAGAGTACCAGAGGCCGCACCCCAACTCGGAGGGTACCGTATGCCATACCCCAACTCTGAAGATACTCAGAGGCCACACCCAATTTGGAGGATACTCGGAGGCCACACACCAACTCGGAGGGTACCCGTAGGCCACTCCCCAGTGCTAAGGGTTCCGGATGCCTCACCCCAAGAGGCCACACCCAAAATCGGAGCATACAGGAGGCCACACCCCAACTTGGAGGGTACCAATGGCCACACCCCAACGGGGATGGTACCGTAGACCACACCCCAACTCGGAGGGTACAGGAGACTACACCCCAATTCTGAGGATACTCGGAGGCCACTCCCCAATTCAGAGGGTACCGGAGGCCACCCTCTAATTAGGAGGGTACCAAGCCACACTCCAATTCGGAGGGTAACGGAGGCCACACCAAAATTTAAAGGGTAACAGAAGCCACACCTCAACTCTGAAGGTATCGGAGACCACAACCCAATTCGTAGGGTATTGGAGGGCACACCTGAATTCAGAAGGTATCAGAGGCCACACCCCAATTCAGCGTTTACCGGAGGCCACACCCCAACTCGGAGGGTACCGTAGGCCACTCCCCAGTGCTAAGGGTTCCGGATGCCTCACCCCAAGAGGCCACACCCAAAATCGGAGCGTACAGGAGGCCACACCCCAACTTGGAGGGTACCAATGGCCACACCCCAACGGGGATGGTACCGTAGACCACACCCCAACTCGGAGGGTACAGGAGACTACACCCCAATTCTGAGGATACTCGGAGGCCACTCCCCAATTCAGAGGGTACCGGAGGCCACCCTCTAATTAGGAGGGTACCAAGCCACACTCCAATTCGGAGGGTAATGGAGGCCACACCAAAATTTAAAGGGTAACAGAAGCCACACCTCAACTCTGAAGGTATCGGAGACCACAACCCAATTCGTAGGGTATTGGAGGGCACACCTGAATTCAGAAGGTATCAGAGGCCACACCCCAATTCAGCGTTTACCAGAGGCCACACCCCAACTCGGAGGGTACCGTAGGCCACGCCCCAACTCGGAGGGTACCAGAGACCACACTCCAACTCGGAGGGCATCAAAGGCCACACCCCAATTCGGAAGGTATCGTAGGCCACACCCCAGCTCGGAGAGCAGCAGAGGCCAAAACCCCAAATCTGAGGGTGCCCGGGTCCACACCCCAAGTCGTATGTTATGGGATGCCACACCCCAATTCGGAGGGTACCGGAGGCCACACGCCTACTCGGAGTGTATCTGAAGGCCACACCCAAACTCCGAGGGTGCCTGGAAGGTACCAGTTGCCACAGTCCAACTCGGAGGGTACTGGAGTCCACACCCCAACTCGGAGGGTGCTGGAGGTCACACCCCAAGAGGCTACACACCAACTTTGAGGGTACCGTAGGCAACACCTCAGCTCGGAGGGGTACTGGAGGTCAAAACCCATCTCAGAAGGTAATGGAGGGCACACCCCAATACGGAGGGTACCCGGAGGCCACACCAAAAACACAGAGGGTACCCGGAGGCCACACGCCAACTCAGAGGGTATCTGAAGGCCACACCCAAACTCTGAGGGTGCCTGGAAGGTACTGGTTGCCACACCCCAACTCGGAGGGTACTGGAGGCCACACCCCAATTCGGAGGGTATCGGAGGCCACACGCCAACTCGGAGGGTATCTGAAGGCAGCACCCAAACTTTGAGGGTGCCTGGAAGGTAGCAGTTGCCACACCCCAACTCGAATTTACTGGAGGCCACACCCCAAGAGGCTACATACAAACTTTGAGGGTACCGGAGACCACACCCCAACTCAGAGGGTACCATGTGCCACACCCCAACTCTGAAGATATTCAGAGACCACACCCCAATTTGGAGGATATTCGGAGGCCACAGCACAATTCGGAGGGTACCGGAGACGACACCCCATCTCGGAGGGTATCGGATGTCACACCCCATCTCAGAGGGTACCAGAGGCCACACCCCAACTCGGAGGGTACCAGAGGCTACACCCCAACTCGGAGGGTACCGTAGGCAACACCTCAGCTTGGAGGATACCAGAGGCCACACCTTTACCTCGGAGGGTACCAGAGGCCACACCCCAACTTGGAGGGTACCAGAGGCCACACCCCAACTTGGAGGGTACCAGAGGCCACACCCCAACTCGGAGGGTACCGTAGGCAACACCTCAGCTAGGAGGATACCAGAGGCCACACCTTTACCTCAGAGGGTACCAGAGGCCACACCCCAACTTGGAGGGTAATAGAGGCCACACCCCAACTCGGAGGGTACCGTAGTCAACACCTCAGCTCGGAGGGTACCGGAGGCCAAACCCCAGCTCGGAGGGTAGCGGAGGCAACACCCCAACACAGAGGGTACCTGGAGGCCACACCCCAATTCGGAGGGTGCCCTGAGTTCACACCCCATATTGTAGGGTACGGGATGCCACACCCCAATTCGGAGGATACCGGAGGCCACACTCCAACTCGGAGGGTATCTGAAGGCCACACCCAAACTCCAAAGGTGCCTGAAAAATACCGGTTGCCACACTCCAACTCGGAGGCTACTGGAGGCCACACCCCAAGAGGCTACACACAAACTTTGAGGGTACAAGAGGCCACACCCCAACTCGGAGGTACCGTAGGCCATACCCTAACTCTGAAGATACTCAGAGGCCACACCCCAACTCAAAGGGTACCCGTAGGCCACTCCCCAATTCAGAGTGTGCCTGGAAACCACACTTCAACTCGGAGGGTATCGGAGGCCACATCCCAGCTCTAAAGGTACCGGATGCCTCACCCCAAGAGGCCACACCCAAACTCGGAGCGTACAGGAGACCACACCCCAACTCGGAGGGTACCAATGGCCACACCCCAACTCGGAGGGTACCGTAGACCACACCCCAACTCAGAGGGTACCGAAGACCACACCCCAATTCAGAGGGTACTCGGAGGCCACACCCCAATTTGGAGGGTAACGGAGGCCACACTCTATTTCAGAGGGTACCAAGCCACACCCCAAATCGGAGGGTAACAGAATCCACACCCCAACTCAGAAGGTATCGGAGGCCACACCCCAATTCGTAGGGTATCGGAGGTCACACCCGAATTCAGAAGGTATCGGAGGCCACACCCCAATTCGGAGGGTACCGGAGGCCACATCAAAATTCAAAGGTTACCGGAAGCCACACCCCAACTTCGAGGGTATAGGAGGCCACACCCCAACTTGGAGAGCTTAAGAGGCCACACCCCAATTCGGAGAGTACCAGAGGCCACACCCCAACTCGGAGGGTACCGTAGGTCACACCCCAACTCGGGAGGGTACCAGAGGCCACACCCCAACTCGGAGGGTATCGTAGGCCACACCCCAACTCGGAGGGCAGGAGAGGCCACACCCCAACTCTAAGGGTGCCCGGGGTCTACACCACAAATCATAGGCTACAGGATGCCACACTCCAATTCGGAGTAGGCAACACGCCTACTCATAGTGTATCTGAAGGCCACACCCAAACTCTGAGGGTGCCTGGAAGGTACTGGTTGCTACAGCCCAACTCGGAGGGTACTGGATGCCACACCCCAAGAGGCTACACACCAACTGGGTACTGGAGGCCACACCCCAACTTGGCGGGTGCCAGAGGTCACACCCAGAGAGGCTACACACCAACTTTGAGGGTACCGTAGGCAATACCTCAGCTCGGAGGGTAGCGGAGGCCACACCCAAACTCCAAGGGTGCCCGGAAGGTACCGGTTGCCACACCCCAATTCGGAGGGTACTGGAGGCCACACTCAAACTCGGATGGTGCCAGAGGCCACACCCCAAGAGGTTACACAACAACTGGGTACTGGAGGCCACACCCCAACTTGGAGTGTGCCAGAGGCCACACCCCATAAGGCTACACACCAAATTAGAGGGTACCATAGGCAACACCTCAGCTCGGAGAGTATCGGAGGGCAAAACCCAGCTTAATGTAGTGGAGGGCACACCCCAACACAGAGGGTACTCGGAAGCCACATCAAAAACACGGAGGGTACCCGAAGAACACATGCCAACTCAGAGGGTATCTGAAGGCCACACCCAAACTCTGATGGTGCCTGGAAGGTACTTGTTGCCACACCCCAACTCGGAGGGTACCGGAGGCCACACCCCAACTCAGAGGGTACCTTATGCCACACCCCAATTCTGAAGATATTCAGAGACCACAACCCAATTCGGAGGGTACCGGAGGCAACACCACAATTCGGAGGGTACCAGAGGCAAAACCCCAACTCGGAGGGTATCAGAGTCCACACCCCAACTCGGAGGGTACCAGAGACAACACCTCAAGTCGGAGAGTATCAGAGGCCACACCCCAACTCGGAGGGTACCAGAGGCCACACCCCAACTTGGCGGGTACCGTATGCCACACCATAGCTCAGAGGGCAGCAGAGGTCATGGCCCAACTCTGAGGGTACCAGAGGCCACACCCCAAGAGGCTACACACCAACTTTGAGGGTAACCTAGGCCACACCCCAGCTCAGAGAGTACCAGAAGCCGCACCCCAACTCGGAGGGTACTGTAGGCCATACTTCAACTCTGAAGATACTCAGAGTCCACACCCCAATTTGGAGGATACTCGGAAGCCACACCCCAACTCGGAGGGTACCCGTAGGCCACTCCCCAGATCAGAG
This sequence comes from Ranitomeya variabilis, assembly GCF_051348905.1. Classification (NCBI taxonomy): domain Eukaryota; kingdom Metazoa; phylum Chordata; class Amphibia; order Anura; family Dendrobatidae; genus Ranitomeya; species Ranitomeya variabilis. The sequence continues at coordinate 985,571,423 of NC_135233.1, forward strand.
TGTGCCCAGAAACCACACTTCAACTAGGAGGGTATCGGAGGCCACACCCCAGCGCTAAGTGTACCGGATGCCTCACCCCAAGAGGCCACACACAAACTCGGAGTGTACCGTAGACCACACCCCAACTCGGAGGGTATCGAAGACCACACCCCAATTCAGAGGGTACTCAGAGTCCACACCCCAATTTGGAGGGTACCGGAGGCCACACTCTAATTTGGAGAGTATCAAGCCACACCCCAATTCGGAGGGTAATGGAGGCCACACCAAAATTTGAAGGGTAACAGAAGCCACACCCCTATTTGGAGGGTACCGGAGGCACATCAAAATTCGAAGATTACCGGAAGCTACACCCCAACTTCGAGGGTATAGGAGGTCACACCCCATCTTGGAGGGTTTAGGAGGCCACACCCCAACTCAGAGGATACCGTAGGCCACACCCCAACTTGGAGGGTACCAAGCCACACCCCAATTTGGAGGGTAGCGGAGGCCAGACCAAAATTCAAAGGGTAACAGAAACCACACCCCAACTTGGATGGTACCGTAGGAAACACCTCAGCTTGGAGGGTACCAGAGGCCAAACCCCATCTCTGAGGGTAGCGGAGGCCACACCACAACACGGAGGGTACCTGGAGGCCACACCCCAATTGGGAGAGTGCCCGGAGTCCACACCCCAAATCGTAGGGTACGGGATGCTACACCCCAATTCGCATGGTACCGAAGGCCACACGCCTACTCGGAGTGTATCTGAAGGCCACACCTAATCTCTGAGGGAGACTGGAAGGTACCGGTTGCCACACCCCAACTCGGAGGGTACCGGATGCCACACCCCAAGAGGCTACACACCAACTGGGTACTGAAGGCCACACCCCAACTTGGAGGTTGCCAGAGGTCACACCCCAAGAAGCTACACACCAACTTTGAGGGTACCGTAGGCAACACCTCAGCTCGGAGGGGTAACATAGGTCTAAACCCATCTCAAAAGGTAGAGTTGGGCACACTCCAACAAGGAGGGTACCCGGAGGCCATACCAAAAACACAGAGGGTACCCGGAGGCCACATGCCAACTCGGAGGGTATCTGAAGGCCACAGCCAAACTCTAAGGGTGCCTGGAAGGTACTGGTTGCCACACCCCAATTCGGAGGGTATCGGAGGCCACAAGCTAACTCGGAGGGTATCTGAAGGCCACACCCAAACTCTGATGGTGCCTGGAAGGTAGCGGTTGCCACACCCCAACTCGGAGGGTACCGAAGACCACACCCCAACTCAGAGGGTACCGTATGCCAAACCCCAACTCTGAAGATATTGAGAGACTACACCCCAATTTGGAGGATACTCGGAGGCCACACCCCAACTCGGAGGGTACCGGAGGCCACACCAAAATTCGGAGGGTACAGGAGGCCACACCCCAACTCAGAGGGTATTGGATGCCACACCCCAACTCGGAGGGTACCAGAGGTCACAACCCAACTTGGAGGGTACCAGAGGCCACAACCCAACACAGAGGGTACCATAGGCAACATCTCAGCTCGGAGGATATCAGAGGCCACACCCCAACTTGGAGGGTACCATAGGCCACACCCCAACTCAGAGGGTACCAGAAGGCACATCCCAACTCGGAGGGTACCGTAGGCCACACCGCAACTCGGAAGGTACCAGAGACCACACCCCAAATCAGAGGGTACCGTAGGCCACACCCCAACTGGGAGGGTACTAGAGGCCACACCCCAACTTGGAGGGTACCGTAGGCCACAACCCCAACTCGGAGGGTACCAGAGGCCATACCCCAACTCGGAGGGTAACAGAGGCCACACCGCAACTCAGAGGGCACCGTAGGCAACACCTCAACTCGGAGGGTAGCTGAGGCCACACCCTAACACGAAGGGTACCTGGAGACCACACCCCAATTCGGAGGGTGCCTGAAGTCCACACCCCAAATCGTAGGGTACGGGATGCCACACCCCAATTCGTAGGGTACCGAAGGCCACACACCAACTCGGAGGGCATCTGAAGGCCACACCCAAACTTCAAGGGTGCCTGGAAAGTACCGGTTGCCACACTACAACTCGGAGGGTACTGGAGGCCACACCCCAACTCGTAGGGTACCGTAGGCAGCACCTCAGCTTGGAGGGTACCGGAGGACAAAACCCATCTCAGAGGGTAGTGGAGGGCACACCCCAACACAAGAGGGTACCCGTAGGCCATGCCAAAAACATGGAGGATGCCCGAAGGCCACACACCAACTCGGACGGTACCGGAGGCCACAACTCAATTAGGAGAGTACCGTAGGCCACACCCCAACTCTGAAGATATTTAGAGGCCACAACCCAATTTGAAGGATACTCGGAGGCCACACCCCAACTCGGAGGGTACCCAGAGGCCACGCCCCAACACAGACTGTGCCCGGAAACCACAATTCAACTCAGAGAGTATCGGAGGCCACACCCCAGCTCGAAGGGTACCGGATGCCACACCCCAAGAAGCCACACCCCAACTCGGAGGGTATCGGAGGCCACACCCCAACCCTGAAGGTACTCTGAGGCCACACCCCTATTTGGAGGGTATGGGAGGGCAAACCCCAATTTAAATGGTATCGGAGGCCACACCCCAATTCGGAGGGTACCGGAGGCCACATGAAAATGTGAAGGTTACCGGAAGCCACACCCCAACTGGAAGGGTATCGGAGGCCACACCCCAGCTCGGAGGGTATCGGAGGCCATACTCGAAGAGGCCACACCGCAACTTGGAGGGTATCGGAGGCCACACCCCAACTCGGAGAGTACCAAAGGCCACACCCCCAACTCAGAGGGTATCAGAGGCCACACCCCAACTCGGAGGGTACCGTAGGCCACACCCCAACTCTGAAGATATTCAGAAGCCACATCCCAATTTGGAGGATACTCGGAAGCCACACCCCAATTTGGAGGGTACCCGGAGGCAACACCCCAACTCAGTGTGCCCAGAAACCACACAACAACTCAGAGGTTACTGGATGCTACATCCCATCTCGGAGGGTACCAGAGGTGACACCCCAATTCGGAGGGTACATGGAGGCCAAACCCAATTCAGAGGGAACCGGAGGGCACACCACAATTTGGAGGGTACCGGAGGCCACACCCCACTCGGAGGGTACCGTAGACCACACCCCAATTCTGAAGTTAATCGGAGGCCACACCCCAATTCAAAGGGTATCGGAAGCCACACTCTAATTCGGAGGGTACCAAGCCACACCCCAATTCGGAGGGTAACGTAGGCCACACCAAAATTCGAAAGGTAACAGAAGCCACACCCCAACTCGGAAGGTATCGGAGGCCACACCCCAATTCGTGGGGTATCGGGGGGCACACCTGAATTCAGAAGGTATACCCATACCCCAATTCGGAGCGTACCGGAGGCCACATCAAAATTCGAAGGTTACCGGAAGCCACACCCCAGTTCGGAGCGTATCGGAGGCCATACATGAAGAGGCCACACCCCAACTTAGAGGGTACCGTAGGCCACACCCCAAATCGGAGGGTACCAGAGGCCACACCCCAACTCAGAGGGCACCCGTAGGCCACTCCCCAGCTCGGAATGTGCTCGGAAACCACACTTCAACTCGGAGGGTATCGGAGGCCACACCCCACCTCTAGGGGTATCGGATGCTTCACCCCAAGAGGCCAAACCCAAACTCGGAGCGTACAGGAGGCCACACCCTAACTCGGAGGGTACCAATGGCCACACCCCAACTCAGAGGGTACCAATGGCCACACCCCATCTCGGAGGATACCGAAAATAACACCCCAATTCTGAGGGTACTCGGAGGCCACACCCCAATTCGGAGGGTACCAGAGGCCACACTCTAATTCGGAGAATACCAAGCCACACCCCAATTCGGAGGGTAATGGGAGTCACACCAAAATTCGAAGGGTTACAGAAGCCACACCCCAAGGGTAACAGAGGCCACATCAAAATTCAAAGGTTACCAGAAGCCACACCCCAACTCCGGGGGTATAGGAGGCCACACCCCAGCTCGGAGGGTATCGGAGGCCATACATGAAGAGGCTAAACCCCAACTTGAAGGGTTTAGGAGGCCACACCCCAACTTGGAGGGTACCGTAGGCCACACCCCAACTTGGAGGGTACCAGAGGCCACACCCCAACTTGGAGGGTACCAGAGGCCACACCCCAACTTGGAGGATATCATATGCCACACCCCAGCTTGGAGGACAGCAGAGGCTACACCCCAACTCTGAGGGTGCCCGGGGTCCACACCCCAAATCGTAGACTACGGGATGCCACACCCCAATTTGGAGGGTACCGGAGGCCACACACCTACTCGGAGTGAATTTGAAGGCCACACACAAACTCTGAGGGTGCCTGGAAGGTACCGGTTGCCACAGCCCAACTCGGAGGGTACTGGAGGCCACATCCCAACTCGAAAGGTACCAGAGGCCACACCCCAAAAGGCTACACACTAACTTTAAGGGTACCGGAAGCCACACCCCAACTCGCAGGGTGCAGTAGGCCACACCCCAACTCTGAAGATATTCAGAGGCCACACCCCAATTTGGAGGATACTCAGAGGCCACACCCCAATTTGGAGGGTACCCGGAGGCCACACCCCAACTCAGTGTGCCCGGAAACCACATAACAACTCAGAAGGTACTGGATGCCACACCCCAACTCGGAGGGTACCAGAGGCCACACCCCCAGAGGCCACATCCCAGAGGCCACACACCATCTCAGAGGGTACCAGAGGCAACACCCCAACTCGGAGGGTACCCGGAGGCCAAACCCAATTCAGAGGGGACCGGAGGGCACATGACAATTCGGAGGGTACCAGAGGCCACACCCCAACTCGGAGGGTACCGTAGACCACACCCCAATTCTGAGCTTTATCGGAGGCCACACCCCAATTCAAAGGGTATCGGAGGCCACACTCTAATTCCGAGGGTACCAAGCCACACCCCAATTCAGAGGGTAACGGAGGCCACACCAAAATTCGAAGGGTAACCGAAGCCACACCCCAGCTCGGAAGGTATCGGAGGCCACACTCCAATTCGAAGGGTATCGGAGGGCACACCTGAATTCAGAAGGTATCGGAGGCCACACCCCAATTCGGAGGGTACCGGAGGCCACATCAAAATTCAAAGGTTACCGGAAGCCACACCCCAACTCTGGGGGTATAGGAGGCCACACCCCAGTTCGGAGGGTATCGGAGGCCATACATGAAAAGGCCACACCCCAACTTGGAGGGTTTAGGAGGCCACTCCCCAACTCGGAGAGTACCAGAGGTAACACCCCAACTCTGAGGGTACCAGAGGCCACACCCCAACTCGGAGGGTATCATAGGCCACACCCCAGCTTGGAGGGCAGCAGAGGCTACACCCCAACTCTGAGAGTGCCCGGGGTCCACACCCCAAATCATAGACTACGGGATGCCACACCCCAATTTGGAGGGTACCGGAGGCCACACGCCTACTCGGAGTGTATCTAAAGGCCACACCCAAACTCTGAGGGTGACTGGAAGGTACCGGTTACCGCACCCCAACTCAGAGGGTACTGGAGGCCACATCCCAACACGGAGGGTACCCAGAAGCAACACCCCAAGAAACTACACACCATCTGGGTACTGGAAGCCACACCCCATCTCATAGGGTGCCAGAGGCCACACCCCAAGAGGCTACACACCAACTTTGAGGGTACCGTAGGCAAAACCTCAGCTCGGAGGATACCGGAGGTCAAAACCCAGCTCAGAAGGTAGCGGAGGGCATACCCCAACACGGAGGGTACCCGGAGGCCACACCAAAAACATGGAGGGTACCCGGAGGCCACACGCCAACTCGGAGTGTATCTGAAGGTCACACCCAAACTCTGAGGGTGCCTGGAAGGGTAGAGGGTACCATAAGCAACACCCCAACTCAGAGGGTACCAGAGGCCGCACCCCAACTTGGAGGGTACCAGAGGCCACACTCCAACTCAGAGGGTACCGTAGGCAACACCTCAGCTCTGAGGGTACCGGAGGCCAAACCCCAGCTCGGGGGGTAGCGGAGGCCACACCCCAACATGGAGGGTACTTGGAGGCCACACCCCAATTCAGAGGGTGCCCGGAGTTTACACCCCAAATCGTAGGGTACGGGATGCCACACCCCAATTCGGAGGGTACCAGAGGCCACACTCCAACTCGAAGGGTATCTGAAGGCCAAACCCAAACTCCAAAGGTGCCTGGAATATAGCGGTTGCCACACTCCAACTCGGTGGTTATTGGTGGCCACACCCCAACTCAGAGGGTACCAAAGGCCACACCCCAAGAAGCTACACACCAACTTTGAGGGCACCGGAGGCACCACCCCAACACAGAGTACCAGAGGCCGCACCCCAACTCGGAGGGTACCTTAGGCCATACCCCAACTCTGAAGATACTCAGAGGCCACACCCCAATTTGGAGGATTCTCGGAGGCCACACCAAAACTCGGAGGTTACCCGTAGGCCACTCCCCAATTCAGAGTGTGCCCGAAAACCACACTTCAACTCGGAGGGTATCGGAGGCCACACCCCAACTCTAAGGGTACCGGATGCCTCACCCCAAGAGTCCACACCCCAACTCGGAGAGTGCCAGAGGTAACACCCCAACTCTGAGGGTACCAATGGCCACACCCCAACTCGGAGGGTACTGTAGGCCACACCTCAGCTCTGAAGATACTCAAAGGCCACACCCGAATTTGGAGGGTACTCAGAGGCCACACCCCAACTCAGAGGGTACCCGGAGGCCACACCCCAACTCAGAGTGTGCCCGGAAACCACACTTCAACTCGGAGGGTATTGGAGGTCACATCCCAACTCGGAGGGTACTGAAGACCACACCCCAATTCTGAGAGTACTCGGAGGCCACACCCCAATTCGGAAGTATAGGAGGCCACACCAAAATTCTACGGGTACCAGAAGCCACACCCCAATTCGTAGGGTACTGGAGGCCACACCCCAATTCGTAGGGTACTGGAGGCCACACCCCAACTCTGAAGGTACTCTGAGGACACACCCCAATTCGGAGGGTACCGGAGGCCACATCAAAATTCGAAGGGTGCCCGGAGTCCACACCCCAAATCATAGGGTACGGGATGCCACACCCCAACTCGGAGGGTACCAAGCCACACCCCAATTCGGAAGGTAACGTAGGCCACACCTCAGCTAGAATTGTACTGGAGGCCAAACCCCAGCTCGGAGGGTAGAGGAGGCCATACCCAAACTCCAAGGATGCCTGAAAGGAACCGGTTTCCACACCCCAACTGGGAGGGTAATGGAGGCCACATTCCAACTCGGACGTTACCGGAGGCCACAACCCAACTCAGAGGGTACTGTAGGCCACACCCCAGCTCTGAAGATACTCAGAGGCCACGCCCCAATTTGGAGGGTACTCGGAGGCCACACTGCTACTCGGAGGGTACCCGGAGGCTACGCCCCAACTCAGAGTGTGCCCGGAAACCACACTTCAACTCAGAGGGTATTAAAGGCCACACCCCAACTAGGAGGGTACTGAAGACCACACCCCAATTCTGAGAGTACTCAAAGGCCACACCCCAATTCGGAAGTACAGGAGGCCACACCCAAATTCAATGGGTACCAGAAACCACACCCCAATTCGTAGGGTACTGGAGGCCACACCCCAATTCGTAGGTTACCGGAGGCCACACCCCAACTCTGAAGATACTCTGAGGCCACACCCCAATTCAGAGGGTATTGGAGGCCACACCCTAATTCGGAGGGTACCAGAGGCCACACCCCAACTCGGAGGGCACCAAAGGCCACACCCCAACTTGGAGGGTATCGTAGGCCTCACCATAGCTCAGAGGGCAGCAGAGGCCACACCCCAAATCTGAGGGTGCTCGAGGTCCACACCCCAAATCGTAGGCTACGGGATGCCACACCTCAATTCAGAGGGTACCGGATGCCACACGCCTAATCGGAGTATATCCGAAGGCCACACCCAAACTCTGTGGGTGCCTGGAAGGTAACGGTTGCCACAGTCCAACTCAGATGGCACCGGAGGCCAGACCCCAATTCGTAGGGTATCGGAGGGCTTACCTGAATTCAGAAGGTATCGGAGGCCACACCCCAATTCGGAGGGTATCGGAGGCCATACACAAAGAGGCCACACCCCAACTTGGAGGGTTTAGGAGGCCACACCCCAACTCGGCGAGTACCAGAGGCCACACCCCAACTCGGAGTGTACAGTAGGCCACACCCCAACTCGGAGGGTACCAGAGGCCACACCCTAACTCGGAGGGTATCGTAGGTCACACCCCAGCTCGGAGGGCAGCAGAGGCTATACCCCAACTCTGAGGGTGCCCGAGGTCCACACCCCAATTTGGAGGGTACCGGATGTGACACGCCTACTCAGATTGTATCTGAAGGCCACACTCAAACTCTGAGGGTTCCTGGAAGGTACCGGTTGCCACAGCTAAACTCGGAGGGTACTGGAGACCACACCCCAACTCGAACGGTATCGGATGCCACACCCCAAGAGGCTACACACCAACTGGGTACTGGAGGCCACACCCCATCTCGGAGTGTGCCAGAGGCCACACCCCAAAAGGCTACACACCAACTTTGAGGTTACTGTAGGTAACACTTCAGCTCGGAGGGTACCGGAGGTCAAAACCCAGCTCAGAAGGTAGCGGAGAGCACACCCCAACAAGGAGGGTACCCCGAAGCCACACCAAAAACACGGAGGGTACCCGGAGGCCACACGCCAACTCGGAGGGTATCAGAGGGCCACAACCAAACGCTGAGGGTGACTGGAACGTACTGGTCGCCACACCCCAACTCGGAGGGTACTGAAGGCCACACCCCAATTCGGAGGGTACTGGAGGCTGCTCCCCAAGAGGCTACACACAAACTTTGAGGATACCGGAGACCACACCCCAACTCAGAGGGTACCGTATGCCACACCCCAACTCTGAAGATATTCAGAGACCACACCCCAATTCAGAGGGTTCCGAAGACCACACTACAATTCGGAGGGTACCGGAAGCAACACCCCAACTCGAAGGGTACCAGAGTCCACTCCCCAACTCAGAGGGTACCAGAGGCCACACCCCAACTCGGAGGGTACCGTAGTCAACACCTCAGCTCGGAGCGTCCTAGAGGCCACACCCCAACTCAGAGGTTATCAGAGGCCACACTCCAACTCGGAGGGTACCGAAGGCAATACCTCAGCTCGGAGTGTACCGTAGTCAACACCTCAGCTCAGAGGGTACCAGAGGCCACACCCCAACTCGGAGGGTACCGTAGTCAACACCTCAGCTCGGAGCGTCCTAGAGGCCACACCCCAACTCAGAGGATACCAGAGGCCACACCCCAACTCGGAGGGTACCAGAGGCCACATCCCAACTTGGAGTGTACCGGAGGCTACACCCCAACTCGGAGTGTACCGTAGTCAACACCTCAGCTCAGAGGGTACCGGTGGCCACACCCCAACTCGGAGGGTACCAGAGGCCACACTACAACTCAGAGGGTACCGTAGGCAACACCTCAGCTCTGAGGGTACCGTAGGCCAAACCCCAGCTTGGAGGGTAGCGGAGGCCACACCCCAACATGGAGGGTGCCCAGAGTTCACACCCCAAATCATTGGGTACAGAATGCCACACCCCAATTCGGAGTGTACCGGAGGCCACACTCCAACTTGGAGGGTGTCTGAAGGCCACACCCAAACTCCAAGTGTGCCTGGAAGGTACTGGTCGCCACACGCCAACTCGGAGGGTACTGGAGGCAACACCTCAATTTGGAGGGTATCGCAAGCCACACACCAACTTGGAGGGTATCTGAAGGCCACATCCAAACTCTGAGGGTGCCTAGAAGGTAACGGTTGCCACACCCCAAATCAGAGTGTACTGGAGGCCACACCCCAAGAGGCTACACACAAACTTTGAGGGTACCGGAGACCACACCCCAACTCAGAGGGTAACGTATGTCACACCCCAACTCTGAAGATAGTCAGAGACCCCACCCCAATTCGGAGCGTACCGGAGGCCACACTACAATTCGGAGGGTACCGGAGGCAACACCCCAACTCGGAGAGTATCAGAAGCAACACCCCAACTCGGAGGGTACCAGAGGCCACACCCCAACTCAGACAGAACCAGAGGCTACACCCCAACTCGGAGGGTACCGTAGGCAACACCTCAGCTCGGAGGATACCAGAGGCCACACCCCAACTCGGAGGGTATAAGAGGCCATACTCCAACTCATAGGGTACTGTAGGCAACACCTCAGCTCGGAGGGTACCAGAGGCCAAACCCCAGCTCAGAGGGTAGCGGAGGCTACACCCCAACACTGATGGTACCCGGAGGCCACACTCCAATTCGGAGGGTGCCCGGAGTTCACACTCCAAATCGTAGGGTACGGGATGCCACACCCCAATTCGGAGGGTACCGGAGGCCACACTCCAACTCGGAGGGTATCTGAAGGCCACACCCAAGCTCCAAGGGTGCCTGAAAGGTACCGGTTGCCACACCCCAACTCAGTGGGTACTGGAGGCCACACCCCATTTCAGAGAGTATCAGAGGCCACACCCAAAGAGGCTACACACCAACTTTGAGGGTACCGTAGGCCATACCCCAACTCTGAAGTTACTCAGAGGCCACACCACAATTTGGAGGATACTTGGAGGCAACACCCCAACTCAGAGGGTACCCGTAGGCCACTCCCCAGCTCAGAGTGTGCCTGGAAACCACACCTCAACTCGTAGGGTACCGTAGACCACACCCCAACTCGGAGGGTACCTGGAGGCAACACCCCAATTCAGAGGGTGCCCAGACTCCATACCCCAAATCGTAGGGTGCGGGACGCCACACCCCAATTCGGAGGGTGTCGAAGGCCACACGCCAACACGGAGGTTATCTGAAGGCCACACCCAAACTCCAAGGGTGCCTGGAAGGTAACGGTTGCCACACCCCAACTCAGAGGGTACTGTAGGCCACACCCCAACTCTGAAGATACTCAGAGGCCACACCCCAATTTGGAGGGTACCCGGAGGCCTCGTCCCATCTCAGAGTGTGCCCGGAAACCACACTTCAACTCGAAGGGTATTGGAGGCCACACCGCAGCTAGAAGGGTACCGGATGCCACACCCCAAGAAGCCACACCCCAACTCGGAGGGTACCAAAGACCACACCCCAATTCTGAGGGTACTCAAAGGCCACACCCCAATTTTAAAGTACAGGAGACCACACCCTAATTCGGAGGGTACCGAGCCAACACCCCAATTCGGAGGGTATAGGAGGCCACACCCCAATTCGGAGAGTACCAGAGACCACATCAAAATTTGAAAGTTACCGGAAGCCACACCCCAACTGGGAGGGTATCGGAGGCCACAGCCCAGCTCGGAGGTTATTGGAGGGCATACCCGAAGAGACCACACCCCAACTTGGAGGGTACCGGAGGCCACACTCCTACTCAGAGAGTACCAGAGGACACACCCCAGCTCGGATGGTACCAGAGGCCACACCCCAACTCGGAGGGTACCGTAGGCCACACCCCGACTCGGAGAGTACCAGAGGCCATACTCCAACTCAGAGGGCACCAGAGGCCACACCCCAACTTGGAGGGTATCGTGGGCCACACCATATCTCACAGTGCAGCAGAGGTCACGCCCCAACTCTGAGGGTGCCCGGGGTCCACACCCCAAATCGTAGGCTACAGGATGCCACACCCCAATTGGGAGGGTATCTGAAGGCCACACCCAAACTCCAAGGGTGCCTGGAAGGTACCGGTTGCCACACCCCAACTCGGTGGGTACTGGAGGCCACACCCCAACTCAGAGGGTACCAGAGGCCACGCCCCAAGAAGCTACACACCAACTTTGAGGGTACCGGAGGCCACACCCCAACTCAGAGAGAACCAGAGGCCGCACCCCAACTCGGAGGGTACCGTAAGCCATACCCCAACTCTGAAGATACTCAGAGGCCACACCCAAATTTGGAGGATTCTTGGAGGCCACACCCTAACTCGGAGGGTACCCGTAGGCCACTCCCCAGCTCAGAGTGTGCCTGGAAACCACACTTCAACTCGGAGGGTATCGGAGGCACACCCCAGCTCTAATGGTAACGGATTCCTCACCCCAAGAGGCCACACCCAAACTCGGAGCGTGCAGGAGACCACACCCCAACTCGAAGGGTACCAATGGCCACACCACAACTCGGAGGGTACCGTAGACCACACCCCAACTCGGAGGGTACCAAAGACCACACCCCAATTCTGAGGGTACTCGGAGGCCACACCCCAATTCGGAGGGTACCGGAGGTCACACTCTAATTTGGAGGGTACCAAGCCACACCCCAATTCGGAAGGTAATGTAGGCCGCACCTAAGCTCGGAGGGTACCGTAGGCAACAACTCAGCTCGGAGGGTACCGGAGGCCAAACCCCTGCTCGGAGGGTAGCGGAGGCCACACCCCAAAATGGAGGGTACCTGGAGGCCACACCCCAATTCAGAGGGTGCCCGGAGTCCACACCCCAAATCGTACGGTACGGGACGCCACACCCCAATTCGGAGGGTAACGAAAGCCACACGCCAACTCGGAGGTTATCTGAAGGCCACACCCAAACTTCAAGGGTGCCTGGAATGTACCGGATGCCACACCCCAACTCAGAGGGTACTGGAGGCCACACTCCAACTTGGACATTATCAGAGGCCACAACCCAACTCAGAAGGTACTTTAGGCCACACCCCAACTCTAAAGATGCTCAGAGGCCACACCCCAATTTGGAGGGTACTCAGAGGCCACATCCCAACTCGTAGGGTACCACGCATCAACTCAGTGTGCCCGGAAACCACACTTCAACTCGGAGGGTATTGGAGGTCACACCCCAGCTCGAAGGGTACCGGATGCCACACCCCAAGAAGCCACACCCCAACTCGGAGGATACCGAAGACAACACCCCAATTCTGAGTGTACTCGGAGGCCACACTCCAATTCGGAAGTACAGGAGGCCACACCCTAATTCGGAGGGTACAGAGACCACACCCCAATTCGGAGGGTATAGGAGGCCACACCCCAATTTGGAGGGTACCAGAGGCCACATCAAAATTCGAAGGTTACCGGAAGCCACACCCCAACTCGGAGGGTACCAGAAGCCATACCCCAACTCGGAGGGCACCAGAAGCCACACACCAACTTGGAGGGTATCGTAGGCCACATCATAGCTCAGAGGGCAGCAGAGGTCACGCCCCAACTCTGAGGATGCCCGGTGTTCACACACCAAATTGTAGGCTATGGGATGCAACACCCCAATTCAGAGGGTATCGGATGCCACACACCTAATCGTAGTGTATCTGAAGGCCACACCCAAACTCCAAGGGTGCCTGGAAGGTACCAGTTGCCACAGCCCAACTCGGAGGGTACTGGAGGCCACACTCCAAGAGGCTACACACCAACTGGGTACTGGAGGCCACACCCCAACTTGGAGGGTACCAGAGGCCACACCCAAGGAAGCTACACACTAACTTTGAGGGTACCGGAAACCACACCTTAACTTGCAGGGTGCCGTAGGCCACACCTCAACTCTGAAGATATTCAGAGGCCTCACCCCAATTTGGAGGATACTCGGAGGCCACACCCCAACTCTGTGTGCCCAGAAACCACACAACACAACAGAGGGTACTGTATGCCACACCCCAACTCGGAGGGTACCAGAAGCCACACCCCCAGAGGCCACACACCTACTCAGAGGGTACCGGAGGGCACACCACAATTCGGAGGGTACTGGAGGCAACACCCCAACTCGGAGGGTACCGTAGACCACACCCCAATTCTGAGGGTAATCGGAGGCCACACCCCAATTCGGAGGGTACCGGAGGCCACACTCTAATTCGGAGGGTACCAAGCCACACCCCAATTTGGAGGGTAATGGAGGCCGCACCAAAATTCAAAGGGTAACAGAGGCCACACCCCAACTCGGAAGGTATCGGAGGCCACACCCCAATTCGTAGGGTATCGGAAGGGACACCTGAATTCAGAAGGTATCGGAGTTCACACCCCAATTCGGGGGTACCGGATGCCACATCAAAATTCGAAGGTTACCGGAAGCCACACCCCAACCCCGGGGGTATAGGAGGCCACACCCCAGCTCGGAGGGTACCAGAGGCCACACCCCAACTCGGAGGGTACCGTAGGCCACACCCCAACTCGGAGGGTACCAGAGGCCACACCCCAACTCAGAGGGTTCCAGATGCCACACCCCAACTCGGAGGGTATCTTAGGCCACACCCCAGCTTGGAGGGCAGCAGAGGCTACACCCCAACTCTGAGGGTGCCCGGGATCCACACCCCAAATCGTAGGCTACGGTATGCCGCACCCCAATTTGGAGGGTACCGGAGGCCACATGCCAAGAGGCTACACACCAACTGGGTACTGGAGGCCACACCCCAACATGGAGGGTATCGGATGCCACACCCCAAGAGGCTACACACCAACTGGGTACTGGAGGCCACACCCCAACTCGGAGGGTGCCTGAGGCCACACCCCAAGAGGCTACAGACCTACTCATAGGCCACTCCCCAGCTCAGAGTGTCTCTGGAAACCACACTTCAACTCGGAGGTTATCTGAGGCCACACCCCAGCTCTAAAGGTACCGGATGCCTCACCCCAAGAGGCCACACCCAAACTCGGAGTGTACAGGAGGCCACACCCCAACTCGGTGCCAATGGCCACACCCCAACTCGGAGGGTACCATAGACCACACCCCAACTCGGAGGGTACCGAAGACCACATCCCAATTCTGAGGGTACTCGGAGGCCACACCCCAGTTTGGAGGGTATCGGAGGCCACACTCTAATTCAGAGGGTACAAAGCCACACCCCAATTTGGAGGGTAACATAGGTCACACCAAAATTCGAAGGGTAACAGAAGCTACACCACAACTTGGACGGTACCGTAGGCAACACCTCAGCTCGGAGGGTACCAGAGGTCAAACCCCAGCTGGGAGGGTAGCGGAGGCCACACCCCAACATGGATGGTACCTGGAGGCCACACCCCAATTCGTAGGGTGCCCGGAGTCCACACCCCAAATTGTAGGGTATGGGACGCCACACCCCAATTCGGAGGGTATCGGAGGCCACAACCCAACTCGGAGGGTACTGTAGGCCACACCCCAACTCTGAAGATACTCAGAGGCCACCCCCCAATTTGGAGGGTACTCGGAGGCCACACTCCAACTCGTAGGGTACCCCGGAGGCCATGTCCCAACTCAGAGTGTGCCCGGAAATCACACTTCAACTCGGAGGGTATTGGAGGCCACACCCCAGCTCAAAGGGTACCGGATACCACACCCCAAGAAGCCACACCCCAACTATGAGGGTACCAAAGACCACACCCCAATTCTGAGGGTACTCGAAGGCCACACCCCAATTTGGAAGTACAGGAGACCACACCTTAATTCGGAGGGTACCGAGGCCACACCCCAATTTGGAGGGTATAGGAGGCCGCACCACAATACGGAGGGTACCAGAGGCCACATCAAAATTTGAAAGTTACCGGAAGCCACACCCCAACTGGGAGGGTATCGGAGGCCACAGCCCAGCTCAGAGGCTATTGGAGGTTATACCCGAAGAGACCACACCCCAACTCGGATGGTTCTGGAGGCCACACCCCTACTCGGAGGGTACCAGAGGCCACACCCCAACTCGGAGGGTACCAGAGGCCACACCCCAACTCGGAGGGTACCGTAGGCCACACCCCAAGTCGGAGGGTACTAGAGGCCATACTCCAACTCGGAGGACATCAGAGGCCACACCCCAACTTGGAGGTAATCATAGGCCACACCATAGCTCACAGTGCAGCAGAGGTCACGCCCCAACTCTGAAGGTGCCCGGGGTCCACACCCCAAATCGTAGGCTACGGGATGCCACACCCCAATTTGGAGGGTACCGGAGGCCACAATCCAACTCAGAGGGTATCTGAAGGCCACACCCAAACTCCAAGGGTGCCTGGAAGGTACCGGTTGCCACAACCCAACTCGGTGGGTACCAGAGGCCATACCCCAAGAGGCTACACACCAACTTTGAGGGTACCGGCGGCCAGACCCCAACTCAGAGATTACCAGAGGCCACACCCCAACTCGGAGGGTACCGTAGGCCATACACCAACTCTGAAGATACTCAGAGGCCACACCCCAATTTGGAGGATACTTGGAGGCCACACCCCAACTCGGAGGGTACGCGTAGGCCACTCCCCAGCTCAGAGTGTGCCTTGACACCACACTTCAACTCGCAGGGTATCGGAGGCCACACCCCAATTCGGAGGGTGCCGAAGGCCACACGCCAACTCCAAGGGGGTCTGGAAGGTACCGGTTGCCCCACTCAACTCGGAGGGTACTGGAGGCCACACCCCAACTCTGAAGATACTCAGAGGCCACAACCCAATTTGGAGGGTACTCGGAGGCCACACCCCAACTCGGAGGGTACCCGGAGGCCACGCCCCAACTCAGAGTGTGCCTGGAAACCACACTTCAACTCGGAGGGTACTGGAGGCCACACTCCTACTCGGATGTTACCGGAGGCCACAACCCAATTTGGAGGGTAACAGAGGCCACACCAAAAATCGACGGGTACCAGAAGCCACACCCCAATTCGTAGGGTACCAGAGGCCACACCCAAATTCGTAGGGTATCAGAGGCCACACCCCAACTCTGAAGGTACTCTGAGGCCACACCCCAATGCGGAGGGTTTAGGAGGCCACACCAAAATTCGGAGGGTACCGGGGCCACATCAAAATTCGAAGGTTACCGGAAGCCACACCCCAACTCGGAGGGTGTCAGAGGCCACACCCCAGCTCTGAGGTTATCAGATGCCATATCCGAAGAGGCTACACCCCAACTCGAAGAGTATCGGAGGCCACACCCCAACTCAGAGAGTACCAGAGGCCACACCCCAACTCGGAGGGTACAATAGGCCACACCCCAACTTGGACGGTATCAGAGGCCACACCCCAACTTGGAGGGTATTGTAGGCCACACCATAGCTCAGAGGCCAGCAGAGGTCACGCCCCAACTCTGAGGGTGCCTGAGGTCCACACCCCCAATCATAGGCTACAGGATGTTACACCCCAATTCAGAGGGTACCAGATGCCACCCGCCTAATCGGAGTGTATCTGAAGGCCACACCCACACTCTGAGGGTGCCTGGAAGGTACATGTTGCCACAGCCCAACTTGGAGGGTACTGGAGGCCACACCCCAAGAGGCTACACACCAACTGGGTACTGGAGGCCACATCCCAACTCGGAGGGTACCAGAGGCCACACCCCAGGGGCCTACACACTAACTTTGAGGGTACCGGAAGCCACACCCCAACTCAAAGGGTGACGTAGGCCTCACCCCAACTCTGAAGATATTCAGAGGCCACACCCCAATTTGGAGGATACTCAGAGGACACACCCCAATTTGGAGGGTACCCAGAGGCCACACCCCAACCCAGTGTGCCCGGAAACCACACAACACATCAGAGGATACTGGATGCCAAACCCCATCTCGGAGGGTACCAGAGGCCACACCCCCAGAGGCAACACCAACTCGGAGGGTACCAGAGGCGACACCCCAGCTCGAAGGATACTTGGAGGCCAAACCCAATTCAGAGGGAACCGGAGGGCACACCCCAACTCGGAGGGTACCGTAGACCACACCCCAATTCTGAGGGTAATCGGAGGCCACACCCCAATTCGGAGGGTACCAGAGGCCACACTCTAATTCGGAGTGTACCAAGCCACACCCCATTTCGGACGGTTATGGAGGCCACAACAAAATTCAAAGTGTAACAGAAGCCACACCCCAACTCGGAACGTATCGGAGGCCACACCCCAATTCGTAGGGTATCAAAGGGGACACCTGAATTCAAAGGGTATCGGAGGCCACACCCCAATTCGGAGGGTACTGGAGGCCATATCAAAATTCGAAGGTTACCGGAAGCCACACCCCAACTCCAGGGGTATAGGAGGCCACACCCCAGCTCGGAGGGTATCAGAGGCCATACACAAAGAGGCCACACCCCAACTTGGAGGGTTTAGGAGGCCACACCCCAACTTGGAGAGTACAAGAGGCCACACCCCAACTCGGAGGGTACCATAGGCCACACCCCAACTCGGAGGATACCAGAGGCCACACTCCAACTCGGAGGGTACCAGAGGCCACACCCCAACTCAGAGGGTATCGTAGGCCACACCCCAGCTCGGAGGGCAGCAGAGGCTATACCCCACCTCTGAGGGTGCCCGGAGTCCACACCCCAAATCGTAGGCTACGGGATGCTGCACCCCAATTCGGAGGGTACCGGAGGCCATACACCTACTCGGAGTGTATCTGAAGGCCACACCCAAACTCCGAGAGTGCCTGGAAGGTAACGGTTTGCACACCCCAACTCGGAGGGTACCGAAGACCACACCCCAATTCTGAGGGTACTCGAAGGCCACACCCCAATTCGGAGGGTACCAAGCCACACCCCAATTCGGAAGGTATAGGAGGCCGCACCACAATACGGAGGGTACCAGAGGCCACATCAAAATTTGAAAGTTACCGGAAGCCACACCCCAACTCGGAGGATACCAGAGGCCACACTCCAACTCGGAGGGTACCAGAGGCCACACCCCAACTCAGAGGGTATCGTAGGCCACACCCCAGCTCGGAGGGCAGCAGAGGCTATACCCCACCTCTGAGAGTGCCCGGAGTCCACACCCCAAATCGTAGGCTACGGGATGCTGCACCCCAATTCGGAGGGTATCGGAGGCCACACGCCAACTCGGAAGGTATCTGAAGGCCACACCCAAACTCTGAGAGTCCCTGGAAGGTAGCGGTTGCCACACCCCAATTCAGAGGGTACTGGAGGCCACATCCCAAGAGGCTACACACAAACTTTGAGGGTACCGTATGCCACACCTCAACACTGAAGATATTCAGAGACCACACCCCAATTCGGAGGGTACCAGAGGCCACACTCCAACTCGGAGGGTACCAGAGGCCACACCCCAACTCGGAGGGTATCGTAGGCAACACCCCAGCTCGGAGGGCAGCAGAGGCTACACCCCAACTCGGAAGGTTTCTGAAGGCCACACCCAAACTCCGAGGGTGCCTGGAAGGTACCGGTTGCCACAGCCCAACTCGGAGGGTACTGTAGACCACACCCCAACTCGGAGGGTACCGAAGACCACACCCCAATTCTGAGGGTACTCGAAGGACACACCCCAATTCGGACGGTACCGGAGGCCACACTCTAATTCGGAGGGTACCAAGCCACACCCCAATTCAGAGGGTAATGGAGGCCACACCCCAAATCATAGGGTACGGGATGCCACACCCCAATTCGGAGGGTTCCGAAGGCCACACGCCAACTCGGAGGTTATCGGAAGGCCACACCCAAACTCCGAGGGTGCCTGGAATGTACCGGTTGCCACACCCCAACTCTGGGGGGGAACTGGAGGCCACACTCCAACTCGCAGGGTATCGGATGCCACACCCCAAGAGGCTACACACTAACTGGGTACTGGTTGCCACACCCCAACTCAGAGGGTACTGGAGGCCACACCCCAAAAGGCTACACACGAATTTTGAGGGTACTGGAGACCACACCCCAACTCAGAGGGTACAGTATGCCACACCCCAAATCTGAAGATATTCAGAGACCACACCCCAATTCTGAGGGTACCGGAGGCCACAACACAATTCACAGGGTACGGGAGGCAGCACCCCAACTCAAAGGGTATTGGAGGCCACACCCCAACTCGGAGGGTACCAGAGGCCACATCCCAACTCAGAGGGTACCGTAGCCAACACCTCAGCTCGGAGGATACCAGAGGCCACACCCTAATTCGGAGGGTACCAGAGGCTACACCCCCAATCGGAGGGTACCAGAGGCCACACCCCAACTTGGAGGGTACTGTAGGCCACACCCCAACTTGGAGGGTACCATAGGCAACACCTCAGATCGGAGGGTACCGGAGACCAAACCCCAACACAGAGGGTACCCAGAGGCCACACCCCAATTCAGAGGGTGCCCGGAGTTCACACCCCAAATCGTAGGGTACGGGATGCCACACCCCAATTCGGAGGGTCCCGGAGGCCACACTTCAACTCGGAGGGTATCTGAAAGCCACACCCAAACGCCAAGGGTGCCTGGAAGGTACTGGTTGCTACACACCAACTTTGAGGTTACCGGAGGCCACACCCCAACTCAGAGAGCACCAGAGGCCGCACCCCAACTCGGAGGGTACCGTAGGCCATACCCCAATTCTGAATATACTCAGAGGCCACACCCCAATTTGGAGGAAAGTCAGAGGCCACACCCCAACTCGGAGGGTACCCGTAGGCCACTCCCCAATTCATAGTGTGCCCGGAAACCACACTTCAACTCGGAGGGTATCGGAAAACACACCCCAGATCTAAGGGAACCGGATGCCTCACCCCAAGAGGCCACACCTAAACTCGTAGCGTACAGGAGGCGACACCCCATCTCGGAGGGTACCAATATCCACACCCCAACTCGGAGGGTACCAAAGACCACACCCCAACTCGGAGGGTACTGAAGACAACACCCCAATTCTGAGGGTACTCGGAGGCCACACCCCAATTCGGAGGGTACCAAGCCACACCCCAATTCGGAAGGTAACGGAGGCCACACCAAAATTTAAAGGGTAACAGAAGCCACACCCCAACTCGGAGGGTACAGTAGGCAACACCTCAGCTAGGAGGGTACTGGAGGCCAAACCCCAGCTCGGAGGGTAGAGGAGGCCATACCCCAACACAGAGGGTACCTGGAGGCCACACCCCAGTTTGCAGGGTACCGAAGGCCACACGCCAACTCGGAGGTTATCTGAAGGCCACACCCAAACTCCAAGGATGCCTGGAAGGTACCAGTTGCCACACCCCAACTCGGAGGGTGCTGGAGGCCACACTCCATCTCGGAGGGTACCGGATGCCACACCACAAGAGGCTACACACCAACTGAGTACTGGAGGCCACACCCCAACTTTTAGGGTACCGTAGGCAACACCTCAGCTCTGAGGGTACGAGAGGTCAAAACCCAGAATGAAGTGGAGGCCACACCCCAACACGGAAGGTACCCGGAAGCCACACCAAAAACACGGAGAGTACCCGAAGGCCACACGTCAACTCAGAGGGTATCTGAAGGCCACACCCAAACTCTGAGGGTGCCTGGAAGGTACTGGTTGCCACACCCCAGTTCGGAGGGTATCGGAGGCCACACGCCAACTCGGAAGGTATCTGAAGGCCACACCCAAACTCTGAGAGTGCCTGGAAGGTAGCGGTTGCCACACCCCAATTCAGAGGGTACTGGAGGCCACATCCCAAGAGGCTACACACAAACTTTGAGGGTACCGTATGCCACACCTCAACACTGAAGATATTCAGAGACCACACCCCAATTCGGAGGGTACCGGGGCCACACCACAATTCGGAGGGTACCAGAGGCAGCACCCCGACTCGGAGGGTATTGGATGCCAAACCCCATCTTGGAGGGTGCCAGATGCCACACCCCAACTCAGAGGGTACCAGAGGCCACATCCCAACTCGGAGGGTACCATACGCAAAACCTCAGGTCGGAGGATATCGGAGGCCACACTCTAACTTGGAGGGTACCAGAGACCACACCCCAACTCGGAGGGTATCAGAGGCCACACCCCAACTCGGAGGGTATCAGAGGCCACACCCCAACTCGGAGGGTACCGTAGGCAACACCTCAGCTCGGAGGATACCAGACACCACACCCCCAGAGGTCACACCCCAACTCGGAGGGTACTCGGAGGCCAAACCCAATTCAGAGGAAAGCGTAGAGCACACCCCAACTCGGAGGGTACCATAGGCCAAACCCCAACTCCGAGGGTACCAGAGGCCACACCCAAACTCGGAGGGTACCATAGGCAACACCTCAGCTCGGAGGATACCAGAGGCCACACCCTAACACAGAGGGTATCAGAGGCCACACAGCAACTTGGTGGGTACTGTAGGCCACATCAAAATTCGAAGGTTACCGGAAGCCACACCCCAATTCGTAGGGTATCGGAGGGCACACCTGAATTCAGAAGGTATCGGAGGCCACACCCCAATTCGGAGGGTACCAGAGGCCACATCAAAATTCGAAGGTTACCGGAAGCCACTCCCCAACTCGGGGGGTATAGGAGACCACACCGCAGATCGGATGGTAACGAGGCCATAAAAGAAGAGGCAACACCCCAACTTGGAAGGTTTAGGAGGACACACCCCAACTCGGAGAGTACCAGAGGCCACACCCCAACTCAAAGGGTACCGTAGGCCACACCCCAACTCGGAGGGTTCCAGAGGCCACAGTCCAACTCGGAGGGTATCGTAGGCAACACCCCAGCTCGGAGGGCAGCAGAGGTTACACCCCAACTCTGAGGGTGCCAGGGGTCCACACCCCAAATTGTAGGCTATGGGATGCCACACCCCAATTTGGAGGGTACAGGAGGCCACACGCCTACTCGGCGTGTATCTGAAGGCCACACCCAAACTCCGAGGGTGCCTGGAAGGTACCGGTTGCCACAGCCCAACTCGGAGGGTACTGTAGACCACACCCCAATTCTGAGGGTACTCGGAGGCCACACCCCAATTCGGAGGGTACCGGAGGCCACACTAATTCGGAGGGTACCAAGCCACTCCCCAATTCGGAGGGTAACAGAGGCCACACCCCAAATCATAGGGTGCAGGATGCCACACCCCAATTCGGAGGGTTCAGAAGGCCACACGCCAACTCGGAGGTTATCGGAAGGCCACACCCAAACTCCGAGGGTGCCTGGAACCACACCCCAACTCGGAGGGTACTGGAGGCCACACACCAAGAGGCTACACACAAACTTTGAGGGTACCAGAGGTCACACCCCAAGTCAGAGGGTACAAGAGGCCGCACCCCAACTCGGAGGGTACCGTAGGCCACACCCCAACTCGGAGGGTATGGTAGGCAACACCTCAGCTCAGAGGGTACCGGAGGAAAAACCCCAGCTTGGAGAGTAGCAGAGACCACACCCCAACACGGAGGGTACCTGGAGGTAACTCCCCAATTCAGAGGGTACCATAGGCCACACCCCAACTCGAAGGGTACCATAGGCCACACCCCAACTCGGAGGCTACCAGAGGCCACACCCCAACTCGGAGGGTACTGTAGGCCACACCCCAACTCAAAGGGTACCAGAGGCCACACCCCATCTCGGAGGGTACCAGAGGCCACACTCCAACTCAGAGGGTACCGTAGGCAACACCTCAGCTCGGAGGGTACCAGAGGCAAAACTCCAGCTTGGAGGGTAGCAGAGACCACACCCCAACACAGAGGGTACCTGGAGGCCACACCCCAATTCGGAGGGTGCCCGGAGTTCACACCCCAAATCATAGCGTACGGGATGCCACACCCCAATTCCTAGGGTATCTGAAGACCACACCCAAACTCAGAGGGTACCAGAAGTCACATCTCAAGAGGCTACACACCAACTTTGAGGGTACCAGAGGCAACATACAGCAACTCTGAAGATACTCAGAGGTCACACCCCAATTTGGAGGATACTCGGAAGCCACACCCCAACTCGGAGGGTACTCGTAGGTCACACCTCAATTAGAGTGTGCCCGGAAACCACACCTCAACTCGGGGAGGGTACAGGAGGCCACACCCCAACATGGAGGGTGCCAATGGCCACACCCAAATACTGACGGTACTCGGAGGCCACACTCCAATTTAGAGGGTACCGGAGGCCACACTCTAATTCGGAGGGTACCAAGCCACACCCAAATTTGGAAGGTAACCGAGGCCACACCAAAATTCAAAGGGTAACAGAAGCCACACCCCAAATTGGAGGGTACCGTAAACAGCACCTCAGCTCGAAGGGTACCGCAGGCCAAACCCCAGCTCGGAGGTTGGCGGAGGTCACACCCCAACACGGAGGGTACCTGGAGGCCGCACCCCTATTCGGAGGGTGCCCGGAGTCCACACCCCAAATCGTATGGTACAGGATGCCCCACCCCAATTTGGAGGGTACCGAAGGCCTCACGCCAACTCGGAGGTTATCTGAAGGCCACACCCAAACTCCAAGGGTGCCTGGAAGGTACCGGTTGCCACACCCTAACTCAGAGGGTACTGGAGGCCACACCCCAACTCGGAGGGTGCCAGAAGCCACTCCCCAATAGGCTATGCACCAACTTTGAGGGTACCGTAGGCAACACCTCAGCTCGGAGGGTACTGGAGGTCAAAACCCAGCTCAGAAGGTAGCGGAGGGCACAACCCAACACGGAGGGTACACGGAAGCCACACCAAAAACACAGAGAGTACCCGGAGGCCACATGCCAACTCGGAGGGTATCTGAAGGTCACACCCAATCTCTGAGGGTGCCTGGAAGGTACTGGTCACCACTAGTGTTGAGCATTCCGATACTGCAAGTATCGGGTATCGGCCGATACTTGCTGTATCGGAATTCCGATACCGAGATCCGATATTTTTGTGATATCGGGTATCGGTATCGAAACAACATTAATGTAAAAATGTGTAAAAGAGAGAATTAAAATAAAAAATATTGCTATACTCACCTCTCCGACGCAGCCTGCACCTTACCGAAGGAAGCGGCAGCATTCTTTGTTTAAAATTCGCGCTTTTCTTTCCTTTACGTGAGTCCCGGCTTGTGATTGGTTGCGTGCCGCCCATGTGACCGGGACGCAACCAATCACAGCAAGCCGTGACGTAATTTCAGGTCCTTCAGGATTTTAAAATTACGTTCCGGCGTTGTGATTGGTTGCGTCGCAGTCACATGGGAGACGCAACCAATCACAGCAAGCCGTGACGTAATTTCAGGTCCTTAAGGATTTTAAAATTACGTCCCGGCTTTGTGATTGGTTGCGTCGCAGTCACATGGGAGACGCAACCAATCACAAGCCGTGACGTCACGGGAGGCTGGACACGCGCGCATTTTAAAATGGGCGCGTGTCCAGCCTCCCGTGACGTCCCGGCTTGTGATTAGTTGCGCCGCGATCAACCAATCACAAGCCGGGAGGCTGGACACGCGCCCATTTTAAAATTTTAAAATGCGCGCGTGTCCAGCCTCCCGGCTTGTGATTGGTTGACCGCGGCGCAACCAATCACAAGCCGGGACGTCACGGGAGGCTGGACACGCGCCCATTTTAAAATAGGCGCGTGTCCAGCCTCCTGTGACGTCCCGGCTTGTGATTGGTTAATGGCGGCCATGTTGCCGGGACGCGGACCAATCACAGCAAGCCGTGACGTAATTTCGTCACGGCTTGCTGTGATTGGTCCGCGTCCCGGCAACATGGCCGCCCTGACCAATCACAAGCCGGGACTTCACGTAACCAAGTAAAAGCGCGAATTTTAAACAAACAACGCTGCCGGTTCCCTCGCTGAGGTCCAGGCTGCGTCGGAGAGGTGAGTATAGCGATATTTTTTATTTTAATTCTTTCTTTTACACATTTATATGGATCCCAGGGCCTGAAGGAGAGTTTCCTCTCCTTCAGACCCTGGGAACCATCAGGAATACCGTCCGATACTTGAGTCCCATTGACTTGTATTGGTATCGGGTATCGGTATCGGATTGGATCCGATACTTTGCCGGTATCGGCCGATACTTTCCGATACCGATACTTTCAAGTATCGGACGGTATCGCTCAACACTAGTCACCACACACAAACTCGGAGGGTACCGGAGGCCACACCCCAATTCGGAGTGTGTCGGAGGCCACACCACAATTCGGAGTGTTCCATATGCCACACCCCAACTCTGAAGATATTCAGAGACCACACCCCAATTCGGAGGGTATCAGAGGCCACACCACAATTCGGAGGGTACCGGAGGCAACACCCAACTCGGAGGGTATCGGAGGTTACACGCCAACTCGGAGGGTACCAGAGGCCACACCCCAACTCGAAGGGTACCGTAGGCAACACCTCAGCTCGGAGGATACCAGAGGCCACACCCTAACTCGGAGGGTACCAGAGGCCCACCCCAACTCGGAGGGTATCAGAGGCGACACTCCAACTCAGAGGGTACCGTAGGCAACACCTCAGCTCGGAGGATACCAGATGCCACACCCTAACTCGGAGAGTACCAGAGGCCACACCCCAACTCGGAGGCCAAACCCAATTCAGAGGGAACCGGAGGGCACACCCCAATTCGGAGGGTACCGTAGACCACACCCCAATTCTGAGGGTAATCGTAGGCCACACCCCAATTCGGAGGGTAGCGGAGGCCACACTCTAATTCGGAGGGTATCAAGCCACACCCCACTTCGGAGGGTAATGGAAGCCACACCAAAATTTCAAAGGGTAACAGAAGCCACACCCCAACTCAGAAGATATCAGAGGCCACACGCCAATTCGTAGGGTATCGGAGGACACACCTGAATTCAGAAGGTATTGGAGGCCACACCCCAATTCGGAGGGTACCGGAGGCCACATCAAAATTCGAAGGTTATCGGAAGCCACTCCCCAACTCCGGGGGTATAGGAGGCCACACCCTAGCTCGGAGGGTATCTGAGGCCATACACAAAGAGGCCACACCCCAACTTGGGGGGTTTAGGAGGCCACACCCCAACTCGGAGAGTACCAGAGGCCACACCCCAACTCAGAGGATATCGTAGGCCACACCCCAGCTCACATGGTAGCAGAGGCTACATCACAACTCTGATGGTGCCCGGTGACCACACCCCAAATCGTAGGCTACGGGATGCCACACCCCAATTTGAAGGGTAACTGGAGGCCACACCCCAATTCGGAGGGTGCCCGGAGTCCACACCCCAAATCGTATGGTACGGGATGCCCCACCCCAATACGGAGGATACCGAAGGCCTCACGCCAACTCGGAGTTTATCTGAAGGCCACACCCAAACTCCAAGGGTGCCTGGAAGGTACTGATTGCTGCACCCCAACTCGGAGGGTACTGGAGGCCACACTCCAATTCGGAGGGTACCACATGCCACACCCCAAAAGGCTACACACCAACTTTGAGGGTACCGTAGTTAATACCTCAGCTCGGAGGGTACCGGAGGTCAAAACCCAGCTCAGAAGGTAGCGGAGGGCACAGCCCAACACGGAGGGTACCTGGAAGCCACACCAAAAACACGGAGGGTACCCGGAGGCCAACACGCCTACTCGGAGGGTATCTGAAGGCCACACCCAATCTCTGAGGGTGCCTGGAAGGTACTGGTC
The DNA here is from genome assembly GCF_051348905.1 of Ranitomeya variabilis. NCBI lineage: Eukaryota > Metazoa > Chordata > Amphibia > Anura > Dendrobatidae > Ranitomeya > Ranitomeya variabilis. The sequence goes on from NC_135233.1 coordinate 985,598,606, forward strand.
GCCACACGCCAACTCGGAGGGTACCGGAGGCCACACACCAATTCGGAGGGTGTCGGAGGCCACATCACAATTCGGAGGGTTCCGTATGCCACACCCCAACTCTGAAGATATTCAGAGACCACATCCCAATTCGGAGGGTACCAGAGGCAACACCCATCTCGGAGGGTATCGGAGGCCACACCCCAACTTGGAGGGTACCAGAGGCCACACCCCAACTTGGAGGGTACCAGAGGCCACACCCCAACTCGAAGGGTACCGTAGGCAACACCTCAGCTCAGAGGATACTAGAGGCCACATCCTAACTCGGAGGGTACCAGAGGCCCACCCCAACTTGGAGGGTATCAGAGGCGACACTCCAACTCGGAGGGTACCGTAGGCAACTCCTGAGCTCGGAGGATACCAGATGCCACACCCTAACTCGGAGAGTACCAGAGGCCACACCCTAACTCGGAGGATACCAGAGGCCACACCCTAACTCGGAGGATACCAGAGGCCACACCCCAACTCGGAGGGTATCAGAGGCCACACCCCAACTTGGAGGGTATCGTAGGCCACACCCCAACTCGGAGGGCAGCAGAGGCCACGCCCCAACTCTGAGGGTGTCCAGGGTCCACACCACAAATCGTAGGCTACAGGATGCCACACCCCAATTCGGAGGGTACTGAAGGCCACACGTCAACTCGTAGGTTGACTGAAGGCCATACCCAAACTCCAAGGGTGCCTGAAAGGTATCGGTTGCCACACCCCAACTCGGAGGGTACTGGAGGCCACACTCCAACACGGACATTACCGGAGGTCACAACCCAACTCGGAGGGTACCGTAGGCCACACCCCAACTCTGAAGATACTCAAAGGCCACACCCCAATTTGGAGGATATTTGGAGGCCACACCCCAATTTGGAGGGTACCCGGAAGCCACACCCCAACTCAGTGTGCCCGGAAACCACACAACTCAGAGGGTACTGGATGCCACACCCCAACTCGGAGGGTACCAGAGGCCACACCCCCAGAGGCCACACCCCCAGAGGCCACACACCAACTTGGAGGGTACCAGATGCCACACCCCAACTCAGAGGGTACTCAGAGGCCAAACCCAATTCAGAGGGAACCGGAGGGCACACCACAATTCGGAGGGTACATTAAGCCACACCCCAACTCGGAGGGTACCGTAGACCACACCCCAATTCTGAGGGTAACCAGAGGCCAAACCCCGATTCATAGGGTACCAGAGGCCACACCCCAACTCTGAAGGTACACCCCAATTCGGAAGGTATAGGAGGCCACACCCCAATTCGGAGGGTATCAGAGCCACATCAAAATTCGAAAGTTACCGGAAGACACACCCTAACTCCGGGGTATAGGAGGCCACACCTTAGCTCGGAGGGTATCGGAGGCCATACACAAAGAGGCCACTCCCCAACTTGGAGGGTTTAGGAGGCGAAACCCCAATTCAAAAGATATCGGAGCCCACACCCCAATTCGGAGGATACCGGAGGCCACGTGAAAATTCGAAGGTTACCGCAAGCCACACCCCAACTTGGAGGGTACCGGAGGCCACACCCCAGCTTGGAGGGTATCGGAGGCCATACCCGAAGAGGCCACACCCCAACTCGGAGGGTACCGGAGGCCACACCCCAACTTGGAGAGCACCAGAGGACACACCCCAACTTGGAGGGTACCAGAGGCCACACCCCAACTCTGAGAGACCGTAGGCCACACCCCAACTCAGAGGGTACCAGAGGCCACACCCCAACTCGGAGGGCACCAGAGGCCACACCCCAACTTGGTGAGTATCGTAGGCCACACCCCAGCTCAGAGGGCAGCAGAGGCCACACCACACGCCAAATGGTAGGCTACAAGATGCCACACCCCAATTCAGAGGGTACCGGATGCCACACGCCTAATCAGAGTGTATCTGAAGGCCACACTCAAACTCCGAGGGTGCCTGGAAAGGACCGGTTGCCACAGCCCAACTCGGAGGGTACTAGAGGCCAAACCCCAAGAGGCTGCACACCAACTGGGTACTGGAGGCCACACCCAACTCGGAGGGTACCAGAGCCCACACCCCAGGAGGATACACACTAACTTTGAGGGTACCAGAAGCCACACCCCAACTCGCAGGGTGCCGTAGGCCTCACTCCATCTCTGAAGATATTCAGAGGCCACACGTCAATTTGGAGGGTATCCGGAGGCCACACCCCAATTCAGTGTGCCCGGAAATCACACAGCAACTCAGAGGGTACTGGATGCCACAGCCCAACTCGGAGGGCACCAGAGGCCACACCCCCAGAGGCAACACATTATCTCGGAGGGTACCAGAGGCGACACCCCAACTCAGAGGGTACTCAGAGGCCAAACCCAATTCAGAGGGAACCGGAGGGCACACCACAATTCAATTCGGAGGGTACCGGAGGCCACACCCCAACTCGGGGGGGGGGGGGGTACCGTAGACCACACCCCAATTCTGAGGGTAATCGGAGGCCACACCCCAATTCAAAGGGTAGCGGAGGCCACACTCTAATTCGGAGGGTACCAAGCCACACCCCACTTTGGAGGGTAATGGAAGCCACAACAAAATTTCGAAGGGTAACAGAAGCCACACCCCAACTCGGAAGGTATCGGAGGCCACACCCCAATTTGTAGGGTATCAGAGGACACACCTGAATTCAGAAGGTATCGGAGGCCGCACCCCAATTCGGAGGGTACCGGAGGCCACATCAAAATTCGAAGGTTACCGGAAGCCACTCCCCAACTCCGGGGGTATAGGAGGCCACACCCTAGCTCGGAGGGTATAGAGGCCACACACAAAGAGGCCACACCCCAACTTGGAGGGTTTAGGATGCCACACCCCAACTCGCAGAGTACCAGAGGCCACACCCCAACTCGGAGGGTAACGTAGGTCACACCCCAACTCAGAGGATACTAGAGTCCACACTCCAACTCGGAGGGTACCAGAGGCCACACCCCAACTCGGAGGGTATCGTAGGCCACACCCCAGCTCACAGGGTAGCAGAGGCTACATCACAACTCTGAGGGTGCCCGGGGTCCACACCCCAAATCATAGGCTACGGGATGCCACACCCCAATTTGAAGGGTACCTGGAGGCCACACCCCAATTCGGAGGGTGCCCGGAGTTCACACCCCAAATCGTAGGGTACGAGATGCCACACTCAAATTAGGAGGGTTCCGGAGGCCACACTCCAACTCGGAGGGTATTTGAAGGCCACACCCAAACTCCAAGGGTGCCTGGAAAGTACCGGTTGCCACACTCTAACTCAGTGGGTACTGGAGGCCACACCCCAACTCAGAGGGTACCAGAGGCCACACCCCAAGAGGCTACACACCAACTTTGAGGATACCGGAAGCCACACCCCATCTCAGGGAGCACCAGAGGCCGCACCCCAACTCGGAGGGTACCGTAGGCCATACCCCAACTCTTAAGATACTCAGGCCACACCCCAATTTGGAGGATAGTCGGAGGCCATACCCTAACTCGGAGGGTACCCGTACGTCACTCCCCAATTTAGAGTGTGCCCGGAAACCACACTTCAACTCGGAGGGTATCGGAGGCCACACACCAGCTCTAAGGGTACCGGATGCCTCACCCCAAGAGGCCACAACCAAACTGGGAGAGTATAGGAGGCCAGACCCCAACTCGGAGGGTACCAATGGCCACACCCCAATTCTGAGGTTACTCGTAGGCCACACCCCAATTCAGAGGGTACCAAGGCACACCCCAATTTGGAAGGTAACGGAGGCCACACCAAAATTCGATGGGTAACAGAAGCCACACCCCAACTCGGAGGGTACCATAAGCAGCACCTCAGCTCAGAGGGTACCGCAGGCCAAACCCCAGCTCAGAAGGTAGCGGAGGGCATACCCCAACATGGAGGGTACCCGGAAGCCACACCAAAAACACGGAGGGTGCCCGGAGGCCATACGCCAACTCGGAGGCGTTGCGATGTGGCCTCAGGTAAGTTTCGAGCTGAGGTGTGGTCTCCGATACCCTTCGAATTGTGGTGTGGACTTTGATACCTTCTGAGCTGGGGTGTGGCCCCAGTACCCTTTGAGCTGGGGTGTGGCCCCAGTACCCTCTGAATTGGGGTGTGGCATCCCATAGCCTACGATTTGGGGTCTGGACCCCGGGCACCCTCAGAGTTGGGTTGTGGCCTCTGCTGCCCTCCGAGCTGGGGTGTGGCCTACGATACCCTCTGAGTTGGGGTGTGGTCTCTGGAGCCCTCTGAGTTGGGGTGTGGCCTCTGGTACCCTCTGAGTTGGGGTGTGGCCTCTGGTACTTTCCTAGTTGGGGTGTGGCCTCCGTTACCCTCCAAGTTGGGGTGTGGCCTCTTCGGGTATGGCCTCCGATACCCTCCGAGCTAGGGTGTGGCCTCCGTTACCCTCCAAGTTGGGGTGTGGCTTCCGGTAACCTTCGAATTTTGATGTGGCCTCCGGTACCCTCCGAATTGGGGTGTGGCATCCTATACCCTCTGAATTCGGGTGTGACCTCAGAGTACCTTCAAAGTTGAGGTGTGGTCTCCGATACCCTATGAATTGGGGTGTGGCTTCTGGTACCCTTCGAATTTTGGTGTGGCCTCCGTCTGGCCTTGGTACCCTCCGAATTAGGGTGTGGCTTCCTGTATTTCCGAATTGGGGTGTGGTCTCTGAGTACCCTCAGAATTGAGGTGTGGTCTTCGGTAACCTCCGAGTTGGGGTGTGGTGTCCGGTAGCCTTCGAGCTGGGGTGTGGCCTCCGATACTCTCCGAGTTGAAGTGTGGTTTCCGGGCACACTGAGTTGGGGCGTGGCCTCCGGGTACCCTCCGAGTTGGGGTGTGGCCTAAGTTCCCTCCGAGTTGGGTTGTGGCCTCCGGTAACGTCCGAGTTGGAGTGTGGCCTCCAGTACCCTCCGAGTTGGGGTGTGGAAACCGGTCCCTTCCAGGCACCCTTGGAGTTTAAGTGTGGCATTTAGATAACCTCCGACTTGACGTGTGTCCTTCGGTACCCTCCGAATTGGAGAGTGGCATCCTGTATTCTACGATTTGGGGTGTGGACTCCGGGCACCCTCCGAATTGGGGTGTGGCCTCCAGGTACCCTCTGTGTTGGGGTGTGGTCTCCGCTACCCTCCGAGCTTGGGTTTGGCCTCCTGTACCCTCCGAGCTGAGGTGTTGCCTACAGTACCCTCCGAGTTGGCGTGTGGCTTCTGTTACCCTTCAAATTTTGGTGTGGCCTCCGGTACCCTCCGAGTTGGGGTGTGGCAACCAGTACCTTCCAGGCACCCTCAGAGTTTGGGTGTGGCCTTCAGATACCCTCCGAGTTGGCATGTGGCCTCCGGGTACCCTCTGTGTTTTTGGTGTGGCCTCCAGAAACCCTCCGTGTTGGGGTGTGCCATCCGCTACCTTCTGAGCTGGGTTTTGACCTCCGGCACCCCTCCAAGCTGAGGTGTTGCCTACGGTACCCTCAAAGTTGGTGTGTAGCCTCTTGGGGTGTGACCTCCGGCACCCTCCGAGTTGGGGTGTGGACTCCAGTACCCAGTTGGTGTGTAGCCTCTTGGGGTGTGGCATCCGGCACCCTCAGAGTTTGGGTGTGGCCTTCAGATACACTCCGAGTAGGCGTGTGGCCTCTGTTACCCTCCGAATTGGGGTGTGGCATCCCGTAGCCTACGATTTGTGGTGTGGACCCCGGGCACCCTCAGAGTTGGGGTGTGGCCTCTGCTGCCCTTCGAGGTGGGGTGTGGCCTACGATACCCTCCGAATTGGGGTGTGGCCTCTGGTACCCTCCGAGTTGGAAAGTGGCCTCTGGAACCCTCCGAGTTGGGGTGTGGCCTACAGTACCCTCTGAGTTGTGGTGTGGCCTCTGGTACTCTCCGAGTTGACGTGTTGCCTCCTTAACCCTCCAAGTTGGGGTGTGGCCTCCTATACCCTCAAAGTTGGGGTGTGGCTTACGGTAACCTTCAAATTTTGATGAGGCCTAAAGTACGCACCAAATTGGGGTGTGGCTTCTGTTATCCTTTGAATTTTGGTGTCGCCTCCATTACCTTCCGAATTGGGGTGTAGCTTGGTACCCCCTGAATTAGCGTGTGGCCTCCGAGTACCCTCAGAATTGGGGTGTGGTTTTAGGTACCCTTTGAATTGGGGTGTGGTCTTCGGTACCCTCAGAATTGGGGTGTGGCCATTGGTACCCTCCGAGTTGGGGTGTGGCCTCCTGTACACTCCGAGTTTGGGTGTGGCCTCTTGGGGTGAGGCATCCGGTACACTTAGAGCTGGGATGTGGCCTCTGATACCCTGCGAGTTTAAGAGTGGTTTCCGGGCACACTCTGAGATTGGGAGTGGCCTATGGGTACCCTCCAAGTTGGGGTGTGGCCTCCGAGTATCCTCCAAATTGGGGTGTGGCCTATGAGTATCTTCAGATTTGGCGTATGGCCTATGGTACCCTCCGAGTTGGGGTGTGGCCTCCGGTACCCTCAAAGTTGGTGTGTAGCCTCTTGGAGGTGTGGCCACTGGTACCCTCTGAGTTGGGGTGTGGCCTCCAGGACCCACCAAGTTGGAGTGTCCCAACCGGTACCTTCCAGCCACCCTTATAGTTTGGGTGTGACATTCAGATACCCTCCGAGTTGGTGTGTGGCCTCCAGTACCTTCCTAATTGTGGTGTGGCATCCCTAACCCTACAATTTGGTGTGTGGCCTCCGGGTACCCTCCATGTTGGGGTGTGGCCTCCGCTACACTCCGAGCTGGGGTTTGGCCTCCGGTACCCTCCTAGCTGAGGTGTTGCCTGCGGTACCCTCTGAGTTGGAGTGTGGCCTCTGGTACCCTCCGAGTTGGGTTGCGGCATCGGGTACCCTCCTATTTGGGGTGTGGCCTACGGAACCATCCTAGTTGGGGTGTGGCCTCTGGTACCTTCCTAGTTGGTGTATGGCCTCTGGTACCCTCCGAGTTGGTGTGTGGCCTCTGATACCCTCCGAGTTGGGGTGTTGCCTCCGGTACCCTCCGAATTGTGGTGTGGCCTCCGGTACCCTCTGAATTAGGGTGTGGTCTCTAAATATCTTCAGAGTTGGGGTGTGGCATGCGGTACCCTCTGAGTTGGGGTGTGGTCTCTGGTACCCTCAAAGTTTGTGTGTAGCCTCTTGGGGTGTGGCCTCCAGTACCCTCTGATTTGGGGTGTGGCAACCGCTACCTTCCAGGCACCCTCAAAGTTTGGGTGTGGCCTTCAGATACCCTCCGAGTTGGCATGTGGCCTCCGATACCCTCCCAATTGGGGGCTGGCCTCCAGTACCCTCCGAGTTGGGGTGTGGTGACCAATACCTTCCAGGCACCCTCAGAGTTTGGGTGTGGCCTTCAGATACCCTCTGAGTAGGCGTGTTGCCTTCGGTTACCCTCCGTATTTTTGGTGTTGCTTCCGGGTACCCTGCGTGTTGGGGTGTGCCCTCCGCTACATTCAGAGCTGGGTTTTGACCTCAGGTACCCTCCGAGCTGGGGTGTTGCCTATGGTACCCTCAAAGTTGGTGTGTAGCCTCTTGGGGAGTGGCCTCTGGCAACTTCCGATTTGGGGTGTGGCCTCCAGTACCCAGTTGGTGTGTAGCCTCTTGGGGTGTGGCATCCGGTACCCTCCAAGTTGGAGTGTGGCAACCAGTACCTTCCAGGCACCCTTGGAGTTTGCATGTGGCCTTCAGATAATTTCCGAGTTGGTGTGTGGCCTCCGAGTACCCTCAGAATTGGGGTGTGGTCATTGGTGCCCTCCGAATTGGGGTGTGGCCTCCTGTACGCTCCGAGTTTGGGTGTGGCCTCTTGGTGTGAGGAATCCGGTACCCTTAGAGCTGGGGTGTGGCCTCCGATACCATCCGAGTTGAAGTGTGGATTCCGGGCACACTCTGAATTGGGGAGTGACCTACGGGTATCCTCCGAGTTGGGGTGTGGCCTCCAAGTATCCTCCAAATTGAGCTGTGGCTTTTGAGTATCTTCAGAGTTGGGGTATGGCCTACGGTATCCTCGAGTTGGGATGTGGCCTCTGGTACTCCCTGAGTTGGGGTGTGGCCTCCGTACCCTCAAAGTTGGTGTGTAGACTCTTGGGGTGTGGCCTCTGGTACCCTCTGAGTTGGGGTGTGGCCTCCAGTACCCTCCAAGCTGGAGTGTGGCAACCGGTACCTTCCAGGCACCCTCGGAGTTTGGGTGTGGTCTTCAGAAACCCTCCAAGTTGGCGTGTGGCCTTCGGTGCTCTCCGAGTTGGGGTGCGGCTTCCATTACCCTCCAAGTTGGAGAGTGGCCTCTTCGGGTATGGCCTCCGATACCCTCCGACTGGGGAGTGGCCTCCGATACCCTCCCAGTTGGGGTGTGGCTTCCGGTAACCTTCGAATTTTGATGAGGCCTCCGGTACCCTCCGAATTTGGGTGTGGCCTCTGATACCTTTTGAATTGGGATTTGCCCTCCGATACCTTCCGAATTGGGGTGTGGCATCCCGTAGCCTACGATTTGGGGTGTGGACCCCGGGCACCCTCAGAGTTGGGGTGTAGCCTCTACTGCCATCCGAGCTGGGGTGTGGCCTCTGGTACCCTCCGAGTTGGAGTGTGGCCTCTGGTACCCTCTGAGTTGGAGTGTGGCCTACGGTACCCTCCGAGTTGGGGTGTAGCCTCTGGTACTCTCCGAGTTGGGGTGTGGCCTCCTAAACCCTTCAAGTTGGGGTGTGGCCTCTTTGTGATACCCCCGGAGTTGGGGTGTGGCTTCCGGTAACCTTCGAATTTTGATGTGGACTCCAGGTACCCTCTGATTTGGGGTGTGGCCTCCGAAACCTTCCGAGTTGGGGTTTGGCTTCTGTTACCCTTCGAATTTTGGTGTGGCCTTCATTACCCTCCGATTTGGGGTGTGGCTTGGTTCCCTCCAAATTAGAGTGTGGCCTCCGGTACCCTCCGAATTGGGGTGTGGCCTCCGATTACCCTCAGAATTGGGGTGTGGTCTACGGTACCCTCCAAGTTGGGGTGCGGCCTCCGATACCCTCCGAATTCTGAATTTTGGTGTGGCCTTCATTACCCTCCGATTTGGGGTGTGGCTTGGTTCCCTCCAAATTAGAGTGTGCCCTCCGGTTCCCTCTGAATTGGATTTGGCCTCCGAGTACCCTCCGAGTTGGGGTGTGGCATCCAGTACCCTGTGAGTTGCTGTGTAGTTTCCGGGCACACTGAGATGGGGTGTGGCCTCCGGGTACCTTCCAAATTGGGGTGTGGCCTCTGCATATCTTCAGATTTGGGGTGTGGCCTATGGCACCCCGCGAGTTGGAGTGTGGCCTCTAGTACCCTCCAAGTTGGGCTGTGGCAACCGGTACATTTCAGGCACCCTCAGAGTTTGGGTGTGGCCTTCAGATACACTCCGATTAGGCGTATGGCATCCAGTACCCTCTGAATTGGGGTGTGGCATCCCGTAGCCTACGATTTGGGGTGTGGACCCCGGACACCCTCTGAGCTGGGGTGTGGCCCACAATACCGTCCAAGTTGGGGTATGGCCTCTGGTGCCCTTCGAGTTGTGGTGTGGCCTCTGGTACCCTTTGAGTTGGGGTGTGGCCTACGGTACCCTCCAAGTTGGGGTGTGGCCTCTGGTACCCTCCGAGTTGGGGTGTGGCCTCTGGTACTCTCCGAGTTGGGGTGTGGCCTCCGGTACCCTCCGAGTTGGGGTGTGGCCTTTTCGGGTATGGCCTCCGATACCCTCCGAGCTGGGGTGTGGCCTCCGATACCCTCCGAGTTGGGGTGTGGCTTCCGGTAACCTTTGAATTTTGATGTGGTCTCCGATACCCTCCGAATTGGGGTGTGGCCTCCTATACCCTCCGAATTGGTGTGTAGCCTCAGAGTACCTTCAGAGTTGGAGTGTGGCCTCTGGTACCCTACAAATTGGGGTGTAGCCTCCGGTACACTACGAATTGGCGTGTGGCTTCTGGAACCCCTCGAATTTTGGTGTGGCTTCCATTACCCTCCGTATTGGGGTGTGACATCGGTACTCTCCGAATTAGGGTGTGGCCTCCTGTACTTCTAAATCGGGGTGTGGCCTCTGTGTACCCTCAGAATTGGGGTGTGGTCTTCGGTACCCTCTGAGTTGGGGTGTGGCTTCTTGGGGTGTGGCATCCGGTACCCTTCGAGCTGGGGTGTGGCCTCCGATACCCACCGAGTTGAAGTGTGGCTTCCGGGCACACTCTGAGTTGGGGTGTGGCCTCCAGGTACCCTCCGAGTTGGGGTGTGGCCTCCAAGTATCCTCCAAATTGGGGTGTGGCCTCAGAGTATCTTCAGAGTTGGTGTGTGGCCTACGGTACCCTCCGAGTTGGATTGTGGCCTCTGATAACGTCCGAGTTGGAGTGTGGCCTCCTGTACCCTCCGAGTTGGGGTGTGGACTCCGGGCACCCTCCGAGTTGGGGTGTGGCCTCTGAGTATCTTCAGAGTTTGGGTATGGCCTACAGTAACCTCCGAGTTAGGGTGCGGCCTCTGGTACTCTCTAGGTTTGGGTATGGCCTCCGGTACCCTCAAAGTAGGTGTGTAGCCTCTTGGGGTGTGGCTTCTGGTACCCTCTGAGTTGGGGTGTGGCCTCCAGTACCCACCAAGTTGGGGTGTGGCAACCGATACCTTCCAGGCACCCTTTGAGTTTGGGTGTGGCCTTCAGATACCCTCTGAGTTGGAGTGTGGCCTCCGGTACCCTCCGAATTGGGGTGTGGCATCCCGTACCCTACGATTTGGGGTGTGAACTCTGGGCACCCTACGAATTGGGGTGTGGCCTCCGTGTACCCTACGTGTTGGGGTGTGGCCTCCGCTCTCCTCCGAGCTGTAGTTTGGCCCCGGTACCCTCCGAGCTGAGGTGTTGCCTACGGTACCCTCCAATTTGGGGTGCGGCCTCTGATACCCTCCGAGTTGGGGTGTGGCCTCTGCTACCCTCCAAGTTAGGGTGTGGCCTCTGGTATCCTTCAAGCTGAGGTGTTGCCTACGGTACCCTCCGAGTTGGGGTGTTGCCTCTGGTACCCTCCGAGTTGGGGTGTGGCCTCTGATGCCCTCCAAGTTGGGGTGTTGCCTCTGGTACCCTCTGAATTGTGGTGTGGCCTCCGGTACCCTCCGAATTGGGGTGTGGTCTCTGAATATCTTCAGAGTTGGGGTGTGGCATACGATACCATCTGAGTTGGTGTGTGGCAACCGCAACCTTCCAGACACTCTCAGAGTTTGGGTGTGGCCTTCAGATACCCTCCGTGTTGGCGTGTGGCCTCCAATACCCTCCCAATTGGGGTGTGGCCTCCGTTACCCTCAATGTTTGTTTGTAGCCTCTTGGGGTGTGGCCTCCAGTACCCTTCGAGTTGGGGTGTGGCAACCGCAACCTTCCAGACACCCTTAGAGTTTGGGTGTGGCCTTCAGATACCCTCCGTGTTGGCGTGTGGCCTCCGATACCCTCCCAATTGGGGTGTGGCCTCCAGTAGCCTCCGAGTTGACTTGTGACCTCCGGGTACCCTCCGTGTTTTAGGTGTGGCTTCCGGGTACCCTCTGTGTTCGGGTGTGCCCTTCGCTACCTTCTGAGCTGGGTTTTGACCTCCGGTACCCTCAGAGCTGAGGTGTTGCCTACGGTACCCTCAAAGTTGGTGTGTAGCTTCTTGGGGTGTGGCATCCGGTACCCTGCAAGTTGGAGTGTGGCCTCCAGTACCCTCCGAGATGGGGTGTAGCAACCGGTACATTCCAGGCACCCTTGGAGTTTGGGTATGGCCTTCAGATAACCTCCGAGTTGGCGTGTGGCCTTCGGTACCCTCCGAATTGGGTTGTGGCATCCAGTTACCCTCCATGTTGGGGAGTGGCCTCCACTAACCTCCGAGCTGGGGTTTGGCCTACGGTACCCTCCGAGCTGAGGAGTTGCCTACAGTACCCTCCGAGTTGGGGTATGGCTTCTGTTACCCTTGGAATTCTGGAGTGGCCTCCGTTACCCTCCGAATTGGGGTGTGGCTTGGTACCCTCCGTATTAGAGTGCGGCCTCCGGTACCCTCCGAATTAGGGTGTGGCCTCCGAGTCCCCTCAGAATTGCGGTGTTGTTTTCAGTACCCTCTGAGTTGGGGTGTGGTCTATGGTACCCTCCAAATTGGGGTGTGGCCATTGGTACCCTCCGAGTTGGGGTGTGGCCTCCTGTAAGCTCTGAGTTTGGGTGTGGCCTCTTGGGGTGAGGCACCCGGTACCCTTAGAGCTGGGGTGTGGCCTTCGATACCCTCCGAGTTGAAGTGTGGTTTCCGGGCACACTCTGAATTGGGGAGTGGCCTATGGGTACCCTCCGAGATGGAGTGTGGCCTCCGAGTATCCTCCAATTTGGGGTGTGGCCTCTGAGTATCTTCAGAGGTGGTGTATGTCCTACGGTACCCTCAGAGTTGGGGTGCGGTCTCTGGTACCCTCTGAGTTGGTGTGGTCTCTGGTACCCTCCGAGTTGGGGTGCAGCCTCTGCTACCCTCCGAGTTGGAGTGTATCCTACAGTACCCTCCCAGTTGGGGTGTGGCCTCTGGTACCTTCCGAGTTGGGGTGCGGCCTCCGGTACCCTCCGAGTTAGGGTGTGGCCTCTGGTATTCTCCGAGCTGAGGTGTTGCCTACGGTACACTCCAAATTGGGGTGTGGCCTCTAATACCCTCCGAGTTGCGGTGTGGCCTCTGGAACCCTCCGTGTTGGGGTGTGGCCTCCGCAACCCTTCGAGCTGGGGTTTGGCCTACGATACCCACCAAGCTGAGGTGTTGCCTATGGGGTGTGGCCTACGGTATCCTCCCAGTTGGGGTGTGGCCTCTGGTACCCTCCAAGTTAGGGTGTGGCCTCTGGTATCCTCCGAGCTGAGGTGTTGCCTACGGTACCATCGAAATTGGGGTGTGGCCTCTGATACCCTCCGAGTTGGGGTGTGGCTTCCAGTAGCCTCCGAGTTGACTTGTGACCTCCGGGTACCCTCCGTGTTTTAGGTGTGGCTTCCGGGTACCCTCTGTGTTCGGGTGTGCCCTTCGCTACCTTCTGAGCTGGGTTTTGACCTCCGGTACCCTCAGAGCTGAGGTGTTGCCTACGGTACCCTCAAAGTTGGTGTGTAGCCCCTTGGGGTGTGGCCTTTGGCACCCTCCGAGTTGGGGTGTGGCCTCCAGTACCCAGTTGGTGTGTAGCTTCTTGGGGTGTGGCATCCGGTACCCTGCAAGTTGGAGTGTGGCCTCCAGTACCCTCCGAGTTGGGGTGTAGCAACCGGTACATTCCAGGCACCCTCGGAGTTTGGGTATGGCCTTCAGATAACCTCCGAGTTGGCGTGTGGCCTTCGGTACCCTCCGAATTGGGTTGTGGCATCCAGTTACCCTCCATATTGGGGTGTGGCCTTCACTAACCTCTGAGCTGGGGTTTGGCCTACGGTACCCTCCGAGCTGAGGAGTTGCCTACAGTACCCTCCGAGTTGGGGTATGGCTTCTGTTACCCTTGGAATTCTGGAGTGGCCTCCGTTACCCTCCGAATTGGGGTGTGGCTTGGTACCCTCCGTATTAGAGTGTGGCCTCCGGTACCCTCCGAATTAGGGTGTGGCCTCCGAGTCCCCTCAGAATTGGGGTGTTGTTTTCGGTACCCTCTGAGTTGGGGTGTCGTCTACGGTACCCTCCAAATTGGGATGTGGCCATTGGTACCCTCCGAGTTGGGGTGTGGCCTCCTGTAAGCTCTGAGTTTGGGTGTGGCCTCTTGGGGTGAGGCACCCGGTACCCTTAGAGCTGGGGTGTGGCCTTCGATACCCTCCGAGTTGAAGTGTGGTTTCCGGGCACACTCTGAATTGGGGAGTGGCCTATGGGTACCCTCCGAGATGGAGTGTGGCCTCCGTGTATCCTCCAATTTGGGGTGTGGCCTCTGAGTTTCTTCAGAGGTGGGGTATGTCCTACGGTACCCTCAGAGTTGGGGTGCGGTCTCTGGTACTCTCTGAGTTGGGGTTTGGCCTCTAAAACCCTCAAAGTTGGTGTGTAGCCTCTTGGGGTGTGGCCTCTGGTACCCTCTGAGTTTGGATGTGGCCTCCAGTACCTACCAAGTTGGAGTGTGGCAACACACACCTTCCAGGCACTCTTGGAGTTTGGGTGTGGCCTTCAGATACCCTCTGAGTTGGAGTGTGGTCTCTGGTACCCTCCGAATTGGGGTGTGGCCTCCGGGTACCCTCCGTGTTGGGTCGTGGCCTTCGCTACCCTCTGAGCTGGGGTTTGGCCTTCGATACCCAATGAGCTAAGGTGTTGCCTACGGTACCCTCTGAGTTGGTGTGGTCTCTGGTACCCTCCGAGTTGGGGTGCAGCCTCTGCTACCCTCCGAGTTGGAGTGTATCCTACGGTACCCTCCCAGTTGGGGTGTGGCCTCTGGTACCTTCCGAGTTGGGGTGCGGCCTCCGGTACCCTCCGAGTTAGGGTGTGGCCTCTGGTATCCTCAGAGCTGAGGTGTTGCCTACGGTAGTCTCCAAATTGGGGTGTGGCCTCTAATACCCTCCGAGTTGGGGTGTGGCCTCTTGAACCCTCCGTGTTGGGGTGTGGCCTCCGCAACCCTCCGAGCTGGGGTTTGGCCTACGATACCCACCAAGCTGAGGTATTGCCTATGGGGTGTTGCCTACGGTATCCTCCCAGTTGGGGTGTGGCCTCTGGTACCTTCCAAGTTAGGGTGTGGCCTCTGGTACCCTCTAAGTTAGGATATGGCCTCTGGTATCCTCCGAGCTGAGGTGTTGCCTACGGTACCATCCAAGTTGGGGTGTGGCCTCTGATACCCTCCGAGTTGGGGTGTGGCCTCTGGTACCCTCCGAGTTAGGGTGTGGCCTCTGGTATCCTCCGAGCTGAGGTGTTGCCTACTGTACTCTCCGAGTTGGGGTGCGGCCTCTGGTACCCTCCGATTTGGGTTGTGGCCTCTGGTACCCTCCGAGTTGGGGTGTGGCTTACGATACCCTTCGAGTTGAGGTGTTGCCGCCGATACCCTCCGAGTTGTCGTGTGGCCTCCGTTACCTTCTGAATTGGGGTGTGGTCTCTGAATATCTTCAGAGTTGGGGGGTGGCATACGTAGTACCCTCTGAGTTGGGGTGTGGTCTCCAGTACCCTCAAAGTTTATGTGTAGCCTCTTGGGGTGTGGCATCCAGTACCCTCTGAGTTGGGGTGTGGCCTTCAGATACCCTCCGAGTTGGCATGTGGCCTCCTATACCCTCCGAATTGGGGTGTGGCCTCCACTAACCTCCGAGTTGGGGTGTGGCGACCAGTACCTTCCAGACACGCTCAGGGTTTGGTTGTGGCTTTCAGATACCCTCTGAGTTGGCGTGTGGCCTCCGGGCACCCTCTGTGTTTTTGGTGTGGCTTCCGGGTACCCTCCATGTTGGGGTGTGCCCTCCGCTACCTTCTGAGCTGGGTTTTGACCTCAGGTACCCTCAGAGCTGAGGTGTTGCCTACGGTACCCTCCGAGTTGGGGTGTGGCCTCCGATTACCCTCAGAATTGGGGTGTGGTCTACGGTACCCTCCGATTTGGGGTGTGGCCTCCAGTACACTCTGAATTGTGGTGTGCCCTCCGGTTCCCTCTGAATTGGGTTTGGCCTCCGAGTACCCTCTGAGTTGTGGTGTCGCCTCTGGTACACTCCGAGTTAGTGTGTGGTCTCTGGGGGTGTGGCCTCTGGTACCCTCCAAGTTGGGGTGTGGCATCCAGTACCCTCTGAGTTGCTGGGTGATTTCCGGGCACACTGAGTTGGGGTGTGGCCTCCGAGCATCCTCCAAATTGGGGTGTGGCCTCTGAATATCTTCAGAGTTGAGGTATGACCTACAGCACCCTGCAAGTTGGGGTGTGGCTTCTGGTACCCTCAAAGTTAGTGTGTAGCCTCTTGGGGTATGGCCTCTGGTACCCTCTGAGTTGGGGTGTGGCCTCCAGTACCCAGTTTGTGTGTAGCCTCTTTGGAAGTGGCATCTGGTACCCTCCGATTTGGGGTGTGGCCTCCAGTACCCTCCTAGTTGGGCTGTGGCAACCGGTACCTTCCGGACACCCTCGGAGATTGGGTGTGGCCTTCAGATACTCTCCGTTTAGGCGTGTGGCATCCAGTTCCCTTTGAATTGGGGTGTGGCATCCCGTAGCTTACGAATTGGGGTCTGGAGCCTGGGCACCCTCAGAGTTGGGGTGTGTCCTCTGCTGCCCTCCGAGCTGTGGTGTGGCCTACGATACCCTCTGAGTTGGGGTGTGGCCTCTGGTGCCCTCCAAGTTGGAGTGTGGCCTGTGGCACCCTCCGATTGTGGGTGTGGCCTACGGTACCCTCTGAGTTGTGGTGTGGCCTCTGGTACCCTCCGAGTTGGGGTGTGGCCTCTCGTACTCTGCGAGTTGGGGTGTGGCCTCTGGTGCCCTTTAAGTTGGGGTGTGGCCTCACCGGGTATGGCCTATGATACCCTCCAAGCTGGGGTGTGGCCTCCGATACCCTCCCAGTTGGGGTGTGGCTTCCGGTAACCTTCGAATTTTCATGTGGCCTCCGGTACCCTCCGAATTGGGGTGTGGCCTCCGATACCATTTGAATTGGGATTTGCCCTCCGAAACCCTCCAATTGGGGTGTGGCCTCAGAGTACCTTCAGATTTGGGGTGTGGCAATCGGTACCCTCTGCATTGGGGTGTGGCATCCCGTAGCCTAAGATTTGGGTGTGGACCCCGGGCACCCTCAGAGTTGGGGTGTGGACTCCGGCACCCTCCGAATTGGGATGTGGCCTATGATACCCTCCGTGTTAGGGTGTGGCCTCCGCTACCCTCCGAGCTGGGGTTTGGCCTGCGGTACCCTCCGAGCTGAGGTGCTGCCTACGGTACCCTCCGAGTTGGGGTGTGGCTTCTGTTACCCTTCGAATTTTGGTGTGGCCTCCGCTACTTTCCAAATTGGGGTGAGCTGAGGTGTTGCCTACGGTAACCTCAAAGTTGGTGTGTAGCCTCTTAAGGTGTGACCTCTGGCACCCTCCGAGTTGGGGTGTGGCCTCCAGTACCCTCCGAGTTGGACTGTGGCAACCGGTACCTTCCAGGCACGCTCAGAGTTTGGGTGTGGCCATCAGATACCCTCCGAGTTGGCGTATGGCCTCCGGGTACCCTCCGTGTTTTTGGTGTGGCTTCCGGGTACCCGTCATGTTGGGGTGTGCCCTCCGCTACCTTCTGAGCTGGGTTTTGACCTCCGGTACCTCTCCGAGCTGAGGTGTTGCCTACGGTACCCTCAAAGTTGGTGTGTAGCCTCTTGAGGTGTGACCTCTGGCAACCTCCGAGTTGGGGTGTGGCCTCCAGTAGCCACTTGGTGTGTAGCCTCTTGGGGTGTGGCATCCAGTACCCTCCGAGTTGGGGTGTGGCCTCCAGTACCCTCCGAGTTGGGCTGTGGCAACCGGTACCTTCCACGTACCCTCAGAGTTTGGGTGTGGCCTTCAGATGCCATCCGAGTTGGCGTGTTGCCTCCGGGTACCCTGCATGTTTTTGGTGTGGCTTCCGGGTACCCTCCATTTTGGAGTGTGCCCTCCACTACCTTCTGAGCTGGGTTTTGACCTCCGGTACCCTTCGAGCTGAGGTGTTGCCTACAGTACCCTCAAAGTTGGTGTGTAGCCTCTTGGGGGAGTGTCTGGCACCCTCCAAGTTGGGGTGTGGCCTCCAGTGCCCAGTTGGTGTGTAGCCTCTTGGGGTGTGGCATCCGGTACCCTCCAAATTGGGGTGTGGCATCCTGTACCCTACGATTTGGGGTGTGGATTCCGGGAACCCTCCGAATTGGAGTGTGGCCTCCAGGTACCCTCCGTGTTGAAGTGTGGGCTCCGCTACCCTCTGAGCTGGGGTTTGGCCTCCGGTACCCTCCGAGTTGAAGTGTTGCCTACAGTACCCTCCGAGTTGGCGTGTGGCTTCTGTTACCCTTTGAATTTTGGTGTGGCCTCCGGTACCCTCCGAGCTGAGGTGTTGCCTACGGTACCCTCAAGGTTGGTGTGTAGCCTCTTGGGGAGTGTCCTCTGGCACCCTCCGAGTTGGGGTGTGGCCTCCAGTACCCAGTTGGTGTGTAGCCTCTTGGAGTGTGGCCTCCAGTACCCTCCGAGTTGGGGTGTGGCAATCGGTACCTTCCAGGTACCCTTGGAGTTTGGGTGTGGCCTTCAGATAACCTCCGAGTTGGTGTGGCCTTCGGTACCCTCCGACCTGGGGTGGGGCATCCCATACCCTACGATTTGGGGTGTGGACACCCTGCATCCTCTGAATTTGGGTGTGGCCTCCGGGTACCCTCCATGTTGGGTTGTGGCCTCCGCTACACTCTGAGCTGGGGTTTGGCCTCCGGTACTCTCTGAGCTGAGGTGTTGCCTATGGTACCCTCTGAGTTGGAGAGTGGCCTCTGGTACCCTCCGAGTTGGGGTATGGCCTACAGTACCCTCCGAGTTGGGGTGTGGCCTCTGGTACCTTCCGAGTTGGGGTGTGGCCTCTGGTACCCTCCGAGTTAGGGTGTGGCCTCTGGTATCCTCTGAGCTGAGGTAATGCCTACTGTACCCTCAGAGTTGGGGTGTGGCCTCTGGTACCCTCCGAGTTCGGGTGTGGCCTCTGGTATCCTCTGAGCTGAGGTGTTGCCTACTGTACCCTCCAAGTTGGGGTGTGGCCTCTGATACCCTCCAAGTTGGGGTGTGGCCTCTGGTACCCTACGAGTTAGGGAGTGACCTTTGGTATCCTCCGAGCTGAGGTGTTGCCTACGGTACCCTCCGAGTTGGGGTGTGGCCTCTGATACCCTCTGAGTTGGGGTGTGGCCTCTGGTACCCTCAGAGTTAGGGTGTGGCCTCTGTTATCCTCCGAGCTGAGGTGTTGCCTACGGTACCCTCCAAGTTGGGGTGTGGCCTAAGGTACCCTCCTTGTTGGGGTGTGGCCTCTGGTACCCTCTGAGTTGGGGTGTGGCCTATGGTACCCTCCGAGTTGGGGTGTGGCCTCTGGTACCCTCCGAGTTGGGGTGTGGCCTCCGATACCCTCCAAGTTGGAGTGTTGCCTCCGGTACCCTCCAAATTGTGGTGTGGCCTCCGGTACCCTCCTAATTGGGGTGTGGTCTTTGAATATCTTCAGAGTTGGGGTGTGGCATACGGTACCCTCCAAATTGTGGTGTGCCCTCCGATACCCTCTGAATTGGGGTGTGGCCTCCAGTACCCTCCGAGTTGGCGTGTGGCGACCAGTACCTTCCAGGCACCCTCACAGTTTGGATGTGGCCTTCAGATACCCTCCGAGTTGGCGTGTGGCCTCCGGGTACCTTCTTTGTTTTTGGTGTGGCTTTCTTGTACCCTCCGTGTTGTGGTGTGCCCTTTGCTACCTTCTGAGCTGGGTTTTGACCTCCGGTACCCTCCGAGCTGAGGTGTTGCCTACGATACCCTCAAAGTTGGTGTGTAGCCTCTTGGGGTGTGGCCTCCAGTACCCTCCGAGTTGGGGTGTGGCAACCGGTACCTTCCAGGCACCCTTGGAGTTTGGGTGTGGCTTTCAGATAACCTCCGAGATGGCGTGTGGCCTTCGGTACCCTCCGAATTGGGGTGTGGCATCCCTCACCCTACGATTTGGGGTGTGGATTCCGGCACCCTCCGAATTGTCATGTGGACTCCAGGTACCCTCCATGTTAGGATGTGGCCTCCGCTACCCTCCAAGCTGGGGTTTGGCCTGCGGTACCCTCCGAGCTGAGGTGCTGCCTACGGTACCCTCCGAGTTGGGGTGTGGCTTCTGTTACCCTTCGAATTTTGGTGTGGCCTCCGTTACTTTCCAAATTGGGGTGTGGCTTGGTACCCTCCGAATTAGAGTGGCCTCTGGTACCCTTCGAATTGGGGTGTGGCCTCTGACCGAGTACCCTCAGAATTTGGGTGTGGCCATTGGTACCCTCCGAGTTGGGGTGTGGCCTCCTGTACGCTCCGAGTTTGGGTGTGGCCTCTTGGGGTGAGGCATCCGGTACCCTTAGAGCTGGGGTGTGGCCTTCGATACCCTCCGAGTTGAAGTGTGGTTTCCGGGCAAACTCTGAATTGGGGAGTGACGTACGGGTACCCTTCGAGTTGGGGTGTGGCCTCCGATTACCCTCAGAATTGGGGTGTGGTCTACGGTACCCTCCGAATTGTGGTGTGCCCTCCGATTCCCTCTGAATTGGGTTAGACCTCCGAGTACCCTCCGAGTTGGGGAGTCGCTTCTGTTACCCTCCGAGTTGGTGTGTGGCCTCTGGGGGTATGGCTTCTGGGGGTGTGGCCTCTGGTACCCTCCGAGTTGGGGTGTGGCATCCAGTACCCTCTGAGTTGTGTGGTTTCCGGGCACACTGAGTTGGGGTGTGGCCTCCGGATACCCTCCAAATTGGGGTGTGGCCTCCGAATATCCACCAAATTGGGGTGTGGCCTCTGAGTATCTTTAGAGTTGGGGTGTGGCCTACGGTACCCTCAGAGTTGGGTTGTGGCCTCCAGGAACGTCCGAGTTGGAGTGTGGCCTCCAGTATTCTCCGAGTTGGGGTGTGGCAACCAATACCTTCCAGGCACCCTTGGAGTTTGGGTGTGGCTTTGGGACAACCTCCTCGTTGACGTGTGGCCTTTGGTACCCTCCGTGTTGAGGTGTGGCCTCCGCTACCCACCGAGCTGGGGTTTGGCCTCTGGTACCCTCTGAGCTGAGGTGTTGCCTACAGTACCCTCAGAGTTGGTGTGTGGCTTCTGTTACCCTTCGAATTTTGGTGTGGCCTGCAGTACCCTCTGAGTTGGGCTGTGGCAACCAGTACCTTCCAGGCACCCTCAGAGTTTGAATGTGGCCTTCAGATACCTTCCGAGTTGGCATGTGGCCTCCGAGTACTCTCCGTGTTTTTGGTGTGGCCTCCAGGTACCCTTCGTGTTGGGGTGTGCCCACTGCTACCTTCTGAGATGGGTTTTGACCTCCGGTACCCCTCCAAGCTGAGGTGTTGCCTACGGTACCCTCAAAGTTGGTGTATAGCCTCTTGGGTTGTGACCTCTGGCATCCTCCGAGTTAGGGTGTGGCCTCCAGTACCCAGTTGGTGTGTAGCCTCTTGGGGTGTGGCATCCGGTACCCTCCGAATTGGGGTATGGCCTCCAGCACCCTTCGAGTTGGGCTGTGGCAACCGGTACCTTCCAGGAACCCTCAGAATTTGGGTGTGGCCTTCAGATACACTCCGAGTAGACGTGTGGCCTCCGCTACCCTCTGAAATGGGGTGTGGCATTCTGTAGCCTACGATTTGTGGTGTGGACCCCAGGCACCCTCAGAGTTGGGGTGTGACCTCTGCTGCCCTCCGAGTTGGGGTGTGGCCTACGATATCCTCCGAGTTGTGGTGTGGCCTCTGGTACCCTCCAAGTTGGAGTGTGGCTTCTGGTACTCTCCGAGTTGGGTTGTGGCCTACAGTACCCATCGAGTTGGGGTGTGATCTCTGGTACTTTCTGAATTGAGGTGTGGCCTCCTAAACCCTCCAAGTTTGGGTATGGCCTCCTATACTCTCGAAGTTGGGGTGTGGCTTCTAGTAACCTTCAAATTTTTATGTGGCCTCTGGTACTCTCCGAATTGGGGTGTGGCTTCTGTTATCCTTCGAATTTTGGTGTGGCCTCCATTGCCCTCCAAATTGGGGTGTGGCCTCCGAGTACCCTCAGAATTGGGGTGTGGCCATTGGTACCCTCCGAGTTGGGGTGTGGCCTCCTGTACGCTCCGAGTTTGGGTGTGGCCTCTTGGGGTGAGGCATCCGGTACCCTTAGAGCTGGGGTGTGGCCTCCGATACCCTGCGAGTTGAAGTGTGGTTTCTGGGCACACTCTGAGTTGTGGAGTGGCCTACGGGTACCCTCCTAATTGGGGTGTGGCCTCTGAGTATCTTCAGAGTTGGCATATAGCCTACGGTACCCTCACAGTTGGGGTGTGGCCTCCGGTACCCTCAAAGTTGGTGTGTAGCCTCTTGGGGTGTGGCCACTGTTACCCTCTGAGTTGGGGTGTGGCCTCCAGTGCCCACCGAGTTGGAGTGTGGCAACCGGTACCTTCCAGGCACCCATGGAGTTTGGGTGTGGCCTTCAGATACCCTCCGAGTTGGAGTGTGGCCTCCGGTACCCTCCGAATTGGGGTGTGGCATCCCGTACCCTACGGTTTGGGGTGTTAACTCCGGGCACCCTCCGAATTGGTATGTGGCCTCCGGGTACCCTCCGTGTTGGGGTGTGGCCTCCGCTACACTCCGAGCTGGAGTTTGGCCTCCAGCACCCTCCGACCTGAGGTGTTGCCTACGGTACCCTTTCAGTTGGAGTGTGGCCTCTGGTACCCTCCAAGTTGGGTTGCGGTCTCTGGTACCCTCCGAGTTAGGGTGTGGCCTACGGTACCCTCCGAGTTGGGGTGTGGCCTCTGGTACCCCCCGAGTTAGGGTGTGGCCTACGGTACCCTCCGAGTTGGGGTGTGGCCTCCGGGTACCCTCCGTGTTGGGGTGTGGCCTCCGCTACACTCCGAGCTGGGGTTTGGCCTCCGGTACCCTCCGACCTGAGGTGCTGCCTACGGTATCCTCTCAGTTGGAGTGTGGCTTCTGGTACCCTCCGAGTTGGGTTGTGGTCTCTGGTACCCTCCGAGTTAGGGTGTGGCCTACGGTACCCTCCGAGTTGGGGTGTGGCCTCTGGTATTCTCCGAGTTGGGGTGTGGCTTCTGGTACCCCCCGAGTTAGGGTGTGGCCTCTGGTATCCTTCGAGCTGAGGTGTTGTCTACTGTACCCTCCGAGTTGGGGTGTGGCCTCTGATACCCTCCGAGTTGGGGTGTGGCCTCTGTTACCCTCCAAGTTAGGGTGTGGCATCTGGTATCCTCAGAGCTGAGGTGTTGCCTATGGTACCCTCCGAGTTGGGGTGTGGCCTCTGGTACCCTCCGAATTGGGGTGTGGCTTCAGAGTACCTTCAGAGTTGGGGTGCGGGGTCTGGTACCCTACGAATTGGGGTGTGACCTCGGTACCCTCCGAATTAGGATGTGGCCTCCTGTACTTCCGAATTGTGGAGTGACCTCCGCGTACCCTCAGAATTGGGGTGTGGTCTTCGGTACCCTCCGAGTTGGGGGTGTGGCTTCTTGGGGTGTGGCATACGGTATCCTTCGACCTGGGGTGTGGCCTCCGATACCCTCCGAGTTGAAGTGTGGTTTCCGAGCACACTCTGAGTTGGGGGCGTGGCTCCGGGTACCCTCCGAGTTGGGGAGTGGCCTCCGAGTATCCTCCAAATTGGGGTGTGGCCTCTGAGTATCTTCAGAGTTGGAGTGTGGCCTACGGTACCCTCTGAGTTGGGTTGTGGCCTCCGGTAAAGTCAGAGTTGGAGTGTGGCCTCCAGTACCCTCCGAGTTGGGGTGTGGCAACCGGTACCTTCAAGGCACCCTTGAAGTTTGGGCGTGGCCTTCAGATAACCTCTGAGTTGGCGTGTGGCCTTCGGGACCCTCCGAATTGTGGTGTGGCATCCCGTACCCTACGATTTGGGGTGTGGACTCCGGGCACCTTCCAAATTGGGGTATGGCCTCCAGGTACCCTCCGGGTTGGGGTGTGGCCTCCGCTAAACTCCGAGCTGGGGTTTGGCCTGCGGTACCCTCCGAGCTGAGGTGCTGCCTACGGTAGCCTCCGAGTTGGGGTGTGGCCTCCGATACCCTCTGAGTTGAAGTGTGGTTTCCGGGCACAGTCTGAGTTGTGGAGTAACCTACGGGTACCCTCCGAGTTGGGGTGTGGCCTCCGAGTATCCTCCAAATTGGGGTGTGGCCTCTGAGTATCTTCAGAGTTGGCGTATGGCCTCCAGGTACCCTCCGGGTTGGGGTGTGGCCTCCGCTACCCTCCGAGCTGGGGTTTGGCCTGCGGTACCCTCCGAGCTGAGGTGCTGCCTACGGTACCCTCCGAGTTGGGGTGTGGCTTCTGTTACCCTTCGAATTTTGGTGTGGCCTCCGTTACTTTCCAAATTGGGGTGTGTGTTATGACCCCAATGGCAGAGGGTCTCAGGAATAAATACCAAGTCTGCAAACACAAAAAACCAGCTCATAGGGAAGTGGTAACTGGGCTGACCATATATCTAATCCTAGCACCACAAATAGAAGTAGCCGGGGAACGTGCCTACGTTGGTTCTAGACGTCTCGCGCCAGCCGGAGAACTAACTAACCCTAGAAGCAGGGGCGTAACTACCGCGGTCGCAGCGGTCGCAGTTGCGACGGGGCCCAGACTACTTAGGGGGCCCCATGGACAGTAAGCCGGAGAATGAAATGACCCATGATTGCACCCATTTGTGAGTGACCCGCAGCAGGGAGCCGTCACCGCTCTCTAATTATACTTACCTACTCCCGGCGCGGTCCCTGGAAGTCCCTGATTCTTCCAGCGCTGCAGATTCTTCCTGCACTGAGCGGTCACATGGTCCCGCTCATTACAGAAATGAATAGGCGGCTCCACCTCCCATAGAGGCGGAGCCTCATATTCATTTCTGTAATGAACGGGTCATGTGACCGCTCAATACAGGAAGAAGATGCAGCGGTGGAAGAAGCAGGGACGCAGCGCCAGGAGCAGCCTGCAGGTGACTGGTGGTGACTGGTGAGTATACAGCGCTGCGCAGCGCTGGGCGATATTTACCTCTCCTCGTTCCGGTGCGGCTCTGTCATCAGCGTCCTCTGGCAGTGACGTTCAAGGTCAGAGGGCGCGGTGACGTAGTCAGTGCGCGCCCTCTGCTGAACGTCAGTGCCGAAGACGGAGCCGCACCAGGAGCAGCCAGGTAAATATTGATAGTGCCGGGGGTCCTGAGCGAAGAGAGAGAGGTGAGGTGAGTATGTGATTTTTTTTTTTTTTTTATGGCAGCAAAAGCATAAGGGGCAAGTGGCTATACGGAGCAACTTGTGGGGCCATAACGCTTGTGCAGCGCCAGCACTATAAGGGGCAGTGGCTGTGCGGAGCATCTTATGGGGCCATAACTCTTGTGCAGCATTATAAGGGGCAGTGGCTGTGCGGAGCATCTTATGGGGCCATAACTCTTGTGCAGCACTATAAGGGGCAGTGGCTGTGCGGAGCATCTTATGGGGCCATAACACTTGTGCAGCACTATTAGGGGCAGTGGCTGTGCGGAGCATCTTATGGGGCCATAACTCTTGTGCAGCATTATAAGGGGCAGTGACTGGACGGAGCATCTTATGGGGCCATAACTTGTGCAGCACTATAAGGGGCAGTCGGCAGTGGCTGTGTGGAGCATCTTATTAGTCCATGAGCCGGGCCAGATATCGGTACCACCCGGAGTGACTAATTTTCTTTGGTATTTTTAGGTAGATGCATGTCTGTAGTTTATTTTTTGATATGATAGCCCTTACATATACGTAGCTTATTAACCCCTTCAGCCCTAGGCCTATTTGTACCCAAGTGCCTAAGCCAATCTGACCTGTGCCACTTCATGGGCTAATAACTTTGGAACGCTTTCACCTATCCAAGCCATTCTGAGATTGTTTTCTCGTGACATATTGTACTTCACGTCAGTGCTAAATGGGAGTCAATATATTTTACCTTTCTATATAAAAAAATGCTAAATATTCGGAAATTTTGGAAAAATCGGCAATTTTTTAACTTTGAAATTCTCTGCTTTTTACAAAAATACTGATACCCCCCATAATAGTTATTAATTTACACTCCCCACATGTTTACTTCATATTGGCATCATTTTGAAAATGAAACCTTATTGTTTTACGACGTAATAGGGCTTATAGTTTTATGCGCAATTTTTCACATTTACAGCAAAACCCACTTTTCAAAGGACCAAGTCACTTCTGAAGTCACTTTAAGGGGCTTACATAACAGAAACCACCCATAAATTACCCCATTTTGCAAACTACACCCCTCAAGCTGTTCAAAACTCATTTTTAAAAACTGTTAACCCTTTAGGTGTTCCACAGGAATTTTAGCATGAGCCAAGAACCAAATATGACGATATCGGTACCACCCGGAGTGACTAGATGTAGTATTTGTAACAAAATTTAATCCAAGTTATGTAAATACACACTGAACATGTCATGTGCATATATATATATATATATATATATATATATATATATATATATATATATATATATATATATGTTACTCCATAATATCTTCAACATCGGACTCTGAATCTGACTGTTGTTCTACTGGCTCGTCTTCAGTACCCTTGTTCTGGCATGTCTGTAATCTGCACATGTCTGTGCACTTCAGGCCATTGCTGAGGCAAGTACACTGAGGAAGTTCACATGACCGCACACACTTGCAGGACAGTAGCTGTATAATAGCTTCTGGTGCTGGTGCCCCTTGCATCCACTTGACAACAAGCTTTCCGTCGTTATCTATCATCCAACCGCAGTCTGTTGGGTTTGCAACCCATGGCTGGCTCTGCAGACTTCTCCTCCAGATCGCAGCCTGGTAGTTTGCACGCAGTGCATGCATGAAAAGGCAGTCCTGGCAAGGAGGGAGTTGACTTGACTCTACCACTCCACGTCTGGCACAGAACAGCTGATAACGGAGCCTGTTTACCTCAGTTGTTTGGGTAGTTGGCAGGTACATGTGGCAGGTGATTTCCTGTAACTTCTCAAAAAGTTCGGTAGACACTTCCCATGAACGACCAACTTCCTGAAAGGCATCCTGGTATGTCTTGTTCATCTTCAACTGCTTGAGTGTCGTCATCTTCCCACGGCCAGCGAATGCACTGACGGTGTCACAGCCTGTAAATGCATGCATACCAATCAATGAATCACATACGCTGCCTCCCAATGTTCGGCTCAGAGTGGTGATATCCAGGAATCTTGTCCGGTTCTGTGTACCGCATTTCTGGAACAGGTGGGATGGGATTTTGTGGCACATGCCCAGACACAGGACCATGACATCAGTATCCTCCGAAGTGATGATGACCGACTTGTAACCAGATTCTGCTGCATGAAGAGCATGGAGAAGGAGGCGTGTGTCTGCTTCTTCTTGATTTGACTTAAGGTCAGCAGCCTCTTCCCACTGTTCTTTGGTGATCTTAAAGCAGAGCTGCTCACATGTGACATACAGCTCCTTCTCCTCAAGCTTCTCCCTGTGGTGTTTCGCCTTCCATTCTTCTACCAGAAACTTTATGAGACTTGCCTTGTTGGAGGAACTACTTAGAAGCTTTTTCCACTGCTGGATGTTGTGCCCATGTTGAATGTTCTTGAAATGGATCCCTGTGCCTTCATATCTGTTGACTCTTTCTGTATCTTTGATGGATGTCTCCTTGTAGACGTCAAAGACAATATCAATGCGCTTGCTCTTAGCACCCTCATGGATAGCGCGACTCATTGCTGTGCCTGCTAGCTGGCCAAATGTTGCATTGTTTCCCTTCAGTTTCTGAACCAGGCTCATCCCATCAATGATGGTTGCAGAGGGCTCGGGGATCACTTCTGCAGGACGAGCATTCCTCTCCAACTCCCTTGCGAGGGCAGCCTTGTTGGTCTTGCGGATAGACCCATCACCATTGGCAAGTGCCCATGGCAATGGACCCAGGGGATGAGTCAAGACATCACTCATTTGTAGCTTTCTGTTCTCAGCTACAAGTATCATCTGGCCAAATAGGTTTCTGTCAGCCTTCAAAATTACCTCCTTGCCAAGACCTTGTCTGCGTGTCTTCATTTGGATGTTAGAGAACGTTTTAAGTTTGTTCTTCGTCATCTTGTCATGAAACAATGTAGTTGGCTTATCGGTACCCAAACGCTCATCCTTGAATGTTTGATATGCATCCTCTCCTATACTGTATGCCCCTTGAAGGTCTTTGGCTACATCTGGTGGTGCTACAGTCGCTGTTGACAAACTGATAAGTTCACCATTATGCTCTTTGTTGAAGGGGTTCACCCAACCTGTCTCCAGCAGTTGAACGAAAGATTGGACATCGGCTTCATCTCTTCTAATCCTAGACACCTGTAGGTCTGAATGGCTGAAGTCAGTATATTGTTGGCCTACCAGGGCCCTCAGCTGCCTCAAGTACATACTGCGGTACTCTGATGTCAGGTAGAACCTGGAAACAGCTCCAACTTTGAGGCTGAAGCCTTTTGTGCCCCCTGGTGTCTGGGTGTCTTTGTTGATTGTCTCTTCAATGGTCTGGTCCACAGGAATTCGTCCAAAAGGATTCTTGCTACCGATCTGGACCGAAAAGCCACCTTGCATGAAGTATTCATGGACCTCTGGGTGCTCTATGGGCAGCCGAGACATTGTGGCATAGTAATAGGTTAGGTATCGGGCATAGTTGACCTTGTCATAGGCAAAACACCATGGTATCATCTGTCGGATTGCTCCTAGGTGAAGCATCCAGTTGCCTTCTCTTGAAGCTCGAACCAGGGCCAGCATGGTCTCGACCATGTCCAAGTATGACATCCAGAATGCTGAGAGTTGTTCATTTCTGAGGGTCTCAAGATAAACTTGAAAGAGCTTCAGGGTAAGTGTGCAAGATTCATTATCCAAGAGCTTTTCGAAGGATCCCTGCGACACACTGATGCGAAAGTTTGTGATGTTCTTCAGTGTTTCATCCAGATGGTGAAGGTCCCTTGCATGGTTTTCTTCTAGCCATGGAAGGAAGTTTTTCCATGCAAGCCTCATAAGTGCTTCATAGACCAGCTTGTGTAGTCTCACTGCTCTGTTGTACCTCCGGCCGTCCATCACTCCAGACACTGATCCTTCAGCAATTACACCGGATTCAACACACAGATCTCTAAGGCCTGCATCCTGAAATCTGTTCCCTATGATAGAGAGGAGATTACAGATTGTGTGGAAGACACCCATTCTAATTTTTATGTTGAACCCAGTCCAACTGCTGGTGGTCTGATCCTCATGGTCTGACATTCTAGCCAGAAGCCAGATATGGTTTTTGGTTTTTGAATCCTGGACCTCCTTGGTAGTGTTAACATTCGAAGTCTCAATCCTGGGTGGCTCTCCCCGCTGCCCAACATTGTATATCGGTAGCATTAATTCTGTCAGAGTTATGCTTCTTTTCTTCGACTTGGTTACATCTGGCAGGACTTTCTTTGTCACAGAGCATGCAACATTGGACTGAACAGCAATGCCATTGACTCTATGAGATGTACCTGCTCCACTTAGTGTCTCCTCAAGTCTGTCAATGTTATCCCAGGCCAGGGTTGTGAACACACCTGGGTAGATACTTGCTGGCATTGGGATGTCATCCTTTGAACATTCCAACTTCTGGATACAAAGGGCTGTATCGATCTCCTCAGCCATTGAATATGACACACAGTGGCCAAGACGATTCAGAGTTCGAATCAGTTCTGTATTGCCGGTCAAAGACTTAACTGCAAAGGATAGCAGTACGTGCTTTGGTGGCTTTGTCTTTCCATTGGTAACAGCAAAAACCAAGTCACTGCCGAAGGATGTGGCAAGACGTTGAGCTCTTTCACAGGTAGTTTGGCACTCACAATCTCCTGTAAGCAGGGTTTGCAGGAATTGAGTGACTAATGCAGGAACGACATTCTGATCTGTATTGGGAGGCCATGGCTGACTCACATCTTGCTTCTTGATCTCATTCCTTAGCTGCATTGCTGCTTTGGTTACGATATCTCCAGAGTTAGCAGCTCTTGCTTCTTGCAGATCTTTTGTCATGCTGTGTACTTGCCGGACAAGGTCGTCCATTGATAGGCTACATGGATAGACTAGAAGCTTACCTTTCTCATCTGAGAGAAAGCGGAGTGATTCCCCAATCTCTGTTTCAAGTTTTCGTCGAACATGTTTCTTTGTCGATGGTTTCAGTTGGATGATACCACGGGATATCATTAATCTCTCAAGCCTAGATGTGAGGTTTATCATAGGCAGTACTTCTGGGTTTGGGAACAATTTAGTCCTTATATACAAGAAGAGTTCTTCAAGGGCCTCTTTCTCTGCCTCTTCGTAGCGTACTTCCTCGCTTTCGACCTGATTTTCAGCTGCACTAGACCTACAGGCCACTTGGGAATCATCTTTTGTGAATAGTTTGTAGCACGACTTGTGGTAGTGCCCCTCTGCAGCAACAAGGTCTCTGCTAAGTAAACCAAGTATTCTCTGTGTGCCTTTCCTTATCGCTGCTCTGCGGATCGTCTCATCTGCTCGTAGCTCAACACACTGGACAATTGGCTCCCTTGTTTGTTTTCCTTTTAGGTACTTGCTTGACTTCTCACAGAAGATACATACTTTGGCATACACCCTGCTATCACTGGGGGCACCCCTCGGTAGCTTCCTCATGGAGATTTTGCTTGCTGTTTCGACATTGACACCCTTGCCAAGGATAGAATCCAGTGACTTCTTCATTGTAAAGATACTACGACATTTACGGTGATATTGTATGTGTGGTATTTCTCCTTCTTCAAGGCCCTTAGCTGCTACCAGGACTGATTCATGCTGCCTGATCTCTGCAGCCCTAAGCAATGTTTTCCAGGAGTCCAAATCCTTAAGGGACGCCAGATCATCGCTGTCATCATTAGAGCAGTGTATGATACAGTCGATCCGTGATTTCTTCCTTGCTGGTACTTCCATCATGCCGTTAGATAGTCAGTAAACACCTGCAAACACAAAGAAAAACATTAAAATTTTATTTACCGTATTTCCTGGCGTATAAGACGACTTTTTAGCCATGAAAAACATGGCTCCAAGAGGGCGGTTGTCTTATACGCCGAATACAGCCGCCGGGGGGAAAGGCCGCCGCGCAGGGAAGGAGGAGGCAGGGGCCCACCTTCATGAGGCGCTCGTTCTTAGAGCTGGGAGCGCTGGTGCTAGGTGACTGTTCCCCCTCTCTCCACAAGTTCCTTACCAGCAGCAGCACACAGTACAGGACTACAGGACCTGTGGTGATGTCACGGCCATGTGATCAGTCACAAGCCTGGGAGGTGTCAGCCTCTACAGAGGGAGATAGGAGCTCTGCAGAGAAGACCGGAGAGTCCTGTTCAGCACAGAACGTGTATGTGTCAGTGTGTGTGCGTGTGTTGGGGCACCTCAGGGTGTCTTCAAATGTGACATAGCCCCCTAGATTTCTTCCAGTAAAATTTGCACTCCAAAAGTCATTTGGCGCTCCTTCCCTTCCGAGGCCTGCCGTTCCCCAATACTGCAGTGTACGACAACATATCGGGTGTTGTTGTGTTCGGGAGAGATTGGTGAACAAATAGTGGGGTGCATTTTTTGCTGGTACACCTCTTAAAAATAAAAAAATGAGCCTAAAATGACACCTTCATGTAAAAAATGCACTTTTTCCATTTTCTCAACCAAGTGTTTCCAACTACTGTGAAACACTGGTTGGGTCAAAGTGGTCACTATACCCCCTAAAAGATTCCTTGGGGGTGTAGTTTCCAAAATAGGGTCACTTTTTGGGGTTTCCACTGTGGGGGTACCTCAGGCAGCCTTCAAATGTGACATGGCCCCCTAGATTTCTTCCAGTGAATCCGCCACCCAAAAACCACATAGCGCTCCTTCCGTGTTGAGCTGTGCTGTGTGCCCATACTTTAGTTTACGAGTACATGTGGGGTGTTTCTATAAACTGCAGAATTAGGGTAACCAAGTTTGGGTTTGCCGTTAACCCTTGCTAGGTTGCAGGTAAAATTGGATTACAATGTAATATCTGGAAAAAAAATGAAATTTTGAAATTTCGCCTTCATTCTGCTAAAATTCCTGTGGAACACCTAAAGGGTTAACAGTTTTTAAAAATGAGTTTTGAACAGCATGAGGGGTGTAGTTTGCAAAATGGGGTAATTTATGGGTGGTTTCTGTTATGTAAGCCCCTTAAAGTGACTTCAGAAGTGACTTGGTCCTTTGAAAAGTGGGTTTTGCTGTAAATGTGAAAAATTGCGCATAAAACTATAAGCCCTATTACGTCGTAAAACAATAAGGTTTCATTTTCAAAATGATGCCAATATGAAGTAAACATGTGGGGAGTGTAAATTAATAACTATTATGGGGGGTATCAGTATTTTTGTAAAAAGCAGAGAATTTCAAAGTTAAAAAATTGCCGATTTTTCCAAAATTTCCGAATATTTAGCATTTTTTTATATAGAAAGGTAAAATATATTGACTCCCATTTAGCACTGACGTGAAGTACAATATGTCACGAGAAAACAATCTCAGAATGGCTTGGATAGGTGAAAGCGTTCCAAAGTTATTAGCCCATGAAGTGGCACAGGTCAGATTGGCTTAGGCACTTGGGTACAAATAGGCCTAGGGCTGAAGGGGTTAATAAGCTACGTATATGTAAGGGCTATCATATCAAAAAATAAACTACAGACATGCATCTACCTAAAAATACCAAAGAGAATTAGTCACTCCGCTTGGTACCGATATCGTCAAATTTGGTTCTTGGCTCATGGACTATATGGGGCCATAACTCTTGTGCAGCGCCAGCACTATAAGGGGCAGTGACTGTGCGGAGCATCTTATGGGGCCATAACTCTTGTGCAGCACTATAAGGGGCAGTGGCTGTGCGGAGCTTCTTATGGGGCCATAACGCTTGTGCAGCACTATAAGGGGCAAGTGGCTGTGCGGAGCATCTTATGGGGCCATAATGAACGGTGCAGAGCATTATATATGGCACAGCTTTCTATGGAGCATCTATGGGGCCATAATGAACGGTGCAGAGCATTATATATGGCACAGCTTTCTATGGAGTATCTATGGGGCCATAATGAACGGTGCAGAGCATTATATATGGGGCAGCTTTATATGGAGCATCTATGGGGCAATAATCAACGGTATGGAGCACTATGAGGGGGGCTGCGTTGTATTCTATGGGGGTTACCTTGAGTTGTATGGCAGGGCTGCGGGGGGGGGCCCCATTTGGAAGTTCGCACCGGGGCCCATAACTTTGTAGTTACGCCACTGCCTAGAAGGGAAAAGAAAGACCTTTCTTGCCTCCAGAGAAAAGACCCCAAAAGTTGGATACAAGCCCCCAACAAATAATAACGGTGAGGTAAGAGGAAAAGACAAACATAAGCATGAGCTAGGTATTTAGCAAAGAGAGGCCCACTAGCTAATAGCAGAATATAGTAAGATGACTTATATGGTCAGCAAAAACCCTATTAAAATATCCACGCTGGATATTCAAGAACCCCCGAACCGTCTAACGGCCGGGGGGAGAACACCAGCCCCCTAGAGCTTCAAGCAAAGTCAGAAATCACATTTAGTACAAGCTGGACAAAAATAGAAGCAAAGCAAGTAACTCAAAAAACAAAGAAGCAGGACTTAGCTTAATTTTGCAAGAGCCAGGGCCAGCAGACAGGAGCAACAGAAGGATCTGATAACAACGATGCCAGGCACTGGACTAAGGATCCAGGAAGTTAATATAGCGACACCCCTGGACTAACGACCCAGGTGAGTTCCAAACTGAAGAAAGACAATCCCAGAGTCATACCACTAGTGACCACAAGAGGGAGCCAAAAAGTCAATTCACAACAGGTGTGGCTTGGTACCCTCCGAATTAGAGTGGCCTCCGGTACCCTTCGAATTGGGGTGTGGCCTCCGACCGAGTACCCTCAGAATTGGGGTGTGGCCATTGGTACCCTCCGAGTTGGGGTGTGGCCTCCTGTACGCTCCGAGTTTGGGTGTGGCGTCTTGGGGTGAGGCATCCGGTACCCTTAGAACTGGGATGTGGCCTCCGATACCCTCCGAGTTGAAGTGTGGTTTCCGGGCAAACTCTGTATTGGGTAACGATTACCCTCAGAATTGGGGTGTGGTCTACGGTAATCTCCGAGTTGGGGTGTGGCTTCCGGTACCCTCCGAATTGTGGTGTGCCCTCCGATTCCCTCTGAATTGGGTTTGGCCTTCGAGTACCCTCCGAGTTGAGGAGTCGCCTCTGTTACCCTCCGAGTTGGTGTGTGGCCTCTGGGGGTGTGGCCTCTGGTACCCTCCGAGTTGGGGTGTGGCATCCAGTACCCTCTGAGTTGTGTGGTTTCCGGGCACATTGAGTTGGGGTGTGGCCTCCGGATACCCTCTAAATTGGGGTGTGGCCTCCGAATGTCCACCAAATTGGGGTGTGGCCTCTGAGTATCTTTAGAGTTTGGGTGTGGCCTTGGGAAAACCTCCTAGTTGACGTGTGGCCTTCGGTCCCCTCCGAATTGGGGTGTGGCATCCCGTACCCTACGATTTGGGGTGTTGACTCCGGGCACCATCCGATTTGGGGTGTGGCTTCCAGGTACCCTCCGTGTTGGGGTGTGGCCTCTGCTACCCACCGAGCTGCGGTTTGGCCTCCGGTACCCTCTGAGCTGAGGTGTTGCCTACAGTACCCTCAGAGTTGGTGTGTGGCTTCTGTTACCCTTCGAATTTTGGTGTGGCCTGCAGTACCCTCCAAGTTGGGGTGTGGCAACCAGTACCTTCCAGGCACCGTCAGAGTTTGAATGTGGCCTTCAGATACCCTCCGAGTTGGCATGTGGCCTCCGAGTACCTTCCGTGTTTTTGGTGTGGCCTCCAGGTACCCTTCGTGTTGGGGTGTGCCACTGCTACCTTCTGAGATGGGTTTTGACCTCCGGTTCCCCTCCAAGCTGAGGTGTTGCCTACGGTGCCCTCAAAGTTGGTGTATAGCCTCTTGGGGTGTGACCTCTGGCATCCTCCGAGTTAGGGTGTGGCCTCCGACCGAGTACCCTCAGAATTGGGGTGTGGCCATTGGTACCCTCCGAGTTGGGGTGTGGCCTCCTGTACGCTCCGAGTTTGGGTGTGGCGTCTTGGGGTGAGGCATCCGGTACCCTTAGAGCTGGGGTGTGGCCTCCGATACCCTCCGAGTTGAAGTGTGGTTTCCGGGCAAACTCTGTATTGGGTAACGATTACCCTCAGAATTGGGGTGTGGTCTACGGTAATCTCCGAGTTGGGGTGTGGCTTCCGGTACCCTCCGAATTGTGGTGTGCCCTCCGATTCCCTCTGAATTGGGTTTGGCCTCCGAGTACCCTCCGAGTTGAGGAGTCGCCTCTGTTACCCTCCGAGTTGGTGTGTGGCCTCTGGGGGTGTGGCCTCTGGTACCCTCCGAGTTGGGGTGTGGCATCCAGTACCCTCTGAGTTGTGTGGTTTCCGGGCACATTGAGTTGGGGTGTGGCCTCCGGATACCCTCTAAATTGGGGTGTGGCCTCCGAATGTCCACCAAATTGGGGTGTGGCCTCTGAGTATCTTTAGAGTTTGGGTGTGGCCTTGGGAAAACCTCCTAGTTGACGTGTGGCCTTCGGTCCCCTCCGAATTGGGGTGTGGCATCCCGTACCCTACGATTTGGGGTGTTGACTCCGGGCACCATCCGATTTGGGGTGTGGCTTCCAGGTACCCTCCGTGTTGGGGTGTGGCCTCTGCTACCCACCGAGCTGCGGTTTGGCCTCCGGTACCCTCTGAGCTGAGGTGTTGCCTACAGTACCCTCAGAGTTGGTGTGTGGCTTCTGTTACCCTTCGAATTTTGGTGTGGCCTGCAGTACCCTCCAAGTTGGGGTGTGGCAACCAGTACCTTCCAGGCACCGTCAGAGTTTGAATGTGGCCTTCAGATACCCTCCGAGTTGGCATGTGGCCTCCGAGTACCTTCCGTGTTTTTGGTGTGGCCTCCAGGTACCCTTCGTGTTGGGGTGTGCCACTGCTACCTTCTGAGATGGGTTTTGACCTCCGGTTCCCCTCCAAGCTGAGGTGTTGCCTACGGTGCCCTCAAAGTTGGTGTATAGCCTCTTGGGGTGTGACCTCTGGCATCCTCCGAGTTAGGGTGTGGCCTCCGACCGAGTACCCTCAGAATTGGGGTGTGGCCATTGGTACCCTCCGAGTTGGGGTGTGGCCTCCTGTACGCTCCGAGTTTGGGTGTGGCGTCTTGGGGTGAGGCATCCGGTACCCTTAGAGCTGGGGTGTGGCCTCCGATACCCTCCGAGTTGAAGTGTGGTTTCCGGGCAAACTCTGTATTGGGTAACGATTACCCTCAGAATTGGGGAGTGGTCTACGGTAATCTCCGAGTTGGGGTGTGGCTTCCGGTACCCTCCGAATTGTGGTGTGCCCTCCGATTCCCTCTGAATTGGGTTTGGCCTCCGAGTACCCTCCGAGTTGAGGAGTCGCCTCTGTTACCCTCCGAGTTGGTGTGTGGCCTCTGGGGGTGTGGCCTCTGGTACCCTCCGAGTTGGGGTGTGGCATCCAGTACCCTCTGAGTTGTGTGGTTTCCGGGCACATTGAGTTGGGGTGTGGCCTCCGGATACCCTCTAAATTGGGGTGTGGCCTCCGAATGTCCACCAAATTGGGGTGTGGCCTCTGAGTATCTTTAGAGTTTGGGTGTGGCCTTGGGAAAACCTCCTAGTTGACATGTGGCCTTCGGTCCCCTCCGAATTGGGGTGTGGCATCCCGTACCCTACGATTTGGGGTGTTGACTCCGGGCACCATCCGATTTGGGGTGTGGCTTCCAGGTACCCTCCGTGTTGGGGTGTGGCCTCTGCTACCCACCGAGCTGCGGTTTGGCCTCCGGTACCCTCTGAGCTGAGGTGTTGCCTACAGTACCCTCAGAGTTGGTGTGTGGCTTCTGTTACCCTTCGAATTTTGGTGTGGCCTGCAGTACCCTCCAAGTTGGGGTGTGGCAACCAGTACCTTCCAGGCACCGTCAGAGTTTGAATGTGGCCTTCAGATACCCTCCGAGTTGGCATGTGGCCTCCGAGTACCTTCCGTGTTTTTGGTGTGGCCTCCAGGTACCCTTCGTGTTGGGGTGTGCCACTGCTACCTTCTGAGATGGGTTTTGACCTCCGGTTCCCCTCCAAGCTGAGGTGTTGCCTACGGTGCCCTCAAAGTTGGTGTATAGCCTCTTGGGGTGTGACCTCTGGCATCCTCCGAGTTAGGGTGTGGCCTCCGACCGAGTACCCTCAGAATTGGGGTGTGGCCATTGGTACCCTCCGAGTTGGGGTGTGGCCTCCTGTACGCTCCGAGTTTGGGTGTGGCGTCTTGGGGTGAGGCATCCGGTACCCTTAGAGCTGGGGTGTGGCCTCCGATACCCTCCGAGTTGAAGTGTGGTTTCCGGGCAAACTCTGTATTGGGTAACGATTACCCTCAGAATTGGGGTGTGGTCTACGGTAATCTCCGAGTTGGGGTGTGGCTTCCGGTACCCTCCGAATTGTGGTGTGCCCTCCGATTCCCTCTGAATTGGGTTTGGCCTCCGAGTACCCTCCGAGTTGAGGAGTCGCCTCTGTTACCCTCCGAGTTGGTGTGTGGCCTCTGGGGGTGTGGCCTCTGGTACCCTCCGAGTTGGGGTGTGGCATCCAGTACCCTCTGAGTTGTGTGGTTTCCGGGCACATTGAGTTGGGGTGTGGCCTCCGGATACCCTCTAAATTGGGGTGTGGCCTCCGAATGTCCACCAAATTGGGGTGTGGCCTCTGAGTATCTTTAGAGTTTGGGTGTGGCCTTGGGAAAACCTCCTAGTTGACGTGTGGCCTTCGGTCCCCTCCGAATTGGGGTGTGGCATCCCGTACCCTACGATTTGGGGTGTTGACTCCGGGCACCATCCGATTTGGGGTGTGGCTTCCAGGTACCCTCCGTGTTGGGGTGTGGCCTCTGCTACCCACCGAGCTGCGGTTTGGCCTCCGGTACCCTCTGAGCTGAGGTGTTGCCTACAGTACCCTCAGAGTTGGTGTGTGGCTTCTGTTACCCTTCGAATTTTGGTGTGGCCTGCAGTACCCTCCAAGTTGGGGTGTGGCAACCAGTACCTTCCAGGCACCGTCAGAGTTTGAATGTGGCCTTCAGATACCCTCCGAGTTGGCATGTGGCCTCCGAGTACCTTCCGTGTTTTTGGTGTGGCCTCCAGGTACCCTTCGTGTTGGGGTGTGCCACTGCTACCTTCTGAGATGGGTTTTGACCTCCGGTTCCCCTCCAAG
Organism: Ranitomeya variabilis; assembly: GCF_051348905.1. Lineage (NCBI taxonomy): Eukaryota > Metazoa > Chordata > Amphibia > Anura > Dendrobatidae > Ranitomeya > Ranitomeya variabilis. Next base: position 985,636,305 of record NC_135233.1, read on the forward strand.
CTGAGGTGTTGCCTACGGTGCCCTCAAAGTTGGTGTATAGCCTCTTGGGGTGTGACCTCTGGCATCCTCCGAGATAGGGTGTGGCCTCCAGTACCCAGTTGGTGTGTAGCCTCTTGGGGTGTGGCATCCGGTACCCTCCGAATTGGGATATGGCCTCCAGCACCCTCTGAGTTGGGCTGTGGCAACTGGTACCATCCAGGAACCCTCAGAATTTGGGTGTGGCCTTCAGATACACTCCGAGTAGGCGTGTGGCCTCCGTTACCCTCTAAAATGGGGTGTGGCATCCTGTAGCCTACGATTTGTGGTGTTGACCCCAGGCACCCTCAGAGTTGGGGTGTGGCCTCTGCTGCCCTCCGAGTTGGGGTGTGGCCTATGATATCCTCCGAGTTGTGGTGTGGCCTCTGGTACCCTCCGAGTTGGAGTGTGGCCTCTGTTACTCTCCGAGTTGGGTTGTGGCCTACAGTACCCATCGAGTTGGGGTGTGATCTCTGGTACTTTCTGAATTGAGGTGTGGCCTCCTAAACCCTCCAAGTTCGGGTGTGGCCTCCTATACCCTCGAAGTTGGGGTGTGGCTTCCAGTAACCTTCGAATTTTTATGTGGCCTCCGGTACTCTCCGAATTGGGGTGTGGCTTCTGTTACCCTTCGAATTTTGGTGTGGCCTCCATTGCCCTCCAAATTGGGGTGTGGCCTCCGAGTACCCTCAGAATTGGGGTGTGGTCTTCAGTACCCTCAGAATTGGGGTGTGGCCATTGGTACCCTCCGAGTTGGGGTGTGGCCTCCTGTACGCTCCGAGTTTGGGTGTGGCCTCTTGGGGTGAGGCATCCGGTACCCTTAGAGCTGGGGTGTGGCCTCCGATACCCTGCGAGTTGAAGTGTGGATTCCGGGCACACTCTGATGAGTTGTGGAGTGGCCTACGGGTACCCTCCTAATTGGGGTGTGGCCTCTGAGTATCTTCAGAGTTGGCGTATGGCCTACGGTACCCTCAGAGTTGGGGTGTGGCCTCTGGTACCCTCAAAGTTGGTGTGTAGCCTCTTGGTGTGTGGCCACTGGTACCCTCTGAGTTGGGGTGTGGCTTCCAGTACCCACCGAGTTGGAGTGTGGCAACCGGTACCTTCCAGGCACCCGTGGAGTTTGGGTGTGGCCTTCAGATACCTTCCGAGTTGGAGTGTGGCCTCCGGTACCCTCCGAATTGGGGTGTGGCATCCCGTACCCTACGATTTGGGGTGTTAACTCCGGGCACCCTCCGAATTGGTATGTGGCCTCCGGGTACCCTCCGTGTTGGGGTGTGGCCTCCGCTACACTCCGAGCTGGGGTTTGGCCTCCGGTACCCTCCGACCTGAGGCATTGCCTACGGTACCCTCTCAGTTGGAGTGTGGCCTCTGGTACCCTCCGAGTTGGGTTGCGGCCTCTGGTACCCTCCGAGTTAAGGTGTGGCCTACGGTACCCTCCGAGTTGGGGTGTGGCCTCTGGTACCCTCCGAGTTGGGGTGTGGCCTCTGGTACCCCCCGAGTTAGGGTGTGGCCTCTGGTATCCTTCGAGCTGAGGTGTTGTCCACTGTACCCTCCGATTTGGGATGTGGCCTCTGGTTCCCTCCGAGTTGGGGTGTGGCCTCTGTTACCCTCCAAGTTAGGGTGTGGCATCTGGTATCCTCAGAGCTGAGGTGTTGCCTATGGTACCCTCCGAGTTGGGGTGTGGCCTCTGGTACCCTCCGAATTGGGGTGTGGCCTCAGAGTACCTTCAGAGTTGGGGTGCGGGGTCTGGTACCCTACGAATTGGGGTGTGACCTCGGTACCCTCCGAGCTGGGGTGTGGCTTCTTGGGGTGTGGCATACGGTATCCTTCAACCTGGGGTGTGGCCTCCGATACCCTCCGAGTTGAAGTGTGGTTTCCGGGCACACTCCGAGTTGGGGCAAGGCTCCGGGTACCCTCTGAGTTGGGGAGTGGCCTCCGAGTATCCTCCAAATTGGGGTGTGGCCTCTAAGTATCTTCAGAGTTAGGGTGTGGCCTACGGTACCCTCCGAGTTGGGTTGTGGTCTCCGGTAAAGTCAGAGTTGGAGTGTGGCCTCCAGTACCCTCCGAGTTGGGGTGTGGCAACCGGTACGTTCAAGGCACCCTTGAAGTTTGGGCGTTGCCTTCAGATAACCTCCGAGTTGGCGTGTGGCCTTCGGTACCCTCCAAATTGTGGTGTGGCATCCCGTACCCTACGATAATCGGGGTGTGGCCTCTGGTACCCTCCGAGTTGGGGTGTGGCCTCTGGTATCCTCCGAGCTGAGGTGTTGCCTACTGTACCCTCCGAGTTGGGGTGTGGCCTCTGATACCCTCCGAGTTGGGGTGTGGCCTCTGTTACCCTCCGAGTTAGGGTGTGGCATCTGGTATCCTCTGAGCTGAAGTGTTGCCTACGGTCACCTCTGAGTTGGGGTGTGGCCTCTGGTACCCTCCGAGTTGGGGTGTGGCCTCTGGTACCCTACAAATTGGGGGGTTGCCTTCTGGAACTCGTCGAATTTTGGTGTGGCTTCCGTTACCCTCCGAATTGGGGTGTGGCCTCCTCTACCCTCCGAATTGGGGTGTGGCCTCTCTTACCCTTCGAGTTAGGGTGTGGCATCTAGTATCCTCCGAGCTGAGTTGTTGCCTACAGTACCCTCCGAGTTGGGGTGTGGCCTCCGATACCCTCCGAATTGGGGTGTGGCCTCCAGGTACCCTCCGGGTTGGGGTGTGGCCTCCGCTAAACTTCGAGCTGTGGTTTGGCCTGCGGTACCCTCCGAGCTGAGGTGCTGCCTACGGTACCCTCCAAGTTGGGGTGTGGCCTCCGGTACCCTCTGAGTTGAAGTGTGGTTTCCGGGCACACTGAGTTGTGGAGTGGCCTATGGGTACCCTCCGAGTTGGGGTGTGGCCTCCGAGTATCCTCCAAATTGGGGTGTGGCCTCTGAGTATCTTCAGAGTTGGCGTATGGCCTACGGTACCCTCCGAGTTGGGGTGTGGCCTCCGGTACCCTCAAAGTTGGTGTGTAGCCTCTTGGGGTGTGGCCACTGGTACCCTCTGAGTTGGGGTGTGGCTTCCAGTACCCACCGAGTTGGCAACCGGTACCTTCCAGGCACCCTTGGAGTTTGGGTGTGACCTTCAGATACCCTCCAAGTTGGAGTGTGGCCCCCGGTACCCTCCGAATTGGGGTGTGGCATCCCGTACCCTACGATTTGGGGTGTTAACTCTGGGCACCCTCCGAATTGGTATGTGGCCTCCGGGTACCCTCCGTGTTGGGGTTTGGCCTATGCTACACTCCGAGCTGGGGTTTGGCCTTCGGTACTCTCCAACCTGAGGTGTTGCCTACGGTACCTCCGAGTTGGGGTGTGGCCTCTGGTACCCTCCGAGTTGGGGTGTGGCCTCTTGTATCCCCCAAGTTAGGGTATGGCCTCTGGTATCCTTCGAGCTGAGGTGTTGCCTACTGTACCCTATGAATTGGGGTGTGGATTCTGGAACCCGTCAAATTTTGGTGTGGCTTCCGTTACCCTCCGAATTGGGGTGTGGCCTCCTATACCCTCCGAATTGGGGTTTGGCCTCTCTTACCCTCTGAGTTAGGGTGTGGCATCTAGTATGCTCCGAGCTGAGGTGTTGCCTACGTTACCCTCCGAGTTGGGGTGTGGCCTCCGATACCCTCCGAATTGGGGTGTGGCCTCAGAGTACCTTCAGAGTGGGGGTGTGGCCTCTGGTACCCTACGAATTGGGGTTTGGCCTCCGGTAGCCTATGAATTGGGGTGTGGCTTCTGGAACCCGTCGAATTTTGGTGTGGCTTCCGTTACCCTCCGAATTGGGGTGTGACCTCGGTACCCTCCGAATTAGGGTGTGGCCTCCTGTACTTCCGAATTGTGGTGTGGCCCCCGCGTACCCTCAGAATTGGGGTGTGGTCTTCGGTACCCTCCGAGTTGGGGTGTGGCTTCTTGGGGTGTGGCATACGATATCCTTCGACCTGGGGTGTGGCCTCGGATACCCTCCGAGTTGAAGTGTGGTTTCCGGGCACACTCCGAGTTGGGGCGTGGCTCCGGGTACCCTCCGATTTGGGGAGTGGCCTCCGAGTATCCTCCAAATTGGGGTGTGGCCTCTAAGTATCTTCAGAGTTGGGGTGTGGCCTATGGTACCCTCCGAGTTGGGTTGTGGTCTCCGGTAAAGTCAGAGTTGGAGTGTGGCCTCCAGTACCCTCCGAGTTGGGGTGTGGCAACCGGTACCTTCAAGGCACCCTTGAAGTTTGAGTGTGGCCTTCGGTACCCTCCGAATTGTGGTGTGGCATCCCGTACCCTACGATTTGGGGTATGGACTCCGGGCACCCTCCGAATTGGGGTGTGGCCTCCTGGTACCCTCCGGGTTGGGGTGTGGCTTCCGCTAAACTCCGAGCTGGGGTTTGGCCTGCGGTACCCTCCGAGCTGAGGTGCTGCCTATGGTACCCTCCGAGTTGGGGTGTGGCCTCCGATACCCTCTGAGTTAAAGTGTGGTTTCCGGGCACACTCTGAGTTGTGGAGTGGCCCACGGGTACCCTCCGAGTTGGGGTGTGGCCTCCGAGTATCCTCTAAATTGGGGTGTGGCCTCTGAGTATCTTCAGAGTTGGTGTATGGCCTACGGTACCCTCCGAGTTGGGGTGTGGCCTCCGGTACCCTCAAAGTGGGTGTATAGCCTTTTGAGGTGTGGCCTCTAGTACCCTCTGAGTTGGGGTGGGGCCTCCAGTACCCACCGAGTTGGGGTGCGGCAACCAGTACCTTCCAGGCACCCTTGGAATTTGGGTGTGGCCTTCAGATACCCTCCGAGTTGGAGTGTGGCCTCCGGTACCCTCCGAATTGGGGTGTGGCATCCTGTACCCTACGATTTGGGGTGTGAACTCCGGGCACCCTCCGAATTGGGGTGTGGCCTCCAGGTACCCTCCAAGTTGGGGTGTTGCCTCTGGAACCCTCAGAGTTAAGGTGTGGCCTACGGTACCCTCCAAGTTGGGGTGTGGCCTCTGGTACCCTCTGAGTTGGGGTGTGGCCTCTGGTACCCTCCGAGTTAGGGTGTGGCCTCTGGTATCCTCCAAGCTAAGGTGTTGCCTACGGTACCCTCCGAGTTGGAGTGTGGCCTCTGATACCCTCCGAGTTGGGGTGTGGCCTCTGGTACCATCCGAGTTGGGGTGTGGCCTCTGGTACCCTCCTAGTTGGGGTGTGACATCCCGTACTCTATGATTTGGGGTGTGAACTCCGGTCACCCTCCGAATTGGGGTGTGGCCTCCAGGTACCCTCCGTGTTGGGGTGTTGCCTACGGTACCCTCTGAGTCGAAGTGTGGTCTCTGGTACCCTCCAAGTTGGGGTGCGGCCTCTGGTACCCTGCGAGTTGGGGTGTGGCCTACGGTACCCTCCGAGTTGGGATATGGCCTCTGGTACCCTCTGAGTTGGTGCCCTCCGAGTTAGGGTGTGGCCTCTGGTATCCTCCAAGCTAAGATGTTGCTTACGGTACCCTCCGAGTTGGGGTGTGGCCTCTGATACCCTCCGATTTGGGGTGTAGCCTCCAGTACCCTCCGAGTTGGCATGTGGTGACCAGTACCTTCCAGGCACCCTCAGAGTTTGGGTGTGGCCTTCAGATACCCTCCGAGTTGGCGTGTTGCCTCTGGAAACCCTCCATGTTTTAGGTGTGGCTTCCGGGTACCCTCCGTGTTGGGGTGCGCCCTCCACTACATTTTGAGCTGGGTTTTGACCACCGGTACCGCTTCGAGCTGAGGTGTTGCCTAAGGTTCCCTCAAAGTTGGTGTGTAGCCTCTTGGGGTGTGACCTCTGGCACCCTCCGAGTTGGAGTGTGGCCTCTGGTACTCTCCGAGTTGGAGTATTGCCTACAGTACCCTTCAAGTTGGGGTGTGGCCTCTGGCACTCCGAGTTGAGGTGTGGCCTTCTAAACCCTCTAAGTTGGGGTGTGGCCTCCTATACCCTTGAAGTTGGGGTGTGGCTTCCTTTAATCTTCAAATTTTTATGTGGCCTCCAGTACCCAGTTGGTGTGTAGCTTCTTGGGGTGTGGCATCCGGTACCCTCCGAGTTGGGGTGTGGTCTCCAGTACCCTCCGAGTTGGGCTGTGGCAACCGGTACCTTCCAGGAACCCTCAGAGTTTGGGTGTGGCCTTCAGATACACTCCGAGTAGGCGTGTGGCCTTCGTTACCCTCTGAAATGGGGTGTGTTATCATGTAGCCTACGATTTGTGGTGTGGGCCTCTGCTGCCTTCCGAGTTGGGGTGTGGCCTACGATACCCTCCGAGTTAGGGTGTGGTCTCTTGTACCCTCCGAGTTGGAGTGTGGCCTCTGGTACTCTCTGAGTTGGAGTATGGCCTACAGTACCCTTCAAGTTGGGGTGTGGCCTCTGGTACTCTCCGAGTTGAGGTGTGGCCTTCTAAACCCTCAAAGTTGAGGTGTGGCCTCCTATACCCTCGAAGTTGGGATGTGACTTCCGGTAACCTTCAAATTTTTATGTGGCCTCCGGTACTCTCCGAATTGGAGTGTGGCTTCTGTTACCCTTTGAATTTTGGTGTGGCCTCCATTGCCCTCCGAATTGGGGTGTGGCCTCCGAGTACCCTCAGAATTGGGGTGTGGTCTTCGGTACCCTCTGAGTTGGGGTGTGGTCTTCGGTACCCTCCGAGTTGGGGTGTGGCCATTGGTACCCTCCGAGTTGGGGTGTGGCCTCCTGTACGCTCCGAGTTTGGGTGTGGCCTCTTGGGGTGAGGCATCCGGTACCCTTAGAGCTGGGGTGTGGCCTCCGATACCCTGCGAGTTGAAGTGTGGTTTCCGGGCACACTCTGAGTTGTGGAGTGGCCTACGGGTACCCTCCGAGTTGGGGTGTGGCCTCCGAGTATCCTCCAAATTGGGGTGTGGCCTCTGAGTATCTTCAGAGTTGGCGTATGGCCTACTTTACCCTCCAAGTTGGGGTGTGGCCTCCGGTACCCTCAAAGTTGGTGTGTAGCCTCTTGGGGTGTGGCCACTGGTACCCACCGAGTTGGAGTGTGGCAACCGGTACCTTCCAGGCACCTTTGGAATTTGGGTGTGGCCTACGGTACCCTCCGAGTTGGGGTGTGGCCTCTGGTACCCTCTGAGTTGGGGTCTGGCCTCTGATACCCTCCGAGTTAGGGTGTGGCCTCTGGTATCCTCCAAGCTAAGGTGTTGCCTACGGTACCCTCCGAGTTGGAGTGTGGCCTCTGATACCCTCAGAGTTGGGGTGTGGCCTCTGGTACCCTCCGAGTTGGGGTGTGGCCTCTGGTACCCTCCTAGTTGGGGTGTGGCCTCCCATACCCTCCGAGTTGGGGTGTGGCCTCTGATACCCTCCGAGTTGGGGTGTGGCCTCTGTTACCCTCCGAGTTAGGGTGTGGCATCTGGTATCCTCCGAGCTGAAGTGTTGCCTACGGTCACCTCTGAGTTGGGGTGTGGCCTCTGGTACCCTCCGAGTTGGGGTGTGGCCTCTGGTATTCTACAAATTGGGGGGATGGCTTCTGGAACCCGTCGAATTTTGGTGTGGCTTCCGTTACCCTCCGAATTGGGGTGTGGCCTCCTCTACCCTCCGAATTGGGGTGTGGCCTCTCTTACCCTTCGAGTTAGGGTGTGGCATCTAGTATCCTCCGAGCTGAGTTGTTGCCTACGGTACCCTCCAAGTTGGGGTGTGGCCTCTGATACCCTCTGAGCTGAAGTGTGGTTTCCGGGCACACTCTGAGTTGTGGAGTGGCCTACGGGTACCCTCCGAGTTGGGGTGTGGCCTCCAAGTATCCTCCAAATTGGGGTGTGGCCTCTGAGTATCTTCAGAGTTGGCGTATGGCCTACGGTACCTTCCGAGTTGGGGTGTGGCCTCCGGTACCCTCAAAGTTGGTGTGTAGCCTCTTGGGGTGTGGCCACTGGTACCCTCTGAGTTGGGGTGTGGCTTCCAGTACCCACCGAGTTGGCAACCGGTACCTTCCAGGCACCCTTGGAGTTTGGGTGTGACCTTCAGATACCCTCCGAGTTGGAGTGTGGCCTCCGGTACCCTCCGAATTGGGGTGTGGCATCCCGTACCCTACGATTTGGGGTATTAACTCTGGGCACCCTCCGAATTGGTATGTGGCCTCCGGGTACCCTCCGTGTTGGGGTATGGCCTATGCTACACTCCGAACTGGGGTTTGGCCTTCGGTACTCTCCAACCTGAGGTGTTGCCTACGGTACCTCCGAGTTGGGGTGTGGCCTCTGGTACCCTCCGAGTTGGGGTGTGGCCTCTGGTATCCCCCAAGTTAGGGTATGGCCTCTGGTATCCTTCGAGCTGAGGTGTTGCCTACTGTACCCTCCGAGTTGGGGTGTGGCCTCTGATACCCTCCAAGTTAGGGTGTGGCATCTGGTATCCTCAGAGCTGAGGTGTTGCCTATGGTACCCTCTGAGTTGGGGTGTGGCTTCTGGTACCCTCCGAGTTGGGGTGTGGCCTCTGGTACCCTACGAATTGGGGTGTGGATTCTGGAACCCATCAAATTTTGGTGTGGCTTCCGTTACCCTCCGAATTTGGGTGTGGCCTCCTATACCCTCCGAATTGGGGTTTGGCCTCTCTTACCCTCCGAGTTAGGGTGTGGCATCTAGTATCCTCCGAGCTGAGGTGTTGCCTACGTTACCCTCCGAGTTGGGGTGTGGCCTCCGATACCCTCCAAATTGGGGTGTGGCCTCAGAGTACCTTCAGAGTTGGGGTGTGGCTTCTGGTACCCTACGAATTGGGGTTTGGCCTCCGGTACCCTACAAATTGGGGTGTGGCTTCTGGAACCTGTCAAATTTTGGTGTGGCTTCCGTTACCCTCCGAATTGGGGTGTGACCTCGGTACCCTCCAAATTAGGGTGTGGCCTCCTGTACTTCCGAATTGTGGTGTGGCCCCCGCGTACCCTCAGAATTGGGGTGTGGTCTTCGGTACCCTCCGAGTTGGGGTGTGGCTTCTTGGGGTGTGGCATACGATATCCTTCGACCTGGGGTGTGGCCTTGGATACCCTCCGAGTTGAAGTGTGGTTTCCGGGCACACTCCGAGTTGGGGCGTGGCTCCGGGTACCCTCCGAGTTGGGGAGTGGCCTCCGAGTATCCTCCAAATTGGGGTGTGGCCTCTAAGTATCTTCAGAGTTGGGGTGTGGCCTACGGTACCCTCCGAGTTGGGTTGTGGTCTCCGGTAAAGTCAGAGTTGGAGTGTGGCCTCCAGTACCCTCCGAGTTGGGGTGTGGCAACCGGTACCTTCAAGGCACCCTTGAAGTTTGGGCGTGGCCTTCAGATAACCTCCGAGTTGGCGTGTGGCCTTCGGTACCCTCTGAATTGTGGTGTGGCATCCCGTACCCTACGATTTGGGGTATGGACTCCGGGCACCCTCCGAATTGGGGTGTGGCCTCCAGGTATCCTCCGGGTTGGGGTGTGGCCTCCGCTAAACTCCGAGCTGGGGTTTGGCCTGCGGTACCCTCCGAGCTGAGGTGCTGCCTACAGTACCCTCCGAGTTGGGGTGTGGCCTCCTGTACGCTCCGAGTTTGGGTGTGGCCTCTTGGGGTGAGGCATCCGGTACCCTTAGAGCTGGGGTGTGGCCTCCGATACCCTGCGAGTTGAAGTGTGGTTTCCGGGCACACTCTGAGTTGTGGAGTGGCCTACGGGTACCCTCCGAGTTGGGGTGTGGCCTCCGAGTATCCTCCAAATTGGGGTGTGGCCTCTGAGTATCTTCAGAGTTGGCGTATGGCCTACTTTACCCTCCAAGTTGGGGTGTGGCCTCCGGTACCCTCAAAGTTGGTGTGTAGCCTCTTGGGGTGTGGCCACTGGTACCCACCGAGTTGGAGTGTGGCAACCGGTACCTTCCAGGCACCTTTGGAATTTGGGTGTGGCCTACGGTACCCTCCGAGTTGGGGTGTGGCCTCTGGTACCCTCTGAGTTGGGGTCTGGCCTCTGATACCCTCCGAGTTAGGGTGTGGCCTCTGGTATCCTCCAAGCTAAGGTGATGCCTACGGTACCCTCCGAGTTGGAGTGTGGCCTCTGATACCCTCAGAGTTGGGGTGTGGCCTCTGGTACCCTCCGAGTTGGGGTGTGGCCTCTGGTACCCTCCTAGTTGGGGTGTGGCCTCCCATACCCTCCGAGTTGGGGTGTGGCCTCTGATACCCTCCGAGTTGGGGTGTGGCCTCTGTTACCCTCCGAGTTAGGGTGTGGCATCTGGTATCCTCCGAGCTGAAGTGTTGCCTACGGTCACCTCTGAGTTGGGGTGTGGCCTCTGGTACCCTCCGAGTTGGGGTGTGGCCTCTGGTACTCTACAAATTGGGGGGATGGCTTCTGGAACCCGTCGAATTTTGGTGTGGCTTCCGTTACCCTCCGAATTGGGGTGTGGCCTCCTCTACCCTCCGAATTGGGGTGTGGCCTCTCTTACCCTTCGAGTTAGGGTGTGGCATCTAGTATCCTCCGAGCTGAGTTGTTGCCTACGGTACCCTCCAAGTTGGGGTGTGGCCTCTGATACCCTCTGAGCTGAAGTGTGGTTTCCGGGCACACTCTGAGTTGTGGAGTGGCCTACGGGTACCCTCCGAGTTGGGGTGTGGCCTCCAAGTATCCTCCAAATTGGGGTGTGGCCTCTGAGTATCTTCAGAGTTTGCGTATGGCCTACGGTACCTTCCGAGTTGGGGTGTGGCCTCCGGTACCCTCAAAGTTGGAGTGTAGCCTCTTGGGGTGTGGCCACTGGTACCCTCTGAGTTGGGGTGTGGCTTCCAGTACCCACCGAGTTGGCAACCGGTACCTTCCAGGCACCCTTGGAGTTTGGGTGTGACCTTCAGATACCCTCCGAGTTGGAGTGTGGCCTCCGGTACCCTCCGAATTGGGGTGTGGCATCCCGTACCCTACGATTTGGGGTATTAACTCTGGGCACCCTCCGAATTGGTATGTGGCCTCCGGGTACCCTCCGTGTTGGGGTATGGCCTATGCTACACTCCGAACTGGGGTTTGGCCTTCGGTACTCTCCAACCTGAGGTGTTGCCTACGGTACCTCCGAGTTGGGGTGTGGCCTCTGGTACCCTCCGAGTTGGGGTGTGGCCTCTGGTATCCCCCAAGTTAGGGTATGGCCTCTGGTATCCTTCGAGCTGAGGTGTTGCCTACTGTACCCTCCGAGTTGGGGTGTGGCCTCTGATACCCTCCAAGTTAGGGTGTGGCATCTGGTATCCTCAGAGCTGAGGTGTTGCCTATGGTACCCTCTGAGTTGGGGTGTGGCTTCTGGTACCCTCCGAGTTGGGGTGTGGCCTCTGGTACCCTACGAATTGGGGTGTGGATTCTGGAACCCATCAAATTTTGGTGTGGCTTCCGTTACCCTCCGAATTTGGGTGTGGCCTCCTATACCCTCCGAATTGGGGTTTGGCCTCTCTTACCCTCCGAGTTAGGGTGTGGCATCTAGTATCCTCCGAGCTGAGGTGTTGCCTACGTTACCCTCCGAGTTGGGGTGTGGCCTCCGATACCCTCCAAATTGGGGTGTGGCCTCAGAGTACCTTCAGAGTTGGGGTGTGGCTTCTGGTACCCTACGAATTGGGGTTTGGCCTCCGGTACCCTACAAATTGGGGTGTGGCTTCTGGAACCTGTCAAATTTTGGTGTGGCTTCCGTTACCCTCCGAATTGGGGTGTGACCTCGGTACCCTCCAAATTAGGGTGTGGCCTCCTGTACTTCCGAATTGTGGTGTGGCCCCCGCGTACCCTCAGAATTGGGGTGTGGTCTTCGGTACCCTCCGAGTTGGGGTGTGGCTTCTTGGGGTGTGGCATACGATATCCTTCGACCTGGGGTGTGGCCTTGGATACCCTCCGAGTTGAAGTGTGGTTTCCGGGCACACTCCGAGTTGGGGCGTGGCTCCGGGTACCCTCCGAGTTGGGGAGTGGCCTCCGAGTATCCTCCAAATTGGGGTGTGGCCTCTAAGTATCTTCAGAGTTGGGGTGTGGCCTACGGTACCCTCCGAGTTGGGTTGTGGTCTCCGGTAAAGTCAGAGTTGGAGTGTGGCCTCCAGTACCCTCCGAGTTGGGGTGTGGCAACCGGTACCTTCAAGGCACCCTTGAAGTTTGGGCGTGGCCTTCAGATAACCTCCGAGTTGGCGTGTGGCCTTCGGTACCCTCTGAATTGTGGTGTGGCATCCCGTACCCTACGATTTGGGGTATGGACTCCGGGCACCCTCCGAATTGGGGTGTGGCCTCCAGGTATCCTCCGGGTTGGGGTGTGGCCTCCGCTAAACTCCGAGCTGGGGTTTGGCCTGCGGTACCCTCCGAGCTGAGGTGCTGCCTACAGTACCCTCCGAGTTGGGGTGTGGCCTCCGATACCCTCTGAGTTAAAGTGTGGTTTCCGGGCACACTCTGAGTTGTGGAGTGGCCCACGGGTACCCTCCGAGTTGGGGTGTGGCCTCCGAGTATCCTCCAAATTGGGGTGTGGCCTCTGAGTATCTTCAGAGTTGGCGTATGGCCTACGGTACCCTCCGAGTTGGGGTGTGGCCTCCGGTACCCTCAAAGTGGGTGTATAGCCTTTTGAGGTGTGGCCTCTAGTACCCTCTGAGTTGGGGTGGGGCCTCCAGTACCCACCGAGTTCGAGTTCAGCAACCAGTACCTTCCAGGCAACCTTGGAATTTGGGTGTGGCCTTCAGATACCCTCCGAGTTGGAGTGTGGCCTCCGGTACCCTCCGAATTGGGGTGTGGCATCCTGTACCCTACGATTTGGGGTGTGAACTCCGGGCACCCTCCGAATTGGGGTGTGGCCTCCAGGTACCCTCCAAGTTGGGGTGTTGCCTCTGGTACCCTCAGAGTTGAGGTGTGGCCTACGGTACCCTCCGAGTTGGGGTGTGGCCTCTGGTACCCTCTGAGTTGGGGTGTGGCCTCTGGTACCCTCCGAGTTAGGGTGTGGCTTCTGGTATCCTCCAAGCTAAGGTGTTGCCTACGGTACCCTCCGAGTTGGAGTGTGGCCTCTGATACCCTCCGAGTTGGGGTGTGGCCTCTGGTACCATCCGAGTTGGGGTGTGGCCTCTGGTACCCTCCTAGTTGGGGTGTGACATCCCGTACTCTATGATTTGGGGTGTGAACTCCAGTCACCCTCCGAATTGGGGTGTGGCCTCCAGAAACCCTCCGTGTTGGCGTGTTGCCTACGGTACCCTCTGAGTTGAAGTGTGGCCTCTGGTACCCTCCAAGTTGGGGTGTGGCCTCTGGTACCCTGCGAGTTGGGGTGTGGCCTACGGTACCCTCCGAGTTGGGATGTGGCCTCTGGTACCCTCTGAGTTGGTGCCCTCCGAGTTAGGGCGTGGCCTCTGGTATCCTCCAAGCTAAGATGTTGCTTACGGTACCCTCCGAGTTGGAGTGTGGCCTCTGATACCCTCCGAGTTGGGGTGTGGCCTCTGGTACCCTCCGAGTTGGGGTATGGCCTCTGGTACCCTCCTAGTTGGGGTGTGGCCTCCGATACTCTCCGAGTTGGGGTGTTGCATCCGGTACCCTCTGAATTGTGGTGTGGCCTCCGGTACCCTCTTAATTGAGGTGTGGTCTCTGAATATCTTCAGAGTTGGGGTGTGGCATACGGTCCCCTCCGAATTGTGGTTTGGCCTCCGATACCCTCTGATTTGGGGTGTAGCCTCCAGTACCCTCCGAGTTGGCATGTGGTGACCAGTACCTTCCAGGCACCCTCAGAGTTTGGGTGTGGCCTTCAGATACCCTCCGAGTTGACGTGTGGCCTCTGGAAACCCTCCATGTTTTAGGTGTGGCTTCCGGGTACCCTCCGTGCTGGGGTTCGCCCTCCACTCACCCATTTTGAGCTGGGTTTTGACCACCGGTACCGCTTCGAGCTGAGGTGTTGCCTAAGGTTCCCTCAAAGTTGGTGTGTAGCCTCTTGGGGTGTGACCTCTGGCACCCTCCGAGTTGGAGTGTGGCTTCTGGTACTCTCCGAGTTGGAGTATGGCCTACAGTACCCTTCAAGTTGGGGTGTGGCCTCTGGTACTCTCCAAGTTGAGGTGTGGCCTTCTAAACCCTCCAAGTTGGGGTGTGGCCTCCTATACCCTTGAAGTTGGGGTGTGGCTTCCTTTAATCTTCAAATTTTTATGTGGCCTCCAGTACCCAGTTGGTGTGTAGCCTCTTGGGGTGTGGCATCCGGTACCCTCCGAGTTGGGGTGTGGTCTTCAGTACCCTCCAAGTTGGGCTGTGGCAACCGGTACCTTCCAGGAACCCTCAGAGTTTGGGTGTGGCCTTCAGATACACTCCGAGTTGGCGTGTGGCCTTCGTTACCCTCTGAAATAGGGTGTGTTATCCTGTAGCCTACGATTTGTGGTGTGGGCCTCTGCTGCCTTCCGAGTTGGGGTGTGGCCTACGATACCCTCCGAGTTGGGGTGTGGTCTCTGGTACCCTCCGAGTTGGAGTGTGGCCTCTGGTACTCTCTGAGTTGGAGTATGGCCTACAGTACCCTTCAAGTTGGGGTGTGGCCTCTGGTACTCTCCGAGTTGAGGTGTGGCCTCCTAAACCCTCAAAGTTGAGGTGTGGCCTCCTATACCCTCGAAGTTGGGATGTGACTTCCGGTAACCTTCAAATTTTTATGTGGCCTCCTGTACTCTCTGAATTGGGGTGTGGCTTCTGTTACCCTTCGAATTTTGGTGTGGCCTCCATTGCCCTCCGAATTGGGGTGTGGCCTCTGAGTACCCTCAGAATTGGGGTGTGGTCTTCGGTACCCTCTGAGTTGGGGTGTGGTGTTCGGTACCCTCCGAGTTGGGGTGTGGCCATTGGTACCCTCCGAGTTGGGGTGTGGCCTCCTGTACGCTCAGAGTTTGGGTGTGGCCTCTTGGGGTGAGGCATCCGGTACCCTTAGAGCTGGGGTGTGGCCTCCGATACCCTGCGAGTTGAAGTGTGGTTTCCGGGCACACTCTGAGTTGTGGAGTGGCCTACGGGTACCCTCCGAGTTGGGGTGTGGCCTCCGAGTATCCTCCAAATTGGGGTGTGGCCTCTGAGTATCTTCAGAGTTGGCGTATGGCCTACTTTACCCTCCAAGTTGGGGTGTGGCCTCCGGTACCCTCAAAGTTGGTGTGTAGCCTCTTGGGGTGTGGCCACTGGTACCCACCGAGTTGGAGTGTGGCAACCGGTACCTTCCAGGCACCTTTGGAATTTGGGTGTGGCCTACGGTAGCCTCCGAGTTGGGGTGTGGCCTCTGGTACCCTCTGAGTTGGGGTCTGGCCTCTGGTACCCTCCGAGTTGGGGTGTGGCCTCCGAGTATCCTCCAAATTGGGGTGTGGCCTCTGAGTATCTTCAGAGTTGGCGTATGGCCTACTTTACCCTCCAAGTTGGGGTGTGGCCTCCGGTACCCTCAAAGTTGGTGTGTAGCCTCTTGGGGTGTGGCCACTGGTACCCACCGAGTTGGAGTGTGGCAACCGGTACCTTCCAGGCACCTTTGGAATTTGGGTGTGGCCTACGGTACCCTCCGAGTTGGGGTGTGGCCTCTGGTACCCTCCGAGTTGGAGTGTGGCCTCTGATACCCTCCGAGTTGGGGTGTGGCCTCTGGTACCCTCCGAGTTGGGGTGTGGCCTCTGGTACCCTCCTAGTTGGGGTGTGGCCTCCGCTACCCTCCGAGTTGGGGTGTTGCCTCCGGTACCCTCTGAATTGTGGTGTGGCCTCCGGTACCCTCCGAATTGGAGTGTGGTCTCTGAATATCTTCAGAGTTGGGGTGTGGCATACGGTACCCGCCGAATTGTGGTGTGGCCTCCGATACCCTCCGAATTGTGGTGTAGCCTCCAGTACCCTGCGAGCTGGCATGTGGTGACCAGTACCTTCCAGGCACCCTTAGAGTTTGGGTGTGGCTTTCAGATACCCTCCGAGTTGGCGTGTGGCCTCTGGATACCCTCCGTGTTTTTGGTGTGGCTTCCTGGTACCCTCTGTTTTGGGGTGCGTCCTCCGCTACATTCTGAGCTGGGTTTTGACCTCCGGTACCCTCCGAGCTGAGGTGTTCCTAGGGTACCCTCAAAGTTGGTGTGTAGCCCCTTGGGGTGTGACCTCTGGCACCCTCCGAGTTGGGGTGTGGCCTCCAGTACCCAGTTGGTGTGTAGCCTCTTGAAGGGTTGTGGCATCCGGTACCCTCCGAGTTGGGGTGTGGCAACCGCTACCTTCCAGTCACCCTTGGAATTTGGGTGTGGCCTTCAGATAACCTCCGAGTTGGCGTGAGGCCTTCGGTACCCTCTGAATTGGGGTGGGGCATCCCTTACCCTACGATTTGGGGTGTGGACTCCGGGCACCCTCCGAATTGGGGTGTGGCCTCCAGGTACCCTCCGTGTTGGGGTGTGGCCTCTGCTACCCTCCGAGCTGGGGTTTGGCCTGCGGTACCCTCCGAGCTGAGGTGCTGCCTACGGTACCCTCTGAGTTGGGGTGTGGCTTCTAATACCCTTTGAATTTTGGTGTGGCCTCTGTTACCTTCCAAATTGGGTTGTGGCTTGGAACTCTCCGGTACCCTCTGAATTGGGATGTGGCCTCCGAGTACCCTCAGAATTGGGGTGTGGCCATTGGTACCCTCCGAGTTGGGGTGTGGTCTCCTGTACGCTCCGAGTTTGGGTGTGGCCTCTTGGGGTGAGGCATCCAGTACCCTTAGAGCTGGGGTGTGGCCTCCGATACCCTCCGAGTTGAAGTGTGGTTTCCGGGCACACTCTGATTTGGGGAGTGACGTACGGGTACCCTCTGAGTTGGGGTGTGGCCTCCGAGTAGCCTCGAAATTTGGGGTGTGTCCTCTGGTACTTTCCAAATTGGGGTGTGGCCTCTGGTATCATCCGAGCTGAGGTGTTGCCTACGGTACCCTCCGAGTTGGGGTGTGGCCTCTGATACCCTCCGAGATGGGATGTGGCCTCTGGTACCCTCCGAGTTAGGGTGTGGCCTCTGGTATCCTCCGAGCTGAGGTGTTGCCTACGGTACCCTCCGAGTTGGGGTGTGGCCTCTGATACCCTCCGAGTTAGGGTGTGGCCTCCAAAACCCTTCGAGTTGGGGTGTTGCCTCTGTTACCCTCCGAATTGTGGTGAGGCCTCTGGTACCCTCCGAATTGGCGTTTGGTCTCTGAATATCTTCAGAGTTGGGGTATGGCATACGGTACTGTAACGGGGTCTGTTGTGCTGGAGTACCTCTTTCAGTACCACCCCGTGTTTCAGGAGGTCCACTCTGCTTTGGCTGGAGTCTGAATGAAGGACGCTGGCTGGAATTGCTTGGTTACATGGGCGCATATAAAAGATCACTGCTTCTCCATATATTTCCAGTGTGACAACGCTTTACTCACAGGACACAGAATATATATCACACAGATACAGAGGGCAGGCCAATTGAAAAGCGGCAGGCCAGACATACATTACAATAGCCGCAGGTGGCCGGAGCCTGCTGATATTTACTGTGGGAATTACAAAGGTGGGGGAGGTCAGAAGGGGGATATCTTGTCCCCCCTGCCCAGGGGCGCAGCCTGTGGGCTGATGCATTAGGGACATGCATCTCACATGGAACCTATTATACATACATATAACTGCACAACATATTCTGGGTGCTGGGGGGTTCCGTAACATGGCTCCCCTCTTCAGCGACGCGATCGGCATACACAGTCTGATCCTTAACGGATCAGTTTGGGGATGACCGAAGTTTATGGGGTTGGTACAAGTTCCGTTTGTCAACTTAGTCCATCGGCGTTACCGTTTTGTTTGCTGTGTCTGTAGTGGATGGTGAAGTCCAGAGGTTGTAGGGCTAAACTCCACCGCAGTAATCTGGCGTTGTCTCCGGAGACCCGATTAAGCCAGACTAGGGGATTATGGTCCGTTAGGAGAAAAAACTGTTGTCAATACAAATAGGGTTGCAACTTTTTGAGTGCCCATACAACCGCCAGGCACTCCTTCTCGATGGCCGCATAGCTTACTTCACGGGGCAGTAGTTTCCGACTCAGGTAAGCTACCGGGTGTTCTTGGCCGTCCGGCCTGACTTGGCTCAGTACTGCCCCCAATCCAAACATAGAAGCATCTGTGTGAACAAGGAAACGTTTAGTTGGATCGGGTGCGGCCAATACAGGGGTATTGGTGAATGTTACGGAGACGCGGGGTCAGTGGGTGCTCTCGTCCGCTGGCCAGGCTATCTTTAGTAAGACTGCGTGGACCACGGCTCATACCACTGAACGCCCGCTCTATCTCCCAGTGGGCAATACTCTACACAGACAACACAGGGTTAAGGTAAAACAGGGTGGCAATACTTTATTGAACCACAGCACACAATAGCAAACAGTACATTCCCAACATGCCTGGAATTGTATGGGTACATGGGCGCATATAAAATATCACTGCGTCTCCATGTATTTCCAGTATGACACGATGTCAGAGCTTCCAGGGTCGCTACTCCATCTGTGGATGAACGCACAGAGAAGGGGTAATGACAAGCATAGGGAGATGACCAAGAACTGTCCATAGAGTCCATACAAAGTCCAAAGCCAGTTGACACGATGTCAGAGCTCCCAGGGTCACTACTCCATCTGTGGATGAACGCACAGAGAAGGGGTAATGACAAGCATAGGGAGATGACCAAGAACTGTCCATAGAGTCCATACAAGGTCCAAAGCCAGTTGACATGAGAGTCACCACCTGGCTTATCTGAGCATCTCCATGGAAACAGGCGACCAGCGGGTCCCAACCCTGGCTCTCTCCAAACAGATCCATGGTTCAGTGATGGTCACTGGATCAGATCTGTGTCCTTCCAACCGGAGCCGAAAACCCCTAGGTTGTATCATATAGAATCCTAGATCAGTGTCCCTCGTGATGGTGCCATGATGAATTGGCTGCAGTCCTTTCTCTTGTCTGTTGGGTGGTTTGCAGAATGTCTGGCTTGAAGCTCTGTATACTTCAGTCTCTAGGATGTGATCTCTGAGTCTTTCTAAGCCCAAGGCATGTAAGCCACTCCCAGAATCACCCAGGGTCTCCCAGTCCAACATCAAGATAAGGCAAACAATGGTGATGGGATTAAGTAGCACTATTAGCATATAAGCACACATCAATAAACAAAGCCCAACACACTCGATGTACAGTCACCATTAGTGTTGAGCATTCCGATACCGCAAGTATCGGGTATCGGCCGATACTTGCGGTATCGGAATTCCGATACCGGGATTCCGATACTTGCCGCGTATCGGATACCGGAATCGGAAGTTCTAAGATTCAAAAAGCAGAAATTCAGCCAATGAGATTGATTCCAAGTGTGGGCACATCCTGTTTAGCATGGAGGGCATGAAACTACTGGCAAGGCTGTGATTGGCTGGTGTAATGATGTCATGATGCAGTTTAAAAGTCGCTGGCGCCATTTTGCGATCACTCTGCTGTGAATTCAGTTAGTGACAGGACGCTGTTTGCTGACTGAGGGACAGTTTAGAGATAGCGATTTGCTTCTTTGTGCTTTCCAAAGGCTAATTTAGCAACCGCTGTGTTCACCTACTATTCACCTTGCTTTTGCCTTGTAGCGCTGTTTTCACAGCGATCTGCAGGGTCGGTCTGTGTGTGTGTGTGTGTGAGTGCAGCCCAGTCTCCAGTCTGAGTGCAGCCACATAGGCCATCCATAGTTGGTTGTATTCAGTTCAGGGAGGGTGGTTCATTGCCTCATACTGTTCCTTTTTTTTTTTTTTTTCCCAAGTAGTGTAGTCTGCTGCTAATTTATTCAAAAAAATCCTATTAGTGTCTTTCCACCCGTCTCCAGCTAATTTGTGGAAAAACACTACATAGGATAAAGTAGAGGAGGGTTTTTGGGCCTTGCAGCGCCGTTTACGGCTGTCTGCACGGTCTCCGTGTGACTGCAGCTCGCCCTGTAATCTGTGAGCAGCTATAGCCTGGTTGTCTCCAGCTCAGGGTTTTTCACTGCGTCATACCGCCAAATCAATTTTCTTTTTTTTCAAAGTAGTGTAGTCTGCTGCTAATTTATTTTAAAAAATCCTATTAGTGTCTTTCCACCCGTCTCCAGCTAATTTGTGGAAAAACACTACATAGGATAAAGTAGAGGAGGGTTTTTGGGCCTTGCAGCGCCGTTTACGGCTGTCTGCACGGTCTCCGTGTGACTGCAGCTCGCCCTGTAATCTGTGAGCAGCTGTAGCCTGGTTGTCTCCAGCTCAGGGTTTTTCACTGCGTCATACCGCCAAATCAATTTTCTTTTTTTTCAAAGTAGTGTAGTCTGCTGCTAATTAATTTAAAAAAATCCTATTAGTGTCTTTCCACCCGTCTCCAGCTAATTTGTGGAAAAACACTACATAGGATAAAGTAGAGGAGGGTTTTTGGGCCTTGCAGCGCCGTTTACGGCTGTCTGCACGGTCTCCGTGTGACTGCAGCTCGCCCTGTAATCTGTGAGCAGCTGTAGCCTGGTTGTCTCCAGCTCAGGGTTTTTCACTGCGTCATACCGCCAAATCAATTTTCTTTTTTTTCAAAGTAGTGTAGTCTGCTGCTAATTAATTTAAAAAAATCCTATTAGTGTCTTTCCACCCGTCTCCAGCTAATTTGTGGAAAAACACTACATAGGATAAAGTAGAGGAGGGTTTTTGGGCCTTGCAGCGCCGTTTACGGCTGTCTGCACGGTCTCCGTGTGACTGCAGCTCGCCCTGTAATCTGTGAGCAGCTATAGCCTGGTTGTCTCCAGCTCAGGGTTTTTCACTGCGTCATACTGCCAAATCAATTTTCTTTTTCTTCAAAGTAGTGTAGTCTGCTGCTAATTAATTTAAAAACATCCTATTAGTGTCTTTCCACCCGTCTCCAGCTAATTTGTGGAAAAACACTACATAGGATAAAGTAGAGGAGGGTTTTTGGGCCTTGCAGCGCCGTTTACGGCTGTCTGCACGGTCTCCGTGTGACTGCAGCTCGCCCTGTAATCTGTGAGCAGCTATAGCCTGGTTGTCTCCAGCTCAGGGTTTTTCACTGCGTCATACCGCCAAATCAATTTTCTTTTTTTTCCAAATAGTGTAGTCTGCTGCTAATTTATTCAAAAAAATCCTATTAGTGTCTTTCCACCCGTCTCCAGCTAATTTGTGGAAAAACACTACATAGGATAAAGTAGAGGAGGGTTTTTGGGCCTTGTAGCGCCGTTTACGTCTGTCTGCACGGTCTCCGTGTGACTGCAGCTCTATCTGTTGTCAGTTCAGCCCCCAAAAAATAAATAAATAATAAAGTTCACCAAACACACCAGTTACACCACTTTACATTTCTGTAGGCCACATTAGCTCATATTAAAGTCTAGTCCACACTTTAGATAATTAGTGCTTCTTATACCTGTTAGGAGGAGTTGCTCAGGAATAAGCACACAAATCCGTTAGTACTTTTCTGCTTATCTTTATCAGTCAACCAAGATGAAGAAGGCAGTGAGTAAGGCACGGGGGCGTGGGAGCCGTCGCGGAGCAGGGAGGGGACGTGGGGATTCTGTGCCTGCTGCGGGCACCGGTGACTCATCAGCACCCACTTTCACCAGGCAACAGTCGTTCATGCGAAGCTTTGTGTCCGAGCGCCGTACACCGCTGCTGCGTGAAGAACAAATTGAAGCTGTTGTCGGATGGATGGCAGCTAATGCATCAACTTCCATTAGTGCCACATCCTCTCAGACACAGAGCACTGGAGAGCAGCCATCTGTCTCTTCACCACCTGCCAAATTGCCCAGGCAGACAGAGAGCCCAGGACAGGAGCCGTCTCTACTTCTGTTCTCTGAATCTCTTGGCTTGGAAACAGGGGGCCAGCCAAGCAGCATTGGAGAAATGGAAGAAGAGGCAGGGTGCAGTGATGCCCAACAGCTTTTTCTGTCTTCCTCTGAAGAGGCGGGTGGGCCAGTGGCTCCGGTCACCACATCGCAGGCCGCATCAGCTGATGATGACACTCAGGTGCCACTTACTGGTGCGTGCTCTGCTGCTGAGACTACCCAGGAGGAGCAGTTGGGGGCAGAGGGTAGTGTAGATGATGAGGTCCTCGACCCATCTTGGCGTGAGGGACAGGAAGGTGGTGGGAGCAGCTCTGAGGAAGAGATTCCCCGTACGGCCCAAAGAGGGAGAGGGAGGGGGAAGACTGCGGATCCTGCAGCCTCCGCTTTGGCACCCGTTAGGAGCATGTCTCTTCCAAAAGCCAAAAAGGGCGCTCCCAAGACTTGCAGTGCCTGGTCCTTTTTTGACACAGTTGCAGATGACATTTGCTATGTCAGATGCAACGTGTGTCATCAAAAAGTCAAAAGAGGGAAAAATGTCAGCAACCTCAATACCTCCAACATGTGGAAACATGTGCGCAACAGGCACCCGGCGGAGTTAGAAAAACACACTGAAGAGGTAGGCCAACCAACAGCGGCAGCTACCACCTCTTCAGCTCGTGTTGCCTCTTCCTCTACCTCACACGCAGCTGGTTCAGCGTCCTCCCAGGATCGCCGTGGAAGAACCTCTGCCCCTGTTGTCCAGAGACCCGCTGTAATTCCACCCGCAGCGCCCCTTTCCCAGTCATCCACACACTCCCAGCCCAGTCTACAGCCATCGGTAGTACAGGCATGGGAGAAAAGGCGGCCTTTCTCGTCAAACCACCCACGAGCACAGGCTCTGACTGCAGGCATTGCCAAACTTCTGTCACTGGAAATGCTGTCATTCAGGCTGGTGGAGACTGACAGCTTCCGTGACTTGATGTCATTGGCAGTCCCACAGTACAATGTGCCCAGCCGCTTTTACTTCAGCAGGCAAGCCGTCCCTGCCCTGCAGAAGCATGTGGAGGGACACATAAAACACGCGCTACTGAACGCCGTCAGTAGCAAGGTCCACCTCACCACCGATGCGTGGACCAGTCAACATGGACAGGGGCGATACCTTTCCCTCACTGCCCATTGGGTTAATGTCGTTGAGCCGGGTACAGACCGTGCGAGTGGCGCAGGACGTGTCCTGCCCACTCCAAGGATTGCAGGAATCCATTCTGTACGCATTGACTCCTCCTCTTACACCAGTTCCTCAGAATCATCGCTGCAGGAGCCGTCACAGTCCACCTCCACATGGACCCGTGATGAACGTGTACCTGTTATGACCGACATGAGCACAGCCGTGGCCAAACGTCAACAGGCCGTCTTGAAATTAATTTTCTTGGGGAATCGTAGCCACACAGCGCAGGAGCTCTGGAATGCCATCAAGCAGGAGAGCGATGTGTGGTTTGTGCCAGCGAATCTCCAGCCAGGCATGGTAGTGTGTGATAATGGCCGAAATCTGGTGGCAGCTCTGGGCCTCGGCAACCTCACTCACATCCCATGTCTGGCACATGTGCTCAATTTGGTCGTGCAGAGCTTTTTGAGGGACTATCCGGATCTTGATGCACTGCTGCACAAGGTCCGCCTAGAGTGTGCTCACTTGCGGCGTTCCAGCACGGCAAAAGCGCGCATTGCGGCTCTGCAGCGCCGACACCGCCTGCCGGAACATCGCATCATATGTGACCTACCTACCAGGTGGAATTCCACGTTACATATGTTGGAGCGGTTGTGTGAGCAGCAGCAAGCTGTAATGGAGTACCAGCTGCTTCAGGCGCAAAAAAGTCGCAGTCAGCGCCGTACAGACTTCACAACCACAGAGTGGGCCACTATGAATGACGTCTGCCAGGTTTTGCGTCCCTTTGATTATTCCACGCGGATGGCGAGTGCAGATGATGCACTAGTCAGCATGACTGTCCCCCTTATCTGCCTGCTTGAAAAATCACTGCAAGCGCTAAGGGATGATGTTGTGGAAGAGGTGGAGGATGAGGATTCACCATTTCCATCATCTTCTGGACAGTCAGCGCCACGTGGTTCCTCACAAACGCGTAGGCAGGGGACCGTTTGTGAGGAGGATGAGGAGGAGTCAATGGAGGAGGAAGACATCCGTCCAGAGGAGGGAGTTACACAATTGTCCAGTACTCAGTGTGTACAGCGAGGGTGGGGTGATGACGAGCGGGCAGAGATCACGCCTCCAGCAGGGGACAGCGTTTCTTGGGCAGTTGGCAGTCTGCAGCACATGGTGGATTACATGCTGCAGTGCCTGAGAAACGACCGCCGCATCGCCCACATTCTCAACATGTCTGATTATTGGGTGTTCACCCTCCTCGATCCTCGCTACCGGGACAACGTAGAAAGCCTCATCACACCGTTGAACCGGGAGCGAAAAATGCGGGAGTACCAAGACACACTGGTCAATTCCATCATCTTCTCCATTCCAACTGAGAGAAGTGCTGCTAGTGCATTCCAAAGCAGCTCAGTGCGTCCAGGCCGTGGTGGAGGCTCTGCACAAAGAGGGAGCAGAAGCAGTGCCTCTGCCCAAGGCAAGACCAGTATGGCCGAACTGTGGCACAGTTTTCTGTGCCCGCCACAAAAGTCTACACCATCACAGACGGCTCCAGTCAGCAGGAGGCAACGGTTCCGTCAGATGGTGACAGACTACATGTCTTGCCCTCTTGCTGTACTCCCAGACGGCTCTTCCCCTTTCAAGTTTTGGGTCTCAAAGCTGGATACATGGCCAGAGCTAAGCCAGTATGCATTGGAGGTGCTGTCTTGCCCTGCGGCCAGTGTATTATCGGAACGTGTCTTTAGTGCTGCAGGTGGTGTACTAACTGACCGTCGCATGCGACTATCCTCCGATAACGTTGACCGGCTTACTTTCCTGAAAATGAACAAGGCCTGGATCTCGCCGGAATTTGCCACTCCTCCTCCTGATTGAATAATTAGGTCACTGTATACGTTATCCAGGTCTCCTGTTGTGTTCATCTTTCTACCACCTGAACTTAAATTCCTGGGCTCCAACACCGCCAGTTGAGGCTCAGACGTGCCGTCTGCACAGTCAAAACATACGACCCAGTGTTATTGGGTTTCAGTAACGTCAGCTGATCCCCAGCTGTGTAGCCGGCAATGTGTCATGCGACCGCCACGCTGACACAACAACTGAAATGTAAGGGAATCTGTCCCCCCCCCCCCAAGGCGTTTGTTACTGAAAGAGCCACCTTGTGCAGCAGTAATGCTGCCCAAGGAAAAGGTAGCTATTTTTGTTTAGCTCCTTGCACACGCAGAACTTAACACTTATAAAATGTGTCCACTGATACCGTAAAACCGTCCCGGAGGTGGGACTTTCCTTCGTAATGTGACGCAGCCCAGCCGTCATTCCTACCCCCCCGGCGCCGCGCACCGGCTCCTCAGCGTTGTTTTATTCCGTCCAGGAGCCTGCGCTGTTATGTTATCCCGTGGCCAGGCACACTTAGCGCTGCCCGTCTTCTGGCATCATTTGGTGTCTGGATGGCTGCGCCTGTGCGGCCGCGCTGGCAGAGAGCCCGCCTCGCAGTGTCTTCTGATTTAATCCCACTGGGGGCCTGGGATCCATGGACATGCGCAGTGCATATCTGAACCTCCACCTCTCACTCATTTCCCTATGGCTTCTTCAGACTGTTCGGTGTCAGCTGGTCCCTAACAGCATGCCACGGCCGTGACACCGCACAGTCTGAAGAAGCCATAGGGAGATGAGTGAGAGGTGGAGGTTCAGATATGCACTGCGCATGTCCATGGATCCCAGGCCCCCAGTGGGATTAAATCAGAAGACACTGCGAGGCGGGCTCTCTGCCAGCGCGGCCGCACAGGCGCAGCCATCCAGACACCAAATGATGCCAGAAGACGGGCAGCGCTAAGTGTGCCTGGCCACGGGATAACATAACAGCGCAGGCTCCTTGACGGAATAAAACAACGCTGAGGAGCCGGTGCGCGGCGCCGGGGGGGTAGGAATGACGGCTGGGCTGCGTCACATTACGAAGGAAAGTCCCACCTCCGGGACGGTTTTACGGTTGCAGGGGACACATTTTATAAGTGTTTAGTTCTGTGTTTGCAAGGAGCATGATGAAAAGAGCCACCTTTTCCTTTTGCATCTTTTGTGCTGCACAAGCTGGCTCTTTCAGCTACAAACGCCTTGGGGGGGGGGTTAAAGGTTCCCTTTCGACTTTCTCAGGCTTCGGCCTACATTGTGTTCCTCTGCTTTTCCACCTGTCCCTGGGCTCCAACACCGCCAGTTGCCGTCCAGAAGTGCTGTACGCACAGTCAACAGTCCCTCCTCTGTTATTGGGGTTCAGTAACGTCAGCTGTTCCCCTGCTGTGTGTGTGGCAATCCCTCCTACCTCCTCCAACCTCCTCCTCCTCCACCTGTCCCTGGGCTCCAACACCGCCAGTTGCCGTCCAGAAGTGCTGTACGCACAGTCAACAGTCCCTCCTCTGTTATTGGGGTTCAGTAACGTCAGCTGTTCCCCTGCTGTGTGTGTGGCAATCCCTCCTACCTCCTCCAACCTCCTCCTCCTCCACCCGTCCCTGGGCTCCAACACCGCCAGTTGCCGTCCAGAAGTGCTGTACGCACAGTCAACAGTCCCTCCTCTGTTATTGGGGTTCAGTAACGTCAGCTGTTCCCCTGCTGTGTGTGTGGCAATCCCTCCTACCTCCTCCTACCTCCTCCAACCTCCTCCTCCTCCACCCGTCCCTGGGCTCCAACACCGCCAGTTGCCGTCCAGAAGTGCTGTACGCACAGTCAACAGTCCCTCCTCTGTTATTGGGGTTCAGTAACGTCAGCTGTTCCCCTGCTGTGTGTGTGGCAATCCCTCCTACCTCCTCCAACCTCCTCCACCTGTCCCTGGGCTCCAACACCGCCAGTTGCCGTCCAGAAGTGCTGTACGCACAGTCAACAGTCCCTCCTCTGTTATTGGGGTTCAGTAACGTCAGCTGTTCCCCTGCTGTGTGTGTGGCAATCCCTCCTACCTCCTCCTACCTCCTCCAACCTCCTCCTCCTCCACCCGTCCCTGGGCTCCAACACCGCCAGTTGCCGTCCAGAAGTGCTGTACGCACAGTCAACAGTCCCTCCTCTGTTATTGGGGTTCAGTAACGTCAGCTGTTCCCCTGCTGTGTGTGTGGCAATCCCTCCTACCTCCTCCAACCTCCTCCTCCTCCACCTGTCCCTGGGCTCCAACACCGCCAGTTGCCGTCCAGAAGTGCTGTACGCACAGTCAACAGTCGCTCCTCTGTTATTGGGGTTCAGTAACATCAGCTGTTCCCCTGCTGTGTGTGTGGCAATCCCTCCTACCTCCTCCAACCTCCTCCTCCTCCACCCGTCCCTGGGCTCCAACACCGCCAGTTGCCGTCCAGAAGTGCTGTACGCACAGTCAACAGTCCCTCCTCTGTTATTGGGGTTCAGTAACGTCAGCTGTTCCCCTGCTGTGTGTGTGGCAATCCCTCCTACCTCCTCCAACCTCCTCCTCCTCCACCTGTCCCTGGGCTCCAACACCGCCAGTTGCCGTCCAGAAGTGCTGTACGCACAGTCAACAGTCGCTCCTCTGTTATTGGGGTTCAGTAACATCAGCTGTTCCCCTGCTGTGTGTGTGGCAATCCCTCCTACCTCCTCCAACCTCCTCCTCCTCCACCCGTCCCTGGGCTCCAACACCGCCAGTTGCCGTCCAGAAGTGCTGTACGCACAGTCAACAGTCCCTCCTCTGTTATTGGGGTTCAGTAACGTCAGCTGTTCCCCTGCTGTGTGTGTGGCAATCCCTCCTACCTCCTCCAACCTCCTCCTCCTCCACCTGTCCCTGGGCTCCAACACCGCCAGTTGCCGTCCAGAAGTGCTGTACGCACAGTCAACAGTCGCTCCTCTGTTATTGGGGTTCAGTAACATCAGCTGTTCCCCTGCTGTGTGTGTGGCAATCCCTCCTACCTCCTCCAACCTCCTCCTCCTCCACCCGTCCCTGGGCTCCAACACCGCCAGTTGCCGTCCAGAAGTGCTGTACGCACAGTCAACAGTCCCTCCTCTGTTATTGGGGTTCAGTAACGTCAGCTGTTCCCCTGCTGTGTGTGTGGCAATCCCTCCTACCTCCTCCTACCTCCTCCAACCTCCTCCTCCTCCACCCGTCCCTGGGCTCCAACACCGCCAGTTGCCGTCCAGAAGTGCTGTACGCACAGTCAACAGTCCCTCCTCTGTTATTGGGGTTCAGTAACGTCAGCTGTTCCCCTGCTGTGTGTGTGGCAATCCCTCCTACCTCCTCCAACCTCCTCCAACCTCCTCCTCCTCCACCCGTCCCTGGGCTCCAACACCGCCAGTTGCCGTCCAGAAGTGCTGTACGCACAGTCAACAGTCCCTCCTCTGTTATTGGGGTTCAGTAACGTCAGCTGTTCCCCTGCTGTGTGTGTGGCAATCCCTCCTACCTCCTCCAACCTCCTCCAACCTCCTCCTCCTCCACCCGTCCCTGGGCTCCAACACCGCCAGTTGCCGTCCAGAAGTGCTGTACGCACAGTCAACAGTCCCTCCTCTGTTATTGGGGTTCAGTAACGTCAGCTGTTCCCCTGCTGTGTGTGTGGCAATCCCTCCTACCTCCTCCAACCTCCTCCTCCTCCACCTGTCCCTGGGCTCCAACACCGCCAGTTGCCGTCCAGAAGTGCTGTACGCACAGTCAACAGTCCCTCCTCTGTTATTGGGGTTCAGTAACGTCAGCTGTTCCCCTGCTGTGTATACGGCAACGTGTACTGCGACCGCCACGCAGGCACAACAAGTTAAATGTAAGGGAACCTGACCCCCCCCCCCCCAGGCGTTTGTTACTGAAGGAGCCACCTTGTGCAGCAGTAATGATGCAAAGGGAAAAAGTGCCTCTTTTCGTGATGCTCCTTGCACATGCTGAACCAAACACTTATGAAATGTGTCCCCACACAGCGTTAAACCGTCCGGTAGGTGGAACTTTCCTTTGTCGTGTGACGCAGCACAGCCATCATTTTTACCCCCTTGGCGCCGTGCGCCCCCTCCTCAGCGTTGTTTGAATCTGTCCCGGTGCCTGCGCTGTTAGGTTAGCCCTTGGCCATGCACACATGTTGCGCTGCCCGTCTTCTGACCTCATTTGGTGTCAGGCTGGCTGCGCCTGTGCGGGTGCGCTGGCCGAGATCCCGCCTCGCAGTGTCGTCTAATGTAATCCCACCGCGGGCCTGTGATCCGTGCCCGTGCGCAGTGCATATCCTCTCCTCTCACTCCCCTCCCTACGGCTTCTTCAGACTGTGCGATGTCAGCTGGTCCCTAATAGCATGCCACGGCCGTGACACCGCACAGTCTGAAAAAGCCGTAGGGAGGGGAGTGAGAGGAGAGGATATGCACTGCGCACGGGCACGGATCACAGGCCCGCGGTGGGATTACATTAGACGACACTGCGAGGCGGGATCTCGGCCAGCGCACCCGCACAGGCGCAGCCAGCCTGACACCAAATGAGGTCAGAAGACGGGCAGCGCAACATGTGTGCATGGCCATGGGCTAACCTAACAGCGCAGGCTCCGGGACAGATTCAAACAACGCTGAGGAGGGGGCGAACGGCGACAAGGGGGTAAAAATGATGGCTGTGCTGCGTCACACGACAAAGGAAAGTTCCACCTACCGGACGGTTTAACGCTGTGTGGGGACACATTTCATAAATGTTAGGTTCCGCATGTACAAGGACCATAATTAAAAGAGCTAAGTTTACCTTTTCCAGCATTAGTGCTGTACACAATGGCTCTTTCAGCTACAAACGCCTGGGGGGGGGGGGGTTAAAGGTTTCCTTTCAACTTGCTCGAGTGCAGGCTTCGGCCTACACTCCGCTCCCCCTGCTCCTCCTGCTGACCCTGGGCTCTAACACCGCCAGTTTTTGCCCAGATGTGCTAGCTGCACAGAGAAAAACACCAGCCAATGTGTCAGTGGGGTCCAGCACCGCCAGCTGTTCCCCTGCTGTGTAGCCGGCAACGTGTCCTGCGACCGCCACGCAGACACAAGAACTGAAATTGAAGGGAACCTGTCCCCCCTCCCCCAGGTGTTTCTATGTTTTACAGCTACCTTGAACAGCAGTAATGCTGCATGTGTTCAAGGTGGCTCAGAAACTTATTCTCCTTGCCCATGTTGAAGTGAACACGTCTAAAATGTGTCCTCTGTGACCATTAAAACGTCCCTCAGGTGTGATTTGACTTTGTATTGACACACGCAACAAGCTCCTTGGTAACGCTGCCCGTCTTCTGGCATCATTGTTTGGCTGCCTGCGCCTCTGCGGCCGCCCTGACCCACACAACGCCCCTCGGTGTCTTATTTATTGGGACTGCGAGGGTGCGATTGATGGGCAGGATCAGTGCATCAGTTCGCCTGTCCCTCCTCTCCTTCCGCCTTCTTCGGACTGTGCGGCTTCATGGCCGTGGCATGCGATAAGGGATCAGATGACGCCGCACAGTCTGAAGCGGGTGTAAGGACCCGAGTGTGAGAGGCGAACATATGTGCTGCGCCAGGCCCTGAATCCCAGCCCCGCAGTGTTTTAACAATGTTAAGACACTGCGGGGCTGGGATTCATGGGCATCGCGAACCGCACCGGCCGACATTACATGATGCCAGAAGATGGGCAGCGCTAACGGCGCTAGGCCAGGGGATAACACGACAGCGCAGACTCCTGTACAGCAAATAACAACGCTCGGGAGGCTGCACCCAGCACCAAGGTGGGATTCTTGACACCTGTGCTGCGTCTCATTACAAAGGGAACTCTCGCCTCCATTACACAGTTTGACTGTATAAAGGGCTAAATGTTATACGTGTTCCATTCAGCGTGTGCAAGGAGAAAAATTACAAGAGCAACCTTTGACTTGCGCAGCACTGCTGCTGCATAAGCTGTGGCTCTTCTACTTTGTAACCCCTGAGGGGGGGTTAAAGGTGACTTTTGAAATCGGTTCAATTAGGCTTCGGCCTACACTCTGCTCCACCTGCAGAGCCCGGGCTCCAACAACGCTAGTTGCTGTCCGGAAGTGCTGGCTGCACAGAGCCAAACACCTCGCCAATGTGTCAGTGGGGTCCAGCACCGCCAGCTGTTCCCCTGCTGTGTAGCCGGCAACGTGTCCTGCAAAAGCCACGCAGACACAACACACCCAAAGCTGCCGCCTGTGCAGGCTTCGGCCTACACTCCCCTCCCCCTGCTCCTCCTCCTCCTGCTCCTCCTCCTGCTGTCCCTGGGCTCTAACACACCGCCAGTTTTTGCCCAGATGTGCTAGCTGCACAGAGAAAAACACCAGCCAATGTGTCAGTGGGGTCCAGCACCGCCAGCTGTTCCCCTGCTGTGCAGCCGGCAACGTGTCCTGCAAAAGCCACGCAGACACAAGAACTGAAATTGAAGGGAACCTGTCCCCCCTCCCCCAGGCGTTTTTACGTTATCCAGCCACCTTGTACAGCGGTAATGCTGCATGTGTGCAAGGTGGCTCAGAAACGTATTCTCCTCGCACATGTGGAACTGAAAACACGTCTGCAATGTGTCCTCTGTGTGACCATTTAACCGTCCCGGTGGTGTGACTTTCCTTTGTAATGACACGCTGCAACCCCCTTGGTAGCGCTGCCCGTCTTCTGGCATCATTGTTTGGCTGCCTGCGCCTCTGCGGCCGCCCTGACCCACACAACGCCCCTCGGTGTCTTATTTATTGGGACTGCGAGGGTGTGATTGATGGGCAGGATCAGTGCATCAGTTCGCCTGTCCCTCCTCTCCTTCCGCCTTCTTCGGACTGTGCGGCTTCATGGCCGTGGCATGCGATAAGGGATCAGATGACGCCGCACAGTCTGAAGCGGGTGTAAGGACCCGAGTGTGAGAGGCGAACATATGTGCTGCGCCAGGCCCTGAATCCCAGCCCCGCAGTGTTTTAACAATGTTAAGACACTGCGGGGCTGGGATTCATGGGCATCGCGAACCGCACCGGCCGACATTACATGATGCCAGAAGATGGGCAGCGCTAACGGCGCTAGGCCAGGGGATAACACGACAGCGCAGACTCCTGTACAGCAAATAACAACGCTCGGGAGGCTGCACCCAGCACCAAGGTGGGATTCTTGACACCTGTGCTGCGTCTCATTACAAAGGGAACTCTCGCCTCCATTACACAGTTTGACTGTATAAAGGGCTAAATGTTATACGTGTTCCATTCAGCGTGTGCAAGGAGAAAAATTACAAGAGCAACCTTTGACTTGCGCAGCACTGCTGCTGCATAAGCTGTGGCTCTTCTACTTTGTAACCCCTGAGGGGGGGTTAAAGGTGACTTTTGAAATCGGTTCAATTAGGCTTCGGCCTACACTCTGCTCCACCTGCAGAGCCCGGGCTCCAACAACGCTAGTTGCTGTCCGGAAGTGCTGGCTGCACAGAGCCAAACACCTCGCCAATGTGTCAGTGGGGTCCAGCACCGCCAGCTGTTCCCCTGCTGTGTAGCCGGCAACGTGTCCTGCAAAAGCCACGCAGACACAACACACCCAAAGCTGCCGCCTGTGCAGGCTTCGGCCTACACTCCCCTCCCCCTGCTCCTCCTCCTCCTGCTCCTCCTCCTGCTGTCCCTGGGCTCTAACACACCGCCAGTTTTTGCCCAGATGTGCTAGCTGCACAGAGAAAAACACCAGCCAATGTGTCAGTGGGGTCCAGCACCGCCAGCTGTTCCCCTGCTGTGCAGCCGGCAACGTGTCCTGCAAAAGCCACGCAGACACAAGAACTGAAATTGAAGGGAACCTGTCCCCCCTCCCCCAGGCGTTTTTACGTTATCCAGCCACCTTGTACAGCGGTAATGCTGCATGTGTGCAAGGTGGCTCAGAAACGTATTCTCCTCGCACATGTGGAACTGAAAACACGTCTGCAATGTGTCCTCTGTGTGACCATTTAACCGTCCCGGTGGTGTGACTTTCCTTTGTAATGACACGCTGCAACCCCCTTGGTAGCGCTGCCCGTCTTCTGGCATCATTGTTTGGCTGCCTGCGCCTCTGCGGCCGCCCTGACCCACACAACGCCCCTCGGTGTCTTATTTATTGGGACTGCGAGGGTGTGTTTGATGGGCAGGAGCAGTGCATCACTTCGCCTGTCCCTCATCTCCTTCCGCCTTCTTCGGACTGTGCGGCTTCATGGCCGTGGCATGCGATAAGGGATCAGCTGACGCCACATAGTCTGAAGCAGGTGTAAGAACCCAAGCGAGAGGCGAACATATGTACTGCGCCAGGCCATGAATCCCAGCCCCGCAGTGTTTAAACTATGTCAATACACTGCGGGGCTGGGATTCATGGGCATCGCGAACCGCACCGGCCAACATTAAATGAGGTCAGAAGATGGGCAGCGCTAACAGCGCTAGGCCAGGGGATAACACGACAGCGCAGACTCCTGTACAGCAAATAACAACGCTCAGGAGGCTGCACCCAGCACCAAGGTGGGATTCTTGACATCTGTGCTGCGTCTCATTACAAAGGGAACTCGCGCCTCCAACACAGTTTGACTGTATAAAGGGCTAAATGTTATACGTGTTTCATTCAGCGTGTGCAAGGAGCGAAATTAAAAGAGCAACCTTTGACTTGTGCAGCACTACTGCTGCATAAGCTGTGGCTCTTCTACTTTCTAACCCCTGAGGGGGGGTTAAAGGTTACCTTTGAAATTGGTTCAAGTAGGCTTCGGCCTACACTCTGCTCCCCCTGCAGAGCCCGGGCTACAACACCGCTCGTTGCTGTCCGGAAGTGCTGGCTGCACAGAGCCAAACACCTCGCCAATGTGTCAGTGGGGTCCAGCACCGCCAGCTGTTCCCCTGCTGTGCAGCCGGCAACGTGTCCTGCAAAAGCCACGCAGACACTTGCTCTTGTACCTTCTGCTCCACATCCTGGTTCCAGTACCGTCAGCTGGTTCCGGGCAGAGCCTTTGGCTTAGGTGCCTCCCTCTGGGTATCCGAGTTCCACCAACGTCAGGTGGTCCTTGGTAGTGCTTTCAGGCACGGGTACCTCCTGCTTAGTAACCGGGTTCCAGTAACGTCAGCTGGTCCTCGGTAGTTCCATTGGCTCTTGGACCTTCGGCTACCCATCCGGGTTCCAGCACCGTCAGCTGGTTCTCGGCACTGTCTTTTGCTCTTGTACCTTCTGCTCCCCATCCTGGTTCCAGTACCGTCAGCTGGTTCCGGGCAGAGCCTTTGGCTTAGGTGCCTCCCTCTGGGTATCCGAGTTCCACCAACGTCAGGTGGTCCTTGGTAGTGCTTTCAGGCACGGGTACCTCCTGCTTAGTAACCGGGTTCCAGTAACGTCAGCTGGTCCTCGGTAGTTCCATTGGCTCTTGGACCTTCGGGTAGCCATCCGAGTTCCAGTTCCATCAGCTGGTTCTCGGCATTTTCTCAGCCTTCTTGTACCTTCTGCTACATTTCCAAGTTCAAGAGACTAAACACGATGACCCGGAAGAACACCCCTAAGATGACGACGACACCAGAGACGACAACCACCGTGATGACGACGACCCTGGAGACGATGACCCTGAAGACCACCCCGATGACGACGACCCCGGAGACCACCCCGATGACGACGACCCCGGAGACGACGACCCTGGAGACGACGACGACCTGGAAGACCGAGAAGCAGAAGAACAAGAGGCTGCAGAACAAAGAGCAGAAGGACATTAAGCATAACACAAAATATCAGAGCAAAAAAATATTATGTAAATTATAAGCAGAAGAAGACTAAGCAGTGTATGGGGGTGAGTCCGTTCCTCCTCGTGGTGCCCCTGGATAAAGCCTGATGCTGCAGGCCAAACTGAACGCGGACAAATGTAACTGGTTTGTGACAGGCAGAACGGAAGGTGTAATCTTCAAACTTTTATAGATAACAACTACGGGAATGCCTGTCACAAATAAGAATATGATGAAGAAGTTGAATATGATGAAGATAATAGTAAAATAAAAAGAATATGAACAATGTAACCCAAAAAATAATAGGTAGAAGATGAAGAAGAAGATGAATAAGGTGAAGAAGTTGATGTCAAAGAAGCTGATGATGAGGATAATTAAGAAGAAAGCGTGGGAGAAGTAAAAAAGAAGGTGAAGGGCGTGGAAGTAGTGAAACATCAATATCTGACATAAAAAAAAAAAAAAATAACATAGTCAAATTCTTTCTAACGCCGAACTTCATAAAAAAAAATTAAAAATCATGCTATTCTATTACATTGGGCTAAACCTCTGTCCCTTTAATATCTCCGCCACGTCCCCCAATACATCCTACATTATTCTTAGTTGTTTTCCTTCATGTAGAATGAACCTACAAGTTTATAAAGGGTTTATTTTAATTCCGATATTTTCGTCCCATTGACTTGCATTGGGATCGGGTATCGGTATCGGATTGGATCCGATATTTTGACGGTATCGGCCGATACTTTCCGATACCGATACTTTCCGATATCGGAAAGTATCGCTCAACACTAGTCACCATTACAGACCTACACAGCATGTTAGATAGTATATCAGTTGGCAAGTCTGTATTCCTGACCCACCAGACACAAACACTCAAATGCACAAGCCAATATACAGATGAAAAGCCAGTTATTATTGGTCTGCAAAAACGTAGCTGTCTGGGTAATTAAGATACAATCTGGTTTCTTCACATTCCTCCCCATCTTAATTAACCAGACATGATAGGCTTCCGATCATTCAGTTTCCTTAGAGCATATTCCATATGCTCCTTACGAAAATAAACTCCATACGTAATTGAAGAGTAACAACTGGTATCCATTGGGTCCACGCATGGCTTCCTCCGCATTCTGTAGTTCCTGCCTTAATTCTATTCAATCTGTTGAAGCTGGAACATCTCCTGTAGTTTCCGTTTCTTGTTGAGGTCATATAGCTACTCTGGTCCTCTTCCCAAGGCCGATTTGGTGGGGTTGGATATAGTGGCATCCGAAACCTGCTGTGCATGCCTCATCAATGGTCTGCTGGGTCTGTCTGTATACCTCCCTTGTTGTGGAGCCCTGGATGGTGTGTAAGAACACCAGTCCCCTGCAGCTCCCCCGGTTCCGCCGGGCTGAGTAGTGTCCCACTGCTGCCACCAATGTTACGGAGAAGCGGGGTCAGTGGGTGCTCTCGTCTGCTGGCCCGGCTGTCTTTAGCAAGACTGCATGGACCACGGCTCATACCACTGAACGCCTGCTCTATCTCCCAGTGGGCAATACACTACACAGACAACACAGGGTTAAGGTAAAACAGGATGGCAATACTTTATTGAACCACTGCACACAATAGCGAACAGAACATTCCCAACATGCCTGGAATTGTATGGGTACATGGGCGCATATAAAATATCACTGCGTCTCCACGTATTTCCAGTATGACACGATGTCAGAGCTCCCAGGGTCGCTACTCCATCTGCGGATGAACGCACAGAGAAGGGGTAACGACAAGCATAGGGAGATGACCAAGAACTGTCCATAGAGTCCATACAAGGTCCAAAACCAGTTGACACGATGCCAGAGCTCCCAGGGTCGCTACTCCATCTGTGGATGAACGCACAGAGAAGGGGTAATGACAAGCATAGGGAGATGACCAAGAACTGTCCAGAGAGTCCATACAAGGTCCAAAGCCAGTTGACATGAGAGTCACCACCTGGCTTATCTGAGCATCTCCATGGAAACAGGCGACCAGCGGGTCCCAACCCTGGCTTTCTCCAAACAGATCCATGGTTCAGAGATGGTCACTGGATCTGATCGGTGTCCTTCCAACCGGAGCCGAAAACCCCTAGGTTGTATCCTATAGAATCCTAGATCAGTGTCCCTCGTGATGGTGCCATGATGAATTGGCTGCAGTCCTTTCTCTTGTCTGTTGGGTGGTTTGCAGAATGTCTGGCTCGAAGCTCTGTATAATTCAGTCTCTAGGATGTGATCTCTGAGTCTTTCTAAAGGTACCTTCACACGAAGCGACGCTGCAGCGATAGCGACAACGATGCCGATCGCTGCAGCGTCGCTGTTTGATCGCTGGAGAGCTGTCACACAGACCGCTCTCCAGCTACCAACGATGCCGAGGTCCCCGGGTAACCAGGGTAAACATCGGGTTGCTAAGCGCAGGGCCGCGCTTAGTAACCCGATGTTTACCCTGGTTACCAGCGTAAAAGTAAAAAAAACAAACAGTACATACTCACCTGCGCGTCCCCCAGCGTCTGCTTCCTGACACTGACTGAGCTCCGGCCCTAACAGCTCAGCGGTGACGTCACCGCTGTGCTTTCACTTTCACTTTAGGGCCGGCGCTCAGTAAGTGTCAGGAAGCAGACGCTGGGGGACGCGCAGGTGAGTATGTACTGTTTTTTTTTTTTACTTTTACGCTGGTAACCAGGGTAAACATCGGGTTGCTAAGCGCGGCCCTGCGCTTGGTAACCCGATGTTTACCCTGGTTACCAGTGTAAAACATCGCTGGTATCGTTGCTTTTGCTTTCAAACACAACGATACACGGCGATCGGACGACCAAATAAAGTTCTGGACTTTATTCAGCGACCAGCGACATCACAGCAGGATCCTGATCGCTGCTGCGTGTCAAACTAAACGATATCGCTAGCGAGGACGCTGCAACGTCACGGATCGCTAGCGATATCGTTACAAAGTCGTTTCGTGTGAAGGTACCTTAAGCCCAAGGCATGTAAGCCACTCCCAGAATCACCCAGGGTCTCCCAGTCCAACATCAAGATAAGGCAAACAATGGTGATGGGATTAAGTAGCACTATTAGCATATAAGCACACATCAATAAACAAAGCCCAATACACTCAATGTACAGTCACCATTACAGACCTACACAGCATGTTAGATAGTATATCAGTTGGTAAGTCTGTATTCCTGACCCACCAGACACAAACACTCAAATGCACAAGCCAATATACAGATGAAAAGCCAGTTCTTATTGGTCTGCAAAAACGTAGCTGTCTGGGTAATTAAGATATAATCTGGTTTCTTCACAGTGAGGGCGTCCTTTAGCTGGTGGAAGGCTTCCTCACACTCTGGGGTCCAGGTTACCTGGCGGGATTGGTTCTTACGGGTCAGATCAGTGAGGGACTTGGCTACGCTGCTGTAATTGGGAACAAATTTCCTGCAATACCCTGCTGTCCCTAGAAACGCCATGACCTGGGTTTTAGTGTGTGGGGTGGGCCAATTGGCTATGGCCTCAATCTTGGCTGGTTCTGGTCTCTGTTTCCCACTTCCCACCCAATGCCCTAAATACTGAACCTCTGCTTTGCCCACGTGACACTTGTTTGGGTTCAGGGTGATTCCTGCCTTGTGGATCCTGTCCAATACTGTCTCTAGGTGATTCAGATGCTCTTCCCATGTCGCGCTGTAGATGGCGATGTCATCCATGTAGGCACATGCATAGTCCTGGAGACCATCCAGAAGCCGGTCAGCCAGCCTCTGGAAGGTCGCCGGGGCATTCTTCATCCTGAATGGCATAACTCGAAACTGGAATAAGCTGAACGGGGTGACAAATGCCGACTTGGGAATAGCATCAGGACTAAGGGGAATCTGCCAGTAGCCTTTGCATAGATCGATGGTGGTCAAATACTTTGCCCCCGCCAGCCGGTCTAACAACTCATCCACACGTGGCATGGGATATGCATCCGTCACCGTTTTCTCATTGAGCTTACGATAGTCTACACAAAACCATGTAGTCCCATCCTTCTTGGGCACTAACACTACGGGGGATGCCCAGGGACTATCTCACTCTTCAATGACCCCTAAACGCAACATCTCTTGTATCTCTTGTCGCATCCCTTCTCATACAGACTCAGGGACACGGAAGGGGGGTTGTCGCAGGGGGGTCTAATCCTGGGTCTCAACCTTGTGTTGTGCCAGGCGAGTGTACCCTGGTCTCCCCGAAAACATCCTCTGTCGCTGCCTCAACAATGCCTCCGCCTGCTGTCTCTCCTGGGGATCTAGGTCTTCACCCAAGTGTAACGGGGTCTACCAAGCTGGGGTAGCTCTTTCAGTACCACCCCATGTTTCAGGAGGTCCACTCTGCTTTGGCTGGGGTCTGAATGAAGGACGCTGGCTGGAATTCCTTGATTACATGAGAGCATACAAAAGCTGACTGCTTCTCCACGTATTTCCAGTCTCACAACGTTTTATTCACAGAACACAGAATATATATCACAACAGATACAGAAAGCAGGCCCATTCAAAAGCGGCAGGCCAGACATATATTACAATAGCCGCAGGTGGCCGGAGCCTGCTGATATTTACTGTGGGAATTACAAATGTGGGGGAGGTCAGAAGGGGGATATCTTGTCTCCTCTGCCCAGGGGCGCAGCCTGTGGGCTGATGCATTAGGGACATATACCTCACATGGAACCTATTATATATACAAATAACTGCATAACATATTCTGGGTGCTGGGGGTTCTGTAACACGGCTCCCCCTTTCAGCGACGTGATCGGCATACACAGTCTGATCCTTAACGGATCGGTTTGGGGATGACCGAAGTTTATGGGGTTGGTACAAGTTCCATTTGTCGACTTAGTCCATCGGCGTTACCATTTTGTTTGCCGGGTCTGTAGTGGATGGTGAAGTCCAGAGGTTGTAGGGCTAAACTCCACCGCAGTAATCTGGCGTTGTCTCCGGAGACCCGATTAAGCCAGACTAGGGGATTATGGTCCGTTAGGAGTGAAAACTGTCGTCCATACAAATAGGGTTGTAACTTTTTGAGTGCCTATACTACTGCCAGGCACTCCTTCTCAATGGCTGCATAGCTTACTTCACGGGGCAGTAGTTTCCGACTCAGGTAAGCTACCGAGTGTTCTTGGCCGTCCAGCCCGACTTGGCTCAGTACTGCCCCCAATCCAAACATAGAAGCGTCTGTGTGAACCAGGAAACGTTTAGTTGGATCGGGTGCGGCCAATACAGGGGTATTAGTGAGGGCGTCCTTTAGCTGGCGGAAGGCTTCCTCACACTCTGGGGTCCAGGTTACCAGGCGGAGTTGGTTCTTATGGGTCAGATCAGTGAGGGGCTTGGCTACGCTGCTGTAATTGGGGACGAATTTCCTGTAATACCCCGCTGTCCCTAGGAACGCCATGACCTGGGTTTTAGTGCATGGGGTGGGCCATTTGGCTATGGCCTCAATCTTGG
This sequence comes from Ranitomeya variabilis, assembly GCF_051348905.1. Classification (NCBI taxonomy): domain Eukaryota; kingdom Metazoa; phylum Chordata; class Amphibia; order Anura; family Dendrobatidae; genus Ranitomeya; species Ranitomeya variabilis. The sequence goes on from NC_135233.1 coordinate 985,676,129, forward strand.
CTGGTTCTGGTCTCTGTTTCCCACTTCTTACCCAATGCCCTAAATACTGAACCTCCGCTTTGCCCACGTGACACTTGTTTGGGTTCAGGGTGATTCCGGCCTTGTGGATCCTGTCTAATACTGTCTCTAGGTAATTTAGATGCTCTTCCCTTGTCGCGCTGTAGATGGCGATGTCATCCAGGCAGGCACACGCATAGTCCTGGAGACAATCCAGAAGCCGGTCAGCCAGCCTCTGGAAGGTCGCCGGGGCATTCTTCATCCTGAATGGCATAACTCGAAACTGGAATAAGCTGAACGGGGTGACAAATGCCGACTTGGGAATAGCATCAGGACTAAGGGGAATCTGCCAGTAGCCTTTGCATAGATCGATGGTGGTCAAATACTTTGCCCCCGCCAGCCGGTCTAACAACTCATCCACACGTGGCATGGGATATGCATCCGTCACCGTTTTCTCATTGAGCTTACGATAGTCTACACAAAACCATGTAGTCCCATCCTTCTTGGGCACTAACACTACGGGGGATGCCCAGGGACTATCTCACTCTTCAATGACCCCTAAACGCAACATCTCTTGTATCTCTTGTCGCATCCCTTCTCATACAGACTCAGGGACACGGAAGGGGGGTTGTCGCAGGGGGGTCTAATCCTGGGTCTCAACCTTGTGTTGTGCCAGGCGAGTGTACCCTGGTCTCCCCAAAAACATCCTCTGTCGCTGCCTCAACAATGCCTCCGCCTGCTGTCTCTCCTGGGGATCTAGGTCTTCACCCAAGTGTAACGGGGTCTACCAAGCTGGGGTAGCTCTTTCAGTACCACCCCATGTTTCAGGAGGTCCACTCTGCTTTGGCTGGGGTCTGAATGAAGGACGCTGGCTGGAATTCCTTGATTACATGAGAGCATACAAAAGCTGACTGCTTCTCCACGTATTTCCAGTCTCACAACGTTTTATTCACAGAACACAGAATATATATCACAACAGATACAGAAAGCAGGCCCATTCAAAAGCGGCAGGCCAGACATATATTACAATAGCCGCAGGTGGCCGGAGCCTGCTGATATTTACTGTGGGAATTACAAATGTGGGGGAGGTCAGAAGGGGGATATCTTGTCTCCTCTGCCCAGGGGCGCAGCCTGTGGGCTGATGCATTAGGGACATATACCTCACATGGAACCTATTATATATACAAATAACTGCATAACATATTCTGGGTGCTGGGGGTTCTGTAACACGGCTCCCCCTTTCAGCGACGTGATCGGCATACACAGTCTGATCCTTAACGGATCGGTTTGGGGATGACCGAAGTTTATGGGGTTGGTACAAGTTCCATTTGTCGACTTAGTCCATCGGCGTTACCATTTTGTTTGCCGGGTCTGTAGTGGATGGTGAAGTCCAGAGGTTGTAGGGCTAAACTCCACCGCAGTAATCTGGCGTTGTCTCCGGAGACCCGATTAAGCCAGACTAGGGGATTATGGTCCGTTAGGAGGGAAAACTGTCGTCCATACAAATAGGGTTGTAACTTTTTGAGTGCCTATACTACTGCCAGGCACTCCTTCTCAATGGCTGCATAGCTTACTTCACGGGGCAGTAGTTTCCGACTCAGGTAAGCTACCGAGTGTTCTTGGCTGTCCAGCCCGACTTGGCTCAGTACTGCCCCCAATCCAAACATAGAAGCGTCTGTGTGAACCAGGAAACGTTTAGTTGGATCGGGTGCGGCCAATACAGGGGTATTAGTGAGGGCGTCCTTTAGCTGGCGGAAGGCTTCCTCACACTCTGGGGTCCAGGTTACCAGGCGGAGTTGGTTCTTATGGGTCAGATCAGTGAGGGGCTTGGCTACGCTGCTGTAATTGGGGACGAATTTCCTGTAATACCCCGCTGTCCCTAGGAACGCCATGACCTGGGTTTTAGTGCATGGGGTGGGCCATTTGGCTATGGCCTCAATCTTGGCTGGTTCTGGTCTCTGTTTCCCACTTCTTACCCAATGCCCTAAATACTGAACCTCCGCTTTGCCCACGTGACACTTGTTTGGGTTCAGGGTGATTCCGGCCTTGTGGATCCTGTCTAATACTGTCTCTAGGTAATTTAGATGCTCTTCCCTTGTCGCGCTGTAGATGGCGATGTCATCCAGGCAGGCACACGCATAGTCCTGGAGACAATCCAGAAGCCGGTCAGCCAGCCTCTGGAAGGTCGCAGGGGCATTCTTCATCCCGAATGGCATAACTCAAAACTGGAATAAGCCGAACGGGGTGACAAATGCAGACTTGGGAATAGCGTCAGGACTAAGGGGAATCTGCCAGTAGCCTTTGCATAGATCGATGGTAGTCAAATACTTTGCCCCCGCCAGCCGGTCTAACAGCTCATCCACGCGCGGCATGGGATACTCATCCGTCACCGTTTTCTCATTGAGCCTGCAATAGTCTACACAAAACCATGTAGTCCCATCCTTCTTGGGCACTAACACTACGGGGGATGCCCAGGGACTATCTGATTCTTCAATGACCCCTAAACGCAACATCTCTCGTATCTCTTGTCGCATCCCTTCTCGTACAGACTCAGGGACACGGAAGGGGGGTTATCTCAGGGGGGTCTGATCCTGGGTCTCAACCTTGTGTTGTGCCAGGTGGGTGTACCCCGGTCTCCCTGAAAACATCCTCTGTCGCTGCCTCAACAATGCCCCTGCCTGCAGTCTCTCCCGGGGACCTAGGTCTTCACCCCAGTGTACCTGATCCCATGTTTTAGACTGAGTCCTCTCCCCTAAGACATCAGGCAAGGGGAGTCCGTCTACATCCTCTGCTTCAGGTGCACAGATGGCCACTACCTCTTCAGGGCGCTCCCGGTAAGGCTTCAGCATGTTCACGTGGAACATGCGGATAACCCTGGGGTCGTCACAATCGGCGACATTATAGGTGGTGTCAGCTATTTTCCCCACTACCTGGTAGGGCCCCTGCCATGCAGCTTGGAACTTGTTCTGCCTAGTGGGTTCTAACACCAGGACCTTCTGTCCTATCTCAAAGGTGCGTTCTCTGGCCCTCCGATCATACCATACGCGCTGGTGCCGTTGGGCCACCTGCAGGTTCCCACGTACAGCCTGGGTCAGCTCCTGTAGGCGGTCCCGGAATTCCAACACATAGGGTACAATAGGTACCCCTTCTATGGTGCCCTCCCCTTCCCAGTGTTCTAGCACTAAGTCTAGGGGTCCCCTTACCCGTCTCCCGTATACCAGTTCGAACGGGGAGAACCCCGTGGATTTTTGGGGCACCTCCCGACAGGCAAACAGGAGGTGAGGCAAGAATTTCTCCCAGTCCCTCTAGGTCCTGGTAAAAGTCCCAATGAGTTGTTTTAAAGTCCCGTTAAAGCGTTCACACAACCCATTGGTTTGCGGGTGGTATGGGGCGCTTCTAATGGACTTTACGCCGCACAGCTTCCACAGTTGGTTGGTCACCTCTGCTGTAAACTGGGTACTCTTGTCCGAGATAATCTCCCAGGGAAATCCAACCCATGAGAAAACCTGGAGCAGGGCAGCCGCCACCGTCTCTGCCAGTATGTTAGGTAACGCAACCGTCTCTGGATACCATGTGGCATAATCTACCACTGTCAATATATACCTTTTCCCTGACGGACTGGGTTTGGCTAACGGCCCTATCAGATCGACCGCTACTCGGCTAAATGGTTCCTCCACAATGGGGAGGGGGCGTAATTTGGCCTTGCATCGATCTCCCCTCTTGCCAATGCGCTGGCAACTGTCACAGGTCTGGCAGTACTGACGAACATCATAGGTTACCCCCGGCCAAAAGAAGTTTTGTGTCAGACGATGCCTGGTGCGACTGACGCTGAAGTGCCCGGCCAAGGGTATGTCATGAGAGATTCACAGTAACTCCTGCCCATACTTCTTGGGAACTACGAACTGTCGTTTTATAGTGGGGCTCGCCCCTGTGTGGTGCTGCTCTGTGATCCGGTAGAGGAGTCCCTGCTTCCATATAAATTGTTCCCCTTCCAGTATCCCTCTCCCCTCCTGTGCCTTCCCACGATATCCCTCCAATGAAGGATCCTCAAGTATCTCCCTCTTAAATTCATCTGGGGTGGCCCAAGAATTGTGTCTGGCTATGGGAATACGTGTACGGCTGGGATGTCTTACCTGGGCCACCTCTGAGTGTGATTCCGCCTCAGCAGCTCGAGCTTGTCTCCGGGTGGTCACAGGATATGTCTCAGCCAGAGGGGCAACCGAGAAGGCAGACAACATGGGCTCCAAGTCATTTCCCAGCAAGACGTCTGCAGGCAAATCCTCCATCAAGCCGACCTCAACAATGCCATCCCCGACTCCCCAGTTCAGGTGAATCCTGGCAGTGGGCAGTCGATGTATGGCTCCCCCTGCTACACGGACTGCCACTGTCCGGTCCATCTTCTCTTGGTCCCGGACGAGATCAGGCTTCACAAGGGTCAAAGTTGCTCCGGAATCTCTTAGTCCCTGCATGCGTTTCCCATTAACCCACATGACCTGTCTATGCTGTTGTCGATTATCTGCCCGGGCTGCCTGCACGGGGTCTACTTCATGCAGCACTTCCTCCATTTCTTCCACCCCTTGGTTAGTTGTAGCCCCCAATGCCGGGTCAGCTTCGCCTTGGTAGCAGTGTACAGCGGCCCGGCTGAAGGTAGCTGTTCCCTCCTTTGGCCACTGGGTATGCTGAGTCCGATTGGGACATTGTCTTTGCAGGTGGCCCAGCTGACGGCAGGTGTGGCATCGCGCCCCAGGGGAACTGTGGTAGGTCAGGTTTCTAGCTGGTCCCCCTACAATCTTCGGTGGTTGGGGCCCTCCAGGTCCATGAGCGGACCCTTAGTGACCATCTTTGATCCAGACAACTGAGGCCTCCTGGCGTCATGATGCTCATCGGCCAGACGAGCGGCTTCCTCAAGAGTCATTGGCCGCCTGTACCGAAGCCATTCCTGTGTCTCGGGGGTTAGTCCATTAAAGAATCGTTCTAACAAGAAGAGCTGGAGGATGTCTTCCTTAGTGGTTGCTTGGTTCCCTTGTACCCATTGTAGCAGTGACCGCCGTAATTTAGAGGCCCATTCAGAGTGAGTATCGGTTACGCGTTTCATAAGTCCGCGGAACTTTTTGACGGTATGCCTGTGGTGTCAGCGCATACCGGGCCAAGATCACTTCTTTAATCCGCTCATAGTCCATACAGTGCCTCATCAGGTACCGTGCGATAGGTGTCCGCTGCCCGGCCTGTCAGCTTGCTGGCCAGAATCTGAACCCGTTCCTCCGGCTTCACTTGATGAAGGGCACACTGCCGCTCAAAGTCCTGCAGAAAACCATCAATGTCTTCCTCTGCCTCCCTCAACTGTCGGAAGGCATTATACTGGATCTTTTTGTGGCTTACTGTTGAAGGTACCTGGGCGGAGGCCAGAGCTCCCCCTGCTCCCTGACTCTCCTCTCTCCGCTCTGCCATCTCCATCTTGGCCAGCTCCACTTTGGTCCACTCTGCCATCTCCATCTTGGTTAGCTCTATCCTGGTCCACTCGGCCATCTTTTCCTTCAGATCAGTACGCACATCAGGCATCACCTCTCGTATGATCTCTACTGCAGGGTCGTGTTCCATGATGGCTGCTATCAAATCCGCTTTTGTTTTGTTGCTGGCGATTAACCCTCTGGCTTCCACCAGATCTTTTAATGTAGTTCTCTTTAACTTCTGGTAGTTGTTTTCCATTCATTTCTTTCCTCCTGTAGACGGGGAATCACATACCACTGCTGCCACCAGTGTAACGGGGTCTGCCGAGTTGGAGTACCTCTTTCAGTACCACCCCGTGTTTCAGGAGGTCCACTCTGCTTTGGCTGGAGTCTGAATGAAGGACGCTGGCTGGAATTGCTTGGTTACATGGGCGCATATAAAAGATCACTGCTTCTCCACGTAGTTCCAGTGTGAAAATGCTTTACTCACAGGACACAGAATATAAATCACACAGATACAGAGGGCAGGCCAATTGAAAAGCGGCAGGCCAGACATACATTACAATAGCCGCAGGTGGCCGGAGCCTGCCGATATTTACTGTGGGAATTACAAAGGTGGGGGTGGTCAGAAGAGGGATATCTTGTCCCCCCTGCCCAGGGGCGCAGCCTGTGGGCTGATGCATTAGGGACATGCATCTCACATGGAACCTATTATACATACATATAACTGCACAACATATTCTGGGTGCTGGGGGGTTCCGTAACACTCAGAGGCCACACCCCAATTTGGAGGGTAATGGGGGCCACATCAAAATGCAAAGGTTACCGGAAGCCACACCCCAACTCGGAGTGTAACGGAGGCCACACCCCAGCTCAGAGGGTATCGGAGGCCATACCCAAAGAGGCCACACCCCATCTTGGAGGGTACTGAAGGCCACACCCCAACTCGGAGAGCACCAGAGGCCACACCCCAACTCGGAAGGTACCAGAGGCCACACCCCAACTCAGAGGGCTCCAGAGGCCACACCCCAACTCGGAGGGTATCGTAGGCCACACCCCAGCTCAGAAGGCAGCAAAGTCCACAACCCAACTCTGAGGGTGCCCGGGGTCCAGACCCCAAATCGTCAGCTACGGGATACCACACCCCAATTCAGAGGGTACTGGGGCCACACCCCAACTCAGAGGGTACTGGGGCCACACCCCAGCTCAGAAGGTATCAGAGTCCACACCCCAATTCGAAGGGTATCGGAGACCACACCTCAGCTCGAAACATACCTGATGCCACACCGCAACTCAGAGGGTATCGGAGGCCACACCCCAACATATAAGGTACACGAGGCCACAACCCAACTCGGAGGGTTTGCAGAGGCCAATCCCCAACTCTGAGTGTACCGTAGGCCACACCCCAACTCGGAGGGTCTTGGACTCCACACCCCATCTCAAAGGGCACCAGAGGCCACACACCAACTCGGAGAGTGCCGGAGGACACACCCCAACTCGGAGGTTATCGGAGGCCATACCCTAGCTCGGAGGGTACTGGAGGCTACACCCAAAGAGGCGTACACCCCAACTTGGAGGGTACTAGAGACCACACCCCAACTCGGAGGGTACCAGAGGCCACACCCCAACTCAGAGGGTACCAGAGGCCACACCCCAACTTGGAGGGTACCATAGGCCACACCCCAACTCAGAGGGTACCAGAGGCCACACCCCAACTCGGAAGATACCGTAGGCAACACCTCAGCTTGTTGGTTACCAGAGGTCAGAACCCAACTCAGAGGGTAGTGGAGGCCACACCCCAACATGGAGGGTACCCGGAGGCCACACCCCAACTTGGAGGGTGCCCAGAGGCCACACCTCAAATCGTAGGGTACAGGATGCCAAACCCCAACTCGAAGGGTAGCAGAGGCCACACCCCAACTTGTAGGGTACCGTAGGCAACACCTCAGCTCGGAGGGTACCAGAGGTCAAAACCCAGCTCAGAGGGTAGCGGAGGGCACACCCCAAAATGGAGGGTACCTGAAGGCCACACCAAAAATACGGAGGGTACCCGGAGGCCACACGCCAACTTGGAGGGTATCTGAAGGCCGCATCCAAACTATGAGGGTGCCTGGAAGGTACTGGTTGCAACACCCCAACTTGGAGGGTACTGGAGGCCACACCCCAATTCGGAGGGTATCGGAGGCCACACGCCAACTCGGAGGGTATCTGAAGGCCACACCCAAACTCTGAGGGTGCCTGGAAGGTAGCGGTTGCCACACTTCAACTCGGAGTCTACTGGAGGCCACACCCCAAGAGGCTACACGCAAACTTTGAGGGTATCGGAGACCACACCCCAACTCAGAGGGTACCGTGTACCATACCCCAACTCTGAAGATATTCAGAGGCCACACCCCAATATGGAGGGTACCCGGAGGCCACCCCTCAACTCAGAGGGTGCCCGGAGGCCACACAACAAATCGTAGGGTACGGGATGCCAAACCCCAACTCGGAGGGTTCCAGAGCCTGTGCACTCCCCAACTCGTAGGGTACCGTAGGGAACACATCAGTTCGGAGGGTAGCGGAGAGCACTCCCCAACACGGATTGTACCCGTAGGCCACATTAAAAACACAGAGGGTACCCGGTAGCCACACGCCAACTCGGAGGGTATCTGAAGGCCACACCCAAGCTACGAGGGTGCCTGGAAGGTACTGGTTGCCACACCCCAACTTGGTGGGTACTGGAGGCCGCTCCTCAATTCGGAGGGTATTGTAGTCCACACCCAAACTCTGAGGGTGCCTGGAAGGTTGCGGTTGCCATACCTGCCAAGATGAGGATCTTGGCAGCTACTGGAGGCCACACCCCAAGAGGCTACACACAAACTTTGAGGGTATCGGAGACCACACCCCAACTCAGAGGATACCGTATGCCATACCCCAACTCGTAAAATATATTCAGAGGCCACACCCCAATTTGGAGGATACACGGAGGCCACACCCCAATTTGGATGGTATCGGAGGCCACACCACAATTCAGAGAGTACCGGAGGCAACACCCCAACTCGGAGGGTATCTGATGCCACACCCCAGCTCAGAGGGTACCAGAAGCCACACCCCAACTCTGAGGGTACTGTAGGCAGCATCTCAGCTCAGAGGGTACCAGAGGCCACACCTTAACTCAGAGAGTACCATAGGCCACACCCCAAATTCGAGGGTATAGGAGGCCACACCCCAACTCAGAGGGTACTGTAGGCCACACCCCAACTCGGAGGGTACCAGAGGGCACACTCCAACTCGGAGGGTACCAGAGGTCACACCCCAACTCGGAGGGTATCGTATGCCACACCCCAACTTGGAGGGCAGCAGAGGCCACACCCTAACTCTGAGGGTTCCCGGGATCCACACCACAAATCGTAGGCTACAGGATGCCACACCCCAATTCGGAGGGTATTGGAGGCCGAATGCCTACTCGGAGTGTATCTGAAGGCCACACCCAAACTCTGAGGGTGCCTGGAAGGTACCGGTTGCCACAGCCCAACTGGGAGGGTACTAGAGGCCACACCCCAACTTGGAGGGTACCGGATGCCACACCCCAAGAGGCTACACACCAACTGGGTACTGGAGGCCACACTCCAACTCAGAGGGTGCCAGAGGTCACACTTCAAGAGGCTACACACCAGCTTTGAGGGTACCGTAGGCAACACCTCAGCTCGGAGGGGTACCGGAGGTCAAAACGCAGCTCAGAAGGTAGCGGAGGGCACACCCCAACACGGAGGGTACCCGGAGGCAACGCCAAAAACAAGGAGGGTATTGGAGGCCGAATGCCTAGTCGGAGTGTATCTGAAGGCCACACTCAAACTCTGAGGTTGCCTGGAAGGTACCGGTTGCCACAGCCCAACTCGGAGGGTACTAGAGGCCACACTCCAACTCGGAGGGTACCGGATGCCACACCCCAAGAGGCTACACACCAACTGGGTACTGGAGGCCACACCCCAACTTGGAGGGTGCCAGAGGTCACACCCCAAGAGGCTGCACACCAACTTTGAGGGTACCGTAGGCAACTCCTCAGCTCAGAGGGGTACCGGAGGTCGAAACCCAGCTCAGAAGGTAGCGGAGGGCACACCCCAACACGTAGGGTACCTGGAGGCCACACCAAAAACACGGAGGGTACCCGGAGGCCACATGCCAACTCAGAGGGTATCTGAAGGCCACACCCAAACTCTGAGGGTGTCGGGAAGGTACTGGTTGCCACACCCCAACTCGGAGGGTACCGGAGGCCACACCAAAATTCGAAGGGTAACAGAAGCCACACGCCAACTCGGAGGGTACTGTAGGCAACACCTCAGCTCAGAGGGTACCGGAGGCCAAACCCCAGATCGGAGGGTAGCAGAGGCCACACCCCAACACAGATGGCACCTGGAGTCCACACCCCAATTCGGAGGGTGCCTGGAGTCCACACCCCAAATCGTAGGGTACAGGATGCCACACCCAAATTCGGAGGGTACCGAAGGCCACATGTCAACTCAGAGGTTATCTGAAGGCCGCACCCAATCTCCAAGGGTGCCTGGAAGGTATCGGTTTCCACACTCCAACTCTGAAGATACTCAGAGGCCACACCCCAATTTGGAGGATACTCGGAGGCCACACCACAACTCGGAGGGTACCCAGAGGCCACACCTCAACTCAGAGTGTGCCCGGAAACCACACTTCAACTTGGAGAGTATCGGAGGCCACACCCCAGCTCGAAGGCTACCGGATGCCACTCCCCAACTCGGAGGGTACTCGGAGGCCACACCCCAATTCGGAAGTACAGGAGGCCACACCCTAATTCGGAGGGTACCGAGGCCACACAGAGGCCACATCAAAATTCGAAGGTTACCGGAAGCCACACCCCAACTCGGAGGGTAACGGAGGCCACTCCCCAGCTCGGAGGTATCGGAGGCTGTTACGGAACCCCCCAGCACCCAGAATGTGTTGTGCAGTTATATGTATGTATAATAGGTTCCATGTGAGATGCATGTCCCTAATGCATCAGCCCATAGGCTGCGCCCCTGGGCAGGGGGGACAAGATATCCCCCTTCTGACCTCCCTCACCTTTGTAATTCCCACAGTAAATATCGGCAGGCTCCGGCCACCTGAGGCTATTGTAATGTATGTCTGGCCTGCCGCTTTTCAATTGGCCTGCCCTCTGCATCTGTGTGATATATATTATGTGTCCTGTGAGTAAAGCGTTGTCACACTGGAAATATATGGAGAAGCAGTGATCTTTTATATGCGCCCATGTAACCAAGCAATTCCAGCCAGCGTCCTTCATTCAGACTCCAGCCAAAGCAGAGTGGACCTCCTGAAACATGGGGTGGTACTGGAAGAGGTACTCCAGCACGGCAGACCCCATTACACTGGTGGCAGACAGCGGGATGTGATACCCCATCTACAGGAGGAAAGGAATGAATGGAAAACAACTACCAGAAGTTAAAGAGGACTACATTAAAAGATCTGGTGGAAGCCCGAGGGTTAATCGCCAGCAACAAAACAAATGCGGATTTGATAACAGCCATCATGGAACACGACAGTGCAGCGCCCCTCAATGTGAACGTGGAGGAGACTGAATTCCAGAGGGAGGTAAAGAACAGACTGGCATTCTATACGAGAGGTGATGGCTGATGTGTGTACTGATCTGAAGGAAAAGATGGCCGAGCAGACCAGGATCGAGCTAGCCATGATGGAGATGGTAGAGCGGACCAAAGTGGAGCTGGCCAAAATGGAGATGGCAGAGCAGAGAGAGGAGAGTCAGGGAGCAGGGGGAGCTCTGGCCTCCGCCCAGGTACCTTCAACAGTAAGCCACAAAAAGATCCAGTATAATGCCTTCCGACAGTTGGGTGAGGCAGAGGAAGACATTGATGGCTTTCTGCAGGACTTTGAGCGGCAGTGTGCCCTTCATCAAGTGAAGCCGGAGGAACGGGTTCAGATTCTGGCCAGCAAGCTGACAGGCCGGGCAGCGGACGCCTATCGCACGGTACCTGATGAGGACTGTATGGACTATGATCGGATCAAAGAAGTGATCTTGGCCCGGTATGCACTGACACCAGAGGCATACCACCAAAAGTTCCACGGACTTATTAAATGTGTAACCGATACCCACGCTAAATGGGCCTGTAAACTACAGCGGTCACTGCTACAGTAGGAGCCAAGCAACCACTAAGGAGGACGTCCTCCAGCTCTTCTTGTTAGAATGATTCTTTAATGGACTAACCCCCGAGACACAGGAAGGGCTTCGGGACAGGCGGCCAACGACTCTTGAGGAGGCCGCTCGTCTGGCCGATGAACATCATGATGCCAGGAGGTCTCAGTTGTCCGGATCAAAGATGGTCACAAGGGGTCCGCCCATGGACCTGGAGGCCCCTAAACCACAGAAGATTGTAGGGGGACCAGCGAAAAACCCGGCCTACCACAGTTCCCCTGGGGCGCGATGCCACACCTGCCATCACCTGGGCCACCTGCAAAGACAATGTCCCAACCGGACTCAGCTTACCCAGTGGCCAAAGGCGGCAACAGCTACCTTCCGCCGGACTGCTGTACACTGCTACCAAGACAAAGCTGACCCGGCATTGGGGGCTACTGCTCACCAGGGGGGTGGAAGAGATGGAGGAAGTGCTGCATGAAGTAGACCCCATGAAGGCAGCCCGGGCAGATAATCGGCAACAGCATCGACAGGTCATGTGGGTTAATGGGAAACGTATGCAGGGACTAAGAGATTCCGGGGCAACTTTGACCCTTGTGAAGCCTCATCTCGTCCGGGACCAAGAGAAGACGGACTGAACAGTGGCAGTCCGTGTAGCAGGGGGAGCCATACATCGACTGCCCACTGCCAGGATTCACCTGAACTGGGGAGTCGGGGATGGCCTTGTTGAGGTCGGCTTGATGGAGGATTTGCCTGCAGATGTCTTGCTGGGAAATGACTTGGGGCCCATGTTGTTTGCCTTCTCGGTTGCCCCTCTGGCTGAGACATATCCTGTGACCACCCGGAGACAAGCTCGAGCTGCGGAGGCGGAATCACACTCAGAGGAGGCCCAGGTATGACATCCCAGCCCTACACGTATTCCCATAGCCAGACACATTTCTTGGGCCACCCCAGCTGAATTTAAGAGGGTTACTTGAGAATCCTTCATTGGATTGATATCATGGGAAGGCACCGGAGGGGAGAGGGGTACTGGAAGGGGAACAGTTTGTATGGAAGCAGGGACTCCTCTACCGGATCACAGAGCAGCACCACACAGGGATGAGCCCCACTATAAAATGACAGCTGGTAGTTCCCAAGAAGTATAGGCAGGAGTTACTGCGAATCTTGTTGTGAATTCCGTTCTGGAGCTCCCTCCTGTGGTTGCTAATGGTATTTTTGCGAGTTCTGCCCTTGGGCTTCCTCTGGTGGTTTCGAGTGGAACTGCTGCTCCTTTAGGTAGCTGTAGCAGCTGCCTCCACTAATCGCCTTGCCTGGGTTTGTTATTTAAACCTGCTCTGGGCTTTAGTTCATGCCAGCTGTCAATGTTCTTGGTTGGATTTGGTTCTCTCCTTGGATTTCTCATATGGCCTGTCCTTGTCAGCAAAAGATAAGTTTTTGCTAGTTCTTGTTTGTCCATTTGTTTGGACTCTATTGCTCTGCAAATATGTCTCTTTTTGTCCAGCTTGTCACTATGTCATATTCAGGCTAGCTGGAAGCTCTGGGGAAGCAGATTTGCCCCTCCACACCGTGAGTTGGTGTGGAGTTCATTTTTGTAAACTCTGCGTGGATTTTGTAGTTTTTAATACTGACCGCACAGTATCCTTTTCTCTCTGTCTATCAAGTTTAGTATTGGCCTCCTTTGCTGAAATCTGATTTCATTTCTGTGTACGTCATTTCCCTCTCCACTCACAGTCAATATTTGTGGGGGGCTGTCTTTCCTTTGAGGGTTTTCTCTGAGGCAAGATAGCTTTCTATTTCCTACTTTAGGGGTAGTTAGCTCTTAGGCTGTGACGAGGTGTCTAGGGAGAGTCAGGAACTTCCCACGGCTATTACTAGTGTTGTTGTTAGGATTAGGAACTGCAGTCAGTAGAGATACCACCTCCTCAGAGCTCGTCCCATGTTGCGTTTTAGCCACCAGGTCATATCAGTGTGGCCTCTTAACCACCAGGTCATAACAGTACAGCTGGCCCACAATGTGTTAAATGCATCTCAAAAGAGGGAAAAGAAAGTTCTGAGTCATTTTTTTTTTCCTTTGTAGCTTGTTTTGTCTTTTTTTCCCCTTAATCTCTGGGTGGTTCAGGATTTTGGTGCTGATATGGAGGTTCAGGGTCTGTCCTTGCGTGTGGATCAACTTGCTGCAAGGGTACAGAGTATCCAAGATTATGTTGTCCAGACTCCGGTATTAGAGCCTAGAATTCCTATTCCTGATTTGTTTTCTGGGGATAGATCTAAATTTTTGAACTTCAAAAATAATTGCAGATTGTTTTTTGCTCTGAGACCCCGTTCCTCTGGTGACCCCATTCAGCAGGTGAAGATTGTTATTTCTTTGCTGCGTGGCGACCCGCAGGACTGGTCATTCTCCCTTGAGCCAGGAAATCCTGCATTGCTCAATACTGACGCATTTTTTCAAGTGCTCGGATTGCTGTATGACGAGCCTAATTCTGTGGATCAGGCAGAAAAGACTTTGCTGGCTCTGTGTCAGGGTCAGGAAGCAGCAGAAGTATACTGCCAGAAATTTAGAAAGTGGTCTGTGCTCACAAAATGGAATGAGTATGCTCTGGCAGCGATTTTCAGAAAGGGTCTTTCTGAAGCCTGAATGAGTTAATGTCTTTGGCCATTCAGATCGATCGGCGTCTGCACGAGCGCAAGGTGGTGCACCATATGGCAGTGTCCTCTGAGCAGAGTCCTGAGCCTATGCAATGTAATAGGATTTTGACTAGAGCAGAAAGGCAGAAATTCAGACGTCAGAATGGCCGGTGTTTTTACTGTGGTGATTCTGCTCATGCTATTTCTGATTGCCCTAAGCGTACTAAGAGGGTCCCTAGGTCTGTTACCATTAGTACTGTACAGCCTAAATTTCTCTTGTCTGTTACCCTGATTTGCTCATTGTCGTCCTTTTCTGTTATGGCATTTGTGGATTCTGGCGCTGCCCTGAACTTAATGGACTTAGAATTTGCCAAGCGCTGTGGTTTTTCCTTGGAGCCTTTGCAGAGCCCTATTCCCTTAAGGGGGATTGATGCTACGCCATTGGCCAAGAATAAACCTCAGTACTGGACACAGTTAACCATGTACATGGCTCCAGCACATCAGGAAAATATTCGCTTTTTGGTGTTGCATAATTTGCATGATGTTGTTGTGCTGGGTTTTCCATGGTTACAGGTACATAATCCAGTGCTGGATTGGAGATCTATGTCTGTAACTGGTTGGGGTTGTCAGGGGATACATAGTGATATTCCTTTGATGTCAATTTCCTCGCCCCCTTCTTCTGAAGTTCCTGAGTTTTTGTCGGATTTCCAGGATATATTTGATGAGCCCAAGTCCAGTTCCCTGCCTCCTCATAGGGACTGCGATTGTGCCATTAATTTGATTCCTGGCTGTAAGTTCCCTAAGGGCCGACTTTTCAATCTGTCTGTGCCAGAGCATGCCGCTATGCGGAGTTATGTAAAGGAGTCCTTGGAGAAGGGGCATATTCGCCCGTCTTCGTCACCGTTGGGGGCTGGATTCTTCTTTGTTGCCAAGAAGGATGGCTCCTTGAGACCCTGTATAGATTATCGCCTTCTCAATAAGATCATGGTCAAATTCCAGTACCCTTTGCCTTTACTTTCTGATTTGTTTGCTCGGATTAAGGGTGCCAGTTGGTTTACTAAAATCGACCTTCGAGGGGCGTATAATCTCGTGCGTATTAAACAAGGTGATGAATGGAAAACAGCATTTAATACGCCAGAAGGCCATTTTGAATATCTTGTGATGCCATTCGGGCTCTCTAATGCTCCATCGGTATTTCAGTCCTTTATGCATGATATCTTCCGGAATTATCTGGATAAATTCATGATTGTGTATTTGGATGATATTTTGTTTTTCTCCGATGATTGGGAGTCTCATGTGAAGCAGGTTAGGATGGTGTTTCAGGTCCTTCGTGCTAACGCGTTGTTTGTGAAGGGGTCTAAGTGCCTCTTTGGAGTTCAGAAGGTTTCTTTTTTGGGTTTCATTTTTTCTCCCTATTGAAATGGACCCTGTTAAAGTCCAGGCCATTCATGATTGGACTCAACCCACATCTGTAAAGAGCCTTCAGAAATTTTTGGGCTTTGCTAATTTTTATCGCCGCTTTATTGCTAATTTTTCTAGTGTGGTGAAGCCTCTGACCGATTTGACGAAGAAAGGCGCTAATGTGATGAATTGGTCCTCTGCGGCTGTTGAGGCCTTTCAGGAGCTTAAACGTCGTTTTACTTCTGCCCCTGTGTTGCGTCAGCCAGATGTTTCGCTCCCTTTTCAGGTTGAGGTTGATGCTTCTGAGATTGGGGCAGGGGCCGTTTTGTCTCAGAGAAATTCTGATGGCTCTTTGATGAAACCATGTGCTTTCTTCTCTAGAAAGTTTTCGCCTGCTGAGCGTAATTATGATGTCGGCAATCGGGAGTTGTTGGCTATGAAGTGGGCATTTGAGGAGTGGCGACATTGGCTTGAGGGAGCCAAGCATCGCGTGGTGGTCTTGACTGATCATAAGAATCTGATTTACCTTGAGTCTGCTAAGCGGTTGAATCCTAGACAAGCTCGGTGGTCTCTGTTTTTCTCCTGTTTTGATTTTGTGGTCTCGTATATTCCAGGATCTAAGAATGTGAAGGCTGATGCCCTTTCTAGGAGTTTTTTGCCTGACTCTCCGGGAATTCTTGAGCCGGCTGGGATCCTCAAGGAGTCGGTGATTCTTTCTGCCATCTCCCCTGATTTGCGGCGGGTACTTCAGGAGTTTCAGGCTGATAAACCTGACCGCTGTCCAGTGGGGAGACTGTTTGTTCCTGATAGATGGACTAGCAGGGTAATTTCTGAGGTTCATTGTTCGGTGTTGGCTGGTCACCCTGGGATTTTCGGTACCAGAGATTTGGTGGCTAGGTCCTTTTTAGTGGCCTTCCTTGTCGCGGGATGTGCGTTCGTTTGTGCAGTCCTGTGGGACCTGTGCTCGGGCTAAGCCTTGCTGTTCCCATGCCAGTGGGTTGCTTTTGCCTTTGCCTATTCCTGAGAGGCCCTGGACGCATATTTCCATGGATTTTATTTCTGATCTTCCTGTTTCTCAGAAGATGTCTGTCATCTGGGTGGTTTGTGATCGTTTTTCTAAGATGGTCCATTTGGTACCGTTGCCTAAGTTGCCTTCCTCCTCTGATTTGGTTCCATTATTTCTTCAGCATGTGGTTCGTTTACATGGTATTCCGGAGAATATTGTGTCTGACAGAGGTTCCCAGTTCGTTTCTAGGTTTTGGCGGTCCTTTTGTGCTAGAATGGGCATTGATTTGTCTTTTTCTTCAGCATTCCATCCTCAGACAAATGGCCAAACGGAGCGAACCAATCAGACCTTGGAAACCTATTTGAGATGCTTCGTGTCTGCTGATCAGGATGATTGGGTGACCTTTTTGCCGTTGGCCGAGTTTGCCCTTAATAATCGGGCTAGTTCGGCTACCTTGGTTTCGCCTTTTTTTTGTAACTTTGGTTTTCATCCTCGTTTTTCTTCGGGGCAGCTTGAGC
This sequence comes from Ranitomeya variabilis, assembly GCF_051348905.1. NCBI lineage: Eukaryota > Metazoa > Chordata > Amphibia > Anura > Dendrobatidae > Ranitomeya > Ranitomeya variabilis. The sequence goes on from NC_135233.1 coordinate 985,693,283, forward strand.
CTTCTGACTGTCCTGGTGTGGATTCTGTGGTGGACAGGTTGCAGCAAATTTGGACTTATGTGGTGATGAACAATTTGACGTTGTCTCAGGAAAAGGCTCAACGTTTTGCTAACCGTCGTCGGTGTGTTGGTCCCCGGCTTCGTGTTGGGGATTTGGTCTGGTTGTCTTCTCGTCGTGTTCCTATGAAGGTTTCTTCCCCTAAGTTCAAGCCTTGCTTTATTGGGCCTTATAAGATTTCTGAAATTATCAATCCGGTGTCTTTTCGTTTGTCCCTTCCAGCTTCTTTTTCCATTCATAATGTGTTCCATAGATCCTTGTTGCGGAGATATGTGGTACCTATGGTTCCCTCCGTTGATCCTCCTGCTCCGGTGTTGGTTGAGGGGGAATTGGAATATGTGGTGGAGAAGATTTTGGATTCTCGTTTTTCGAGGCGGAAGCTCCAATATCTGGTCAAGTGGAAGGGTTATGGCCAGGAGGATAATTCTTGGGTTGTTGCCTCCGATGTTCATGCTGCCGATTTGGTTCGTGCTTTCAATTTGGCTCGTCCTGATCGGCCTGGGAGCTCTGGTGAGGGTTCTGTGACCCCTCCTCAAGGGGGGGGTACTGTTGAGAATTCCGTTCTGGAGCTCCCTCCTGTGGTTGCTAATGGTATTTTTGCGAGTTCTGCCCTTGGGCTCCCTCTGGTGGTTTTGAGTGGAACTGCTGCTCCTTTAGGTAGCTGTAGCAGCTGCCTCCACTAATCGCCTTGCCTGGGTTTGTTATTTAAACCTGCTCTGGGCTTTAGTTCATGCCAGCTGTCAATGTTCTTGGTTGGATTTGGTTCTCTCCTTGGATTTCTCATATGGCCTGTCCTTGTCAGCAAAAGATAAGTTTTTGCTAGTTCTTGTTTGTCCATTTGTTTGGACTCTATTGCTCTGCAAATATGTCTCTTTTTGTCCAGCTTGTCACTATGTCATATTCAGGCTAGCTGGAAGCTCTGGGGAAGCAGATTTGCCCCTCCACACCGTGAGTCAGTGTGGAGTTCATTTTTGTAAACTCTGCGTGGATTTTGTAGTTTTTAATACTGACCGCACAGTATCCTTTTCTCTCTGTCTATCAAGTTTAGTATTGGCCTCCTTTGCTGAAATCTGATTTCATTTCTGTGTACGTCATTTCCCTCTCCACTCACAGTCAATATTTGTGGGGGGCTGTCTTTCCTTTGGGGGTTTTCTCTGAGGCAAGATAGCTTTCTATTTCCTACTTTAGGGGTAGTTAGCTCTTAGGCTGTGACGAGGTGTCTAGGGAGAGTCAGGAACATCCCACGGCTATTACTAGTGTTGTTGTTAGGATTAGGAACTGCGGTCAGTAGAGATACCACCTCCTCAGAGCTCGTCCCATGTTGCGTTTTAGCCACCAGGTCATATCAGTGTGGCCTGTTAACCACCAGGTCATAACAGAATCTCTCATGACATACCCTTGGCCGGGCACTTCGGCGTCAGTCACACCAGGCATCGTCTGACACAAAACGTCTTTTGGCCGGTGGTAACCTATGATGTTCGTCAGTACTGCCAGACCTGTGACAGTTGCCAGTGCATTGGCAAGAGGGGAGATCGATGTAAGGCCAAATTACGCCCCCTCCCCATTGTGGAGGAACCATTTAGCCAAGTAGCGGTCGATCTGATAGGGCCGTTAGCCAAACCCAGTCTGTCAGGGAAAAGGTATATATTGACAGTGGTAGATTATGCCACACGGTATCCAGAGGCGGTTGCCTTAAATAACATACTGGCAGAGACGGTGGCGGCTGCCCTGCTCCAGGTTTTCTCACGGGTTGGATTTCCCCGGGAGATTATCTCGGACCAGGGTACCCAGTTTACAGCAGAGGCGACCAACCAACTGTGGAAGCTGTGCGGCGTAAAGTCCATTAGAAGCGCCCCGTACCACCCGCAAACCAATGGGTTGTGTGAACGCTTTAACGGGACGTTAAAACAACTCATTGGGACTTTCACCAGGACCTACAGGGACTAGGAGAAGTTCTTGCCACACCTCCTGTTTGCCTATCGGGAGGTACCCCAAGAATCAACGGGGTTCTCCCCGTTTGAACTGGTATACGGGAGGCGGGTAAGGGGACCCCTAGACTTAGTGCTAGAACACTGGGAAGGGGAGGGCATCATAGAAGGGGTACCTATTGTACCCTATGTGCTGGAATTCCAGGACTGCCTACAGGAGCTGACCCAGGCTGTACGTGGGAACATGCAGGTGGCCCAGCGGCGCCAGCGCATATGGTACGATCGGAGGACCAGAGAACGCACTTTGGAAATAGGACAGAAGGTCCTGGTGTTAGAGCCCACTAGTCAGAACAAGTTCCAAGCTGCATGGCAGGGGCCCTACCAGGTAGTGGGGAAAATAGCTGACACCACCTATAATGTCGCCGATTGTGACGACCCCAGGGTTATCCGCATGTTCCACGTGAATATGCTGAAGCCCTAACGTGAGCGCCCTGAAGAGGTAGTGGCCATCTGTGCACCTGAAGCAGAGGATGTAGCCGGACTACCCTTGCCTGATGTCTTAGGGGAAAGGACTCAGTCCAAAACACGGGACCAGGAACACTTGGGTGAAGGCCTAGGTCCCCGGGAGAGACAGCAGGCGGAGGCGTTGTTGAGGCAGCGACAAAGGATGTTTTCGGGGAGACCATGGTACACTTGCCTGGCACAACACAAGGTTGAGACCCAGGATCAGACCCCCCTGCGACAACCCCCCTTTCGCGTCCCTGAGTCTGTACGAGAAGGGATGCGACAAGAGATACAAGAGATGTTGCGTTTAGGAGTCATTGAAGAGTCAGATAGTCCCTGGGCATCCCCCGTAGTGTTAGTGCCCAAGAAGGATGGGACTACACGGTTTTGTGTAGACTATCGTAAGCTCAATGAGAAAACGGTGACGGATGCGTATCCCATGCCGCGTGTGGATGAGTTGTTAGACCGGCTGGCGGAGGCAAAGTATTTGACCACCATCGATCTATGCAAAGGCTACTGGCAGATTCCCCTTAGTCCTGATGCTATTCCCAAGTCTGCATTTGTCACCCCGTTCGGCTTACTCCAGTTTCGAGTTATGCCATTTGGGATGAAGAATGCCCCGGCGACCTTCCAGAGGCTGGCTGACGGCTTCTGGATGGTCTCCAGGACTATGCTTGTGCCTACCTGGATGACATCGCCATCTACAGCGCGACATGGGAAGAGCATATAAAGCACCTAGAGACAGTATTGGACAGGATCCACAAGGCCGGAATCACCCTGAACTCAAACAAGTGTCACGTGCGCAAAGCAGAGGTTCAGTATTTAGGGCATTGGGCTGGAAGTGGGAAACAGTGACCAGAACCAGCCAAGATTGAGGCCATAACCAAATGGCCCACCCCACACACAAAAACCCAGGTCATGGCATTTCTAGGGACAGCGGGGTATTACAGGAAATTTGTTCCCAATTACAGCAGAGTAGCCAAGCCCCTCACTGATCTGACCCATAAGAACCAACCCCGCCAAGTAACCTGGACCCCAGAGTGTGAGGAAGCCTTCTGCCAGCTAAAGGACGCCCTCACCAATACCCCTGTATTGGCCGCACCCAATCCAACTAAACGTTTCCTTGTTCACACAGACGCTTCTATGTTTGGATTGGGGGCAGTACTGAGCCAAGTCGGGCCGGACGGCCAAGAACACCCGGTAGCTTACCTGAGTCGGAAACTACTGCCCCGTGAAGTAAGCTATGCGGCCATCGAGAAGGAGTGCCTGGCGGTAGTATGGGCACTCAAAAAGTTGCAAACATATTTGTATGGATGACAATTTTCCCTCCTAACGGACCATAATCCCCTAGTCTGGCTTAATCGGGTCTCCGGAGACAACGCCAGATTACTGCGGTGGAGTTTAGCCCTACAACCTCTGGACTTCACCATCCACTACAGACCCGGCAAACAAAACGGTAACGCCGATGGACTAAAGGTACCGTCACACTAAGCGACGCTGCAGCGATAGCGACAACGATGCCGATCGCTGCAGCGTCGCTGTTTGATCGCTGGAGAGCTGTCACACAGACCGCTCTCCAGCGACCAACGATGCCGAGGTCCCTGGGTAACCAGGGTAAACATCGGGTTGCTAAGCGCAGGGCCGCGCTTAGTAACCCGATGTTTACCCTGGTTACCAGAGTAAAATGTAAAAAAACCAAACAGTACATACTTACATGCGTCCCCCGGCGTCCGCTTCCTGCAATGACTGAGCGCCGGCAGTAGCAGGGCACAGCGGTGACGTCACCGCTGTGCTGTGGTTTCACTTTCACTTTGCGGCGCTCAGTCAGTGTGGGAAGCGGACACCGGGGGACGCATGTGAGTATGTACTGTTTGTTTTTTTTACATTTTACGCTGGTAACCAGGGTAAACATCGGGTTACTAAGCGCGGCCCTGCGCTTAGTAACCCGATGTTTACCCTGGTTACCAGTGTAAAATATCGCTGGTATCGTTGCTTTTGCTGTCAAACACAACGATACACGGCGATCGGACGACCAAATAAAGTTCTGAACTTTATTCAGCGACCAGCGACATCACAGCAGGATCCTGATCGCTGCTGCGTGTCAAACTAAACGATATCGCTAGCCAGGACGCTGCAACGTCACGGATCGCTAGCGATATCGTTTAGTGTGACGGTACCTTAAGTCGACAAACGGAACTTGTACCAACCCCATAAACTTCGGTCATTCCCAAACCGATCCGTTAAGGATCAGACTGTGTATGCCGATTGCGTTGCTGAAAAGGGGAGCCGTGTTACGGAACCTCCAGTACTCAGAATATGTTGTGCAGTTATATGTATGTATAATAGGTTCCATGTGAGATGCATGTCCCTAATGCATCAGCCCACAGGCTGCGCCCCTGGGCAGAGGGGACAAGATATCCCCCTTCTGACCTCTCCCACCTTTGTAATTCCCACAGTAAATATTGGCAGGCTCCAGCCACCTGCGGCTATTGTAATGTATGTCTGGCCTGCCCTCTGTATCTGTGTGATATATTCTGTGTCCTGTGAGTAAAGCGTTGTCACACTAGAAATATTTGGAGAAGCAGTGATCTTTTATATGCGCCCATGTAACCAAGCAATTCCAGCCAGCGTCCTTCATTCAGACTCCAGCCAAAGCAGAGTGGACCTCCTGAAACACGGGGTGGTACTGAAAGAGGTACTCCAGCACGGTAGACCCCGTTACATGCATGATTTGAATGGAAACATGCATGAAAAAACTGAATCGGTGGCCGGATTCATCATTTCACATCTCAGTTTCATACGTTTTTTACCGGATCCGTCGCTGTGCATTTTTCGTATGTTTTCCGTCAGGCGGAAACAGCTTTTTTGACGGATCCTGCAAAAAAACGGATGAAACGTGTGGCCATCAGGCGCAATCTGGCTCTAATACAACTCTATGAGAAAAAAACGGATCTGGTGGAAAAAAACGGATCCTGCAAATGTGCTTGTAGGATGCGTTTTTTACCAATAGACTTGTACTAGCGATGGATCGCGACGGATGGCCACACGTTGTGTCCGTCATGCAACGGATCCGTCGTGTTTTGGTGGACCGTCGGCACGAAAAAATGTTCAAGTGAACGGTTTTTTGTCCATCGCGTCCGCCATTTTCTACCTTGCATGCGCGGACGAAACTCCGCCCCCTCCTCCCCGGACTTCAGAATGGGCAGCTGATGCATTGAAAAACTGCGTCCGCTGCCCACGTCGTGCAGAAATTTCACAACGTGCGTCGGTACGTCGGCCCGATGCATAGCGACGGACCTGTACCGACGCAAGTATGAAAGAGGCCTTAATGAGCGCTGAATTTAAAAAAAAAAAACAGCGTGGGCTCCCGCACAATATTTTGCGCCAGAGGGGGAAAGCCGACGGCCGGGGGCCAATATTTGTAGCCTGCTATGAATATCAGCCCGCAGCTGTCTGCGTAGCCTTTACTGGCTATTAAAATAGGGGGACCCCCCCAAAAAATGACGTGGGGTCCCCCTATATTTTATAGCCAGAAAGGCTACACAGACAGCTGCCGGCTGATATTCATAGCCTAGAGAGGGGCCATGGATATTGGACCCCCCCGGCTACAAATACCAGTCCGCAGCCGCCCCGGAAATGGCGCATCTGTAAGATGCGCCAATTCCGGCACTTAGCCCCTCTCTTCCCACTCCCGTGTAGCGGTGGGATATGGGGTGATAAGGGGTTAATGTCACCTTGCTATCGTAAGGTGACATTAAGCCGGGTTAATAACGGAGAGGCGTCAATAAGACGCCTATCCATTATTAATCCCATAGTAATAAAGGGTTAATAAAACACACACACATTAGTAAAAAAGTATTTTAATATTCTTCATTTCACCATACTTACCATACTTCAGTGACTGCAAAAAATTTTAAAATAATAAACCGCATACTACCTGTCTGCCGTAGTCCAATTAATAATGAGTGTCCCACGATGATCTCCCCTATAGAACAGTGACATTGGGTGATGTCACTGCTCTATAGGACCTTCAGTGACACACTGACAGGAGACAATGGCTCCTGCAGTGCATCACTGAACTATAGTAACCTCTGAGTCTCACTTTATGGCAATTGCTGCGTGGGAAAATTTCTCACACAGCAATGGCATAAAGTGAGACTAGGGACTATTTTTTTACAGCGGCGGAGGAATACAGTGCGGAAGGATACCTTCCTCCCGTCATTGTGTTCCTGGAGCCCCTGGAGAGCGGTCGCATCAGCATGTAGTATGTATGTAGTATGTATGTAGTATGTAGTATGTATGTAGTATGTAGTATATATGTAGTATGTATGTAGTATGAATGTTGTATGTATGTATGTAGTATGTATGTAGTATTTAGTATGTATGTATGTAGTATGTATGTAGTATGTATGTATGTATGTAGTATGTATGTATGTAGAATGTATGTAGTATGTAGTATGTATGTAGTACTTTTTTTTTTACATTTAACACATTAGCCGGATGATGGGACTACTACTGTCCCATCATTGGCTAATGTGTCAATCACTGTCACTGTAGCAGGCATCGTCCGATGAGACTTGTAGTCCCATCGGACGATGCCTGCACACATGCACAGAGCCACGGCAGCCCGCACAGAGCCCTGGCAGCCCGCACAGAGCCCCGGCAGCCCGCACAGAGCCCCGGCAGCCCGCATATAGCCCCGGCAGGCAGCACAGAGCCCCAGCAGGCCTGCCTAGAGCCCTGGCAGCCCGCACATAGCCCCAGCAGGCAGCACAGAGCCCTGACAGGCCCGCACAGAGGCCCAGAAGCCCGCACATAGCCCCGGCAGGCAGCACAGAGCCCCGGCAGGCATGCACAAGGCCCTGGCAGCCCGCACAGAGCCCCGAGACACCCATACAGATCCCTGGCAGGCCAATACAGATCCCCGGCAGCCCGCACTGACCCCGCCCGCACACACAGACACGCACAGTGTCCGCCCATGCACCGCCCACACTCTACCCCCCTCCGGAACAGGATGTAGAAGCACAGAAAGGGCTTATTTACATTCCGATATTTGTGTCCCATTGACTTGCATTGGTATCGGGTATCGTATCAGCGATATCCGATATTTTTTGGATATCGACCGTTCCAATCCGATACCGATACTTCTGGATATCGGAAGGTATCGCTCAACACTAATCATGATCCTGATCGGGTCACATCAGCTGAGGCAGAGCTCAGACGGCTTAAACAGGGTTCTGTTGATGCGGAGAGGTATTGCACTCAGTTCAGACGATGGTCCGCAGAGGTCAGGCTACTTTCACACTAGCGTCGTGCACTGCACGTCGCTATGTGTCATTTTGTAGAAAAAACGCATCCTGCAAAAGTGCTTGCAGGATGTGTTTTTTCTCCATTGACTTGCATTAGCGACGCAGTGCGACGCATTGCCACACGTCGCAACCGTCGTGCGACGGTTGCGTCGTGTTGCGTCGGACCGTCACCACCAAACAACGTTGCTTGTAACGTTTTTTGGTGCATCGTTCCCGTTGAAAAACAGCATCCGCTGCCCCCATTGTGCGGCGCATTCACTGCTAGCGTCGGTACATCGCAACGACGCAATTCCTCGTGCGTCGTCCGACGCTAGTGTGAAAGTAGCCTCAGGTGGAATGACCCAGCGGTCAAGAGCAGGCTTGAGTGAAAGAGTTAAAGATTTGCTCATTGCATATCCTGCACCTGATACTTTGGAAACTGCTATGCAGTTAGCTATCCATGTCAATAGAAGATTGAGAGGCAGACAGAATGAAGAGAAGGCTCTTATAATGCTGAAGCCCGTCTCTCAGGATAGCCCTGTCGATTGCGGGGAACCGATGCAACTTGGGGTGATGTCCTCTCATTCCCAGGAGAGGGAGAAAAGGTTTTCTCAAGGGCTATGCTTGTATTGTGGTAAGGCTGACGATTTTATTAAGCAATGTGAGGTTCGCATAAGGAAAGAAAAAAAAGGTCAGTAGGAGTAGCACTACAGTTCGCATTGCGTTTTCACAGTCTGCAGGAGTTTTTTTTTCTGGTAATACCACATATCATGGTCATTCCATTGATTTTCAGGTAATGGTGGATTGTGGTTCTGCACTTAATTTGAGTGATCAACAATTTCTAGACAAATATAAGTTTGATTCTGAACCATTGTTATCTCCTATTCCTGTTGTGGCTATTGATAACACTCCTCTGGAACATGGGTGTATTTCTCGAAAGGTTACCGCGTTCCCACTTATTTTGAATATGGAACATCAGGAGTGTATAGACTTGTTTGTTCCTGCTAAATTACCTTGCCCAGTCGTCCTGGGTTTACCCTGGTTAAAAATGCACAATCCTTTGCTGGACTGGTCGTCTAGTACTATAAGGTCCTGGGGTCAAGGGTGTTATGGTAATTGTTGTAATGTTCACATTGCTGCTGTTGAGAAGAAGGAGCTATCTGATGCCATTCAGGATTTCTGGAGGGTATTTTCGGAGGTTGAGTCGCAAGCTCTACCAACCCATAGAGATTACGACTGTGCTATTGAGTTCGTTCCAGGTGCCACATTTCCTAAGAGTTGTTTATTTAATCTGACGATTCTCGACAGGGAGGCCTTAAAGGAATACCTACAGACTAGTTTAGCTGCAGGTCATATAAGACCCTCTAAGTTCCCTGTGGCTGTAGGATTCTTTTTTGTCAAAAAGAAGGATGGGGGCCTTAGGCCGTGTCTGGATTTTCGGGAGATTAATAAGATGACTGTGTGCAATCCTTACCCGTTCCCGCTGATTCTGGATTTGTTTAACCAACTAACCGGAGCGAAGTGGTTCTTTAAGATTGACCTTCGTGGGGCATATAATTTGCTACGGGTGAAGGAGGGCGACGAAGGATGAAGACAGCCTTTAATACCCCGGAAGGTCGTTTTGAGTGTCTGGTGATGCCTTTTGGCCTTACTAATGCGCCTGCGTTTTTTCAAAATTTCATTAATGACATTCTGAGGTCGTTGATTGGTAGGAGTGTTATTGTTTATTTGGATGATATTTTGATGTATTCCCCTGATCTGGAGTCGCATTGGCAGAGAGTCCGCGAAGTTCTACAGATTTTGAACGAAAACTCTCTCTTTGCTAAATTGGAGAAGTGCGAGTTTGCGGTACAGAAAATGAGTTTTTTGGGGTACCTTGTCTCCAGTGATGCGTTTGAGATGGACCCGGTGAAGGTTCAGGCAGTGCTGGAGTGGCCTAGGCCTGAATGTTTGAAGTCAGTTCAGAGATTTTTAGAGTTTGCTAATTATTACAGAAAATTCATAAATAATTTTTCTGTGATCGCTAAACCTATAACTGATCTCACCAAGAAGGGTTCCAATACTGTCCAATGGTCATCTGAGGCTGTTAAGGCTTTTGAGCATCTCAAGGAGAGGTTTAGCTCTGCTCCTGTTTTGATCCAGACAGATGAGAGAAAGCCATTTCTGGTAGAGGTTGATGCCTCTTCAGTAGGGGTGGGGGCAGCTCTGTCCCAAGAGGGAGAGGATGGGGTGCATCCCTGTGCTTTCTTTTCTAAAATTTTATCGGAGACTGAGCTCAACTATGATGTTGGGAACATAGAGTTGCTGGCTATTAAACTCGCGTTTGAGCATTGGTGACTAGTGTTGAGCATTCCGATACCGCAAGTATCGGGTATCGGCCGATACTTGCGGTATCGGAATTCCGATACCGGGATTCCGATACTTGCCGCGTATCGGATACCGGAATCGGAAGTTCCCAGATTCAAAATTCCAAAATTCAGCCAATGAGAATGATTCCAAGTGTGGGCACATCCTGTTTAGCATGGAGGGCATGAAACTACTGGCAAGGCTGTGATTGGCTGCTGAAATGATGTCATGATGCAGTTTAAAAGTCGCTGGCGCCATTTTGCGATCACTCTGCTGTGAATTCAGTTAGTGACAGGACGCTGTTTGCTGACTGAGGGACAGTTTAGAGATAGCGATTTGCTTCTTTGTGCTTTCCAAAGGCTAATTTAGCAACCGCTGTGTTCACCTACTATTCACCTTGCTTTTGCCTTGTAGCGCTGTTTTCACAGCGATCTGCAAGGTCTGTGTGTGTGTGTGTGTGTGAGTGCAGCCCACTCTCTAGTCTGAGTGCAGCCACATAGGCCATCCATAGCTGGTTGTATTCAGTTCAGGGAGGGTGGTTCATTGCCTCATACTGTTCTTTTTTTTTTTTTTTTTTTTTTTTCAAGTAGTGTAGTCTGCTGCTAATTTATTCTAAAAAATCCTATTAGTGTCTTTCCACCCGTCTCCAGCTAATTTGTGGAAAAACACTACATAGGATAAAGTAGAGGAGGGTTTTTGGGCCTTGCAGCGCCGTTTACGGCTGTCTGCACGGTCTCCGTGTGACTGCAGCTCGCCCTGTAGTCTGTGAGCAGCCGTAGCCTGGTTGTCTCCAGCTCAGGGTTGTTCACTGCGTCATACCGCCAAATCAATTTTAATTTTTTTTCAAGTAGTGTAGTCTGCTGCTAATTAATTTAAAAAAATCCTATTAGTGTCTTTCCACCCGTCTCCAGCTAATTTGTGGAAAAACACTACATAGGATAAAGTAGAGGAGGGTTTTTGGGCCTTGCAGCGCCGTTTACGGCTGTCTGCACGGTCTCCGTGTGACTGCAGCTCGCCCTGTAGTCTGTGAGCAGCCGTAGCCTGGTTGTCTCCAGCTCAGGGTTGTTCACTGCGTCATACCGCCAAATCAATTTTAATTTTTTTTCAAGTAGTGTAGTCTGCTGCTAATTAATTTAAAAAAATCCTATTAGTGTCTTTCCACTCGTCTCCAGCTAATTTGTGGAAAAACACTACATAGGATAAAGTAGAGGAGGGTTTTTGGGCCTTGCAGCGCCGTTTACGGCTGTCTGCACGGTCTCCGTGTGACTGCAGCTCGCCCTGTAGTCTGTGAGCAGCCGTAGCCTGGTTGTCTCCAGCTCAGGGTTGTTCACTGCGTCATACCGCCAAATCAATTTTAATTTTTTTTCAAGTAGTGTAGTCTGCTGCTAATTAATTTAAAAAAATCCTATTAGTGTCTTTCCACCCGTCTCCAGCTAATTTGTGGAAAAACACTACATAGGATAAAGTAGAGGAGGGTTTTTGGGCCTTGCAGCGCCGTTTACGGCTGTCTGCACGGTCTCCGTGTGACTGCAGCTCGCCCTGTAGTCTGTGAGCAGCCGTAGCCTGGTTGTCTCCAGCTCAGGGTTGTTCACTGCGTCATACCGCCAAATCAATTTTAATTTTTTTTCAAGTAGTGTAGTCTGCTGCTAATTAATTTAAAAAAATCCTATTAGTGTCTTTCCACCCGTCTCCAGCTAATTTGTGGAAAAACACTACATAGGATAAAGTAGAGGAGGGTTTTTGGGCCTTGCAGCGCCGTTTACGGCTGTCTGCACGGTCTCCGTGTGACTGCAGCTCGCCCTGTAGTCTGTGAGCAGCCGTAGCCTGGTTGTCTCCAGCTCAGGGTTGTTCACTGCGTCATACCGCCAAATCAATTTTAATTTTTTTTCAAGTAGTGTAGTCTGCTGCTAATTAATTTAAAAAAATCCTATTAGTGTCTTTCCACCCGTCTCCAGCTAATTTGTGGAAAAACACTACATAGGATAAAGTAGAGGAGGGTTTTTGGGCCTTGCAGCGCCGTTTACGTCTGTCTGCACGGTCTCTGTGTGACTGCAGCTCTATCTGTTGTCAGTTCAGCCCCCAAAAAAGAAATAAATAATAAAGTTCACCAAACACACCAGTTACACCACTTTACATTTCTGTAGGCCACATTAGGTCATATTAAAGTCTAGTCCACACTTTAGAAAATTAGTGTTTCTTATACCTGTTAGGAGGAGTTGCTCAGGAATAAGCACACAAATCCGTTAGTACTTTTCTGCTTATCTTTATCAGTCAACCAAGATGAAAAAGGCAGTGAGTAAGGCACGTGGGCGTGGGCGTGGGCGCAGAGCAGGGAGGGGACGTGGGGATTCTGTGCCTGCTGCGGGCACCGGTGACTCATCAGCACCCACTTTCACCAGGCAACAGTCGTTCATGCGCAGCTTTGTGTCAGAGCGCCGTACACCGCTGCTGCGTCAAGACCAAATTGAAGCTGTTGTCGGATGGATGGCAGCTAATGCATCAACTTCCATTAGTGCCACATCCTCTCAGACACAGAGCACTGGAGAGCAGCCATCTGTCTCTTCACCACCTGCCAAATTGCCCAGGCAGACAGAGAGCCCAGGACAGGAGCCGTCTCTACTTCTGTTCTCTGAATCTCTTGGCTTGGAAACAGGGGGCCAGCCAAGCAGCATTGGAGAAATGGAAGAAGAGGCAGGGTGCAGTGATGCCCAACAGCTTTTTCTGTCTTCCTCTGAAGAGGCGGGTGGGCCAGTGGCTCCGGTCACCACATCGCAGGCCGCATCAGCTGATGATGACACTCAGGTGCCACTTACTGGTGCGTGCTCTGCTGCTGAGACTACCCAGGAGGAGCAGTTGGGGGCAGAGGGTAGTGTAGATGATGAGGTCCTCGACCCATCTTGGCGTGAGGGACAGGAAGGTGGTGGGAGCAGCTCTGAGGAAGAGATTCCCCGTACGGCCCAAAGAGGGAGAGGGAGGGGGAAGACTGCGGATCCTGCAGCCTCCGCTTTGGCACCCGTTAGGAGCATGTCTCTTCCAAAAGCCAAAAAGGGCGCTCCCAAGACTTGCAGTGCCTGGTCCTTTTTTGACACAGTTGCAGATGACATTTGCTATGTCAGATGCAACGTGTGTCATCAAAAAGTCAAAAGAGGTCGAAATGTCAGCAACCTCAATACCTCCAACATGTGGAAACATGTGCGCAACAGGCACCCGGCGGAGTTAGAAAAACACACTGAAGAGGTAGGCCAACCAACAGCGGCAGCTACCACCTCTTCAGCTCGTGTTGCCTCTTCCTCTAGCTCACACGCAGCTGGTTCGGCTTCCTCCCAGGATCGCCGTGGAAGAACCTCTGGCCCTGTTGTCCAGAGACCCGCTGTAATTCCACCCGCAGCACCACTTTCCCAGTCATCCACACACTCCCAGCCCAGTCTACAGCCATCAGTAGTACAGGCATGGGAGAAAAGGCGGCCTTTCTCGTCAAACCACCCACGAGCACAGGCTCTGACTGCAGGCATTGCCAAACTGCTGTCACTGGAAATGCTGTCATTCAGGCTGGTGGAGACTGACAGCTTCCGTGACTTGATGTCATTGGCAGTCCCACAGTACAATGTGCCCAGCCGCTTTTACTTCAGCAGGCAAGCCGTCCCTGCCCTGCACAAGCATGTGGAGGGACACATAAAACACGCGCTTCTGAACGCCGTCAGTAGCAAGGTCCACCTCACCACCGATACGTGGACCAGTCAACATGGACAGGGGCGATACCTTTCCCTCACTGCCCATTGGGTTAATGTCGTTGAGCCAGGTACAGACCGTGCGAGTGGCGCAGGACGTGTCCTGCCCACTCCAAGGATTGCAGGAATCCATTCTGTACGCATTGACTCCTCCTCTTACACCAGTTCCTCAGAATCATCGCTGCAGGAGCCGTCACAGTCCACCTCCACATGGACCCGTGATGAACGTGTACCTGTTACGACCGACATGAGCACAGCCGTGGCCAAACGTCAACAGGCCGTCTTGAAATTAATTTTTTTGGGGAATCGTAGCCACACAGCGCAGGAGCTCTGGAATGCCATCAAGCAGGAGAGCGATGTGTGGTTTGTGCCAGCGAATCTCCAGCCAGGCATGGTAGTGTGTGATAATGGCCGAAATCTGGTGGCAGCTCTGGGCCTCGGCAACCTCACTCACATCCCATGTCTGGCACATGTGCTCAATTTGGTCGTGCAGAGCTTTTTGAGGGACTATCCGGATCTTGATGCACTGCTGCACAAGGTCCGCCTAGAGTGTGCTCACTTGCGGCGTTCCAGCACGGCAAAAGCGCGCATTGCGGCTCTGCAGCGCCGACACCGCCTGCCGGAACATCGCATCATATGTGACCTACCTACCAGGTGGAATTCCACGTTACATATGTTGGAGCGGTTGTGTGAGCAGCAGCAAGCTGTAATGGAGTACCAGCTGCTTCAGGCGCAAAAAAGTCGCAGTCAGCGCCGTACAGACTTCACAACCACAGAGTGGGCCACTATGAATGACGTCTGCCAGGTTTTGCGTCCCTTTGATTATTCCACGCGGATGGCGAGTGCAGATGATGCACTAGTCAGCATGACTGTCCCCCTTATCTGCCTGCTTGAAAAATCACTGCAAGCGCTAAGGGATGATGTTGTGGAAGAGGTGGAGGATGAGGATTCACCATTTCCATCATCTTCTGGACAGTCAGCGCCACGTGGTTCCTCACAAACGCGTAGGCAGGGGACAGTTTGTGAGGAGGATGAGGAGGAGTCAATGGAGGAGGAAGACGTCCGTCCAGAGGAGGGAGTTACCGAATTGTCCAGTACTCAGTGTGTACAGCGAGGGTGGGGTGATGACGAGCAGGCAGAGATCACGCCTCCAGCAGGGGACAGCGTTTCTTGGGCAGTTGGCAGTCTGCAGCACATGGTGGATTACATGCTGCAGTGCCTGAGAAACGACCGCCGCATCGCCCACATTCTCAACATGTCTGATTATTGGGTGTTCACCCTCCTCGATCCTCGCTACCGGGACAACGTAGAAAGCCTCATCACACCGTTGAACCGGGAGCGAAAAATGCGGGAGTACCAAGACACACTGGTCAATTCCATCATCTTCTCCATTCCAACTGAGAGAAGTGCTGCTAGTGCATTCCAAAGCAGCTCAGTGCGTCCAGGCAGTGGAGGAGGCTCTGCACAAAGAGGGAGCAGAAGCAGTGCCTCTGCCCAAGGCAAGACCAGTATGGCCCAACTGTGGCACAGTTTTCTGTGCCCCCCACAAAAGTCTACACCATCACAGACGGCTCCAGTCAGCAGGAGGCAACGGTTCCGTCAGATGGTGACAGACTACATGTCTTGCCCTCTTGCTGTACTCCCAGACGGCTCTTCCCCTTTCAAGTTTTGGGTCTCAAAGCTGGATACATGGCCAGAGCTAAGCCAGTATGCATTGGAGGTGCTGTCTTGCCCTGCGGCCAGTGTATTATCGGAACGTGTCTTTAGTGCTGCAGGTGGTGTACTAACTGACCGTCGCATGCGACTATCCTCCGATAACGTTGACCGGCTTACTTTCCTGAAAATGAACAAGGCCTGGATCTCGCAGGAATTTGCCACTCCTCCTCCTGATTAAATAATTAGGTCACTGTATACGTTATCCAGGTCTCCTGTTGTGTTCATCTTTCTACCACCTGAACTTAAATTCCTGTGCTCCAACACCGCCAGTTGAGGCTCAGAAGTGCCGTCTGCACAGTCAAAACATACGACCCAGTGTTATTGGGTTTCAGTAACGTCAGCTGATCCCCAGCTGTGTAGCCGGCAATGTGTCATGCGACCGCCACGCTGACACAACAACTGAAATGTAAGGGAATCTGTCCCCCCCCCCCCAAGGCGTTTGTTACTGAAAGAGCCACCTTGTGCAGCAGTAATGCTGCACAAGGAAAAGGTAGCTATTTTTGTTTAGCTCCTTGCACACGCAGAACTTAACACTTATAAAATGTGTCCACTGATACCGTAAAACCGTCCCGGAGGTGGGACTTTCCTTCGTAATGTGACGCAGCACAGCCGTCATTCCTACCCCCCCGGCGCCGCGCACCGGCTCCTCAGCGTTGTTTTATTCCGTCCCGGAGCCTGCGCTGTTATGTTATCCCGTGGCCAGGCACACTTAGCGCTGCCCGTCTTCTGGCATCATTTGGTGTCAGGATGGCTGCGCCTGTGCGGCCGTGCTGGCAGAGAGCCCGCCTCGCAGTGTCTTCTGATTTAATCCCACTGGGGGCCTGGGATCCATGGACATGCGCAGTGCATATCTGAACCTCCACCTCTCACTCATTTCCCTATGGCTTCTTCAGACTGTTCGGTGTCAGCTGGTCCCTAATAGCATGCCACGGCCGTGACACCGCACAGTCTTAAGAAGCCGTAGGGAGGGGAGTGAGAGGCGAGGATATGCACTGCGCATGTCCATGGATCCCAGGCCCCCAGTGGGATTAAATCAGAAGACACTGCGAGGCGGGCTCTCTGCCAGCGCGGCCGCACAGGCGCAGCCATCCTGACACCAAATGATGCCAGAAGACGGGCAGCGCTAAGTGTGCCTGGCCACGGGATAACATAACAGCGCAGGCTCCGGGACGGAATAAAACAACGCTGAGGAGCCGGTGCGCGGCGCCGGGGGGGTAGGAATGACGGCTGTGCTGCGTCACATTACGAAGGAAAGTCCCACCTCCGGGACGGTTTTACGGTTGCAGGGGACACATTTTATAAGTGTTTAGTTCTGTGTTTGCAAGGAGCATGATGAAAAGAGCCACCTTTTCCTTTTGCATCTTTTGTGCTGCACAAGCTGGCTCTTTCAGCTACAAACGCCTTGGGGGGGGTTAAAGGTTCCCTTTCGACTTTCTCAGGCTTCGGCCTACATTGTGTTCCTCTGCTTTTCCACCTGTCCCTGGGCTCCAACACCGCCAGTTGCCGTCCAGAAGTGCTGTACGCACAGTCAACAGTCCCTCCTCTGTTATTGGGGTTCAGTAACGTCAGCTGTTCCCCTGCTGTGTGTGTGGCAATCCCTCCTACCTCCTCCAACCTCCTCCTCCTCCACCTGCCCCTGGGCTCCAACACCGCCAGTTGCCGTCCAGAAGTGCTGTACGCACAGTCAACAGTCCCTCCTCTGTTATTGGGGTTCAGTAACGTCAGCTGTTCCCCTGCTGTGTGTGTGGCAATCCCTCCTACCTCCTCCAACCTCCTCCTCCTCCACCTGTCCCTGGGCTCCAACACCGCCAGTTGCCGTCCAGAAGTGCTGTACGCACAGTCAACAGTCCCTCCTCTGTTATTGGGGTTCAGTAACGTCAGCTGTTTCCCTGCTGTGTGTGTGGCAATCCCTCCTACCTCCTCCAACCTCCTCCTCCTCCACCTGCCCCTGGGCTCCAACACCGCCAGTTGCCGTCCAGAAGTGCTGTACGCACAGTCAACAGTCCCTCCTCTGTTATTGGGGTTCAGTAACGTCAGCTGTTCCCCTGCTGTGTGTGTGGCAATCCCTCCTACCTCCTCCAACCTCCTCCTCCTCCACCTGCCCCTGGGCTCCAACACCGCCAGTTGCCGTCCAGAAGTGCTGTACGCACAGTCAACAGTCCCTCCTCTGTTATTGGGGTTCAGTAACGTCAGCTGTTCCCCTGCTGTGTGTGTGGCAATCCCTCCTACCTCCTCCAACCTCCTCCTCCTCCACCTGCCCCTGGGCTCCAACACCGCCAGTTGCCGTCCAGAAGTGCTGTACGCACAGTCAACAGTCCCTCCTCTGTTATTGGGGTTCAGTAACGTCAGCTGTTCCCCTGCTGTGTGTGTGGCAATCCCTCCTACCTCCTCCAACCTCCTCCTCCTCCACCTGTCCCTGGGCTCCAACACCGCCAGTTGCCGTCCAGAAGTGCTGTACGCACAGTCAACAGTCCCTCCTCTGTTATTGGGGTTCAGTAACGTCAGCTGTTCCCCTGCTGTGTGTGTGGCAATCCCTCCTACCTCCTCCAACCTCCTCCTCCTCCACCTGCCCCTGGGCTCCAACACCGCCAGTTGCCGTCCAGAAGTGCTGTACGCACAGTCAACAGTCCCTCCTCTGTTATTGGGGTTCAGTAACGTCAGCTGTTCCCCTGCTGTGTGTGTGGCAATCCCTCCTACCTCCTCCAACCTCCTCCTCCTCCACCTGCCCCTGGGCTCCAACACCGCCAGTTGCCGTCCAGAAGTGCTGTACGCACAGTCAACAGTCCCTCCTCTGTTATTGGGGTTCAGTAACGTCAGCTGTTCCCCTGCTGTGTGTGTGGCAATCCCTCCTACCTCCTCCAACCTCCTCCTCCTCCACCTGCCCCTGGGCTCCAACACCGCCAGTTGCCGTCCAGAAGTGCTGTACGCACAGTCAACAGTCCCTCCTCTGTTATTGGGGTTCAGTAACGTCAGCTGTTCCCCTGCTGTGTGTGTGGCAATCCCTCCTACCTCCTCCAACCTCCTCCTCCTCCACCTGCCCCTGGGCTCCAACACCGCCAGTTGCCGTCCAGAAGTGCTGTACGCACAGTCAACAGTCCCTCCTCTGTTATTGGGGTTCAGTAACGTCAGCTGTTCCCCTGCTGTGTGTGTGGCAATCCCTCCTACCTCCTCCAACCTCCTCCTCCTCCACCTGTCCCTGGGCTCCAACACCGCCAGTTGCCGTCCAGAAGTGCTGTACGCACAGTCAACAGTCCCTCCTCTGTTATTGGGGTTCAGTAACGTCAGCTGTTCCCCTGCTGTGTGTGTGGCAATCCCTCCTACCTCCTCCAACCTCCTCCTCCTCCACCTGTCCCTGGGCTCCAACACCGCCAGTTGCCGTCCAGAAGTGCTGTACGCACAGTCAACAGTCCCTCCTCTGTTATTGGGGTTCAGTAACGTCAGCTGTTCCCCTGCTGTGTGTGTGGCAATCCCTCCTACCTCCTCCAACCTCCTCCTCCTCCACCTGCCCCTGGGCTCCAACACCGCCAGTTGCCGTCCAGAAGTGCTGTACGCACAGTCAACAGTCCCTCCTCTGTTATTGGGGTTCAGTAACGTCAGCTGTTCCCCTGCTGTGTGTGTGGCAATCCCTCCTACCTCCTCCAACCTCCTCCTCCTCCACCTGCCCCTGGGCTCCAACACCGCCAGTTACCGTCCAGAAGTGCTGTACGCACAGTCAACAGTCCCTCCTCTGTTATTGGGGTTCAGTAACGTCAGCTGTTCCCCTGCTGTGTGTGTGGCAATCCCTCCTACCTCCTCCAACCTCCTCCTCCTCCACCTGCCCCTGGGCTCCAACACCGCCAGTTGCCGTCCAGAAGTGCTGTACGCACAGTCAACAGTCCCTCCTCTGTTATTGGGGTTCAGTAACGTCAGCTGTTCCCCTGCTGTGTGTGTGGCAATCCCTCCTACCTCCTCCAACCTCCTCCTCCTCCACCTGTACCTGGGCTCCAACACCGCCAGTTGCCGTCCAGAAGTGCTGTACGCACAGTCAACAGTCCCTCCTCTGTTATTGGGGTTCAGTAACGTCAGCTGTTCCCCTGCTGTGTGTGTGGCAATCCCTCCTACCTCCTCCAACCTCCTCCTCCTCCACCTGTCCCTGGGCTCCAACACCGCCAGTTGCCGTCCAGAAGTGCTGTACGCACAGTCAACAGTCCCTCCTCTGTTATTGGGGTTCAGTAACGTCAGCTGTTCCCCTGCTGTGTGTGTGGCAATCCCTCCTACCTCCTCCAACCTCCTCCTCCTCCACCTGTCCCTGGGCTCCAACACCGCCAGTTGCCGTCCAGAAGTGCTGTACGCACAGAGCCAAACACCTCGCCAATGTGTTAGTGGGGTTCAGCACCGCCAGCTGTTCCCCTGCTGTGTATACGGCGACGTGTACTGCGACCGCCACGCAGGCACAACAAGTTAAATTTAAGGGAACCTGTCCCCCCCCCCCCCCAGGCGTTTGTTACTGAAGGAGCCACCTTGTGCAGCAGTAATGATGCAAAGGGAAAAAGTGCCTCTTTTCGTGGTGCTCCTTGCAGATGCTGAACCTAACACTTATGAAATGTGTCCCCTCAAAGCGTTCAACCGTCCGGTAGGTGGAACTTTCCTTTGTCATGTGACGCAGCACAGCCGTCATTTTTACCCCCTTGTCGCCGTGCGCCGCCGCCTCAGCGTTGTTTGAATCTGTCCCGGAGCCTGCGCTGTTAGGTTACCCCTTGGCCATGCACACATTTTGCGCTGCCCGTCTTCTGACATCATTTGCTGTCAGGCTGGCTGCGCCTGTGCGGGTGCGCTGTCCGAGATTCAGCCTCGCGGTGTCGTCTAATGTAATCCCACCGCGGGCCTGGGATCCGTGTCCATGCGCAGTGCATATCCTCGCCTCTCACTCCCCTGCCTACGGCTTCTAAAGACTGTTCGGTGTCAGCTGATCCCTAATAGCATGCCACGGCCGTGACACCGCACAGTCTTAAGAAGCCGTAGGGAGGGGAGTGAGAGGCGAGGATATGCACTGCGCATGGACACGGATCCCAGGCCCGCGGTGGGATTACATTAGACGACACCGCGAGGCTGAATCTCGGACAGCGCACCCGCACAGGCGCAGCCAGCCTGACAGCAAATGATGTCAGAAGACGGGCAGCGCAAAATGTGTGCATGGTCAAGGGGTAACCTAACAGCGCAGGCTCCGGGACAGATTCAAACAACGCTGAGGAGGCGGCGCACGGCGACAAGGGGGTAAAAATGACGGCTGTGCTGCGTCACATGACAAAGGAAAGTTCCACCTACCGGACGGTTGAACGCTGTGAGGGGACACATTTCATAAGTGTTAGGTTCAGCATCTGCAAGGACCATAATTAAAAGAGCTAAGTTTACCTTTTCCAGCATTAGTGCTGTACACGATGGCTCTTCCAGCTACAAACGCCTGGGGGGGGGGTTAAAGGTTTCCTTTCAACTTGCTCCAGTGCAGGCTTCGGCCTACACTCCGCTCCCCCTGCTCCTCCTGCTGACCCTGGGCTCTAACACCGCCAGTTGGGGCCCAGATGTGCTAGCTGCACAGAGAAAAACACCTCGCCAATGTGTCAGTGGGGTTCAGCACCGCCAGCTGTTCCCCTGCTGTGCAGCCGGCAACGTGTCCTGCAACAGCCACGCAGGCACAACAGACCCAAAGCTGCCGCCAGTGCAGGCTTCGGCCTACACTCTGCTCCCTCTCCTCCTCCTGCTGACCCCGGGCTCCAACACCGCCAGTTGGGGCCCGGTACTGCTAGCTGCACAGAGAAAAACACCTCGCCAATGTGTCAGTGGGGTTCAGCACCGCCAGCTGTTCCCCTGCTGTGCAGCCGGCATCGTGTCCTGCAAAAGCCACGCAGACACCAGAACTGAAATTGAAGGGAACCTGTCCCCCCTCCCCCAGGCGTTTGTACGTTTTTAAGGCCACCTTGTACAGCGGTAATGCTGCATGTGTGCAAGGTGGCTCATAAACGTATTCTCCTCGCACATGTGGAACGGAAAACACGTCTAAAATGTGTCCTCTGTGTGACCATTTAACCGTCCCGGTGGTGTGACTTTCCTTTGTAATGACACGCTGCAACCCCCTTGGTAGCGCTGCCCGTCTTCTGGCATCATTGTTTGGCTGCCTGCGCCTCTGCGGCCGCCCTGACCCACACAACGCCCCTCGGTGTCTTATTTCTTGGGACTGCGAGGGTGTGTTTGATGGGCATGAGCAGTGCATCAGTTCGCCTGTCCCTCATCTCCTTCCGCCTTCTTCAGACTGTGCGGCTTCATGGCCGTGGCATGCGATAAGGGATCAGCTGACGCCACATAGTCTGAAGCAGGTGTAAGAACCCAAGCGAGAGGCGAACATATGTACTGCGCCAGGCCATGAATCCCAGCCCCGCAGTGTTTTAACTATGTCAATACACTGCGGGGCTGTGATTCATGGGCATCGCGAACCGCACCAGCCAACATTAAATGAGGTCAGAAGATGGGCAGCGCTAACAGCGCTAGGCCAGGGGATAACACGACAGCGCAGACTCCTGTACAGCAAATAACAACGCTCAGGAGGCTGCACCCAGCACCAAGGTGGGATTCTTGACATCTGTGCTGCGTCTCATTACAAAGGGAACTCGCGCCTCCAACACAGTTTGACTGTATAAAGGGCTAAATGTTATACGTGTTCCATTCAGCGTGTGCAAGGAGCCAAATTAAAAGAGCAACCTTTGACTTGTGCACCACTACTGCTGCATAAGCTGTGGCTCTTCTACTTTGTAACCCCTGAGGGGGGGTTAAAGGTTACCTTTGAAATTGGTTCGATTAGGCTTCGGCCTACACTCTGCTCCCCCTGCAGAGCCCGGGCTCCAACACCGCCAGTTGGGGCCCGGTACTGCTAGCTGCACAGAGAAAAACACCTCGCCAATGTGTCAGTGGGGTTCAGCACCGCCAGCTGTTCCCCTGCTGTGCAGCCGGCAACGTGTCCTGCAACAGCCACGCAGGCACAACAGACCCAAAGCTGCCACCAGTGCAGGCTTCGGCCTACACTCTGCTCCCTCTCCTCCTCCTGCTGACCCCGGGCTCCAACACCGCCAGTTGGGGCCCGGTACTGCTAGCTGCACAGAGAAAAACACCTCGCCAATGTGTCAGTGGGGTTCAGCACCGCCAGCTGTTCCCCTGCTGTGCAGCCGGCATCGTGTCCTGCAAAAGCCACGCAGACACCAGAACTGAAATTGAAGGGAACCTGTCCCCCCTCCCCCAGGCGTTT
This sequence comes from Ranitomeya variabilis, assembly GCF_051348905.1. Taxonomy (NCBI): domain Eukaryota; kingdom Metazoa; phylum Chordata; class Amphibia; order Anura; family Dendrobatidae; genus Ranitomeya; species Ranitomeya variabilis. The sequence goes on from NC_135233.1 coordinate 985,716,123, forward strand.
GTACGTTTTTAAGGCCACCTTGTACAGCGGTAATGCTGCATGTGTGCAAGGTGGCTCATAAACGTATTCTCCTCGCACATGTGGAACGGAAAACACGTCTAAAATGTGTCCTCTGTGTGACCATTTAACCGTCCCGGTGGTGTGACTTTCCTTTGTAATGACACGCTGCAACCCCCTTGGTAGCGCTGCCCGTCTTCTGGCATCATTGTTTGGCTGCCTGCGCCTCTGCGGCCGCCCTGACCCACACAACGCCCCTCGGTGTCTTATTTCTTGGGACTGCGAGGGTGTGTTTGATGGGCATGAGCAGTGCATCAGTTCGCCTGTCCCTCATCTCCTTCCGCCTTCTTCAGACTGTGCGGCTTCATGGCCGTGGCATGCGATAAGGGATCAGCTGACGCCACATAGTCTGAAGCAGGTGTAAGAACCCAAGCGAGAGGCGAACATATGTACTGCGCCAGGCCATGAATCCCAGCCCCGCAGTGTTTTAACTATGTCAATACACTGCGGGGCTGTGATTCATGGGCATCGCGAACCGCACCAGCCAACATTAAATGAGGTCAGAAGATGGGCAGCGCTAACAGCGCTAGGCCAGGGGATAACACGACAGCGCAGACTCCTGTACAGCAAATAACAACGCTCAGGAGGCTGCACCCAGCACCAAGGTGGGATTCTTGACATCTGTGCTGCGTCTCATTACAAAGGGAACTCGCGCCTCCAACACAGTTTGACTGTATAAAGGGCTAAATGTTATACGTGTTCCATTCAGCGTGTGCAAGGAGCCAAATTAAAAGAGCAACCTTTGACTTGTGCACCACTACTGCTGCATAAGCTGTGGCTCTTCTACTTTGTAACCCCTGAGGGGGGGTTAAAGGTTACCTTTGAAATTGGTTCGATTAGGCTTCGGCCTACACTCTGCTCCCCCTGCAGAGCCCGGGCTCCAACACCGCCAGTTGGGGCCCGGTACTGCTAGCTGCACAGAGAAAAACACCTCGCCAATGTGTCAGTGGGGTTCAGCACCGCCAGCTGTTCCCCTGCTGTGCAGCTGGCAATGTGTCCTGCAACAGCCACGCAGGCACAACAGACCCAAAGCTGCCGCCAGTGCAGGCTTCGGCCTACACTCTGCTCCCTCTCCTCCTCCTGCTGACCCCGGGCTCCAACACCGCCAGTTGGGGCCCGGTACTGCTAGCTGCACAGAGAAAAACACCTCGCCAATGTGTCAGTGGGGTTCAGCACCGCCAGCTGTTCCCCTGCTGTGCAGCCGGCATCGTGTCCTGCAAAAGCCACGCAGACACCAGAACTGAAATTGAAGGGAACCTGTCCCCCCTCCCCCAGGCGTTTGTACGTTTTTAAGGCCACCTTGTACAGCGGTAATGCTGCATGTGTGCAAGGTGGCTCATAAACGTATTCTCCTCGCACATGTGGAACGGAAAACACGTCTAAAATGTGTCCTCTGTGTGACCATTTAACCGTCCCGGTGGTGTGACTTTCCTTTGTAATGACACGCTGCAACCCCCTTGGTAGCGCTGCCCGTCTTCTGGCATCATTGTTTGGCTGCCTGCGCCTCTGCGGCCGCCCTGACCCACACAACGCCCCTCGGTGTCTTATTTCTTGGGACTGCGAGGGTGTGTTTGATGGGCATGAGCAGTGCATCAGTTCGCCTGTCCCTCATCTCCTTCCGCCTTCTTCAGACTGTGCGGCTTCATGGCCGTGGCATGCGATAAGGGATCAGCTGACGCCACATAGTCTGAAGCAGGTGTAAGAACCCAAGCGAGAGGCGAACATATGTACTGCGCCAGGCCATGAATCCCAGCCCCGCAGTGTTTTAACTATGTCAATACACTGCGGGGCTGTGATTCATGGGCATCGCGAACCGCACCAGCCAACATTAAATGAGGTCAGAAGATGGGCAGCGCTAACAGCGCTAGGCCAGGGGATAACACGACAGCGCAGACTCCTGTACAGCAAATAACAACGCTCAGGAGGCTGCACCCAGCACCAAGGTGGGATTCTTGACATCTGTGCTGCGTCTCATTACAAAGGGAACTCGCGCCTCCAACACAGTTTGACTGTATAAAGGGCTAAATGTTATACGTGTTCCATTCAGCGTGTGCAAGGAGCCAAATTAAAAGAGCAACCTTTGACTTGTGCACCACTACTGCTGCATAAGCTGTGGCTCTTCTACTTTGTAACCCCTGAGGGGGGGTTAAAGGTTACCTTTGAAATTGGTTCGATTAGGCTTCGGCCTACACTCTGCTCCCCCTGCAGAGCCCGGGCTCCAACACCGCCAGTTGGGGCCCGGTACTGCTAGCTGCACAGAGAAAAACACCTCGCCAATGTGTCAGTGGGGTTCAGCACCGCCAGCTGTTCCCCTGCTGTGCAGCCGGCAACGTGTCCTGCAACAGCCACGCAGGCACAACAGACCCAAAGCTGCCGCCAGTGCAGGCTTCGGCCTACACTCTGCTCCCTCTCCTCCTCCTGCTGACCCCGGGCTCCAACACCGCCAGTTGGGGCCCGGTACTGCTAGCTGCACAGAGAAAAACACCTCGCCAATGTGTCAGTGGGGTTCAGCACCGCCAGCTGTTCCCCTGCTGTGCAGCCGGCATCGTGTCCTGCAAAAGCCACGCAGACACCAGAACTGAAATTGAAGGGAACCTGTCCCCCCTCCCCCAGGCGTTTGTACGTTTTTAAGGCCACCTTGTACAGCGGTAATGCTGCATGTGTGCAAGGTGGCTCATAAACGTATTCTCCTCGCACATGTGGAACGGAAAACACGTCTAAAATGTGTCCTCTGTGTGACCATTTAACCGTCCCGGTGGTGTGACTTTCCTTTGTAATGACACGCTGCAACCCCCTTGGTAGCGCTGCCCGTCTTCTGGCATCATTGTTTGGCTGCCTGCGCCTCTGCGGCCGCCCTGACCCACACAACGCCCCTCGGTGTCTTATTTCTTGGGACTGCGAGGGTGTGTTTGATGGGCATGAGCAGTGCATCAGTTCGCCTGTCCCTCATCTCCTTCCGCCTTCTTCAGACTGTGCGGCTTCATGGCCGTGGCATGCGATAAGGGATCAGCTGACGCCACATAGTCTGAAGCAGGTGTAAGAACCCAAGCGAGAGGCGAACATATGTACTGCGCCAGGCCATGAATCCCAGCCCCGCAGTGTTTTAACTATGTCAATACACTGCGGGGCTTTGATTCATGGGCATCGCGAACCGCACCAGCCAACATTAAATGAGGTCAGAAGATGGGCAGCGCTAACAGCGCTAGGCCAGGGGATAACACGACAGCGCAGACTCCTGTACAGCAAATAACAACGCTCAGGAGGCTGCACCCAGCACCAAGGTGGGATTCTTGACATCTGTGCTGCGTCTCATTACAAAGGGAACTCGCGCCTCCAACACAGTTTGACTGTATAAAGGGCTAAATGTTATACGTGTTCCATTCAGCGTGTGCAAGGAGCCAAATTAAAAGAGCAACCTTTGACTTGTGCACCACTACTGCTGCATAAGCTGTGGCTCTTCTACTTTGTAACCCCTGAGGGGGGGTTAAAGGTTACCTTTGAAATTGGTTCGATTAGGCTTCGGCCTACACTCTGCTCCCCCTGCAGAGCCCGGGCTCCAACACCGCCAGTTGGGGCCCGGTACTGCTAGCTGCACAGAGAAAAACACCTCGCCAATGTGTCAGTGGGGTTCAGCACCGCCAGCTGTTCCCCTGCTGTGCAGCCGGCAACGTGTCCTGCAACAGCCACGCAGGCACAACAGACCCAAAGCTGCCGCCAGTGCAGGCTTCGGCCTACACTCTGCTCCCTCTCCTCCTCCTGCTGACCCCGGGCTCCAACACCGCCAGTTGGGGCCCGGTACTGCTAGCTGCACAGAGAAAAACACCTCGCCAATGTGTCAGTGGGGTTCAGCACCGCCAGCTGTTCCCCTGCTGTGCAGCCGGCATCGTGTCCTGCAAAAGCCACGCAGACACCAGAACTGAAATTGAAGGGAACCTGTCCCCCCTCCCCCAGGCGTTTGTACGTTTTTAAGGCCACCTTGTACAGCGGTAATGCTGCATGTGTGCAAGGTGGCTCATAAACGTATTCTCCTCGCACATGTGGAACGGAAAACACGTCTAAAATGTGTCCTCTGTGTGACCATTTAACCGTCCCGGTGGTGTGACTTTCCTTTGTAATGACACGCTGCAACCCCCTTGGTAGCGCTGCCCGTCTTCTGGCATCATTGTTTGGCTGCCTGCGCCTCTGCGGCCGCCCTGACCCACACAACGCCCCTCGGTGTCTTATTTCTTGGGACTGCGAGGGTGTGTTTGATGGGCATGAGCAGTGCATCAGTTCGCCTGTCCCTCATCTCCTTCCGCCTTCTTCAGACTGTGCGGCTTCATGGCCGTGGCATGCGATAAGGGATCAGCTGACGCCACATAGTCTGAAGCAGGTGTAAGAACCCAAGCGAGAGGCGAACATATGTACTGCGCCAGGCCATGAATCCCAGCCCCGCAGTGTTTTAACTATGTCAATACACTGCGGGGCTGTGATTCATGGGCATCGCGAACCGCACCAGCCAACATTAAATGAGGTCAGAAGATGGGCAGCGCTAACAGCGCTAGGCCAGGGGATAACACGACAGCGCAGACTCCTGTACAGCAAATAACAACGCTCAGGAGGCTGCACCCAGCACCAAGGTGGGATTCTTGACATCTGTGCTGCGTCTCATTACAAAGGGAACTCGCGCCTCCAACACAGTTTGACTGTATAAAGGGCTAAATGTTATACGTGTTCCATTCAGCGTGTGCAAGGAGCCAAATTAAAAGAGCAACCTTTGACTTGTGCACCACTACTGCTGCATAAGCTGTGGCTCTTCTACTTTGTAACCCCTGAGGGGGGGTTAAAGGTTACCTTTGAAATTGGTTCGATTAGGCTTCGGCCTACACTCTGCTCCCCCTGCAGAGCCCGGGCTCCAACACCGCCAGTTGGGGCCCGGTACTGCTAGCTGCACAGAGAAAAACACCTCACCAATGTGTCAGTGGGGTTCAGCACCGCCAGCTGTTCCCCTGCTGTGCAGCCGGCAACGTGTCCTGCAACAGCCACGCAGGCACAACAGACCCAAAGCTGCCGCCAGTGCAGGCTTCGGCCTACACTCTGCTCCCTCTCCTCCTCCTGCTGACCCCGGGCTCCAACACCGCCAGTTGGGGCCCGGTACTGCTAGCTGCACAGAGAAAAACACCTCGCCAATGTGTCAGTGGGGTTCAGCACCGCCAGCTGTTCCCCTGCTGTGCAGCCGGCATCGTGTCCTGCAAAAGCCACGCAGACACTTGCTCTTGTACCTTCTGCTCCCCATCCTGGTTCCAGTACCGTCAGCTGGTTCCGGGCAGAGCCTTTGGCTTAGGTGCCTCCCTCTGGGTATCCGAGTTCCACCAACGTCAGGTGGTCCTTGGTAGTGCTTTCAGGCACGGGTACCTCCTGCTTAGTAACCGGGTTCCAGTAACGTCAGCTGGTCCTCGGTAGTTCCATTGGCTCTTGGACCTTTGGGTAGCCATCCGAGTTCCAGTTCCATCAGCTGGTTCTCGGCATTTTCTCAGCCTTCTTGTACCTTCTGCTACATTTCCAAGTTCAAGAGACTAAACACGATGACCCGGAAGAACACCCCTAAGATGACGACGACACCAGAGACGACAACCACCGTGATGACGACGACCCTGGAGACGATGACCCTGAAGACCACCGTGATGACGACGACCCCGGAGACGACGACCCTGAAGACCACCCCGATGACGACGACCCGGGAGACGACGACCCTGGAGACGACGACCCTGGAGACGACGACGACCTGGAAGACCGAGAAGCAGAAGAACAAGAGGCTGCAGAACAAAGAGCAGAAGAACATTAAGCATAACACTAAATATCAGAGCAAAAAATATTATCTAAATTATAAGCAGAAGAAGACTAAGCAGTGTATGGGGGTGAGTCCGTTCCTCCTCGTGGTGCCCCTGGATAAAGCCTGATGCTGCAGGCCAAACTGAACGCGGACAAATGTAACTGTTTTGTGACAGGCAGAACGGAAGGTGTAATCTTCAAACTTTTATAGATAACAACTACAGGAATGCCTGTCACAAATAAGAATATGATGAAGAAGTAGAATATGATGAAGATAATAGTAAAATAAAAAGAATATGAACAATGTAACCCAAAAAATAATAGGTAGAAGATGAAGAAGAAGATGAATAAGGTGAAGAAGTTGATGTCAAAGAAGCTGATGATGAGGATAATGAAGAAGAAAGCGTGGGAGAAGAAAAAAAGAAGGTGAAGGGCGTTGAAGTAGTGAAACATCAATATGTGGCATAAAAAAAAAAAAAAAATTAACATAGTCAAATTCTTTCTAACGCCGAACGTCATCCAAAAAAAAAAAAATCCTGCTATTCTATTACATTGGGCTAAACCTCTGTGCCTTTAATGTCTCCGCCACGTCCCCCAATACATCCTACATTATTCTTAGTTGTTTTCCTTCATGTAGAATGAACCTACAAGTGTATAAAGGGTTTATTTTAATTCCGATATTTTCGTCCCATTGACTTGCATTGGGATCGGGTATCGGTATCGGATTGGATCCGATATTTTGACGGTATCGGCCGATACTTTCCGATACCGATACTTTCCGATATCGGAAAGTATCGCTCAACACTATTGGTGACATTTTTTGGAGAGGGCTAGACATCCGATACAGGTTTTTACTGATAATAAGAATCTGATATATCTGGATGCTGCTAAACATTTGAATGCCCGTGAAGCCAGGTGGGCACTGTTTTTTGCCCAGTTTCATTTCTCCGTAACATATATCCCTGGGACGAAGAATGTTAAAGTGGATGCTTTTTCTCGTAGTTTCTCTCCAGCAGTTAATTCTGAGAAGGAGGAATGTATTTTGCAGAGAGGGGTGGTGGTGGCAGCATTGGTTTCTGAGTTGGAGAGTAGCATCCTACAGGCCCAGAATGCTGCACCAAATAATACTCCGTATGGTAAATTATTTGTGCCTAGAGCCTTGCGGAGAGCTTTGTTTGCTGAATGTCATGAGTCTCGGTTGGCGGGTCATCCAGGGATTTCGGAAACTAGAAAGTCGATCGGTAGAAGTTTCTGGTGGCAAGGATGGAAAACAGAAATCATCAACTGTTCTCCTTTTTTTTGCTGTACATGGAGACATCCATCTTTCGGTCCATTTTCAAAGATTGGGGCAGCGGTGCCTGAGGAGGAGAGTTTTTCTGGAAATTTGGACAGGGTGTGGACCAATGTACGCTATAATCTGAAAGAGGCAAATAGGAGGTCAAAGAAATATATTGACAAGAAAAGAAGGGAGGCATTGTTTGCAGTTGGGGACATGGTCTGGTTGTCCTCTGGGAATCTGCATTTGAAGATCCCTTCTAAAAGACTGGGGCATAAGTTTGTAGGACCCTTCAAAGTGGTTCAGGTTGTCAACTCGGCAGTGGTGAGATTAGACATCCCATCGTCCTGGGGAATTAATTCAGTTTTTCATGTATCTTTACTGAAGAAAGTTGACCACCAGATAAGGAGGTGATGCCGACTGTTCCTCCAGTTGATGAGGACGGCGAGTTTGAGATTTCACGCATTTTAGATTCCAGGTGGCACAGAGGAAGGTTGCAGTATCTCGTGTCCTGGAAGGGTTTCAGTCCCGAGGATAATTCCTGGGTGAAAGCTGAGGATGTCTCGGCCTCAAGGATGATTAAGGCTTTTCACAGGAGATTTCCGAATAAGGCTCGGCCAAGAGGATCTAGAGGATCCTCGTAAAAGGGGAGGTACTGGTAGAATCTGTTTTGTTTTTTGACCATCTGCCATCTTGTTGTGGTTTTCTGGCTGCTGGTCTTTTCCCCCTGGTGCTGGATTGTCTTAGGTCAGGTGATTGTATCACCCTTTATTACCCAGCACCTGCCTCCCATTCCTTGCTGGACAACAGTGTTAATCCTCTAGAGTTCTGGTTAGGTGCTTTGATAGCTTTCTGTATTTGATATTGTGCAGTTCTGGGATCTCTGGTTCTGCTATCCTTAGTTTCTGTTTTCAGTTGGTTTCTGCAACCATCTCTGTGTTTTCTATTAGGAGGTGACCTGTTTTTATAACCAAGTGAAATAGATAATCGTGCGCAAAACCAGAAGAGGTGCTCGAGTAGGTTCCCAAACCATCAATATATATCCAAAAACTCGGTACTAATGCTGAGTTTTTGGATATATACTGTTTTTATAACCAGTCCTTAGATCTTTCAGGGACCTCCTTCCTCCTGTCTATAGGTCTTCGCTTGAGTTTATCCTAGGATCGTCGGTGGGTCTATTCGCAAGGAATGGGTTGCCCACTCCGTTATAGGGTATCAGCCTAGTCTCAATGCAGGGTCAGTTTTCCCCCCTTCTATTCTAGTTCTGCGTTGCAGTTCCGTAACAGTTACACCATGCTCAGAGCATGGTGTATGAGTCTATCAAGCTTGTATGTTAATGCAGTGCTCACAGTTTATAAAGCATAGCAATGCTCATTCATTGCTATGCTTTATAAGTGATAGAGTGAAAGTCCCATAAAGGGATTAAGTAAAAAAGTAATTTCAAAATTTTAAAAAATTGTTAAAACTACAAAATAATAATAATAAAAAAAATCTCTCTCTCTCTCTCTCTCTCTATATATATATATATATATATTTACATATATATATATATATATATATATATATATATATATATATATATATATATATTGTACCCATAAATAAATATTTTTATGACAAAAGTACACATATTTGGTATAGCCCCAGTCAGGGAAAACCCGACCTATAAAACTTTTCCACTAGTTAAACTTTCACTTCAGTAAACACTGTAATACCGCCGAACAAAAAGTTAAATAAAAGGCGATCAAAAAGATGAATGGAAATAAAAATGGAATAGCTGAAAACGTCATCTTGTTCCACAATAAACAAGCTTCCATACAGCTCTATCAGCGGAAAAATAGAAAAGTTATAGCTCTCAGAATAAAGCGATGCAAAAATAATTAAAATAAGATATAAATGTGGTATCACTGTAATCATACTGATCTGAACAATAAAGCTGCCTTATAAATTTTAACACACGCACTTACACCGTGGTTTCTGTGTAAATCTCTGAAATACACGATTCAGACGTAACCCTGGTGGAAGACTCCCTATAATGAGGCAGATGGAGGCACTGTGGACATTTCCTAGCCTTTGATCCAGCGGTGTCTGTCTTTTTAGGCATGCATGTGGCTAAGCAGTATTCTACACCCACATATGGGGCTTTTCTACATTCAGCAGAAATTGTGGGAGAAATTTTTGTGCCATTTTTACCCATTTCCCAGTGTGAAAATGTAAAATCTGGAGCTAAAGCAACATTTTGGTGCTAAAAATGTAATTATTTTTTCGTCACTGCCCAATCAAATAAAATGATCACTGCACCCTTAGATTAATTCATTTAGAAATATAGCTTGTAAAATGAGGTCACTTATGGGGGTTTCTGCTGTTCTGGCACCTCAAGGGCTCAGCCAATGTGACTTGGCACACCCAAGCCAGTCCAACAAAATCTGAACTCCAAAATTGGGCGTCTTCCCTTCTGAGTTTTGCACTGTGCCATACATGGGTTATTGGTGTACTCAGTAGAATTTGCGCAACAAATTTTGGGGTCCATTTTCTCCTGTTAGCATTGTGAAAATGAAAAACATTGGAGCTAAAACAACAATTTTGTGGATATCTTTTTTTTTTCATTTCCACAGATCAGCATTGTAAAATTCTGTGAAGCACTTGCGGGTTCAAGGTGCTCACCACACGTCTAGATAAATTCCTTAAGGGGTCTAGTTTCCAAAATGGAGTCACTTGTGGAGGATTTCTACTGTTTAGGCATATCAGAGGCTCTCCAAATGTAACATGGCATCTGCTAATGATTCCAGCTAATTTTGACCTCCAAAAGTCAAATGTAGTTCCTTCCCATCCAAGCTCTGCTGTGCACCTAAACAGTAGTCTTCCTCCGCATACTGGGTATCGGTGTACTCGGGAGAAATTGCGGAACAAATTGTATGGTGTACTTTCTCCTGTTATCCATGTGAAAATAAAAAATGTGAGCTACAAGAACATTTTTGTGGTAAAAATTAGATTTTTTCTTTTCCCGGTTCAGTATTATAAACTTCTGTGAAGCACCTGGGGGTTCAGAGTACTCACCACACATCTAGATAAGTTCCTTGAAGGGCCTAATTTCCAAAATGGTGTCACTTGTGGGGGGTTCCACTGTTTAGGCACATCAGGGGCTCTCTGTAAAACGGTAGTTTTCCGCCACATATGGGGTTTCGACATACTCAGGCGAAACTGCACAACAAATTTTATGGTGTGCTTTCTCCTGTTACCCTTTTGAAAATGCAAAATTTGGGGTTAAAGTATCAATTATTTTTGTGGGGAAAAGTAAAACTTTAATTTTTTCCTTTCACATTCCATTTATTCCAGTGAAGCACCTGAAGGGTCATTGAAATCCCTCTTTAATAAAGCATTTTATTCTCAGAACTGTGCTTGTTCACACTGTCTAAACAACCATGAATAAGGCTCATCGGAGCTGAAACGCGTCGGTTGTAACCACTGTGGCCAGAACCGCACTTACTATTTTTATATGGATGTGATTTATTTCTTTAATAGCCGGTCTTTAAATGACTGTAATGTTATACTGTACATAAATGAGTTGGGTCAGTCAGAGAGGGAACTTCTATCATAGGACTCCCAACGGTGGCATGTGTAGGGGGATTCTGAGTGGGGATCTCTCTCTATGACATCATAAGTCCTAATGGAATGTGGGTTTTATGCATTATAATCTCTTTAATAGCCTTGTGCTCTTTTTGGTAGCCTGCTGCTGCACTCTTACAAACTGTAGCAGGGATTTAAATATGTCTTATAGTTGAGTCATCTGCATCCAATATTTACCTCACACTTTTTTAACAAAATAACTGTAAGAGGAAGCGATGACACTCTTGTAGAGCCCCTGCGTCATGTATCATTTGTGCAGGAAACCTGTCACCTACTGGCTAGATGGGACTATGCAGAATCAACAGGAAGAGTTGCAGGGGGGACGAGTTCGGATATGGCACCCGGTCAGGTGCCTTGGATGACGAAGTTCCCAGATATAAAGGTACTGCACGCCAAAGATTTTGCACCAAGAGAAGGAAAGGAGCAGACTTTCACCAAGGACGACTCTGAAGCCAGAGTGACAGGCCTCAGTGGAAAGCATGTGCCAGCAAAGTCAGACAAAGCCCTGACGTCGCCCAGTGAGATTCAAATACCCGACTACGCCGGTCAAGACTCGAGGACCCGATGTACACTGTATGCTGGTCAAGGGCCAGAGCCCAGACTATATTGGTCAAGGTCCAAATCCCCTCTCTATGCCAGTTAAATTCCAGAAATGAGATGAAGCCAGCAGAGAGCTGGAGCCTAGCCTTCTTTACCCCAGGACCAGGCCATCAGTCAAGCACTGAAGATCCAAGAGAAGACTTTGACTGAGGGAGGAGGCCTGTGGTAATAGGAGGAAGACAAGAGTGACCTGGGTCTTTGCTTCTGGCACCAATATATGGTACAGGGGTCGACCTGAGCTAGGACAACAGGTGGGGGGAGGGTCGGCTGGGCAAAAGAGGCTCAGCATTCCTTGATAAATTTAGTCAGGAGGACTTTTGGTTAAGCTGGAAAAAACGGTGACCCCCCGCTAGGCCCATTGTGTCAAGAAGAGCTAGTGTAGCACCTCTCCCAGAAATGGATGTACTAGCCCTGTCTGAGAGACACCAGTATAATCCTTTAAGTGACTTCTCCCATTGTTCAGATTGAACTTTAAAACTTATTGTATGTTCTGCTTTGTATAACCCACTTGTGTTTGTGCTGTTTTCTATTATTAAAATGCTTCCCAAGTTCCACATGTTCCCGCCATAATGGAAACAATAAATAGATTGTTGTCTGTTCCCACCACATGCTCATCTGTGCAATGCATCCGGTCACCTACTTACTGTACATAATCACCACTGATATAGTGCAATTCTATAAAACATGAATTGAAGGTGGACATCATGTTCACAGAAAGCGGGGAAGGCTGATTTCTAGCTATGCACATACCTTCCATTGTGGAATACTATGCATGATCTAGGAATAGAAACTAATGATATAAAATAAACACAGACTAAACAGACAAATGTGTGAGCATTGGAGGTTTATGCAGAGCACCTTTTTGGCTACACTACCAGATTAAATGGTGGCTTACCTGTTGCTGATGAAGGATGATAGAACCAGAAGGTATTAGGGAGAGTCTTACATTCTGAGATATATGAGTATCCTAAAGGCCACCATAGACATTAGAATAAAGTTGGCTGAATCCCCCAATATAGGCAGAATTGTCTGACAACCTAATGAGTATCAAGGCCTTTCTACTCTCCTCTGACAGATCATCTCAGGGGAGAGAAAGATTGGATGTGTCCAATTTTGGGCTGCCAATTGTTTTGTTTTCCCTGAGATAAGTTGCGATGAGAGGAGTCTTGCTGACTCGAACACAGGACTAATCCAAAGTAATACATAATCACCCCTCATTAGCTGGAGTTGGTACCTCGCAAAGACAAGGGCTGAAGAGGACTGTGTATCTCGTGAGAAGCACAATCGTCAACCCAAGCACCGTTTTGGAACATACTGTTTATATAACAGCCATAATGTAATATTTAAAGGGGCAGCGTCCTCAAAAACTCTATATCTCTGGCATCAATAATAAGAGAAAACAAAGGGAAAAAAGGGCACAAAAAAGAAATGAAAAAATAATAAGGATAGCACATGAAGTACACAAAAAAAATCTTCCACAGTATTTCAATACTCTACAAAAGAAGAAAAAAGTATGAGAAATGTTTCTTAATAGATATACCATGAATTCTAAGAATCAGAGCAAGATCAGAATTGCAAAGGCAAACAGACCTATAAAATAAAAAAAATCCCACGTGGTTCCACCCCCATACCACATATTGCAAGAACATTGTCGTAAGTAAATCACATATTCAGTGGAACATGTCAAATAATAATTAAAGTGGTATTCCCATCTCCAAGATCCTATCCCCCATGTAGTAAGTGTAATAATATTAGCAAATACCTCCAATTAGAAATGTAGTATAGTTTTTTCTTATTCACAATGTCTCTTTCCTCATGTGCAGGCATTGCAGGACCTTAGATATCCATGGTTACGACCACTAACAATTAGCTAACTGTCACTTCATCAGTGGATGTAATCATTGATACCTAAGGTCCTGCAATACCTGCACATGAGGAAAGAGACATAGCGAATCAGAAATACTTTACTACATTTCTAATTGGAGGAATTTGCTTATATTATTATTATACCTAATATACACTCACCGGCCACTTTATTAGGTACACCATGCTAGTAACGGGTTGGACCCCCTTTTGCCTTCAGAACTGCCTCAATTCTTCGTGGCATAGATTCAACAAGGTGCTGGAAGCATTCCTCAGAGATTTTGGTCCATATTGACATGATGGCATCACACAGTTGCCGCAGATTTGTCGGCTGCACATCCCAAAGATGCTCCATACAAGGCAGGATGGATCCATGCTTTCATGTTGTTTACGCCAAATTCTGACCCTACCATCCGAATGTCGCAGCAGAAATCGAGACTCATCAGACCAAGCAACGTTTTTCCAATCTTCTACTGTCCAATTTCGATGAGCTTGTACAAATTGTAGCCTCAGTTTCCTGTTCTTAGCTGAAAGGAGTGGTACCCGGTGTGGTCTTCTGCTGCTGTAGCCCATCTGCCTCAAAGTTCGACGCAGTTCAGAGCGTTCAGAGATGCTCTTAGGCCTACCTTGGTTGTAACGGGTGGCGATTTGAGTCACTGTTGCCTTTCTATCAGCTCGAACCAGTCTGCCCATTCTCCTCTGACCTCTGGCATCAACAAGGCATTTCCGCCCACAGAACTGCCGCTCACTGGATTTTTTTTCTTTTTCGGACCATTCTCTGTAAACCCTAGAGATGGTTGTGCGTGAAAATCCCAGTAGATCAGCAGTTTCTGAAATACTCAGACCAGCCCTTCTGGCACCAACAACCATGCCACGTTCAAAGGCACTCAAATCACCTTTCTTCCCCATACTGATGCTCGGTTTGAACTGCAGGAGATTGTCTTGACCATGTCTACATGCCTAAATGCACTGAGTTGCCGCCATGTGATTGGCTGATTAGAAATTAAGTGTTAACAAGAAGTTGGACAGGTGTACCTAATAAAGTGGCCGGTGAGTGTATATTAGAATAGGATCTTGGAGATAGGAATGTAAAAAGTCTTATTGGTTATGGGATGTTGAAAGTGATCTCCCTTCAATATATTAGAACAATTCATACAATTGAGACACGGATAACATCCCATTCTTTCCCTGTTTTCCCAGTTAGGGAGGTCTGTACAGAGGATTGTTAATACAGCAACATATTTAATATACTGTATACAGTCTAGAGAGAGAGAGAGAAACATTTAACTTATATTTAAACCCCATCTACATGATAATTGGTACAGGACTAATCCAAAGTAATACATGATCACCCCCCATTAAAATCCCACTCTATATTTCCCAGTTAGTTGTGTTTCTCATAAAATGCATACCTCCCCTTGAGCCTTTGTGTTTGCAAGACACCAACTCCAGCTAATGGGGGGTGATCATGTATTACTTTGGATTGGTCCTGTGCCAAATTTCATATGCATGGGGTTTCAATTTAAATAAAATTGTCCTCTCTCTCTCCTTTACTTCCTTTCTTTTTCTGACATACACACTTTACATAGCAAAATGCTGATATTGGCGCTCTTTTCATAAATCTAATAAGGTGAGTCATTATTATTATTATTATACACTTTTATAGCGCCATTTATTCCATGGCGCTTTACATGTGAATACGGGGCAAATATAGACAAATACATTAAACATGAGCAAAAACAAGGCACACAGGTACATAAGGAGGCCTCTGGCCTGCGAGGGCTCACAGTCTGCAGGAGATGGGTGAGGATACATTAGAAGAGGGTAGAGCTGGTTGTGTGGTGGTTCAGTAGGTTGAGGATCACTGCAGGCTGTAGGCTTGTCGGAAGAGGTGAGACTTCAGGTTCTTTTTGAAGGTTTCTATGGTAGGCAAAAGTCTGATGTGTTGGGGTAGAGAGTTCCAGAGTATGGGGGAAGCACGGGAGAAGTCTTGGATGCAGTTGTGGGAAGAAGAGATGAGAGGGGAGTAGAGAAGGAGGTCTTGAGAGGATCGGATGTTGCATGTAGGTAGGTACCGGGAGACCATGTCACAGATGTATGGAGGAGATAGATTGTGGATGCTTTGTATGTCATTGTGAGGGATTTGAACTGAAGTCTCTGGGCGATAGGAAGCCAGTGAAGTGCTTGGCATAGGGGAGAGGCTGGGGAATAGTGGGGAGACAGGTAGATTAGTCGGACAGCAGAGTGTAGGATGGATTGAAGTGGTGCCAGAGTGCTAGAGGGGAGTCCAGAGAGTAGGAGGTTGCAGTAGTCAAGGTGGGAGATAAGCGCATGCACTAGTGTTTTTGTGGTGTCGCTGTCAAGGAATGCACAGATTCGGGAAATATTTTTGAGTTTGAGACGGCAGGAGGAGGCAAGGGCTTGGATATATGGCTTGAAAGAGAGGGCAGAGTCGAAGATCACCCCAAGGCACCGGGCGTCTGGGACTGGGGAAAGTGAGCAGCCATTGACATTGATAGATAGGTCTGGTGGAGGGGAAGAGTGAGATGGGGGAAAGATGATGAATTCTGTTTTGTCCATGTTCAGTTTTAGAAAGCGAGCAGAAAAGAAAGCTGAAATAGCAGACAGTTCAGGATTTTGGTAAGTAAGGAGGTGAGGTCAGGTCCGGATAGGTAGATCTGTGTGTCATCGGCGTAGAGATGGTACTGCATACTGTGGGATTCTATGAGCTGTCCAAGGCCAAAGGTGTAGATGGAGAAGAGTAGGGGTCCTAGAATAGAGCCTTGAGGAACACCGACTGACAAGGGGCAAAGTGAGGAGGTGGTGTGGGGGAGGGAGACACTGAATGTTCGGTCTATCAGATAAGACGAGATCCAGGATAGGGCTAAGTCTGTGATGCCAAGAGATGAGAGGATCTGTAGCAGAAGGGAGTGGTCCACAGTGTCGAAGGCAGAAGACAGGTCCAGGAGAAGGAGGACAGAGTAGTGTCGCTTGCTCCTGGCAGTTAGTAGGTCATTGGTGACTTTAGTTAGGGCAGTTTCAGTTGAGTGATGGGGTCGGAAGCCAAATTGTAACCGATGAAAGAGGGAGCAGGAGGAGAGGTGGGAGGACAGTTCAAGATGGACTTGTTGCTCCAGTAATTTGGAGGCATAAGGGAGAAGAGATATCGGGCAATAGCTAGACACAGAGGATGGGTCGAGGGAGGGCTTTTTGAGAATGGGTGTGATCTTGGCATGCTTGAAGGATGAGGGGAAGACACCTGTTGTTAATGAGAGGTTGAAGAGGTGCGTTAGAGTTGGGATGAAGACCGTGGAAAGGTTAGGGATGAGGTAAGACGGGAGTGGTTCGAGCGTGCAGGTGGTGAGGTGTGATCTTGACAGGAGGGTAGAGAGCTGATCTTCTGTCATGGTGGAGAAGCTGGTTTTGGAGAAGCAGGGTTGAGCAGCTAAGAGGGGCATTGGGCGCTGTGGGCCAAAGCTTTCTCTGATCGTATCGATCTTCTGTTTAAGGAAAGAGGCAAAGTCTTCAGCAGAAATGAGAGGGGAGGGAGGGGGTGCAGGGGGATGGAGTAGAGAATTGAAAGTGTTGAAAAGCTGATTAGGGTTGTGAGACAGGGAAGATATGAGAGATGAGAAGTAAGTTTGTTTTGCGGCAGTGAGCGTGGACTTGAAGCTGGCAAGGGACTGCTTGTATGCAGTGAAGTGGTCGGCAGAGCAGGATCGCTTCCATCTCCGCTCAGTGATCCTGGAAACCCATCTCAGTTCTTTAGTCAGGCTGGTCAGCCAGGGCTGCCTCTTGAGTGTACGAGTTTTGTTATGCATGAGCGGGGCGGCCGAATCAAGTGTTGCTGTTATGGTGGTGTTATTAAAAGTGGCAGCAGCATCTATGTCATGGAAGGAAGTTATGTCTGTAAGAGGGAGAAGGGACTCAGAGAGTGATTGTAAATTGAGGCGTTTGAGATTTCTGTGAGGGTGAGTGAATTTGTGGAGTGGGGGTTGCACACTAGGAGAGGAGAGGAAAGAGAAGGTCAATAGGTTTTGGTCAAACGGGGCAAGGGGTGTGTTAATGAGATTAGTAAGGCAGCAGAGGCAGGTGAAGATGAGGTCCAGCATGTGGCCATCTTTGTGAGTGGCCGCCTCAGAGGACCATTGAGTGAGGCCAAAGGAGGCAGTGAGGGATAAAAGTTTAGAGGCAGCTGAGGTGGAAGTGTCAATGGGGATATTGAAATCACCCATGATGATAGTGGGGATGTCAGCAGAGAGGAAATGAAGTAGCCAGGTGGTGAAGTGGTCGAGAAAGGTGGAGATGGCTAGTTCTGGGGGGCGGTAGATGACAGCCAGCTGGAGGTTGGAGGGGGAATAGATGCAGATGGAGTGCACCTCAAATGATGGAAAAGTAGCGGAGGGTGGTAGCGGGATTGGAGTGAAGGAGCAGGTGTCGGACAGGAGCAAGCCAACCCCTCCACCACATTTGTTGCTGGAGAGAGGGGTGTGAGAGCGGTGGAATCTGCCATAGGAAAGCGCAACTGGAGAGTTTGAGTCAGAGGGGGTGAGCCAGGTTTTAGTGATGCTGAGGAAGGAGAGTTTGTTGGTGATGAAGAGGTCATGGAGAAATAGTAGTTTGTTGCAGACGGAGAGTGCATTCCATAATACTCCAGGTAAGGGGACTGGGGGCTGGATGAATGGGTATGAGGTTGTCATGGTTGGGAAAATGTGCAGAAGATCATGGCAGGGGGTTAGAAATGAGTGTGGGGATGTGTTGAGGAGGGCTGGGATTTGGGCATACGTCACGAGAGATGAGGAGTAGCAGACAGAGCGTTAGAAGGTGGGAGAAGGATAGGACATGATGCGGCCGTGAGTGTCTGGAGAGAAAGGATTGTATGTGGAGTGTAACAACTCTGCTGGCATCACGGCATGGCCTCTCATCTCTCACACTATCTTACCCACTGCTCCAGGTCATATTGTGGTTTCTGTTTCTTGCCAGCTCCATATTCTGTTCCTCTGCTCTCTGCATGCTTCTTGGCTGTGTGTATAGGGGGGAGGCGCCTGAACTCTCTGGTTCTTATAGGAATCGGTGCACCTGCCTAATCTGTTCCTGACCAATTACCAAGAGGCCTCCAGTATTTAGTGTGGCTCCACCCAGTGGACTGGGCCTGTGCAATGTGTTAGCTCAGTTTGTGCTTAGCTTCTGAGTTTGCCAGGCCTTGCTCTGTGTTACTCCCTCTCTAGAGGCTTTTCTCAGTGTTTTTGCCTTGATCTTGTTGTCCGCCCTCCAGGAGGCAGAATATCCTGGTCCCTGTGTCTTTGTTCTTGTTTCTTGTCTTGTTTCATTTCCTTGTCTGTACTTAGTCTTATCTCGGTCTCCTTGTCTGTGGCTTCCTTCCCTGTTGTGTCTTTCCTTGTGTTCTCAGTCTGCTTATGCTCCGCACTCTTGCTGCTCTGTCTGCTCCGTACCTTTGTGGCTTTACCTCTGCTCCACACTCCTGCGGTTTTGCTCCGTTCTACTCTGCTCCACTCCTGTTGCTACAGTAATCTCTTGCTGCAGCTCCTCTCCGAATTCCTTGCGGTTCTGCTCTGCTTTGCTGCTGCAGAAACCTCTTGCTGCAGCTCCTCTCCACATTCCTTGTGGCTCCGCTCTGCTTATCTTCTGCTGCTGCAGTAATCTCTTGCTGCACCTTCTCTCCACATTCCTTGTGGCTCCGCTCTGCTTAGCTTCTGCAGAAATCTCTTGCTGCAGCTGCTCTCTGCATTCCTTGCAGTTCCGCTCTGCTTAGCTTTTGTTGCTATGCTAACTCTTGCTGCTCTACCATTCCTATCCGCAGCCTTGCGGTTCCCTCCTGTGTGAATAGGTTCCTACCTGTTCCTTCCCATTTCATTCCTTCCTGCTTGTTTCCGTACATGCACCTCCAGTGTGAACAGGTCCCTATCTGTTCATTCATACTACATATCCATACCTGCACCTCCTGTGTGAACAGGTCCCTACCTGTTCCTTCATACACCACACCAATCTGCCCTGTGTTCTCTGCCGTGTCTGCCAGCCCTGTGTTCTCTGCTGTGCCTGCCAACCCTGTGTTCTCTGCCAGCCCTGTGTCTCAGCTGTGCCAGCCTACTCGTCTGAGTTTCAGCCGTGCTCTTCTGCCAGTCCTGCCTGATGCTCGCACCTGTCCTAGTGTTCCTGTTCTCCAAGTGGGATCAGCAGCCACAGCCAGACACCACCCTGGAGTAGCACCTGGCAGCTGCCTGCTGCACAAGCATGACCTCTCCATCAGAGGCTCCAGTGAAAACCCAGGCAGCTGTCATAGTCACGCCCCTTCCAGGGTAGTCTGGTTTGTGGCACAGTGGGGCCACAAACCCCCCGAGCTCACGCCCACCATTCAGGGCATGAGCGTGACATAGAGGAACAGTTCTGAGGAGAAGGTGAGATGGCTGGGGAGTATTGAGGGAGAAATGACTAGTTCTTTACTAGGTTGAGGGATCGCAGGAGATTGTAAGAAGGAAAGTAGTATGGGAGTAAAAGAGAAAAGAAACCGAAACATTGTAGTGGTTGGTATTCTGTTACCTTCCAGTTAATTCCAGTCCAATTCAGTCTAATTCAACGTAATTAAAAAGATGTAATTTAAAAGATGGAAGTTAAAAGATGAATGCAGCAGACTGCATCTGGAGCAGACGCCTGCATGTGAATATATCCCCAGTTAAGGGCGATCAGGTGTGAATGAGGAGGTGGCTGGGTATGGGAGACCAGATGTAGAGAGTTAAGCAGATGTCATAAAGAGAGGGAGGGGTTGGAGTGACCACTCAAAGAGATGCCAGAATAACATAATGAGAGACATGAAACAGGTCCTGGAAACAAGATGATAGGTAAGAAAGCATACCAGAAAAGGATTATATGTGCTGCACCAAGACACTCAGATGCCAGGGAAAGCATAGAAAATCAATGCAATATACAGAGACGTTCAGGAGCCAGGGAGAGCTAGGGAAAGTCCGTGCATACCATAGAAAATCAATGCAATATGCAGAGACATTCAGGAGCCAGGGAGAGCTGGGGATGAGTCATGGCATGATTAATCATGTACAGCAGATTCTTAATTAACAATTAATGTTACTCATGTACTGTATAATGTCAGTTATTGTTACACTGTAGTCACTATAATGCACTTTAACTGGATGTCCTTCATTTAAATTGGTATTCACAATATGTGTATTGTATTTAATACTAGCTGAAGAGCCCGGCGTTGCCTGGGCATAGTAAATATCTGTGGTTAGTTATAGCACCTCACTTCTCTTATTTTCCCATCACGCCTCTCATTTTCCCCATCACATCTTTCATTTTCCCCCTCACATCTCTCATTTTCTCCCTCACACCTCTCATTTTCCCCCTCACTCCTCTTATTTTCCCCCTCACTCCTCTCGTTCCCCCCTAACACTTGTCATTTCGACCTCACATCTGTCATTTTCCGATCACTCCACTATTTTCCCTCACTACTCTCATTTTGCACTCACACCTTTTCATTTTCACCTCACACCTCTCATTTTCACCTCAGTATATACATGTTTGTCATCTCCCTTATATATAGTATACACCTGTATGTCATCTCCTGTATATAGTATATACCTGTATGTCATCTCCCCTGTATATAGTATATACCTGCTGTGTGTCATCTCCCCTGTATATAGTATATACCTGTATGTCATCTCCTCCTATATATAGTATATACCTGTATGTAATCTCCTCCTGTATATAGTATATACCTGTGTGTCATCTCACCTATATATAGTATATATCTGTGTGTCAACTCCTCCTGTATATAGTATATACCTGTATGTCATCTCCTCCTATACATAGCATATACCTGTATGTCATCTCCTCCTGTATATACTATATACCTGTAGGTAATCTGCTCCTGTATATAGTATATACCTGTGTGTCATCTCCTCCTGTATATAGTATATACCTGTATGTCATCTCCTCCTCTATATAGTATATACCTGTGTGTCATCTCTCCTGTATATAATATATATCTGTGTGTCATCTCCTCCTGTATATAGTATACACCTGTGTGTCATCTCCCCTGTAAATAGTATATACCTGTGTTTCATCTCCTCCTGTATATAGTATATATCTGTATGTCATCTCCTCCTGTATTAGTCCTCGTTCACAGGTTATTTGGTCAGTATTTTTACCTCAGTATTTGTAAGCTAAATTGACAGCCTGATAAATCCCCAGCCAACAGTAAGCCCACCCCCTGGCAGTATATATTAGCTCACACATACACATAATAGACTGGTCATGTGACTGACAGCTGCCGGATTCCTATATGGTACATTTGTTGCTCTTGTAGTTTGTCTGCTTATTAATCAGATTTTTATTTTTGAAGGATAATACCAGACTTGTGTGTGTTTTAGGGCGAGTTTCGTGTGTCAAGTTGTGTGTGTTGAGTTGCGTGTGGCGACATGCATGTAGCGACTTTTGTGAGATGAGTTTTGTGTGGCGACATGCGTGTAGCAACTTTTTGTGTGTCGAGTTGCATGTGACAGGTTAGTGTAGCAAGTTGTGTGCAGCAAGTTTTGCGCATGGCGAGTTTTGCGCATGGCGAGTTTTATGTGTGGTGCCTTTTGAGTATGTGCAAGTTTTGTGTGAGGCAACTTTTGCATGTGTTGCAACTTTTGTGCATGTGGCAATTTTTCTGCGTGTGCAAGTTTTGCATGTGGCGAGTTTTCCATGAGGTGAGTTTTGCACGTGTGGCGAGTATTGCATGTGGAGAGTTTTGCGCGTGGCGAGTTTTGAGCGGCGACTTTTGTGTTTCGACTTTTATGTGGCGAGGTTGGTGTATGTGTGGTGAAATGTGCGCTGAGGGTGGTATATGTGTTCGAGCACGTGGTAGTGTGTGGCGCATTTTGTGTGTGTGTTCATATCCCCGTGGTGGTGTGGTGATTATCCCATGTCGGGGCCCCACCTTAGCAACTGTACAGTATATACTCTTTGGCGCCATCGCTGTCATTCTTTAAGTCCCCCTTGTTCACATCTGGCAGCTGTTAATTTGCCTCCAACACTTTTCCTTTCATTTTTTCCCCATTATGTAGATAGGGGCAAAATTGTTTGGTGAATTGGAAAGCGCGGGGTTAAAATTTCACCTCACAACATAGCTTTGACGCTCTCGGGGTCCAGACGTGTGACTGTGCAAAATTTTGTGGCTGTAGCTGCGACGGTTCAGATGCCAATCCCGGACATATACACACATACACACATTCAGCTTTATATATTAGATGATGTGTTATGCTGTTACTCATGTAAATCTTGTTAAACACTGTTAATAATTGATATGCTTTATAAGGTATACACATTCACTTTGTCATTGCTTGAAAAAGGCTCACACTTGGAGCCGAAACATCACCATTATGAGCTATAAAATAGCATTTTTCACTTTGTTCAATTGGTTTTCTGCCTTCATTTTCTTTGTTATACATTCAAGGTTAGGTCCTTGCCTGGGAGGCTTGGCACCCTTACTTCTTTGCTGGTCCTGTTTTCTCTTTATCTATCTATCTATCTATCTATCTATCTATCTATCTATCTATCTATCTATCTATCTATCACATATCTATATATCTTTCAATTTAGAGAAAAAGTACAGGAACAGCACCAAATAAACACAAATTGAGTGCAAGATCTCCCAGACAACTATCCCGTTGTCATATAAATATGTTATAAGAAAAGCAGGCGGCACTCCAAAAATAGTGAAAAAAAGAGGACTTTATTGGTTCATCTGATGTGGCAATGTTTCGGCTGTGAACAGCCTTTCTCAAGCATCTATCTATCTATCTATCTATCTATCTATCTATCTATCTACTTATCTATCCTTTGTGTGCATCTAGGCTCCAGAATGCTGACAGTTTGTAATATATTCCCTCTCAGCATTCTGCACTGTTGCCTAGATACCACACTTAAGCACATGACAAATCTTCCTCCTGATTCTAGAGGAGCTGCTCACACCCTGTCTCTGCCAGACCCTCCTCCTGCTTCAGCCTACCCGATCAAGGCACAAACAGTACAAGGCAGCAGTGGCAAGACTCAGCTGATTGGACTAACCAGTGTAATCAGCTATCTATCAATCAAATATCTATCATCTATTTATCATCTGTCTAATATCTCTTAATCTATGAAGAAAAAAATGGAACAGCACAATGTACAGTAGAATGCGGGTGTAAAGCCTCCCAAACAAATTTCCAGTTGTAAGGTAAATATGAAAAATAAAAAACAACAGCATTACAAATTATGCAAATAAGTGGACTTTTATTATCACAAGTTGCTTGGTGACGTTTCGGTTACAAAGAGCCTTTTTCTAGATTGCACGCTGTCAGGATTCCCCAGTGCAAACTTGCGGTCACGTGCAAACTAAACGTGCTCGACTTCCGCAGGGGATGCAATGTAGCATCACACTGCTATGTAGAAGTGGCATAGAATCAAGTTTGGCAGCTTGACCTATGTTTTGACCAAAAAGTTGTGTAGCCCCAGCATAGAATAGACCGTGTGTGTGTTATGTGTGTGTGTGTGTGTGTGGGCTATACTGCAGATGTATACACACATACGCATGACTATAGACTTTTCACTTCACAGTTTTCATACAGAAGTGGTGATGTAGGGGACATATCATGGCTCAGTCACCACTGTGGATATGGATGTGAGGTATATATGAACGGAACTGCACTGCCACAGATGAGAGGACGAGGATTACCCCTCTGTCCCTTCAAATACAGAGATGAATGACAGAGGTCAGTGCTGGAGCAGTTATTAACAGCCAATGAGTATGTAGTGTGTGGGTGGAGCGTGGTGCTGGGGCAGTTACTAACAGCCAATGGATGTGTAGTGGGCGAGCAGTCAGGCAGTGCTGGGGCAGTTACTAACAGCAAATGAATATGTAGTGGGTGGGTAGAGCGTGGTGCTGGGGCACTTACTAACAGCCAATGGATGTGTAGTGGGCGAGCAGTCAGGCAGTGCTGGGGTAGTTACTAACAGCAAATGAATATGTAGTGGGTGGGTAGAGCGTGGTGCTGGGGCACTTACTAACAGCCAATGGATGTGTAGTGGGCGAGCAGTCAGGCAGTGCTGGGGTAGTTACTAACAGCAAATTAATATGTAGTGGGTGGGTAGAGCGTGGTGCTGGGGCAGTTACTAACAGCCAATGAGTGTGTAGTGGGTGGGTAGCGCGTGGTGCTGGGGCAGTTACTAACAGCCAATGAGTGTGTAGTGGGCAGACAGAGGGTGGTGCTGGGGCAGTTTCTAACAGCCAATGGATGTGTAGTGGGTGAGCAGTCAGGCAGTGCTGGGGCAGTTACAGCAAATGAATATGTAGTGGGTGGGTAGAGCGTGGTGTTGGGGCAGTTACTAACAGCCAATGAGTGTGTAGTGGGCGGGCAGAGGGTGGTGCTGGGGCAGTTACAGCCAATGACTGTGTAGTGGGAGGGCAGAGGGTGGTGCTGGGGCAGTTACTAACAGCCAATGGATGTGTAGTGGGCGAGCAGTCAGGCAGTGCTGGGGCAGTAACTAACAGCAAATGAATATGTAGTGGGTGGGTAGAGCGTGGTGCTGGTACAGTTACTAACAGCCAATGAGTGTGGTGTGGGCAGGCAGTGCACGGTGTTGGACACTGAGGTCAGTGGCGGGGCTAGCTCTGGCTGTAAGCCCAGAAAGAAAAGTCAAGCCTGGTCTGCAAACTGGGTGCAGGGAATAAAGTGAAATTCATGAGGAACGAAAGGTTGCAATAAAAAAAAAATGTCTGGGGGTGTTATATGTTACAAAACAGAACAGATTAGCTAAAAAGAATTTGGATTTCAAGGTCCTGTGACCTCCTTAAAAGAGAGAGGGCACAAGACATATGTTATAACCCTCCACTTCAAAGGAAAAAAAAACCAAAGACAACATATCTATAAGACAACTTTGATAATGTGGGAGTCTTAGATGCAGTGGTTCAGCTTTGTATTTAATGGTATACTTTTAAATAATCGGGACTAGTGTTGAGCGATACCTTCCGATACTCAAAGGTATCGGTATCGGATGGGATCGGCCGATATCCAAAAAATATCGGATATCGACGATACCGATACCCGATACCAATGCAAGTCAATGGGACGCAAGTATCGGAAGCTATCCTGGATGGTTCCCAGGGTCTGAAGGAGAGGAAACTCTCCTTCAGGCCCTGGGATCCATATTCATGTAAAAAATAAAGAATTAAAATAAAAAATATGGATATACTCACCCCTCCGGCGGCCCCTGGACCTTAGCGATGCAACCGGCAGCCTCCGTTCCTAAGAATGAGGAGTGAAGGACCTTCGATGACGTCGCGGCTTGTGATTGGTCACGTGACAGCTCATGTGACCGCTCACGTGACCAATCACAAGCCGCGACGTCATCGCAGGTCCTAAACTCACTGCATTCTTAGGAACGGAGGCTGCCGGTTACATCGCTATGGTCCAGGGGCCGCCGGAGGGGTGAGTATATCCATATTTTTTATTTTAATTCTTTATTTTTTACATGAATATGGATCCCAGGGCCTGAAGGAGAGTCTCCTCTCCTCCAGACCCTGAGAACCATACACTGGGAACTTCCGATTCCGATTTCCGATATCACAAAAATATCGGAACTCGGTATCGGAATTCCGATACAGCAAATATCGGCCAATACCCGATACTTGCGGTATCGGAATGCTCAACACTAATCGGGACACAATATACTGTAACACATAGTCAAAAGTGAATATTAATGATCGCTCACAATGCCGTATAACACGGCCGCCTGCTATCCGATGTGTTATTGGATAACACTCAGCCCAATGTTATACTATGGGGCAGTGCCGATCAGTGATTATTTTCTCATGCTGATTCAGCATGAGAAGGCAAAACCAGCATGCTGTGAGTGTATCAGAGAATCGGATCACACTCACCCATACAAGTCTAGGGGTGCATGTCAAACATCCGACTCTACTAGGATGTCATCTGCGTTCAGTCAGATTCCTGCGAACACCAGCAATGGAGGAGATGGTGAAATTACTTTCTCCATCTTCTCTGCACCTGTACTGCGATTCTCTCATGCAAGAGAATCGGAGCCCAGCGCACTGACACTTGGATCAAACTCTGACAGAGTTTAATAATAATCATAATAATAATAATCATCGTAATAATATTTTTTGTTAATATAGCACCAACATATTCCGCAATTAAGCGATGACATATACAGACCATAAATTCAATACAAGGTAAGAGAGTTTGAGTGAGGGTCTGGCTTCTCACAAGCTTACAAGGAAATAGGGGGACACAATAGGTGATAAGAGCAGGTTATGCAAATAAGGCAGCACACTGCAGCGCTAAAACATACAAACATGAAACACGAAAATTTAACTGCATTACTGCACTAGAAATATGAAAAAAAAGAGCGTTTAGCTCATAAAAAAGGCCAATTTTATGTGTACCTGGTAGCCACTTTACGGCATCTCTCTTATACCAGGTCCTATGCTTTCCTTCCTCGCTGAGAATAAATGTCTCCATGTGAATGGGTACCTGTGAAAACCTCTTATGAGACTAACATTCTCTCTCTCTATGGAGGGGTACTGGACCTGTTGCAATCAAAACACCTGTGACTAGGAGGCGGAGTGCTCGGTCAGAAGGCTAAATAATACGTTTCAAAAAACTGACCGTCACATCCAAACATAGACTAAGTGTGAACATGTGCTGAACCTTAGAGTCACCAACTCCTATACAGTCAAGCAAATAAGGCAGCACACTGCAGCGCTAAAACATACAAACATGAAACACGAAAATTTAACTGCATTACTGCACTAGAAATATGAAAAATTAATTTTCGTGTTTCATGTTTGTATGTTTTAGCGCTGCAGTGTGCTGCCTTATTTGCTTGACTGTATAGGAGTTGGTGACTCTAAGGTTCAGCACCTGTTCACACTTAGTCTATGTTTGGATGTGACGGTCAGTTTTTTGAAATGTATTATTTAGCCTTCTGACCGAGCACTCCGCCTCCTAGTCACAGGTGTTTTGATTGCAACAGGTCCAGTACCCCTCCATAGAGAGAGAGAATGTTAGTCTCATAAGAGGTTTTCACAGGTACCCATTCACATGGAGACGTTTATTCTCAGCGAGGAAGGAAAGCATAGGACCTGGTATAAGAGAGATGCCGTAAAGTGGCTACCAGGTACACATAAAATTGGCCTTTTTTATGCGCTAAACGCTCTCATTTTTCATATTTCTAGTGCAGTAATGCAGTTAAATTTTCGTGTTTCATGTTTGTATATTTTAGCGCTGCAGTGTGCTGCCTTATTTGCTTGACTGTATAGGAGTTGGTGACTCTAAGGTTCAGCACCTGTTCACACTTAGTCTATGTTTGGATGTGACGGTCAGTTTTTTGAAATGTATTATAAGAGCAGGTTATATCTGGACCAGCAATCATAATAAATAGGGACCTTCATATAGAGCTGCATTATCTGGTCATCAGCCAGAGTGTTTTAAGTGCAATTATCAAGTTCAGTTATCATGTGCATGGAGGGTGTGGAGATGGATAAATAGGAGGTAACAGATTTTGAATAATATTTAAAAGGAGGGAACAGGGGAGAGTTAGGTTAGTGAGTTGAAGCTTAAGGGCTTGTTTAAAGAGATAGGGGCTAGGTATCAGTCGGATTGTCTGGAGTAGTGAATTCCAGAGAACTGGGGCAGCACGGTAGAGGTCTGGGAGATGGAGGTGCGAGATTCAGGTTGTTAGTCTAAGGCCAGGTTCACATTGCGTTAAAGCAGCCGGTTCAACGCATAGCGTTGACGGGCTGCGGTAAAGCTGTAGCATACATGCCATCTCGTTATGCTATACCGCTAGCGCAGATGATTCATCTGTGCTAGCGGTGACGGAGCCTCAGATGCTGCAGCCCGCGTCTGAGGCTCCCTCACTGAATGACAGCACATCGCTAGGGCATGCCGATTATGGCATGCGTTGGCGATGCGCC
The DNA here is from genome assembly GCF_051348905.1 of Ranitomeya variabilis. Taxonomy (NCBI): domain Eukaryota; kingdom Metazoa; phylum Chordata; class Amphibia; order Anura; family Dendrobatidae; genus Ranitomeya; species Ranitomeya variabilis. Next base: position 985,744,349 of record NC_135233.1, read on the forward strand.
CGATAATGGGGGTTAATGGCAGCATTAACGAACTGCCATAACGCAATGTGAACCCAACCTTAGGCCAGTTTCAGAACGGAGGGCACATGTAGGGTGATAGACAGAGATGAGAGAGGACTTTGAGCCGAGTGTCATTTGCATAATTGACCCTATTCTCTTGCAGGAGAGAATAGATGGCTATGTGAGTGAGCATTAATTCAGATAAATTAAATGACTTAGGCCTGGGTCAGACTAGCGTGTGGCATCCGATGCGAGAGCATTGGATGAGATATGCTAATGACCCTTGGCTCCTGCTCTGCTGCAAGCGGGAGCCGAGTGTCATGCGTCTGTGCTCCGAGCCTCACGCACAGAGAGAATCTCAGCACAGGTGCGGAGGAGACGGAGAAATTAATTTCTCCATCTCCTCCATTGCCGGGGTCAGCGTATATCGCACAGCAATCGGATGATAGTCGAGTGATGTGCACTGTCTCACTCGCACTAATAGGCTTATATGAGTACTAGATGGTGGCCCGATTCTAACGCATCGGGTATTCTAGAATATGCATGTCCACGTAGTATATTGCACAGCCCACGTACTATATTGCCCAGCCACGTAGTATATTGGCCAGTTACGTAGTATATTGCCGAGTGACGTAGTATATTGCCCAGTCACGTAGTATATTGCCCAGTTACATAGTATATTGCCCAGTGACATAGTATACAGCACAGAGCCACGTAGTATATTGCACAGCGACGTAGTATACAGCACAGAGCCACGTAGTATATTGCCCAGCCACGTAGTGTATTGGCCAGTCACGTAGTATATTGCCCAGCTATGTAGTATATTGCCCAGCCAGGTATGTCACAGGTTAAAAAATAAAAAATAAACATATACTCACCTTCTGAGGGCCCCTTGTAGTTCTGTCGCCTGTGTGCTGTGCAGGCGGCAGCTTCCAGTCCCAGGGTGTGATGACGTCGCAGGACCTGTGATGACGTCGTGGTCACATGACCGTGACGTCATGGCAGGTCCTTGTCGCATACCATCTTTAGCACCGGAACCTGCCGCTTGCATGGAGCGGTCACCGGAGCATCGCGAGGAGCGGGAAAGGCAGCGGAAGGTGAGTATATAATGATTTTTTATTTTTTTTATTATTTTTAACATTAGATGTTTTTACTATTGACGCTGCATAGGCAGCATCAATAGTAAAAACTTGGTCACACAGGGTTAATAGCGGCGGTAATGGAGTGAGTTACCCGTGGCATAATGCGGTCCGTTACCGCTGGCATTAACCCTGTGTGAGCCGTGACTGTGGGGAGTATGGAGTGGGCGCCAGGCACTGACTGCAGGGGAGTAGGGAGGGACTAATCGGACTGTGGCCGTCGCTGATTGGTCGCGGCAGCCATGACAGGCAGCTAGCGAGACCAATCAGCGACTTGGATTCCATGACAGACAGAGGCCGCGAGCAATGAATATCCGTGACAGACAGACAGAAGGACAGACGGAAGTGACCCTTAGACAATTATATAGTAGATGAGTGAGCGAGACTCGGACGAGCGTCGGTGACAATCGCAGCATGCTGTGATTTTACTTGCATGTTGGAAACGGCTGAGAAAAAAAACGCTGATGTGAGCTGCCCCATAGATGAATACTGGTCCGAGTGCTATGCGATGTTACATGTAGCCGCACGCTCCGGTCCCGAGAGCCGGTGGCAGTGCCGAGTATTGATGCGAGAGACTCGTGCAAGTTTCTCGCATTGCACTCACAAGTGTGGCCCCGGCCTTACCTGCGGCATCTTTTCTAATTATAGTTGATTTTTTTCATATCTGGTACTGGTCATCCTTGAAAACTTTTGTCAGCCAGGACGCATCCTTGTTTACCCCCTCCAAAACGTTAATAAATCCCCCTTTGCACCATACTTTTATAGTGGCCTTCTTTGTGCCATCCCATTGTAATTAATTACATTAATGCATCACACCTCCTGCACCAATACAATATTGTATCCTAAGGCAATTGTCAAGTCACTATCCCTGTACAAAGAAACAAGTGGCTTCACTTTATGATAAAAAGTCAAATGTATTCAGTATAATAATGCCATTGTACTAAAACCAGCCTGTGAGTAATTAGATTGAGGGTGACAGATAATTTCTATAAATATAGAGAAAGGAATGAAGCTATTTGTAAACTTATTTTTTTTAGGGAAAAACAAAGCTAAGGCCTGTTGTCTCAATCACAGTACTTTGGTGAAAAAGTGTATAATATGCAGACATGCTAACCTTAACAAAATGATTTTTTCTCATAAATATAGATCTAAAAATACGAAGGAATATCACGACCAGAAGTACGCAGAGTAAATGCAGTGTAAAACCTAAATCATTCTCCAGATAAATATTGTGATATTATAGAAAGGATTTTGTTTGACTATCTAAACTAATGACCGTCTCGTTTCTTTTTCTTGTTTTTACATTAGCCATTTTTAGCTCTTTTTGTTTAGCGCACAGGAACCAGACTGACATCTAGCTAAATAATACTTAAGGGGTATTGTAGTTAAATACCTAATAGTCTACTAAGTCATGTCTCCTTCAGCAGAAGAAAGTCTTTCTCATCCATCTCTGGTGCATCAATGTCATTGCTGAATCACTAATTCATGGTCTATTTATCTATCTATCACCTTAGCTTCTATTATAAAAGAGGTTTTCCCATGATTTATGACTTATTAACAGGATATATACAGTATATCCACCTCTAGGACCTCACCTGTCAGTAGAACATTGTCCCACAACCTCAGTCAGTGATTGAATAAAAGGGTGCTTGGACATGTGAGCCACCCATCCTGTATATTTCATACACACGTGAACACAATTGTTGGTATGCTTCTTTAAAGTGAGAAAACCGGACAACTGTTATTGAATAACTTGAAAAGTAACTTTCAATTTAAAGAAGCACTCCTCTCATCAAAGTTTTCATCTTCTTAATATATTGCAATCATCATATTGTATGTCACTGTATGCTTACAATTTTGTCCTTCTACCCAGCTAATTCTTCTCTTTTCCATTAGATCTATGACATCACATGATTACAAACAGACAAGCTGAACACTTCAAAGCTCTATGTAGAAACAGGATAAAGACATGATTAAGACCTTAACGGGTCGAAACGCATTGGTCGCATCATGTTCTCCATTGTTTGCTGTGCCACTATGGAACGGGGATTTAATGGATTTGTCTAAATAAATTGAACTTTTATCCAAGTTTCACACTGGGGATTTACTTCCTTTTTTCTAGTGTCTGCCATTACTACCTCTTGTGGTCGGCATTCCACAGTCTGACTGCTCTAACTGTAACGAGCCCTTTCCTATTTAGCTGTCGGAATCGCCTGTCTTCCACTTGTAATGAGTGCCCCCTGGTCCTTAGTATGGTCCTTGGAAGGAACAAGTCATGTGCCACTTCTTTGTACTGGCCACACATATATTTCTACATGTAAATGAGATCCCCTCTGAGGCGTCTTTTTTCTAAGCTAAACAAGCCTAACTTTTTCAACCACTCATCATGTAGTATTTTTTTCATAAATCTTGCTATTATGTGCCACTGAAAACATCCACTGTGTTTATTTTAACAATATTACCTGTTATCATGCTGTAGCAGCACATCTTCAGTGCTGGATTCAGCTCTCATGGGGTTAATCGACTACTTCCTTATTGTGCCCTAATACTACAAGTTCCATGATGCTTTGCACTGTCCTCTAAGCCCGAACTTAGCACACCCACTCCAAAACACACCCCAAACCCTCCCTCCTCTCCCTCCTCTCTCTTCAGGCTGATGAGGAGAGGTCACATCTTGGTCACAAGCTGTAAAGCAGCACCAAGCACTGCACAACCATGGTGATCAAGCTTTTAGCTTTTTTTCTTTCTCATCTATTTCATAGTATATATAGTTTAGTATACATATGATATACTGTAAAGAGATCCTACTGCGTATATGTCTTAGATATGTAAATTACACAGTACATGTGTGGTTATATGTGTCCATCTACATACGCTTGTGTGCATGTATATATATTATGTGTGTTCTTATTTTACACTATTTGTGCTCATATACAGGAGAGGCCCCAGTTTCAGAAACAATATATGGGCCATTTGCAGAAATAACAGCTCATCCTAAGTCACAATTCCACCTGCTTTCGAGGTAGAAATGGCCCCCATTGCATTTTAGCTGCACAGATTGCACCAATATGCGATCACACCTTTTATATACACACCAATATATACTTCTATGTGTATGTATGGAATAAATTATTTATTCATATACATACACTTTAATATTTTGTTGCAGTGATATATACATACATATAGAACTTTGAAGGGTTTGTCCACTATTCTAACAACCCCCTCTCAGTCTGTATGTTTACTAGATTCCAGTGCCTGCACGTTCCAATAGTGTCGGCGCGGTGTCTCGCAGCGATTGTACCTGTGGTCAATCAGTGGCCGCATCACTCTCACCACCTTCTAAGCAAACTCTTATATCTGTAGGAAGTGAGTGTTGCTGCATTTTTTTTAAGAATTACCAAATGTAAGCCACTTCTTCCTAAGGCGAAGACAGTGAAGCAGCCACTGATTGTCCACAGGGTTCACATAATGACACTGACACAAATTCTCCGTGAGAGAAACCGTGGTGACAACATTGGGGGTATTCAAATCACATCCTTGTATTCACTCTGAGTGTAATATGAGTAACCAAAAATCTGCATTCACACTGAGAAATTACAGATTTGTAGACTGTAGTCTACACTGTGCATTTTATAGATTCAAAACAGTTTTAGTATCATATATTAAAGGGATTGTTCAGTACTTGTCCATTACTTTATATTTATGGTCTTTACTTTGGTTATGTCATCACTGGGATTGCGATAACCATATCTTCCACCCTCACCGATGATGCGTTTTTATAGAAAAAAAACTGAAAAAACACCCACCACCATCACGGTGATAAAGGGATCCAAACCCTAACCCTACCCCTAACCTCACCCCTAACCGTTTAATGAACATTTTCTGACAGTCATAGTGCCACGATATTTCAGTGCCACGTATGTAAGTGCCACGTATGTAAGTGCCACGTATGTAAGTGCCACGTATGTAAGTGCCACGTATTTCAGTGCCACGTATTTCAGTGCCACGTATTTCAGTGCCACGTATTTCAGTGCCACGGATTTAAGTGCCACGGATTTAAGTGCCACGGATTTAAGTGCCACGTGCCACGTATGTAAGTGCCACGTATGTAAGTGCCACGTATGTAAGTGCCACGTATGTAAGTGCCACGTGACACGTATTTCAGTGCCACGGATTTAAGTGCCACCTATTTCAGTGCCACGTATATAAGTGCCACGTATGTAAGTGCCACGTATTTCAGTGCCACGTGCCACATATTTCAGTGCCACGTACGTAAGTGCCACGTATTTCAGTGCCACGTATTAAAGTGCCATGTATTTCAGTCCCACTCCCGTGTAGCGGTGGGATATGGGGTAATAAGGGGTTAATGTCACCTTGCTATTGTAAGGTGACATTAAGCCGGGTTAATAACGGAGAGGCGTCAATAAGACGCCTATCCATTATTAATCCAATACTAAAAAAGGGTTAATGAAACACACACACATTAGGAAAAAGTATTTTAATATTCTTCATTTAACCATACTTACCATACTCCAGCACCTGCAAAAAAGTAAAATAATAACCCGTATACTACCTGTCCGCCGTAGTCCAATTAATAACGAGTGTCCCACGACGATCTCCCCTATAGAACAGTGACATTGGGTAGTGTCACTGCTCTATAGGACCCTCAGTGACACACTGACAGAAGACAATGGCTCCTGTAGTGCATCACTGAGGTTACTAAAGTTCACTGGTATCACTTTATGGCAAAAAGCTGCATGGGAACTTTCTCATACAGCATGCCATAAAGTGAGACTAGGGACTATTTTCTCACAGGGGTGTAGGAATACATTGTGGGGAATACATTGTGGAAGGATACCTTCCTCCCCTCATTGTGTTCCTGGAGCCCCTGGAGAGTGGTTGCATCAGCAGAGGCTCCTGCTCTCCACGGGAGATCGTCGTGGGACACTCGTTTTAATTGGATTTCTGCGGATCAGGGAGTATAGTGTTTGTTTATTATTTTAATATTTTTTACAGATGACAATGGCTTCGGGGATCAAAGTGACAAGTGATGGTGAGTATGTAATCTATGTTATATGTACTGTATGTCTGTTGTATGTACGTACTGTATGTGGCATGTTTCATGTCACATGTCACATGTTGCATGTCGTCGCATGGTGCATGTCGCATGTTGTCGCATGGCGCATGTCGTCGCATGGTGCATGTTGATGCATGGTGCATGTCGATGCATGGTGCATGTCGTCGCATGGTGCAATGTCTCATGTTGACGCATGGCGCATGTCGACGCATGCTGCATGTCGCATGTTGACGCATGTGCATGTCGTCGCATGGTGCATGTCGCATGGTGCCGCATGGTGCATGTTGTTGCATGTCGTCGCATGGTGCATGTTGTCGCATGGTGTCGTATGGTGCATGTCGTCGCATGGCGCATGTCGTCGCATGGCGCATGTCGTCACATGGCGCATGTCATCACATGGTGCAGGTCGCCGCATGGCGCATGTCGTCGCATGGCGCATGTCGTCGCATGGTGCATGTCACATGGTGCATGTCGTCGCATGGCGCATGTCGTCGCATGGTGCATGTCGTCGCATGGTGCATGTCGTCGCATGGTGCATGTCGCATGGTGCATGTCGCATGGTGCATGTCGTCGCATGGTGCATGTCGCCGCATGGCGCATGTGTCGCATGGTGCATGTGTCGCATGGTGCATGTCGTCGCATGGTGCATGTGTCGCATGGTGCATGTCGTCGCATGGTGCATGTCGTCGCATGGTGCATGTCGTCGCATGGTGCATGTGTCGCATGGTGCCGCATGGTGCATGTTGCCGCATGGTGTGTATGTATGTATGTACTGTGTTTTTTTTTTTTTTTTTTAACATTCAACACATTAGCCGGATGATGGGACTACTACTGTCCCATCATTGGCTAATGTGTCACTCACTGTCAGTGTAGCAGGCAGAGCCCGATGGGACTTGTAGTCCCATCGGACGATGCCTGCACACACACGCACAGCGCCGGCACACACACACACACGCACAGCGTCGGCACACGCACACACAGCGCCGGCACACACACGCACAGCGCCGGCGGGCACAAGCGCCGGCGGTCACAAGCACCGGCGGGCAGAAGCACCGGCGCCGGCGGGCACATGCACCGGCGGGCAGAAACACCGGCGCCGGCGGGCACAAGCACCGGCAGACCCCCGGCGACCGAAGCACAGCCCAGCCACACATCATGATCCCAGCACTGAGCACTGGCAGTGAGCACACACAGCCCCGCCCGCCCCCAGCACAGCCCTGCCCGCCCCCAGCACAGCCCTGCAGGCAGCCCCCAGCACCGCCCACAGCCCAGTCACTCTTGCTGAGTGACTGCTGACTGTGGGGGCTGGTCACGCCTGCTGCTGACGTCACGTCAATTTTCAGAACCTGGAAATTGACGTGACGTCGGCGGAAATGAGCGGCGGCTGCAGTCTGGGGGTCATGTGACCCGGACTCAGCAGGAGGAATAGCGCCGCTCACAGGCGAAAACGTCAACAGAAGGTAATGGCACAATTCATTAGGGGCCCCGGGGGGGTACATTGGGGGGTTAATTGAAAGTAGTGGACAACCCCTTTAAGAGTAAAACAACCACTTTCATTTACAAATGTATTTATGGCAGTTTTGGATATCTCACATTTTTGCAGGTTTTTTGAACTATTCTTCCCCTCTAAAGTGATAAGAAAAGTTGCTGGGTGTAAACTTTGACTAGAGATTCTTAATATCAGACAAGTTTGCAAAGCTTCAGGAACCACTATGACATAAATCAGAAGCATTTTAAAACTGTGTAGTCTACCTTTGCACTGTCTAAGAATTAGACAAAACTGATAGATATGCCCTTTTGCATTTTTGCACCAAATTGCTTAACTGGCTTGTATCTTTTTATAAACTTGGTGAAAATCATGACGATTACATTCTCGATTTTCTCTGGTCAATGGTGATCAAATGGTAGATACTATTCCTAATACAGTGATATACTGGCCTCCATTGTCTTATTAAAATAAAGATATTATTATTCATATTACTTGCTAGTCTGAAACGAACGTAAACTGATGTCAAACCCAAATGGCTGCAAACACTCACTTTATAAAATAACTGTTTGGGAGTAGCCTTTTCCTTGAAATACCCCTTACTGGTTCCTTGTAGATGCTCTCTGCTATGTATATTTATTTTGCTGTGTACAGGCTGGAAAATGTTACTAATAACCGAGGTCAGTGGTAATGTCTATAGTTCAAAGCCCACACACTTGTAATTGGTTACTTAGTTCAAATGCATTTGTTCCCACAGTTCTGAAACAGCTTTTCCTTGACAGTACTCTGAGGTTTTCCACTTTGTTTTCACATCGTTCAGAATCTACTGAATCCAAGTTGTCATTTCATTCTCTGTACAAGATACCATAATTATTACTTTGTATCTCTATATAACATAGCAAGCATTGGTGAGCAGAAAATAAGACCTGTATAAGAAGATCACAGTCAGAGGGCCGTATAAATCGGACTGAGATAGGACGACAATTGCTGGACTGGCCGGTGGGTCTTACTTTCCAAGCATGGTGGCTTCATACAAATATATGAACCATAGTCAGAGAAGAGAATAGTCCGGCGCAGCTTCCGGCCGGCCGTTCTCTTCCATAGTGAGAGATCTGTCCAATCACTTGCAACTATAACTGGCTACTATTGTGTAGCCTGCTCTGATTCTTAATGGCATTTTGGATACTGCATTTAATACTGCTATCCTTTCACACAAAACTAGTAGAACTAGACCCTGCGAATAATCAATTTGCCCCATCTCTATCTTGGAGCTGTCACAGTTCTCATATTCGATAACTTGCTATCCGCTCTCTCTGGATGAATGGTTACTCTTCATCTACATTCTGACAGCATTATATACACTGGGACTTTCTTGAATTATCTTCCTAGAATATATAGCTTCTGCATAATGGCGCTTGTCAACAACAACAACTATATGGGATCCATCTATGCAAATAATTGTCATCCCATTCCCTGTAATGAACATTTGTGCATTATCAAAAAAAAGTTTTTTCTCCACTTACCAGAGCGATAACTGCCATTGCTGCAGATCTAAAATGCCGAAGTCCAGTAAACCCGTCGGTCAAGGCAGTGTAAGATGGCCGCCGCACAGGTCCTCAATTGGAAATATGGCTCATTAAGGCTGGTAGCCTCACTGATGTAAGCCCGGAAAAGCGGGCTCTAGCACTTATAATGCTGAGAGATTTAATAGGGCATGTCAAGACTGGGTTTTTACAAGCAATCCGAGAAATGGATGGGACTGGCTGTTCACTCATCTTCACCCCAGGGCGCGGTATGGCAGATAAAAAGGAGATCAGGTGTCTATTTCAGTGTCCATCTATGGGAGTGAGCAGACCTCTAGTATTGTTTGTCTTTGCCAACGACTCAAGAACTGGACACTAAAGGTACCTTCACACATAACGATTTTGTTAACGATATCGTTGCAACGTCACGCTTTTTTGTGACGTAGCAATGATCCCGCTAACGATCTCGTTATGTGTGACAGCGACCAACGATCAGGCCCCTGCTGGGAGATCGTTGGTTGTAGGGAATGATCAGGACCTTTTTCACCGCTGTGCTCTGCTTTATGTCCGGCGTCGACACAGTCAGTGCGAGAAGCTGACGGCGGGGGACGTGACAGACATCGGAATGTATGTAGTGTGTTTTGTTTTTTTTTACTTTTACAATGGTAGCCAGGGTAAATATCGGGCTACTAAGCGTGGCCCTGCACTTAGTAACCCGATGTTTACCCTGGTTACCCGGGTGCTGCAGGGGGACTTCGGCATTGTTGAAGACAGTTTCAACGATGCCGAAGTCGTTCCCCTGATCGTTGGTTGCTGGAGAGAGCTGTCTGTGTGACCACACAACGACTTACCAACGATCACGGCCAGGTCGAATCGCTGGTCGTGATCGTTGGTAAGTCGTTTAGTGTAACGGTACCTTTATCCAAGTGGGCAAACTCGCAATACTGTACGGACTATTTAATTTGTGTTTTCACTTTGTTGCAGAAAAGTCTGTTTTGCTTGGTTTCCTGAGCGGTTTATGAATTCTTAGTAAACCAGCCTGGACATTTTTACTGAACACGCTTCCTGTGCCTACCTAAAACACAACCGAGTGAGTAGAGACCCTACAGCAGATAAGAAACTCCAAAAATGTGCAAGAACAGGTAGCTTTGTAAAACTGTATGGAAAATGGACCTTGATGCGTTTCGACTCAACAGTTTTAATCGTAGCGTTTGTGGATTATACCGGCATATAACATGTTTTTTTTGCAAAACTTATTGCTGTGTTATGATGTTGTAAACTTACCCTGTACTATGAGATCACTGTCTGCCCTTTTACTTTCACTCTGACATCACTTCATGTGTTACCTCTGTGCTATGACATCACTGCTAGTATAATCTCTGTGTTGTATCTTCAGAGTTGATTATCCCTTCATCACTGTGCTCTGTACTTACACCATTGTTGATATTATTCCACTATTGTAGCATCATGGTGTGCACATTTCCTGTGATATGAAATCACTGTTTGCAATATGTCCCTATTGTGACATCACTGTGTAAATTTCCTTTTTAATGATTACATATCTGTCTGTGATTTTCTTCTATTGTTACATCACTTTATGCATTAGGCCAAAATAATTACTAACTTTTCATGTTTCTGACCAAAGGGGGTCATGGTAGAGAGGGGACCCAGTTAAAAAGGTAAAACAAAAGTATCAGTAAGTTAGTTATTTTTTATCTAAACATGTTTAGTCTGTTTATATAATGCCTATGTATTCAACAGCGCTATACAGAAATTGCCATCACTTACTGTATCTTGGGTTCAGTCCCAATCTAAATTGCATAACTTTTCAATATGCCTTCAAAGTGTGCGAGGAAACCATACTATAGCACCTAGAGTAAATGGACAGAAACTCCATGCAAATTCTAACCTTGGTCCGATTCAAACCTAGAACCTGAGCTCTGCAAGGCGACCAATCAATGGCATTTCAGATTGAGTCTATTATTGCAGGTTGACTCCATTGAATGGTAGTGAGCTGTAATACCAAACAACTTGTGAGCGATTTGTGGAAGAAAAGAATTATGTACCAGCCCTTTAAGAAAAAAAACTAGTGGTATGCTTACACTTAAAATGTGTGCCTATTCCGATAGCTCTGGTCACTGAATTTCCTGTCACTTCTTGCTATCATTGCTTTATGATGCCATATCACCCAGCTATGCCTAGTATCAAAATATCAAACTAAGTGATGTCACGGATATCTTCATTTACATACAAGCAGCATATCTTTTAAAAAGGTAATGTTTCTTTAAGACTTCCCCCTTTATATTATTATCTTTGCTGCTACCCTAAATATGCAGATTCCAGTCCATGTAAAGTCCTGTATCTTATCTGTGTATAATAAAGCTGCTACACCTCAATAGGCCACGTCTTGCTGTTTGATCATATCAGAGTTCGGGATTCACTCCATAAGCCGGCATGCTGGAATGTAAGGGAGAATATTTGCCTGTTAAGGAAAATGTGCTATTTTATTACATTATTTGGGCAAATCAGGATTTAGACGTTGCATTTTTGTATAATGGTGACTGCTCTATGCCTTTACAGTTGTATCATATCACATTATTCAACATTGCATTTCAAATAACCTTATAGTCCTTTCACGCAGGCAACAACCAGGACTCAGAGGTGTAAAGACCGGGCCCATGCGGTGGGGGGGCTCACCAATACCAGCCCCAATTTCCCCTAGATGTGTATCATTGGATGCACACTCCTCTGAAATATATTGCGAGACAGACACCTGCCGACTCCCTGCACTGCAATACCCGCTGCTGGACAATCAGAAGCCGGTAGCAGACATCAGCTTGACTGTGATAGGTGGCGCATGATGACACGCCAAAGTCAGCTGCCGGCTTCTGCGCCGGCTATAGAGGAGGATGCCATATGCTGTGGATGAAGAGGAACGTAAGAATAATCGTTTGCTTCTTTTTAAAATGTGCTGGAGAAGAATGATAGGGGCCAAGGATGGTGGGAATTATACCAGTAAGAGGCCCAGGATGGAGGACATTATTATGGGAAAGGACCCAGCATGGGGGCGGTTATTACAGGAAGGAGCCAGGACGGAGGACATTATTATAGGAACAGGCCCAGGATCGGGGCAATTATTATAGGAAGGAGCCAGGACGGAGGACATTATTATCGGAACGGACCCAGGATGGGAGCAGTAATTACAGGAAGGAGGCAGGACAGAGGACATTATTATAGGAACGGACCCAGGATAGGGGCAGTAATTACAGGAAGGAGGCAGGACAGAGGACATTATTATAGGAACGGACCCAGGATGGGGGCGGTTATTACAGGAAGGAGCCAGACACAGGACATTATTATAGGAACATGCCCAGGATGGGAGCAATTATTACAGGAAGGAGCCAGGACGGAGGACATTATTATAGGAACGGACCCAGGATGGGGGCAGTTATTACAGGAAGGAGCCAGGATGGAGGACATTATTATAGGAATGGACCCAGGATGGGGGCAGTTATTACAGGAAGGAGGCAGGACAGAGGACATTATTATAGGAACGGACCCAGGATGGGGGAGGTTATTAAAGGAAGGAGCCAGGACGGGGACATTATTACATGGAGGATTAACACGTATATCTTTATAGTATCTAGATCGCTACAAGGGCCCATACATAGACTCAAGTCCAAATTTTTCACCACGGCCCATCGGACTGTAGCTATTCCACTGCCAGCACTGATCACTGATGTAGAAGACACTCAGAACTCGTGGTGATTATTGAATGTGCAAATTGAATGGACATGATTGTCGGCAGGTCATCTTTGTATACATTACAGAATATTCTGCTGACAGTTGATAATTTTTATGCTCACATAAGAGATGCAAGAGAGACTTTGTTCACCCAGGAGTCATGGCATTCATTTATCTGAGCAATGTCAGCTTTACTGGACTTTAACTTAATTTGACCTTATTGGGGACAGTCGAATTCTGCCATTTTTACGGAAAGATTCATTTTTCAGTAGATGGAAGTCTCAAAACAAGGCTTTGAAAGCAACTGAAAGGATAAAAAAACATTGTTAATACAGCCTCTGATATTTGACACAATAATAGATACCAAAGGTCCAGAAAAAGTTGAATTTGGAGCCAATCGCTGGCCAGTAGTTTAAGGCCAGATGGGATAGCAATGCTATCACCCTGATGAGCTGCTAAATGGGTGAAATTAAGTACTAAAAAACTAACAGGTTTTACCAACAGAATGGCATGATTGATTTTAATCGCCATTCAGTTTTGCCATCAATATGCTGTTTTGTTTTTTAAATAATATTTTGAACCTTATTGTTATATGCACTATGTGCAATGCCTTGAAAAAGTACTCATACCCATGAACGTTTCTAAAAATTTTTCACATTACAGCCACAAACTTAAATGTGTTGTGTTAGGATTTTATGTGATATACTAAAACTAAGTAGTAAGTATTTGTGAAGTGTAAAGGAAATGATGGTACACAGTTTACTAAATATTTTATAAATCTGAAATTTCTGGCGTGCATTTGTATTCAGCCCCCTGAGTCAATATTTTGAAGGATCACTTTTCATTGCAATTATCGCTGAAAGTATTTAGGGGGTGGTCTCTGTCATATGATGCGGACAGTAGCCATGGGTGAGGCACTTGTCCTCAGTGCTCTGGCACCTTAAATGAAAGTGTGGGTCCTGACTGAGCATGGACTTCTGCTGTGAGGCCCTCAGTCCTTGCAGGCCACATGGACCCGGTGTTGTGGACTTGCCAGGACCAGATGTTTCACGGTTCAATAAGGAAGACCACCATTCAAAGATAAACTCTTTACTGAATAGTAACTTGATAAAGGTTAAAAAGTTATATACTAGGGATAGCGGGTACTCAGTCTTATAATAATCCAAGAATGAAGAAAAAAGCAGCAACACTCCGTTTATCGTGTCATAAAAACCTTAGTCCTTTATTTATGAATACTTGCCATGGACAAGTTGTATAAGGGTAGGACAAATGCAGGCATGCAGGTAAAAGAACAGGATTACAGCCGTTTCGCGTATAACACGCTTCCACTGGTCCAGATCAAGGTGTCGCTGACTCAGAGTCCACCTACTCCACCAGTAAGTAGACTGTTTCTTAGTGCCATTCTACTTTTCTCTTTTGATTTACACAGTCTTATGGACTTTTCTTTTACAGTATGAATTATTTTCCACACAATGTCCTTTCTCGGTAGTTTACTCCAGGGCTAGTGAGGCACACTGTTTCTCCCTTCTTTGTCACAACCCATCTTTAACACTACAGTCCTGATCAAAAAGTCTGCTTTACTTGCTCAGCAGTTCTGCATTCTATTTCTTCCACTACTGTCATCCTAGATCTCCCACCCGGGACCCTTCACTAGTCCCCCGTACTCACTCCTGTTCAGACCTGTTAAATCTTAGCCCAGGGTCTCGTGGCTAGGCGTCGTCTCCTAGGACCATCTCAGAAAGGCCACTCTGTCTCTCTTATTCACTTATCTTCAAGATGTCTCCCATACTACCTCTTCATCTCGCCCCCTCTCTGTTGGTGTCCCTCAAGGCTCTGTCCTAGGACCCCTTCTCTTCTTAATCTATACCCTTGGCCTGGGACAACTCATAAAGTCCTATGGCTTCCAGCACCATCTATGTGCTGATGAAACTCAGGTATACCTCTCTGGCCCAGATGTCACCTCTCTGCTTTCCAGAATCCCAGAGTGTCTATCAGCCATGCCCTCCTTCTCCTCTCGCTTCCTCAAGCTCAATGTGGACAAATCTGAACTAATTATCTTTCCTCCATCTTGCATATCTTCCCTACCTGATCTATCCATCAAAATAAATGAAATTACACTTTCCCCTGTACTGGAAATCCGCTGCCTCGGAGTAACCCTCGACTCTGCCCTGTCCTTCAAACCGCACATCCAAGCTCTCGAGACCTCATGTCGCCTCCAGCTCAAAACTATTTCCAGAATCCGTCCTTTCCCTAACCCTCACTCTACCAAAATGCTTGTGCATTCCCTAATCATCTCCCGCCTCGACTACTGCAACAGCCTCCTCTGTGGCCTACCTTCTAACATTCTCGCACCCCTCCAGTCCGTCCTTAACTCTGCTGCCCGACTAATTAATCTCTCTCCTCGCTACACTCCTGCTTCCCCTCTTTGCAAATCCCTTCACTGGCTCCCAATTTCCCAGCGTATCCAGTTTAAACAAGTAACACTGACCTACAAAGCCATTCATAACCTTTCTCCTCCATATATTTCCGAACTAATCTCTCAATATCTTCTTTCACGTTATTTCCGGTCCTCCCAAGACCTCCTTCTCTCCTCCACGCTTATTCGCTCCTCACCCAATCGCCTCCAAGATTTCTCCCGAATATCCCCCATCCTCTGGAATTTTGTGCCCCAACACGTCCGGTTATCCACCACATTTGGATCCTTCAAACGGAACCTGAAAACCCATCTCTTCAAAAAAGCTTACAACCTGTAATGACCACACAACCACCTTAACACCATCGGAGCTCCTGCAACCCCTGACCTACTGTCTCCTTCCCCACAATCCTGTAGAATGTAAGCTCGCAAGGGCAGGGTCCTCTCCCCTCTGTACCAGTCTGTCATTGTTAGTTTGTTTACTGTAAGTGATATTTGTATTTTGATGTAACCCCTTCTCGTGTACAGCACCATGGAATTAATGGTGCTATATAAATGAATAATAATAATAATAATAATAATCTCGCTATCCCTCTTATTCAGTCTCCTCTCATTTAAGGTAACCCTCTTAAGCAGCACTGCTCACTTTTCCTTAACATTAGCCCTTCTAACTATGGGCTCATCCTAAACATTAACTCTAACCCACACTATAGATAAATACACACTAAGCATTACACAGACAAACACCACAATACCATACAGTTCATGTTACATAATATTTACATAAGACAAGTGAGGAGAGAGTGTGCTTGTTACTCGAGTTTTCCGAGCATGCTCGGGTGTTCTCCGAGTATCTTGGGCGTGCTCATAGATTATGTTTGAGTACCCGCAGCTGTATGATTTACGGCTGCTAGACAACCTGAACACATGCAATAAAAATAAAATAAAAAAACAACAATATACCCATACCTGTCCGTTGCTGTGTCCCACGCAGTAATCCATGTCTGGGATTGGGGATATACAGTTTACAACCAGAACGGTGCTAAGATTCGACTGCCCCAGCTGTAAACCACTGGTGAATGAATGAGATGCTACGGCGCAGCATCAGTGACTAGCGGTGCCGTCACTGATGCTGTACACCCTCATAGCCTGACCAGGTACGGACTGGGGCTGAAATTCAGCCCTGGCATTTGAAATCACACAGGCCCATGCGGTCCCCATCCCCAAGCACAAGATGTGGATATATTACTAATATTACCCTGGATGGAGGAAAGGAAGATTTTCTACAAGACAAATATTTCTAATAATACCCGTGGCCTGCTGGGGTAAGTGATGGAGTCAGCCACTTTGTGCTCCATCACAACTCTTTAACAGTATGGGTGTCTTGAGAACAGCAATTCTGCTAACAACATAGCAGACAAGGCAGCCCATGACCAGACAGGCCCTTCTGGCATTTGCCAGAATTGCCAGATAGCCAGTCCGGCCCTGAGCCTGACCTGCACTGAACTCTGGAGCATGGGAAAATGAACTGGCATTTTCCCATGTTCCAGAGTTCAGCGCAGGTCAGGTTGTTAGGGTGTGCAGCATCAGTGATGGCACAGCTAGTCACTGATGCTCCGGCAGCATCTCATTCATTCATCAGTGGTTTACAGCCAGGATGGTCGCACCTTAGCACCGTCCTGGTTGTAAACTGTATATCCCCCGACATGGATTACTGTGTGGGAGACAGAAATGGACAGGTATGGATATATTATTGTTTTTTTATTTTATTTTTATTACAGGGGATTGAGGAGTCGCATGGATTAGCAGTATAATAAAGATGGGAAACTGTAGTGTTTTATTTAATTAAAATACTTTATTCTGGCTGTGTCTTTATTTAACCTGTAACAACTATAGGATTAGCAATGGATAGGTGTCTTATTGACATCTCTCCATTACTAAGCCGGGCTTGATGTCACCTTGCAATACAAAGGTGACAATAACTCCCAAACTATTACCTCACTTGCCACCGCTACAGGGCAAGTGTCAAGAGGGATGCTAAGTGCCGGTATTGGCGCATCTTATAAATGTGCCTCTTCTGGGGTGGCTGAGTGCTGATGTTTTTAGCCAGGGGGGGGCAATATCCATGGTCCCTTCCTAGGCTATTAATATCAGCCTGCAGCTGTCTGCATAGCTTTTGCTAGTTATAAATTATGGGGGGACCCAAATGTCATTTTTTTGGGGGGTCCCCCATTTTAATAGCCAGTAAAGGCTAAGTATACAGCTGTGAGCTTATATTAATAGCCTGGGAAGCTCCATGGTTATTACCCCCTTCCCAGGCTATAAACATCTGTCCCCAGTTGTTGGCTTTCCCTCTGCTTTTTTTGAAAATTTCAAAGAGCGCACGCCATTTTTTCCCCCAGAAAGAATCATTTATTAATTAAATACATGTCCCCTAATTTGCACACACACACCACTAATTGTATTGGTCACTGACATCTATATATTTACCTATTCTGCATCTATTTCCTGTATGTTAACCATATCTTCTATCCTGTAGGCTCCTGCTATGATTTTACAGAAGCCAACAAATGAATTACTGGCTTTTCTTCTCTCTATGAAATATAAAGATATATATATATATATATATATATATATATATATATATATATTTTAAAAAAGAAGGCAGCACTCCATTTTTTCTTAGCAACTATGCAGGATTTAATCAGACCCACATGTCTGTGCGACGTTTCGGCTCTGAATGAGCCTTTGCTTGAGAAAGGCTCATTCAGAGCCGAAACGTCGCACAGACATGTGGGTCTGATTAAATCCTGCATAGTTGCTAAGAAAAAATGGAGTGCTGCCTTCTTTTTTGAATTTTATGGACTTTGGATAACCAGTGGACAGGTTGCCTGGAGGCTTTGCACCCAGAGATAAGTGGAAGTGTTGTGCTGTTCCTTTTCTTTGAATATATATATACATATATATATATATATATATATATATATATATATATATATATATATATATATATACATCTATTCTATGTGTATATATTCTATATTCTAACTTTTCTATTATAACCTATTCTATACTGTACATGGCAGATAATTTGCTGGCTTTTAATCTAATATATATATACGGTATTTATATACGTATATATATATATATATATATATATATATATATACGATTCTTAGCCATCAAAGTCGGACCGATTTTTTATATGTTGAGTGTGACTCCGGACAAACTAAGAGAAACCTGTTTGCAGCAGTTTTTGCACTCTGATTGCTTTCTATGAGTGAAAAAATGCTGACATTTTTTTCAAAATGCTGCAGTTCTCAAATTCAGTCTGAAAAAAAACAAGCGTGTGCATGAGATTTTTTGAAATATCATAGCTTAGTTGGTACTATAAAACAAATTTTCTTTGCTGCAGAAGAATATGCAGCAAAAAAAAAAAGCTGCATGTGAACACGGCCTTATGGTATTATATGTGGATAGACACGTTCTACTGTACATATGGTCAGGGTCCAGGCCCTTCTGTGGTGGCTGGGTAATGTGGAATGTCCACATCAGCCCACCTGATGTAGTAATATGGACAGAGGTGCATCTCCTGTAATGGTCTGAATGGCACCCTATGCAAGCCTGTGTGCATTTTGAATAGTAGGCAGCCACCTCACTGATGTTTGGTGGGGTAGTAAATGGTTTTTCTATTAGTATTTTGAAGCTGTACTGCCCCTGCCTTTATCATGAGAGACCTGCTGCATCTTGTTATGCATTTGTGCATTTGTGTCTGGACATGGTATTCCAAGAATGGCTGATTTTTTTTCCTGTCATGTCTTTTAACACTGCATATCACCCTGAAAACACCATCCCCACCTTCCAACATGGTGGTAGTAGCATCATGCTGTGGGGATGCTTTTCTTCAGCATGGGCAGGGAAGCTGGTCAGAGTTGATGGGAAGATGGATGGCACTAAATACAGGGCAATCCTGGAAAACCTGTTAGAGGCTGCAAAAGACTTGAGACTGGGCAGTAGGTTTACCTTCCCGCAGGTCAACGACCGTAAACATACTGCCAGAGATCCAATGGAATGGTTTAAATCAAAACATATTCATGTGTGTGAATGGCCAGTCACAGTCCAGACCTAAATTCCCTTTAAGAATCTGTGGCAAGACTTGAAAATTGTGATTTTTTTTCTCGCATAGCACTCGTGCGTATTCCTCGCTAGTGTGACTCTGGCCTTTTGGTGAATAAAATTAACTTAATTATACCTGTATTGTAGACAAAACATACAAGTAATCCGCACCCCCCAAAAAATGCAGAAAAAAACCTTAACAAAAAAGCTGCAAAAACACAGCAGAACCTGCATTTTGAATACAGAATTTTTACTGCCTAGAGAGCAGATTTTGATTTTCACGTTTTTTTGGTGCAGTTTTGTTGCAGTCTTTTTGAGTCTTAGCCATAAGTGAATTAAAAGAAATAGAAAATATAAAATAAAAACCTTTAATCTTTTCTTTCTGCTGGATTCACTGGCTTTGAAAAAAAATCTATCAAAAACTGTACATGTGTTTCCAGCCTAAGAGGCAACAGTTAACAGTCATGTGTCTATCCGAAGCGTGAATGTCTGCAATGAAATCTACTGATAGATGTGTAATATTGTAGTTCAGAGTCTCCAGCTCCATATAAAGCAAAGATTATCTACAGTAAATAACTGGAATTTATGGGTGACCCTCAGCTGTTACCAAATATATTCCTTTATCTCTCTGGCACTCTGTATAACATTAGGCTAAATGTTTGTTTCTTTTTGTTGCCTTGGGATACAATATAAATGTAGACATAGCTTGGGGATGCATTCATGCAGGGGTGCATTCGTGCACTATTATTCGTGTAGTTTTTTTTTCAAAGTATTTTTTTTTTTTAAGTATGCGGCAGTTATAACATGGCAGAATATAACAAGCATCTCTCTTCTCTTCATACAGGTAAACATATCATTCATTCCCTGAACTGAAATATCCTGCATGTCTATTGCTCCATTCCCTGACAGCAAGCGGCTTGGATGGTAAACATATCATTCATTCCCTAAACTGAAATATCCTGCATGTCTATTGCTCCATTCCCTGACAGCAAGCGGCTTGGATGGTATCTGAGTCATTCTAATCTTCGGCATTGAATCCTGCATATATCTATATATGTTAGTCATCTTATTATGCATTTGTTTGTGTTTATAGCTATTTAACTCACTTTTGCTTGTCCTTATGTGGAGAGATCACATAACTGTTTTCAAAGGGGTTTATGATCCATGTAGACCTGGACATTTGTTTATCTGATCACTACATTTATTGTGTCCTGCTGTCTCAACTGAGTTAGATTGATTGGTAACAAGAGGGGGAGAAACACCCTTTAAAAAAAAAAAAAAAAAAAAGTGAGATCTAAGAGCTAGCCTTCTATAAATGTAGACATAGCTTGGGGATGCATTCATGCAGGGGTGCATTCGTGCACTATTATTCGTGTAGTTTTTTTTTCAAAGTATGCGGCAGTTATAACATGGCAGTTAGACAGGGCAGGAGACAGGTAAGACAATCTAAAACAATTCCCTATTCACTTGAAACAAAACAAATACACACCATATGTATCTGTATAATCTATATCCTGGCTGCTGCATTCACTCACCGCCCTTGCATAAACTCTTTAAACTCCATCCATATCGGCCCCTCTGTCCTTGCCTCTCCTATGTATAGCACTCATGCTCTGTTCACATTGCTTAACAGCACAGATCCATTCAGTCCCACCATCCAACACAAGAGACGCTCTCACAAATCACTTAACCATCTGCTCACTCTTTCTATCCTCCTTCTCCTAGTCGCTGGAGACATCTCTCCAAACCCCGGCCCCCCATGTTATAGCCAGTCAAACCTCCCAATTGCTACACCCAGAAACCCCTCTAACCTTATTAATATTCCATGCATGCCTTCTGTCTCTTTCAATTGTGCTCTTTGGAATTCTCGCTCTGTGTGTAATAAACTCTCCTTCATTCATGACTTCTTCCTTTCTAATTCTCTTAATCTCCTGGCTCTTACTGAAACCTGGATCCAGCAGTCAGACACCACCGCTGCTGCTGCTCTCTCATATGGTGGATTACACTTTTCTCATACCCCAAGATCAGACAACAGAGCAGGTGGAGGCGTTGGTCTGCTCCTTTCACCCAAATGTACCTTCCAAGTTATCCCCCAAGTACCCTCACTTGTATTCCCTTCCTTTGAGGTCCATGCTGTCAGACTCTACATCCCCTTCTCCATGCGAGTGGCGGTGGTGTATCGTCCTCCTGGCCCCTCTCATCAGTTCCTGGATCATTTTGCCACCTGGCTTCCACACTTTCTCTCCTGTGACACCCCCACCCTTATCATGGGTGATTTCAACATCCCCATTGCTTCTCCCCTCTCCCCATCTGCTTCTCACCTTTTATCTCTAACCTCCTCTTTCGGCCTCTCCCAGCATACTAACTCTCCAACGCATGAAGATGGAAACTCCCTTGACTTGGTCTTCTTCCGGCTTTGCTCAGTGGATGATTTCACAAACTCCCCTCTCCCGCTCTCTGACCACAACCTTCTTTCATTCTCTATCAAGAACTGCCATCCCGCTCAGGTCACCCCCACTTTCCACACTTATAGAAACATACAGGCCATTAACACCCAGAAACTTATGAAGAACTTGCAGTCCTCATTGGCCCCAATCTCCTCCATCTCATGTCCTGATTCTGCTCTGAAGCATTACAATGAAACCATGCAAAGTGCCCTGGATGAAGCTGCTCCTCCTATACATAGAGCAACTCGACACAGACGGTGACAACCGTGGCACATGCTGCAAACACGTTTCCTGCAGCGGTGCTCCAGGTGCGCCGAACGTCTGTGGAGAAAATCTAATCTACCCGAAGATTTCATCCATTATAAGTTCATGCTAAAAACATACAACTCTGCCCTTCACCTCTCCAAACAAACCTATTTCAACACCCTCATCACCTCACTGTCCACTAACCCTAAACGTCTCTTCGACACTTTCCAGTCCCTACTCAACCCAAGAGAGCAGGCCCCAACCACAGATCTCTGCGCTGACGATCTGGCCAATTGCTTCAAAGAAAAAATTGACCACATTCGCCAGGAAATCATCTCCCAATCTCTTCATACCAGGCACTGTCCTCCCTCCCCCACTGCATCTAGTTCACTCTCTGACTTTGAACCAGTTACAGAAGAAGAAGTAAGCAGGCTCCTTGCATCTTCTCGCCCGACCACTTGCACCAGTGACCCCATTCCGTCACATCTCCTCCAGTCCCTTTCCCCGGCTGTCACCTCTCACATAACAAAAATATTCAACCTTTCCCTCACTTCCGGTATTTTTCCCTCCTCATTTAAGCATGCCATCATACATCCATTACTTAAAAAACCCTCCCTTGACCAAAACTGTGCCGCTAATTATAGACCTGTCTCTAATCTTCCCTTCATCTCTAAACTCCTGGAACGCCTGGTCCACTCCCGTCTTACCCGCTATCTCTCAGATAACTCTCTTCTCGACCCTCTTCAATCTGGCTTCCGCTCTTTACACTCTACTGAAACTGCCCTCACTAAAGTCTCTAATGACCTACTAACAGCTAAATCTAATGGTCACTACTCCATGCTAATTCTCTTGGATCTTTCCGCAGCATTCGACACTGTGGATCATCAGCTCCTCCTCACTATGCTCCGCTCCATCGGCATCAAGGACACTGTTCTCTCTTGGTTCTCCTCCTATCTCTCTGACCGCTCCTTCACTGTATGTTTTGCTGGTTCCTCCTCCTCTCACCTTCCCCTTACTGTTGGGGTTCCTCAAGGATCAGTCCTAGGCCCCCTCCTCTTCTCTTTGTATACTGCCCCTATTGGACAAACAATCAGTAGATTTGGTTTCCAGTACCATCTCTATGCTGACGACACCCAATTATACACCTCTTCTCCTGCTTTCACTCCGACCTTCTTAGAAAACACCAGTGATTGTCTTACCGCTGTCTCTAACACCATGTCCTCCCTCTATCTGAAACTGAACCTGTCAAAAACTGAACTCCTCGTGTTCTCTCCCTCTACTAACCTACCTTTGCCTGACATTGCCATCTCCATGTGCGGTTCCACCATTACTCCCAAGCAACATGCCCGCTGCCTTGGGGGTCATCCTTGATTCCGAGCTTTCGTTCACCCCCCACATCCGATCACTGGCTCGCTCTTCTTATCTGCATCTCAAAAATATTTCTAGAATTCGCCCTTTTCTTACTTTCGACTCTGCAAAAACTCTTACTGTCTCACTTATTCATTCTCGTCTGGACTATTGTAACTCTCTACTAATCGGCCTCCCTCTTGCCAAACTCTCCCCGCTCCAATCTGTCCTGAATGCTGCTGCCAGGATCATATTCCTCACCAACCGTTACACCGATGCCTCTACCTTGTGCCAGTCATTACACTGGCTACCCATCCACTCCAGAATCCAGTACAAAACTACTACCCTCATCCACAAAGCACTCCATGGCTCGGCACCACCCTACTTCTCCTCTCTGGTCTCAGTCTACCACCCTACCTGTGCCCTCCGCTCCGCTGATGACCTCAGGTTAGCATCCTCAATAATCAGAACCTCCCATTCCCGTCTCCAAGACTTTACACGTGCTGCGCCGATTCTTTGGAATGCACTACCTAGGTTAATACGATTAATCCCCAATCCCCACAGTTTTAAGCTGCCCTAAAAACGCATTTGTTCAGGCTGGCCTACCGCCTCAACGCATTAACCTAACTATCCCTGTGTGGCCTAATATAAAAAAAAAACAACAAAAAAAAGAAAACATAATGAGGTTCCTCGCATCATGTTCTCATACACTCTATGCAGTCAATAGCCTCTGTGTCTGTACTGCTACATACTTAGGCTGTTAACTGGTTCATGCAGCTTTACATGAACACCCGAGCCTTACACTATGGCTGGTCCAAATAACTAAAGCAATTGTTACCATCCACCACTCGTGTCTCCCCTTTTCCTCATAGTTTGTAAGCTTGCGAGCAGGGCCATAATTCCTCCTGGTATCTGTTTTGAACTGTGATTTCTGTTATGCTGTAATGTCTATTGTCTGTACAAGTCCCCTCTATAAGTTGTAAAGCGCTGCGGAATATGTTGGCGCTATATAAATAAAATTATTATTATTATTATTTATTATAGTTTGATAGTTTTATCTTCATTGGATGGGATTTTATCTAAGTATCACCCTGCAACCAAACTAAACTTCTCTGCTGTTTATGTGATACCAGTAGAAATTGCAGATGGAAGATAGGAGAAAAGGGCACAACATTCAATCCAATAAATTAAGCTGCTTGAAACTTTAAGGAGATGGCACTAGTTATGCTGATGAGAATTAAGATTCATCATAAGGTTGTAATAAGCAAACTTGGATTAAAGAGGATTTATTTTTAAGGGGATCTTTGAACAGGTTTTTGTTATGTATTCTGAAAGCAGCATGATGTAGAGGCTAAGACCCTGATTCCAGTTCATTGAAATATATATAATGGTAACTCAAAATGGTCTCCTCTTAGCTGGATTATGGTTTTAGGCCTGGAAGTTAGGAAGGAACAGGAAGGCAGATCTCAAAGATGGGTATACATAACGTATCTCTTTGTACATGCAAATAGTGTCTTCAGAGAGGAAGAGGACGTGAATTCCAGTGCAACCTATTGGAAGTAGCAGTCCTAAAAATCAATATGAACCCTTTAAGGGAATTGCCAAAAAACTCAGGATAAGAAGCCAAGCCAGAAACTACATTTTCAGACATATGTTTCAAGCTGTTGGCCCCTCATCAGTGCAAGAGAGGTCATTTGGCTGGGTGAGAGGTCTCTGGCAGGGAGTCTTAGGGGTAAAGTTTCTCCTTGTAGAGAATGCTAAGTCGGCCTAAAGAGACTTAGAAGCCATGCAGTTCTCCACTCGGAATTTAAATCTGGATTTTATAAATGCGTATATTGATGCAAAGATATGCATTGTTTTAAAGACTTATCAAAATAGCATTGAAAACCACAAAAAAATATATTTTTAAGGCTTTATATCAAATATGAGAACCAGCAAAAAACAAAATACCTAAAACAATGATTTTTAATAGTAATGATTAAAAATATCAAGAAAAAGACCACACATTAAAAATTGGCAGGGTACCTTATGGATAAGTTAAAAAATGAATAAATATATATATAGCCGCCTAGCTCCTTTTGTGATATATGTATGCCAAATATTGTTTATATTTATTCTTATTAACCCCTTAGTGACAGAGCCAATTTGGTACTTAATGACCGAGCCAATTTTTACAATTCTGACCAGTGTCACTTTATGAGGTTATAACTCTGGAACGCTTTATTGGATCCCGCTGATTCTGAGATTGTTTTTTCGTGACATGTTGTACTTCAAGTTAGTGGTAACATTTCTTCGATATTACTTGCAATTATTTATGAAAAAAATGGAAATATGGCGAAAATTTTTAAAATTTTGCAATTTTCAAACTTTGTATTTTTATGCCCTTAAATCAGAGAGATATGTCACAAAAAATAGTTAATAAATAACATTTCTCACATGTCTACTTTACATCAGCACAATTTTGGAATCAATTTTTTTTTTTGTTAGGGAGTTATAAGGGTTAAAAGTTGACCAGCAATTTCTCATTTTTACAACACCATGTTTTTTTTAGGGACCACATCACCTTTGAAGTGATTTTGAGGGGTCTATATGATAGAAAATAACCAAGTGTGACACCATTCTAAAAACTGCACCCCTCAAGCTGCTCAAAACCACATTCAAGAAGTTTATTAACCCTTTACGTACTTCACAGGAACTAAAACAATGTGGAAGAAAAAAATGAACATTTAACTTTTTTTTGCAAACATTTTACTTCAGAACCATTTTTTTTAATTTTCACAAGTGTAAAAACAGAAATTTAACCACAAATTTTGTTGTGCAATTTTTCCTGAGTATGCCGATACCCCATATGTGGAGGTAAACCACTGTTTGGGCGCACCGCAGAGCTTGGAAGTGAAGGAGCACCGTTTGACTGTTTCAATGCAGAATTGGCTGGAATTGAGATCGGACGCCATGTCGCGTTTGGAGAGCCCCTAATGTGCCTAAACAGTGGAAACCCCCCACAAGTGACACCATTTTGGAAACTAGACCCCCCAAGGAACTTATCTAGATGTGTGGTGAGCACTTTGAACCCCCAAGTGCTTCACAGAAGTTTATAACGTAGAGCCGTGAAAATAAAAAATCTAATTTTTTCTACAAAAATGATCTTTTTGCCCCCAAATTTTTATTTTCACAAGGGTAACAGGAGAAATTAGACCACAAAAGTTGTTGTGCAATTTCTCCTGAGTACGTCGATACCCCATATATGGGGGTAAACCACTGTTTGGGCGCACCGCAGAGCTTGGAAGAGAAGGAGTGCCGTTTTACTTTTTCAATGTAGAATTGGCTGGAATTGAGATCGGACGCCATGTCACGTTTGGAGAGCCGCTGATGTGCCTAAACAGTAGAGACCCCCCACATATGACACCATTTTGGAAACTAGACCCCTTAAGGAACTTATCTAGATGTGTGGTGAGCACTTTAAACCCCCAGGTGCTTCACAGAAGTTTATAACGTAGAGCCGTGAAAATAAAAAAATCGCATTTTTTCTACAAAAATGATCTTTTTGCCTCCAAATTTTTATTTTACCAAGGGTAAAAGGAGAAAATGGACCCCAGAAGTTGTTGTACAATTTGTCTTGAGTACGCCGACACCCCATATGTGGGGGTAAACCACTGTTTGGGCGCATGGCTGAGCTCGGAAGCAAAGGAGCGCCATTTGACTTTTCAATGCAAAATTGACTGGAATTGAGATCGGACGCCATGTCGCGTTTGGAGAGCCCCTGATGTGCCTAAACAGTAGAAACCCCCCAAAAGTGACCCCATTTTGGAAACTAGACCCCCCATGGAACTTATCTAGATGTGTAGTGAGAACTTTGAATGCCCAAGTGCATCACAGAAGTTTATAATGCAGAGTCATGAAAATAAAAAATATATATTTTTTAACAATAAAGATTTTTAGCCCCCAAGTTTTTATTTTCACAAGGGTAACAAGAGAAATTGGACCCCAAAAGTTGTTGTCCAATTTGTCCTGAGTATGCTGGTACCCTATATGTGGGGGTAAACCACTGTTTGGGCGCACGGCAGAGCTCGGAAGGGAAGGAGCGCCATTTTGGAATGCAGACTTTGATAGAATTGTCTGCGGGCGTTATGTTGGGTTTGCAGACCCCTAATGTACCTAAACAGTAGAAACCCCCAACAAGTGACCCCATTTTGGAAAATAGACCCCCCAAGGAACTTATCTAGATATGTGGTGAGAACTTTGAATGCCCAAGTGCTTCACAGAAGTTTATAATGCAGAGTAGTGAAAATAAAAAATATTTTTTTTCCCACAAAAAAGATTTTTTTAGCCTCCAAATTTTTATTTTCACAAAGGTAACAAGAGAAATTGGATGCCAATATTTGTTCTCCAATTTGTCCTGAGTATTCTGGTACCCCATATGTGGGGGTAAACCACTGTTTTGGCACACGGCAGAGCTCGGAAGAGAAGGAGCGCCATTTTGGAATTCAGACTTTGATAGAATTGTCTGTGGGTGTTATGTTGCGTTTGCAGAGCCCCTGATGTACCTAAACAGTAGAAACCCCCACAAGTGACCAAATTTTGGAAACTAGACCCCCTAAGGAACTTATCTAGATATGTGGTGAGAACTTTGAAAGCTCAAGTGCTTCACAGAAGTTTATAATGCAGAGTAGTGAAAATAAAAAAATATTTTTTTTTCCAACAAAAAAGATTTTTAGCCCCCAAGTTTTTATTTTCACAAGGGTAACAGGAGAAATTGGACCCCAAAAGTTGTTGTCCAATTTATCCCGAGTACGCTGATGCCCCATATGTGGGGGTAAACCACTGTTTGGGCGCACGGCAGAGCTCAGAAGGGAGGGAGTACCATTTGACTTTTTTAGCGCAAAATTGGCTGTCGTGTTTGGAGACCCCCTGATGTACCTAAACAGTGGAAACCCCCAAATTATAACTCCAACCCTAACTCCAACACACCCCTAAACCCTAATCTCAACCCGATCCATAATCCTAATCACAACCCTAACGATAATCACAACCCTAACTCCAAAACAGCCCTAATCTCAACCCTAACCATAACCCTAATCAAAACCCTAAATCCAACACACCCCTAACCCTAATCCCAACCCTAATCCCAAACGTAACACTAATCCCAACCCTAATCCAAACCCTAACCCTAATCCCAACTCTAACCCTAACTTTAGCCCCAACCCTAACTTTAGCCCCAACCCTAACCATAACTTTAGCCCCCGTCGTCACAAAAAAAGTTCAATGTAACCTTTTTTTTGTACGTCGCGTCCGCCATTTCCGCGCATGTGTGGCCGTAACTCTGCCCCCTCCTCCCCAGGACATAGACTGGGCAGCGGATGCGTTGAAAAACTGCATCCGCTGCCCACGTTGTGCACAATTTTCACAACGTGCGTCGGTACGTCGGGCCGACGCACTGCGACCGCCCCGTACCGACGCAAGTGTGAAAGAAGCCTAAGGCTACTTTCACACTAGCGTCGTACTCGGCCCATCGCAGTGTGTCGGGCCGACGTACCGACGCTAGCGTTGTAAGCGCCGCACAACGGGTGCAGCGGATGCTGTTTTTTCAACGCATCCGATGCCCCATTGTGAGGTGCGGGGAGGCGGGGGCGGAGTTCCGGCCACGCATGCGCGGTCGGAAATGGCGGACACGTCGCACAAAAAAGTTACATGTAGTTTTTCTTGTGTCGACGGTCCGCCAAAGCACGACGCATCCGTCGCACGACGGATGCGACATGTGGCAATCCGTCGCAATGCGTCGCTAATGCAAGCCAATGGAGAAAAAACGCATCCTGCAAGCACTTTTGCAGGATGCGTTTTTTCTCCAACGACGCATTGCGACGGAAGCCAAAAAACGCTAGTGTGAAAGTAGCCTAACCCTAACCCTAGCCCTAACCCTAAATTTAGCCCCAACCCTAACCCTAACTCTAACCCTAACCCTAACCCTAACTCTAACCCTAACTCTAACCCTAACTCTAACCCTAACTCTAACCCTAACCCTAATCCTAACTCTAACTCTAACCCTAACTCTAACCCTAATCCTAACTCTAACCCTAACTCTAACCCTAACCCTAACCCTAACCCTAATTTTAGCCCCAAATTGTCTTCTCCTGCCGGCCGGCAGATGGCAGCAGATGGCGGGCGCACTGCGCATGCGCCCGCCATGATGAAAAAGCCGGCTGGCAGGAGAAGACAGAAGAGGACCCAGGGACACCAGGTGAGTATGTTAGGGTCCCCGAATCCCCCTATTTCTCTGTCCTCTGATGTGCGATCACGTCAGAGGACAGAGAAATAACTGATCGCTTTTTTTTTTTTTTTTTTTTTTTTTTTGCGGTCGCCGGTAAACTGTTAATTACCGGCGATCGCAAAGCAGGGGTCGGTGCAAACCAACCCCGATCATGTTCTTTGGGGTCTCGGCTACCCCCGGCAGCCGAGACCCCAAAGATCTTCCGGGTGCCGGGCGGCGGGCGTACTGCGCGTGCGCCCGCCATTTTTTCCCGGAAAAAAGATGGCGGCGCCCATCGGGAGCCACGAGGAGCACCGGGGGAGGTAGGTAAGTATCGGGGGGCTATTGGGGGCCATCGGGGACCACATTTCTCTGTCCTCCGATGTGCGATCACATCGGAGGACAGAGAAATTAAACGGCAAATCGCGTTTTTTTTTTTTTGTTGCGACCACCGGTAAACGGTTAATTACCGGCAATCGCAACTCGGGGGTCGGTAAAAACCCCCCGAATCATGTTCTCTGGGGTCTCGGCTACCCTCGGCAACCGAGACCCCAGAGAAAATCCGACTCTGGGGGGCGCTATTCACTTTTTCCACAGCGCCGTTAATTAACGGCGCTGTGGTTTAAGTACCCTTAGCGGCCGCCGTTAAAAGGCGTATCGGCGGTCGTTAAGGGGTTAAGGAAAATGGACTAGGGAAGATAGAGTTGCCTATCCATAATAGAGTCCCTTCTTAACAGCGGAGGTTGGCGCCATATCGTATCCCAAAAAAGAGCTCAATACACTAACATTTTTGTTAACTTTACTTGTACCTTTCGTACATTTATATAAATAAAGATTATTGCAATTTTTAATATTTATTATGGATCTCTTTGTTTTTTTGGGTAATAATCACAATCCTGAAAAAGGTTGTGTATAGTATTTTTATAATGGTGTAATCCAAGAGTTCACAACAATTTTTCGTCCAAGGGCCATATTGCCATACCAAACCCATCCCAAAGGCGGAAACATTTTTTTAAAGGGGTAGTTACATGAATACATCACCAGAACCACTATCCGTGCACGAATACATCACCAGAACCACTATCCGTGCACTAATGCATCACCAGAACCAAATTTTGAGTATTTAAGAAGAATTTGGAGAGTTTCTGCTCCCAGAAAAATCAGTGTTAACACATGCTTAAACTGAGTTTTTTGGAACAGACCCATCACTGTACTATCCTCCCATTCACCTTTCACAATCTCCCCAAATTGCCCCATAATGTCCCCTCTAATGTCCCAAATTACCATATTATGTGCCCCCTTTGTAGCACTACCCCCCCCCCCCCCAACTCCTCATCTAAAATAACCTAGCATTTAATCTTCGGCTCCTTCATGGAGCATTTACCAGTCTCCTCTGCCTGTGTGGCCTTGGCCTGATGAAGGGTCCTGAGTTCTCTCGAAAGCTTGCAATTTGTTACCATCTTTTCAGTCAGCCATTAAAAGGTATCAACCACTGAGGACTCTCAATTCTAAATATTTTTCTACTGCTAGTCCAGTTGTTGTTAGTACACATAGGCAATAGCTTAATTTCTCTTTAACCCCTTCACCCCCTTGCCTGTTTTCATCTTCATGACCAGGCCAAATGTTATTCGGACCAGTGTCACTTTATGTGGTAATAACTCTGGAACGCTTCACCGGATCCCAGTGAATCTGAGATTGTTTTTTAGTGACATAATGTACTTCATTATAGTGGTAAAATTTGCTTGATATGATTTGTGTTTATTTGTAAAAAAAATAAATTGAAATTTGGCGAAAAATGTTATGCCCTTAAATCAGAAAGTCATGTCACACAAAGTAATTAATAAATAATATTTCCCACATGTCTACTGTACATCAGTACAATTTTTGATAATTTTTCAAAGTGAGGAATTTAGGCTACGTTCACATTTGCGGTCGGCGCCACAGCGTCGGGCGCCGCAGCATCGCCGCATGCGTCATGCGCCCCTATATTTAACATGGGGGCGCATGGACATGCGTCGCACTTGCGTTTTGCACCGCATGCGTCCCTGCGGCGCCCGCGTCCGGGCGCAGAGGACACAGCAAGTTGCATTTTTGCTGCGTCCAAAATCAATGAAAAAAAGGACGCATGCGGCGCAAAACACAGCGTTGTGCATGCGTTTTGCTGCGTTTTTGTTTGCGTTGTGCGTTGCGGCGCCGACGCTGCGGCGCACAACGCAAATGTGAACGTAGCCTTAGAAAGGTTAAAAGTTGACTACCAGCGATTTCTCATTTTTACAACTAAATTTACAAAACCATTTTGTTTTAGGGAAAAAGTGACTTTGAGGGGCCTATATGACAGAAAATCTAAATCAAAGCTACATTACGGGGTTCAGAATCTGGATTAGCTGAGATCTGTTGTTTTCAGGTCATTGAATTGATGAAAATAAAAATAAACTTTACACGCAGCTGATTGCAAACTAGACTAAGAATGCAAATGCCTTTCTTGCCAAATCTGAGAGACCTAGATGAAAGAACAGTAGTTGGGCTTTGTTAGAACCTGTTGTTCTAAATAACGACACAATAGTTGTCGTTCAATCATATTCTGTCCTGCTGGAGCAGCCTCTGTACGAGATTAGACCTCTTCCCCTTCTGGCAGCTGACAACATAGTACACTTCTTATTTTCCCTGCAGAATGAATCTTCTCAGCTGTATACTGCCATGATACTGAAAAGTCTCTGCTCTTTCCTGATAAGTAGGGCTGGAAGTTATTTCTATTAGCTCCTCTGTAGTGAGCAGGGAATCATTTTGCAGAGCCCTGGCTGTGGGAAAACAGACTGAGCATTGATGTCCAGCAGCATGCAAGAGTGCACACGAATAAGCCATAGATGGTGCCGAAACATATTTTTAATGATGCAATATGTCATGACTTAAAGAGAATCTGTCACCAGGTTTTTGCTGCCCCACCTAAGAGTAGCATAATGTAGGGGTGGAGACCCTGATTCCAGTAATGTCACTTTCTGAGCTGCTTGCTGTCATTTTTATAAAATCACTGTTTTATCTGTTGCAGATCTTCTAGTTCACTGAACGTCAGGGTTATATGCTTAACTATATGGCAGCAGGTTTACTAGTCCTCTATGATAACCTTCTGCTGATAAAACGGTGATATTCTCAAAACTGCACCAAGCAGCACAGAAAGTGTCACATTGCTGGAATCAGTGTCTCTGTCTCTACTTTATGCTGCTCTCAGATTAGGTGCAAACACCTGGTGGCAGATTCCCTTTGAGTAGTCTCTTCCATGGCTGGGGATCTTGGTCACGTGAAAGTGATCATATAGTAGGTAATGCAGTCTGCCCTACCCTGTGTGGCTTCCTTTGTCAAAGCTTGCCTTGCCTATAAACCACTCAAGCGGGTACATCAGTCACTAAAATACCCTTCCTGAGTCGGCCACCAGGACCTTGGGGTCCAGTACTTAAAGGGGATGTCACTGTAGCTGCTACCCGGTCCGTGGCCCTGGGCACCCAAGTAAAAGGAATACAGTCTTAAAAGGGGTTTGAAATAAAGTTTGTGTTCGTGACGCCACCTGTGGTATTCGGTCAGTACGGACCGACGCTGCTTAAAGGGATCCACTGGGGTGATGTTAAGGCAGCTGAGATGGTATAACTTCCCACAGGTGAAGCAGGTCCCCAGGGCTCCCGGTGTATGGATGAGGATGGTGAGTGATGCAGTAAAGAATGGAAGACACAGGTTTGCAGACTCTTTACCTGGTTTACTGAAGACTTCAGGCAGCCACAGTCCAGGGCACCAGATCACAGGTACAGGCAGGGTCCGGCCGGCATAGAAGTGAATTCAGAGTCCCCTTTACTAGGTGGAGTTAAAAGCCTTCCTATTAGCGCTGTGGTGTTGTAGTCTCTTACTGCCTATGGCTTCTGGCAAGGTCCTCACAGTTCTCTCTGTCCTCCATAAAGGTGGGACACAAACCCATATGACAGGTGGCTCGAGATTTTTTACAGGGTCTCTATCATGGCTCGGGCTCTATGCGCCACTGTGTCTCCTGGGTATTAGGGCGGACAGGTTACATATTCTAGCTGTCCTGCCGGTTTCTGCTGTGCCTCCTAGAGTCCGAC
This sequence comes from Ranitomeya variabilis, assembly GCF_051348905.1. Taxonomy (NCBI): domain Eukaryota; kingdom Metazoa; phylum Chordata; class Amphibia; order Anura; family Dendrobatidae; genus Ranitomeya; species Ranitomeya variabilis. The sequence continues at coordinate 985,778,237 of NC_135233.1, forward strand.
ACAACCTCGGTCTCCAGCTACCGGTATCTGCACTCTGACAGGGAGGTAGCCCAGTCACAGCTGTCCTCCCAAATTGTCACTCTCCTGTGATTTGCTCTCCTACATGCTCACTATATGCTGTTCTTCCTTCCGTACTCTCTCAATCCTGGAGCTGCAGCACCTTTGGCTGCACGGCCCCTCACATTGTTCTCTGCCTCAGACTGCTCCAGTCTGCTGTCTGGCATTCACTGACTAACTTTCCCTCCAGACCAGAATATATATACTGAAGTTCCCCCTAAACCAGGTTTAGAGCTCCCCCTTCTGGCCTGGAGTGTGAACATGTTGTGTGCTTTGTGGTTACCTGATAAGAAGATCTTCCTTCGCTTCAAAGCGTGACATCACTCCCCCCGTGAGGAAAGCAATGCCACTGTGACAACCAGGACCCCGAGGTGTCACAGAAGCATAAAAAAATTTGGTCAGGTAATAAGGGTCAGGTAATATTGCATGTAGCTGAACAGTGGGGTTCCAGAATCATTGTCAGTGGTGGGCTCTTCTCACCCCAGTCCAACAGTGTTATCATGGATCCCGACCTTCCCATGGCTAATATCTGCTACAACAAGATATTGGTTTCATCATACCTCACAACTGTTCCTTAATTAGGGCACAAATACAGTTAAACAAAATAGTCAAACAGAGAGGAGCCATCAGACCCCTACTATATCATTCCTTACTTGTTGTAATAATTATAGGGGATAACTCAGGAGACTCTTTGCGTGGAGCAAGACAACTACAGGACACAGTTTTATAAGTGGTAAAGTCTATATCATCACACGGTGATTCAAACAGGTGCAGAGAGAAACTCAAGTCCACAACACTTGGTGCAAATATCAAATGCAGCTCAGCAGTCTATAGGAAACTTCAGAGGAAAATGCAATCACGCAGAAAGTCTATGAAGCACAATTATTCTTGAGGATACTTGACACGAATAAGTCCTTGCTTAGTCCACAACACAGATAGATATGCTTTTAAGGCAGTTCAAATAATATCTTAGCTCAACCAGGGAGGTCTGGGTAATAGTCTCAGGTTCTTGCAGAGCAGAAACAGCTTACATGTCCAGCAAATGCAGATGGAAGCAAGCACGAGCAGCAGATGAAGGAGGACTACTGGAACTGGTGTATGCAGCCGGAACTCAGAGCAGAGTAGCAGGATAACCCCACAGGTTGCCAGGAGCAGGTATATAGCCAGGGAGTCACCAGAGGTCAGGAGCTGGATGCAAGGCAGAATACTCTAGCACAGACTGAAGGCTGGGATGGAGTTTTATAGCAGGAAGACACAGTGCACTGAGACCAAAGACGCCATCTTGGAAAAGGGCAGTAATGCACAAAAAGGTAATAAAAAATGTTCAGAGTCCTGACATTACTCCCTCCTTAAAAGCGGCCTCAGGACGATCCTGGACCTGGTTTCTCAGGGAATCTCTGATGAAAACGAGAAATCTTCTGTTGGGCATTGATGTTTTCCACAGGTTCCCAAGAGTCTTCCTCGGGGGGGGGGGGGGGGATATCCCTGCCATCTTATCAGATATTGGAGCCGATTCCTGCGAATCCTGGAATCAACAATTTCCTCCACCCCAAATTGTTCTTGCCCATCAATCACCACAGGCTGCGGAGGTGGCACTACACGTCCCTGGAAGGTATTAGGAGATACAGGCTTTAGTAAAGATACATGAAAAACTGGGTGTACCTTCATAGTCCTAGGCAGCTTCAGCCGGCAGGCCACAGAGCTCACAATACCGTTGATCTTGAAAGGGCCAATGAATTTCTCTCCAAGTTTTTGTGAAGGAACGTTTAACTTCAGCTTCTTAGTTGCTAACCACACGGAATTTCCTACCTTGAACATGGGTGCAGGTTTACGGAATCTATCAGCCGATCTCTTATAACGTTCTTGAGCTGTGGTCAGGGATTCCTTCAGAACCTCCAGATTTTGCCTCATCGCAGTCAGCCTTTCCTCCACTGCCGGAACTGGAGAATTAATTGGAGACCTAGGTAAGATGCACGGATGAAAACCCAGATTGGCAAAGAAAGGTGTAAATTTAATCTGAGAATTGTTATATGAAAATTCGGCTAACGGCAGCAACTCCAACCAATCATCCTGGAGATGGCTGACATAGCATCTTAGATATTGTTCCAGGGTCTGGTTGGTACGCTCAGTCTGACCATTTGTCTGGGGATGGTAAGCGGAAGAGAGACAGACATTAATATTGAGTGCAGAGCAAAACCCCTTCCAGAATCTTGAACTGAACTGCACTCCACAGTCAGAGATGATCTCATCCAGAACCCCATGCAACCGAAAGACATTCTGTATAACCAAGTTCACTGTATCTTTAGCTGAGGGGAGGCCAGTGCACGGAACAAAATGAGCAGCTTTAGTCAGACGATCAACTACCACCATGATTGTATTCATTCCCCCCCCGATGTAGGCAGCTCCACAATAAAGTCCATTGATATAGACCCCCAAGGGCGGGACGGAACAGGTAATGGTTGTAGAAGACCCACAGGTGCCACATGAGGAGTCTTGTAATGAGCATATACCTCGCAAGAGAGAACATAGTCCTTGGTATCCTTCAGGCAAGTTGGCCACCAGAAGAATCGGCTCAGGAACTCTTGTGTCTTCTGTACCCCCCTGTGACCAGCCAACTTGGAGTCATGTACCAACTTGAGGATCTGCAGACGGACGACCTCAGGGACATAGATACATCGATCTCTGAACCACATGCCACCCTTAAAGACAAGATTAATATCCACAGGTGGGTTGGCCAGAAATACATCACCGTCATAGGCCTCCCTGCACTCTTTCCACAAGTCCTGATCGTGGATAACTCCGACGAAATTGGCATCAGATAGAATGGTCTTGGACGGGGCTCCAGGAACGGAATCCGCAGCATGGATTCGGGATAAAGCATCAGCCTTCCCATTACGAAAACCTGGACGGTACGAGATAACAAAGTTAAATTGATTTAAAAATAAGTTCCAACGAGCCTGACGAGGAGAAATTCATCTAGCGGATCTAAGGATCTCTAAATTGCGATGGTCAGTTAGCACTATGATGTGTTGTGCAGCTCCTTGCAGATGATGCCTCCATTCTTTGAAAGCTGCAATAATAGCCAGCAATTCCTTGTCTCCCACGTCGTAATTCTTCTCTGCTGAGGTTAGTCTACGGGAAAAGAAAGCACAAAGATGTAGCAGACCTTTCTCTCCAGTTCTTTGGGAGAGAATAGCCCCCAAAGCATTATCAGAAGCGTCCACCTCCACAATGAAAGAAAGTGTTGGATCTGGGTGTATCAACAGCGGTGCTGATGTGAAACAGATCTTAAGCCGATCAAAAGCTTCTTGAGCCTGTGATGACCACTTAAAGGGCTTTTCCTTCTTTGTCAAGGAAGTAATGGGACGGACAATATCAGAAAAATTTCGAATGAAGCGTCTGTAGAAATTTGCAAAACCAAAAAAACGTTGGACCTCCTTAACGTTCTTGGGTACCGGCCAGTCAAGGATAGCCTGAATCTTACCAGATTCTATGTTCAGCCCCTGGGGAGAGATGATATAACCTAAGAACTGTATCTCAGAACGATGGAACTTGCATTTCTCCGGCTTAATATACAGATGGTTCTCTTTCAGACGTCTTAAAACAGTTTTGACATGTTCTTCATGTTCCTGTAGAGAGTCAGAAAAGATTAGTATATGGTCCAAATAGATCACTACAAACTGGTCCAACAAATCTCTGAAAATGTCATTTGCAAGGTGTTGAAACATTGCAGGGGCGTTACAAAGCCCGAAGGGCATCACAAGAGATTCAAAGTGTCCATACCGGCATCTGAATGCTGTCTTCCACTCATCCCCTGGACGAATACGCACCAAATTATAAGCCCCACGAAGATCCAGTTTAGAGAACACCTTAGCATGGCGGACTCTTTCCAGTAATTCGGGAATCAGAGGCAAAGGGTAACAGTTTCGTACGGTTACCTTATTGAGTTCCCGATAGTCAACACAGGGTCTCGGGGTCCCATCCTTCTTCTTTACAAAAAAGATAGGTGCCCCTGCTGGTGAGGAAGAAGGACGTATGAAGCCTTTGGCCAGATTTTCATCAATATACTCCTTTAAGGCTTGAAGCTCAGGTGCCGCCAAAGGGTATACGTTACCAAAAGGAATAGCTGCCCCAGGAAGCAGCTCAATGGGACAGTCATAATGCCTGTGTGGAGGAAGCTGATCTGCATTCTTCTTGTCACAGATGTCAGAGAACTCTTTATATGCTGGAAGTAAAGAAAATACCTGTACATGTGGTTCCGTAGCCATGGACTCAGGGACAGCTTCTGTTAACGCTGAGTTGCTCCTTGTTGAAAAGATAATCTCCTTGGTCTCCCAGTTGATAATTGGGTTCTGAGAACGCAAGGAATGCCTAAAATCACAGGAAAATGAGGAGAAGAAATTAGCAAGAAAGAAAGTTGCTCCTGATGATTAGGCTCCAACAAAATTTCAAGGGGTACGGTCTCCTGATCCACAGGCTCAGAGATTAAAGGTGAACCATCCACTGTTTCCA